>NC_057841.1:62580000-63892500 GCF_910594005.1 Cervus elaphus | reverse complement strand
TGTTTGAGCATATTGAACAAGATCTTGAGTATCTGCCTCCATCATAAGAGGAATATGTTAGTGATGAGAGCACTAAAACAGAAAGTAAGAAAAAAGTAAAATGATTAACTCCAGAGAAATCAAGATTGCACAGGGAAATGTGTATCATATTACACTTTATAGCTGGGCTGTGAAGAATATTCTCTTAGTTGTAATGATTTCAATAGACTTCCTTGGTGGCTCAGCAGCAAAGAATCTGCCTGCCAATGCAGGAGACGCAAGTTCAATCCCTGCTTAAGGAAGATCCCCTGGAGAAGGAAATGGCAACCTGCTCCAATATTCTTACCTGGGAAATTCCATGGACAGAGGAGCCTGGTGAGCCATGGTCCATGGGGTCTCAAAGAGTTAGACATGACTTAGTGACTAAACAACAGCAGTGATTTCAATATCGAGTATTGAGCTAAACAAGATTGAGGGTGTATTGATACTGAAGCGATATTAGAAGGAGGTGGTAGGGGATGGGATGGAGAACTGGACATCCAAGGAGTACATTGTCCTTCTGTGAAAGGAAGGCTACAGATCGTCTCTAAAAGCAAAACAAAAAAGAGCCACCTTAGCTTGTTATTGGATGTCTGGAAAGATACAAGAAGCAACACCAAAAGTGATTGAGATTGGAGATAAGTGTCCACCCATGAAACCAACCCAACAATCAATCATGCTTCAATACAGTGGCTTTTTTTCTTTAAAAAGCAGTGGGGAGAACTGCTCCTGCTGAGAGGGATTAGAGTGGGAGGGGGAGAGGAGGAGCCCGCTGCTTTGCATGACAAGCTGTGTGGTCTGCTTTTGACGCCCTCACCACCGAGATCATAATACACTTGAAATAAATGAAGGATAAAGTAATGGCTCTGGATTAAATCTCAACTTGGCAACTCACTGTGCTGTATGACTTTGAGCAAGTAACTTAACTTCTCTGAGCCCCATTTTCTCATCCATAAAATAAGAGTTCATATCAATTATATCGTATTCATATTTCCATTTGAGATATGTATGTAATATATTATATACCTAGGTTTTATATACTTATATGTGTATGTGTATTTATATATGCCTGCCTACCTGTGCTGTGCTTAGTCGTGTCTAACTTTACCCCATGGACTGTACCCCACCAGGTTTCTCTGTCAATGAGATTCTCCAGGCAAGAATACTGGAGTGGGGCATCATTTCCTTCTCCAGGGGATCTTCTTGACCCAGGGATCAAATCCGTGTCTCCTATGTATGCATATAATCACTAGCATAATATTCAGTGCAGGTTAAGTCCTCACTAATTTTAATTTCAGGGACTTCCCTATAGCTCAGATGGTAAAGAATTTACCTGCAATGCAGAAGACCTGGGTTCAATCCTGGGGTCAGGAAGATCCCCTAGGGAAGGAAATGGCAGCCCACTCTAGTATTCTTGCCTGGAGAAATCCATGGACAGAGGAACCTGGTGGGCTGCAGTCCATGGGATTGCAAGGAGTCGGACATGACTAAATGACTAACACACACACACAGAGTTTTAATTCTCCCCTACCTGCCCTCCACCCTCACTTTGCCTTTGTTACATTTTATTATATGTGTTAATACCATATAACGTAAAAAGTCAGATCACTTCAGCAGTTTTCACGCAGGATTTTACCCTCCAAAATCAGGAAGTTTATCTCTCTAGTGTGTTATCTCCCTTCCTAAGGCAGATAATACAATAGCTTCTTCACAGGGATTTTTGTCACAGGAGGAGTGTGGAGGGCCTTTAGGAATAATGAGCAGCCATAAGTAAAAATTCCAGAATTAACACAGTAGACAGAGAACCCAACTGGAGGTGGATCTGAGGAGGCAAGGACCCAGGTTACCCACTGGTCCACATTTACCTGGGATTTTCCTGGTTTTAGCACTGAAAGTCCCACCTCCAAGGATTCCCCTCTGTCCTGATCTGGTGTCCACTAGGATGCATCCTCTCCCTTCAGACAAAGTGTTCCCAGAGCTTCTCCCGAGACCAAAGTGTGTCTAGTACACCCAAAACTCTGCTCCACACCAGGTCATGGTCACTCAATCTAAACTATCGTAAGACACCCAGAACATATTCTGGACACCCATAATTCGTCTTCATCTGCTCACTGATGCCCAAAATCACCATGCAGAAGACCTGCAGTCCCACCCACAGTTAGAAGTAATGCTCAGGGAACCAAGTAAGTCAGGAAGAAAAGAATGCACACAACACGGCTTCCTTGACGAAATGGTCCAACCAAGTGGTCATGTGTGGATGTGAGAGTTGGACCAAAAAGAAGGTTGAGCACCAAAGAATTGATGCTTTTGAACTGTGGTGTTGGAGAAGACCAAAGCAGTCCATCCTAAAGGAAATCAGTCCTGGGTGTCCATTGGAAGGACTGATGCTGAAGCTGAAACTCCAATACTTTGGCCACCTGATGGAAAGGATTGACTCAATGGAAAAGACTCTGATACTGGGAAAAATTGAAGGCAGGAGGAGAAGGGGACGACAGAGGATGAGAAGGTTGGATGGCATCATTGACTCAATGGACATGAGTTTCAGCACTCTCCGGGAGCTGGTAAAGGACAGGGAAGCCTGGCATGCTATATGTAGTCCATGGGGTCGCAAAGAGTCAGACATGACTTAGCAACTGAACAACAGCCAAAGCAAAACTGGGTTCTTAAGGATGCTGACTTACACTGGTAGGCAGACTGTCCTGAAGAAATGATTGCCTCTAGTGGGAAGAGAAGAGGGTTTTTTGTTGTTGTTTTGTTTTTTGCTAATAAGGGAGGGAGACTTCAGAGATTCTGATCAGGTTCTGTTTGCATATACTGAATGCACTTTTATGGATCCAAGTTATCTTTGAAAATTTTTAAAAACAAATCAAAATATAAAGAAAGAAAATGCCTCAGAGATAGGATCACAGCTCACTGTCTATAATTGATAGTTGATCTGTTCCTAAAAGCACACTTTGGTGGAAGATGGGCTGGGACCCTGAGCCAAGGTTGAACAGAGTGGCCCGGAGGTCAAGCATGTGCTACGACCAGGAGGACTGACGCAATGCACTCGGCAGAGACCAGGGACCCCCGTGCTTCCCAAACAAGGTTTACCGAAGGTAATACAGGCTGATTCCCCAAAGGGCAATTTTCCAAAGATGCGACTGGAGAGACTTCAGGCCTCTGAGTGTGACTACCAGCTTTTTTCTCCACCTTTCTCCAGACTCAGTCAGGAGCGAACCTCTTGCTTACAACAGCAAAGACAGGAGTGGCCTATTTGAATATGCAAAACCATAACACAATTCACACCGCCATCCTGGTACACAAAAGCAGTGATGAGAATCTGATCTCCTCTCTCACTCACAAAGAAAATATTCCCATATTGTTCAGAGTCTAGACTATTCACTTTTCCCCATGCACTTAGGAAGGGTGCACGGAATTAAATAGAATTTAATACAATATTTTTTGTCATTCTTTAAACTCAGTCATTCATCTGGACTCTAAGCTATTTCAGCTGGCTTCTCTTTGTACTGTTCTCAACTCCTTTCCCATCTGCTCTTATGCCCAATTTTCTCTTCTTGGAATTTTCCAGAAGTATATCCGTTGGGTTAGTCATCTCACCTGGTTTCTATAGATGCTTACCTGAATGAAGCAGCTTTAGCTAAGAGCTGAAACTCGGGACGTTAGTTCATTCTTGGCACCCTGCCAGCCTCTTCTCCACCCTTCTGATCTGGTAACGGAAAGTTATATCTGTAACACCCAGATCCTCCCTGCTGGAGTACAGGCTAGGGCTCCTTCAGGGGGGTTTCCCTTTGAAAAGTGGCCAGGTATGGGGAAGGTAGGTTAGGACTGGCTGGTTGCTGACACCTTGGCCATCAGAACGCGGGCCAGCGTCCGAGGTCGGCATCACGTTGCGGAGCGCAGTGTTACAGCCCTGCCTCTGCTGTGCACAGGCGTGTGCGTGCTGTCACTTCAGTCGTGTCCAACTCTATGTGACCCAATAGACGATTGCCCTCCAGGCCCCTCTGTCCATGGGACTCTCCAGGCAAGGGTACTGGAGTGGGGTGCGTGCCCTCCTGCAGGGGGTCTTCCCGACCTGGAGACTGAACCCATGTCTTTTCTGTCTCTTGCCTTTGCAGGTGGGTTCTTTAGCACAAGTACCAATTGCAAACCTGGTTCTTCTGGCTGAATATTTTCTGATGTAAAGCCAGTGGTTAGCCTAATGACTGAGTCCTCTGTTGTAAAAGCTATTAGAATCATAAGGCACCATCACTGTATGGTTGCTTGTCAATTTTATGAGTTTTGCCTCTTTCCTGCCAGTTTATACATAGCCAGTGCTCATTTCCATGATGATTCATAAGTAACATAATAGCAGAGGAAACTAAAGTCACAAATAATCCCTGAAACTTAATTTTGATTTAGCATTTGCAGTCAATTTTCTGATGCTTATTGTGAATACGGAAAATACAAGCTTAGAAATGAATTGTGTCTTCTGTATTCTGATGACTGTGGTAATTAACTAGAGCAAGCTGAAACATTTTTAATTCCACATCATTTCTGCTATAAAGAAATATAATGTAGGGATAAAGTACTTTCAGGAGATAAAATGGCTGGTAGGTAAAAGGCAAATGATATGAGTGATATGCAGACTGGATAAACCTCCTAGAATTACTAAGAGTCAGCCACATTTAAAATTCTTCTCTCCATCATTTTCTTCTTCACTTTAATGCAGACAAGCCTCCCACAACTGTGTTGGCAATAGTTTATTCAGAATTAACCAATCCCAAAGTGACATCAGTCCAGGAAGGAAACTCAGCAGCGGGTCCTACTCTTTGAGCATTGCCAAGGAAACAAGATTGCCCATTAACTGCATCCATCACATGGCCTTCCACGTTTTTCCTCTGTTCTGGTTCCCCCATCGGTGTCACCCCGAGGACTCCTCACCTTTGTCACTGCTGCTACTGCTCACTGGGAAAGCACTGCCTCCTCGTTAAGAATGCCATCTCCTGAGATTCCTAAGCTGGTCCAGCGGTTTCCACTACACACTGCTAAGGCAGGGAGCCTGGGTTCCCTCCTTGGTCAAAGAACTAGAGCCTACACACTGCAATGAAGACCCAACATAGTCAAATAAATAAATAAATATTTTAAAAGAATACCAATTCCTGACCCCTTCATAGATGCCAAGCAGGAAGTCAACACCTGCGTTTGGTCCTGTGAAGAAATGGGAAGAAGGTCCCTTCCCCCACTCTTACTTCCTTTACTGACAGACAGCCGGAAGAGACACTACACTCACCATATCTTCCAGAGCTTCTCGTCTGAACAGTTTCTTTGCTTTATGCTCTCCTTGGGAACAGATGAAAAACAGAGATTCTTCCATTCATTCCAAGGAAGAGAGTCCTTCATTCACCCACTGTACTCAGAGATACCCATGCATAAATGTCCTCTGGTAGATTCCTTGTCTCAATTAAAATAACGATTTTAAATAGGCACTTTGGGGGGACTACCAAACCATCATTTGACCCAAATAGGTCTGCATTTTCTCTACTATTATCACTGAACTTTTCATCTTTAACATTTTCTATGAAGGTTTTATCTAAAGACTATTCCCCTGTTCTTATCCCTAAATGAACTGCTACCTGTTTCTTCTTTTTAAAAGCATGATACAAAGTGAATAAAAATGTCCACCTTGCACAACAGAAAGATGAGAAATAAAAGAAAGTGGCCTGCCTAAACCCAAAGTCATTCTTTACTCCAAAATTTCAACATCTTACATAACTAGGGAGCAATTGTGTAAACAAGAGGAACCTCTTGTTCCTCTATAAATAGAGGAAACTCTCAGTGTCTGGTGGAGCATACATTGTTTTCACACATGCTTTATCTTCATGCTAAATCTACAAGGAAGTGGGGTTTTTTCCCCACATAGCTTTGATGTCATGGCTGCCAATCTCAGAAAGTTTTGATTCTCCAGCTACCTAATGCAGACAGAGGAGCCTGGAGGGCTATGGTCCATAGGGTTGCAAAGAATCAGCCATGACTGAGCACACACACACAGACAGACAGACATTGTTATAAGTCTGAGTCTAAGAAGTCTTCTTGTACCACGAGTGTGTTAGATTTTACTCTAGGACCTGCAGTCAGGTGAGTCCACACCACAAACATGGCATGCAGAGTTTCTGTTTTCATAACTTGAGAAATACTACACAATTGTAATTGTCTTGTAATGCAGTTCTATAAAGTGACCCATTTAGAAACACAGGTCAAGCTTGTTCTTTTCTGGGTTCCTTGACCTGAAATACATTCCCAAGTCATGGAATTCCCAAAGTGTGGCATGGTGAGATGTTAGGATTTGTCACCAAAAATAGTCTTTAATTTAGAAAAATCACAGTGAGTTCATAAGGAACATGATCTTTTACAAAGGGAAGTGGCTATGGTAGTCTTGGTCCAATAGCCACTAATTTCTACCACAAACCAAAGATACCACTGAAATCTGTAGTTCACCTAGACTATGGGTCATACACCTCTAACCTCCTTCTCTGACTTTCTATTATTTGAAGTACTCTTCACAAATGCTTTATGTTCCCAGGGCACCTGAACATAACTGCTTAAATCTTGGGCCAGTAATCAACCCTTTCGGTCATGCATTTAATGAATCTGAATGTTATCAAATTTAGCTTCTGGCTGTGACTTCACCAGGATTATTTTGAACCATAATGGAAAATAATATGAAAAGAATATATAATATATATATATGTATATATACATGAATATATAACTGAATCACTTTTATGTATAGTAGAAATTAATACAATATTGTAAATCAACTGTACTTCAATAAAATAAATTTTAAAAAATAAAATAAACAAAACAAACCTATTTTAGACCTGATCATAAATTTAAGTGCATTGTTTACTAATCTTTAAATTATTAAAAATTAGACCAACTCAAACATAAAATCATTTTAGGTTGAATTTTTTAATATTTAAGTAATAACAGAAACCCTATAGAACACTTTATTCTAATCACCAATTTACTTTCTGGATGATGTCTTAATTGTTTCCACTTGTTAGCATATTATTTATGCTTGTTAAAAAAAAATTAGTAGCAAGGAAATTTGAAACACAAGTTTGCATGGAGGAGACAGAAAATCTTCAACAACTCCCTGTAGCAATTCAGAAAAATTATGTCAGTATTTTGATAATGGAAAAAAAAAGTTTCTTGCGATATTAGTTAGGGTTTTCAATCTCTTTCTTGAGCACAATTTTCATCCATTCTTTGCTTTTTTCCCACAAGCAACTATAAAGCAAGTCTGTAATCACAATTCACCAAAAGCCCAGAGTGATGCGATATGTTTAATGTAGACTACAGAAGTTGGATCCCCCACCCTTTCTTGTTTTCTGATGTAATCTAAAAAGAGGGATATGGCCTAACCTCATATACATCTCATCAACCTTTTAATTCAGAATTCTGCTTTCATTACGGGCATGAGGGTAATTCAGTGTTTAATTTTAAATGTTCTGTTGTTGTACGTATAAAACTCATGATCAAATACAATCATATTGTAATGATTGATAAAGAAAAATGAATCTAGAATGTGTCACTGAATACAGTGAACTAAGTCATCGTATTAAACGACTCTTCCTCTCCTAAATATTTGTACTCGAATAGGCAAAGATTAAGAAAGCCCTTACTTAAAAAACCAATTTTTAAAGGTAATAGTGTTCATAGCACTTGGTTTTAAAGACAGCAAATGCTCAAACCACAGAACAAGTAAACGTCAAATGTATTCAAAAACCAGGCCTTCTCACTCTCCATCTCCTATACGTGCCAAGGCTCCACCCACATTTTCTTCTAAGATGGATGAGAGTCAAATGGAGCCTGGACCACACCCTCTCAGTCTCCTTCACTGGCTCTTCCTGTTCACTCTGTGCTCTACATTTTGATCCCTTTTCTTGTTCCACTTTTACTTCCAGAGACCTTACCTTTTCTCATCAAGTCCAAGACCACCTACCACTGAGGACTCCCATATTTACATTTCCAGATCTCATTTGACTTCATATTCCAGTACCTACTTGACATCTCAGAGGCATTCCCAACTTCACCTTAAAATTTGCCCTCATCATCTTTCTCTCAAACCTGCTTTCCTCTCCAGCTTTCTGCATCTCAGCAAGTGGGCCTTCTAATGGCCCAGTTAGAATGAAACCTGAGATTGATCTTTGACACCTCATCTGCCTCATATTCATGCAATCCGTTGCCAAGTGCTACTGATTCCTCCTCCAAAATATAGCTCAGGTGTCCCCACCTTTCATCATCTCTCCATGGAGAGATGAATCATGGAGGGATGAATCACCATAGTCTGAATCACCATTGGCTTTCACCTGAACCCTGAAGTGGTTGTCTCGTGGCTCTTGCCTCTTTCATTCTTATCTCACGCAACCTATTTTCTACTATCATCCAGAATGACTGTCCTTAGACAAAAGGTGGATCATATTACCCTCCTGCTGAGATCCCTTCAGAGACTTTGTGTTGGCTTGATATTGCCTAAGAGGCCTTCCATGGTCTGGACATGCCACCTGTCCACCTATTCTTCACTACTCTTCAGTAGGGGTTGAATTATATCCTCCCAAATGATATATCTAGTTCAACCCCCAGTAGCTGTGACCATGACATTATTTGGAAATAAAGTCTTTGTAGACTTAATTAAGTGAAGGTTTTCAAAATGAAATAATCCTGAATTACCCAGGTACACTCTAAATTCAATGACTGGTGGTCTTATGAGACAAATGAGAGTGAGATTATAGACCCAGAGAAGGAATGTGAAGATGGAGACAGGGAATGTAACAACGTATCCACAAGACAAGGTAGTCTAGAGCCACCAGAATCTGGAAGAGGCAAGCAGGACTGCCCAAGGCATTTCCAGGATAAGCACTGGTCCACTGACTCTTTGGTTTTAGGATTCTGACCCTCAGAATTGTCAGAGGGTACGTGTGTGCTGCTTTAAGCCGCCAAGTTTGTGGTTACCTATTACAGTCGCCCTGCGTGGTAAGCTGCTTCAGTCATGGCTGAGCCTCTGCGACTCTATGGACCGTAGCCCATTAGGCTGCTGTCCATGGAGCAAGAATTCTTTAGGCAAGAATATGGAAGTGGGTTGCCATTCCCATCTCCAGGGGACCTTCCTAACCCAGGGTTCGAACCCATGTCTCTTCTGCCTCCTGCATTGGCAGGTGGGTTCTTTACCACTAGTGCCACCCGGGAAGATCTAGGAACCTAATACACCCCCTAAACTCCCATATACTGATCTTTCAATTATTTTAGAGTCAGATTTTTCCTGCTTAAAGATTCTTTGCAAATTTCCACCACCAGAAATTAAGGCAGTTTTTCAAAGAGATTTCCTCAAGACCTAATCTAAATCAGGCCCTCCCCCCTGTACTCAGAGGTCTTTCTTTTAGCATTTATAAGAATTTATAACTACATATTTGTGTATTTGTTAAATGTCTTCTATTTTTTACATTCTTGTCTCCATGAAGTCAATGACTGTGTCTTTTATGTCACTACAATAACTCCTATCCTGGCATAATAAGTACTAAAAATGTTTCTCCAATAAATCACATTACAGGGATAAAAGGGAACTAAATGCTTCCCTTCTGCTGGTGGGTATTTTGAGAAGTGGCTTACCTTGTGTTGAGTTAGTGGAAATCCACCAGCTGTAATCCACCAACTCAGTTAAATTTTAACTGAGTTATTGATTAAAGGATTTATACTCCATGGATTAATCCATCAAATCCATAGAAAATTAGAAATCACAATGTCATTACAAGGGAAAATACTTCCTGTTGATACATGATCTGCTAGAGAACAGGGCTAATTGTTTGCATGCAGGCACCAACCACCTCATGAACTTGGCTGAGATGCCAAGAAACAAAATGAAAAACCATGCCAGGGGAAGCCATGCAAATCAGCTCCTTGGCACCTACAGTTTTCATGAATGTGCCTGAACTGCAGATCCTTGTGCATATGATCTCCTCCCATTTCCTTTCATCCCAACAAACATGTCTCAATGCTTTCATCCCAATAAGCAAGGCCCTCATGCCTCCTAACACCTGACACACACGCCCATGCACAGAGCAATCTGTGAGTCAGAACTCGGCCACAGAGAAATGAATGTCTTGGGTGGGTGAACTCTAAATCAGGGCACAGGAACCACATTTCCAGACACAGGAGAAACACATCTCAATCTTATTTCAGAAGAAAATTTCATAGACATTGTGCCAATGAAGCCGAAGAAGAGTATTAAATAAGTAAATCTGCCTATTCAAATCCTTCATGTACTGGCATTTCCCCCCTCCAGTCAGTAGTTTCATTCATCTATTCATTGATTCAACAAATTATCACTGAAGATTCACTAGACACTGTGCCACCTCTCGAGCTATAGAAATACTATGTAGGTAAACGTAACCCTGCACTCAATGGGCCCAAAGTCTGATAAGGGAGACAGTTTATGAGCAATTACAAGGCAACATCAAAAGAGCCATGAGGAGATGCTGTTTGAACAACCAGAAGACAGAATTCATTGAGTACTAGAACAAGCAGGAAATACTTCTCAGGTAAACTTGGACCCATCAGATAATTTGGGACTGACCACTCATAAGCTGGTGCTCAGGGTCCCCTGAGCATAAATGGCCAGTCACTGGATGATACGCAGGAAAAGGTTTTCTCAACCCATTTGCTGAAACATTCCACACACCGACACAGAGTGATGATTCTAGTGGAGTTCATAATTTGAGACAGAAACAGGTAGTAAGATATGTGAGAAAACCTTCCTGGTCTTTACTTTGCATCCCATGAAGTGCATTCTCATTACACAACATCCTTGTGGGTGGGAAACAGCGCCTTCTACTTTTAAACTTCAAAAGTTGGTGTGTAAATCCCTGATCTATTTCTCAATAGACATTGTTACTATTTGTTTCCACTTTTGGCAATAGGTAATAAAGAATTGGTAAGCCTGGGGACTCCCTGAAGAGTCAGTGGTTAGAACTCAGCTCTTCCAGTGCCTGGGCACAGGTTTGATCCCTGATCGGGGCACTAAGATCCCAAAAGCCATGTGACACAGCCAAAAAAAAAAAAGAATTCTTGTAAAGACTTTATATAGAGAAATTTATATTTTTTATTCATGAAGTGGTGCAATTCTTGTCAATAGTTGAATAAAAATTTTTAAAGTTCTTCAAAATGCAGACCTATTAAGCACAGCTTGCCTCACTAACTCATCTTTTTAAATAACTTGGGGAGTTTTTATCTATTTACTGGTATTCTTGTTAGTATTACCTGTGGCAACACAATCAGGTTCAGACAGGAAAGCATAATCCAATTAGTTCTCAAAGAATAAAGAAGGAAATCTGTGTTTACTTTGTAGCAAGCCCAAATCTTGTCTTCACTCTTGAAACATGAATAAAACTTCATGCTTCGCTGGTGTGAAACTTAGTTTTCCATTCCACCCTGTAAGACATCTCTAAAGCACTTTTCAGGCAAGTGGGAGACTTATTTCCTTACAAGAAAAACTTTCAGAATAGTTTTCTTTAATGCCTGCAGAGAAATCAATGTGATTTTGTTTATCAATACAAATACCAATTTCTCTGTTCATATGTTAGTATTCAAAATCCTACCATGATTTTGCATCAACATTTTCCAGACACAACTATAGTTACTGCAAGTTCTCCTCTTGATAGCACTTCGTTCCTAACCTCCAGACGTACCATGGCGCCTCGCAAATGTCAATCATCCTTCCCGGTGCCCTCTCCTGTGTCATCCCTTGTAAGAGAGCCCCATGTGAAGCCCAAGTTTCAGTTACTTTTTATTGAGCACAAAAATACTAGCAGATGTGTCCAGGCTATAAATTATCATAGAAGAAAACAATTATAGTACAGAGGTATTCTAAAACTCAACCGTAACCAGCTTTGGAATTTGGGGAGAAACTATGGTTTGAATAAGTTTGTCAAGCACTCAGAAGTGCCTACTATTTCTAAAAGCAATAGCAACAACAAACTCAAGCCTCTCACCATTATGTTAAAGCTGACAAATACCATTGATATTAACTGAAATATCGTCAACAAGGAGTATCTAAAACCTAGCAGGCTTTTTTTATTTTTTGAGATTTATCATCATTATATTGTGGTCTCTAGCTTTTTTTTTGACCAGAAAGTTGAAGAACTTTGGATTACTCAAAAACAAAAAGAAGTAGAAAAAGATGATCTTGTAAATATCCATGCATTCATTCACATGCCTTTACAGCAAGTCCCCTACATGTGAATGATTTCTGTTTTGAGAGTGCCTTTGTAAGTCCAATCTGTTCCAAGTCCAACAAAGTTAGTTTAGGTACCCAACCAACACAACTGGGTATCTAGTACTGTACTATAAAAGGTTTATAATACTTTCACACAAACAATATGTAAAAAACAAACACAAAAAATAAAGAAAACATTTTTTAATCTTACAATACAGTACCTTGAAAAGCACAGTACAGAACAACAACTGGCATACAGGGACTGGCACACACATTGGCGTCTCTGAAAGTTCGCAACTTGAAGGTTCACATGTAGGGGACTTACTGCATTCAGTACTGTTGTGAAGCCCAGGGTAGAAAGCTCAGATGCAAGCCTTAAATATATTCAGGACTTGTTCAGCAGTTGAAGGGCGTTTTTCATACAAGGTCAAGAATAAAGCTGGTTTTCCTGTATCCAATGCTACCCGGTGTGATCACCGCTGCCACCCACTGCCATTGTAGCCTCAGAGCCCACGGCACAGCCCTCCTGAGCAGGATGGAGAGAGTGGGGGGAGCTCACGGTGTGCTCAGGGGGCACAGGAGGCCACAGTGTTACCAGGCAAGGAGATGTCTGACTACAGAACCCAGACGCTAGAGGCGAAGCCATGACAAAGGCAGATGAATGCTCATGACAAGCCTCGGGCTCCAGGGCTTCCCCATCCATCCTGAAAGTCTGAGAGCACTTAGAAGCCGAGAAGCAGCCAGCATGCATGAGGACAACACTTACCTCCTCCCACCGCCTCTTCGGCCTTCACTGCTGAGTTCCAGTTCCTCCTGCCTCCTCTCACCTAAGATTCCTCACTCCTCCCACCTTGCTTCTGCCAAGGTTCAGAGAAAACATCCCAGACTTCCCATTGGCTCAACCTCCAAGGGAGAGATTGGGGATCGACCGTACCGGTGGTAACAGCAACACAGGAAACAACCTACCCTCCCAGACTGGACTAGGAGGAGAAGCATAGAAGGAACACCAAGGAGGGACCCCAAATAGGCTTCCCTGTCCAGCTCAGGAAAGCGTGTAGGGGCTCCCTGCTCAAAAGAAATCACGGGGCAGTGCCCTGAGGTCTTGTTTTTCATCGTACTGCTTGATCACAATGAATGAAACCCAACAAACCACAGAAACAAAATATTCTAACAACAGTCTTTTCACTTTCCCTCCTAAACTGTGTGCCCGGATGTGGGGCAGGTCATAGGCTAGGAAGGGGGAAACAGAGCCCGCAGAACTGAAGGCACGGAGCAGATAAACACGAGAGCAGGCCACAGTCAAGAGGGGCCAAGCCTCGGGTGCAGGACTCAGACCACACTGCCCTCCGTCCAGGACTGAGGTCGAATGCCTCAGTTTTTCCCACTCCCAGGGCAGTCATTATCTAGGGCTCAGTGTTGTCCTGAAAAATTAAGTGACTCAAGCCCCAGATCTAATGATAAGCTTGCAACATATGGTTTTTACAAATAGCATATGGCGATACATAACTCTGGAGAAATGCTGACAATCCACATACAGAGTGGAGATCACATGTGATGAACCACGCAGCAAGATACGTCTTCAGGGAGGTGCACATTAGGTGGCAAAATACAGAAGGTGTGGTGTAGACAGAAATTCCAGTTCCTCTCCTTGTACCCATAGGACTTTCTGCAAGCTGCTTAGAATCTTTATGTCTTGATTTGTTCACTTGGAAAAAATTGGAATAATTTCAACAAATTTATGGTTGAGAGAATTATATGTAACATATATGTAAAGTATTTAAAATATAGTTCAGTTCAGTTCACTCACTCAGTCATGTCCGACTCTTTGCAACCCCATGAATCGCAGCACACCAGGCCTCCCTGTCCATCACCAACTCCCGGAGTTTACTCAAACTCATGCCCACTGAGTCGGTGATGCCATCTAGCCATCTCATCCTCTGTCTTCCCTTCCTCCTCCTGCCCCCAATCCCTCCCAGCATCAGGGGCTTTTCCAATGAGTCAACTCTTCGCATGAGGTAGCCAAAGTACTGGAGTTTCAGCTTCAGCATCAGTCCTTCCAATGAACACCCAGGACTTATCTCCTTCAGGATGGACTGGTTGGATCTCCTTGCAGTCCAAGGGACTCTCAAGAGTCTTCTCCAACACCATAGTTCAAAAGCATCAATTTTTCGGTGCTCAGCTTTCTTCACAGTCCAACTCTCACATCCATACACAACCACTGGTATTTAATAAATGTAGTTACTATTATAATAATAGACCGGGACAATCCTGGAAATTCAGGATGTGTGAGAACTCTACCGATTGTATTTTTCTATCTCCATATAATTATTCAGGGTCAATCTCAAGTCCCACCATTTCCAACACCTTCCATATATCATGAACCCATATTGATTTCTTTCTTTCTTGATAATATGCTTTTATTATATATTCTATGAATTTTCCTTTTATTACATGAAATATTATATAGTCACTACTAAGTCACTACTATAAGATTTTTTCCACACTGTTTTAAAATCCCCTTTGTATTCAACACACTATAAGACATCTGGTAAGCATGTGATAAATAAGAACTTAATTCACTGTGGTTCAAATAGTATTTTTGGTTGGCCAGATTGTAAACATAATTCATAAATACCTAGGCAATGCCGAAATTATCTCTTGGGGAAAAAAATGTTTTGTTTTCATATTGTACTATCATCTGTGTAGAAAATGAAAATCCTAGCTACCTCAAAAAGTTATTGTCACTTTATCTTTGTTATTAAACACAGTCGTAACCTTCTGACAGATGGCACAGTAGTAAAGAATACACCTGCCAATGCAGGAGTTGAAGGTTCAATCCCTGGGTCTGAAGATGCCCTGGAGAGGGAAATGGCAACCCACTCCAGTACGCTTGCCTGGGAAATCTCATGGACAGAGGAGCCTGGCAGGCTACAGTCCATGGGGTCACAAAGAGTTGGATACAACTTAGCAATGAAACAGTAGCATCTTTTATAGAAATGACATCCCCTTAATCTCCCTACCACACATACACACTATGGACACTGAAAAAATCAGGATCATTGCCAAGGCTAGACTTAGGAAATAATGAAACCCATACCCTTCCCTCATGCTCTCTCATTCAAATGCCCAGCACTCCCACTAAACTCCCCTTCTGTTTTGACCCCCTGACCACTAACAAAAGATGTTCTTTCATAAAGCAAGTAGTGATATTTGTCACTATTTCTGAATCTGTTTCTCAGCATCACTTTCCCAGAGAAACTTTCCTTAGTCATCCCTCTAATTGCAAATAAAAGAGTTTGTCCCTCCGTTAAGGATTTCAACATCAGAAGTAACTGGACAAGTTTTTGAAGATATAGCTCATTATATCTTGATGTAATGACTAGTAAAACCATTTCAAACCTTTGTGAAAAGATGAGATTTGAAGACAAAAACTTAATTCTCACCCCCTCATCTCTCCCCAATATAACCTTAATAGAAATGACACTTTTAAAAATTAATGAGAAAAACCTCCATCACAATGATAAGGAAGTCGGTTATATATATAAGTACCAGAAATGTTAAGACAACCGGAGTTTACATGCAAACAGCTGTCACAGAGAGTAGTGAACTTGAGGGAAAAAGAGGTGGAGACCCTGCCGCCCTCCCAACCTGAACAGGAAAGCAGAGGATAAAAGTGGAGGGCAGACAGGCAGCAAGCCCGGCCGGAAGCAGCTTCACGTAGGTTCTCTGGTTGCTGCAGACTGGTGGAATTCAAGGACAGAGTGACAGTGCGACCTAGAAATTCAGCCCCCAAGGGGGACTTCCTGAGATAACAAGACACGTCTTTAGAGTGAGTAGTTGGCTGACAAAAACATGGTCTTGAAAGCAAGGGGTTACTAGAAGTTAGACGTAGAAATGAATTATTGGCAAATTTTTGGAAGAATGAATTCCCAAAGTGGCCCTGTTATTAACTGGTGACTAACAGTGTTTTCCTGCTTCCAAAACCCGTTAAATGCCTGGCCACAGAGGATCCTGCATCAGCTTCAAGGCTTCGGAAAGCAACCACCATCAGAGGAGAAAAGCAAAACAAATAGGTCAAAACAGAGAAATGACTACACAGAAATGAGTTCTCCTTACTAGGGCTTGTCCGTGAGTGTGAATCTCATTTTCCGCTCAGACATTTGCATTGCTGAATTAGTAAATTTTAAATGTTGGTGACATTTATAAAAGGGATTCAAAAATCAAAGTATGTGCAAGACTTTCTCATAGAATATTAAAGAATATAATTGGGAGAAATGAAAAACAATTTAAACAGCAGGATTTATCATGCATATGGACTGGAAAACTCTAAATACTACAAATATATCAATTCACCCCAAATTTTTCATTGATTTATTTTTTGCTATGCCAATCAAAACCCAGCATTTTTATGTGTATGTCTTTGTAAATCTACAGGTTGATCCTAAAATTTATATAAAAATAAAGAAGGCCAAGAAGAAAATCTTGAAGTATTAAAAAAAAAAGTTGGCCCTCTTTATTTTTATATAAATTTTAGAATCAGCCTATTGATTTATAAAGACATACACAAAAAAAAAAATGCTGGGTTTTGATTGGCATAGGAAATGTAAACTATAAAGCTACAGTAATTAAGAGAAGTGCAAGGATATACAAATAGAGTGGTAGAACAGAACAGAGGTCGTGGCTCAGTCATGACTGACTCTTTTGCGACCCCATGGGCTGTAGCCCTCCAGGCTCCTCTGTCCGTGGGATTCCCGGGCAAGAATACTGGAGTGGCTGCCATTTCTTCCTCCAGGGGATCTTCCAGACCCAGGGACAGAGCCCAGGTCTCCTGTGCTGCGGGTGGTCTCCTGTATTGTAGGCAGAGTTTTTACCAATTGAGCCACCAGGGAAGCCGCCCCGACAGAACAGGGAAGCCAGAAGTAGATCAACCAATTTGGTCCTGATTTAAAACAATGGCATCATTAGGTGAGTGTCCAGGCAGGAGGCTGTCTTCTCAATAAGTGTTCTGGATCAACTGGGTATTCATAATTTTAATGGCGTCTGACCCCTATTTAACAGGAGTCACAGAATAAATTCAGATAATAGATCTTAAGGAAAAGGGTAAAACACTAAAACATCCAGAAGATTAAAAGGAGAATATCTTCATTAACTTGGTTTAGACAAAAATTTCTTGATCACAGAAAGCCTTAGCTATAAAAGAAACGATTGATAAATAGGATTCATTAAAATTGAGAACTTCTGATCTTCAAAGAGACACATTGGAGAAAATGAATAGACAAGCCATAGAAATGTAAGAGCTACTTGCAATAAATATTTCTGACAAAGAGCTGTTATTCATTACATTTAGAATTCTATGAATCAGTAATTGAAGAAGGACAAGGCAACCCACTCCAGTGTTCTTGCCTGAGAAATCCCATGGCAGAGGAGCCTGGCGGGTGTCCACGGGGTCACAAAAGAGTCAGACATGACTGAGCGACTAAACAACAACAAATCAGTGATACGAGGAAGGACAACGCAACAAAAAGTTGTGCCATAGAAGAACAGGTTCTTCACAAAAGAGGAAATCCAATTGTTCAAAGTGTGTAGAAAGTGTCTCAACACTATTAGACAATGGAGAAATGCACATTAAAACCACAATAATGTACCTCTACCCACCCACTAGAGTAACTGCTGTGAAAAGGACGAATAATACCAAGAGTTGTTCAGGAGACAGAGTGCCTGAAAGGCCCTCTGATTGCTCGTGGAGAACAAACTGGAAAAGCTATTTTGGAATGGCCTTTGGTCACATCTTCTGAACCTGGTCTTAAGTCTGTACCATAAGCCAGCTGTTTCAGTCTGATATCAATGTGCATATATCTGTTACTAAAGTAACAGATTACTTAAATCTGTTTTACTAAAGTAACCACATATTCTGTTTCTCTCATCATTTGCACCCTCTACATTTAGTGCTAAATTCTCTGGAAATTCAGAGACCCTAATGTATTTTAAGTTCAGCTATATGCAAGCAAAAGCTTGACTTTCAAGTCTACTGTCACCACTGTGAATCTAGAAAATACACTGAGAAAATTCAACAATGTCTTTCCCATGTAGTACATGAAGACAGGTACATGGAAACCCAAGGGAGAAAATAACCCTCAAAAATTATCTCAAAATAACCACCATCACCCTAATTCCAAAACCAGACGAAGATGCCACAAAAAAGAAAACCATAGGCCAATATCACTGATGAACATAGATGCAAAAATCCTTAACAAAATTCTAGCAAACAAAATCCAACAACACATTTAAAAAATTTTACACCATGACCAAGTGGGCTTTATCCCAGGAATGTAAGGATTCTTTAATATCCACAAATCAATCAATGTAATACACCACATTAACAAATTGAAAGATAAAAACCATATGATTATCTCAATAGATGCAGAGAAAGCCTTTGACAAAATTCAACACCCATTTATGATTAAAACTCTCCAGAAAGCAGGAATAGAAGGAACATACCTCAACATAATAAAAGTTATATATGGCAAACCCACAGCAAGCATTATCCTCAATGGTGAAAAATTGAAAGCATTTCCCCTGAAATCAGGAACAAGACAAGGGTGCCCACTCTCACCACTACTATTCAACATAGTTTGGGAAGTTTTGGCCACAGCAATCAGAGCAGAAAAAGAAGTAAAAGGAATCCAGATAGGAAAAGAAGAAGTGAAACTCTCGCTGTTTGCAGATGACATGATCCTCTACATAGAAAACCCTAAAGACTCTACCAGAAAATTACTAGAGCTAATCAACAAATATAGTAAAGTTGCAGGATATAAAATTAACACACAGAAATCCCTTGCATTCCTATACATTAACAATGAGAAAACAGAAAGAGAAATTAAGGAAACAATACCATTCACCATTGCAACAAAAAGAATAAAATACTTAGGAGTACATCTACCTAAAGAAACAAAAGACCTATACATAGAAAACTATAAAACACTGATGAAAGAAATCAAAGAGGACACAAACAGATGGAGAAACATACCGTGTTCATGGATTGGAAGAATCAATATTGTCAAAATGGCTATTCTACCCAAAGCAGTCTATAGATTCAATGCAATCCCTATTAAGCTACCAACGGTATTTTTCACAGAACTAGAACAAGTAATTTCACAATTTGTATGGAAATACAAAAAGCCTCGAATAGCCAAAGTAATCTTGAGAAAGAAGAATGGAACTGGAGGAATCAACCTGCCTGACTTCAGACTCTACTACAAAGCCACAGTCATCAAGACAGTATGGTACTGGCACAAAGACAGAAATATAGATCAATGGAACAGAATAGAAAGCCCAGAGATAAATCCACGAACCTATGGACACCTTATCTTCGACAAAGGAGGCAAGGATATACAATGGAAAAAAGACAACCTCTTTAACAAGTGGTGCTGGGAAAACTGGTCAACCACTTGTAAAAGAATGAAACTAGAACACTTTCTAACACCATACACAAAAATAAACTCAAAATGGATTAAAGATCTAAATGTAAGACCAGAAACTATAAAACTCCTAGAGGAGAACATAGGCAAAACACTCTCCGACATAAATCACAGCAGGATCCTCTATGACCCACCTCCCAGAATATTGGACATAAAAGCAAAACTAAACAAATGGGACCTAATGAAACTTAAAAGCTTTTGCACAACAAAGGAAACTATAAGCAAGGTGAAAAGACAGCCCTCAGAATGGGAGAAAATAATAGCAAATGAAGCAACAGACAAAGGATTAATCTCAAAAATATACAAGCAACTCCTACAGCTCAATTCCAGAAAAATAAATGACCCAATCAAAAAATGGGTCAAAGAACTAAACAGACATTTCTCGAAAGAAGACATACAGATGGCTAACAAACACATGAAAAGATGCTCAACATCACTCATTATCAGA
Source organism: Cervus elaphus (assembly GCF_910594005.1). Classification (NCBI taxonomy): domain Eukaryota; kingdom Metazoa; phylum Chordata; class Mammalia; order Artiodactyla; family Cervidae; genus Cervus; species Cervus elaphus. The sequence continues at coordinate 63,872,303 of NC_057841.1, read as the reverse complement.
GAAATGCAAATCAAAACCACAGTGAGGTACCATTACATGCCAGTCAGGATGGCTGCTATCCAAAAGTCTACAAGCAATAAATTCTGGAGAGGGTGTGGAGAAAAGGAAATCCTCTTACACTGTTGGTGGGAATGCAAACTAGTACAGCCACTATGGAGAACAGTGTGGAGATTTCTTAAAAAACTGGAAATAGAACTGCCATATGACCCAGCAATCCCACTTCTGGGCATACACACTGAGGAAACCCGATCTGAAAGAGGCACGTGTACCCCAATGTTCATCACAGCGCTGTTTATAATAGCCAGGACATGGAAGCAACCTAGATGCCCATCAGCAGACGAATGGATAAGGAAGCTGTGGTACATATACACTATGGAATATTACTCAGCCATTAAAAAGAATTCATTTGAATCAGTTCTAATGAGATGGATGAAACTGGAGCCCATTATAGAGAGTGAAATAAGCCAGAAAGATAAAGACCATTACAGTATACTAACCCATATATATGGAATTTAGAAAGATGGTAATGATAACCCTATATGCAAAGCAGAAAAAGAGACACAGATGTACAGAACAGACTTTTGGACTCTGTGGGAGAAGGTGAGGGTGGGATGCTTTGAGAGAACAGCATCGAAACATGTATATTATCTATGGTGAAACAGATCACCAGCCCGGGTGGGATGCATGAGACAACTGCTCGGGCCTGGTGCAATGGGAAGACCCAGAGGGACTGGGTAGAGAGGGAGGTGGGAGGGGGGGATCGGGATGGGGAATACATGTAAATCCATGGCTGATTCATGTCAATGTATGATGAAAACCACTACAATATTGTAAAGTAATTAGCCTCCAACTAATAAAAATAAATGAAAAAAAATTATCTCAAAATATCATTTGGTAAAGTAAACCAACTGAAAACCATACAATCATTAGGAATTGTTTGTATAAATCCTATTGCATTCTGTAAATGAATACCAAATATACTGAATACTGGATATATATCCAAAATATATAGAATGCAAAAACCAAGTTTAACATAATATAGGAGATATGATAGTTTTTAAAATGAAACCTAAGCATGTATGTATTATATTCTGGAAGGATATTGGCACAATTTTAACCAAAGTTAGAGTTAAGGGAAGAATTATTGAGTTTTTTTCATTATGATTACCTATAATTTCTAATGTTTATGCCACTGGGTAAAGTTTTGTAACTACAGAGTCTCTGTATATTTTCATTGGATTTAGGGGTGTAGATTCTATTCCATTAGGAGTCTTGGGTTCCATCCCTGGGTCAGAAGGATCCCCTGGAGAAGGAAACAGCAACCGTTCTAGTATTCTGACCTGGAGAACCCCGTGGACAGAGGAGCCTGGTGGGCTACAGTCCACGGGGTCGGAAAGAGCTGGACATGACTGAGCGACCGAGCACAGAGTACGAGCATCCTCTTCCGTTGGTGAGTGTTGACATTTACTTCTAACATGTTTTTTCAGAAGATAGCCTCTCACTTTAGAAATATTCAGAGAGGTCTGGTTAGGGAATACAATTATACTTCAGTAAAAAAAAGAGAGAGAGAGAAAATTATCCGAAAACCCATCAACAGGTGGTAGCTGTACATTCTTCTTTCCTCTATGCCCACTGCAGTAGAGGAAATGGGGGTCATATAAGAATGAAAAATGAGGCCAGCAGCATGGGAATTTGGCCAAAGGGATAATAGACATGTCAAAGCAAAGATGAACGCTAAAAAAAGCTTGAGGAGACACAGGATTTGCATAGTCTCAACAAATCTCCTCGATAATACTTAGTAACTACAAAGGAATAAAAAAGTAACTTAACAGTGGAGAAACCTAACAATTATCCAAGTGACCAAGGTAAACATCACCAGCCATAAGACAAGCGAATGTGATGAACCCCCTAATAAGCTGTACTAAGGACACATCATTTTTCTGGTTATTTTGCCTAAAATGCATAATCTCACTCCAATTAAGAAAATACACTGGACAAATGCAAATTAAGAGATGTTCTATAAAATAATGCATCACTCTTCAGAATATCAAGGTTACAAAACTTTCACAGACTGAGGGAGACTAAGAAGAAATAACATCTAAATACAACATGAAACGCTGGGCATAAGAGGACACTAGTGGAAAAAAAATGGGTAAAATTCAACTAAGATTTGTAGTTTAATAAATAAGGCTGTCCAAACATTTATCTCTTATTGTTGATGTCTATACTATGGTTTTGTAAGATGTTAAAATTATGGGAAATAGAGTGAGCAATATGAGGGAATTCTTTTTTCTGTTTGCAACTGTTTCATTCAGAATGAAAGAGATTTCTTAAAAAATAAGTGCTTACAACATGATGAAAAGAAAAGAAAATCTTAAAATTTCTGAGTCGCTGCCGTAAGCCAGGGACTGTTCTAGGCACAGTGATGAGTGAGGCAGCCAAGCTCCATGTGTCCCTTCTTTGGCAGATCATGCACACACTGATCAAATAAAGAGGAAAAGTAGAACTGTTAAATACAAACTGAAAACATTTAATAAGTCAAAATTTAATAAATATTTATAATGCTCGTTGAAATTACTCGTAAACTATTTTACCAGTAGGATTCACGATTCACAAAATTAAAATCTGTGGCACGCTCCCCTCTCTCCCCCGACAAAGCCTTCCATCTAGTGGTGAGATGGGGAGCTGCAGCAATATATCTACAGCCTCGAGGTTCGAGTCGGTTCTCTTAAAATGCTTTAATCCCTAAACTTTTAGGGATTAAAGGAATTTAAGAGGATCTGAAGCAGAAGTTGTGTTAGAACCTAGATCTCTAAACTGCCAGTCTAACCCCTCTTCCAACGTCCACAAATGTGCTGAGTAGAACTACAGCAATAGTGCAGAGGATGGCACTTGGACGCTGTTTCGGACCCAGGGATGCGTCTCCTACATCCGCAGGCAGATGGCTTACCACTGCACCACCTGGGAAGCCACACAGCCAAGCTGATGAACTCAAATCTTGGCTCTCCAATTAACAACCTTAGCAAGTTACTGACATTCTCTAAGTCTTGCTCCAAATGACCCAGTAACCTGGCATCACATAGAGTTGCAGGGATCCAATTGGTTTTTTAAAATACTTCAAACAGTGTCTGGCAGGCAGTAACTCTTCACTAAACCTTAGCTCTCCTTGCTCATGACAATCTTCTCACAACACCCAATTGTCATTACTATTCTGAAGTCTGTCTTCTCTGCTAAAAGGTAGGATTTTGAGGACAAAGATGGAGGCTCTTTGTTATTTACTCTGTATATCTATGGCTTAACATGGTGCTTGGAACCCAGTGGGTGCCCAAGAAATGTTTTTTCAAGAAATGAATCAGGATATCCATGAATGATGAAATGACAAAAATCTCTTAAAGTCATTCACTCTGAGCAGCAAATTTGGCATTGGCCAGAGGTACATGCGCCTTCCCCAGTGGCTCAGCAGTAAACAGTCCACCTGCAGTGCAGGAGCCAAAGGAGATGCGGTTTAGATCCCTGGGTCGGGAAGATCCCCTGAAAAAGGACCTGGCAACCCACTCCAGTGTTCTTGCCTGGAGAATCCCATGGACAGAGGAGCCTGGTGGGCTCATAAAGAGTTTAACACAACTGAGCGACCTACCACAAGCATATACTCTATCGAGGACAGCAGTACGAGAGCTTTATTTCGAGCTCAGGGTGCCCAGAAGCAGGCATAAAGGCAGCCATATGTAGCCAGTTGTGTTAGCTGGATACCTAAGCTAACTTTGTTGTACTTACAAATAAATTGGACTTAGGATTGTGCTCTAGTAATGGAACTTGTTCGTATGTAAGGGACTTGCCATAGTGTTGAGGTAGGGAAATCACATAACTTATCATTGAAACCAGAGCACAAGGACAGCAGAAGTGAGCCAGGATGGAGCCGTCACACTAGGATCAAGACTGTCCAATCACCCAGGCTCCGCAAGGAACAGCACATGGAGAAGGAGACAGATTCCTCAAACGCAGGACTTGGACGGGGCATTTCTCCAGTAAGAAGCCTTTGTTACTGCCATTCCATCCAGCTCCTGAAATTTTCTGAGAAAAAAAGTGACAAGTCAAAGGTAAAGAGGAAAAACTGGATTTATCAGTAAATACACAAACAAATCTCTCACTCACCACTGGCCCAAATAGTGCTGTGTTTTGTTTTGCTTTGTTTTTCTCTCTCACTTTGTCATTTAAATTTGCAGCAATTTAACCTGGAGGAGACACCCTGAGCAGAGATGCCTGTCCAAGCTGACCACTGATGCACTGTGACTCAGAACCTAGTGTGATGCTACTTACAGCGCATGGTGGGTACCAGGCTTCCCAGGGCTGAGAGGTGTGGATGTGAATGCATTAAGCAAGCAGCGATTTTGTCTGAGTCACTGTGACATCTTGTGTCCCAAACACCAGTCTGGAGGCTCAGTGTTCTTGCAACAAAAAGGGGAATAAAAGACCATTGATAAACTCAGAAGAACTTCTAAGTATCAGAAGGAAAAAAGACAAGAGAAATGAAAATGTAATACCATCAGAGAACACTTGATGAAAATGTAGAGACTTTCTGGGTTTTTTGAAAGCCGGGTAAAGGATATACCCCTTCCTACTTTGCTCCCCACTTCCTTTATTTTTAAACTCGTAGTCTTTAGCTTTTAATTAATAGTAGTGTTTTGGAGTCATTTCAGATTTTCAGGAAAATTGAGCAGAGAAAATATAGAGCTTTCACGCACTCTCCTCCCCTCCCCCAGTTTCCTCAGCTGTTAACCCTGCCATTAGCATGACACATGGGTTACAAATCGTAAGCCTGCATTATTTTAGTTATTGTTATTAATTAATTGGATTACTTAACTACATTATTGTTAACTAAATTCCATAGTTTACGTCGTGTCCGCTCTGTATTTCACATCCTCCACACTTGGCCAAATGCATAACGACAGGTGCCCTCCAGTTCGGTGTCACGCAGAATGGTTTCGTAGCTTGAAGTGGTGGACGCAGGTTGTTTCCGTGTCTTGGCTGTTGTAACAAATGCTATAATGAATGCAGGAGCACAGATATCAATTTCATTTCCTTAGGATGTGTAACCAGAAGTGGGATTGCTGGATCATATGGTAGTTCTACTTTCAATGTTTTTGAGGAACTTCTCTACTATTGTCAATAATGGGTGAATCAACTTCCCACCCGTGGTGACCAAGAGCTCCCTTTTATTTAAACTTTTGCCTCTTGAACTTTTGTCTCTTTTCAATGACGGCCATTCTAACAGGTGTGAGGTGATGGTGCGATTTTGATCTGTGTGTCCCTGATGATCAGCAATGCTGCACACGTTTGTGTACCTGTCAGCCTCGTGTGTGCCTTCTTTGGAGAAATGCATATTTAAGTCTTTTGCCCATTTTTTACTGAGATATAATTGACATATAACATTAACTCTTTGAAAACAAATATCACTTATCAATGCATAAATGTGGAATCTAGAAAAATGGTATAGATAAATTTATTTGCAAAGCAGAAACAGAGACACAGTCAGAGAGAACAAACGTGTGAACACCAAGGGAGGGAAGATGGGGTGGGGTGGATTAGGAGATTGGGATTGACACAAATACATTATTGATCCAAGGCATGAAATAGGCAACTAAGGAGAACCTACCATATGGCTTAGGGGACTCTACTCACTGCTCTGTAGTGACTTAAATGGGAACGGAATCCAAGGAAGACGGGATATATGTGGATGTATGGTCGATGCTGGGAAAGATTGAGGGCAGGAGGAGAAGGGGACGACAGAGGATGAGATGGTTGGATGGCATCACTGACTCAATAGACATGAGTTTGAACAAGCTCTGGGAGTTGGTGATGGACAGGGAAGCCTGGCGTGCTGCAGTCCATGGGGTCACAAAGAGGTGGACACAAGTTGGTGACTGAAAAACAGCAATGGCTGGTTCACTTTGCTGTGCAGTAGAAGCTAACATAGCTCTAACATTATAAAGCAACTATACTCAAATTTTTTTTAAAAAAAGCTCTTTGAGAGAGTGAAAACAGCCATGTTCTCCATCCCCAGCAGTGGGTGCTCGAGGAGCTCCTGGCTTCTCACAGCAAAGGCTCAGGAGCGTGACCCCCCTCCGCCGTGCCCAGAGGCTGGTTTGGCCACCGCCTCTCCAAGTCCTGTGTCTCTGCCCAGGGCCCATTGGTGCTTTTGAAGCCCTCTCTGTAATGGTGACAGTCAGCTCAATTCCCATCCCTTCAGGGGACTCTGAGGTTCTGGAATGGAGGCTGTGACTGGACACTCACTCTGAGCCTCTGTCAGGGAGGGAGGTCCTACGGCTCAGCGTGGTCATCCCCCTGCCCAAGCCTGGTCCCGCGGCTCTGCTGAGCTTCTGCACAGCCCGCACCAGGGGCCGTGGAGAAGGACCCAGCATCCACCAGACAGACTGCCTTCATTGTCTGTCCTAGATGTGTAAAGTGAGCAACTCATTTTTCCACACCGGTCATTGCTGGGCTGTGGCTCTCACAGTGCTGCAGTAAACTTGCCGGGTTGTCCCTGGGCTGGGCCAGGGTGGCTTCCTGGCTTTGTGCCGTGTGACACATGCACGCAGTAAAGGACCTCCAGTAGAGCACGTGGGGCCATTCCAGTGCCGTGAGGCAAGCTCACACGGCATTTTAAGGAGATATTCTTCAGTTTTATACTCTCTGGAAATCATTGCTTGCTTGCTACTTTACATGTTATTATTAAAGAATAAGGGCTTCCCTGATGGCTCAGTCACTAAAGAATCCTCCTATAATGCAGGAGATTGCCCACAGCACAGGAAACCCAAGTTCGATCCCTGGGTCTGGAAGTTTCCTGGAGAGGGAAATGTCAATCCACTCCAGTATTCTTGTCTGAAAAACCCCATGGACAGAGGAGCATGGTGGCTACTGCACAGGGTGTCACAGAGAGTCAGACATGACTGAGCATGCATGCATCCTTCAGGGTCCCAGGAGGGAAGTTGAAAACCCATCCTTGTCCGCCACCACTGGCAACAATAAGAGGATGGCCCATCACCGAGGGAAGGAATCAATGGCGGTCTTGGACTGACTGTTCTAAGACAGTATAAGAGAAGGGGGATTTGAGGGACTCTTCTGTGAGAGTTCTGGAAGGAAGCGTTCATCAAGGTGACACTGAGAAGGCAGTGAATGTATTATGGACACTATTATCTGATCATCACTTCATGTTATCACAAATAGAAATTAAGGAGGATTTCTTTTTTTTAAATTATTTTATTTTGTTTTTTTGGCCACATCTAACAGCATGCAGGGTCTTACTTTCCTGACCAGGGATCAAACCCCATGCCCCCTGCAGTGGAAGCTCTGAATCTTAACCACTGGACTACGAGGGAAGTCCCTAAGAAATTTTTCTAATAAAATATTCTGATTGATGTCTGGTTTTTTCTGTTGTGAATTTTACTCACTGCATTATTGTGAATATTGAGCGCTTCCTGGTGTTTAGAGGTAAAGAATACACCTGCCAATGCATAAGACACAGGTTCTATCCCTGGGTTGAGAAGATCCCCTGGAGAAGGAAATGGCAACCCATTCCAATATTCTTGCCTGGAAAATCCCATGGACAGAGGAGCCTGGCGGGCTACAGTCCATGGGTAGCAGAAGAGTTGGACACACTTAGCGGCTGAACAACTAAACACTATTGAGAAAGAAAGAGAAGGATGGAAGGAGAGAGGGAGGGAAAGAAAAATCTGATTCAGTTTAGAGCCTAAAAAGATTTAGCCAAAGATTCTCCTAAAACCTGCACTGAATCAGACTTCCACTTATCCATAGTCTTTTCTCATGTGTATTGAGCTACTGCAGAGTACTAACAATCCTCCAGGAATTCAAGGCATTTCATGTATTTATTATAGTCAATACAGAATTCATGATGTTATATTTACATATACAAGGAAAATAACAGATTTTAAGACCCAGCCAAAGTTGAAGCCCTTACATTGGTCTTCAGGTAAAGTGGCCACTTAACCAAGAGCTCACTGATACAAACAAGTCAAGAAAATCTAATCTTCTAAACTATTTCCCACTGACTGGATCATATCACCTGGATAGCACTTAAACGAGGCCCCAAAGATAAAACAGACAGAGAGGCTTGTTTGTAGTTATAGCTTCTTCCATGATGGGCATCATCTGAGGCTTCACCAACTCGTGGGATAAGCTGGGAGATGCCCTAGACCGATTCTGCAGAGGAGCAAACTGAGGCATGGAGGAGGGTGAGGTATGGACCGCTTTTAGTCCTGGCTGGTCGCTGCGTCTCCTCTGTGACCCTGAGCCTTGCTCCACCCACTCTGCTCAGGGAGAGGCCAGCTTGCCACAGAAGAGAATCATGTTGGTGTGAAAGTGCCTGATGAAGAGCAGGAAGGGGCGGTTCGCCAGGAACTGAGCTCGGACGGGAAGTCTTTTTACTGCCAGAACGTTGCCAGTGGCCACGGCTGCCTCCGTGCCCTCCTCGTTGACCTCCACATAGGACTTGTGGATGACCTTTGATACAAAGAGGCCCTTGACTGGTGATATTCCAGAAAGATCTGCTTTGACCTGGCTGAAGATGTCTGTCATCCCGAGGGACTCTAACAAGGAATTAAGCTCGTACTTGATCTCCAGTTTGAATCTTGGGAGATGCACTTCCACGTCCCTCTCCACCATGTTGGATGGGCTGGTCCATTCCTGAAAGGTCTTCGAGTTCAGCTGCTTTTCTACCTAAGAGACAAAACACGAGTGACCCAACGAGAGCTGAACACATGCCCTCCATGTTAAATGCTATTTGTTTTCTAATTCTTGGTGTCAACAATTCAACATCAGTTTCTTCTCTACCTTTAAAATGTGCTCAAGTTCTGTCTGAAAAAAGCAAAAACGTCACGTGCAGCCACACCTTCCCTCTTCTCCTGTCTACTTCTCATTGATGCTTCATAATTAAACTTCTCAGTGTGTATCCTACACTCTTTTGCCTCATCTCCTCAGCAGGTAGGCATCTCTCAAATGCCCTCTATTGCCGTGAAGTCATTGTGCCCCATTTCCTGGATGAATTCAACCATCTCTTCTGGGCACGTACATCTGAAACATGAGTCACGTCTCCTTTATGAGCTGGTTTCTCTGGGTCACGCTCTAATCCTCCCGTGTCCTGCCCTCATTGTGCTGGAAGATTCTGAACCCTGGATGCCCTCTGCCTTCACCCAGCAATTCAGTACCTGTGTCTGTGCTCCGATTTCCCCCCAAGCAGCCTCACAACTCAGACCTCTCACCCTACATCCAGTTTTAAGAGTTTCTGAAGCCCTTCAAATTCTACCCTTGGTCATTTGAAACTCTCTGTTCAGACCTCCCTGCAGCTCCAAACTAGTATGTCAAACCCCATCAATCTACTACAGGAGTTGAAAAGTTTTTTGTCATGTTTTTCCCCATCCTGACAGTATAAAATCAGACATAAAATAAAGGCGGTTTTAATTCCTAAGCCCGTTTTCCTTCTGTGCTTTTCTGCCCTGATCCAAGCTACCAGGACTTCACGTCAGACCCACCTCGCTCCCTCATACTTCTAAGGCATTTGCACTTGTCCTTTGCTGTGGTCGGAGCACCAGGTACTGCCTTTGTTCCACTTCATCTCCTACTTATCCAGTGAGCCTGGCATCGAGATTACCCTACTAGGATACCGTCCTGATCTCCTCACTCAAATTTGGACTCTCTCTGCTTCCACATGGCTTTCTGCAGGGTCTATCTCAGCACTCCTGACACTTCACCTCTGTGTTGTAACCACACATTCATCTGTGTTTCCAGAACACAGCAGAGTTTCCAGCATGCTGTAGACACTATGTTTGGTGTATGAATGAATAAATGAACAATTAAATAAATGAATCACAATTTAATAAAAGCCATTTCTGGGACATCCCTGGCAGTCCAGTGGTTAAGACTCCACCTTTCCAATTCAGGGGGCACAGATTTGATCCTAGTTGGGGAAATTAAAATCCACATACTTCACAGCACAGCCCAAAGGCAAAAAAGACCACTTCTAAACTGCTTCCAACTGCTCCATGCCTCCAAATATCTTCCGCTTAAGCCCACAGACCTCCAGAGACCTGAGCTCCCCCTGCAGTGGCCACACCTCTGACACGCATGCCGGCACAGCCCGCTCTCCAGAGCACACACCCCACCCAGGCGTGTCCAGAAGGCTTCCCTGCTCGCCCAAACTAGGGTCGAACGCAGGTCTCCCACATTGCAGGCAGATTCTTTGCTGTCTGAGCCACAGGGGAAGCCCGCTGTAGAAAGAGGTTTCCCAGATGTCCAATGGCCAGTGTGTGCATGTGTGTGTGCGTGCATGTATGTGTGCATCTGTATGTCTGTGTGTACTGGTACCACAGGCACTTCTGCCTCCAGCTGCCCTTTCTTTAAATGTAAGAATAGATGGTTCTCCCTAAATACATCATCCTGAAGTCCCTGACTTCAGGATGTCCACCCTTTGCTCTCATAGCACCTGGGCAGAACTGCTGAACGTGATAGAACTAGTGACTGGCAACACTGTGTGGTCATAAAATACATATCGCGCGTGTGTGTGTACACATACACCCACGTCTTCGCTGCACATTAGCATTCTCATAACCTCACCTGGTCTACGTCAGCCGTGCCCACTGGAAGCAGAATGATCATACCGAGTGTGTTGTTGACATAGGGCAGCTCCAAAACCTGCATCTGTGGTTCCTCGATGACGGCCAGTTTAAACTTCCCAGTCTGATACATCATCTCCACAGTTACACTTTTACCCTATGTTTAAAAAAAAAACAAGTTGTAATTAGATGGTACAGTTACATATGTGTGTGTACAGGTATGCATACTGATTTTCCTTTCAGAATAACAAGGATAACTGCATTAGCACCAGAAAGGCACGGGTAAAACAAAAATGACAAAATACACCCTGTATTACATTGCTTTGCAAAGTTTATAAGTTTTTTTAATTTTAAAATGTCTGTGTTAGAGCCTGGCTAGTTCAGATAGTATACATACTAACAAAAATGATAGCATATATGTTTCCCCAAAACAAAGGCAAGGTCTCTAAATAAAGTGATTTATGTGGGAAAAAGAGATTATAGGATAATCTCCTTTTTTTGGATCTGATTACAGACTTTCTGGGAGAAAAATCTACAACTAACTTTGCTGTGTTTCTAGAGAAACTATTTGCTAGAGAAAGCATGTCTGGGAAGAATGTAGACCCAGAAGAACAGTAAAAAAAGGACAGACTTTCTTCTAGTCCTGATCACCCCATTAGGTGCTCTTTGAGAAAGGTCACCGTCACTTCATGGGAGCAACAAAAACAAAATTCATGGAAGCACAAAGCCTAGAACCAGTATTTTCACTGCAACTTTCTAAATTGTCTTTAATGAACATGGCATTCTCCAAAATTGATTATCCATCTGAAAATAAAATACTCACCTTACTTAACTGAAAAGGGGTTTTAAATGTCTCTCGTTCCTGAAATTTATTCTGCCATTGTCCTTTGAAATATATGGCATTCACCAGGACCATGACACAGGAGGGCTCAATCGTGCCTTTTCCAAAGAGGTTAGTGACTTTTCCTTGTAATAAAAAAAAAAAGAATAAATAATGTATTTGGATTTGAACTTATTGATAGTAGAGAGTTGAAGAGTTACAAGAAATCTGGAGCCTTTGTTAAGGCTAATTATGGATTTGAGATGCCAGAAGAATTCCTTCATCTGTGGCCATAAAGCATGTCCTTGTCAAATGATGTTTATTTCAAAGAATATTGAATGCTTTGTTACTTCTAATCAGAAGTTGGCATTCAAGGAATACCAAGTATATTAGCTATGAATCAACCTGTCTTGTAACTAGTCACATCCAATGCTTTCTTATACGTAATTGCTTTTTAAAAAAATTCTATAATTCTTTTTTTAAAAATTCCTATAGTGTGTTAGCCGCTCAGTTATGTCCCAATATTTGGGACATAGCCCGCCTAGCCTGCCAGGCTCCTGTGTCCATGGGATTTTTCAGGCAAGAATACTGGAGTGGGTTGCCATTTCCTTCTCCAGGGGATCTTCCTGACCAAGAGATCAAACTTGAGTCCCTTGCATTGCAGGCATACTCATTACCATCTGAGCCACCAGGGAATCATCTCCTGTGGCTTAATTTTAATATCTATCAGACTTTATAGTTACTAGTACCTCACCAGTTGCAAATATGTTACATATTCCAAAGATTCACTGGTCCTTTCAGTATGCTAACTTTAGTGCATCACAAGCATATATGCCAACACTTGAAGGAAAAATGTATCTGAAAAGTCAGGATTTATCAAACTATACCAATAATTTCTTGCTGTAAATATATTGATCAAAATGGAACACCAAGCCTTCTTGGAGCATTTTGGAGTGTTGCAATTTATAGCATTTTTTGGAATATAATCTATCATATAATATAAAACAAGGGTATATGAAATATCAGACTTTAAGCTTGATGAGAGCTTTCATTTTTATTGAACTTATGGACCAAACACAATACCTAGCATGTAATAACCATGATGAACATCATTTTATTATATAAATATACATACATATATGTGCATACATATACACAAATTAATGGATAAATAAATAAATACACAAATTAGTGACAAAATAACGATAACAGTCTAAACAAATATACAGCATGTGGATCTGTAATGACAGACAACACTAATCAATCTACGCTCAAAATTTTTACAAAACTTCCATGTGCCAGGCATTGTTCCAGGCACAGAGCACTAAACTGAGGCCAGAGCACTAATCTAAACAAACACATCTAGTTTCCCCCTTAACGTTAACTCAGCAAGTTTATCAACACAGCTCAAATAAAGTTTGGAGACACATGGTTGACTTATCCTCACCATCAGTTTTGCTTTCAACCCAAGCATTGATGGTTTTCCTTGTTTCTTCAGCAGACCGTTCAAAATCAACAGTTTGCAGCCTGGCTTGATACAATTTCTCAGAACAGTGTAAGTATTGCTGTAAAAGAAAGGACAGTTGCATAACACCAAAAAAATAGTGTAAGGAAAGTTATTGCTTAACTGGATTCTTTTGTGCCTGAATCCACGGAAAGCTTAATTGAGAGTAAAATCTGGCCCTTGACCCAGTTCTTGCCCTGAGCTGCGTCCAGCTGTGGCTGGAACATGCTTACGTGACTACTCACAGCCCACGCGGTGGGAGTTTTTCCAGACGAATCCTGGGATATCAGTATCTCCTGACACAGACCGAGACAACCTAATGAAACTAATGGAGAGCTTCTCACGTCAGATGTAATCATCATGGTCTCAAGTACAATTACGCCCAGATCATGGAAGCTTTGAGGGAGACCAAAGAACAAGAGAGGGGCCCACGGCTGTTAATCCCCTCACTTCAGGTCCTCTCCGCAAACGTTCTCATTACGCTGCTAGGGCTATAGAAGGAAATACCTCTGAAATATCTGTGATACCAAGATGGGCCACACTAAGTTGCCAAAACTCTGACAATCCAAATCTTGTTGAGTATAAGACGTGGCCTGCACCTCCAGGCTAGGGAAGAACATTAGAAAGTCAAGGCTGTGTCTTGCTTCACCCAGCTGACATTTAAGTTGTTGTTGCCCAGTTGCTCAGTCATGTCCAACTCTTTGTGACCCCATGGGCTACAGCATGCCAGGTTTCCCTGTCCTTCACTATCTCCCGGAGTTTACTCAAACTTATGTCCATTGAGTCGGTGATGCCATCCAACCATCTCCTCCTCTGTCGTCCCCTTTCCTGCCTGCCTTCAATCTTTCCCTGCATCGGGGTCTTTTCCAATGAGTCGGCTCTTCTCATTAGGTGGCCAAAGTACTGGAGCTTCAGCTTCAGTCCTTCCAGTGAATATTCAGGGTTGATTGACATCTAAGTAACACTGGTCAAACCAAAGCTGTGTCACTGAATCTAGGATTTCACCTCAATCATTGCAGGATAATGTAGTATTTAATATACAGGAAAATGGGTTTAGATAGGGATCAAATCTAGGCTTTGTCACTTGATGTCTGTGGCCTTTAAAGAATCTGCTTCATGATTGTAGAACTGATAACAATTTTATAACTATATCTTACAGGACTGTGTAAGGAATACATGAGATTAAGTAGAATGACTGGCCTGTAATAAACTGTATATGTTAATGCCTTTGGAAAATGGCATTGTTAGTGTTAGAATTTGGGAACTAGAAAGAACATAGTCTATCCTCTCATTTTACAGGTAGAAGGGATTTGCCCAAAGTCATGCCTCAATGGGAACAGCTCTCTTGGCTCCCAGCCCAGTTTACTTTCCATTAACTCTCAATATTCTGCCATTAAGGACCTTTGAAAAAGAGATGAGAAATATATTTTATTTTCTTTCTGTTTCATAAGGAATAATTATTACCAAATTTGTTTTGCGCTTCATCCATGACCTTACTCTTGGACAACATCAGCAATTTGCAGGAAGTTATGTGACATTTCACAACCTTAAATAGGAGTTTGGTAAAAACCATTTCACTGAAACTCTAACTCTGCTCAAATGCGATCTCTTAAAGATGAACACCATGTTACACTTCTTATCCTTCATTTTATTTTATAATGTGAAATTCAGAGGATGCCAAGAAAGCTGCTGACCACTGTTCCAAAGAGACTTACCTCACGGAATGCCATCGCCTTTGTCCCGTAGAGTCTGTTGGCGATGCTGAGGATATAGTTAGAGTCTGACCGATTGATCTGGGAGAAAAGGACTCCTAACTCTGAGTGAATCCTTCCAGCTCGGCTGCACTGAAGCACCAGTAAATAAAGAACGGAGAATTAAGTTGCTTGATTTCTTGCCAGTAGAGAGTATAAATAAAGTAAAAACAATAACCAGACAGCAACATGTTAGCCTCTGAATAGAAGGGCCGTGAATATGAACAAAGCCAGAGTTGGCAAGCTGAGAGCCTTCTCCTTCTCTAGATTTCCTCTCCCACAACAATCTCGGCACTCTGGGACTTTGGCTACAGACCGTGTGCAGAACTGTAAACCACTGCAAATACACGCGGACTTGTCAGCTCTCATGGTTTAATCCAAAACCAGACATTTTAATGAAGAGATCCTAGTGGGGATCTTTAGAGTGATCATCCAAGTTTGATTGTTGCCTTTGTACCTAAAGAATCATTTTCCTTCTCTATCTATCATGCTCCTTTCAATGTCTCCATTTTCTATGTGATCATTTAATCATATACTGAGCTCTCTATTGAACTGAACTGACACACCCATCTGTCCCTCACAGAAGCAATTCATTTAAGCATGTGGCTTTTTTTTAATTGAAGGATAATCACTTTACTGAATTTTGTTGTTCTCTGTCAGACCTCAGCATGAATCAGCCACAGGTATGCATATATCCCCTCCCTTCTGAACCTCCCTCTGTTTCCCTCCCTATCCCACCCCTCTAGGTTGATACAGAGGCCCTTGTTTGAGTTCCCTGGGACTATAGCAAATTCCCTTGGCTATCTCTTTTGCATACGGTCATGTAAATTTCCATGTTATTCTCTCCATATATCTCACCCTCTCCTCCCCTCTCCCCGTGGCTTTGATGCATCTGAATTCACGGAAATTGTAGGGTTTATGCCTATATTCCCCAAAGTGAAAGTTCCCAAACCATGGGCTCTAATCTCCTAACAATAAGGGTTCCATGAAGCAGGTATTCTATGACTCTAGGCATTTATGCCTTTCCTCAATCAATCACCATCAACATACATATATTTTCATGTGGCAGTTCTATTTAATTTTGATGTCAAAAGGCATCCTTTTATTAGAAAGAACAGAGACCATAGTCCTAGAACACACGAGCTGGGTGACATCAGGCCCTGTTTTCCTGCTATAAAATTAAAAGGTAAAGCATTGGGTTCTTTCTCAGTCCCCTCATTAGACTGAGGACCTGACCCTGCATAAAAGAACCTGGCAGACTCACCATGGGGCACAGTCCATAAGAGAACAGAAAACTGAATGAGGATGACAAAAATCAGATGATAAAATCTGGGGGACTTTACTACGGTTGTTATTATCACTGTATTAAACCCTATCGGCCATAGTCACCCCCAGGAGGATTAAAGAGGAAACCGGGGATTCACCTCTCTCTCTCTTACGAATCAGTGAGGTGCTCTGCCACTCAGCACCTGGACTGTGTTGTTTCTTGGTGCTTTTTTATCAAAGAGCACGCGACAGCTCAGCAGAGATAGTATCATACCTTAGCCAAGTCCCTGAACTCTGGTCCTGATGATTCTACAATATGATTAAAGTGAAGCACCTAGGAAAAAAAAAGATGAGATAGATTGCCATCAAAAGCAACATATAGTCTACAGAGGCTGACAGTTACAAGTTTTTCCTCTTCAGATAAAGACCAGTGGTGAGAGCTGATGTTTAATGACGTTATATTACAAATCCTGAACTAAGCCTTTGCATATCTTACTTAACCCTCCCGACAACTTTTACAGTTGATACCGTCTACTAAAGTAGATACTGTTATCTTCATTTTCTGTGGGAAGTTGAGTTCATGAGGTTAATCCACTTGGCCCCAGACTCTCATTGCTGTCTGGCCCCAGGCCCTGAGCCCTGGTTCACAGACTCCTCCGCTCCTCCCGCACTGTTGCCAGGCCAGCACTGACAGTGCTCTTCCGGGGTTGTGCAAAACGCCGCATGGTCTCCCACTAAATTATTTATTTAAATGCAAGAAAATCCTAAGAGTGCATCAAAATATGGAATAAAGGACAAACAATAATAATATGTGCAAATACCCTGGGAGTTGTTAAGTGACATTCTTCTAGACTTTTCAAGGGAAAAAAAAAATGCTCCTCTGTCCATGGAATTTTCCAGGCTAGAATACTGGAGTGGGTTGCCATTTCCTCCTCCAGGGGATCTTCTCTGGCCCAGGGGTTGAATCCGCATTTCTTGCATCTCCTGCCTTGGCAGGTGGATTCTTTACCCTTAGTGCCACCTGGGAAGCCATATATACATATATATGTACACACGTGTATAAATGTATACACGTATGTATGGCGGAAAAACCACTGCGTGTCAGCTCACGTCACCCGTTCTTTCTTAGTCTCGGTTCAGTCTCTGCTTCCCCACCTGTAAAATGGGGATAACAATTCCTACCCCTAACACACAGGGCTAGTATGAACTTCAAATGCATAAAGGAGCACTGGAAAAAACTAGATAACTTTTAAACAGTCATTTTTTACTGAATTTGGTCATCTTTTTTAAACTCCATTCTTTTTTCATTGGGGTATAATTATTCTACAACATTGTGTTAGTTTCTGATAGATACTCATTTTATTGTAAATTAAAATTGTAGAGGGCAAGAATCATACCATATATGCGTTCTCTGGCATGTTTAAATCGCTGCGAGGATAAACTATGAAAGTAAATTTCAGTCACTTATGTGTGAAAGCATTGATGGCAAGAAAGAGATGGAGCACGGCATGCACTGTGTTATCTGCATTATAAGGTATAGCCTTATCTAGGCCGTTAGTCCTAAGAAATATGCTTTGCCCACGTGTGGCTCTTCTTTCTTCTGGGTCTGGAGGTGTGAGTCCTTCTGAGGAAGACCCCCCGGGCCACCAGGACGCCTGCTGCTCCCAGTACCTTCTGCATCTGCTCCGCGCTGCTCCCTCTGGCCCCCAGGAGGATCATACTAAGAGCATAAAGAAGACTCAGCGGGGAGAAGAAGACATTGTCTCCTGCGTGGTTATAGTTCAGCTCCTTGAACACATCCAGACAAAATTCAACATTTGCTGTGCTGAGGGCATCCATTTTAGGCAAAGCCCTACCTGAGAATGGAAGGGAAAAAAAATCTCAGACTTACCTGGAGGCACAGATTATATCAAGCATTCAGTTATGACATTCCGCGAATGTAAGCATCTGAGCCCACTGCTTCAGGAAAAATTACAGCCTGTTGTCATACTTTCTGAGGAGCTATAAATGCTGGGATGGGGGAAGGGCCTTCACAGTAGTTTTTTATTCTCATGAAGAGAAGATTTACTGTTCTCTTCAACCAGTACTTCAAAGCTCTCTCTCATTATTTGTGTACATTTAAGAGTGATGGCTAATTTTTCTGGAACACAAACACAGAAGAAATTTGAGCCCTTGGCTCTTACTTTCCACTCTTTAGGTAATCTCCTCATCCTGGAATTTGTACAGAAAAGTCCTTGAGCTACACAGCCCCGCCAAAAGAGATCCCCCGCAACCAGCTCCCGTCTCCACAGTCTCCATCCCGTCACTCCTGCAGAACCAAGGTGAAAGACGGCGGGCAAGCCTGGTCTCTCTTGATATTCTCTGCACATTTCTTCTCCTTGCTGAACCTTATCTCCTGTCTCCTCCACAAAAGTAAGGGGATCCTAGCAAATAGGTCATGCCATCCAAAGGTGGCCAAAGCCCTCAGCCTCACAAGACATCAGGAAAAATGGAGGAAAAGAGGAGGAAAATTTGAGAGGAAAGAAAAGGTGCTGGGAATGAGTGTTCTCTAAGGACAGCGGCACGTCAGGAATGAGGAATTTATTTATTGGATCCCCCAAACATTTACTGAGCAATGTCAAGTGCAGGAACAATCGAGCATCATTCTTACCCTCGGGAGTGTTTCACTTTCTAGGACCCTCCATTGCCAACAAACACTTTCTTCCTTTAACTTCCTGGTCATCATTCTCTCTTGCCCCGTCACTGGATCATCCAGCCACACCTTTGGAGCCACCTCAGTCTCTTTCAGGATTTTTCTCACATTCTCAACCTCTGGACACAGTAAAACATCAGGATGCAAATCTTTGCCTTCTATACTGTTCTAGTTTAGTTGCTCAGTCACGTCTGACTCTTTGCAACCCCATGAACTGTAGCCCTCCTGGCTCTTCTGTCCATGGGATTCTCCAGGCAGCAATACTGGAGTGGGTTGCCATTTTCTTCTCCAGGGGATCTTCCCAAACCAAGGATCCAACCAGCATGTCCTGCATTTCAGGCAAATTCTTTACCACTGAGTCACCAGGGAAGTGACCCCCTCCCAGCCTTGTATTACATTTTTAAATATATTTACCACATATATTATAAATGTGTGAATTTTATACATTATATATACATGACTTTATGTAAATATAAGCAGTGTTTATGTTTATTTACATAAATAAAACACGTATATGTAGTATACATGTATCTATTGCCTGACCTTCTCTCTAGAGTACAATCTGCATTAAAGCAAGGAGTTTGCTTTTTATGCTTTATTCCAGCACCAGTCCTGACCAATTCACTAAATATCTATGATACACGGATGTACACAGAATACTGAGGAAGCTCAGGGGGGACAGAACTAACCCAAGAGTCACAGGAAGACTTCCTGGAGGAGGTGATGTCCTACTCCCCCTTGAAGAATGAAACAGGTCACCCAGGTACACACATACAGGAAGATCATTACTGACAGAAGGCAAAACATGAGCAGGGACTCAAAATCCTGAAAGAGAAATTTGTATCAGGAGAGTGCAACATAGGAAGTCAAAGGTGGTGATTGGTAGGGCCGGAGAACAGGCAGAAATGTCCCGGAGGTCTTGCACACCCCACTGAGGAGAGATCAGAGGGAGCCCCAGAGCTCATGAAGTCGGGGCTCCAGGCTACCTGCTCGGAGCTCCCGTCGGCTTTGGGAGCTCCAGCCCTCGGTCTCCTGACTTCAATTCTCTTCTCAGAGGTCTCCCTCCCTCCCTTTTGCAAGCTGCTCTAACAGCCACCACTGAAACTCTCACCCACAATCACTCCAGCAAGCACGTCTCCCCTCTTTCGAACCCTTTCAAATTCTCCCCACATAGCACATTTTTAAAAATGTTATTTGCATGCTGTTTAGTCCTTCCCTTCCATTCCCCTATTCTGTGCTGAGAGATGGATTTCAAGGTACAGTTTTCATGTAGAATGTCCTTCAGAAAAGCCTTCCCACTCCTCAGGAATAAGCCATGATTGGTTTAAGCCAACTGAGGCATTCTGTATCCCACATCAGTGAAAAAAAAATATGAAAGTGTAAGTCGCTCAGTTGTGTCCAACTCTTTGCGACCCCATGGCCTGTAGCTCCTCCATCCACGGGATTCTCCAGGCAACAATATTGGAGTGAGTTGCCATTTCCTTCTCCAGGGGATCGTCCCTATCCAGGGATCAAACCCACATCTCCTGTATTGCAGGCAGATTCTTTACCATCTGAGCCACCAGGGAAGCCCTAAATGGTAAACTTTCACTTATAAGAAGAATAAGAGCTAATGTACAGCATGGTGACAATGGTGAATAATACTGTACTGTGTGCTCAAAAGTTGCTGAGAATAGATCTTAAGCTTGTTCATCATACACCAAAGAAAGATTTAACTCTGTGAGGTGTGTGCGTGCATGTGTGCTAAGTCACTTCAGTCGTGCCCGACTTTTTGCAACCCCATGGACTGTAACCCACCAGGCTCCTCCATCCCTGGGATTCTCCAGGCAAGAACGCTGAGTGGGTTGCCATTTCCTCCTCCAGGGGGTCCTCCTGACCCAGGGATGGAACTCCCTCTCCTGCACTGGCAGGCAGGTTCTTTACTGCTAGCACCACCGGGGAAGCCCCATCACTATATGTTAAATATATACAGTTATTCTTGTCAGTCATCCCTCAATAAAGTTAGGAGGGAATAAATGAATAAAATCTTAAAAATCAGAAGGTATGGCAAACCTTGCCAGTAAGACAGCAGACTTTGCTGCAAGATTTCTGGAAAATTCCTTCTGATAAAAAGAGACTCTCAGAAGGAAATCAATCCTCTTCTTTGTTTTAGGGTTGTTTTGCTTTCATGTGGCCACTGATGCAGCAGCTATTTTGTAACCAAGCCAAGGTGTCAGAGAGCATGATGGAAAGAATCTGAGTGTCTGATGACACACCTTTGAGTGGATGCATTAACCCACCTGGATCTGCCCTATCTTGGGATTTTTTTTGTCCTGTAAGATAATAACATCCTCCATCTTAGTTGAGTCTTCTGATTCTTGCAGCTAGAGGCATTTCAAGTCTCTTTAGGAATTTCTTTACACATCCTTGTCCACCTGGACCAGTTAGACCACTGACCTCACATGTGTGCTTTTTGATATTTTTTCCTTCACTAGTCCCACAGGGAGATGGAACGATTTCTTTCTTCTTTGTCTCATCTTCTAGATCAGTGGTTCCCAACCTTTCTGGCAGCTGGCATTCTGGCTAATGCCAGGGACTGGCTTCATGGAAGACAATTTTTGCACGGACCAGGGTGGGGGTAGATTTCAGGATGATTCAAGCACATTTATTGTGCACTTTATTTTGATTATTATTACATCAGCTCCACCTCAGATCCCCAGGCATTAGATCTGGAGGTTGGGACCCCTATTTTAGATTACAGTTGTGCCTTCTTTTGGAATCCTAGTTTAGGTTTATATTCTCTAGGCTATTAAGACAGGTGAACAATCTACATCTCCACCTGTGTGTATTTATTTTAGTTATTAACTTACCTTGTTTGCCACCCATACCTACCTGAGCTGAGCTCTCTGGAAGTGCATTCTCTGGTTGCTGATTTAGGCACCGCATATAGTTTCTCACTAACACAGCACTTCACGCACTGGGAGCCAAACAGAGCCAAGGGCCAAAGCCTCAGAACTGGGACAGGGAGGAGAGTGCCTGGCTTAGCATTAATCAGGCAGAGAGAGACTGAAGGGAAGTGTGTCACTTGTGGACTTTCAAAATAATGGCCCATGACATTTATGTGGTTAAAAAGATGACCATACATCCCTGTCATCAAAACTCATTGTCCTAAAATAATCAGGAATAGATGCTGCATGCTCCAATCACCAGCCCACCCAGCCTGGCAGTTACATTACACCGAGCCTAGACCATACCCTTCTCTGCTCTTCCCAGTTTTTTAAAGGTTTGGCTGATCTTACCTAATGAAAATACTAGTACGTGCCTTTAACTAGATGCTGTTCCGCAAGTTAATTTCGGTATTGCTCTCTGCAACACGCCTGATAATAAAAGTATCTCCGGAAGCTCTTTGTTCAGTTACTTTAATAACATTTTAATAACGAAAGCACATGCCATAATGAAGCATGTCCAAGCCAGACATGCTTCATAAGGCATTCTGGCTAACGCCAGGTTCTGGGATGCAATTTCTGTTTTATAAGCAAATGTGAGTTTATTCTTCTTAAATCTTTGTCTTATTTTCATTATAAAACAACCTGCCTACATAGCATAGTTATTGTAGCCCAACAGTTACTGGGATACCTAGGAAGAGTTTGGAATATACTGATAGAGTACTTATTGTGCTGTTTTTGCTGTTGTTCAGTTGCTAAGTTGTGTCCGACTATTTGTAACTCCATGAACTATAGCCCACCAGGCTCCTCTCTCCATGGGATTTCCCAGGCAAGAATAATGGAGTGGGTTACCATTTTCTTCTCCAGGGAACCTTCCTGGACCAGGGATCGAATCTGCGCCTCCTACATTGGTAGTGCTTTCTTTACCACTGAGCCCCCAGGGAAGCCCTTACTACATACAGGCACCTTCCTTTCATTAAACATTTTGTGTTTTTGTCTGCTTTTTTATCCATAAGCATAAAAAATTGAGGTAATCACATCTCTCCGTTCTTAGCATGAGCCATCATTGGGCTACAGAAGTCATCCTCTCCTTGGCTTATTACCTTCAATCCACAGATCCCCTTTCTCCTCCATTCCTATAGAAGACAAAGTTTGTTTAAAGCATGTTCTTCTATTTATGTGTTCATGTATAATATTGATTTCTTTATATATGCATTTTGTATTTTCATAAATGAGCTTATGTTGATTTTTTACTTAGTGTTATGTTTTTTTAGAACCATCCATGGGAACTTCCTTGGTAGTCCAGTGGCTAAGACTCCGAGCTCCCAGTACAGGCAGCAGGCAAGTTTGAAATCTGGTCAGGGAACTAGACCCCATATGCCTCAACTAAGAGCTTGCATGTAGCAAACGAAAGATCCCATGTGCTGCAGCTAAGACCAGTACAGCCAAATAAATGAATATTTTTTAAAAGATTCATCCATGTTACTCTGAAAACATAATCTGTTACTTCTGGGTAACTGTGCTTTTATGCTTTCACCACATTTGGTGTATCCACTCCTCAGGGACAGGCACCCAGTGGCTTCCTAGGCTACACCATCAGAAACACTGCTGGGGGCACCGCCTCCCGCACACTCCCTTACCCACCTGGGTGGGAACTTCTTTGTAAAGGACATGGCTGGATCACAGGGCTCAGGTATGCGTCAATCACCACAGACACATTACTCAGACTCTGTCTTGCAGGATGGGTCATGTTACCCTGGTGTTGCAGATGAGACAGTAAGGACTTGGGAATTCACACACTGCCACCATGTAAATATGGGTCCACCTCTTCTGAAGCCTACGCTTTTTCCACATGCTGTCATATACTATTCATATTAGCATTTCTGTGTGTGTGCATGCGTGGGTGCACGTGCACGCTAGGTTGCTTCAGTTGTGTCTGACTCTGCGACCCTATGGACTGTAGCCCACCAGGCTCCTCTGTCCACGGGACTCTCCAGGCAAGAATGCTGGAGTGGGTTGCCATGCCCTCCTCCAGGGGATCTTCCCGACCCAGGGATCGAGCCTGCGTCTCTTGTGTCTCCTGCGTGGCAGGCGGGGTCCTTACCACTACAGCCGCCTGGGAGGCCCCCATGCAAACTTTTACTTGAGATGAAATGATCTGATTTTTATTGCACTGTGATTATTATAAAATAGGGATAATTGTTAACATTTAGGGATAAATGACAACATTCTACCAGAAAAATTATGAAATTTGTCCAAGATGTTAAGCATTAATAGACTTAATCTGATAGTTAATAAAACAGTATTATTTACCTTACTTCCCAGTTAGATTTTATCATTTTTCAAACATTTAGAGCACAGAACTAAGAAGGAAAACTTCAGGCCTTAAGTTTTTCTTAAAAATTATTAGAAATATGTAATTAAAATTAATCAATGAGCTGTGGTATTTGTTTATTTGCAAGACTGAGTTTTTAACTATTGTTAACCCAGCACTTGAGAATTCTACTTCCTCCATTTGTTTTCCAAAATTCAGCCTTTCTAGCTGTTCAAAGAGTTCCTTCACAACAGAGTCTCCATGCTAATCTTACATCCAACTGATTTTATGCGGTTACCTTAACTGAACAATTTCCTCTACAGCTGGTGACCGTGTGTACACAGGTACTCATGGATGAGGTTACAGGTTCTTGTTCATTGTATAGGCTAGTCTTCATCGCTAGATTTAACATTTATTGAGAGTAGGGAAAATCTACCTGGAAATTATCAGTGTCTTGCACAGTCACCCAGGAATCAATATGTATTAGCAAAAGGGACATTCTATGCATTTTACAATTTCTGGTCTCATTAATATTACCCAGTCAGTTTCAGGATAGAGGAACCCTTGGAACACAGAAGCTCCAAGGCATGTGGATCCCACCAAAGATATAAGCTACAGTCCATGGAGTCACAAAGAGTCATACACGACCAAGAGACTCACACACACAGGGAAGACGCCACCGAGGCAGGAGGGCAAGTTGGAAGTGTCCTTAGAGGTAGAAGGACTTCAGATTAAACCTCAAAGACAAAGAATTGCAGACATTTTCTTTTAGAGCACCTCTCTATCTGCTTTTAGGATAAAAAAAAAAAAATCCCTCCCAAGCAGTAGAGATGTGTCATCTTGAAGCTGTCATGGGGAAAAAGAAAAGACAGAAAAATAAAAGGATGCCCAAGACTGCAGCTCTTCTAGGTTGAGAAAGGGAGACTTTTGTTCAGGAAGCAGAGGGAGAGAACGCGCCTTAAACAGGGAGCCTTGCTGCTGTTGAGTCGCTAACTCGCGTCCGACTCTGTTGGCCTCATGACTGTGGCCCACCAGGCTCCTCTGTCCATGGGATTCTCCCAGACGAGAACACTGGAGTGGGCTGCCGTGTCCTCCTCCAGGGGATCTTCCAGGCCCAGGGATGGAACCTGCGTCTCCTGCATTGGCAGGCAGATTCTTTACCACTGAGCCACCAGGGAAGCCCCTTAGAAGGGAATATTGACAACTAAGAGATTGCAAGAAGCCTCAGGGTCTGGGTTTGTCCTTCTGGGGGAAGTACGTCTCCCAGGGTGGCTAAGACACCAAGTTCTTAAAACCTGGTGCAGAGCCTGGCTAAATTCTTAACCATTTCATACAACAGCTTTTCTAGTGCCTCTTCTCCTTCCCTAAATCAGGGCTAATCTTTTACTCTCAGGCTCTGTCCTTCAAACTTTGTAAATTTCACAATGTGCTTATTGATCCTGGAAGCAGTAGGAACTTTGGAATGACCACACCATCACACAAACATAAACCATGAGATTTTACATTTGTTTACAGAATGCACTTATACCTTAAGAGACTAATGTTAAAGCCCTAAGAAGAAATGTAGACCCAGAAAACTAAAGAATTCTTCCCCACACATAAAGTTTTTGCTAAGGCATTTCCAGTGAAGTTAAGATCCTCTAAGGAACTAAGACGTGCTTCATCACATGGAGCTGACAGCCATGTGTGACCAGCTGTGTTCTGAATAAGAGTTATTAGGGAGTTTATAAAAAATATCCACAGAGTTCTGTTTCGCTAAACAAATCGGAAATCTGAAATCAGTTTCACCTGCCTCAGAGACTTAAAAATGCACACTATCAGTGACATTCAGACCAGTTAAGGAATGTAGTAACAAAAAACCACCCTCATTAAAGAGTAAGTTTCCCCCTCATTTTGGATCATGGCAACTCTGTTCAAATGCCATAGTTTATTGCCTTTATCTCCTCCCCTGTGACAAGAAGCACAGCTGAAATGATAAAGCACAAAGCTACTTCTTTTTACCTTTGTTGTTTTTCAGGGGTGAAGTAGACAGTCGGGCAGGAGATGTGCAAGCTGCGTCTCTGAAGAAGAAATACAAGCCTTTACCTTCTGCCCCTCCCTTTCCCTGCGTGCTCTTAATGATTCAGCTCTCCACCTGCCAGGCGGAAAGGACGGCTCTGAGGAGGAAATCCTTCTGAAAGGCCCCAGAGCTGTGCCGGGAGGCTCTCAGGACAGCCACCAGCCAGAGGTGTGTCTCCCAACACTGGAGAAACACGCACATCAACGCCCCTCTGCTTTGCTAATGGGGAAGCATTGTCGAGCCTAACCTGTGTTCAAGAAGATAAGCTGTCTTTCTCAAAAGAATAACTTGAACCCACTGAAGTCCATGGTGCCATATTCAGCATGGGAAGGGCAGCCGGAATCACGAGCACGCACAGAGCTACTCCAGGGGAAGCGCTCCAGCTGTGGGCTAAGCTGCCTGACCTGAGGCACGCTCATCCTGAGATCTCCTGAGCCGTCTTGCAGAAGCAGTCTGCTGGCGGGTAATTCCTGTCCCATTAAAAGAACACAAGAATGAGCTAGACCAAGAGTTATTCTGTGGTTTTCATTTAAAAGCTTGCTAGGAGCCACAAGCCACCCCACCTCAGGTGGGTTAGGAGGTGTGATCCAGTGCCGTGTAAGAGAGACTAGAGATGATGGATGAAAACTGGAGACAAAAAACAATGTCTGGGACGCACAGTCACCAGGATCAGCACCGTGAGTGAAGGCCACCTCCCCCGGGCTCCCCGGCCCGGTGATATCCAGGCTGCCTCTGACACCACTGCCCAGGAGGGCTGAGCTGCACCGCGCAACACGTGAGAACACTCTCCACGGAGCTCTTCTCTTCATCGGGGGCGTGCAACTCGTCCTCTCTGTCAGAACTGCACCCTCTACAAGACACAGACGAGAAAAGTCAGGTTTGAAATTAGGCCCCTACTCTCCAGTGTCCCCATGAGAGTCTCTGGAAAGTACTTGTACACAACCGTCTACAGAGAATTAAAGAGCCCCAAGCCTGCCCCATCTTTCTCTGCTCAGAGAGAGTGCTTTCTGAAGCCAGCCCCTTCCAGTATGGAGATTGTGTCCTTTGGAATCGTCATATCCAAAGTTAAGGCCAATTCTCCACCTTTTCATCTTGCTCTGATCTATTTTCCCTTGTTGTTGAAATGTAGTTGATTTACTATGTTGTGGTAGTTTGAGGGCTACAGCAAAGTGACTCAGATTTTATACATGTACATATATATATATCCTTTCTTCAGATTCTTTTTCATTATAGGTTATTATGAGAAGGAAATGGCAACTCATTCCAGTATTGCCTGGAAAATTCCACTGAGAGACGAGCCTGGTGGGTTACAGCCCACAGAGTTGCAAAGAGTCAGACATGACTGAACACACAGAACGATAGGTTATTATAAAATACTGAATAAAGTTCACTGAGCCTATCACTTGAACTTTTTAAATAGTTCAAGAAGAACCTGGAGGCAACTAGGAAGGCCCGTGATCTTAGGGGAAGTTGCTTGAACAGTGTTCTAAGTGCGGAATCTAGGATGCAACATGTGGCAGAGCATATTGGAGAAGAGCCCTCCCTTCGGGTGAAGTTGAGATGTAAGACGATGCTGGAGGAAGCAGAGCTGACAAGGTCTTATGTCTGCAACCTCAGCCTATAGAGATGGGGAAAGACAGTGAGTGTGTGTGTCAGAACCTCCCTGCCGGCCTCCCTTCCCAGAGGAAGGAGGTCATGAGAGTAGCTACATGATCCAGGACCCCTCCTGTGGCTTCGGCGGGACAATGGGTGAAGGGTGAGTGTGGGCACAGAACTGAGAAACCGAAGAGCTGCCATGGGGCTGAGAGCCTCTGGAGGGATGGAACCACAAGAGGAAGGGAAATGGGCAAACGGGAGCCAGTTTAGACTGAGCTAGGTGCTCTTAGCCCCCAGCAAGTGCCACTCAGAGCTGGGACCAGCCACCTCCGCAGGGCCCTGTTTGGCTTCCTGACCCACAGTCACAAACAAATGAAGTGGTCCTTTGGAGACACTCAGTGCTGGCATCACTTGCTGTGTGTGTTAGTCACTCAGTCGTGTCCGACTCACAACCCCATGGACTGGAGCCCGCCAGGTTCCTCTACCCATGGGATTCTCCAAGCAAGAATGCTGGAGTGGGTTGCCATTTCCTCCTCCAGGGGATCTTCCTGATCCAGGGATCGAACCCACATCTTCTGCATCTCCTGCATCGGCAGGCAGGTTCTTTACCACTGAGCCACCTGGGAAGCCCCACATCATTTGCTACTCGGCAACAGAGAATTAAAAGGGTCAAACAAATCAAAAGCTGCCAGAAGAAAGCAGATACACTCTCTTGCTTCTCTTCCCCATCGTGTCTGACTCTATGCAAGTGGTGGGTATTATATAATCGATTCATGAAACACCAGACCCTGTGAGGGCACACTGCTCTCAGGTTCTGGCCATTCTGCCAGGATCTTGGCTGCAGTCCTTAGGGCAGATGCACCCAGTTCAATTATCACCATAAAATTCTTTCCCCTGTAGCTTTACGAGCAGAGTCAAGGATTAGCTGGTTTTCTTCTGTGGCATGAACATGTTCAACTGGCAAACATATACAACAAAGGAGGAGGAGAGATGGCGGTTCCCAGCCTTCCTTTCTAACTCTTCTTCCTTAGAAATTTGTCAAAAACCTTAATTGAATATTCAACCAATATTTATGGGATCCTACGGATAGAGAAGCCTGGTAGGCTACAGTCCATGGGGTCATGAAAGAGTTGGACACAACTTAGTGACTAGATAGCAACAACTAGGTGCCAGCCCTATTCTGGAATGCTGCAGGGAAGAGCCCTCTCCCCCCAGATTCCCTGCTTTTTCAGGGATCTTTCCTGGACCACATTGATCCTCTTGAGACTTCCAGGTTTTGCTTCTGTTCCTCTGCTCTTGTTCCAGGTGGGTCCTGATGTTCTTGTCACAAAAATAAATAAAGAGTAACAGAGGCACCCTTATTACTTATTAACTGTCAGAAATTCTGAGTTTCCAACTGTATTTCCAATTGTCAATGCATCAACACTGACATGAAGATTGATGTCAATCTTCATCAACAATAGAGATGAGAGGTTTTCCCCCCACTTGCCTAATGTCTGCTACCAGTTACCCTTCGTCCTAGAGAGTAGCTCTCTTTCCATCTACAGGCCCCACAGTCCTGTTTGCATCTGTGGTTTTTCAATCGGTTGTCGCTCACTGGAGCGGAAGAACACTGCGTCAGAAGTGAAATGAAACATGTGCGTGTGTAGTCTATCAGTCGTGTCCGACTCTGCGATCCCATGGACTGTAGCCCACCAGATTGCTCTGTCCATGAGATTCTCCAGGCAAGAATACTGGAGGAGGTTGCCATTTCCTCCTCCAGGGGATCTCCCCGACTCAGAGATGGAAGCCATGTCTCCTGCGTTGCCGGCGTCTCCTGCAGCGGCAGCCGGATTCTTTACCACTTGAGCCACCTGGGATGGAGCATTGACGGTGTGCTGAAACTGCAAATATCCAACGCCTCTGTGGAACCCCAGCATAGCCTCCTCTGACAGCCCGGGGCCCTGAATTTTTGCCAGTTTGGCTTACCAGGGTTGATCTGCTTCCTGGATTTCTCAGCCTTTCAGCAAATCACCTCCACCCCAGCCTGGCACCAGCCTCTGGGTTTCCACGTTCCTTAGAGACTGCAGTCCACAGGGTTTGTGTTACTGCATGGGGAGGCAGACTTCAGCTTCTCCAAGAGAGGCTTACCCAGGAGATGCACAGCCAGACAGGTGGGAGTTACCGTACAGTAGCCACACTGTTGGTTTTAGGTTCCAACCTGTGCATTGAGTGTCGCTGACAGCAGGAAATAGTGAATGTTATGTGCACTTATTACCTGAGGTTTGTGTTTACAATAGAGTCTTATTTGGAGAGGTTAAAAGAAAAGAAACTTTTCCAGGGCTAAGATCCAAAAGGGAACATTTGGGGCAGGAAAAGAAGTTGTTTTTAGGGGATGTGATTCTTTTCTGTGGGGGCTGCAACCCACCTGCTCTTTCAAGAGATACCACATAGGTACTTCCCTGGGGTCCAGTGGCTGAGACTCTGCTCTCCCAGTGCAGGGGGCCAGGGTTCAATATGTGGTCAGGGAATTAGATCCCACATGCCACAGCTAACAGCTCATATTCCACAGCTAAGACCCAGTGCAGCCAAATAAAAAAATAATTTTAAAAGAGATACTGCATAACCAGGCAGCATCAGCAAGGAGGATCCACCGTAACATGGGACCAGTCCTGTGAAGTAACCTTCATCCCCATTGGTCAGAGACGCTTCAGAAATTTCTTTCTTTCATCTAGTGGAACCAAGAGACCTTGCCTCAGAAAACTCCCTTCAGCCTCTGCAGTGGCACCAGTCATGACTAGTCACGACCACTGGGATCCACAGCTTTATCAAGCATCACACAGACCAAAATCGCACAGCAAATGCCCTGACAATAAAATTTTCATTGGAACCACAACCCACAAAAATTTGATGCTATTATAAATGGATATGTTTTCTTAATCTCCTTTTCAGATTTTTCTCCTTTAGGGCATGCAAATACAAACCATTTTTGTGTATTGATTTCATATTGCAGAAACTTCCTGCAATTATTAAATTATTTGTTAGAGCTAACAGATTTTTGTGGCCTCTTTAGGGTTTTCTACATATAAGATCATGCCATTTGTGTATAGAGACCATTTTATTAATACTTCTTTCTTTCCAATTGGAATGCCTTTTATTTCTTTTTCTTCCCTGACTCCCTAGCTAGAACTTCCAAAATTATGTGAGTAGAAGAGGAAAAAGAAAGTGGCTGTTCTTAAGGTAGCCACTTTAAGTTTTCACTCTGCAGTGTGACTCGAGCTGTGGGTATTTCACAAATATCTTTTATCATGTTGAGGAAATATCCTTCTATTCTAATGTGCTAAATGCTTTTATCAAGAAAACGTATTGAATTTGTCTGATGATTTCCTACATAAATTGAGATGATCACGTAGTGGTTTTTCCTCTTCATTCTTTGTTTCTGTGCTATTGGTGGTGGTAGTTTAGTTGCTAAGTCATGTCCGACTCTTTGCGACCCCGTGGACTGCAGCCCGCCAGGCTCTTCTGTCCATGGAATTTCCCAGGCAAGAATACTGAAGTGGGTTGCCATTTTCTCCTCCAGGGGATTTTGCTGACCCAGGGATCAAACCTGGGTCTCCTGATTGGCAGGCAGATTTTTTACTACTGAGCCGCCTGGGAAGCCCTAATGTGCTATAGAAGCTGATTATTTCAATGTGTTGATGTATCCTTGCATTCTAGAAATAAATCATACTTGGTTATGGTACGTAGTTCTTTTAATATGCTGCTGAATTCAGTTTGCTATTATTTTATAAGGACTTTTGCATTAGTATTTATGGGAGATACTGGTATGTAGCTTTCTTTTTTAGTGTCTATTTAGCTTTGGTATCAGGGTAATGCTGCCTCTATGGGATGAGTTAGGAAATACCGTCTCCTCTTTGATTTGTTTGAAGTGTTTGAGAAAGATTGGTGCTGTTTTCGAATATCTGGTAGAATTCACCAGTGAAAGCCATTAGCACAGGACTTTTCTTTGTGGGGATAAACAATAAATGTTAGTGAACACAGAATAAGACCACGTCATTTTCATGATCAGATGAAGTATAATCCATCCACCATCCTGTCAGTTACACATCATTCTCTCTCCCTGGAGCCTCCCTCTCCTAATAACTTTAAGAAGCCCAGGGTGATCCCAAGTTGAGATATACAGGAGGTTCATCAATGTTATACTTGCTTTAAAGAGAAAAGACCAGAAGTCTGTGTTGTCCCGTGAGTCTTGTCCTGCTGAGCTGCTGCTGCGGTCACTGCCACACGGTGTCACTAGTGGTCTGGCCAGAAAGAGGCAGCGCTCGGAAGCACACAGCAACACGCCGGCCTGAACCCGGCCGCGGCAACAGTGACGTCCAAACCTTTTGTTCAAGAACAGCTCAGAAAGTATGTTCCAACCCTCCCGTAGTTTTTAGTTGACATCTAAAATTTGTCTGTACTGTAAATAGTTATAAAAGATAGCTCATGACCTACTCTCAGTGTTGCTATTTTATAATAAAACTGTCACATCACATTTTAAAATGCATCCAGTGGAATCAACCCTAAGATGCTCACTATCATCCATTTCCAAAATACATGACAAGCCCTGTAGCTTTCTAATATGTTACAGTATTCTTTCTTACATGGAGACTATATTTCTACTCCACTTTCTCCAAAAAATTTTACCCTAATTTTATATTTTAAAGTCTTTTATTGATAACTTTGTCATCTTTGCTTTCAAATGAAAATATTTATAAATTTAAAATATGAAAGATTCTTATTTTCTATTATGATATTTTTCTAAATTTCATAGGTCTCTTTTGGATTGAATTATCACTACACTTACCTTTACCATACAACTGAAAAAAAGAATACATTAAAAAGTCAATAAATGATTATTAAAACAAAAGCTAATTTTTTATTGGAACAGCATTCTCATTCTTAATGAGAGTCAGACCAAAATTATCCATATTGTAATTTAAGGTAAAAATGTAAACTACTAAAAATTCATTGGTTCTGCATCTAACATAGAATCTTGGACTTTCTTAATAACTAACTGGTGGAGTCATTTAACACTTTTAGAGATAAAGTAAAATGAGGAGTCCTTTCACAGGAGAAAATAATCATGATGAGATTTGATGAATTAATTGAAAGATTGATAATATTGATAATTGACAATTGATAACATTAATTGGATGATGCACACCATATCTGAAAAAAAATTTTCATGCATTTTATCCAATGAGACTTGAAAATAAATCACCCAGTAGAGCATTCCAGTTAGTTTGGTATTTTCTTGTCACTGACATTAAGCATCAAGAACAGCAGAAAAGAATTTGCTACACATAAACTCACTGGTAGAAAATTCATATTTAATTTCAGTAGATGCCCTCTGCTGTGGTCTCCAGAGGGGCTCAATCTTGACCATGGTCAAAGCCTCAAAGAGGCTAATATTATTGAACATATATCATTACTCCCACCTTCTCCATCTTAATTTATATGTACTCGTATTTCAGAACAAGTCAATATGAACTAAAATACCCACCACCACCCCCCTTTTTTTGGCCATTCCACGTGACCTGTGAGAACTTAGTTCCCTGACCAGAGATTGAACCTTTGTCCTCTGCAGAGGAAGTGGTGAGTCTTAATCACTAGACAGGCAGGAAAGTCCCCGAATACTGTCTTTCTGACCCCCCATAATTCACATGTTATAGAAAACTGTATGAAAAGGGGGAAGGCAGAAGCCTATGAGTGGGCCTGCACATCTTGATTAATCAGTAGAAGAGTTTTGTCTTTGTTGCTCCCGGGCGTTTCTCATCAGGAAGATCTGAGCGAGGTGACAAGGTCACTGTTCTTTTGTGAAATGTTGGCAGGTTAGGAAACCTGCCCCTGTGAACGCAGGAGACTCTCGGGTAACTACATTTGGAGACGAGAACCCATGCACTTGAGATAGTGAAAAGCTAGAGCAACAGAAACATCCCTGTAGACACCTCGAGATGTAGTCTTAATAGAAAGACTACTGATTTAGAAGATGTGTGGGCAAGGGGAAGGGCCCCACCATCAAATTCCTGTCTCATAGTTATGGGAAATAGCCGGGTGGTTTCCCCTCAAACTATTAAAGTGATTCATCTTGACTAATGAGATCATTATTTGTAGTGGGTTGAATAGTATCCCTCAAAAATGTATGTCCTTGGAGAAGTGCAGGGTGTAAACTTATTTAGAAATAGGTGATTTATTAACTGGGTGATGTAATAACTGGGCTTCCAGGTGGCGCTACTGTGAAAGAATCTGCCTGACAAGGGTGGGTTCAATCCCTGGGCCAAGAAGATCCCTGGAGAAGGAAATGGCAACCCATTCCAGTGTTCTTGCCTGGAAATCCCATGGACAGAGGAGCCTGGTGGGCTACAGTCTATGGGGTTGCAAGAGCCAGACACGACTGAGCACAGCTTCAGCAGCGTGGGTGAAGCTAGTTAAAAGATGGTCAAAGGAGCTCAGGGCGGGTCTGAATCCAATGACTGGGGCCTTATAAGAGGAGACACACAGAAAAGAAGGTCATGGAAAGACAGAGGCACAAGCCCAGGAATTCCAGGAACCACCAGAAGCTGAAAGAGGCCGAGAAGCATTTTCCCCTAGAGCCTTCAGAGGAAATGTGGTCCTGAGAGCACACTGACTTTAGACTTCGAGGCTTCAGAAGCGGGAGAGAATGAATAGTGTGAGTCGCTCCACTGTGTCTGACTCTTGGCGACCCCATGGACTGAATGCCTGTCATTTTTAGCCTCAGTTTGGGGTCCATCATGATAGCAGTTCTAGGAATCGAACACACTGTTTGAGAGCAGAGAAGAGTGCCCTCCCACACTCCCTGCCTGCATTGCTAAATGACCTTAACTTACTAGAGCAAAACCTAAGGATTTTAGCTGTTAAAACAGTACTTCCAGAGAAGGATGTGCCTATCATTGGAAAACTACTGTAAATCAAAACAAATATAGACCAAATAAATAATTGAATGTACTGAGTTTCAGGAAAAATTCTTTTACATAGAGTTATGTCATCAGTACTTTGTCAAGAGATCCTTGTACTTAGGGAGACACCTCTGGAATCATTTCAAGGTCAGAAGTTTCTTGTGCAGTAATAGACAATTACTGGTACCTTGGGGAATGAATGCTCTCATGCTTGGGCAACTGGGAAACCGAAGGACGTGATAATAACTATTCCTGGCAGTGCTAGGAGATGACTCCCAGAATCATTTCCAGAAATGCGGAGGGAAGAATCACTTCCAGAAATGCAGAGGCTAGTTTCAGAGACAGTGAGATGGGAAGTGCATGCTAATGGAGTAGAGTCTGGCTCAGGAGATGAGGTTTGGCAAGTCACTTGTACCCCAAAGTAAAGGATCCTTGGCAAACCTCTCTCATGAATAAGTCCCTGCTTCTAACATGGATGGACCTAGAGATTATCACAGTAAGTGAAGTCAGACTTGGGAGGGAGGAAGGGAAGCTAAAGAGGGAGGGACGATATATATAGTTATGACGGCTCTGCATGGCTAGACGGCAGAAGCCAATACAGCATCGTAAAGCAATTATCCTACAATTTAAAAAAAAATGAAGTCAGACAGAGAAAGGCATATGACACCACATGGTATCACTCATATGTAGAATCTAATTTTAAAAGATGATACAAATGAACTTATTTACAAAACAGAAAAAGGCTCACAGATATTGAAAACAAACTTACGGTTACAAAGGGGAGACATGGGAAGGAAGAGGGAGAAAACAGGAGCTGTTCCTTCTTCCCCATGTGCCTGCTTCTCCGCTGGGTGCTATGTCTGAGGATCTATCCTATCTGATACATGAATATCCAGCTCATTTACATTCACTGCTGTAGGATATTCCATTATATAAACCTGGAGTATTTATTTCCTTTATTAGCCTATTAACAAATGTCTAAATTGTTTCTATTTCTTGCCACTGTTGACGGTACTGCAATTAACCCACAATATATGTCTCTTTGAGCACAGCATGTGAGAACATACAGGGTATATGGTTGAACAGAGAATTGCTGAATTTCAACCACATACCACCAAGTATTACCAAGTTACTTGTATTAACAAACATTTTCATCAGTAATTTATCAGTCATTCTCTTCTTCTACATCACACCAATCCTTAATTTTTAAGAACTGACAAAAATTAAAGACAAAGATAAAATATTAAAGCAACAAGGGAAAAAGACAAATAATATAACAAGGAAACTCCAATCAGGTTATCAGCTGATTTCTCAACAGAAACTCTACAAGTCAGAATGGAATGACAGGATACACATAAAGTGATGAAAGGGAAGAAACTACAACCAAGAATATTCTACCCATCAAGACTCTCATTCAGATTTAATGGTGAAATCAAAAGCTTTCCAGACAAGCAAGAAATGCTAAAGGAACATCTCTGGGCAGGAAACACAAGACAAGGAAAAGACCTACAGAAAATAAACCCAAAACAATTAAGAAACTGGTAATAGGATCATATATATCTATAGTTACCTTAAATGATAAAGGATTAAATGCACCAACTAAAAGACAGACTGGCTGAGCTGATGAAAGCATGTGCATGTGTGCACTTCCACTTACCACACCACTCCGCTTGACACCCCCCAAGTTGTATGCAATTATTTTATATTGTTAGGTTAACCATGTTCTCATTAAGGCTCATGATTATAATTATCTTTTATTTTTTGCTGGACTATTGACTGTGAAAACTGATAAACATCTTTTACTATTGTGACTATGTAACTGTTACTCATTAATACCATTATATCATGATTGAGCAACAGAAAAATAAAATCATAAAGCACCAAAACTACCATTTAATATAAAAACTTGTAATCACTTTTTAAAATCCAGATGCATATTGGAATTATCTTGGAATTTTTTGAAAAATACAAATGCCTGGTAATGCCTTTTTTTCTCCAAAGCTCTTGATGTGTTTCTAATGAGCAGCCACGTTTAAAAACTACTGGACTATATGATGACCTTTTACTTTTATCTAGTACGTTTCATTTTTTCCATTTCATATTCAGGGCTCCCATTTCATTTAGTTTATGTTTTCTAATTTCCCCATCTCTCTTCTTTTTTTTAGATATTCTTTCTCAAACTTTTATCAAGAGTTCGTATGCGTGCGTGCATGCTCAGTCACTTCAGTCGTATCTGACTCTTTGTGACCCCATGGACTGTAGCCCACCAGGCTCCTCTGTCCATGGGATTCTTTAGGCAAGAATACTGGACTGGGTGGTCATTCCCTTCTCCAGGGCATCTTCCCAACCCAGGGATTGAACCTGCGTCTCCCGCATTGCAGGCAGATTCTTTGCCACTGAGCCACTAGGAAAACCCCAAGCTTTTGTGTACGTATATATAAATAGTATGTATAAAATGTGTATTTTAGAAAATTATGAACTTTTGCCTAACTAAAAGATTTATGATATTTTTTATTCCTTTTGCTTGATTTAGTATGAATAGAATGCTAGATTTCTAATTTTAAAAAATCAATATGCAACAATCAACAAAGGTTTACTGTATAGCACAGGGAACTATAGTTAATATCTTGTAATACCCCATGATGGAAAATAATCTGAAGAATAGCACATGT
Source organism: Cervus elaphus (assembly GCF_910594005.1). Lineage (NCBI taxonomy): Eukaryota > Metazoa > Chordata > Mammalia > Artiodactyla > Cervidae > Cervus > Cervus elaphus. Next base: position 63,835,142 of record NC_057841.1, on the reverse strand, counting down.
GTATATGTATAACTGAATCACCTTGCTGTGCATCTGAAACATCATAAGGCAACTATACTTAATATTGTTTTATATAAAGAAAATATTCAAATAGGTATTAAACATCATGGATCCAATTTTTAAGGGTCAAGAAAAGCTTTGGGGGTAAATTCATCTAGAATAGAGGTGTAAAATGAAACAAGAATCAATTCAATTGTTGCGACAAAATGAAAGTTTTGCAGTTGCCCAGCACTGGAAGGAGCTGGAATGAAGTGGAAAACCTACAGGGCACAGAGGCAACAGATCACTCAGTGACTATTAAGGAGTAACGTACAAGACGGCAGGTAGGCACATCCTGAAGTACCTGGAGGGCCAGAAACTTAAAATAGGACACAGGGACAGAGAAAGAACAATGGCAGCAGGAATAAAAGAAAGAGAAGACCATGTTTCCTGGAGTCATGGTGTGAAGAGGGTAGTAAGGAGTTGCCCTTGAGAAAAGATCAGGAAAAGATCAAGATCATGGGAAAATTAATACTTCACATAAAGAAAGGAGAAAGAGGGACAGTCATACTAAAAGGCAGTGCCTGTATTGATTTTTCTGGGTGGTAAAACAGGAATGCCAGGGTGAACCAGGAAGGGAATTATAAGAGATCAACAAGGAACAGCTTTGAATTTGTTTGAAAGCATAAATTAGGATGACTGTCTAGGGCGGGAATGGAAATGTGGGAATGAGTGGAGGGCTGGAGTTTTATGCATTTGTCTTTGTCTTACTTGATAAGCCTACATAGGAGACTAATTCGCTAGCTAACATCTTTTTATATCTTACTGTAGTTGGTTCTCCTTTGAGAAAATTAAAGCTTATTAACCTTATTCTGATGTCATTCAATGTGTGCACATTTGTATCAGTATCTGTAGGGAACATTGCAATTGGCAGGTATCCTACTGATGGATGTTTGAAGGATCTTCCCTCCTAACCATTTTCACTACGACAGGCACAACCACATAATTGGTTAAGAAGGAAGACATTAAAATGCTCCCTAGGATGTGCAACTCAGTAACACTGACAAAACTTCACGCCCTTCACAAGGAAGTAAAGGTTTAGGAAGACAGAGGAGCTGCTTCTTAACCAACCAACAATGGTATTAGAAAGAGCAAGATGGTTCCTGAAGGTGTATTGCCTCTAGAGTTTTATTGGGTTCCTTGATTCCCAAAGACATAAATTAGAAATTACAGACTTGCAAAATCCTCTGAGAATTGCTGAGTCTTTTGTAACACTTTTGTGACATCAGGGTGTCATAACCTTGTCTATGAAGTGCCAGGAGCACTTTCCAAAGACAGGGGGAGGGATTGGGGTGGGGAGGATGATGTAGTTTCTATTCGAACTATCCTAAGAGCTCTGCATGTTTAGTCCAACTTCTAGTCTTTACCAGTGAGTGCCTTCTCCTCAAAGCCATATGCTGCGTGACAAATCTTTATAAAGTTTATTCTCAGAATTCAGTCCTGGTTGAAAGTTCCCTTGAAGACCAACTTACCTTACTTTGTCCCCTGGGCTTCCTCCAGGCCCAGCCGGGGCTCCTTGACTCTCTGGGCTCAGAGCCCTTTCTCTTTGAGCCCAAAGACGTCCACCCTGCTCCGGCCCGGGGCCCTCCCGCTCTCTGGCAGCGCCCGTGACGCAGCCCTGACTGGGCGCTCTCATTCCTCAAGTCTGTCGTTTTTCACCCTGGGTCTTCTCTCCTGCTGTTTCCTTCTTTAGACTCAGCTCACCCATCAGACTCCAGCAGACTCCACCCTCGCTCAGCCCACCCGTCTCAGCTCAGGGGTCTCTGACCGCCAGTGTCCGGGGGTCAGGACACACGTAACCAGGAGGCGCCCTAAGAGCAGCAGGGCTGAGCTCAGGAACCGCCTCTGCGGTTTCGACACACAGGTCTCCCCTCCTCCAGCTGGTGTCTCCAGCCCTGTGCTTCCGGGACCCTGTGGTGGGCGGGTCTTCCTGTGAGTGAGTGACGTGCTGGGACTGCAGACTCCGACCAAGCGCAGTACTGAGTGCGGGGTGAGGAGAGAATTGGCCGCCCACACACGCGTGCTTTCTCCTAGCCTGGTGGGAAAGGAAACCGGTGCAGCTGCTAGGGAAGGCAGTCTGGTAGTTCTTCTAAATCAATCATAGAGTAAAAATCGACCAATCAATCAATCCAACATAGACTTACCATTGACCCAGAAATTCCACTCTTAGGTTAATGCCTAAGAAATATGTCCACAGTGAAATTTCTACATGAGAGTTCATGTTGGCATTATTCACCATAGTACACAAAACCCAAATGTATATCCACACATGAATGGATTTTTTTAAGTGATATTTCATATGACGGAGCATAATATAGTCATATAAAGTAATGATGCACCATTTATTCAACAGCGTGGATGAACCTTGAGACTATTATGCTGAGTGAAAGAAGCCTGATTAAAAGAAGCCACATACTGTGCAATTCCATCTATACAAAATGCTCGTAATAAACAAACCCATGGAGACAAGAAGCAGATCAGTGGCTTCCAAAGAGGGGAAGGAAGAATAGTGGAGGGAGCTTCTTGGGGAGTAATGAAATTATTCTGGAACAGATCATGGTCATGGTTGCATAACCCTATCTGTGGGCCAAAAGCCAATGACTTTTACAGTTTTAAAAGATGAAATCTACACTACAGACATTTCCTGAGATCTACAGGGGATTGATTCAAGGATACCTCAAGCATATAGAAATACTCAAATACCTTCTATGAAATGACATATAACCTACATACATTCTCCTTTGTACTTTACATCCCCTTTTGATTTCTTATAATACCTAATACAGTGTAAAGGCTATTTGAAGGGTAGTAAATACAGTGGAAAGTAGTTCCTGGTGTGGGGCAAATTCAAGGACTGTTTTTTGGAACTTTTCAGAATTTTTTCCAAGTCTTTTCAATCTGCTTGATTGAGTCTATGGGTGCAGAACCCTTGGGTTTGGAGGGCTGACTGTATGTGAGTTGTGACTCGGTTGGAAAGTCAATCCACAGTACAAACACTCCACACCCTTTCAAAGGGGAAATATTAGACCAAATGCCATGGAAATGCAACCCTTCCACTGACAGCCATGCCTCCAGGAACAGTGTACTCTGGAGAAAAACACGTTCTTTTGTCCACCTTTATTCCCTTCCCACAGTGACTCATTTCTGCTAAACCCCAGCTGGATAGAGCAGTCTGGGGGAATGCTGAGTGAGCATGGTTTGACCTTCTCTGTAAGCCACATCCCCAGAGGAAACTGCTCCAAATCCATTCCCCATTCACTGTGATGGTGTCTCTGGGTGGAGCCCAGCATTGCCTCTAGTGACTGTGGGTCCCACGGAGAAGAACATGGAGACACATTCCCACCCCTTCAGATTTTGTGGGATGAAGTGATATCTCTTGAGAGGGCAGAAAAACAGGTTCTTTTCATCTTGACACAAGGAGACAGGTCAGTAAAATCCCAGAGCCTGTCTACACACTTCCCTGTGCGAGTGAGTACACACGCAGCATCCTTGGACCAGCCACTTGCCTGGGGAAGTCACCTGAGAAATGCACTGCCTTCTATACCTGGGCTTCTGTTCTGCTGCTCTGTGCCTTGCTTCTGTCACTTGTGAAATGGGGAACACAGAGGCAGCATCCTGGAAAAGGTGGCAAAGTGGAAAATGGGTCAATACATACTCCCTCCATAAAAATCATATTGTCTTGGGCTCCAAAATCACTGCACATGGTGACTGCAGCCATGAAATTAAAAGATGCTTGCTTCTTGAAAGAAAGCTGTGACAAACCTAGACAGCATATTAAAAAGCAGAGAAACCACTTTGCCAACTAGTGATAAAAGTCCGTCTAGTCAAAGCTGTGGTTTTTCCAGTAGTCATGTATGGATGTGAGAGTTGGATCATAAAGAAAGCTGAGCATTGAAGAATTGATGCTTTCAAACTTTGGCGCTGGAGAAGACTCTTGAGAGTCCCTTGGACAGCAAGGAGATCAAACCAGTCAATCCTAAAGGAAATCAACCCTGAATATTCATTGGAAGGACTGATACTGAAGCTGAAGCTCCAATACTTGGACCACTTGATGCGAAGAGCTGACTCACTGGAAAAGACCCTGATGCAGGGAAAGATTGAGGGCAAAAGGAGAAGAGAATGTCAGAGGATTAGATGGTTAGATAGCATCATCAACTCAATGAACATGAATTTGAGCAAACTCTGGGAGTTAGTAAAGGACAAAGAAGCCTGGTATGCTGCAGTCCATAGGGTTGCAAAGAGTCAGACCAACAGTATGGGCTTGAGCAAATGAACACCACCAACAGTATAAGTCTGCAGTTTTTAATATTGCTCTGTTATGAGGATGCAGCACCCTTGAGGAGAAGACAGCTCCAGTGACAAGATCGAACCGTAGTGTTCAGAGAACAATTTTTATCTTTTTTTTTTAAACCGGCATTTGATTCTATTGTCCTGACCATGAATCAGAAGCTGGTTTGCTACAGTGCAAGCTGATGGAAAAATGTGAATCTGGAGCTTAAACAATTGATTTTTCTGATACATCTTTGTGTAAAAATCAGAAAACTGCCCCCCAAATGTCCCCTGTTTATCCATTTTTCTCCTCACTGAGAGCAGGTGACTGCAGAGAGACAAGCTTCTCTCTGACCTTCGAACGTGGGGACCCTCGGGACGGGCTGCCAGGCGGGTGGTGGGGGCGGGAGTGGAGATCACAGGCACTGAGGCCGCGGTCCTGCCCTTAGGGGAGGGCGAGGAATACCTGTTCTCCAGGCTTCCCAGATGGCGCTAGCGGTAAAGAACCCACCTGCCAGTGCAGGTAGAAGTAACAGGCCTGGGTTTGATCCCTGGGTCGGGAAGATCCCCTGGAGGACGACATGGCAGCTCACTCCAGTATTCTTGCCTGGAGAATCCCATGGACAGAGGAGCCTGGTGGGCTACAGTCCCTGGCGTTGCAGAGTCAGACACGACTGAAGTGACTTAGCACGCACGCACCCGTTCTCCACCTACTGCTGCTGAGACACTTCGGCAGCATCTCTCAAGCTGAGAGTCTGAAACATTTTCCTGGTGATACAGAATAATTGTTAAGGAAATGGTGGTCAGGCTGGACAAACTCTTTCAGAATATAGATTAGAAAATGTAATTTTCTAATTGTACTTTTTTATTAATTACTAGAATTGTACTATGAGTGGCCTTGAAGACAATTCAATGTGTAAGAGAAGAAAGACTTTTTAAGGGTTCTCATTGGGAATAGTAGCTTAGGACACATGAAGAAGTTGGAGTTTAACTTTATTCTTGCTGGTCTTAGAAAGACACGTACATGCAAGTCATGTGAGCTAATGATTGCAGGTCACAATTTCTTCCACAAAAGAAAAGGACATACAGGAAAAGAACAATAACTTTGTCTTTACTCATAGAGACTTCATGCTCATGAAAGTGATGGATAGCTTGGTGAAGAAACCAAAAGTTGATTTACTTGAAATACCAGCTTCTGTGAAAAAAGGGAGGAATCGAGAGAGGCATATATTGAGGAGCTGAGCGCTCACAGAACAGGCTTACAGACCGCCCGCCCACCTCTGCTCACTCCAGGAACACAGGTAAGCACTTCCAGCAGCTCTGCTGAGCTACATGAATCTTTTCTGAAAATAACAATGATCTGTTATTTATCTATACAATTGTACATCATTTATCTGTTTCATTTTGTCTGATTGTATGTTATTATTTAGCCAGGGCAAAAGTAAAACAATTTTTCATCTGCTTTAATCTTTAGGTAATTTATTTATTTCCAAAAACAAATGCTTCTTTAAGAGGAAGTGTGATGAGGGGTAGGAGGTGCAGCACACACAAACCCTTCAAGAAAAATGCAGGGCTTCCCTGGTGGTCCAGTGGATGAGAATCCGCCTGCCAATGCAGGGGACCCGGGTTCCATCCCCGCTCCAGGAATATCCCACATGCCGCGTGGCAACTAAGCTTGGGCACCACAGCTAAGGAGCCGAAACTCTGGAGCCCGAGCTCCACAACAGGAGACACGCCGCAGAGAGAAGCCGTGCATCTCACCCAGAGAAGAGCCCCCATTCTCCAAAAATTAAGAGAAAGCCTGCTCACTGCAACAAAGACCCAGTGCAGCCCACTTTTTTTCAGTTTTCTTAAATTAAAAAATGGCAGAGAGGTGCCTCATGATAGATGGCTAGATGTTATCACATCAATCTTTGCTTTGGTATCTGTTATAAGGTCTTCTCTACCCAGTCTTAGTACAGCAGGTAAGGAAGAAAAGATACAGATATTCTATTAGTTTTTACAAAAGTTTTTTTATAGTCTTCTAAGTATGAAGTATATACATTGAAAACAACTTTAAAAGTAAAAGGAAAGAAGCTATAGTTCCAGACGGAGCAGTGGTAAAGAATGCACCTGCCACTGCAAGGGACATGAATTTGATCCCTGGGTCGGGAAGATCCCCTGGGGAAGGAAATGGCAACCCACTCCAGGATTCTTGCCTGGAGAATCCCATGCACAGAGGAGCCCACCAGGCTACAGTCCCTGGGGTTGCAGAGTGGGACACGACTGAAGGACTGAGTACCTACACACAGAGTTGGCAGAATCCCACAACTCACATACAAGACATTTCTTTTAAGAAAAGTTTATTATAGACTAACAAACTTCCCTTCACTAGAGTGATTATAAATGCATCTGATGCTCTTCCAGGACTTCCAGACCACATCCAGCCACCATGAGTTCCCTCGGTGAAGCAATCATCCACCTTGCAATCGATCTGTTCCACCAGATCAGAAAATCAAAGAAGGAAAACATCTTCTATTCCCCTTTCAGTATCTCGTCAGCCTTAGCCATGACTTACTTAGGGGCCCGAGAAAACACCGCATCAGAAATGCAGAAGGTAGGTGGCAGCTGCCTTTCCGTCACAGGTTTGCATGGTTTGTCTGCTGGCTGGAGTGCAGATGACCACAGGTCGGGCTGTCCCCCGGGGGTCCCACGAGAAGCTCAAGCAGCCCCACGACTGGGTGGGCACAGAGTGGGGTACACACTCTCCCGCAGGGCTCCCCACTACCTTCCTGTGCCTGGACTTCCTCTGGGGGCTGGGATGAACCCCTACAATCGCCCAACAACCAGAGGTGAGGCTTTAATGGAAGAGTTCAGTAGAAGTGAGGCATTGACTAAAACCCATGTTTTTAGTGTTTTTTTAACATGTTTCCTCAACAATGGTTACAAAATAGACCAGGATTCTTTGAAGTGACTTGTTATAAATTAGTTCTGTTCTTTGCACACACAGTTTGTGTTTCCTAAGGAGCAGATGCTTGTATTGAACATTTCTTTGATTCTCTTTGGGTTTTTCCTTGGTTTTTTTTTTTTTGTTTGTTTGTTTGTTTTGTTGTTGTTGCTTAGCAATTTGTTTTGCTTGTTTGGATTCATTCTTTCCTTCCTTCTTTATTTCTTTTTTTATTTACCCTGAGTACGTAGATTTCTAAAGTTTCCTTGTCCCACTCCCTGTCTCCTCCAGGTCCTTCACTTCAGTGAAATCACAGCCAACACAAATGGAGGGGCCACAAAAGATCCCGTGAGTCACACAGCACTGGATCTAGAAGGAGGTCATATATCCAAGAGGGTTATTGGTTAGACTGGGAATTTCAGATAAACTGGGAAAAGTCAATTTTTAGAGGACATCCTAGGCTACAATGCTCTCCTGTTGGCTCAGCCGGCAAAGAACCCACTTGCCATGAAGGAGACACGAGTTTGGGTCGGGAAGGTCCCCTGCAGAAGGAGATGGCAACCCACTCCAATATACTTGCCTGGGAAACCCCGTGGACAGAGGAGCCTGGTGGGCTACAGTCCGTGGGGTCGCAAAGAGTCAGACACTACTGAGGGCACATGCACGGGGCATCTGGCAAAACAGACCGAGCAGAGTCATTCCTGAAGTCACATTGCATATCAGACGCTTGGTTTCTGCAGAGAAGCCTGTGTTTCAGAGCAGAGGGTCTAAGGAGCTTCATGTTGAAGGGCTCCTTTTGTGTGCTGACCATGCCATCTGCACGATCTTAGTTCCCCAACCAGGGACTGAGACAAGCACTGGCTCTGTCTCCTTGGAGAAGTCGCTTAGTTCTCTGAACTCTCTTGTTTTCATGTGAACTGAACTAAAGACTTACAGATGCTGGCGAACAGCTGCTAGCGGTGTTCCGGGCACACGCTCTTCCCACACCGGGAAGTATGACCACTGTGTGTGATCGTAGTGAACAGCCGTAGAGCACAGTCTTCCCACACCGGGAAGTGCAACCACTGTGTGTGATCGTAGTGAACAGCCGTAGAGCACAGTTAACCAGTCTTAGAAGATAGTCTCACCAAGGAGTATAACAGGACTTCATGTCATAATCTAGGACAATACACAAATTGCATGTTCTCTTACAGTTGATGACTCTTAGAGATGCAATACGATGCATTAGGCCTCAAGAAGCTCAAGTTTAACTGATCCCTAAACATTCAAGGGGCTTAACTGGTGGCTCAGATGGTAAAGAATCTGCCCACAATGCGAGAGACCTGGGTTTGATCCTGGGTCGGAAAGATCTCCTGGAGAAGGGAATGGCTACCCACTCCAGTATTCTTGCCTGGGAAATCCCATGGACAGAAGAGCTTAGCAAGCTGCAGTCCACAGGGTCACAAAATGTCAGCAATGACTGGTGACTAACACACACACACACATTTAACACAGTGAAGACACAAGGCAAGGGTGGAATGGTGCTGCACGTGTCGTTCAAACGAGGAAAGATTGGAGTCTATTGGAGAAGGAAGAAAGAATTACCTGAAAGATTGAATGTAAGTTTATGAAGTATATTTCTGGTAAAATACACCAAATAAGAGGAAAGAACAACAGTCATCCACAGAAATACCAAAATCTAGGTACTGATCAAGTAGACTTCTGTGGGTGCAGTATTTATATTGTTAGAGAATCCAGTGAGCTCACTTTTTGATGTTTGAAGGTTGAAAAGCCAGGAAACGTTCATCATCACTTTCAAAAGCTTCTGACAGAATTAAAGAAATCCACTGATGCCTATAAGCTGAGTGTCGCCAACAGGCTCTATGGAAGAAAAGATTTTCCATTTCTCCAGGTGAGTTTCCTGGTCTGTCACACCTTTAGTTTGCATCCCGGGTCCTTGGGCCCCATCTCCTAATGTGGGGGGACAGGCAGAGGAGCCTGGGGACCCACACGGGGCATTTCTCCCAGGTGTGCCGGGCTCCCCAACCACAACCCCACCCACTGGAGTGTCCCAGAGGCTGATAGCACACCAATGAGGGGTGGCTAGGCATTGGTCTATGAACTCTGCTTGATCAGGATTTAACACATTTAATTTAATTTGGGGATATCTACATAGTTACCGATAAATTACTCTTCATTCTTCCTTTCTTCTTGCTCATGTCATAGGAATACATGGATAATGTTCAGAAATACTACCTGGCCAGTGTGGAATCTGCCGATTTTGTCAGTGCGGCAGAAGAAAGTCGAAAGATGATTAATTCCTGGGTGGAGAGTCAAACCAATGGTAGGTTATGAGAGAGTCACTCATTAAAAGTCACTGCTGAGTCCCCACTGTGTGTGAACACAGTGCTGGACCCTGACAGGGCTGCTGGGAACGGGGTGAGATGAGATTGGAGAGGGTGGGGAGGCCCTGCAGGGGGTGGACGGTCCACATCAGTGAGGAGAGAAACCGGTGCGGGGGGCTCCCAGGACCAGCCCCCTGCAGGCACAGCTGAGTCTGGATGACAGTGTCTTTGTGGATCCCAAGTCTCTGCTCAAACATTAGGTTGATTCATAAATTTTTCTTTAAAATAGAGGCTTAACTTAAGCATTATAATCCCTAAGAGAAAATATGAAAAGAGTTCCCTTTTGCTTTCTTAACGGGAAATAAGCCGCTCTCCTTTAAACCACTCATCTTGCCAAAATGACCACCTGCAGCAGGAGATGTCTGGTCCACGTCCCCCTCCCACAGGATGTCACAGGTGTCCTCCCCACCCAGGGAAGGGGCTGGACAACATCTCCATACCATGAACCTTATCCTGTCTCCTTTCCTAAATACATATCTAACCTATAGCAACTCAAAGTTGAGAATAAAGACAAATACGCCCCAAGGAATGGTGTCTGGGCACGTGTTCTAGATTTTAGTGTTCATATCATTTGTCCTAAAGAACATTCAGGCCCATTTCCTCTGATTGCTAAGTTCAAATTTGAAAATAGCAATCAAACAATAAAGTGAGGAAGAGCAGAAGAATAGAAGGAAGAAAAAAAAAGAATAGAAGGAAGGATTGAGTAAACAAGAGATAAAGCTATTGAGCAAACAGGAAGGGAGGAAAAGGAAGAAAGAAAACTGACCAGTAAAATCAACTGAAATCAGTTCATCAGGATTCCTTGTGAGATGACTGATGTTCCCACACACACAAACTGAACACCTTCCCAGTTAGAAGCAGGAGCGTCTCCATGATGACAACTCCATCAGGCTGGAGCCATGAGCAAAGACTCGCCTGGTGAACCACTGGGCATGGAGTCCCTCAGGGGGTGATTTGTATGAATATTTAATCATCACTTGTAACTTTCAGAGCATCTTACAGACAAACCACTTGTGCCTTTCATAATTTATAATTTGTCTTTGCAGGAAGAATCGAGGATCTGTTTCCCCAAAACTCTCTTAGTGGCTCTGTACTGATTCTGGTGAATGCTGTCTATTTCAAAGGGCAGTGGCAAGAGGAATTTAAGAAAGAAAATACTGTGCAGGAAAAATTTTGGCTGAACAAGGTATTGTCTATAAGTTATGCATATAATGTAACGTAACTACATATGCACTGTGAAATGTAAATATGTATTGATTAATATATAACTGTAGGTAAAAGATAGAATTCATCAAGGCTTATTTTTTGTCTTTTTTTTTTAACTTTATTTATTTGGGATCCCCTGAAGGAATTCTTGTCTCTAATTCACAAAATTTCCAGATCATCTCTTAGAAGGAGGATATGTTTGGTATCTGAATAAGATTATCTTTCTTTATGACTTATACCCATTTAGCACTTTTTGCCACATGAATTTATTGCAGGATACAAGCAAACCTGTGCAGATGATGAAACAAACCAATCGTTTCAATTTTGTGTCACTGGAGGACGTGCAAGCCAAGATCCTGGAAATACCGTACAAAGGCGGAGAGCTAAGCATGATGGTGCTGCTGCCCAATGAAGTAGATGGTCTGCAGGAGGTAAAACCTGGTATTTACAGTGCTTCATGCTATTGCTTAAATTTCTAGTAATGCAGTGCTTGTCTGGCCTGCTCATAGTATGATGATAGTGATTGGCAGAGCTCAAGCACATAACAAAAATGTAAAGTCATCATATGACTTTACATATGCTAAGCATAAATGCTAAGCATCACAGTATAATATGAAGAGTGTACAAAAATCTGCACACGATGGGTCAGAATAATATTCTGATGAAACTATGGAATGTCAGTTGACAAAACAATATACCTAAGTACAAGCATGAGTATCTTGTAACTTGTAACTTGTAAGAGTATCTTACAACTATAAGAATCTCCGTTGTAATCCAGGCGACTCATCTGAAGATGAAGAAATTAACACATATATAATTGACACATGGAAATATTTGCAAGTTTATTCACAAACAAAACAAGAAAATTAAAGCAACAGAGTTTCCATCGTACCCATGCTCATGCTCCATCATGTCCAACTCTTTGTGACCCCATGGACTTCAGCCCACCAGGCTCCTTGTCCATGGGATTCTCCAGGCAAGAATACTGCAGCCAGTTGCCATTTCCTCCTCCAGGGGAACTTCCAAACCCAGGGATCGAACTCGAGTCTCCTGTGTTTCCTTTGCAGGCAGATTCTTTACTTGCTGAGCCCCAGGGATAGAAAAGTTTCCTTATAGCCCACTAATTCACAGAGGTTTCTTAGACTGTGAGCAAATGGATTTATCTTGAATCCCAGTTTTTAATTTGGAAGTATTTGGTTTCTAAGTACTCAAAACTCATTCACAGTCTCATTTCTAGGAGTTCAAAGGTGGGAGGAGGGGGAATTATACAATTTTCTTCTTAGCATTGCTATCATAAAGCTAATATATAAAACCACCAATAAGACCATCTGTCAAAAAAGGACATTCCATGAAAGACCATCTATAAATATTATAACAGCTGATAATAATACAGAAGAGGCAGTAAATTTGCCACACTCAAAATACATACATGGTAACACTGGAAATCAAAACTTCATAGGGAAAGTAATATTGCAGTCAGTGTGACCAGTCCTCAGAATACTTGTCTCCTGCTCCAAATTCCCCATTATCAGTGACATTGTGAATATCTGTCCTAGGATTTTATCCTATAGCAACAAGTTGAAACAAAGGAAAAGTTGCTGGACATAAGTGACTCAAAATAATGAAAAATTTTAAATAAGAAACAACGGTATGTATTTGTATTACCTTATCTTTGTTTTGAAACTGACATGTAGTGAATGCTTAAAAGATATTAAATAAATAAAAATGTATACTGAGTATAAATTTAATGACAGTATTATATAGCAACATAAACTTAATTAGAGAAATATTTATTGAAAAATTTTACAAATAGATCAAGCAAGAAAAAGGAATAAAATTAGGATGTAAGCTGTAAATGCACTATGTAAAAAATTTTGGACAAAAGAAATTAACAAGAGAAGTCTACTGAAAGCAAGCATGCCAGAGATAAACAGCATAAGCAATGGACAGTTCATCTTCTACAAATAGTTTTATTTAACCATCCTGTAGTTGCATATATATGTGCATATATACACATTTGTATCTTTATGTGCATTGCTGTGCTGTGCTTAGTCACTCAGCCATGTCCGACTCCTTGCGACCCCACAGACTGTAGCCCGCCAGGCTCCTCTGTCCATAGGATCCTCTGAGCAAGAATACAGGAGTAGATAGTCTATCCCTTCTCAAGGGAATCTTCCTGACCCAGGAATTGAACCAGGGTCCTCTGCATGGCAGGTGGACTCTTTACCAGCTGAGCTACCAGGGAAGCCCTGGGTATTTATACATATGGATGCACTGAGTACATAAATAAAGGGGCTTCCCTGGGAGCTCAGACAGTAAAGAATCAGCCTGCAATGTACAAGACATGGGTTCTATCCCTGTGTTGGGAAGATACCCTGGAGAAGGAAATGGCAACCCACTCCAGTATTCTTGCCTGGAGAATGCCAAGGACAGAGGAGCCTGGTAAGCTATAGTCCATGCGGTCTCAAAGAGTTGGACACGACTGAGCAACTAAGCACGCAAGCACCCATGTAGATAAAAATGGCAAAGTCATGAGTATATCAGTTCAGTTCAGTCACTCAGTCATGTCCGACTCTGTGTGACCCCATGAACCACAGCATGTCAGGCCTCCCTGTCCATATCCAACTCCTGGATTTTACCCAAGCTCATGTCCATTGAGTCGGTGATGCCACACAACCATCTCATCCTCTGTCATCCCCTTCTCCTCCTGCCCTCAATCTTTCCCAGCATCAGGGTCTTTAGAAATGAGTCAACTCTTTGCATCAAGTGGCCAAAGTATTGGAGTTTCAGCTTCAACATCAGTCCTTCCAATGAACACCCAGGACTGTTCTCCTTTAGGATGGACTGGTTGGATCTCCTTGCAGTCCAAGGGACTCTCAAGAGTCTTCTCCAACACCACAGTTCAAAAGCAACAATCCTTCGGTGCTCAGCTTTTTTTAATAGTCCAACTCTCACATCCATACATGACTACTGGAAAAACCATAGCCTTGACTAGATGGACCCTTGTTGACAAAGTAATACCTCCGCTTTTTAATATGCTGTCTGCTGCTGCTAAGTCGCTTCAGTCATGTTTGACTCTGTGCGACCCCATAGACGGCAGCCCACCAGGCTCCCCCATCCCTGGGATTCTCCAGGCAAGAATACTGGAGTGGGTTGCCATTACCTTCTCCAATGCATGAAAGCGAAAAGTGAAAGGGAAGTCGCTCAGTCGTTTCCGACTCAGCAACACCATGGTCTGCAGCCTACCAGGCTCCTCTGTCCATGGGATTTTCCAGGCAAGAGTACTGGAGTGGGGTGCCATTGCCTTCTCCGAATATGCTGTCTAGGTTGGTCATAACTTTCCTTCCAAGGAGTAAGTGTCTTTTAATTTCATGGCTGCAATCACCACCTGCAGTGATTTTGGAGCCCAAAAAATAAAGTCAGCCACTATTTCCACTGTTTCCCCATCTATTTCCCATGAAGTGATGGGACCAGATGTCATGATCTTAGTTTTCTGACTGTTGAGCTTTAAGCCAACTTTTTCACCCTCCTCTTTCACTTTCATCAAGAGCCTCCTTAGTTCCTCTTCACTTTCTGCCATAAGGGTGGTGTCATCTGCATATCTGAGCTTATTGATTTTTCTCCCGGCAATCTTGATTCCAGCTTGTGCTTCTTCCAGCCCAGCGTTTCTCATGATGTACTCTGCATATAAGTTAAATAAGCAGGGTGACAGTATACAGCCTTGATGAACTCCTTTTCCTATCTGGAACCAGTCTGTTGTTCCATGTCCAGTTCTAACTGTTGCTTCCTAACCTGCATACAGGTTTCTCAAGAGGCAGGTCAGGTGGTCTGGTATACCCATATCTTAAGAAGACTTATTTGATTATATAATATATATCGAGGACTCTTTTTGCCTCCTAGGATAAAACCTAATAAACTGAATCTCCTGTATTCATGTGTACTGTGAAGATAATTGTTTTCCAGACATTTCAATCCAAGGTTAGGTGGGCTCCATGACCACCGAGAATCCTGACATTTGTTCCTTTCCCACTGTTACAGGTTGAGGACCAGCTCACTGCTGAGAAGTTAATAGCATGGATGAGCCCACAGAATATGGGGACGAGGCAAGTGGATTTATACCTGCCTCGGTTTAAAATGGAAGACAGCTATGAACTCGTGCCCACACTGAAAGCCCTGGGGATGGTGGACGCCTTCCGAGATAGGGTGGCTGACTTCTCAGGCATGACCGAGAGACGTGATCTGGTGGTGTCGTCGATCGTCCACAAGTCCTTTGTGGAGGTGACCGAGGAGGGCACGGAGGCCGCAGCTGCTACCAGTGTGAGTGTTGCTTTAACATCAGCACCGTTTCATGAGAGTTTCCGCTGCGATCACCCCTTCCTGTTCCTCATCAAGCACATCAAGACCAACAGCATCCTCTTCTGTGGCCGAGTCTCTTCCCCTTAGACGTCCTTGGCCAGCGGCCACACTCGGGGACGTTCAGAGAGCTGTTCCCGGAGCTTGAATGCTGGTGTAACAATCTCCTTGGATTTATTTTCCTTTCCAAACTTATAGTCACCACTGAGAATGTATTGGATGAAATATTATGTTTGTCTGTCTCTCTCTTTCTACAAACACATGTAACCTACTCTATTCCCCATGAAAACTCCTTGGACAAAATGTTCACTATATTTTAAAAAGTTATTTCCATACTCTATCTTCTACTAAGTTTGAACTATCATAACTCCTATTTCAAAAGTTATATTTACTTTTCAAACCTAGACATTCACATTTATCTGAGTTCAGGTGGTATGTGGGACCCATTCATGTCTAAATTTTTTAGTTGTCTGAAATGCATTATCAATAAAACTATGGTTGATTCATGTCATTTGTTGCTCATCTTTTTTTCTCTTCTCAACAAAGTGCAAGTGACCCACCACACATAGAAAAGATCATATAGAAAGATATTATCACATATAGAAAATCAAAAGAGTACAGCATGATGAGGTTAAAAAGGTAGACTCTTATCAGAACATGAAAGACTTGGTAACCCATGTTAAGAGCTTAAATATAAGCGTCTAGAACTCAGAGATGGGATATGAACTGAATCTCTAAATAGATAAGACAGATGATATAAATTTTAGAGTTACTGAGAGAAATATGGTAATTGTAGCTAAAGAAAAGATGGCATAAGACTGGGAGAGCATATAGTAAGAAGAAGGGCTGACATATGACCCTGAAGTCCACCAATCCATAAATGTCAAGAATCAACAAATTTTATTTCCTAAACATAACTTTTCTCATGGCAAGAGGAATCATTTGGAGGTGATATGTTTATTACATAGATTGGCATGATGGTTTCACAGGTATATACTCACCTCAAAACTCATGTCGTTCATACATTAAATATGTACAGCTCTTTGTACATCATTCGTACATGAAGAAAGTTATTTTTGAACAGAAAGTAATAAAAATCAATATGTGATTTTAAACATAAAGATAATAGATGCTTAATAAAGAATATAATGCATATACAACACAGGACAGGCTTCCCTGGTGGTGCAGTGGTAAGGAATCTGACTGCCAAGCAGGAGACCTGGGTAAAAAAAGAGTTGGACATGATATAGTGACTAAATAACACTATACCACAGGGTACCAACTTGTCCCCATTGGCTTAGAGACAGCTAGAATTAAAAGACTGGTCAAACCCTGTGTGCAGAAAATGTGGATCAACCAGAACTCTCCCACACCACTTACGAAAGCAGCAACCACTTAGGAAAAGAGTCTTGAAATTTTATTTTTTCCATCTTTATGAAAATATTATTGGCCCACAGCACTGAGTAAGTTGAAGGTGAACATGTGGTACACTCATTTTCTACATACAAATCTGATACACTTATTTTCTACAAAATGACCACCAGTGCAGTTTGCATTAACACCACTCTCTCATCACAGTATTGTCATTTCTTTTTCGGGAGGGGTGTTGTTCAAGAACAGCTGTCACACTGTTGATCTCTAAGGGAGAGGGGAAACAGGGGTCTCCTATGCTGCCATCTGGGTGATGTCTCCAGAAAACCATGTATCTCCTTGGCTTAGAAATGCACTTCTAGAGAGTCTTTCTCAAGTATACAAAGTGGCACATATCAGTACTTTCTTACAAAGTTAAAAGTATGACCAGATGATTACCAGACCATTAATTCCACATCCTGATTTTGCCCAAGAGATATGAACACATCCACCACAAAAGGACTAGGACACAAATGTTCACTGAAGCCTTATTCGTAATGGCCAAAAAGCTGGCAAATCCTCAGATGTCTAACAGCTGAACAAAACACGTGAACGAAAATACAAACCAAAGAATAGTACTTAGAGATAAAAAGGAAAAAACTACTGAAGTTAAACTCCTACACGCTATGCTGTGCAAACAGGAAACTGAAAAGAATGAGTACATATTACGTAATTCCACTTACATGACAATTTTATACTATGAATAACTGTAGTTGGGCTTCCCTGGTGGCTCAGTGGTAAAGAACCGCCTGAAAATGCAGGAGACATGGATTTGATCCCTGGGTTGGAAAGATCCCTGGAGAAGGGAATGGCTACCCACTCCAGTATTCTTGCCTGGAGAATCCCATGGACAGAGAAGCCTGGCGGACTATAGTCCATGGGGTTGCAAAGAGTCAGACACGACCGAGCTACTAATCAACAACAAATGTAGTTACATCTCAATACAAGAGACCTTTGAAACACTTAGAACAATACGATCACAGGAAATAATAGTGAAAAATACAAAAAAGTGATAGACAATTATAAACATGAAGGCTAGTATTTGATTGAATGAGATGGATCAGAGCATAATGTCCCTGTGCTATTTCACTTAAGATAAAGATGTACACTCCTAAACACTCGTTGGTTGTGTGGCTAGCATAGCGTCTTGAGCTTTGCTACTGGCAGGTTGAATCACTAAACATTTCCAGAGGTAAAATAAATGAGGAATCACCTTCACAAGAGAAGACGTTTATGATCAGATTAATAACACAAAGTTTATATATTAATTGAATACAACACACTGTTATTGGCAAGAAATTTTATAAGTTTCATTCACAGGTTTAACCCAACATACCTTAAAACTACATAACCACTGAACACTCCAAGTTTTGGTATTTCCTTGTGTCTGAATAAGTATCAGGAATAACATAAAAATGTGTCCAGTGTAAACTTATAGGTAGAAATATCACATTTAGTTTCAGTAGATTTCCAGATGCTCCTCTGGTTGGGTCTCGAAGAGAACCCAATCTGAAAATAGTGAAAGATTTGAGAAGTTATTAGTGAAAAGTTGTCATTACTCCTTCTGTCACCCTGCCTTATCTTATCTCCAAAACAAGTCATTCTGAGCTAAACTACTACCCTTCTGAAGCTGCACGCTTCACAGCTTACAGGAATCTGTAAGACAGGGAAGCAGAAGCCCTGTGAGTGGGCCTGTGCGTCTTGATCCATCAGTAAACCAGTTGTTGCTCCCGGGCATTTCTCATCAGGAAGATCTGAGGGAGGCGACAAGTTCACTGATCTTTTGTGAAATGTTGGCAGGTTGGGAAACCTGCCCTTGAGAACACAAGAGATTCTCAGGTAGCTAAGTTTGGAGACAGAACACAATCCCTTGAGATGTTAACGCTTCATACAATAATAATGCCTCCACAGGCACCTCGAGGCTCGCTCTAAGGTGTGTGTGTTAGGGGCAGCCTTCCAGCCTCAAGCACTCAGCTCTGAAGGTTCCAGGACCCCCGTCTGCGCAGGGGCCTCAGTCTCTCCGCCTCCCTCTGCACCGCCCTCCCTTCCACCTCTCTCCCTCTTTCTCCCTCTTTTCCTCTCCCTGCCTCCCTACACGCTCTCTCTGTCTGTCTCACCAAACACACACAGCATCTAAACAAGGGAGCTCGGTCAGCAGGGCTCCACCATTAAATACACCCCGGCTTTGGAACTAACCCTCTGGGAAGGCCTCGGGAAAAGTCACTACCGTGGCAGCCAGTTTCCCATGCTGCCCTCCCATCTCCACCCTTGAAACTGGGACTTTACCTCCTGGGGCTCTGAACTGCTGCCATGAGAAGTGGCCCCGAAACCAGCAACAAGCCAGAGTGCATCTCTCCCTCACCCCTCTGGGTTCTGGGAGGAGAAGAACCGCAGGAGCCACGACACAGCCGCCCTCACCCTCAGGCCGGCCCTGCGAGGCTGCTGAGCCCGCCTCCTGCGCGCCTCCAACGCCGCCACCCGGCCAGCTGCTCCAAGGGTGTCGCCAAGAGGATGGCCTCCTGTCCGTGGACCTCTCAGTGTCCGCGCTGTGCAGGCTGGTTCAGGATCGCATGGATACAGATAAATGTCTCGTAGTCATGGAAAAATACTGCCATGGCTTCCCTCCAAACTCTTACAAGTGTTCAGTTTGGCTGATGGGATTGCTGATTGGACCAGAATGAAGAGAACTTCCTCTGCCCCGTCCCCCCAGTTTATTTCTAATCCCAGAGTTGACCTTATTTGTAAATAGATCATGGACATAACTAGTTAACATAAGATCGTATTGACTCAAGCTGGGTCTAGTCCATGACTGGACCCTTATATGAAGAGAAGAGACACAGAGAAGACGGTCATGTGGAGACAGAGGCACAAGCCCAGAAACTCTAGGAACCACCAGGAGGTAGAAAAGCGAAAGAGAATTCTCCCCGAGCACCTCCCGAGGAAGTGTGGTCCTGAGAGCACAGATTTTACACCTCAAGCCTTCAGAAGCGGGAGAGAACAAACACCGGTGGTTTTAAACCTCAGTGTGGGCAGCTCAGGACAGAGGTCCTAGGAACCTAACACACGCCTCCAGAGCAGAGGAGAAGTCCCACCTCACACTCCAGCCTAAGCTGTTAAGTCACGATAGTTTACTAGAGCAAAAAATCAACCACTTCAGCAATTAAAAATCCAGTCAAAGAAGGGCATGAACCTCATCAAAACAACACTGTAAATCAACATTCAATGAAATGCCCTGAATTTCAGGAAAAAATCTTTACCTGAAGTACAGGTAATTAGGATGTTTTGTCAAGTGGTCTTCAAATGCAGGGAGGAAATCCCTGGAACGTGTTAGAGTCGGGCGTTTCTTGTGCAATAATAGATATTTCCTGGAGTCTACGGGAGTTGACGTTGTCTTGCTTGGATCACTGAGAAACTGAAGGTGCTGATGACAGCCGTCCCTGGCGGTCCTGCTGAGATAGGTGCTAAAGCCAGAATCATTTCCCGGAACACAGAGGCTGGTTGCAGAAGTCATGAGGTAGAGATTGGATGGTGCTATCATGGTCTCAGAGTTTGTCTCAGAGGATGAGGCTTAGGAAGTCAGTTGTCACCAAATGTAAAGGAGCCTTGGCAAACCTCCCTTGTCATTAAGTGCCTGCTTCTAGCACTGTGGTAGAGACCCTTCACTAAGCTCAGTACTAAGTCATAGAACATAACTAAGAACTCAATGAATGGAGAGTGAATCAGTAAGAAATTTTAAAAATAGATAATCAAACACATTATGTGATCACCCCTACATTCAAATGGAATCAAGAGTCTTCCTTCAAATGTAAGAGGCCATGAGTCAGTGGCTTCTAGCTGATGCACGAAGCAAAGGCTCTCTCTTTCTTCATTCTATCAAAAAATTAAGAGACCCATAAAAGCAAATCTGGGAGGCAGTGCGATTTTTCTGATATGATAAGAAGTTATAAAATAAAATTGTGACTCAGGACTTACTCAGTCCTTCCTTAATATATAATGTTAATCAATTCAAGGGGCTTCCCAGTTGGAACTGGTGGTAAAGAACCAGTTTGCCAACACAGGAGACATAAGAGACCCGGGTTCAATCCCTGGGTTGGGAAGACCCCCTGGAGGAAGGCATGGCAACCCACTCCAGTATTCTTGCCTGGAGAATACCATGGATGGAGGAGCCTGGTGGCTATAGTCCATGGGGTTGCAAAGAGTGGAAAACAACTGATGTGACTTAAGCAAACACACGCAAAATCAATTGGAATGTTAAATGTCAGTCGAAAACTGCTGAAAGGAAGGGTTGTAGAAATGGTTCTAGAGACAGAAGTTGTGAGAGAGCGTTGGATGGCGATAAGCATAGAGTAGGATGACTGTCCTGAGTGGAACTGGAGGCATGAGAATGGGGAGACGCGTAGTGATGAATGAACTGTCTCAGTCTTCCATGACACACCTACAGACAAGATCATTCCCCAACTAAGGGACATTAAGGTGTATCTGTTTCATCCTTTTCAGATGCTATTTACATTGTACAGATCTGTATCTATAGGGAATGTTAAAACAGTAATTGACAGATATCCTATTATTGAAAGCTTGAAGGATTTTTCTCAAGTAACCAATTTACCTGCAGATGGGTATAACCAGGTGCGTAGTAAGAAGGAAGAGATAAAATGCCCCCTAGGATGTGCACCTCAGTAAAGCTGATGAGTCTTCACGCCCTTCACAAGGAAGGAAGAAAACAGTAGGAAAACAGGAGCTATTTTGAAGCTACCTACACAGGTATTAGAAATAGTGGGATGGTTCCTGGACATGTCATTTACTCTCAGTTTTATTGGATTCTGGGATTCATGATGCCAATGATGTTGGTATATTTAGAAAATACCCAAAGACAGGTTGGCAAGTACTGACTTGCAAACTGGTCTGAGAATTGCTCAGTATCCTGTGACACTGTGTGACATCACGGTGTCTTCACCTTGTCTAATACATGCCAGGAGCACTTTTGAAAAAGACAGGGAGAAAGCTGTGATATGGTTTCTTGTTTGAACTAACCAAGTTCACTCTAAATGTAAGCAAAATCCTTTGTTTTGCATACGTGCCCAGTCGTGTCCCACCCTTTGCCACCCTCTGGACTGACTGTTGCCCGACAGACTCCTCTGGCCATGGGATTTCCCAGGCAAGAAGACTGGAGTGGGTTGCCATTTCCTCCTCCAAAACAAAATCTTGATCTTCATCAGTTAGTGCCTTTCCCTCAAAGCCAGCCTCTGCACCACCAGCCTCGGTAACTCAGTCACAGGAGGAATCAGCTCAGTCAGTGGTTCCCTTGAGTCCTCGTCTCCTGCTCTGTCCCCTGGGCCTCCTCCAGGCCCAGCCGGGGCTCCTTGCTTCTGTCTCTGGGCTCAGAGCCCTTTCTCTTTGAGCCCAAAGACGTCCACCCTGCTCCGGCCCGGGGCCCTCCCGCTCTCTGGCAGCGCCCGTGACGCAGCCCTGACTGGGCGCTCTCATTCCTCAAGTCTGTCGTTTTTCACCCTGGGTCTTCTCTCCTGCCGTTTCCTTCTTCTTTAGACTCAGCTCCCCCAGCAGACTCCAGCAGACTCCACCCTCGCTCAGCCCACCCGTCTCAGCTCAGGGGTCTCTGACCGCCAGTGTCCGGGGGTCAGGACACACGTAACCAGGAGGCGCCCTAAGAGCAGCAGGGCTGAGCTCAGGAACCGCCTCTGCGGTTTCGACACACAGGTCTCCCCTCCTCCAGCTGGTGTCTCCAGCCCTGTGCTTCCGGGACCCTGTGGTGGGCGGGTCTTCCTGTGAGTGAGTGACGTGCTGGGACTGCAGACCCCGACCAAGCGCAGTACTGAGTGCGGGGTGAGGAGAGAATTGGCCGCCCACACACGCGTGCTTTCTCCTAGCCTGGTGGGAAAGGAAACCGGTGCAGCTGCTGGGGAAGGCAGCCTGGTAGTTCTTCTAAATCAATCATAGAGTAAAATCGACTAATCAATCGATCAAATGTAAACTTACCGTTGACCCACACATTACGTTCTTAAGTATATGACTAAGAAAGTAAAACACACGTCCACAATGAAATTGCTGAATTTTACACAACCCTCAAAGAGTGTCTGATACCCTGCCTTCCTCCGTAATGACTATGGCGTCCTTGGAGGAGAATTTAGGGACCCGTTCCCACCCCTTCGGATTTTGTGAGAGAACATGATCTCCTCTGAAAGGGCAGAGGACACAGGATCTTTTCATCCAAACACAAGGAGATTAGTCGGTAAAGGCCCAGAGTCTGTCTACACCTCCCTGTGGGAAGTGGATACACACGCAGCCTCCTGGAACCAGCTACCTGCCTGGAGAGCTCACCTGGGCACTTCACCCCCTTAGACACCTGGGCTTCTGTTCAGTCACTCTGTGGCTCATTTCTGTTATCTGTGAAATGGGGGAAGCAAACTCACCAACATAAATATGGTGTTAAAGCAGAAAATGGGTGAATACAAAACCCCCTCTGTAACTAGTCAGTAGTTTTTAATATTTTTCTACTACAGGAACACCAGAAGCTTGAAGAGATGAGACTGCAGTGATGAGACTCAACCATGCCATTCAAAGAACACATTTTTTCCTTTTTTTTCCTTACAGACATTTGACCCTGTTGTTCTGGTCATGATCAGAAGTGGGTGTGCTGCAGATCAGGATGATTGAGAGCGTTATAATTCTGGAGCTCAAGCTATTTACTTTTCTGAGAAATCTTCCTACTAAAACATTAGAAAACTACCCTTAAAATGGGTCCTGTTTCTATCCCTTGTTCTCACTGAGAGCAAGTGAATGTGCAGGAAAATGAGCTGCCCTCTGACCACAGAAATCAGGGTGCAGCTGGGATTAACTGCAAGGACAATGGGGTCACGGGGAGAACCGCGCCAGGGTCCAACCTCGAGGGGAGGCAAATCATACCTGGTCTCCACCTACAGCTGACACACTTTGCCAATCCCTCTTAAACTGAGACGTTGAGCTATTTTCCCGGATATACAAAATATTTTTAAAGAAACAAGCCTTTTCAGAACTTAAAACAATGTCAGCTTTTCAACTGTTTGTGTTAGAAGTGGTCTTAAATAGGAGTCAACATGAATTAACAAGAGAAGAAAGATTTTTAAGGGTCATTTCTGGCTGGGCCTAGTTCCTAAGGGCATGTGAAGAAGTTGAAACATCAGTGTACCATCATTGCTGTCAGAAAGGCACGTACATGCATTTCATATGAGCCAGGGATGGTAGGTCACAATTTCTTTTGCAGAAGAAAACGACATACAGGAATTGGTCAATAACCTTGTCTTTCCTCATAGAGACTTCTTGCCCATGAAGTTGAAAATAACTGGTGAAGAAATCAAGAGTTGATCTACTTGAAATACCAGCTGCTTTGAGGCACGGGAGGCGGCTATATATTCAGGGCTGATCACGCCCAGCACACCACCTCTGCTTCCTCCAGGAACACAGGTAAGTGCTTCCAGCAGCACTGCATACCTACAGGAATCCTTTCTGGAAATTATAATGATTGTGATGTTTTATCATGCATGTATTAAATATCTCTTTTGGTATGATGGTATTTTACTTATTCTGCCAGAGTAAAAGAACTTTTTCTCCTGATTTAATCCATAGGTAATTTACTTCTTTCTAAAAGAAAACCCACACTCCTCTGGGAGCGCGTGTATCAGGGGTCGGCTGTCCAGTATCCACAGATCCTTCAAGTAAGGCAGGGAGGTACCTGATGGGAAATGGCTGGATGTTACCACATCAGTTTTGCCTTCGAATCTGTTATAAACTCAATGGGAAAGACGTGGAGGCTGGGAAAAATTGAAAGGAAAAAGAAAAGGGGGCAGCAGAGGATGGGATGGTTCTACAGCATCACGGACTCAATGAATATGAATTTGAACAAACTCTGGGAGGGAGTGGAGGACAGAGGAGCTTGTCCGTGGGGTGGAAAGAGTTGGACACTACTTAGCAACTGAACAACAACAACAAAGCATCTGTTATAAAGCATTTTTTGCCCACTCTTGTACAGTCAGTAAGGAAGAAACAGTAAAGATTCTCTATTATTTTTTAGAAAACTTTTCTTTAAATACTAACTTCAATAGTCGTCTAATTATCAGATGGATACAGGGACATCTCCTTATTATGAAATGTATAACATAGATTTTCTATTATATTTAAGAAAACTTTTCTATAAATCAGCCTTCCCAGGTGGCACCCATGGTAGGAAGAGAGCAAGTCTACCAATCCAGGAGCTGTAAGAGATGTGGATTCAGTCCCTGGGTGGGGAAGGTCCCCTGGGGGAAGGCATAGCAACCCACTCCAGTAGTCCTAATTTCTAAAGTCTTCTAATTACTATAGGTATACAAAGGAAAAATCTTAGTTGCCGGAAATCCACAACCCACACATACGGCATTTCTTTTAGAAATTCTCGTTACAGACTAGCCTTCCTTCACTAGAGTGATTATAAAATGCATCTGATGCTCTTCCAGGACTTCCAGACCACATCCGGCCACCATGAGTTCCCTCGGTGAAGCAATCATCCACCTTGCAATCGATCTGTTCCACCAGATCAGAAAATCAGAGAAGGAAAACATCTTCCTGTCCCCTTTCAGTATCTCGTCAGCCTTAGCCATGACTTACTTAGGGGCCCGAGAAAACACCGCATCAGAAATGCAGAAGGTAGGTGGCAGCTGCCTTTCCGTCACAGGTTTGCATGGTTTGTCTGCTGGCTGGAGTGCAGATGACCACAGGTCTGGCTGTCCCCGGGGGTCCCACAGGAAGCTCAAGCAGCCCCACGACTGGGTGGGCACAGAGAGGGGCACACACTGTCCCGCAGGGCTCCCCACCACCTTCCTGTGCCTGGACTTCCTCTGGGGGCTGGGATGACCCCCTACAATTGCCCAACAACCAGAGGTGAGGCTTTAATGGGAGAATTCACTGGAAGTGAGACACTGACTAAAATCCATGCTCCCATGGAAACATCTTCCCATGTTTCCTCAATGATGAATGAAAAACGAGACATGATTCTCTAAGGTGGATAGCGATCAAGCAGCTTTGTGTTTTCCACACACAGATTGTGTTTCTTAAGAAGCAAGTGTTCGCACTGAATATTTCTTTCTTCTTTTCTTTGTTCCCTATGGTTTGGGTTTTTTGGTTTGGTTTGGTACTTGGTTTGCATTTTCTTTCTTCTTCCTGACTTTTTTCTTTCTTTTATATCGACTGTGATGCACACAGATATATAGGGTAACACTTCTTTGCCCCACTATCTGTCTCCTCCAGGTCCTTCACTTCAGTAAAATCGCAGAGAACACAAGAGGAGCCACAAATGACCGCGTGAGTCACAGAGCACCGGATTTAGAAGTCATGTATCCAACAGGGTCATGGTTTAAACTGGGAATTTCAGACAAAGTGGGAAAAGTCCATCTTTAGGGGACATCTTAAGTGAAATACAGTGGACAGAGTTGTTGCTCATTTCATGTTACATATGTACTTCACATCTTTGTTATCCTGAGAGGAGAGTAGCATGTGCTTCACAGTAAGGGCTCTGAAACCCAAAGGAGCTTCAAATTGTGCTCTGTTGTTCAGGAAGGAAAAATGTGGAAAATACAACTGCTCTGAGCCACATGACTTCATCCCAATTAACTGGGGACAATAAAATGTCTGCTGCAATACATGCAAATCCATGTGAAACAGAATAGCAGTGCCAGGAAAATGAAAACTCTGATATACATTATGTATTTTATTATTATTATAGAAAAATAATGATTACTGTATTTATAATATATGTTTCTAACATTGGATAGTATTAATAAACTCATAATATTAATTTTATTATTGGATAATATTAAATCGTGATGTTAGTTCATATTATTAAGACCAATAGGTAGGCATCAAAATATATTATGGAAAGTGATTAACTGAGACCTATTGTTTATGGACTAGTCCAAAACTCTTAGGCAGCAAGTTTAAGGTTCTGGATTGAGACAAGCCTGAGTTGAAAACCTGGCTCTGGCTCCTTGGAGAAGTTACTTAGCTCTCTGCGCTCTCTTGTTATCGTGTGAATTCAACTAGACTTAGAGATGCTGGCGTGCAGCCGCCAGCAGTGTCCCAGGCACACGCTGCTCCTGCATGAGACGTGTGACCGTCGGTGTGAGGACCTGTGGGTCAGAGTCAGCGGGTCGTAGAAGACAGTCCCACCAGGAGCATAACAGGTCTTCATGTCATAACCTCGGACAGCATACAGATCTACTTTCTCACACAGCTGATGACTGTTAGAGACGCACTGTGGGTCTGGCCCTCAAGAAGCTTCAGATTAGCTGAGAAGTTCACCCTAACCATTGCAGACAACCAAGACACAATGCGGTGGAGGAATGGTGCTGGATGGGTAGTTCAAACGAGAGAAGAGCGGAATGTGTTTGAGCGGGAAGCGAGAATCACCTAGAAGACTGACTATAGAGATTAGGAAGGCTGTATCCAGTAACACACACCAATTAGGGGAAGTAACAACAACCATCATCCCTGGGGATACCACCCTCTAACAGGGATCTAACAGACCTCTGGGGGTGTAGCGTTTACGTTGACAGAGAATGCAATGAGCTCACTTTTTGGTGTTTGAAGGTTGAAAAGCCAGGAAAAATTCATCATCACTTTCAAAAGCTTCTGACGGAATTAAAGAAATCCACTGATGCCTATGAGCTGAGTGTCGCCAACAGGCTCTATGGAGAAAAGGGGTTTCCGTTTCTCCAGGTGAGTTTCCTGGTCTGTCACACCTTCAGTCTGCACCCCGGGTCCTCCGACCCCATCTCCTAATGGGGAGGGGGGTGGGTGCAGAGGAGCCTGGGGACCCACACGGGGGCATTACTCTCAGGGGCGCCGGGCTCCCCGACCACAACCCCACCCGCTGAGTGTCCAGAGGCTGACAGCCCACCAGTGAGGGCGGGGCTAGGCATTGGCTTATAGAACTCTGCTTAATCAGGATTGAACACATTTAATTTAATTTGGGAATACCTACAACCAGTCCATCCTAAAGGAGATCAGTCCTTGGGTGTTCATTGGAAGTACTGATGCTGAAGCTGAAACTCCAATACTTTGGCCACCTCATAAGAAGAGTTGACTCATTGGAAAAGACTCTGATGCTGGGAGGGATTGGGGGCAGGAGGAGAAGGGGAGGACAGAGGATGAGATGGCTGGATGGCATCACCGACTCGATGGACATGAGTTTGAGTAAACTCCGGGAGTTGGTGATGGACAGGGTGGCCTGGTGTGCTGTGTTTCATGGGGTCACAAAGAGTCAGACACGACTGAGTGAATGAACTGAACTGAACTGAACATAGTTACTGATAAATTATTTTTCATTCCTCCTTTCTTCCTGCTCATGTCATAGGAATACATGGATAATGTTAAGAAATTTTATCTAGCCAGTGTGGAATCTGCTGATTTTAAAAATGCTGCAGAGGAAAGTCGAAAGATGATTAATTCCTGGGTGGAGAGTCAAACCAATGGTAGGTTATGAGAGAGTCACTCATTAAAAATCACCGCTGAGTCCCCACTGCGTGTGAACACAGTGCTGGACCCTGACTGGGCTGCCGGGAACGGGGTGAGATGAGATTGGAGAGGGTGGGGAGGCCCTGCAGGGGGTGGACGGTCCACATCAGTGAGGAGAGAAACCGGTGCGGGGGGCTCCCAGGACCAGCCCCCTGCAGGCACAGCTGAGTCTGGATGACAGTGTCTTTTTGGATCCCAAGTCTCTGCTCAGACTTCAGATTGATTCATAAGTTTCTCTTTAAATTGAAGGCTTAACTTCTGGATTATAATACCTAAGAGAAAATATGCAGAGTCCACCTTTGCTTTCTTAACTGGGAAACAAGCCACTCTCCTTTAAACCATCCTTCTTGCAGAAATGACCACCTGCAGGAGGAGGCTCCTGGCCCACATCCCCCTCCCACAGGATTGTCACAGGTGTCCTCCCCACCCAGGGAGGGGGCTGGACAACGTCTCCATCCCCCTTCCGAAATATAGGCTTAACCTACGGCAACTCCATGTGCAGAATGAAGAAGAAGACAGGGAATGGAAACAAGAGACAAAGCTATTGAGGGAACAGGAAGGGAGGAAAGGGAAGGAAGAAAACTGACCAGTAAAGATCAGCTGAAACCAGTTCTGATGCACAAGGTATTGTCAGAATTGATGACCCAGGATTCCTGGGTCAGGAAGAGCCCCTAGAGGAGGGCACAGCAACCCACTCCAGTATTCCTGCCTAGAGAATCCCCTGGACACAGGAGCCTGGCAGGCTGCAGTCCGTGGGCTCACAGAGTCAGACATGACTGAAGAGGCTTAGCACAGCATGGCATCTTAAGTGTCAGAAATCAGTTCATGAGGATTCCTGTGAGGGGACTGATGTCCCCACACACACAGACTGAACACCTTCCCAGTCAGGAGCAGGGGCGTCCCCATCAGGCCGACTCCATCAGGCTGGGGCCATGAGCAAAGCCTCACCTGGTGAACCGCTGGGCATGGAGTCCCTCACGGGCTGACTTGGGTGAATATTTCATCATCACTTGTAACTTTCAAAGCGTCTGACAGATAAACCACTCATGCCTGTCATGACAGACCTTTGATTTTCTGTCTTTGCAGAAAAAATCAAGGACCTGTTTCCCAAAGACTCTCTTGACAGCTCTACTGTTCTGGTTCTGGTGAACGCCGTCTATTTCAAAGGGCAGTGGAACCAGAAATTTGAGAAAGAAAGTACTGTGGAGGAAAAATTTTGGCTGAACAAGGTATTGTCTGTAATTTATGTATATAACAAAGTGTAGCTACACATGCACTGTGAAATTTAAATACATAGTAATTAATATATAACTGCATATATAAGATAGAATTTGTCAAGGCTTATTTTCTTGTCCTTTTTTGAACTTTATTTACGTGGGATTCCTTGAAGAAACTCTTATCTCTAAGACACAGATTCCCCAGATCATCTCTTAGGAGGCTGAGTTTGGTATCTCAATAAGATTAACCTTTTTTTTTTGGACTAATGCTCACTTGGCATTCTTTTTGCACATGAATTTATTACAGGATACAAGTAAATCTGTGCAGATGATGAAACAAACCAATCGTTTCAATTTCGTGTCACTGGAGGACGTGCAAGCCAAGATCCTGGAAATCCCGTACAAAGGTGAAGAGCTAAGCATGATGGTGCTGCTGCCCAATGAAGTAGATGGTCTGCAGAAGGTAATACCTGGTACTTACAGTGCTTCATGCTATTGCTTAAATTTCTAGTGATACAATGCTTGTGTGGGCTGCTCATAGATTGGTGATACTGGCTGGCAGCATAGAACAACAACAAAAAAATAGCATCAGTATCTTAAATATCAGTGGCTCAATGGTAAAGTATCCGCCTACAATGTAGGAGCCACAGGAGACAGGGGTTCAATCCCTGGGTCAGGAAGATCCACTGGAGGAGGAAATGACAACCCACTCCAGTATTTCTGCCTCGGAAATCCCATGGACAGAGGAGCCTAGAGGGATACAGACCATGGGTGATAAAGAGAGTCAGACATGACTTTCACATTAAACGAATGCTCTTTCATTAATGTGTGCATGTTCATATACATACACACCTATACATTTCTATAGACATTCTATATATGCGTATATATGTGTGTGCATACATACATAAAAATAGCAAAGTTATGAATATATAAAAACATTTATTTGATCATATGATATATATTCAGGACTCTCTTATTTTTTCCTCCTTAGAGAAAATCTAATACACTGAATCTCCTGTATTCATGTTTACTGTTAAAATAAAGGTTTCCCAGATGTTTCCAACCAAGGTTGCTGGGCTCCATGACCACTGAGAATCCTGACATTTGTTCCTTTCCCACTGTTACAGCTTGAAGATCAGCTCACTGCTGAGAAGTTAATAGAGTGGACGAGCCCACAGAATATGGGGAAGAGACAAGTGGATTTATACCTGCCTCGGTTTAAAGTGGAAGAGAGCTATGACCTCGTGCCCACACTGAAAGCCCTGGGGATGGTGGACGCCTTCAATGACAGGGCTGCCGACTTCTCGGGCATGACTGGGAGACGTGATCTGGTGGTGTCGAAGGTCGTCCACAAGTGCTTTGTGGAGGTGACCGAGGAGGGCACGGAGGCCGCGGCTGCTACCGGTGTGAGTGTTGGTATTCGTGTCACATCAGTCATCTCATTTCCTGAGAGTTTCCGCTGTGATCACCCCTTCCTGTTCCTCATCAAGCACATCAAGACCAACAGCATCCTCTTCTGGGGCCGAGTCTCTTCCCCTTAGACGTCCTTGGCCAGCGGCCACACTCGGGGACGTTCAGAGAGCTGTTCCCGGAGCTTGAATGCTGGTGTAAAAGGTTCCCTTGGATTCATTTTCCTTTCCAATCTCACAGTCACCACTGAGCATATACTGGTGGAAATATGAATACTACGTCTGTGTATCTCTCTACTTCTACAAACATATGGAAGCTGACTCTATCTCCCCGTGATAACTCCTCTTTGCACAAAATGTTCAATATATTGTAAAAGATTAGCTGATTCATGTCAATGTATGGCAAAAACCACCACAATATTGCAAACTAATTAGCCTCCAATTAAAATAAGTTAATAAAAAAAGATTATTTCTACACTCTATCGTCTACTAACCTTGAAATATCATAGCCCTTACTTCAAAAACTACATATACTATATTATATATACTGTAAGTCATATATACTCTTCACCTAGGCACTCACATTTATTTGAATTTAGGTGGTATGTGGGACACTTACATGTCTAAAGTTTTTGATTTTGTGAAATATATTATCAATAAAACAATGATTTATTCATGCCATTCATTGCTTTTCCTTTTTTTTCCTTATCAACAACATGTAAGTGAACCACCACACATAGAAAAGATAATTTAGAAAAATATTATCATATATAAAAATTCAAAATAGTAGAGCATGATGAGGTTGAAGAGGTGGACTGTTACTAGAATGTGAAAGGGTTATAAAGCCTTATGTTAAGAACTTAAATATAAGAGTCTAGAACTCAGAGATGAGATACGTACTGAATCTCTAAAGGTAAGGCAGACAATACCAATAATAGATAATAGTTACTGAGAGAACTATGGTAATCGTAGCGGAAGGCAAAGATGGGATCAGACTGGGGGAGTATATAGCAAGAAGGGCAGGCCTACACATGACCCTGAAATACACGAATACTTAAATGTCAAGTATTAGCAGTTTTTATTTCCTAAAACATAGCTCTCCCTAGGGCAGGAGGAATCTATGGGAGGTGACAGACATGTTTACTACATAGATTGGAGTGATGGTGTCACAGATGTATGCTCACCTCAAAACTCATGAAGTTGTATACGTTAAACATGTACAGCGCTTTCTACATAGGTCATGCATCAGTAAGGTTATTTTTGAATGGAACATAGTGAACATCAATATTTTGTGTGGTTTAAAAAATAAACGTAAAGATAACAGAAGTTTAATAAAGAATGTTCATACAAAATACCTCTCCCCAGGATACCACCTTGTCCCCATTGGGTTGCCAAAGCTAAAATGACTGTTCAAACCCCATGTGGAGAGAACGTGGATCAGTCAGAACTCTCCTATACATCTGGTAGGGGTACAAAAGCTGCAACCATTTCAGAAAACTATCTTGAAATTTTAATTTTTCCATCTTTATTAAGATATAATTGACCTGTAACATTGAGCAAGAAGAAGGTGGACAACGTGTGGATCTGACCCACTTATTTTCTGCAAAGTGATCACCATCCCAGCTCAGACTGATACCTCTGCCACATCACATCATTACCATTTCTTCTTTGTGAGCTGTTTTTGTTCAAGAAGAGTTGTCTATTCTTGATCTATTGGGGGACAGGAGGCTAGGGTCTCCCAACACTGCTATTTAGGTGATGTTCCTCCAGAAAACTTGAAAATCTCCATGGCTGAGCAATGCCCTTCTAGAGAAAGTCTTTCTCAAGTGTGCAAGATACTCATATTGGTACTTTCTCATAAAGTCCAATGTATAGAGACCAGACAATCTAGTGATGCCATGGCTTGACTTTATCCAACACATGTGAATACAACCACCACAGAAGGACTAGCATACAAATGTTCACTGAAGTTTTATTCATAATGGCTGAAAAGCTGGCAAAGCCTCAAACTTTTATCGGAACTTTTATGGAAACAGAAGGATAGAAATCTCTGATTCCTACAACGACATAGATACAACCACACAGCACACTGTGCGAAAGCAGCAGCTGCACAGAGCGCGCTGGCACCTCAGCTCTGTGGCAAGAGCGACGCGCTTAATCTCAGCACAGAGGAGACCTCTGAAACACAGAGCAACGTGATCACGGGAAACAAAGACAAAAATACCAAAAAAGATAAACAATCACTAAACACGGAAGCTAATATTTCACTCCGGCATCATCTGTCCGTGAGATGAATCAGAGCTTAATTAGGACTTCCCGGGAAGTTCAGATGGTGAAGAATCTGCCCGCAATACAGGAGACCCGGGATCGATCCCTAGATAGAGGAAATCCCCTGGAGAATGGAATGGCAAGCCACTCCAGTCTTCTTGCCTGGAGAACTCCACGGACAGAGGAGCCTGGCGGCCTACAGTCCATCGGGTTGCAAGAGTCAGACACGACTGAGCAACTAACACTTTAAAGGCATAATTTCTCTCTGCTTTTTCATTTATGATAAGAATGTATACTCCTAAACATTTACTTGTTCTGCATCTAACATAGAATATTGAACTTTGTTAATAGCAGTTTGTTTTTTGTTTTTTGTTTTTTGTTTTTGATGCAAAAACTGTGAGGAACTTTATTACAAGCTCGAGCAGGGACTCTCTTCACACAACCGCGAAGGAGCCCCAAGTGAAAGCGGCAAATCTTTTTTATACTGTATAGCAGGGGAAGTGGGAAGGGAAGCTTAAGGGGATTGGTTAATTTTTCAACTAAGGATGTCTTGTTAGCTATTGATTGGTGGGTTAGAGTAAGGGGGGTGAGGGACTTTCCTGTCCTCCCCTGATTGGCTCGTTGAGTTTCTTTCTCTCCTCGGGAGGGGGTTTTACTCAAAATGGCGGTGCTATCCTAAAATGGAGTCGTTTGGGTTTCACATTTCACATTTCCCCCCTCTTCTAGTTCCAATGGAAAGCCCAATCATGGGTCTTCTACAGAGTCAACTATATCATTTGTGGAGACAGTCGAATATTGAGATCTGAGTAACATTAGGTGGACGGACAGGCAGTGTCTCTTCTCGACCTTTCGCGAACTCTTCTGGCTGGTGGTGGCTTATTAGTTCCGTATTCCTTATCAGGATCTCCTGTCATAAAACAACTCATGCAAATGGTTACTGTGGTGCCTGGCCAGGGTGGGCGGTTTCAATCAGTGTGCTTCCCCTAACAACTCCCCCCTGAGAGACTTCATACTCAAGATGCTCTGGGAATTGGGGTGGAGGTCTCTTCTGTAACTTCCTGCTGTGCCTGGGCGTAGGCCTGCCTAGCAGAGCAGAAGTCTCTCTCTACCTGATCTAAGTTGGGGTGTTCTATATCTGAAACCAGCTTTTACTCTTGTAATAACAGCAATTTAGTTTGAAACTGTTGGCGCCTCTCAGAGATGAAATAGACAGGGGCCAAACAGGAGACCTAACAGGATGGTCATCACTGGTCCCCAGAAACAGGAGGCAACATTTGGGGTGAGGGCTGCAGGGTTTGTGACTTTTTTTTTTTTTTTTGATTGGCTGGTGGTCAAGCAACAGAGCTGTGCTCCAGGAATCTTGTGTTTAGTCTGAAGTTACCATCCTCCACCTGGGTGGGGGCTCCAGTTCTGTAGAAGAACTCAAAAGGACCCGTCTAAAAGCTGTACCACCATTTGATTGTTTCCCCTCTGTTTCTGTATTCCCTCCCTTCCCTGATGAGCAATTGTTTGAATCCACCCTTTGGAACACAGGGAAGGTCAAGGAGGCTGAATGAAGCCTATATCCTACAGATAAGAAATGGAGAACACACAGCAGATCTGTACTCCAGAGTCGCCACCTCACAGAGTCCTGCTCAGTTTTAATTTAGGGAACAGGGCAACTATGACTGTGACAACTTCCTGTCAAAATGGGGCATAGGACTGCCTCAGCTTGGAGAAGAGACACTGAATTGGAAGTATTCTTGAGTTCTAAGTCCTAGATCTGAGCCTTGTATGATTAAAATCTCAATCCCTTGGTCTGCCATTTTGTTGTAACATACCCAATTAGCAGTAGCTGGAGGAGGGATAACTGGAGTTTTAATAGACAAAATAAATCTCTTTCTTTTAGAAGAATAGGCCTGAAAAAACCCAGTCTGGACCTGGCACTTCAGGGAGACTTGTAGCCAGGTGGCCAGTTGCCTAGCTTTATAAAAAGTAAGGTAGAAGCTACTAGCTTCCAGCAGACATTGTTTTGAGAATGGTGGCATCTAAGCCTGACACGACTCAGAAAACTCAAGTGTTTAGCAATACAATGTCTAATCTGAAATTACACCCATAGTAACACTGGTTATTTCCCAGGATGTCTGAACCATAGCTGAGTACTCTACTTTGACTTTTAATTGTAAAATTTTTCCTTAATAGCCAAAGCAGATGGCACCATTAATGATGTCAGTGTTTCTCTAGGTATGAGAAGATGCAAGAATTGGGACTCATAAAATCTCCTGAAAAGATCTAACTATCTGAAGGCCTGTTCTGCCAGTTTTTCCCAGAGCATGGAGTGCCTCATTTCTGATCTTCACCCTGAACTCCTTTCAGGGCCGTTGAAAGTCAGCTGTTGCAGTGGTCATGATTTAATATCTGTAGATGTAGATGGCAAGTGTCATTCTTCAGTTGGCAGAGCCCCTTTTTGCTCATAAACTTGACCATGATTTTGAGGGGGGCATTTCATGACCATTTTATCCCACGGTGCTGAGAATGTCCATTCTCAGGTTTGGCAAAGATTTTGTTGACAGGCCACCCAATGTACTGTTTACTGGACTAGGCCATAAAACAGTATCCAAAATTCTCTGGACCACCTGTCTTACTAGCCTCTTGGTCCAGCAAAACATTCCCTCTTGTTGCTTTTTCTCATATCTAGAGTTACACTGTTATCATCGATCTCATAGGGAACTATATATTATTCCATCAGAGGCCTCAGTCACACATTTGGCAGTGTAAGAAACAGCAGTTTTGTAAAACAGGTGAAATATAAAGAACATAGCCAGCAGTATTAGTAAAGTCACAAGTAAGACTTAAATTAAGAGCTTCCATTAGATGTAGCCCAGTATATCTCAGGTCATCTGACTTAGTCTACTCTGTATGAATCTTTATCTTTCAGGGAAATTATACATTGGCACCACCGTCTATAAGGCACATAGCCCAGTTTTCTAATGTTACTAGACTGATTATCCTTAGTATGATTTAATTGCTTTCAACACAGAGGAGACTTTAAACCTAAATTACCATAGCCTGGTGTTATCTATATAAATCCATCTCATAATTGTTGGAGATTTCTTTTTCTTTGCTAAAACTTTTCTTGTTGCTCTGATTGAGCTTGAGGAATAGAAAACGGCTCAAATTTATGGCCAGAGTCAGAGTAGGCATTATTAGTTGGCCCAGTGAGGGGATCCCATCTGGTAGTATCACAGTGATCTGAATATGACTATAATTTTTTTTTTAAGTATATTTCCTCAGGGCCAACCAGTTAGAGTCTTGTAGTAGAGAAATTTACCAAGGTAACCCAGAACTAGATACAGGTAATTGGCCAAAAACCCTACAATTGGATTGATTTCTAAAACTAACATAGGTTCAGGCCTATGATAGAAAAGCATTTGATTTATATGCAAAGGTCTAAGAAGTCAAGAAAACACTATAAATGATCATACGAAGCAGATCCAGCATCTTGGGCAAGCTGTCTACCTCTGATGTTGTTGTCTTCTCATCCTGGTGTAGTGTAGTTTTTCCTGTTTGAGCATCAGGTCAGCTGTCTTCTCTATAGACCAATCCAGTGCAGGGGCCTTTGCAAGTGGGAATTAATCAAAGAGTTAATTTCCCTTCAGTTTCAATGTGCATGAGCTAGTTAAGAGTACCTGATAAAAAGTCCTTCTATCCAGGTTGGAGACAGTCTCTTAAATTATGTCTTTTTCCAGTCCTGGTTGCAGGTCATGAGGCATCTTCATGATCTTCATCCAAAGATAGATTACTGAGATAAGCTTCAGAAACAAACTTAGGGTGTTCTCTAAGAATTCTATTAAATTTCACATTAATATCACATAACAGCAAAGAACTATCCGAGAAATGAGTCTTACTACATGCAGACCTCCATTAACAAACTGGGATTTAACATTTTTTTGAAATATCTTTTTCCCCCTAAAGTTACCCTCACTTTTATCAAATACAACCAAATTAAGGCTAATTTGTTTGCAAAATAGGTCTGTTCTCACGAATTCTGGTCTGATGACTTATATAACCATAATTGATCATAGACTTTTTATTTTGTTAAAACATTTATAGAATCTCAGACTGAACTTTTAATATAAAACAGGGCTGGGAAACTCACACCAAAGGCTTATCACAGATTTTGCCTAACAAATCTAGGTGAACTCTTCCCTTTTTAAGGTCTCAATAATTCCTTGAGACTTTTGTACCTGTTAGTGAGATAACCTTCCTAGCTCATTTGATAAACTTACTGGAAACCTAAGAGTTTCAAATTTCTGGAGGAGTCAGATAGAGAGAAAATATAATTGTTTTGTTTATAACGTGTAATTTTACCAAATTATTTTCATAATTAGTTTGAGAGGAAGGTTTTCCCTACTCCCGGAAAACACAAGATTCAAACCTGTAATTTCTCAGATAGAAACCATAAAAGTTATAAACATATTTGCTGGTTCATTCAGTCCTTTGTTAACTTTTGTGAAGTCATCGGGTTTCTCATTAGAATACCAAGACATATCAAAACGTTAAGAACTCCATATAATTTCTAGGATATCTGTATTAGTAATTTTCCATACATTATAACATGAGCAGATTTATTACTCATTTGATAATCTTTTTCATGTAATTTAACCAACCAAATAAACAGTTTAATATCTCTATTTGGGATGTTTCAGGGGCCCTCTGAAACACTCCAAAGTTATCTAGATGTCAAAGGAACTTCAAAAGAATTCGATTTAGGAAGTTTTATCCAAAAGATCAATTAAAAGCATTTAGAACATTTGGTCAGATTTAGTCAATGTTGATGGGTGTATCATTTAGCTTGTTGATATGTCACAATGGGCACAAATACCAAGGCTCAAGGTCTAGTGAAAGTCAGCTCGGCCATCTTGGACCTAATTGGCTCTAACCAGTTTTCTTATGACCTGTCATTCTTAACAAAATCCATTTATCTAACTAATTGTAATCCAATTTTAGAAAATCCTGATTGTGCATAACTCTTTTTAGTATTTTTTCATATATATTTTTTTTTTTACTGAAAGCACACTTCCTGCTTTCCTTTAGCAACCAAGAGCTAACTTTTTTATTAGCATTTTATAGATTGGTGAGCATAAATACCAGTGATAACTTCTAAAACCCTTGCTTTCTTAAAACATTTTAGGATGGCATCAAACATTATTCATTTATAGTCCCAAATCTCTTTAGTTTTTCTGTAAAAGGAAATCAGTATTTAGTAGTAAATGTTTCAAAATCTTATTTAATTTGGAAATGACCTATTTATTTAATAGACTTCTAATACTTAGTTTAGCACAACCCTTAAAAATTCAAGTTACGCCAATCTGGGGAGACTATTGTAGACAGATATTCTCAAAGAATAATTATTCTTACTAGAGTTTATATACAAACTCATACCTCATTTACATTTTTTAGGAGTTTTTTTCACTCAAGGTAATTTCCTTGTTGACAAACTTGTAACAGGTATAATATTTAACTTATATTAAACCTAGATACAATGAAAATATTCTACTTGATGTTAATTACTCTAAGACATGTCTATATTAGATAGGT
Source organism: Cervus elaphus (assembly GCF_910594005.1). NCBI lineage: Eukaryota > Metazoa > Chordata > Mammalia > Artiodactyla > Cervidae > Cervus > Cervus elaphus. Next base: position 63,796,540 of record NC_057841.1, on the reverse strand, counting down.
CAACAAACAAACATTAATATCAGGTATTTAATACTGAATATTTCCCAGTTCACCTGAACCTGGAATTTATTGTTTAATTTAGAATTATTTGATTTGTAAGCGCTTACCTTTTGTTAAGCCAATTAAATAGAGCTCATTTACAAATTAACCTAAAAAATATTACCCAGAGACAAGGACATACCAAAACATATTTAGACAGACACAGTGCAAGATCTAGCTTCATTTTCTAAGTTTGGTCATGAATTAGACATTACAATATAAAATTTAAATAAATAACATTTTTAAAGGCTTTTTTCCTTTTTCTCTCAGTCTCAGGAGTTAGAGATGGTCTAGATAAGTGTTCCTGAGAGCCGTGGTTTCAAGGCACAGGGAAAAAAAATCAAGTTCTAACAAAATGGCAGCAGGTCTAAATGGTGGCCAGACAAAGCAAAATGGCTGTCACAAATCACAACACAGAACAGAGTTAAAACACACACATATAAACCTGGCAGTCCTCATCAGACACTCCCTTAAATACAAGAATACAGTCTCTCAGAAAACTCTATAGAGACAAAACTTCAGATGTCTTCAAAGGTTTCAAAAGGAGGAAAGGAAGCCAGGTTGAAAGAAGGAGGAGGAGAAGGCAGGAAAGGGGGGCAAAAGGGGTGGACTTACAGATGTCTCCTGCCACCTACAGACACCCAGGCATTACAGGACTTTTCCCTGGGCTTCCAGAAAAGGGAGGACTGGAACTCGGCCCTAACAGAAACCAGACCAGAAAATTCGAGTTCTCTGCCAAGAGGAGGTGATAGGTCTCCAATCCTCAGCTCAAGCTGAGGCCCTTTGACCAGATTCCTGCGTCCAGGACCGGGGGACTAGAAAAACGGGAAGGATAGGAAGGGCTAAGGAGATGAAAGAGAGAGAATATGGTGGAGGTGTGATAAGGAGATCAAGAAGAGTCGAATCTTCCTGTAAAACAGGGGCAGAGGGGGCAGCCGGAGGCTTTTTCTTTTCTTCAGCCACTAGGATCTCCGTGGCTGCTGCTGCCTGTGGAGGTAAAAAGGGTTGGATCCAAGGGGTTGGGCTGACTATTAAATCTTCCCAAACCAGGATATATGGGACCTGGTCTGGATGTCCGCTTCAAGGTCTGAGGATGATTTCTCGGACTCTCCGGACAGTCCTTAAGTCAAAAGTCCCGTCAGGAGGCCAGCCTATGTTAAAGCTGGGTCATTCAGCACTGCAAAAGATAACCATCCGAGATTTTTTTAAATTTCTACACTCAGATTATGAGCTCGAGCTCTAACTTCTTTGAAATGGTCAGTTATTAAGGTGAGCGGAGAGCATCCAGATTGGGTCTGTCCCATCGTCGGTCAGTCACACAATGAACAAACAAGATGACACACCAGACAAATAACAGAGCGCGCAATTCCGAGAACAAAAGGTGCAGAGTATATCAGATATATATATATATACAGGACTACTGAGTGGGAGCTGGAAGACGTCCCTTCCTGCTCCCTGCTGGAGACCGGATCGGCGCGTCCGCCTAGGTTTAAGTCCAGCTACAGAGCGGGGCCCCCTTACAGATACAGATGCAGCTGCTGCTACTGCTTACCGGCTGTTCGTCCTCCGAAGCGCGGGTCCTGGAGGGTCCGCGGGATCCCGGACGAGCCCCCCAAATGTTGTACCCGGATCGCGGAATGCCACCAAACACCACAGGAGCTGCGGATCGATGCAAAAACTGTGAGGAACTTTATTACAAGCTCAAGCAGGGACTCTCTTCACACAATGGCGAAGGAGCCAATAGCAGTTTTTAAACTGCTATTAAAATAATATTTTTTAAAACTTCTTATTTTTTATTGTGGTATAACCAATAAACAATGTTGTGATAGATACAGGCGAACAGCGAAGGAACTCAGCCATACATGTACATGTTTCCATTCTCCCCCAAACCCCTCTCCCATCCAGGCTGCCAGGCAACAGTGAGTAGAGTCTCTGTGCTGTGAGTAACAGTCAGCTGTGTACCTCTCTCCCAAACTCTCTGACTGTCCCTTCCTACACCTTCCCACCTGGGACCATAAGTTTGTTCTCTAAGTCTGTGAGTCTGTTTCTGTTTTGTAAATAACTTTATTTGTATTGTCTCTTTTAGGTTCTGCATATGAGGTGTCATCCAATATTTCTCCTAGTCTGCCTTACTTCACCCAATGTGATAATCTCTAGGTCCATTCATGTTGCTGCTAATGGCATAATTTCATTCTTTTTAAGAATCATTCAACATTTTTGGAGATAAACTAAATGGAGAATTGGAGAAAGAAATGGCAGCCCACTCCAGTATTCTTGCCTGGAAAATCCCATGGACAGAAGAGCCTGGCGGGCTACAGTTCATGGGGTCGCAAGAGTCAGACCAAACTTAATGATTAAACCACCACCACCACTAAATGAAGAGTCTATCTATCATGGGAAAAAATGTTTATGACAGGATTTTTGAAATACATGTTATGCATTAATTGAATAATACACACCAAAAATACCTCCATGACTTCTCTCCAAACTCATACAAGTTTTTAGTTTGGCTTATAGGATTGCTGATTGTACTGGATTGAAGAAAACTTCCCACTTCCACATAAGAAAATTCATGTCTAATTATAGGTTGTGACCTTATTTGGGAATAAGTCACAGACATAACTACTTAACACAAGATCATACTGACTCAGGGTGGATCCTAACCCAATGACTAGGATCCTCAGAAGAGAAGAGACGTTCAGAGAAGAGAGTCATGTAAAGATAGACACACAAGCCCAGAAACTCTAGGAACCACCAAGCCTGGAAGAGGCAAAGCTTTCTCCAATAGAGCCTTCAGAGGAAGTGTGTGCTGAGAACACATTGATTTTAGACCCCAGGCCTTCAGATGCAAGGGAGAACGAGTACTAGTGGTTTTAAGCCTCAGCTTCAGGTACACCGTGGCATCCGTCCTAGGAATCTGACATGCTGCTTGAGGGCGGATGGGGAGCCCCTCACACTCCCCTGCCTAAACTGCTGGATGACCTTAATTAGCTAAAGCAAAACTCAAGTATGTCAGCAATTTTAAAAAATATTTTCAAACAATCACATACATATAAATGAAATAATATTATAAATCAACATTCAAGGAAATTCTTTGGATTTGAGCAATAAATCTTTACATGAAGTACAGGTAATTCGGATGTTCTGTCAAGTGACCATCATACTCAGGGAGGAAATCACTGCAACAAGTTAGAGTCAGGCGTTTCTTGTGCAATAATAGATATTTACTGGAGTCTATGGGAGTTGATACTATCTTGCTTGGATCACTGAGAAACTGAAGGTGGTGCTGACAGCTCTTCCTGGCAGTCCTGGTGAGATATGTGCTAAAGCCAGCATCATTTCCAGGAACACAGAGGCTGCTTCCAGAAGCCATGAAGTGGGAAAGGTATGGTGCTGTCATGGCCTCCAATTCTAGCTCGTGGGATGACATTCAGGAAGTCAATTGTCACCTAATGTGAAGGAGCCTTGGCAAACCTCCCTTATCACTTAGTCCCTGCTTCTACCACGGTGGTCCACACCCTTCACTAAGCCCAGTACCAAATCATAGAAAATAGCTGAGAACCCTTTCTATGCAGAATGAATCACTAGGAAGCCATAAAAATACGATGATTAAACACATCGTGTGACCATTCCTACATTCAAATGGAATCAAGAGCCTTCATCCAAATGTGAGAGGCCAGCAGCCAGTGGTTCCTAGTTGATGCACAAAGAAAATGCTCTCTTTCTGTTCCAAAAATACACTCATCCTCCTGAAACAGTAGCAGAGACCCATAAAAGCAGAGGCAGGAGGCAGTGTCATTTTTCTGATAAGGCAAGAAGCTATAGAATAAAATTTTAACTAAAATGACAACCCACTCCAGTATTCTTGCCTGGAAAATCCCATGGGCTGAGGAGCCTGGTAGGCTGCAGTCCATGAGGTCACAAAGAGTTGGACATGACTGAGCGACTTCACTTTCTCTTCACTTTCAAGGAATTAATCAGTCCTTCATTAAGGTATAATAATCCATTAGAATGCTAAATGTCGATCCAAAACTAATGAAAGGAAGGGCTACAGGAATGGTTCTGGAGATGGGAGCTGTGGAGAGGATGGAGGTCAGAGCTGGGAGGGAGGGGAGAGAAGGGCGCTGAGCTGAGAGAAGTGGACCAGGGATCCTCATCGGAAGCTGCTGCGGGGATGGATGAACACCAGGTAGAACACAGAGATTGCCTGAGGTTCATCCCCAGGAAATGCAGAAACCTGGTGGCTTCCCTGGTGGCTCTGATGGTAAAGAACCCACCTGCGAGACAGGAGACCCAGGTTTAATCCCTGGGTAGGGAAGACCCCCAGGAGAAGGGAATGGCAACCCACTCCAGTAGTCTTGCCTGGAGAATCCCATGAATGTGGAAGCCTTGGGGGCCACAATCCATGGGGTGGCAAAGAGTCAGACACGACTGAGGGACTAACTCGAAGGGTGGCCGCAGAAAGTGAGTTTGAGACAGAAAGTCGGAGGCATGGAGGACAGCTGAAGACAGGATTCCAAGAAAGAGGACTCAACAAGTGACAAGTCTTTCAGAAAATTCATGGTAAAGACCAAGAGGCCCCATCAGGAGGCGATGAGGAAGTCACTGCTGGGTTCCAGCAGAAAGGTATCAGAGGTGGGATTGGTTAGACTATAGTGGATAGAGGGGAACATGAGGAACCTGCCCCCACCTGAGTAAGCCTCAGCCTGGAAGACAAAGCACAGATGTCCTCAGTGTCTCAGTGTTCTGCAGACAAACCATATGTAAAGCAGATGAGTCTCAATGCAAATCATCTATCACAATAGGCGTTATATAGCACCCAGCGCATCTCTACATTTCTCCAGCAAGCAGGTCCCCTACATTCCCAGGATTACATTTCAATAATCAACTGCCCCTCTTTCCCACCCACAAGCAAAATGATAACTATTCATCTCTTTGCAACATGCTTTTTCTTCACTGGACACTCTATTTGAAGATGCATCCTTTTTGGCACGTGAATATCTAACACATTTATGTTCATTTCATTTATGAACATAAATAAACAATTACGTTCAGATTAATTTTTGCCCTTTCCGTCTCCAGGGGATCCTCCCAACTAAAGGATCAAACCCGAGTCTTTCACATTGCAGACCAAGTCTTTACCATCTGAGCCACCAGGGAAGCCTATTTATGTTCACAGCTGCTGGATATTCCATTGTGTAAACCTTTATTTTCCTTCTTCTTTAATATATGTATTTTTTCTACTGTCATGATCAACAGTTCTGCAATTCATCTTCTCAAATATGTCTCCTTCAGCACAGTATGTGTGTCATCACAGGGTGCATGTTTAAACAGAGACTTGGTGAGTCTTAATTATACTGCTGGGAGAAATATCAATAACCCCAGATATGCAGATGACACCACCCTTATGGCAGAAAGTGAAGAAGAACTAAAGAGCCTCTTGATGAAAGTGAAAGTGGAGAGTGAAAAAGTTGACTTAAAGCTCAACATTCAGAAAACTAAGATCATGGCCCAACCAGTCCCATCACTTCATGGCAAATAGATGGGGAGACAGTGGAAGCAGTGGCTGACTCTATTTTGGGGGGCTCCAAAATCAGTGCAGATGGTGATTGCAGCCATGAACTTAAAAGACACTTACTCCTTGGAAGGAATGTTATGACCAACCTAGATAGCATATGAAAAAGCAGAGACATTACTTTGCCAACAAAGGTCCATCTAGTCAAGGCTATGGTTTTTCCAGTAGTCATGTATGGATGTGAGAGTTGGACTCTAAAGAAAACTGAGCACTGAAGAATTGATGCTTTTGAACTGTGGTGTTGGAGAAGACTCTTGAGCGTCCCTTGCACTGCAAGGAGATCCAACCAGCCCATCCTAAAGGAGATCAGTCCTGGGTGTTCATTGGAAGGACTGATGCTGAAGCTGAAACCCCAATACTTTGGCCACCTGATGAGAAGCGCTGACTCATTTGTAAAGACCCTGATGCCGGGAAGGATTGAGGGCAGGAGGAAAAGGGGATGACAGAAGATGAGATGGATGGATGGCATCACTGACTCAATGGACATGAGTTTGAAAAAGTCTTGATGACTGTCGCTTTGTAGTATAATCTGAAGTCAGGAAGATTGATTCCTCCAGTTCCATTCGTCTTTCTCAAGACTGCTTTGGCGATTTGGGTTCTTTTGTGTTTCCATACGAATTGAGAAATTTTTTGTTCTAGTTCTGTGAAAAATGTCATTGGTAATTTGATAGGGATCACACGGAATCTGTAGATTGTGTTTGGTAGTAGGCTCATTTTCACAGTATTGATTCTTCCTACCCAGGAGCATGGCCTATCTATCCATCTCTTTATGTAATTTTTTATTTCTTTCAATAGTGTCTTATAATTTTCTGTATACAGTTCTTTTTTCTGCTTAGGTAAGTTTATTCCTAGATGTTTAATTCTTTTTGTGGCAATGGTGATTGGGATTGATTCCTTAATTTCTCTTTCTGGTTTTTCATTGTTAGTATATAGAAATGCAAGTGATTTCTGTGTATTGATTTTGAATCCTGCAACTTTGCTAAATTCACTGATCAGCTTGAGTAATTTTCTGATACTATCTTTATGGTTTTCTACGTATAGTATCATCTCACCTGCAAACAGTGAGAGTTTTACTTCTTCTTTTCCAATCTTGATTCCATTCATTTCTTTTTCTTCTCTGATTGCTGTAGCTAGGACTTCCAGAACTATGTTGAATAATAGTGGTGAAAGTGGACACCCTTGTCTTGTTCCTGATGTTAGGGAGAATGCTTTCAGCTTTTCATCATTGAGAATAAAGTTTGCTGTAGGCTTATCATATACGGCCTTTACTATGTTGACATAGGTTCCTTCTATGCCCATATTTTTCAGAATTTTAATCATAAATGGTGCTGAATTTTGTCAAAGGTTTTTCCTGCATCTTTTGTGATTATCATATAGTTTTTATCTTTCAATTTGTTAATTGGTGTATCACATTAATTGATTTGTATATATTGAAGAATCCTTGCATCCCTGGAATAAACCCAACTTGATCATGGTGTACAAGCTTTTTGATGTGTTGCTGAATTCTGTTTGCTAAAATTTTGCTGAGGATTTTTGCATTAACGTTCTTCAGTGATATTGGCCTGTAGTTTTCTTTTTGTGTGTTGTCTTTGTCTAGTTTTGGTATCACGGTTATGGTGGCCTCATAGAATGAGTTTGGAAGTGTTCCTTCCTCCACAATATTTTTAAAGAGTTTTAGAAGGATAGGCATTAGCTCTTCTCTAAATGTTTGATAGAATTCTCCTGTGAAGCCATCTGTTCCTGGGCTTTTGTTTTGGGGGAGATTTTTTATCACAGCTTCAATTTCAGTGTCTTCTCATTGGGTTGTTCATAACTTCTATTTCTTCTTGGTTCAGTCTTGGAAGGTTGAACTTTTCTAAGAATCTGTCCATTTCTTCAAAGTTATCCATTTTATTGCCATATAGTTGTTCATAAAAGTCTCTTATAATCCTTTGTATTTCTGCATTGTGTGTTGTAACCTCCTTTTTCATTTCTAATTTTGTTGATTTGTTTCTTCTCTCTTTGTTTCTTGATGAGTCTGGCTAAAGGCTTGTAAATTTTGTTTGTCTTCTCAAAGAACCAGCTTTTAGTTTCATTCATCTTTATGATTGTTTCTTTCATTTCTTTTTCATTTATTTCTGCTTGGATCTTTATGATTTTTTCCTATTACTAATTTTGGGGGTTTTTTGTTCTTCTTTTTCCAGTTGTTTTAGATGTAAAGTTAGGTTGTCTCTTCAATGTTTTTCTTGTTTCTTGAGGTAAGCTTGTATTGCTATTAACTTCCCTCTTAGAACTGCTTTTGCTGCATCCCATAGGTTTTGAGTTGTCGTGTTTTCATTGTCATCTGTTTCTAGAAATTTTTTTATTTCCCCCTTGCTTTTTTCAGTAACCTGTTGGTTATTTAGAAAGGTATTGTTTAATCTCCATGTGTCTGTGTTTTTTTTGCAGTTTTTTTTTTCTCATAATTGATATCTAGTCTCGTAGCATTGTGGTCGGAAAAGATGCTCGATATGATTTCAATTTTCTTAAATTTACTGAGGCTTGATTTGTGACCCATGATGTGGTCAATCCTGGAGAATGTTCCATGTGCACTTGAGAAGAAGGTGTATTCTTCTGCATTTGGATGGAAGGTCCTGGACATATCAGTGAGATCCATCTCATCTAATGTTATCACTTAAGACTTGTGTTTCCTTATTAATTTTCTGTTTTGATGATCTGTCCATTGAGGTCAGTGGGGTGTTAAAGTCTCCTACTATTATTGTGTTACTGTCAGTTTCTCCTTTTAAGTCTGTTAGTGTTTGTCTTATGTATTTAGATGCTCCTATGATGGGTGCATAGATACTTACAATTGTTATGTCTTCCTCGTGGATTGATCCCTTGATCATTACATAGTGTCCTTCCTTATCTCTTGTAATCTTCTTTATTTTAAGGTCTAATTTATCTGATATAAGGATTGCTACTCCAGCGTTCTTTTGCTTCTCATTTGCATGGAATATATTTTTCTATCCTCTCACTTTCAGTCTAGATGTGTCTTTAGGTTTGAAATGGCTTTCTTGTAGACAGCATATATATGGGTCTTGTTTTTGTATCCATTCAGCCAGTCTGTGTCTTTTGGTTAGAGCATTTAATCCATTTACATTTAAAACAATTATTGATATATATGATCCTACTGCCATTTTCTTAATTGTTTGGGTTGATTTTGTAGATCTTTTTTTCTTCTGTTGTATTTCTTAACTATACAAGTCCCTTTAACATTTGTTGTAAAGTTGGTTCAGTGGTACTAAATTCTCTTAACTTTTGCTTGTCTGAAAAGTTTTTTACTTCTCCATCAATTTTGAGATCCTTGCTGGGTACAGTAATCTTGGTTGTAGATTTTTCCCTTTCAGTACTTTAAATATATCCTGTCATTCCCTTCTGGCCTACAGAGTTTCTGCTGAAAGATCAGCTGTTAAACATGTGGGGTTTCCCTTGTAAGTTACTTGTTGCTTTTTCCTTGCTGCTTTTAATATTCTTTCTTTGTGTTTAGTCTTTGTTAGATATGTATGTGTCTTGGCATGTTTCTCCTGGGTTTATCCTGTATGGGACTCTTTGTGCCTCTTGGACTTGACTGACTATTTTCTTTTCCATGTTGGGGAAATTTTCAACTCTAATCTCTTCAAAAATTTTCTCATACCCTTTCTTTTTCTCTTCTTCTTCTGGGACCCCTATAATTTGCATGTCGGTGCATTTGATATTGTCCCAGAGGTCTCTGAGACTATCCTCAGTTCTTTTCATTCTTTTTACTTTATTCTACTCTTCAGAAGTTATTGCCATCATTTTACCTTCCAGCTCACTGATTCATTCTTCTGCTTCAGATATGCTGCTATTGATTCTTTCCAGAGTATTTTTAATTTCAGTAATTATATTGTTTGTCTCTGTATGTCTATTCTTTAATTCTTCTAGGTCTTTGTTAATTATCTTGCATTTTCACCATTTTCTTTTCAAGGTTTTTGATCATCTTTACTATTATTATTCTAAATTCTTTTTCAGGCAGCTCGCCTATTTCCTTTTCATTTATTTAGACATCTGTGTTTCTAGTTTGTTCCTTAATTTGTGTGGTATTTCTCTACCTTTTCACTATTTTTTTTTCAACTTATTGTTTGAGTTCTCCTTAACCCAGGCTTTAAGGTTGAGTTTTTTCTCCCTTTTGGTTTCTGCCCTCCTAAGGTTGGTCCAGTGGTTTGTGTAAGCTTTGTGTAGGGTGAGATTGGTGCTGAGCTTTTCTGTTTGCTTGTTTTTCCTCTGATGGGCAAGGCTGAGTGAGGTGGTAATCCTGTCTGCTGATGATTTGGTTTGTATTTTTGTTTTGTTTGTTGATTAGATGAGGTATCCTGCACAGGATGCTACTGGTGGTTGGGTGATGCCGGGTCTTGTTTACAAGTGGTTTCCTTTGGGTGAGTTCTCACTATTTGATACTCCCTGGGGTTATTTCTCTGGTAGTCTATGGTCTTGGAGTCACTTCTCCCACTCCAAAGGTTCAGGGCTTGATCTCTGGTCAGAAACAAAGATTCCACAAGTGGTTTGTTATGGCATTAAGTGAGATTAAAACAAATACCCAAAAACGAGAAAGCAAAGATGAACCCCAGACAAATGGCAGTTACAAAATCAGGCAAATAATAATTAAAATGATGGAATATGCACAATACATACACACCCATAAGCAAAGTCAAAACAGTCCAACAATTATAAAGTACAGTAGATTGACCTGGTGAACAAAGGAAACCAAAAATTACATTTACCAGTTAAGACTAAAACTAACTAAATCACAAACTGGAAAATAAAACTAAAGCAAGGTGCCAAATGGGGAATAAAGCAATGAAAACAAAACTAACAAATATGTTGAGAGGAAAGGAAAGAAAGAATAGATATGCAAAGTTAAATAGGGGTAGATGAAGAAGATTTATATACATCAAAAATTAACTGCAAGGGGAAAAGAACAGTAGAAAAGGCAAACAAAGGAATAAATATATAAGAAATATAATAAGTTCAAAAAATTAAAATTACATAAAAAAGAAAAGAAAAAAGGGAAGAAGAAAGAAAAAGGGGGGGGGGGAGGAAAATTCCACCAAACTGCAAAAGCCCAACATAGAGGCAGAGGTTTATAACAACAATAAAAATATGACTGAATATACACATATACCCTAACCCATAAGCAAAATTAAAACAGTCCAAGAAAAATAAAGTACAATAGATTGACCCGGCAAACAAAGGAAACCAAAAATTATATCTACCAGTTAAGAACAAAACTAACTAAAGCACAAACTGGAAAACAAAATTAAAGCAAGGTGCCAATTGGGGGATAAACTAATGAAAATAAAACTAGCAAATATGTTGAGGGGAAAGGAAAAAAAGGAAAAATAGATACGCAAAGTTAAATAGAAGCAGGTAAGATTTATATACAGTGAAGATTAACTGCAAGGGGAAAACAACAGTAGGAAAAGCAAACGAAGGTATAAAGGTATAAAAATAATAATAGTAATAATAAATTTTTTTTAAGAAAAGAAGAAAGGAGAAAAAAAAAAAAAAAACGGGGTTGGGGGAGAATTCCACAGAACAGGAAAAGCCCAATGTAGAGGCAGAGGTTTATAACAACAATAAAAAATGTGACTGAGGAATAAAAAACAATTCAAAAGCTTAATTTGATTTCATGGTGTCAATAAAATCAACAACAACAGAGGGCAAAGGAAAAAAAAAAAATCCAAAAGAATCTACAGAACAAGTCAAAACATAAGAATAATAAATGTTTTCCTTGAGTCACTGCTGTCAGAGCCCTTTTCCTTGCTGGGAGTCACAGTCCCCCTCACCTCCCTAGGATGCCCTCCAACACTGTGCTGATCTCTAGACCTGCTGTGGGGGCAGCTCAGATTCTCATCTGGTCCTTGCCTCCAATGTGTGTTCTTGCCTCCAATGTCCACAGCTATCAGAACTAGTATGTTTTCTTTTGTGGGAGCTCTCAATGGCCTTTTATAGATTCCATAGACACAGAGTCTGCCTAGTTGATCATGTAGATTTAACCTGCAGCTTGTACAGCTGGTGGGAGGTTTTTGGGTCATCTTCCTTAGTCACACAGAGCCTAGGTTTCAATTGTGGTTTTATCCACCGCTGCATGTGGGTCATCCACTGGGGTTTGCCCCTGAGGCTGTTCTGGAGGACTTGGGTTTGCCCCTGTGAGGGCCAGGTGTGGAGGTGGTGCAGCTGCTTGGGTCTCAGGGGTTCTGGCAGCACCAGGTACTCAGGGAAGTTTGCAGCTAGGACAGCAGGAAATATAGTGCTCGAAAAAGGTATGGCAACCATTATTGGCCAATGCACTCCAGCATTCTTCCCTGGAGAACACTCCTGACAGAGGAGCCTGGCAGGCCACAGTCTACAGAGTCACAAAGAGTTGGACACAATGCAACCCTGCATGCATAGATGCAAGATTTTTTTTTTTTTTTTTTTTTTTTGCCTCTGTCAGCTCTGCTGAGAGTTGATCGTGAAGGTGGCACAGCTGCTTGGCTTTCGGGGACCCTGGAAGTGCCAGGGTTCAGGGACACAGACTGTGTCTGCCGCAGGAGTTATGGCCCTGAAAGTGAAAGTCGCTCAGTCATGTCCAACTCTTTGCAACTCCATGGACTATAGAGTCCATAGAATTCTCCAGGCCAGAATACTGGAATGGGGAGCCTTTCCCTTCTCCAGGGGAACCTTCCCAACCCAGGTATTGAACCCAGGTCTCCTGCATTGCAGGCAGATTCTTTACCAGCTGAGCCACAAGGAACGCTTAAGAAGGCTGGAGTGGGTAGCCTACCCCTTTTCCAGCAGATCTTCCCAACTCAGGAATCAAACCGGGGTCTCCTGCACTGCAGGCGGATTCTTTACCAATTGAGCTATCAGGGAAGCTATTAAGGACTCAGAGTCCTTCAGAGTCTTTTTTGAGCCTCCTGTAACTGGCAATCAGAAGGCCTCTTTGGCCAGTCTTTCTCCATAGCTCCACCGGGTCAGGCACTTAGAGGGCTCCCTGGCTGGGGTCCTTCTCTGTAGTTCAGCACATCAGGCACTTAAAGGGGCACCCTTGGTGGAGCCCTACTCTGTAGTTCAGTGAGTCAGGCATTTGATGGGCCAGCCTCTCTATTGTTCAGGAGCCAATGCTGGTGTATGGAGAGAGAGAGGCTATGGTGATGGCTCCACCCACTACATGTGACTCAGCAGGATCGCCTTGCTTCCATGGCTGCCTGGCTTGCCTTCACAGGCATTTTCTACCACGATCTCCTCCCTCACATACCCTCAATCCGTCTCTCCGCAGTCAACAGCAGCCCTCACCCTGGGATTGCTCCACAACCCCTAAACTCCAGCTCCCAGCCACTGCACCTTCCAAGGGATCTGCATCTCTGCCGGGCACATGTATGGCTGTGGCAAGGACTGTCTCACTCTCATTACATTTAGGCTGTCACAGGTCAGCTGTTTCACTCTCGACTTAAATGTGTCTCCTCTGACTCAGACATTGCCCACATGTGGGGATTGGACCCCTGCTTCAGTTCCCCCACCTGCCGAGGGCAGGTCCAGTCCTACTAACACTCCTGTTTTTCCCCCTACTTCCTTCCTCCTACCGAGTTTTGCCTGGTTCTATATATTCTTTTCCACTGGTCAGGTCCTCCTGTCCACTCTTAGCTGGTGTTATGCAAGCACTTCTGTGTCTGAAGGTGTATTCCTGATGTGTCTGTGGAGACAGACATAGTCCACCTTCCCCCACTCCTCCACCATCTTGTTCTCCCTCCAACAATCACATATCATGAAGTATTGCTAAATTACTTGTACTATCTAGCATTTTTATCAGCACTATATCAGTAATTCTCCTCTACATCACACCATTTCCTACATGATACCAATACTTAGAATTTTTTTTTAATGTCAGCTTTATTGCTGTTAATCTCACTGTGGTAGTAAGTGCATTTTGCTGACCTAGAAAGATTAAGAATCTTACTGCTGTAAATATATCTATTTTTATGTAGGATTTCCTTGTCAAGATCCTTGAAAAATGTCTTTCAGACTTCTGTTGGATGACCTTCCTATCCCATCATAAGAAAGCAGCTGATCCTACACATTGTCACAGTAGCAACTATGTACCACAGTCACTGAGGTCCCAACACCTGCCTTCCACTTGCACTTCATGCCCCGCCTCCATCACTGATAACTTGATGCTACACGTGCATCTACACCTCTGCCCTAGTGCCTCTCAGCATGTGCCTCTCAGTATGGGGTAGCTGTTGTTACTGTCGACAAGTCACGTCCAATTCTTTGTGACCCCATGGACTGCAGCACGCCAGGCCTCCCTGTCCTTCAGTATCTCCCAGGGTTTGCTCAAACTCATGTCCATTGAGTCATCCAACCATCTCGTCTTCTGTCATCCTCTTCCCCTTCTGCCTTCAATCTTTCCCAGCATTAGGGTCTTTTCCAATGAGTCAGCTGTTTCCTGACTCAATATGGGATAGATCCAATCCCAAAATCCCTGTCAAAGATGTTTCTTCTAAAGCCGTTTGCTCACTGTACTAGTCAAGTGTCTAGCAGAGAACAAATGACTCCAGTCAAAGTGGGTGATTAGGAAAGTTGAATAAGGGGACTATACAAAGTACGCTCAGGGCTTCCCAAGTGGTACTGGTGGTAAAGACCAGTCTGCTAATGCAGGAGCTATAAGAGACTCAGGTTCAATCCCAGGGCCAGGAAGACTCCCTGGAGGAGAGCATGGCAACCCACTCCAGTATTCTTGCTGGGACAAGCCTGTGGACAGAGGAACCTGGCGAGCTACAGTCCAAGGGGTCACAAAGACTCAGACAGGACCAAAGCAACTTAGTGCGCACACACACATGCACAAAGTATGCTCAGGGCTAAAAGAAACCAAGAAAAAGTGGGGACGCATGAAGGGACAGCAGCTGGGAAGAGACCTTGCCACTCCTAGGCATACATCAAGGGCAGGAATCGTGGCAAAATCAGGAGAAGGTAGCTGTAGCTGCAGAAAAGCTGCCCAATAATGTCCCCGGGCTTTGGGAAAGAAATGCAGCCATCTCTTGACAACCCAGCTGAGAGGAGTGGGGTCACTGAGCAGCCCAACCTCACCCAGCTGCGGGTCTACTCTTGGTGCCCCCCCACAGACCAGATGCAACATTCCTCAGAGGACCAGAACCCTGATTATGTCTCCCTGCATCTATGCCTCCTGGGGACACAAGAGGTTGAGACAGTGAAAGATGAAACTGGAGAAGCAAAATAAAATCCCGAGCATATCCATGATTTCCCATGTAATCAAATTTCTTCTTCCCTCTGGAACTTTATCACTTCATTAATGCTCCAGTGACAGGCATTAGCAATAATTAACATTGCTTTAAATAAAGAGCATATTTAAATAGATAAGGAAGACCATGGATACAAATAACAAAAGAACAAAAGACATGACTAGATTTTCACAAACAAGGAGACTGGACTGGAACAGAGCTGGAACATAGAGTGAGCATGGCTTCCATCCATTACCTATGGAATGCAAGGTTGGAAGACACTGAAAAGGCTGAACACACTGAGGATGAAGAGCAAAATCATAACTGAGGGAGAGGCGATCAATTAGTGAATACTACGGAGCAATATACAAGATGGCAGGTGGGCACATGGTAAGATATCTGCATGTCAGAAACTTGACAAGGGGCATCAAGACAAATAAAGAAGAACGTCTGGGAAAGAGTGGAAACAAGAGGAAGAGAAGGCCATGTTTTCTGGCTTCACAATATGAAGTAGGAGAATGAGGAGGTGCCTCTAAGAAAAGATCAGAGGACATGCAATCATGGGGAAGATCCACATTTCAGATGAAGCAAGGAAGAAGAGGGACAGTCCTAGCAAAATGGACAGCCTAGCAGATTTCCTGGCAGCAGAACAGCAAAGCCAAGATGAAGCAAAGCACGACTTCTAAGAGACCCACAAGTGACAGGGTGGAATGGTGATAAGCAGAGAGCAGAGAGACTGTCTTGGGTAGAATTGGATTTGTGGGAGTTGGGAGAACAGTGGTGATGAATGAATTGTCTCAATCTTCCATGGCACACCTACAGATGAGAGCATTCCCTAACTAGGGGAAAGCTGTAATCGGCAGATAGCCTATTATTGGATGCTTGGAGGATCTTTCAAGTACCCACCTTACCTGCAGGCGGGCAGAACCGCACACTTGCCCCCTAGGTTGTGCAACTCAGTAATGCTGACAAATCACCGTACTCCTCACAAGGAAGTAGAAAACAGTAGGAAAACAGGAACTATTCTTAACCAACCTACATAGGTATTAGAAATAGTGGGATGGATCCTCCAAGTGTCATTTCCTCTTCAGCTTTATTGGGTTCCTGGACTCATGATGCCAGTGACCTTAGCATATTTAGAAAATACCCAAAGACAGGTTGGCAAGCACTGACTTGAAAAATCGTCTGAGAATTGCTGAGTCTCCTGTGATATATCAGTGTCTCAGCCTTGTCTATTACACTCCAGAAGCACTTTTCAAAAGGAGGGAGAGAAAGGTATCACATGGCTTCTTATTTGAACTAACCCAGGTTCACTCTAAAATTTTAGCAAAACCCTTGTCCTCATCAGTTAGTGCCTTTCCCTCAAAGCCAGCCTCTGCACCACCAGCCTCAGTAACTCAGTCACAGGAGGAATCAGCTCAGTCAGTGGTTCCCTTGAGTCCTCGTCTCCTGCTCTGTCCCCTGGGCCTCCTCCAGGCCCAGCCGGGGCTCCTTGCTTCTGTCTCTGGGCTCAGAGCCCTTTCTCTTTGAGCCCAAAGACGTCCACCCTGCTCCGGCCCGGGGCCCTCCCGCTCTCTGGCAGCGCCCGTGACGCAGCCCTGACTGGGCGCTCTCATTCCTCATGTCTGTCGTTTTTCACCCTGGGTCTTCTCTCCTGCTGTTTCCTTCTTCTTTAGACTCAGCTCCCCCAGCAGACTCCAGCAGACTCCAGCACACTCCACCCTCGCTCAGCCCACCCGTCTCAGCTCAGGGGTCTCTGACCGCCAGTGTCCGGGGGTCAGGACACACGTAACCAGGAGGCGCCCTAAGAGCAGCAGGGCTGAGCTCAGGAACCGCCTCTGCGGTTTCGACACACAGGTCTCCCCTCCTCCAGCTGGTGTCTCCAGCCCTGTGCTTCCGGGACCCTGTGGTGGGCGGGTCTTCCTGTGAGTGAGTGACGTGCTGAGAGAGGACTCTGCTCCTGGCAGAGGTTAAAAAAGAAGCAAGGACAGTAACAAACCTGGAGACAAGCAGAGAATCAGTGCCGCACACACATGGCTGTGGAAAAATAAAACGGAGCAGCTGCTGGGGAGGGCAGCCCGGCGGCCTTAAATCATCGACTTTCCGTGTGACCCAGATGTTTCACTGTTGGGTAAATGCCTGAGATATTAAAACAAATGTCCACAGTGAAGTTTCTAAATTTTACGCCGCCCCAGGAGACCATCTGAAACCCAGCCTTCACTCCTAGTGACTGTGAGGCTCACAGAGGAGAATCTGGAGACCCACTTCCACACCTCCAGATTTTGTGGGAGGACGTGATCTCTCTTGAGAGGGCAGAAGACGCAGGTTCTTTTCATTTAAACACAAGGAAATTTGTCAGTAAAGGCTGGAGAGAGTCTACCTCCACACCTCCCTCTGGGGAGTGGATACACATGCAGTCTCCTGAGCCAGGTTCCTGCCTGGAGAGCTCACCCGGACAATTCACCGCCTTAGACACCTGGGCTTCTCCTCCCCACCACGCTCTGCCGCATTTCTGTCTTTGTGAAATGGGGAAAACAACGGATCTGCCTGAATATGGTGTTAAAGAGGAAAATGGGTGAATACATAACTCCCCTTAGTAAACGTCAACAATTTATGACATCGTTCTGTTATTGGAACGCTGAACACATGAAGAGAATGTGGCTCCAGCGTAAGAGACTTAACCATGACATTCAGAGAACATGGTTCCCTGTCTCTTCTTTTACAGGCATTTGACTCTGTCCTCCTGAGCATGAATCAGATTGGTGTGCTACAGAGCAGGATGACCGAGCAATGTCTTTATAATGGACCTCAATTTATTTTTCTGATACATCTTTGTGTAAGAATGTGAAAACTGCCCCCCAAATGGCCTCTGTTTATTTACATCTTGCTCCTCCTGAGAGCAGGCGACTCTGCAGGAAAATGAGCTTCCCTTTGACATTAGAACTCAGGAACCAGCCGGGTGGCTGTCAGGAGGATGGGGTCACAGGGAGGACCGCAGCCAAGGTCCCGCTTTTAGGGGAAGGCAAGTGATACCTATTCTCCACACATGGTGAGACACTTTGCCAGTATGTCTTAAGCTGAGAATTCGAAATATTTTCCTAGTTATGCAGAATAATTCTCAAGGACATCGTCAGGTTGGACCAGCTCTCAGAGCATAAAATAGAAAATGTAAGCTATTTAATCATTTTTGTTAGAAGCGGTCTTAAGGACAATTCAACATGTGAGAGAAGACAGATTTTTATGGGTTATGTCTGTTTGGAAATAGTAGCTCAAGGGATGTGAAGAAGTCGGAGCTTAACTACTGTCAGTGGTCTTAGACACCAACAGGTATTTCACATGAGCTGGTGGTTGCAGTTCTCGGTTTCTTCTGGGGATGAGAAGGAAGTACAGGAATTGGACAATAATCTAATCTTCACTCACAGAGACTGTGCTTATGAAGGTGACAGTACCTGGTGAAGAAATCGGAAGTTGATCTACTTGAAATACCAGCTGCTTTGAGGCACTGGAGGCGGCTAGAGAGGGATATATTCAGGGCTGAGCGCTCCCGTCACACAGGCTTGCAGACTGCCTGCCCAGCTCCTCCAGGAACACGGGTAAGTGCTTCCAGAAGCTCTGTGTAACTCCATGAATCCTTTCTGAAAACAATAAGGATTATGGTCTTTTCTTATCCTGCTTCTATTAATATTTCTTTGGTATGGTGGTACTTCACTTATTCTGCCAGAGCAAAAGTAAAACACCTTTTTCTCCTGATTTAGTTCTTAGATTATTTATTTATTTCCCAAAAAACCTTGCTTCTTTGGAAGCACATGTGATCAGGGGTAAGATGTCCAAGACCCACAAATCTTTCAAGTAAGATCCTTCTATAAAGGAAGGTGCCTAACAGGAGATGGCTGAATGTTACCACATCAGTCTTTGCCTGGTGTCTGTTATAAACCATTTTTTACCCAGCCTTAATGCAATCACTAAGGAGGAAAAGATAAAGATATTCTATTACTTTTTCACAAATTTTCTTTAAAGACTAATTTCAATAGTCCTCTAATTAAGAAATGCATACCAGTTCATTTTAAAAGGCTTGAAAAGTAAGAAGAGGAGAAATGTTGATTGCCAGAATCGCGCAACCCACATATACAGCATTAAAAAAAAAAAAAAAACTTATTACAGTATTACAGACTAACCTCCCTTCATTAGAGTGATTATAAAATGCATCTGATGCTCTTCCAGGACTTCCAGACCACATCTGGCCGCCATGAGTTCCCTCGGTGAAGCAATCATCCACCTTGCAATCGATCTGTTCCACCAGATCAGAAAATCAGAGAAGGAAAACATCTTCCTGTCCCCTTTCAGTATCTCGTCAGCCTTAGCCATGACTTACTTAGGGGCCCGAGAAAACACCGCATCAGAAATGCAGAAGGTAGGTGGCAGCTGCCTTTCCGTCACAGGTTTGCATGGTTTGTCTGCTGGCTGGAGTGCAGATGACCACAGGTCGGGCTGTCCCCGGGGTCCCACGGGAAGCTCAAGCAGCCCCACAACTGGGTGGGCACAGAGAGGGGCACACACTCTCCCGCAGGGCTCCCCACTGCCTTCCTGTGCCTGGACTTCCTCTGGGGGCTGGGATGACCCCCTATAATCGCCCAACAACCAGAGGTGAGGCTTTAATGAAAGGCTTTAATGAAAGAAGTGAGGCACTGACTAAAATCCATGGGATGCATCTTTACATGGTTCCTCAACAATATATGAATAACGAGACACGATTCTTTAAAGTGGATAGCAGCCAAGCATCTTTGTGTTTTCCACACACAGATTGTGTTTTTTAAGGATGAAACCTTTCACTGAACATTTCTGTGTTCTTTTTTTTGTTTCTTTTTGAGTTTGTTTCTGTGAGGGGCATTTATTTGGTATATAGTCTTGTTTGTGTGTATTCTTTTCTCCTTCCATTGTTTCTTTTTTACTTACTCTGATGTGTATAGTTCGTTACAGACTCCTTGTCCCACTCCCTGTCTTCTCCAGGTCCTTCACTTCAATGAAATCACAGAGAACCCAAGAGGAAGAGCTACAAGAAATCTCGTGAGTCAGACAGCATTGGATGTAGAGGAGGTCATATGTCCCCGAGGGTCATAGTTCAAACTGGGGATTTCAGATAAACTGGGAAAAGTCCATTTTTAGAGGTCATGCTGGGCAAGATAGACTGGAGAGAGTTGTTTCTCAGTTCACGTGTGTGTGCGTGTGTGAAATCATTCAGTTATGTCCTACTCTTTGTGACCCCATGGACTGTAGCCCACCAGCCCCCTCTGTCCATGGGAATCTCCAGGCAAGAAGACTGCAGTGGGTTGCCGTGCCCTCCTCCGAGGGATCTTCCCGCCCCAGGGATTGAACCAGCATCTCTCATGTCTCCTGCTTCAGCACACAGGTTCTTTAGCACTGGCACTGCCTGGAAAGCCCTCTCATTTCACATGACATACTTATTTGCTTCCCTGGTGGCTCAGATGGCAAAGCATTTGCCTGCAATGAGGGAGACCTGGGTTCGATCCCTGGGTCGGGAAGATCCCCTGGAGAAGGAAATGGCAACCCACTCCAGTGTTCTTGCCTGAAAAATTCCATGGACGGAGGAGCCTGGTGGGCTACAGTCCGTGGGGTCACAGAGTCGGACACGACTGAACAGCTTCACTTCACTTCCCTTCACTTATTTACTTCACATCTTTGTTTTTCTGAAAGTAGAGAAGCATATGCTTAAAATCAGGGGCTCTGAAACCTGAAGGAGCTTCAAATAGTGGTCTGCTGTTCAGGAATGAGGAACATGGCAAAAATACGACGGCTCTCAGCCACAATGACTTCATCCCAATTAGCCAGGAGCAATAAAAGGTTTGCTGCATCGCATGCAAATACATTCAAATAGGACAGCAGGGCCAGGGTATGGAAACTCTAATAAAGGTTATATATTATTATTATAGAATAAAAATAAGTATGTTAATCACAGTATGTTGCTACAATTATATACTTTTAATTAACTCTTAAGTTAGATTAAGAGCAATAAGCATATGATCAAGTGTATTTTGGAGTATTTTGGAAAATGAATGAGAGCTACCGTTTATCTAAATAGTCTAAAACTCTTAGCCAGAAAGTGAGAGATTCTGAATTGAGACAAGCCTACGTTGAAAAAGTTATCTGTATCTCCTTGGAGAAGTTTCTTAGCTCTCTGAGCTCTCCTGTTTTCATGGGAATGGCACTGAAGACTTAGAGATGCCGAGGGACAGCTGTTCCCAGTCTGTCTGGCTCCCACTGTTCCTACACTGGGAAGTGTGGCTGTCACAGCGAAGAACCACAGATCACAGTCAACAGGTCTTAGAAGGTAATCCCTCAAAGGGATATAACAGGGCATCAAATCACAACATAGGACAATATACAGATTTCATGTTCTCACACAGCTGATGACTGTTAGAAGTTCTCCATGGCTCTAGCCCTCCAGGAGCTTACGTTTAGCCAAGACCTTTCCGCTAACCATTGGAGACAACTGAGATACAATGCGGTAATGGAATGCTGATGCATCTCTAGTTCAACAGAGAGAAGCTTGGAGTGTGTTAGAGCAGGAAGAGAGAGTTACCTGGAAGATTTACTGTAAAGATTAGGAAGGCTAATCCCAGTAACACAGGCCAGTTAGGAGAAATAACCACAAACATCATCCCTGGGGATGCCACCCTCTAGACAGGGATATAACAGACCTCTGAAGGTATAGTGTTTACATTGACAGAGAATCCATTGAGCTCAATTTTTGACGTTTGAAGGTTGAAAAGCCAGGAAAAGTTCATCATCACTTTCAAAAGCTTCTGACGGCATTAAAGAAATCCACTGATGCCTATGAGCTGAGTGTTGCCAACAGGCTCTATGGAGAAAAGGAGTTTCCATTTCTCCGGGTGAGTTTCCTGGTCTGTCACACCTTTAGTCTTCATCCCGGGTCCTTGGGCCCCATCTCCTAATGGAGGGGGTGGGGGGGGCGGGCAGGGAGGGAGCAGAGGAGCCTGGGGACCCACACGGGGCATTTCTTCCAGGGGCGCCGGGCTCCCTGACCACACCCTACCCGCTGCAGTGTCCCAGAGGCTGATAGCACACCAATGAGGTGGGGCTATGGATTGGCCTATGAACTCTGCTTGATCAGGATTTAACACAATTTAATTTATTTGGAAATACCTGCATAGTTACTGATAAATTACTTTTCATTCCTCCTTTCTTCCTGCTCATGTCATAGGAATACATGGATAATGTTAAGAAATTTTATCTAGCCAGTGTGGAATCTGCTGATTTTAAAAATGCTGCAGAGGAAAGTCGAAAGATGATTAATTCCTGGGTGGAGAGCCAAACCAATGGTAGGTTATGAGAGAGTCACCCATTAAAATCACTGTTGCGTCCCCGCTGTGTGTGAACACAGGGCTCGAGATTGCAGAGGGTGGGGAGGCCCTGCAAGGGGTGGACGGTCCACGTCACCGAGGAGAGAAACGGGCGGGGGGCTCCCAGGACCAGCCCCCTGCAGGCACAGCTGAGTCTGGTTGACAGTGTCTTTGTGGATCCCAAGTCTCTGCTCAGACTTCAGGTTGATTCATAAGTTTTTCTTTTAATTAGAGGCTTAACTTCTGGGTTATGATCCCTAAGAGAAGATATTAGAAAGGGTCCCTTTGTTAATTGGGAAACAACATTCTCCTCTCCAAACCACCCTTTTTGAATAAATGACCACATGCAGGAGGAGGTTCCTGGCCCACGTCCCCCTCCCACAGGATGTCACAGGTGTCCTCCCCACCCAGAGAGGGGGCTGGACAACGTCTCCATCCCATGAGCCACATCCTACCTCCCTTCTGAAATATAGTCTTAACCTACAGCAGCTCAACATGGAGAATGAAGAAGACTCCTCAGGGAATGTTGTCTGCCTTGTGCTCTAGATTACTGGGTGCATATTGGTTGTCCAGAAGAATATTCTGGCTACTTCTTTGGAATATTGAGCTCAACTTTCAAATGACAGAGAGACAGTAAGGAAGGAAGAAAAGGAGAATGAACACAGGGTGGAGGAAACAGGAAAGGGCACGCAGGGAGGCAGTGAGGGAGGGATGCAGAAAATTTGACTTGTGGAAACCTTATCTAAACTCAGTTCATCAGGATTCCTTGTGAGGTGACTGATGTCCCCACACACACAGACTGAACACCTTCCCAGTCAGGAGCAGGGGTGTCTCCATGAGGGCAACTCCATCAGGCTGGGGCCATGAGCAAAGCCTCACCTGGTGAACCACTGGGCATGGAGTCCCTCATGGGCTGACGTGTGTGAATATTTGATCATCACTTGCAACTTTCTAACCATCTTCCAGACAAACCACTCCTACCTTTCATGACAGACTTTTGATTTTCTGACTTTGCAGAAAAAATCAAAGATCTGTTTCCCAAAGACTCTCTACTCGACAGCACTACTGCTCTGGTTCTGGTGAACGCTGTCTATTTCAAAGGGCAGTGGAACCAGGAATTTAAGAAAGAAAATACTGTGGAGGAAAAGTTTTGGCTGAACAAGGTATTGTCTGTAATTAATTTTTAATCATGTAACATAGCTCTGTGTGCAATGTGAAAGTTAAATACATATTTGATCATTTCTTCTATAACTGCTAGTAGAAGTAGGATCTATCGAGGCTGTCTTTTTTTCTCTTTATTTAGTTGGTAATAGTTGAAGAAACTCTTGTCTCTAATTCACAGATTTCCCACACCATCTCTTAGAAGGAAGATGAGTTTGGTATCTCAGTAAGATTATCTTTTTTTTTCTTTTGGACTAATGCCCATTTAACATTTTTTGCCACATGAATTTATTGCAGGATACAAGCAAACCTGTGCACATGATGAAACAAGCCAATCATTTCAATTTTGTGTCACTGGAGGACGTGCAAGCCAAGATCCTGGAAATACCGTACAAAGGCGATGAGCTAAGCATGATGGTGCTGCTGCCCAATGAAGTAGATGGTCTGCAGGAGGTAAAACCCGGCAGCTATGACTCTTCATGCTGTTGCTTAAATTGCTGGTGACACAGGGCCTGTGTGGGCTGTTCACGGAAGCAGTGCTCACAGAATGCTAGTGATACGCCGTTAAAGCAAAGTATTAGAGTGTGTTACTTCTTCTCTGTGTTGAGTCTAATGGAAAATCATGAAGGCGAACTTGGCATCCTGTCACTTTCCAAAAAAATAAACCTTCCAGTGTGACATGGAAGAATATGTAGAAAATCTTAACTTCACAGGCCCAGTAATATTCTGAGAAAACTAGAATATCAGTTCAAAAAATAATATGCTTGGCTCACACGTTAATATTTTACAACCATCAAAACCTCACCTATTCCAGTCTATTCATTTGAAGACAGGGGAAACTAAGAGTCAAATAGATGACTCATGGAAAATATATGCAAATTCACACATGAACAAAATCAAACAAAGTAAAACAATGCTGAGCTCCATTCTGCAGACTGAATCACATGCTTCGTAGAGACAAGACAAACCAACCTATCTTGATGCTCACTTTCTATTTAGAAGTATTCTCTCAGAGTTATTTGGAGCCTCTTTGCTGGGAATTTTAAAAAAAGTGAATCTTCCTTTTAGCATTGTTATATTGGTTGAAGATAATTTGTAAAGAAACCAATAACAATATCTGGCATATAAAAGTCATACCATAAATGGCCATCTGCAATTACTATAATAGCCAATGATGCTGAATTTGCAGTGAACTTGCCACACATTAAATATATATGCAGTAGCTTAGGGACTAACACACAATGCTTAAAAATATTAATTAAGTAAACACATACACTGAATCTCTACTTAATGGTGGTATTATGTAACAATTTAAACTTGATTAGAGAAAGACATCTATACAGGAAAAGTTTTCAAATAGGTCAAGTAAGTAAAAGGAATAATAATGGGTTGTACACTATAATTATATCATGCAAAAAACTATGCACAAAAAGACAGTAACAAGACAAGACTATTTGAAAATGAAACATGTAGTGCTCTGGCAACTTAAGAAGTGAAGCTATATAGTTCATCTTTTACAAAATAAATGTATTTAATGGTTCTGCTGTTATATATGGGTATATATACACATATATATACAGAAGGCTCAGTTTATCACATAAATATTACAAAATTCAGCTTATAATATATAATGAGATTACATGCAATACATAAATATTATATGTATATAGTATAGTAAGTTTATATGTATAATATAACTGAATCTCCTGTATTCATGTTTACTGTTAAAATAAAGCTTTTCCATACATTTCAATCCAAGGTTGGTGGGCTCCATGACCACTGAGAATCCTGACAGTTGTTCCTTTCCCACTGTTACAGCTTGAAGATCAGCTCACTGCTGAGAAGTTAATAGAGTGGACGAGCCCACAGAATCTGGGGAAGACACAAGTGGATTTATACCTGCCTCGGTTTAAAGTGGAAGAGAGCTATGACCTCGTGCCCACACTGAAAGCCCTGGGGATGGTGGACGCCTTCAATGACAGGGCTGCCGACTTCTCGGGCATGACTGGGAGACGTGATCTGGTGGTGTCGAAGGTCGTCCACAAGTGCTTTGTGGAGGTGACCGAGGAGGGCACGGAGGCCACAGCTGCTTCCGGCGTAGAAATTACTGTAAGAGCAGGAAGAAATTCTGAGAGTTTCCGCTGCGATCACCCCTTCCTGTTCCTCATCAAGCACATCAAGACCAACAGCATCCTCTTCTGGGGCCGAGTCTCTTCCCCTTAGACGTCCTTGGCCAGCGGCCACACTCGGGGACGTTCAGAGAGCTGTTCCCCGAGCTTGAATGCTGGTGTAACAATCTCCTTGGATTTATTTTCCTTTCCAACCTTATAGTCATCTCTAAGAATATAATCGCTGAAAGAGCATGTCTGTCCTTCTCCCTCTTTTCACAAACGCATGTAAACCTACTCTGTTTCCTCATGGAAACTCCCATTTGGACAAAATGTTCAACATATGATAAAAGGATATGTCAATATTATATCTTCACCTAACTTTGAAATAATATATCTGCTGTTTCAAAAATCACATCTATTTTTCAAGTCTACTCAGCTAGACCTCCACATTTATTTGCGTTTAAGTGATATGGGGGACGCTTACAAGCTGAAAATGTTTGCTCTTAAGAAACAGGTGATCAATAAAACAGTACTTTTTCAGTTTACTTGGTGTTTTTCTTTTTCTTCCTTGTTTCTTTTCAACGAAGTGCACATTGGAAAGATAATTTGGAAACATATGAATTTATTTAAAAAAAAAATTCAAAACCAGAGTGGAGCATGATAAGCCTGAAGAAGTAGGCTGGAACCAGAATGTGAAAGGATTATAGCCCAGGTTAAGATCTGGCCGCCTCAAATATTGGAAGGAAAGTGAAGCAAGGAAAATTCTCGTACCTTACGGGTGGGGTACAAGACAGTGTGACTTTGGGCTTCCCAGGTGGTGCAGCAGTAAAGAAGCCACCTGCAAATGCAAGAAACGCAAGGGACGTGGGTTTGATCCCTGGGTCAGGAAGATCCCCTGGAGGAGGAAATGGCAATCCACTCCAGTGTTCTTGCCTGGAGAATCCCATGGACAGAGGAGCCTGGCGGGCTACAGTCCGTGGGGTCACAAAGAGTTGGACATGACTGAACACCTGAGCATGCAATCTTAACTTGGAAGTGAAAACAAATAGCACCGAGTGGGACCTTCCTGGTCACCAAATCCTTTTCTTGTCCCAGTTTGTTACTCATAAGAAAAAGGTTTTAGTCTCCTAGGTTTTCCTGAGTACCAAAGTGAAAGTCGCTCAGTTGTGTCTGACTCTTTGTGACCTATAGACTATACACTCCATGGAATTCTCCAGGCCAGAATACTGGAGTGGGTAGCCTTTCCCTTCTTCAGGTGATGTTCCCAATCCAGGGATCGAACCCAGATCTCCCGCATTGCAGGCAGGTTCTTTACCAGCTGAGCCACAAGGCAAGTCCAACAATACTGAAGTGGGTAGCCTATCCCTTCTCCAGGGGATCTTCCCGACCCAGGAATTGAACTGGGGTCTCCTGCACTGCAGGCAGAATTTTGACCAACTGAGCTATGAGGGAAGCCCTTGAGTACCAAAGGGCAGATTCAAACAGTTGCTAATCAGGCAAGGGAGGAAATGCAGAAACAAAGGAGGAACAATTAAGAAACTATAGCGCAACTTTAAGGTGGGATCCTGGTTCCCCCTCAAGGGATATAACATGTTTGAGCTTTTCTGCAGGATCTAAGCCCCCCCTCCCAAGTGGAGGATGGTAACTTCCTTCTGGCTGAGCAAACTTTTCCTAGAGCACCACCCTGCTAACAACCAACTGGAAGAGAATCTTCTGCCCTGCAGCGCTCACCCCAAATTTTGCTTATAAAAAGTCCTCCCTCCAAATCATCGGAGAGTTCAGAGTTTTTTGGGTTTTTGTTTTTTTAGCACAAGCCATTCATTCTCCTTGCTTAGTCCTGCAATAAACCTTTCTCTGCTCCAATCTCTGATGTTTCAGTTTGTTTGACCTCTCTACAGGGGGCACACAAACTTGTTTGACTCAGACAGTAAAGAATCTGCCTGCAATGCAGGAGACTCGGGTTCAATCCCTGAGTCAGGAAGATCCCCTGGAGTAGGAAATGGCAACCCAGTCCAGTATTCTTCCATGGAAAATTTCATGGATGGAAGAACCTGGCGGTGTACCGTCCATGGGTTGGTAAAAAAGTTGGATACGACTGAGCAATTGATACACAAACTCACACAAAAGGATAGAAACTGTCAGACTATATTTAAAAAGCAAGACCCGGTGTAATAAAGATTCTGACTTATTTTTGATAATTGACTATTGACAACATCCTGTGGTTTAGTCGCTCAGTCGTGTGACTCTTTGTGACCCCACGGACTGTAGCCCGCCAGGTTCCTCTGTCCACGGCACTCTCCAGGCAAGAACACTGGAGAGGAGTGCCATTGCCTTCTCCTGACAACATTCTAGTCCCACCCCTTTTTGTTTCCCTCTAACCCGCCCCCCAACTCCCCACCCGCCCCCCAGCCCCCAGCCCCCAGCCCCACCCCCCACCCACACAACACTAAGCCAGCTGACGAGGAAAGGCCTGGAGCTCCCTCCCCCGGTACCTGCAGGAAGTGCAAGCCAAGCAAGCCCAGCCGAGCCCAGGAGCCCTTCCCCGGCCCAGCTCCTCACCACGGTCAAGCCCTCCAGGGTCTCGGCAGCCCGGAACCCTGCCGCAGGCTCCCCAGAAGCCTCATTACACGAGGAATTAACATTCGTGGGGCAGGTGTGGAATCATTAATCTCAATATCCAACCCTTTTTTTTTTTGGTGGGGAGTCCATTTTACACCCATGGGATGACCACAACATCCCAGTCTATGATGTCTACTTAAAACAGAAAGCAGGACTTCCCTGGTGGACCAGTGGTTAAGAATCTGCCTACCAGTGCAGAGGACATGGGTTCGATCCCTGGTCCAGGAAGACCCCGCATGCTGGGGAGCTGCAGCTGCTGAGCCCCTGCACCCGAGAGCCTGTGCTCCACAGCCAGAGAAGTCACCGCCTGAGAAGCCCGAAAACCCCAACTGGAGAAAGCCGCGTGCAGCAACAAAGACCGGGAGCAGTCAAAACTAAATAAATAAATAAACAAATCTTTTTTAAAAACCTCACTTAAGAACACGTATAGGTTAACTGAAAAGATGGCAAAAGGCACAGCCTGCCACGCTGGCCATATGAAAGCCTAATTGGTTACATTATTATTAGGCAAATTAAACCGCAGGAGGGGGCTATTCTCAGGGATGCAGAGGTAGAGACATGTGATGGAAACAGATCAGGGGGCCAGAAGAGGGTCTAGAAGCAGACCGAGCGTGTGTACACGTCACGAAGATTCCAAGGCACTTAAATCACTGAGGGTGAATGCCGTCTTTTCAGAATACAAGTGAAGCTGGAATGATTGAATGTCCACATTAAAATTAATGAGCCACTGAAGAGGAAAAGTTAAAATTTTACATAACCTCCTTCTCCTGCTGCCTCTGTAACTCAGCTTGCCCCTTGCAAAGTCTGGATCACGTAGGTCACATAGTCTCAGATAGGAACTGGAGTTTATCTCACTCACCCTTGTCCTGCTCTTTGCAATTGCCCAGCCCCTGCAAACCTGCTTAGTTGTGCCTGTCCATGTAAAGACCAGGCATCCCCCTCCCCATCTTGACCACTGTTCCTGCGCGTGAAACCCCTTGGTTTAAACCAGCCTGTTCACAGATAGTGTTGCCACTACAGTCTGTCTATAAAAACTCTGTAATCCCTTTGTTCAGGGCTCAGAGCCTGGAGTGTTAACTCCTCTGGGCCTGCCGGACCTGAGTCCTCCAACTCTACAAGTGTGGTGCTTGGTTTCTCAAGTACTGGTTTCTGCAACACCACACGCATATTTCACAAAAATTAATTCAAACTAAATCATAGAACTGCCATATGACCCAGCAATCCCCCTGCTGGGCATACACACCGAGACAACCAGAATTGAAAGAGACTCATGTACCCCAATGTTCACCACAGCACTGTTTACAATAGCCAGGACATGGAAGCAACCTAGATGCCCATCAGCAGATGAATGGATAAGAAAGCTGTGGTACATATACACAATGGAATATTACTCAACCATTAAAAAGAATACATTTGAATCAGTTCTAATGAGGTGGATGAAACTGGAGCCCATTATACAGAGTGAAGTAAGCCAGAAAGAAAAAAACCAATACAGTATACTAAGGCATATATATGGAATTTAGAAAGATGGTAACAATAACCCTATATGTGAGACAGCAAAAGAGACACAGATGTATAAAACAGTCTTTTGGACTCTGTGGGAGAAGGCGAGGGTGGGATGATTTGAGAGAATAGCGTTGAAACACGTATATTATCATATGTGAAGCGGATCGCCAGTCCAGGTTCGATGCATGAGACAGGGTGCTCAGGGCTGGTGCACTGGGATGACCCTGAGGGATGGGATGGGGAGGGAGGTGGGAGGGGGTCTCAGGATGGGGAACACATGTACACCCATGGCTGACTCATGTCAATGTATGGCAAAAACCACTACAATATTGTAAAGTAAGTAGCCTCCAATTAAAATAAATAAATAAATAAAAAAGACTATTGGGTATACAAAAAAATAAAAATTAAAAAAATCATAGATCTAAATGCAAAAGCTCAATACCATAAAACTTCTAGGAGAAAGTCTTAGCAGACTTGAGATAGACAAAGATTTCTCTAATAAGACAGAAAAACAGAAATCATA
The DNA here is from genome assembly GCF_910594005.1 of Cervus elaphus. Taxonomy (NCBI): domain Eukaryota; kingdom Metazoa; phylum Chordata; class Mammalia; order Artiodactyla; family Cervidae; genus Cervus; species Cervus elaphus. Next base: position 63,766,370 of record NC_057841.1, on the reverse strand, counting down.
AAAGAAAAAATTAATGAATTGGATCCCATTAAAATTTAAAACTGCTTTTCAATGACACCATTAAGAAAAATACATCTGACAGAAAATTTTTATTTAGAATATATTAAAAGAAATTACACATCAATAATGAGAAAGTAAACAATCTAATAAAAATGGGCAAAAAATTTGAACAGACATTTCACATAAGAATATACACGCAGGGTCAATATGCACATGAAAAGATGCTCAACATTATTAGTCAAAAGGAAAATGCATAACCACAATGAGATGCCACCTCACATCCACGAGAATGGCTATAATGAAGCAGACTGGCCACACTACCCACCGGTGTGTCTTCAGGGCGACTGCGATGTTCACTCACTGCTTGTAGTAGAAAATGGTACAGCCATTTTGGAGAACATATTAGCTGTTTCTTATACAATTAAACATGTATTTATCATCTGACCCAGTAATTTCACCCCTGGCTATCTACTCAAAGAGAAGTGAAAACATACGTTCACACACTTATGGGCATAGTAACATTATTCATTGGCTTCCCTGGTGACTCAGAGGTAAAGAATCCACCTGCAATGCAGGAGACGTGAGTTCAACCCCCATGTTGGGGCGATCCCCTGGAAAAGGAAAGGGCTACTCACTCCAGTATTCTTGTCTGGAGAATCCCAGGGACAGAGCAGTCTGGCAGGCTACAGTCCATGGGGTCACAAAAGATTTGGACACGACTTAGCAACTAAACAACAAGCATCGTGTACAGCTGCCATACACTGGAAGCAACAAAAATGCCCGTCAGTGAGTAAATGGATAAACACAATGTGGTTTATCCAGATGTGGAACACTGCTTGTCAGTAGATAGTAATCAACTACTGATGTCCCAGCTAGTCTCATGAATCTCAAAACACAGTGCCGAGTGACAGAAGCTAAACATAAAAGAGGACATAGTCTGAATCCATTTGAATGAAACTAGAAATGACAGATCCACCCTGGAGTGATTGAAGGCAGATCAGCTGTTGGCTGATCAGGGTTTGTTCAAGGAACGCTGACTCAGAAGCAAAGCAAAGAACCTCGGAGGATGATGCAAGTGTTCTGTATTCTGGGTGTGATAGTGTTTTCATGTGCACATTTATCAAAATGTGTCAAGTTCTAGGCTTAAAATGGTGTATTTTATGATCACATTTATTTCACAATATCAAAATGCTCATGAAAATGACAATGGATAATCTACTATTTGAACAGAGGATGAAAATATGGGAATCCTCTCTGCCTGGTAGATTGCTTTATTTTGTTTTGGTTTTTGAGTTTTAATTTACGTTTTGCTAACGTGTTTCTCAATTCTCTTTCCTAGGTTCAGTTTGCCACACTATATGCTAAGAAAGAAAAAAGCAACACATGAACTGAATATAAATCTTTGTTTTCTTTTACTCCTGTGTTATAAGCTACCAAAATATTAAAACTGGTAGGAGTCTCAAAATCACTAGTCCACGGTCTTCACAAAAGAGACTGTTTCTCTCCATTAGTGCACAAAAGTACAAAGCATTGATTTCCTAGAGGAAATCAGCGGAAGACTATTAGGGAGCCTTGATTTGACTTGCTATCTGCACGTCACAAACAAAACATTTCAGTTTCAGAGAAAATTGTAAATATATACACTATTGCAGTCATTAATCATTGATTTTCATGGTAAGGCTGGAATCCAAGGAAAGCAATTTTTTAAAGAGCAGGCTATTTCCATAAGCCTATGAACACCCCAGCACCGGTGGTGGTGGTGGTTCTCCACCAAGGCAGGGACCGTACTAAGGAGAAGAAAATCGGCCAAAGAAAAGGACGCTGTCGGACTCGTTGTGCCTGATGAAGAACAGGAAAGGGTGATTGCAGTGAAAACGTTCCCAGTCCGGGGCCGCCGTGACGGCGAAGCCCACAGCGGTGGCGGCCGCAGCCTCGGTGCCCGCCTCGGTCACCTCCAGCACCGCTCTGTGCAGCAGCCTGCGGGCCCGCAGCCCGGCGCCCCCGGGGCTCCCCGCGAGGCCGGCGGCGCGCAGCCCCGCGGAGGCGGCCTCCAGGTCGTAACTGCCGGCCGCCCGGAACCGGGGCAAGTGCAAGTCCACGGCCCTCTCTTCCATACGCCCCGCGCTAGTCCACTCTATTAACTTCTCAGGAGTTATTTTATCTATAATCTGTTAAGGAAAAAAAGAGAAGAATGGCCTGATCATCAGTGCAAATTCAAAACAGTGCAATACTAGTGTATGTCAGTCAGAAATTATTAATATTAGTTTTAGTAACAAATGAAAGCAGAAATTTTATTTCACTCAACTGCTATATATATATATACACACACACACACACACACACTAGGCTCTCCTCTTATATTTCTACATTTAAATTATCTGTATATGTTTGAAAATCTATTGCATGTACATTTTTAAGTCATTTCTTATTCTATCAACTTAATATATATTATTTCATTTTTTACCATTCCCTTTTAATCTTTGTCTACATATGTATTATATAATTTCTATACTATCTTATATAATGAATATTATAAGTTATACATTACTATATTATAATGAACTTAATTTATAAAATTATAATGAATGCAATTTATATTATATTAATATACAATATATATTTATATAGTTGCAATTACATTGAATATCCACTTTCTTTTTTTTCTTCTTTTTTTTTCCCATTTATTTTTATTAGTTGGAGGCTAATTACTTTACAATATTGTAGTGATTTTTGCCATACATTGACATGAATCAGCCATGGATTTACATGTATTCCCCATCCCGATCCCCCCTCCCACCTCCCTCTCCACCTGACCCCTCTGGGTCTTCCCAGTGCACCAGGCCCGAGCACTTGTCTCATGCATCCAACCTGGGCTGGTGATCTGTTTCACCCTTGATAATATACATGTTTCAATGCTGTTCTCTCTAAACATCCCACCCTCGCCTTCTCCCACAGAGCCCAAAAGTCTGTTCTGTACATCTGTGTCTCTTTTTCTGTTTTGCATATAGGGTTATCGTTAACATCTTTCTAAATTCCATATATATGCCTTAGTATACTGTATTGGTGTTTTTCTTTCTGGTTTACTTCACTATAGTATCTATTAATAATAAAATTATGATTATTATTATTATTATAAACTTCAAGTCCAGCATCCTAGTGTCTGACTCTTTGCAACCCCATAGACTCTAGCCTGCCAGGTTCTTCTGTCCATGGAGTTCTCCAGACAGCAATACTGGAGTGGCTTTCCATTTCCTTCTCCAGGGGATCTTTCCTACCCAGGGATCGAACCTATGTCTCCTGTATTGCAGGCAGATTCTTTACTATCTGAGTCACCAGGTATTTAATGAAGATGCTACTGATTTGGCTCAAAAAGTAAATTTTATTCTCTTGAATTATTTCCCTACAGCAATTTCCACAACTGCGGTTTTTGAGTCAGATTATGAATACTTTACAGCTTGCAGATAAATGCCTTGTTAGAACAGTAAGTAGTATGTCCATCTCATAAAGCTTGCATACATACTGTCATTTTGCTTTCCCAAAATATTTGCCAATATATAATGCTGCTAAACACGTTTCACAGAAGCAGCACAGCATCTAGTATCCTAATAATACAGCATCCATTGATTTATTGAGCACTTTCCAAGAACTGGACCCATTCTAGGCAAGTTTTTTTCATGTCCTAGATCCATTCTAGGCGATATCTTAGAGTTGGTCCAGGGTGTACATGTATATGTATATGTGCGCATATATATATGTTATATATATATTCTAATCATTACAACACACACATTAAGAACTATGGAACCCATTTTATAAATGAGAAAATATTGAGGTTCAAAGAAATTAAGAAACATCAAAGGGTAGAAAGCTACTAAATAGAAGAATAGGGATTTAAAACCACCTTCCTGTTCTCCAAAATATAGGCTACTCACCACATCAATATTTTAACTACAAAGTAGCTTTAGTTTAAGTATTAGTCACTCAGTTGTGTTTGACTTTTTTTGACCCCATGGACTATAGCTTGTCAGGCTCCTGTGACCATGGGATTTTCCAGGCAAGAATCCTGGAGCAGGTTGCCATTCCCTTTTCCAGGGGACCTTCCCACCCCAGGGATCAAACCCAGGTTTCCCCCATTACAGGCAGATTCTTCACTGTCTGAGCAACCAGTGGACAGGCCTAAATCAAGGGATTTATGATTAAGGGTCCTATGGACTTTTATTATGAGTCAAGGTAGGTTTATTTGGGGTTAAAAAAACATACTGGTAAGTGACGCTGATTATGGGGAGGCTGTGGCACGTGGGGGCACAAGGTGTATTGGAAATCTCTGTACCTTCCTCTAAGTTTTGCTGTAAACATAAAATTGCCCTTTAAAAGTCTTTTAAAAAATGAAATGTCTAAAAAAGGAATTCAGAAAGTCCAACAGCCTGTGAATAGAATTCAAAATTGCTGTCTACGTGCATAGGTGATTTTCTTCCCTGGGAAAGAGGGTCCACAGAGATCAACCACTTTGGAGAATGGTGGGAGATCTTTAGAACTCCTATGTGACCTCAAATGTTCATGTTATCTCATCCCCAAATATTTTAGTATTGGTTCTTCTCAATAAACCTGACACCATTTAATGCTCCTCTTTAGATACCCATCTTTACCTGCTGCAGACACAGAAATATTTTATATTTCACCAGCTCCATATCAGAGCCCTAACTCTAGACACACCCAGAAACAAGCTCTGGGATAGAGCCTCAGGAGATGAAGGCAGAACGAGGAAGAGGCAAGGCTTTACCTTCTCCAGACCGTCGATGTCATTGGGCAGCAGCACGAACATGCTGAGGTCATGGTTTCGAAACGGAAGGCCCAGAATTTTGGCAGGCACGTCCTCCAGGGTCTTGAAGCTAAAGGACTGGCGCTGTGTCATCATCAGCACAGACTTGCTTGTGCTCTGCAACGAGTCAGCAGAGCTCACGGTCAAGGGGCAGAAGGCCACCAAGGGGGCCCCAAAATAATTGCCGCAACCTAAGACCATGCTGAAGACCAGAGCCTAGGAGTCAGCATTTTATATACATATACATATACATATATATATATATATATATGTATCTCACACTGTTGTTGTCTAGTGGCTAAGTTGTGTCCGACTCTTTGTGACCCTTTGGACGTAGCCTGCCAGGCTCCTCAGTCCATCGGATTTTTCAGGCACGAATACTGGAATGGGTTGTCATTTCCTCCTCCAGGGGATCTTCCCGATCCAGGGATTGAACCTGCGTCTCCTACATTAGCAGGCAGATTCTTTAACCCTGAGCCACCTGGGAAGTCATACACCATGTACATTTGCTCAAATATGACTTCAGATTCTATATTTTATCTGTAAGCATATCACACAAATTAATTAAAGAACATACCTTATTCAGCCAAAATTCCTCCTCCTTGGTATTTTCTTTCTTAAACTCCCTGTTCCATTGCCCTTTAAAATAAATTACGTTCACCACCACCAGCTTGATGGAGCTGCTTAAAGAGCCGTCTGGAAGCAGGTCCTTGATTTTTTCTGCAAATGAACAGCAACAAGAACAAAATGGGTCCATCTTCAAAATTACAAGTGCTACACATGGCAGATACAATGAACATGGACTTGACCGATCGTTTCAAACTCAGCCAGGTCAGCACCTGAAGGCTTTGACAACAAAGAGTTCGCTGGCAGAAATCATAGGAGGTTCTCACTTTGCCCATCGCCAGTTTATCCCACGGGATAAACTGAGGTGTGAGGGCCAAGAACTCAGGCTCTGGAGTCAGATTGCCTCTGCTGGCATCCAGCTTTGCCTCTCATTGGCTGAGGGATCTCGGGTAAGTTATTTAAGTTCTCTGGGCCTCAGTTTCCACACCTGTAAAACAGGAATAAAACCTGCCTCACAGAGCTGCTGAAAGGAGTCAATGATTTCCTGTGTAGAAAAGCACTTAGAATATTATCCAGCTCATAATAAGTACTAGGAGTTAGCTACTATTATTTTTATTTAACCCATTCAATATAGCTGCCACCTGAGGTTTAGATATCTCTTATTTCATTGCAAAGGAGCTGATGTTTTATCTCTGGGTTCAGCCCATTCCACTGAAATTCTGAAGAAGACTGCCTTCAACCAACCCTTTGATAGATCCTCTTTTATCCCCCTTTTAAAATTTTCATTTCCTTTGGACTGAGTATGAAGAAGAGCTACAATCTAAAATAACAGATGTCTCCCTGATTACTGGAATTTTTTTTTTTTTTTTAATGTATTCTTCCTGGTCAGAGAGCTTGATCCCAGAGATTGCAGCTAAGAGTTTGCATGCTGCAGTTAAAGACCTCGCGTGCCACCACTGAAGATTCCACAAGCCAAAACTAAGACGTGGTACAGCCAAATCCATAAATAAATCTTTTTTAAATGTATTCTGAAATGCTAACACTAAAGCATTTAGTGCACCGCTCTGCAAACCTTAACGTTCTCTCTGGTATTTCCTGCGAGTTTGGTTCCTATCAGGGCGTGAGGGCTGGGCAGAGGATGCGGGGCTTCGTCGAGTCCCTGCCTGGACCAGGCTCAAGGCTGCCGCCATCCCTGCAGGAGGCCCAGGCGCGGCTTTAGTGAGAGCTGATGCTTCTCACTGACGGAAAGAAAGGAGCCCTCTGACATTTTTACTTATGGTGCTCACATAAAAGTCAAATGTGACCTCACGACAGACGTGAGCCAGGTATCAGGAGCCCCAGAGTCACTGTGATCCCCAGCTATGCGCAAATAATTCTCCACTCCGTGTTTCCACGAAGTTGGCTTCCTGTGGTCCCCTGCCCAATTCCCTTGGCTCTCTCCACACCTGCTGAGCCCATTTCACTGTGCGGTGGATGCTCCCACTCCTCGGCTCCAATCCTGCCCCTCCAACCTAAAATACCCCTCTCAGGCCCCCTCCCAAAGCTCGTGCACCCTTATACCCTCTGCAGCGTCCAGCACAGGGCTTCACTCACAGCAGGTACTCAGAAGTGTTTTTATGATGAACCATTCATCCATACACTACCATTTGTTTGGCTTTCAACCCAGGAATTAATCTTCTTTCGACTTTCATCTGCTGCATTTACAAAATCAACAGGTTCCAGAGAAGCATGGTAATGTTTTTCAACATAATCTAAGTATTTCTTTAGGAGAAACAGAGAAGGAATAGAAATAGCTTTAAAATTCAATTTATCCATTGCCATCATTTCTAAATAAATTTATCTGTATATGAAGATGATTAACATTATAAGAAGAGATCTTTTTAGGGACTGGGTGAATTACTTTGAGTACTTCCACGCATATTTTTGTGCAGGTTCAATAGGGTTAAGGCAAAAATGAGATTGTCAAGATGAAAAAGAAGCTCCCAAAAGGTCTGGATATCTGGAGGACAGGTCGGGAGGGGGGTGTGGTGGAGGGTGAGAGGAAGGGGTGGGAGGGACACCCCCAGTGATGTGGGGTGAGTCAGGCACTCAAATTAGGCAGCTTGCCTCCAGGATCCCAGTCTTAACAGAGTCATTTGGCCATTCCTGAGTACCAGTCACAGATGTTGTGAACTCAGCAAAACTCACTTGAAGGAAGAGGTATGTCTTTTCTCCAAACAGCCGGTTGGCTATTTTCAGTTCATAGTCATCATTGGGTTTGCTTATCTCACTCAAAACCCTTTGGAACTGTTGATGTACCTCTTCTGTCTTCTCTAACTTCAAAATCAAAACAAAAACTCAGTGAGTTATCTTGGCACGAGTGAACCTAGATTCACCACCCTCCCCCACCAAGAAGACACCAAGAAGACACGGCAGCCTTGGGGGTTGTCCATGAGCTCGGTGTAGGTTCTGGATGCCATTCTTCCCCCACTGGGAACACTGACTTAACAAGAATCCAGAGACCAGATGCCTTTGGAAGAAACCCCGAAGCCAGCTCAGAGCTTCCTGTCGCCCAGAGAAGCATGAAGCCCAGGAGGAGACCGCACCAAAGCCCAGCCGGACAACTCATGACGTGCACCTCATGGTGTGATTGGGAGAAAACTCTCAACCCCAACTCCCTGAGAAACAAGAGTGGAATGTGTGTCCAACACTCTGGCTTTTCAGAAGCTGCCTGAGGGACTGCTTTCTGTCTTGCCTGAATCTAAGTGTCAAGAGGAACAGGCACCAGGCTGGTCACTGAGCACAAAGGCCATCAGCACACACCCTAGTCTGCAGCACTACAAACAGACACCAGGGGGAGCGCCTGAGTAGAAGCTAGCAAAGCAGTGAGGTCATCACTGCACTTCTGTGCTGGCTCAGCAGTAAAGCGCATGCCTGCCAATGCAAGAGACAAAAGAGACTCGGGTTCAGTCCCTGGGGCAGGAAGATTCACTGGAGGAGGGCATGGCAACCTACTCCAATATTCTTGCCTGGAGAACCCCATGGGCAGAATCCCATGTGTGAAAAGCCCACAGATAACATCACACTCAATGCTGAAATGTTAAAAGCTTTTCACCTATGAGTGGGCATCTGTCACCCAAGGTGTATCTTTTTCTAGTTTGCACCGAGTCTCTGCATGGGGCCATGCTTGGGAGAAAAAGTGCCTGAAAACAGCTGTGAGCACCGGTGGACTGACTGGACCACGGAGCAGCTGTCGGACCCAACTGCGCCGTACATGCTCCAGAAGGAAGCCTGACCCCTCATGCATGCATCTGAGCGGTGCAGACAGCCTGGCCCTGTGGGATCGTGAAATGAATGACTCAACTGTTGGGGGGGCTTGAGCCACGATTTTATGAGGGCCTGGGAAAAGGGCTGTGACGTCAGTCATGGCAGATGTGACCTCCCGGGCAGCTCTATTCATCTCTGAATGCCAGCCCTGACCTACGGACTCTTTGCCATGTTTGTATAGACTGTCCTGTGAGTGAGGTATACTATAACCCTAGAGCTGGACGAGGTCTCAAGAAGTCGTTGGTCCTGGGCTAATATTTTTTTAAATAAAACATCAACAGAGTAAGAAAAGGTCCTTAAAATAAAAATGGAATGTGGTAAAAGTGTTAGTCACTCTGTCGTGTCTAACTCTGCAATCCCATGGACTGTAGCCCACCAGGCTCCTCTGTCCATAGAATTCTCCAGGCAGGAATACTGGAGTGGGTTGCCATTCCCTTCTCCAGGGGATCTTCCTGATCCAGAGATCAAACCTGGGTCTCCTGCATTGTAGGCGGATTCTTTACCATCTGAGCCACCAGGGAAGCCGGTAGTAATAATATCGCCCACTACTACCACAGCGCCCATGTGGGTAAGTCACCAGTGTGTTCCAATTGCTCTACTAGGCATGTTACAGGGGCTTAAAGAAGATGGACAACTTGCCCCAACTGGCACAGCTATTAAGTGGTGAAGCCAAGATTTGAACTCTTAACTCCAAAATGGGCTCCCCAGGTGGTGCTAATGGTAAAGAACTTGCCTGCCAATGCAGGAGACATAGGAAACACGGGTTAGATCCCCGGGTCGGGAAGATCCTCTGGAGAAGGAACTGGCATCCCACTCCAGCATTCTTGCCTGGAGAATTCCATGGACAGAGGAGGCTGGGGTGCTACAGTCCATGGGGTCGCAAAGAGCTGGACACAACTGAAGTGACTTAGCACACACGTGTGCTAACTCCAAAACACATTCCCTCTGCTACAGGGACTCTGCAGTCTATTAGCCTTTATGGATATATATCCTAGTGGTTAGTGAGCATTAAAGCTGAGGTCTCCTCTCAACACTAGGGTTTATTACTGTATGGTACTCTATAAGCCACATTATTTGGCTGCTATTGTTACTATTGCATCTTCTACATGTTTCCCCAGGGAACCCACATCTACAAAGTCACCACTGGACGCTATGAGACACGTCCTGTTGTTTGTTGTTTAGCTGCTAAGTCACTCTTCTGCGACCCCATGAACTGTAGCTCGCCAGGCTTTTCTGTCCACGGGATTCTCCAAGCAAGAACACTGGAGTGGGTTGCCATGTCCTTCTCCAGGGGATCTTCCCGACCCGGGGATGAACCCGCGCCTCCTGCTCTGGCCGGTGGGTTCTTTACCGGTGAGCCACCAGGGAAGCCCTTGTCTCCCCGCCTCTTTTTCTTCTTTGATTCTTGAGCTTTCTGTGTCTTTTTCAGAGAAAGGCACCTGGGGAAAAAAAGTACTATGGCAGTGGTGAGAGCAGAGAAAAGCTCACAGGGATCCAGTCAGGGTAAAACGGATGTCTGTTAAACAGACCTCTGTGGTACACAGGAAACCGTCCTGTCCCTGCAAATCATGAAAAGGTCTGGGCTGCGCACTGATCTCACCTCTGCTGGTTAGTCCCTTCATTCATCCGTCCTTGATGTGTCATTTACACCACAGTGGGAATCATGTCATTTCCCCCAGGAGACTCTGTCCTTCTTGCTCTACCTTTAATTATGAGCTTAATGGCTTTGCCACTTCATGGCAAATAGATGGGGAAACAATGGAAACAGTGACAGACTTTATTTTGGGGGGGCTCCAAAATCACTGCAGATGGTGACTGAAGCCAAGGAATTAAAAGACGCTTGATCCTTGGAAGAAAAGGAGCAAGCTATGACAAACCTTTAAAAAGCAGAGACATTACTTTGCCAACAAAGATCTGTCTAGTTAATGCTATGGTTTTTCCAGTAGCCCTGTATGGTTGTGAGAGTTGGATTATAAAGAAAGCTGAGCGCCAAAGAATTAATGCTTTTGAACTGTGGTGTTGGAGAAGACCCTTGAGAGTCCCTTGGACTGCAAGAAGAGCCAACCAGTCCATCCTAAAAGAAATCAGTCCTGAATATTCATTGGAAGAACTGATGCTAAAGCTGAAACACCAATATTTTGGCCACCTGATGCGAAGAGCTGACTGACTCATTTGAAAAGACCCTGATGCTGGGAAAGATTGAGGGCAGGAGGAGAAGGGGATGACAGTGGGTGGGATGGTTGGATGGCATCATCAACTCAAAGGACATGAGTTTGAGCAAACTCCAGGAGTTGGTGATGGACAGGGAGGCCTGGCGTACTGCAGTCCATGGGGTCACAAAGAGTTGGACACGAGTGAGTGACTGAACTGAAAAGAATTGCTCTGGACAAAGACACTCTCCCAAAGGAATCTCAAGCATTTGGGAGCAGAGGACATGATGGTATTGGAAGCGGGGAAAGGACTTCGCTGATAGACCTGAAATCGCTCCATTCAGATGCTTCCTGTTTCCTGGCCCCAGATCAAGAGAGGCAGGTTTTCGAGGTAATGGCAGAGCACTGCCCCAGAGACAAGCCTGTGGCTGGAAAGCAAGGAAAGCCCACACTACCTCCTGCACCTGGGTGGCAGTGGCCCCCGGGGCCACCGGGGGCAGCATTCCAATGGTGGTTGAGATGCCCGCAGGGGAAAACAAGACGTTGCCTTCATCCGTTTTACTCAGGTCTTTGAAAAGATCCAACCCAAACCAAGCGCTTGCTGGGGCCAGCGAGTCCATGATGATTCCAGCAGGATCTGCAACAACAGCAATCAGATCCCGGCGGGCATGGTCCACTCGGCCACAGGCTCCATGTCAGGGCACCCTCTCCCGCTCCTCTTCGGGCACCGAGCCAGGACGCAGGGAGTTTCACCCTTGCAGCAAAAGGTCACTTCCCAGCCCTGCTCTTGACCGGACATGAATCGAGGGGAGTCACCGCGCCCTCTGGGTTCCCGTGTCCCAGGGAGCAGGGTGAATCCCCGAGAGGCTCTGCTCTCTCTCCTTCTGTCGGAACCGCCCACACCCAGCACCCGCCTGCCTGCCGCCTCTCCCGGGCTGGCGCAGCCTGGCCCTCCGATGTCGGGCGTGTCCCGCCGCCGAGAACAAGGCCAGGGGCTGTAGGAAGGGTTGGCCTCAGGTCCAAGCAGAGTTCTCGGATCCAGCCTCGACAAGAGCGCAGTGGCCTTCTCTGACACTCTGTTTTCTCAGTTGCTTCAAATCCAGCACAAAATGGCCAGATACACGAGCGCTCTTAAACCCCAGCCCCTATAGCTGCATTGCAAGCCTGACCCTGGGCTAAATGTTCCTTAAAGGGCAGTGACGTATCTCTGGTCATGGATTATTAACTGGGGGCAAAAGAGCTTCCTTTTTTATAGCTTTCTATATTATTTCAAGCTTATGCAGTGAGTTCACATTTTGTTTATCTCACAAAAATTAAATTTAAAGAGCAATTAACATTTACCAAAAATAACTAGAACATGTTTTGTATATTTTTCATCGCCAGCTAAATCTGCCTGCAGTACAAAAGACCCGGGTTCAATCACTGAATTGGGAAGATCCCCTGGTGAAGGGAATGGCTACCCACTCCAGTATTCTTGTCTGGAGAATCCCATGGGCAGAGGAGCCTGGCCGGCTACAGTCCATAGGGTCAAAAAGAGTCAGACACGACTGAGCGACTAACACTTTCACTTTCACCAGCCAAATTACAACTAGTTAATAAAGAAAACTCTTAAAACAAAAATGAAGTTAAAGCCAATCAAAAGCTCTCAAGGGCCCATCCCTGCAAACGCACCTTACATCTGCTGTTTAAACTTCCATCTCAATCCCACGTTTCCTTGCAAGGATTTCTTGCAGGTTCACTCAAAAATAAAATGAATTAACTTACTGTCAGACAAGATAACATTGTCACAGCTGTGTAAACACTGAATTAAACAAAACCACCCCAAGGCAAATTAGGTACTTGGGATTAGTACAAAAAAAGTACTTCTTTCAAACTAACAAACATGGGGGCTCTCATAACACAGAAATCTTAAGTTGGTGCAGAAGGAACTTACCTGGTTTCTGGAAAGACAGAGGCGACAGGGCAAGGAACCAGGAAGCATGTGCTAAATGAGTAGTTGAAGTCTTTAATTTATAGCTCTCTCTGCCTCTCCCTAGTCATCATGGCTTGCATTTCCCGTGAAACAAGCTTTGGTTTCTCAATGGCTATTTCCCTAATAAAATTAGCATGCAAGGGTTACAACAAAACTGAGGATTGAATTTTCTGTTTCTTTCCTTCATGATCTCGAAGTTCTGCACTTGAAGTTGTCAGCAACTGTGTTGTGAATAGTATACACCTTGACATAGAGGAACAGAGTTTCAATTCTCACTCCTCCAAAGGCTCTCAGACATTCTTCAGGGGCCCAAGCATAAAGAGATCTAAATTAACCAGATGACAAAATAAGACAAAAGTAGGAATGCAACCCAGGATGAAAGGGACTGGAATGACCAAGAGAAATGAATTACGTCCCATGCTGGGGGTGGGGGCAGATGGTGATAAGAGGGTCTTCCTCCCTAATGATATAGGGGACCCTCTGAAAAGAACCATTCAGACCACTGGTTTTCCACTCTGGATGCACAGCAAAATCTCCTGGGAAACTTAAAAAGAAAACTCTATGGCCAAGCGCCCCCGCCCCCACCCCCCCCCTCCCCCCACCAGACAACTGAGTCAGCATCCTTAAGGCAGGAACAGGCGTCAGAATTTTTATCACCTCAGGTGATCCCGATGTGCAGCAAGGTCAGGAAGCGCTGGTTTACAGCTAGGGAGAACATCTGAATGAAAGCATACTTCCTAACCACAGACATAAGGGGTGCTGTCCTGACAAGACCAGACTCCGCAGTCAAGTTAACTTCGCAGTTGCATTATTTGGGGTTACCAAATGCAAAGGAAGAAGAAAAGTAAGAAAGCTAACTTCCTAGAAAAGAAAGAGAAAAGGTAGTGAGAAAAATTGGAGTAGGCAACACACAGACACCACTCTTGTTCTCAAGGGTTCTGCCCGTTCATTATGAAATGTCTCATTTTAATTCATTTACTGAACATTTGTTGAGAGTTTACTATGTACCAGCACTGGTTGTTGTTGTCTTAGTCACTAAATCGTGTCCGACTCTTTTGCAACACCATAGACTGTAGCCCGCCAGGCTCCTCTGTCCGGGATTTCCCAGGCAAGGATACTGGAATGGGTGGCCATTTCCTTCTCCAGGGGTCTTCGAGATCCAGGGATCGAACCCAAGTCTCCTGCATTTCCTGCATTGGCTGGCGGAATTTACCACTAGGCCACCAGCTGCTGGAATAAGTGCCAATAATTCATGAACATCCAACAAGCTCACTAATTTCAGGAAAATTTCTGAAAACTCATTAGGAAATTATACCTCCAAATTCCAGCCACCCCTAGGGTATTCCTACTGGCTCTGCTGGATCTTTAGATGATTCTCTTTGGTAAAATGTGTGAAGATTTGTCACCATCGCCAAGCAGCGAATCCTAGAAGGCCGTCTCAGCTCTTCCCTCTCACCTGACTGTCGTCTAAAGAAGCAGCTTAGTGAGGCAGCTGCTAAGAAATGTACGTGCCAATCTCAATATTCACAATTTGCTCAATGCAACCAAATAAATTTAGAAAACACTAAAAAATAAAATGATTATTTTAATAAATAAACAAAATAATAAGAAATCTTCGAGCTGGCCATAGTGCTCTATGTTTTAATGTGCTCATCAGTTGATATCTCCTAATCCCTTTCTCTGTGACCCTGGACTCTCTGTTCTATTTCCCACTTATCTCCATAAGCCCTCTGCTTTCTCCTAAAGCATTTTTTCTACTGCCTCACTTTTACAGGAAAACCCAGCTTTCCCCCGAAGACCACTACAGACCACAAAGTCTTCACCTAGGGATAACCACTGTCATCTTGCAATCAGGAGGTGAGGTCCCCATTCCTTGCCTCTCTGCTTACTTATGCTTCTCCCAAGCCTTTCTTCCTTCAGTCACCTTCAGGGTGTCCTTTAGAGACGTCCCCCATCTTGCTGAGGCATCCTTTCCCCCTCCAGAAGCCCCTTGGTCCTTGTCACATGTTTTCCTGTCCACCCTGCCTGCCACCACCCCTCTCACATCTTCACGTGCGTGTCAGCGACCTCCCTCCCCCTCGACCCTCATCTTCCCTTCGGCTTGTAGCTCATGCACAAGGTCACGGTTTTGGTGCCACCATCACCAGGAACTGTTCCTGCTATAAGCTGCTGAACTCTGCAATTCCTCCCTTTGGTTGTGTGTGTGCATGCTCAATATTCTCAGTTGTGTCTGACTCTGCGATCCCATGGACTGTAGCCTGCCAGGTTCCTCTGTCCATGGGATTGTCCTGGCAAGAATACTAGAGTGGGTTGGCATGACCTCCTCCAGGGGATCTTCCCAACCCGGGGATCAAACCCAAGTCTCCTGCAGATTCCTTTTGCAGGTGGATTCTTTACCACTGAGCCACCAGGGAAGCCCTCCTCTCTTTGGTTATAGATCTCATTATTGTTTTCTCTAAACCCAATTGTCGATGTCATCACAACCTCCAGTCGTTAAACCCTGCGCCGATTCCATTCTTCTGTCAGTTTCTTCCATCCTGTATCAAAATGATCCTAAAGGAAGGAAACAGATGGATGATTAGAAGATAGGAGAATGATCTCTATGCTTAGGAGCAAGGAGAGGAAAGAGTTAAGCCCCAAACCAGGGTACTAATGGTTTCCCCACCCTGCCAAGTTTTGGCACAACTTCCACGTGTCTGTTACTGATACTGCCTATAAGATTATTCTTCTTCATTAAAATGCATGGATGCTCCTGGGGTCCCAACCAGATTGCTTCACCCACCACTGCTCCTGTCACCCAGCTGCTGTTTTGCCTGATAATTCATAGTCAGCCTTTTGTCAGTCAAATGACTTCCAGCTCATTCCACCTACCTGGGAAGCTAGGCAGCAGCCTGCCCCCAGCCAGGCCACACCTCAGGTGTGACTCACCTGCAGACGGGTAAAAAGGACAGACGGGCCCCTTGCATCAGAATGAGGCCAGTTTCCTAGTGCAGCGCGTCCTCCAGAGCCCCGTGGGGCCACAGAAGCCGGCCTCCAGTTGAGACCTCAGGGTGGGTTAACCTGCCCCTTACCCTGCCCTGTTTCTCTCTGAGGACCACTCTCTTCACCTCCACCCCGCAAAGTACCTGCACAAGCATCTCTGTCTTTGGTTCTACCTGTAGGACAGCTCACCTAAGACAAGCGTGTTTTAATTTTCTAGCCAAGCTCTTTCACTGTTTTTGCTTCCCCCAAATTCCTTGGCAAATCTTATATACAGTCTCCTTTAGATAAACTCTGTATCAGTTTATCAAGGTCTATGAAGAATCCTCTGGGGACTTCTCAGAACTGGCACATTAATGGAGCAGACATTGGCATCTTTACAGATTGAGTAGGAATCACACTCAAACTACATGTTCTTCAGTGGAGTTAACACATAGAAAGAAATGGAGAGAGAGGGAAAAAACAGTATTCTATTTGTGATCAAACAAAAAACAAGTGTGTCTGCTATCACTGCTTCCATTCAAAACTGAACCAAAGCAGATAATACCACTTACATGTGAAATCTTAAAAAAAAAAAAAATAGTACTAATTAACTTATTTACAAAACAGAAAAATAGTCACAGATGTAGAAAACAAACATGGTCACCGAGGAAGGAAAGGGGTGGGGAGGAAGGGTAAATTGGGAGGTTGGGACTGACATACATACATCACCATTAACATAGAAAACATCACCAACTCAATGGGCATGAAATTGAGCAGACTCCTGGAGATGGTGAGAGACAGAGGAGCCTAGCATGCTGCAGTCCATGGGGTCCCGAAGGGCAGGACTTGACTTAGCAACCGAACAACAACACAACATAAATAAATAAATATATATATGTGTGTGTGTGTATAATATATATATATATATACTCTGATAAGGACCTACTGTATAGCACAGGGAAATCTACTCAATACTCTGTAATGACCTACATGGGAAAAGATCTCAAAAAGAGTGGATATATGTGTGTGTACAAGTGATGCACTTTGCTATATAGCAGAAACTAACACAAATTTGTGAATCAACCATACTACAATAAAAATTTAAAAACTGAACTAAAGAAACTTTAAGCACAAACAATTGATAAATTAAATCATTAAAGTCTCAAGACTCAAAATGAAAAAACAGAATCATTTACAAAGGAACCCACACATACATTGTAAGAATTGAAAAGTGAGTTTAGCAAATTGCTGAATGTGAAGTCAATATTAAAAAATCAAATATTTTAATATACTAGCAACATACAATTAGAAATTGAAAATTTCTTAAATGTACAATTGAAAAGATTATCAAAAAAGCATCCCAAAAAGAAAGCATCTCATATTTATTAAAACTGAAAAATGTGCAAACCTGTAAATAGAAAAATATCAAACATCATATAGAAACATTAAGAATCTTTACGAAAACAGAGGGAAATATTTTTTGGTTTGGAAGACTTGATACTGTAAAAATGTCAATTCTCCCAAAATTGATTACTATACTCTCGATCAAAATCCCAAGAGGTTTCATTTTTCAAAAAATTAACCAGCCGATTCCAAATTTATATGGAATAGCAGAGGGCCAAGAATAGCCCAAATGCTCTTGAAGGAGAAGAATCTAAGACCGGTTCTATCAAAGGGCAAGACTTGTCATTAAATAGTTAAATGTGGTTTTGGCAAAGGATAGGCCAGAACAGAGAAGGGCATGGCAACCCACTCCCATATTCCTGCCTGGAGAATTCAGTGGACAGGAACCTGGTATTAGAAAAGATTCTGATGCTGGGAAAGACTGAGGGCAGGAGGAGAAGGGGGCAACAGAGAATGAGATGGTTGGATGGCATCAGTGACTCGATGGACATGGGTTTGAGCGAGCTCCGGGAGATGGCGAAGGACAGGGGAGCCTGGAGAGCTGCAGTCCATGGAGTCGCAAAGAGTCAGACGTTTAAGGTTTACTTACTTATTTTTGACTGTGCTGGGTCTTCACTGCTGGTCATGGACTTTGTCTAGTTTTGGCCAGCAGAAGCTACTCTCTAGTTGCAGTGTGTGGGCTTCTCATTATAGGAGACATGGGTTCGATCCCTGGGTCGGGAAGATTCCCTGGAGAAGGAAATGGCAACCCACTCCAGTATTCTTACCTGGGAAATCCCATGGACAGAGGAGCCTGGTGGGCTACAGTCCGTGGGGTCACAAAGAGTCAAACATTTAACACACACATTATATTTTTAGCTCCCTAGTAGTCTTCTTATTTTTCATTCCATTCTTTCACATCTTATCACAGCTGTTTCAGCTCCAATTCCGTAAATGCAATGCCTTCTTAAATCTGACTCTTCAGGCCAAAAGGTTGTCTACACCCCTCTTCCGGCTCTTGTCATAAACAATTTTCTGAAGTCTCATAGTTTGATGTATCCCATCCTTACTTGGCACTACTTTTTACTATAACCCTGTAGGGTTTTCCCCTGTATTCAGTTTTGGACATGGGCTGGTTTACTCAGAACCTGTGTCAACTGACAAAACCTGTGTGGATTTCCATCGGGCCCACTGTCATGCATTTCGTTGCTTCTTAAATCCTTTTTGCCCATTTGTAGCTAAAACATTGTTTGATGCACTAATATGGATATCATTATTTATAAGCAAAATAGTGTATTAGAATAAAGGAATTTTTTAATTAGATATTAAATATGGAGAATATATTGGTAAGAGGTGTGCAAATATGCAAATAAATTTTCTGGAGCTTTTGTTGAGTAAGAAGAAAAGAATGAGACAGTAGATTTGGAAAAGCAAGAATACAACGTTAGTAATGCGAATAAAGAACAACTTTGAAGCTGGCATTCAACCTTGGAGCAAAGAAATCCACAGAGACAACCACTCAACTTCCTTTCCCTGTCACCAGTTACAGGACGTGCAGCACAGGATAATGACATGGTAGTTTTATTAAAAGCCACACATGCAAAAGACGTAAACAGCCATCGGGGATGAAGCCCTAAAGTTCTGGCTTGCTCCAGTTCAACGGAAAACGGAAGAGCAATTTCAGGTGGAAATTTGTAAGAAAAATGTATGCAGTCAAAGAGAACTTGAGTTGCAATAAAACAGAACAAACAGAACCTATGAAGTAGAGAGTACCAGAGAGCCTGTTAGTTACTGTGCATTCGTGGTTCTCTTACCAGAACATTGAGCGTTGATGTGAATGAACATATCACTTTTGATGATGTTGTACTGTGTGTCGGCCTGCAGCGTTGTGGACAGAGGAGACCTTGGACCAGATGTGGCTGATCTCACCCCCGACTCGCCGGCCCTGGCTGGGTCTCTGGCCCCCACAGCAGCCCACCAACCAGCGGGCCCTCACTGCCTCCAGCTGCCATACTGAAGGGTCACTCTTGCTGGTTTGAGAGTAGAAAAAAGACTCAGAGGGCTTCTAATTTTGAGCTTAATTCCCCGGGCCTCAGGGGTTCCATCTACTGTGGTTCTGTGGTTCTCTCTCCTCTCTGAATGGCCTGACTCTCTGACACGCAAAGCAGAGAGCTACCATACAAACCCAGGAACATCTCCACCAGGGCTCTTTCTGTTTTTGTTCCCCCGGAAGGACTTCACTTGTAATGACTAATCTGCCTAGACTGAAAAGCACGCTGCCTGTCCTCGCCCTCCTCTGAGTCAAACTTGGGGAGTTTCAGCCAGTCTTTCAGTGGTTTCAGAAAGAAAACAGATGTTTTAACTTTTTATTTTGTATTGGGGTATAGCAGACTAACAATGTTGTGACAGTTTCCGGTGAAAAGCAAAGGGCCCCAGCCATACATATACAAGTATCCATTCTCCCCCAAACTCCCTCCCACCCAGGCTGCCACGTCACGCCGAGCAGAGCTCCCCGGGCTCTGCAATAGGTCCTCGTCGGCGGTCCATTAAACACAGCAGTGTGCACATGTCCAGCCCTCACAGACACCGGCCGGGAGACAGCAACAAATAGAAGTAGTGAGATGGGTGCCTTGGTTTAGACTGGCTGCTGTCTTGTGTTTCTGAACTCAGTGGATGGCAGTTGTGGGAAGAAAATAAGGCAGGTTGACACACAGGCGCCTCATCAGGTCCCCTCTCAAACATGCCTTCCCACCCGGCCACATCA
Source organism: Cervus elaphus (assembly GCF_910594005.1). NCBI lineage: Eukaryota > Metazoa > Chordata > Mammalia > Artiodactyla > Cervidae > Cervus > Cervus elaphus. The sequence goes on along the minus strand of NC_057841.1, from coordinate 63,746,448 downwards.
ATTTGCAATCAGCAGAGGTGTCTTCCTTATTCTGATGCTCCATTGGCCATCATTCTTAGATTTTAGAATTACTGTGAGTTTTCATCTTTTTTTATATGTCTTTATATGTACTTAGGGTGGAAAGCTGGGAAAAGAATTATTACTGGCACAAGATGTATTATTCCTAAATAACTGAGAAGAATTGTTAGCTTTATAGGGTATGTATTACTGTATTTTTAGATGAAGAGCTTGAAACTATTTATGTCACTAAAAAAAAGTCAGTTGGTAACACATCATACATATTTTATGACAAAAATGCTTTATTCACTGGGAAACATTTTGATCAATGAAAGGTCAGTAAAGATGGTGTTTACTGACTTACAGATTTAAGAATCACACTCTTCTCTTTATTGTGAATAGATTCATTTTCCCCTCATGATTAAAATTCTGAAAAACCCCAGTGCAAATGAGAAAATATGCATATCAAGGAAAAGAATAAGAACAAAAGCAACACCAGACAATGCCCGACCCATAATACAGGTCATGGTCAGTGTCTAGCTGTGCTGTCAGCTTAATATGGAATCAGCCCTGGAAACCCTACCCTCAAAAAGGAACCACAGGAGAGACTATTTTTGATTATCTGAGATAAAATTGACATGTGAGACATGTATTCTAGGTAAAAGACTTGGAAGAACAGCCTCGTGTCACCAATGAGAATTTTTTTTATGCTATGAGCACGTTTCAGCCATGAGACGCCTGTATAAAGAACATGACACTTGTCTTTTCCAGCACAGAGAGAACTAGGGGAAGGACCAGCATAAGAGCAGGTGAAGTTAATCCACCTTCTCCTGTAAAAACTGCTACAGCCACACTTCACCAACACCAGGGCAGCTGGGAGGAGGGCCGTCACAGGGCAGGGAAAACGGACCACCATCAGACTGGAAATCCACCTCTACGGGAGAGTGTGTCAGTGGTCATTCCAGAGCATGCAGTTGAGGCAGAGATCAAGAACTCAGATCGACACATCGGAGAACAAAGGCCCTGGGTCCTGGGGTCTTGAACGCTCTGGTGTCTGGCTTTCAGTTGATGGGAAGTGGTTTCCACGAGCATTGTGTCCAGGCCCCGGAGGGCTCTTAGGAGGCCTCTGGGAGGACAGATGGGTCCACGCGGCAGAGGATGGAGAGAGGGGATGGGAGGGCCGCAGCTAGGGCAGCACCTCCCTCCCCCCCCCACCCCCGCAGCGTGCTGAGTGGTTAGGAGCAGCTACGTGCATGCCCAGTGTGGTTCAGTCGCTCAGTCGTGCCCGACTCTCTGCGACCCCGTGGACTGTAGCCACCAGGCTCCTCTGTCCATGGGATTCTCCAGGCGGGAATACTGGAGTGGGTTGACATTTCCTCCTCCAGGAGATCTTCCCAACCCAGAGATCCAGCCCAGGTCTCCTGCGTTGGCAGGCGGGTTCTTTACCGTCTGAGCCACCAGGGAAGCCCTTAGGAGCAACTACAGAGGAGCCTTCTCTGAGGACAGGCGTGACGAGACAGAGGAAGTGCCTCATGGTGACGGCTCTCTAAGGAAAACTGAGACGACATCTCTTTTTAATTCGCTGCCTCCTCTCCTAAGTTCATGTCAGATTCACAAAACAAACACCATCCTGCCCTCTGCAGAATGCACGCTGCTGGGGGAGCCTCGCTCCCCTGAGCCGTCACCGAGCCCACCCCCATCGGACACCCTCCATGCCGCAGAAGACAGACAGGAAGAGGAGGAGCACCCCGCCCCGGGCCACCAGGATTGCAGCTGCGGCAGGAACTCGGCTGTTTCCAAAACAGATCCCACGGAAACCTTTTCTCTTGCCACCCGTGGAAAAGTGTTTTCTGAATCTGCCAGTTCCTAGAAGCGGACTAATGACTTGAACTTTCAGGATTCCTTTATAAGCAGGTCAGTAACTTAGAATCTATATCATCCTCAATTATGTTGACCTTCAAGTCACAGCAGGTAAATTTATATGCTTGAAAGCTTAGGGTGGTGAAAGTTTGGGGAGGGAGCAAGGACCTTTTAGTTCTAAAAGACTTAGATGAGAACCTGCGACAGGGTGAGAGAAAGGTCAGGAGAAGTGAGGACCAACGGCCGGAGGTGAGGAGCGTGGAGTCGCGATGAAATTCAGTCAGCTTTGGATGTTAGCGAAAACGCAAATGCCCGTGTGATACCAGGGGTGAAACTTATCATCGCTTTCTCCCAGCTCCAAGCACCAGACCGTGTTCCCCTTTCAAGGAGAGCAGACCCTGCCATAGAAGAGAATGGTTTGGGTTTTGTTGTGTCTGATGAAAAAGAGAAAAGGGCGGTTAGCATTAAATGTCTCCCAGGACGGTGAGGACTTCTCCATACCGACAACCCCACTGGCTGCAACTGCCTGGGTGCCATTTTCATCCACCTCCACAAAGGTTTTATGGACAACTTTTGACAGGTACAAACTGGGACTTGGAGAGATTCCTGTAAGGTCAGCCTTTGTTTCATCAAAGATATCCGTGATGCCCATGTCTTGTAGAATAGGGTTGAGATCATAGCTGTCTTCCAGGGTGAACCGAGGGAAGGAGACGGCTACTCTTTTTTCTGACATATTTTCTGAACTGCTCCAGGCCATGAGTTTTTCGTAGGTGATATTCCTTTCAAGCTACAAGAAGAAGAAAATCATGTTCAAGGTCAGATGATGAGCTTGCAAAGGATGCCCTACACACTTCCAAGGGGGGCCTCAGACTATTTCCACCGCTGGTAACAATCCTCAAGGTCTTTGCCTCAGAATCCTCTGATTTCACTTAAAGTCCTCCAAGAAAATCTCTTTCTTCTTTAACAGACACCAGAAAATGTGGATTCCTCTGTTCTGTGGTGTCTGACAGGTTAGTGTCCAATGCCCAGGAAAGCTCATGTGGTTAGGTCGGGTCAGCTTGGCCAATCTTTGATGTTCTGCAGCTCAGCCTCCTCTTTTATAAGACAGACACCACCACTGGAGTTCTGCAAGGACTGAGCACCATGGTGTCTGCAAAGAGCTTCCCATGGCGCTGCTCTGCTTAGACTCTCTGTCAGGTCAGGCTCTCTGTGGCCCCGTGGACTGTGGCCCACCAGGCTCCTCTGTCCATGGAGTTTTCCAGGCAAGAACACTGGAGTGGAGTGTCGTTTCCTCCTCCAGGGGGTCTTCCCAACCCAGGGATGGAGCCCGTGTCTCTTGTGTCTCGTGCATTGGCAGGCGGGCTCTTTACCACTAGCGCCACCTGGGAAGCCCGCACATAATGCTTGCACGTGATAAACTTGGAATGATAGTTATGATTCTCATTGTCACACCTGTTCTCCCATATCCCTGTATTTCTGTCTCACTTTCTCTCTTCCCCACTCCCACCCCACCAAGCTGAACCTTCATTAATTCCTTTATTAATTCCCCAGCCTTTATTAATTCCTACTTCACAAGCAATTTGCTTCAACATCAGCATCTCCACTTCTGTCAAAGCATGAGGACCAAGAAAGAGGATTAAGCTAAAGAGTCTCTAACTGAGCGACAGCGAAACAGTGTGAGAAGAGGCCAGACATCCAGATATTCAGGAAAAAGGAGGAGTTATTTCATTTGTTGCAATTATCAAGTTCCTCCGCTTCCAGATCCCTTGGTCTGGAAAAATAACTGCAGAGAACCATGAGATGAGCAAAGAAAGCCCTATCTAATATTTTTGGCATTTGTTCTTTCAGTTCAGTTCAATCACTCAGTCGTGTCCGACTCTTTGCGACCCTGTGAAGGTCCAGGGAGGCACACCAGGCCTCCCTGTCCATCACCAGCTCCCGAAGTTTACTCAAACTCATGTCCATTGAGTTGGTGATGCCATCCAGCCATCTCATCTCTGTCATCCCCTTCTCCTCCTGCCCCCAATCCCTCCCAGCATCAGGGGCTTTTCCAGTGAGTCAACTCTTCGCATGAGGTGGCCAAAGTATTGGAGTTTCAGCTTCAGCATCAGTCCTTCCAATGAACACGCAGGACTGATCTCCTTTAGGATGGACTGGTTGGATCTCCTTGCAGTCCAAGGGACTCTCAAGAGTCTCCAACACCATAGTTCAAAACCATCAATTCTTCGGTGCTCAGCTTTCTTCACAGACCAACTCTCACATCCATACATGACCACTGGAAAAACCACAGCCTTGACCAGATGGACCTTGGTTGGCAAAGTAATGTCTCTGCTTTTTAATATGCTATCTAGGTTGGTCATAACTTTCCTTCCAAGGAGTAAGTGTCTTTTAATTTCATGGCTGCAATCACTATCTGCAGTGATTTTGGAGCCCAAAAAAATGAAGTCTGACACTGTTTCCACTGTTTCCCCATCTATTTCCCATGAGGTGATGGGACCAGATGCCATGATCTTAGTTTTCTGAATGTTGAGCTTTAAGCCAACTTCACTCTCCTCTTTCACTTTCATCAAGAGGCTTTTTAGTTCCTCTTCACTCTCTGCCATAAGGGTGGTGTCATCTGCATATCTGAGGTTATTGATATTTCTTCCAGCAATTTGTTCTTTAGTTCTCAGCAAATGAGAAATAAATGTCTCATGAGTTCAGATTCGTATGTATTCTCTGATTCTCTGATAGCCCAGATACCATCCTTCCTCAAGATGATATGATGCAATATAGTGTGTGTTTGTGTGTGAGTCGCTCAGTCCTGTCCAATTCCTTGCGACCCCATGGACTATAGCCCTCCAGGCTCCTCTGTCCATGGGATTCTCCAGGCAAGAGTACTGGAGTGGGTTGCCATTCCCTTCTCCAGGGGATCTTCCCGACCTAGAAATCGAACCAGGGTCTCCCGCATTGCAGGTGGATTCTCTACCATCTGAGCCACAGGGGAGCCCCAAAATACGTTGTTGTCATTGTTGCTCAGTCGCTCAGTTGTGTCTGACTCTTTACAACCCTGTGGACTGCAGCTGCAGAGATATGCAAGTGAAGACTTACCTCTTCCAGGGCCTTCAGGTTGTCCGCGGAGCCAGATGGCAGCAGCACGACCATATCGAGCTTCCCCTTCGTGTACGGAAGCTCCAAGATCTGCACTTTCAGCTCGTCCACAAAGCCAATTCTGAACAGCCCGTTCTGGTTCATCATCTTCACATTCTGCTTTTCACTCTGAGGCGGACACGGTAGAAAGTCACAGCATGGCCACAAGAAGTTCACAAACCTACACAGTCCCCAACTTCCCTGACAACATGGTCCATCCAGATGAGAAGGCGCTTCCCCCGAAAGTTCAGAGCCACAGGGATCCAGTCTAACGAAGCCTTCTGCCCACTGACCAGGGGGCCCTTACTTTGTCAACACCCCATCTTTCCACGGTTTTGGTAGGTTCTTCAGGTCCTAAGACCCCTTGTCAGTAGGATGTCCAACCAGGCGTCTACCCACAGCCTCACCAGCTGAAACCAGCCCTGCCAGCTCCCTCTTCCATACCTGCTCCACCCAGGTTCTGGCCTTCCGTGACGCTCCATCCCTATTGGCCTGGACGGGCCCACAGAAGCATCAGTGGGAAACTGGTTAAATGCTAAGCTTCTGGGTACTAAATAACAACTCCTGCCTCATGGGCTTCTGCCAGAGGAAAGGGCGCCGGAAGCCTCCTGATAGCCTCACAGTACGCGGCAGGCCGCCAACCGACAGGAGCGCGAGCCGCGCTGGAGAGAACAGCACGGCTGTTCCCATTCTGCAGCTCCTGGCTCAGAACACGCCTTTTTCAAGTACCATTTATTATTTTGGAGGCAGTACTTGTGCAGAGAGTTAGAAAATGCAGAAAAATAAGCAAATGTAAACACCATCTCTCTCTCCTGGAGTTACCTATGCTGACAGATAAATGTATGTTCCCTACTGGGCCTCTTTCTATGCATGTATAATACTTATACACAGTTATAAGTCATATGTAATATACTCAATACAATGTATATAATATTGATAATAATATTTGCTTTTTTGAAATAAGGAACACAGGTTTTTGAGGCAAATGCTCATACATGTGAATCTTAATGCGTGAATTTGGCTGAGTAACCTTTGCATTTTTTCCCCCTGGACTCCTAAGTAGGACTAATAATAACACCTATTTCCATAATGTTATTTTGGGGAAGAAATGAAATAGTGAAGGAAAAATGCTCAGTGAAGCACCTAGCACAAAAATGCTTCATAATCTTTAGGCACTGACTTTTATTAATAACCAAATGTTCTTGTAAACGTAAGTCATAACCCAGAGACCTAAGTTGAGATGTGAATATACATACTGCCCATTATTCAGTGGAAATTGTGAGTGAATATCTAGAAAACTGTGCTCTGGTACCTCACTTAGAGAAAAAACGGCATCAACCGTGTTTTCGCAGTCAAAATATTTCTCCCATTTGGCCTTGAAGTAGACAGCGTTCACCAGCACCAGCACAGTCTCATTGTTGATACTGTCCTTGCTGAAGAGTTCCTTGATTTTACCTTAAAAAAAAAGTTTCCAGAGAATATCCTAAATATGAATTGTAGCAAAAGTATTCAAGTAGACAGATTTTTTTAATGCAGTTTAGTATTCCCAAGACTAAAGTATGTCTCATCCAGGAAGTAATCCAAGAAAATTGGTGGTGGTTTAGTGGTTAAGTCATGTCCAACTCTTGTGACCCCATGGACTGTAGCCCACCAGGCTCCTCTGTCCATGAGATTTCCCAAGCAAGCATACTGGAGTAGAAAGCCAGTTCCTTCTCCAGGGGTCTTCCTGACCCAGGGTTCGAACCCAGGTCTCTTGCATTGCAAGTGGATTCTTTAACCAACTGAGCCACCAGGGAAGCCTAATCCAAGAAAACTAAACCCCCCATAAAAGGCAGATGGGCAGATTCGTACTGAAAATATTCTTCCATTTTTGTTGAACTCAAATATTCACTACTCATCACCATCATTCCTTCACTCAGAAAATACCTGTAAATCTAGCTAAAAGTTGGCAAGAATTAGGATCTTCTTATTTCTATTTCCCTCTGAAGAAACATACTCTATTCACCATCCTCCTACTGACCCTTAAAGAAACATGGAACTAGTTGACATCCTGCTAGTATTGTACTTGGCTGAAAGGCATCTCACCTTCATGATGGAGCAAAGGACCATAAATAAGCACCCACAGCATCTAAGCATTTTAACTATTTGACACCTACACAACAAGCTTCGGACCCAATCCACACACACGAGCATCTGGTCCCAACAGACCAGAGACCGCAAAGCGGGGCTGACTTTTTTCTTTTAAATGGAAACGAGTACCACCTCCAATGTGTTGGGTCTTTCTTACCTTGGGATTGAGATTCAACCCAGAAGTTAATCTCTTGCCTGGATTTTTCAGTGTCTTTCTGAAAATCAACACTTTCAACTGTCGTGTGGTAAAATTGAATCACGCCATCTAAGTATTCCTGATAAATTGGGATAAATGGAAATAGTGACATGAAGTCATACAATTACGCTAACAGTTTAGGAGTGAAGCAGTCGTGAGAAGCCTAATGAGAAGGAAGTGTCTGGTCATTTATGCTGAGTGCATGGGGTCTCTATCTACCCCCAGCCTCAACTACACGGAGACATTTCATTGCCTGTAGTGTTAATTGAGGGTACAGAATTCTTATCTGTGGAGTTGTCCACAGTTAAAATGACACTAGCTTTCCCACCAGATTTGGACATTCCATTTGTAGAGACTCACAGCTCGGCTGGTAAAGAATCTGCCCGCAGTGCAGGAGACCCCAGTTCAATTCATGAGTTGGGAAGGTCTCCTGGAGGAGGACATGGCAACCCACTCCAGTCTTCTTGCCTGGAGAATCCCTGGGGCCAGAGGAGGCTGGCGGGCTACAGTCCATGGGATCACAAAGAGTTGGATACAACTGAGCGACTAGGCACAGCACAGCCCAGGACAAACAGCAAGTGACTTTGGAGCCTTTGCCGTAAAACGCTTTAAGTTTTCAGAATTAGAACCCGGTTTAATGGCACTGTACAGAGTTCCTATTCACAGTAATGAAAGCATTTTAGAAATAGGGTGATCACTACACAACACTGAATACAACTAATGCCACTGAATCGCATACTTAGAAATGGTTAAAGTACCAATTTTTATGCTCTAGATATTTTACCACAATTTTAAAGAATTTTGTAATGTAATATATCTAAATCACTGCTGTGAACATTTTTAAAAAGTGAGTTGTATGTTATATGAATTTATATTTCAATAAAGCTAGTTTGGGGGGGAAAAAAACATAAAATCTCATCTCCATCATAAGAGAACATACTAATTTTGGTCCAAGTACGCGAACTCCTCTTAAACACGCCCCTGACACTCGTGTCCCGCCTGTGCATTGGTCACGCCCACTCACGCTCACTGCGGCTCACTAGCTCTCTCTAGTGGCGAGGGAGGAAACTGAAGCCCGGATTCAGCCGCGTCTTTCTCTAGTTCCAAAGCCTTTAGCCGCAGAGACAGGACTTGCGCCTTTTGGCTCCAGTCGGTCTCCTTCGGCGACACTGCACCGCATCTTAAATGAGTACAATTTCATAGGCAGGTGGCCTGATCGTGGCATAAAAAGCGGTTTTAGAGAAGTGCCTTGAGCGGGGAGGGAAGGACCAGCTGGGAGAGGAGCTACCAGTGCCTCTACCAGGCACCGTGAATGGGAAAGACCGTCAAGGTCACAGGAGAGAACGCCGTTACCAAACCCACACGAGCTCCAGGCCTGCAGAGGCTGTTAGTCACGTGACCCTCCCCTTCCCCACACTCCCATCCATCAGGGGACCTCCTGAAGTGTGCAAGTTGAAAACTGGGAGGAGGGCGACAGAAGGTGTGGGAGAGAACGAAACAGGTCCTGGACATCCCACCGTCACCTCCTCCTGTCAGAGGTTTGTGCTCTAGACAGCAGGTGAGAAATCCAGCTCCTTGATGGTTTTGAAATAGTAAGTCAAAGGGTGGTCTTAATCAGCAGTCACGCCTAACTCACCGGGCAGATTGGGAATTCTCGCTCCGCATAAAGCCTGTTGGCAACACTCAGGGTGTAATCGACTTTGATCCTGGCTAATTTGGAGAGAAGCTGTCCGAAATAGCAGCTGAGCAGTCCACTCTCATCCTTTGAAGGCTCGGTCTAACAAAAGAAGAAATAAAAGGTGACCTTTAAAACGCGTTAAAGCCTCAGAAAGCAAGCAGTCATTTCACTTTGTAACCGGTTGGGGGAGCAAGCGGAGAAGAAGCGAGGGACGGAGGGAGGGCGTGGTCCGTGTCCTGGCTCCCACGTTGGATCAAGATCAGGGGGGAAATATGTAAACGGAGACTCCACAGTGTACACTGCATTTTAGATGAGTGTGCCTTGTTTTTCTCTGTTTTCAAAAAGAGTCAAGAAAGAATCTTAAACGTCCTAACGTAGGAGGATATATAAACTAGAGAATATCTTTACCGTTCCTGGTATAAGACAACCCATAAAAGCCTTCGATGTCAGTACAGATTCCAGCAGGAAACAGAACAGCAGAAGTGGAGAGAGTCGTGGGGAGCTACTTCCCCGACCCCATCCTCCTCACCCTGGCTCCATCCTGGGGAACCGTGACCTGTACACCTAGGTGAGTCCTGGGACTGTGGTCTGAGCTTCTTTATCGTAAGCAGAAGATTCCAGATCCTACTCTTTACAGCCAAGGACGCATAAGACGCGTGACCAGAGAGGAATTGGGTCATTTGGGATCATTGCTGTGGCTGTGGGGCTGAGGTCTGCCAGGCTCTCACGGAGGAGAAACGACCGTGGCCTCACACAGGACCGCCCGGAGGAGCACTGCAGACCGAGGGGCAGAGTTCGTGGTGACCCACCTGCAGCGTCAGAGGCCCCGCCACTTCCTTCTGCCCTTCCAGGTTGCTGTCAGCAGGCACTTCCTGCTCTGCTTTTTTCAGACAGGGATCTGGCTCGTTCCCTTTATTCTGGGACAATTCGTTGAAGTGCAGTACCTATGCGAGAGTGGAGATGGGATCTTTGAGACCGCACAAACAGCAGGAAGTCTGAACAGCTTCAGAAACGTTTTTAATAACGTGGCGATGATAAGGATTACAGAGTTAAACAAAATAATAATCAGCGGTTTAAACAACGGTTTAAAGAAAGGCGGCAGCTGGGGAAGGAGAGGGTGGGATGAACTCAGAGAGCAGCGTGGAGGCACGTATGTTACCACATGTAAACTAGGCAGCCGGTGAGAATTTGCTGTCTGATGCAGGGAGCCCAACCCGGGGCTCTGTGACAGCCGAGAGGGGTGATGGGGTGGAGATGGGAGGGAGGTTCAAGGGGAAGGGGACAATGTATGTATGCCTGCAGCTGATTGATGTTGATATTTGGCAGAAACCAACACAATATTGCAAAGCAGTTATCTTCTAATTAAAAGTAAAGTAAAAAAAAAAAAGAAAGGTACATGTTTCTTTTGACTCAGGCTGTGAAGTGGAAGGATGGGAAGTAAACAGAATGCTATGCCCCTGGGACTGCATTTAAAAGAAAGAATGTAGCCAAGCTAAAAGAATATCAAGGCATCCACAAATCACACTTGGCTATGAGATGGCCTGAATTGACTAGAAGTGTAAAATACACATCAGATTTTGAAGACTTCGTATGAAAAAAAAAAGAATATAAAATATTTTATTTAAATGTTTTAACTGATTGCATGTTGATATATTTTCAAGGTATTGGGTTAAATAATATATATTATTAAAATTAGTCTCATCTATTTTTATACTTTCTTAGCATGGCTACTAAAAAGTTTTTAATTACATATGTGACTTAAATTATATTTGTGTTAGACTGTGCTGACCTAGAGCTTCAAATCAGTAGAGCAGAAGATAAGTTATCCAGAGCTTTGCAGAAAGATGGGAGACAAGGGGGGCATCTGGCATCGTCAAGGTAAGTCTGCTGTGACACCCAAGAGCCTGGAGAAGGAGCATCTGAAACCTGGCCTGGAGGATGCCGATTGCACTTTAGCCGAATGTGGCTAATGGAATAAGGGGTGTGTGTGTGTGTGTGTGTGCGGGCACACTAAGTCGTGTCTGACTGTTTGTGATCCCATGGACTGTAGCCTGCCAGGCCCCTCTGCCCATGGGATTTTACAAGCAAGAACACTGGAGTGGGTTACCATTCCCTTCTCCAGGGGATCTTCTGGAGAAGATTGAACCTGCATCTCCTGCATTTCCTGCATTGGCAGACAGATTCTTTACCACTGCACCACCTGGGATGGAGTAATACACCAAATCAAAGTACATGAATAAAGTAGAGTGACCCTAAACACCTGCTGCCTCAATCCAGTAATTCACTCTTCCATCTTAGGGACACAACTGTGTTCATACTTAGCCTCTGCACTCTGGACTAGATCAGGGAATTGTCAGGCCGCCCCTGGAGCCTGTGGTTTACTGGGAGGAGTTGCTCTTGTCAGTGTCATTCATTCCTTCCACACATTTGCATTGGGTTGCTGCTCTAGGACAGAGTCCTGCCCTCTGGGAGGTTACATTCTAGTGGGAGAGGGATGAAATAGTAAGTAATTACTCTAGGTGGTATGTCAGAAGATGGAAAATGCCATGTGGGGGAAAGCAGCTGGGACAATGGGAATCTCAGTGTTGGGGGCCAGGATGCAGCCTTAAGGGGCTTCCCTGGGGGCTCAGACAGTAAAGAATCTGCCTGCAGTGTGGGAGACCCAGGTTCAATCCCTGCGTCAGGAAGATCCTCTGGAGAAAGGAACGGCTACCCACTCCAGTATTCTCTTGCCTGGAGAGTCCCATGGACAGAGGAGACTGGAGGGCTCTAGTCCATGGGGTCGCAAAGAGTTGGACAGGACCTAGCAAATAACACACACTCACACACACACATGCAAACACACACAGCCGTAGATTGAGAAATCAAAGTCAATCTTTTTGAGAAGGTTAACTCTGATCACAGTCCTGAAGCGGAGATTAAATTCTAGATCAGTCACCTAGGGGAATGGGATGGAGCAAAGGCCCTAAAGCAGGAGTGGGGTTGAATATCCCAAGGAAGGGGTGGGAGGTCAGTATGGCCAGAGAGAGGGGAGGGTGGGGAGAGAGTCACCAGGTTGCCCAAAACCTGGACCCCCAACCCTCATAGGCCATTGAAAGAGCTCGGACTTCTGTCATTAGGGAAGTGGAGGTCCAGGTGTTGAGCCAACGGGAAACAGGAGCTGACTTTGGTTTTAAAGAATCTTTCTGGCACCTGGGTTCAGAACACTGACAGTGGAAGCAAGGCCGCTTGTGAGGAATCTGGATCCAGTTGTCAGGGGCAGGCATCAGGGAGGTGGTGGGGAGTGCCAAAATCTTAGATATATTTCAAAAGAAAAGCTAACAGTCCTTTCTGACAAACTTGATGTGAAGTGAGAGAGAAAGGCAAGGAGGACACCAGAATCTTTCACCACTGGATACATAACTGGTGCTTAATACATTTTTATTTAATGGAATGAGTGAGAGAGAAAACACACGCACATATTAAAAAATACTGGCAATACTGGTATCGATAATTATATAGAGAAAAAGCACCAGACATGTAGACAGACAAGGGCTTCCCTGGTGGCTCAGTCAGTAAAGATCTGCCTACAATGCAGGAGACATAAAAGATGCGGGTTCAATCCCTGGGTCGGGAAGATCCCCTGGAGAAGGGAATGCAACCCACTCCAGTATTCTTGCCTGGGAAATCCCTGGCGGGCTCCAGTCAATGAGGTTGCAAAGAGTTGGACACAAGTGAAGCAGCTGAGCACGCATGCAGACAGACAGAGACAGGAGGTTGTGAGAACGGCCATCAGGTTGGTGAGATGGAGCAGTCCTCAGGGAGCCGGAGGCGCCCCTGAGCCTGGAAGTATGGTTGGACTGAAGAGAAAGCAGGGCATGCCCCACAAATGAATCTCGGGGCAGTTACAGTTCCCAGCAAGCCCAGGGCGCAGGGAACAGTCAGGCTTGCCAAGGGATCAGGGCCCGACTCTGCGCCCGGACGCCGCGCACCATCCGCACCTGGTCGATCTGGCGCGCGCTGCCGCTCCTGGCTCCCAGGCGGACCATGCCAAGCGCGGCCGAGAGGCTCAGCGGGCAGAAGAAGATGTTCTTCCGACAATCATCTGTGCTGATCTTTTGGAACAGATCAAAGCAAAACTTGGTATTTGCTGCGATGAGAGAGTCCATTGTGAATCTGATGACAATCTGAAACAAACAAGAAAACAAAACAAGAGGGAGAGAAAAACGATCATCAGGGCACAGTAGGTAAACAGTTCTTTTAAACACCCAAGATACAACCATACACCATTAGTCACTGTGTCATTAAAAACTGGAAAACTCAGGTCATTATCCTCATGGTATAAACATCGAGATGTGGATTTTGACATTGATTCAGATAGAGATCTGTATTCATTAAGTGGTATGATCAGTTTACTGGGCCTGCCATAACAAATTGCTACAAACCGGGTGACTCAGATAACAAAAAAATGGATTTTCCCACGGTTCTGGAGGCCAGAAGTCCAAAACCAAGATGTTGGCAGAACTGCTTCTTTCTGGAGACTCTCAGGGAAGATCCGTCCCATGCCTCTCTCCAAGCCCCCTTGGCAGCAGTCCTTGGCTTGTAGAGACATCTCTCTAACCTCGGCCCCCATCTTCACATCGCGTTCTTCCCCATGTCTTCCATGTGTGTCACACACAGACACTTGCCATTGGTTTAAGGCTCACCCTAATCCAGCACGAATTCATCTTAACTTGTTTACATCTGCAAAGACCCTACTTCCTATAAGGTCTCATTCACAGGTACTGGGGATTAGAGTTTAAACATATCTTTAGGGAAGCACAGTTCTACCTACTTTGTTGTAGAACTGCCTTTAATTAGGTAAATAAAGTCAAAGGCTACCGTTTCCCCAAGGTCAAGTTGACAACCGAGGTCATTCCACCTCCTTCTCCTAAGTGTTTCCCCCGTCCCCTCCCCTCTGTGTTCTACAGCATCGGAAACGTCCAGCAGTCATCTGGGGCTGCGTCCACTGGAACATTCTCACCTCCTTCTGACTCATTCCACATGCAACCTACAGGACATGAGGCTATGAAGTCAGTCATTGGCATTGTTCAAGAGATAATAAGGCTTGAAAGATCTTGGAGGTTTAGAATTCATTAGTGGTTCTAAACTTTGCCCACCAAAAATCTATTCCAGAAGTATCAAGAGACTCTTACAAAGCCTCTACCTTGGACCCATCCCTCTCAGATGAGATGTCCTTTCTTCTGTCTTTTTGCCTATTGTGGTATTCCAAGATGGAAACGTAAGCCCTCTTATTTCTGTTTTTATCACTAGACTAGAGGCCCATAGTAAGTGTTAAGAAATCGCTACTGCATTAAACAGAATGGAGTACACTGGCTTTAGCATCTTCCCAGTTTAGATCTTTTTTTAAAATTTGTTTGCATTTTTATTTCGTTGACCACACCATGTGGCATTTGGGAGCTTCCCAACCAGAGATTGAACCCGAGCCCCTGCACTGGAAGTGCTGAATCCCAACCAGTGGGCTGCGAGGCAAGTCCCAAGTATGGACCTTTTTAGTCTATAAACCCTAATTCAAAAAGAGAGCATTAGGCAACTTTTTTAACCTGTGCCAGATGTGTGTTTTATATATATATATGCAAGTTAGATACTATCACTCCCTTTTAGAGATGATGAAACTGAGGGATTAAATCCCACTTGTGGATTTCTCTGGTGGTCCAGTGATTAAGAATTCTCTTGCCAGTGCCGGGGACACGGGTTCGATCCCTGGTCCAGGAAGATCCCCCATGCCTCAAGAAACTGGGCCCGAGAGACACAATGGCTGTGCCTCTGCTCCCGAGCCTGTGCCCCACTCACCGCCACCAGAGGCAGCCTGCATGCAGCAACGAAGACCCCGCCCAGCCAAAAATAAATTAATTAAAAATTTCACAGACTTATCCAAATTAAGTGCTCTTTCTACTATATTGACTGTTTCTGCTAAGCTGCCCCTCAGTGCCGGGTCTGCTGATCACATACGTGCCTGCTGCATGTGGGTACTTCCTCCTCTTGCTTTACCTTTTGGTCCATTTTTAATGTCATTTTTTTTCTGCCAAATTTGTCCATAACTGTATTTCTCATTTTGTGCTATTAATACTGGGTTCCGGTAAGGTGCTTTCCAAGAAACATATGTTCCTGGTGCGTTTGGAAATTTAATAATGCCTCACACCTCAGAAAGCTAAACTTGGTGTGCTGAAAAATATCTTCACCTCCAACACATTCTGCCTATAAGCACAGCTCATGTAGTGACAAGTTAACTAAGGAAGTAGAAAAATCAAATTTTAAAATATCTGAGTTGAGGCGATTTCACAGGCTTTTGTTAAATCATGAACTTTTGGATACCAAGTAGCCTTATGTTTTTTAAAGCCTTGGCTGTACAACCAATGTTTATATTTGATCAAAATCTTTGGAATGGGAACTTCCCTGGAGGTCCAGTGGTTAAGACTCTGCACTCACAATGCAGAGGGTGTGGTTTCCATCCCTGATTGGGGAACTAAGATCTCAAATGCCATATGGCCTGGCCAAAAAAACAAATTTGGTATCAAGGGAGGGGAAGGCCATGGACATTCTGGCTATTCATTCTCTGCTATTAAAAGAAGGTTTGATACAGACAATATTGAAGAGAAAAATGGATTTGCATTAAAAGACTGAATGATCCCAGCCCAGCCCTTGGCTCCCAGCTGTTTGCACAGCATCACCTTGTTCCCTGGGGGCGATGTGGCCCAGAGTGAAAGGGTGTTGCTTTCTGGCTTGACAACACACAGACCTCAACAATTAGTGTCTTACCTGCTTTACAAAGAGCAGGGTTGTTCAGGCCGGCCACTCCCTTCTTCCCCAGGTTAAAAAAAACAACGAGGCCGTCAGAGGTGAGGGAGCTTGCACAGGGTGACACCCTGGCTGAGAGAAGGATGAGGCCGAGCCCGCCCCTTGCCTGTGCCTGCCCTCCACCGAGCATACTGCTCTGGGCGCTCATTTCTCATTCAGGAATGATCTTTACTCTGTGAGTTGCAGAGCAGCCCCGACCCCCTCCCCACCACCACCACCAAACTCTCTCTGCCCATTTGTGCGTAAAGAACAAGGAATCTGGATTTCCCTGGTGGCCCATGGCTAAGAACCTGCCTTGCAATGCTGTGAACTGAGATCCCCCAAGCCACAGAGCAACTGAGCCCTTATGCAACTATGGAGCCCACAGGCCGCAACTAGGGAGTCCATGTGCTTCCGTGGAAGATCTCACATGGCACCACTAAGACACAATGCAGCCAAATAAATATTAAAAAAGAGAACATGGAATCGGCACTCAATTTTGTGAACTTTGCATGAGTTCCCTAACGTGGCTCCAACTACTATCTTGTTCTTACTTTCGCTGAGCATTAACCAAGTTAGCTGTGACAAACCTAGACAGCATATTAAACAAGAGAGACACTACTTTGCCAACAAAGGACCATCTAGTCAAAGCTCTGGTTTTTGCAGTAGTCATGTACAGATGTGAGAGTTGGACCATAAAAAGACTGAGTGCCAAAGAGCTGATGCTTTCAAACTGTGCTGAAAACAACTCCTGAGAATCCCTTGCACTGCTAGGAGATCCCACCAGTCCATCCTAAAGGAGATCAGTCCTGAACATTCCTTGGAAAGACTGATGCTGAAGCTGAAGCTCCAGTACTTTGGCCACCTGATGCGAAGAGCAGACTCATTAGAAAAGACCCTAATGCTGGGAAAGATTGAGGGCAGGAAGAGAAGGGGGTGACAGAGAATGAGATGGTTGGATGTCAACAACGACTCAATGGACATGAGTTTGAGCAAGCTCCAGGAGACAGAGGAGGACAGGGAAGCCTGGCATGCTGCAGTCCATGGGGTCTCAAAGAGTTGGACTGAATGACTGAACAGCAACGACCCCGTAGGGCCAGTTCTAAGCTTCCACAGCAGACAACATAGCTTCACACCACCTCCCCTTCCAAGGCAGAGATGAAAAGGGAAATAAGAGCAGAGTGGCCTGCGAGCGGCAGTGAATGTTGAGTGACTCTGTTTAAGCATCTATAATAAGGAAAATCCTTCTGGCTTTATGTGAAGGTGAAGTGAAAGTCGCTCAGTCATGTCTGACTCTTTGAGACCCCGTGGACTTACACAGTCCATGGAATTCTCCAGGACAGAATACTGGAGTGGGTACCCTTTCCCTTCTCCAGGGGATCTTCCCAACCAGGGATTGAACCCATGTCTCCCACATTGCAAGCGGATTCTTTACCAGCTGAGCCACAAGGGAAGCCCAAAAGTGGCTCCGTCCTGTGCGACTCTTTGTGATCCCAAGGACTGTAGCCTACCAGGCTCCTCTGTCCATGAAATTTTCCAATCAAGAGTACTGGAGTGGGTTTCCATTTCCTTCTCAGGGGATCTTCCCAACCCAGGGATTGAGCCCAGGTCTTCCACATTGCAGGTGGACACTTCTACCCTCTGAGCCACCTGGCTTTATACAAAACTCTAAAATATGGAAAACATGAACACTGAATAACTTCATTAAATGACATATGGTAATCATCTTCTGAGGGGTTTTTTTAATTTTAAAATTAGAAACTGGCTAAATCTGACAATAATTTTTCCATAAACAAACATTTATGAAGTTCTCCCACTGGCTTAGTCACTGAGTATGAAAAGACAAACTGAACAAGACAGTTTTTGCCTTTGAGAAATCCACACTCAATTGCAGAACGGGCTTCCCTGGTGGCTCAGTGGTAAAGAATCCACTGGCAATGCAGGAGACTCAGATTCGATCCCTGGGTTCGGAAGATCTGCTGGAGAAGGAAATGGCACCGCACTCCAGTATTCTTCCCTGGGAAGTCTCACGGACAGAAGAGCCTGGCGGGCTACAGTACTTGGGGTCACAAAGAGTAAGAGACGACTGAGCAACTAACACTTTATGACTATATATACATACATATACATATTACATATTTTATTTTAATTCTCTTGATTTTTTAAATTGAAGTGTAGTTGTTTGCAATGTTGTGTTGATTCTGGGTGTATAGCACTGTGATTCAGCTATATAAATGAATTCTTTTTTCAGATTCTTTTTTCTTAGAGGTTACTACAAACCTACTACTACTACAAACCTACTATGCAGGTCAAGAAGCAACAGTTAGAACTGGACGTGAACAATGGACTGGTTCCAAATTAGGAAAGAAGTACGTCAAGGCTGTAAATTGTCACCCTGCTTATTTAACTTATATGCAGAGTATATCAAGTGAAATGCTGGGCTGGAAGAAGCACAAGCTGGAATCAAGATTGCTGGGAGAAATATCAATAACCTCAGATATGCAGATGACACCACCAATATGGCAGAGAGTGAAGAGGAACTAAAAAGCCTCTTGATGAAAGTGAAAGAGGAGAGTGAAAAAGTAGGCTTAAAATTCAATATTCAGAAAACAAAGATCATGGCATCTGGTCTCATCATTTCATGGCAAATAGGAAACATGGGAAACAATGGAAACAGTGATAGACTTTATTTCTGGGGGCTCCAAAATCACTGCAGATGGTGATTGCAGCCATGAAATTAAAAGCTCGCTCCTTGGAAGAAAAGTTATGACCAATCTAGACAGCATATTAAAAAGCAGAGACATTACTTTGTCAACAAAGGCCCATCTAGTCAAAACTATGACTTTTCCAGTAGTTATGTATGGATGTGAGAGTTGGACTAAAAAGAAAGCTGAGCACCAAAGAACTGATGCTTTTAAACTGTGGTGTTGAAGAAGACTCTTGAGAGTCCCTTGGACTGCAAGGAGATCCAACCAGTCCATCCTAAAGGAAATCAGTCCTGAATATTCACTGGAAGGACTGATGCTAAAGCTGAAACTCCAATACTTTGGCCACCTGATGCAAAGAACTGACTCATTGGAAAAGACCCTGATGCTGGGAAGGACTGAAGGCTGGAGAAGGGGACGACAGAGGATGAGATGGTTGGATGGCCTCACCAACTCGATGGATTTGAGTTTGAGCAAGCTCGGGGAGTTGGTGATAGACAGGGAAGCCTGGTGTGCTACAGTCCATGGGGTCACAAAGAGCTGGACACAACTGAGTGACTGAACTGAACCACAGAATATTGATTATATCTCCCCGTTGGGTCCTTGTTGGTTGTCTATTTTTATGTAGTAGTGTATGTGCATATATAACTTTTTAAAGTTATATATAATTTTAAAATATGCTGTAAATATATTACTAAACATAGCAATTAATTTTTAAGCATTGCAAGTTTGTGTTTAACACAAGGGCTAAGATTATATTCAAACTTCAACAGTAACTTATCACAATGAAATCTGGCTCCAGATACAAATAGTATATGTTCCCCAAACATTAACAGGAAGTACTTTATATCTAATCTGAAAAGATCCACCATGCAATAAGCTTCTGTTTGGCTAGGTCTAAATCTAAAGGCTGATTGCTGATATAAGCTGCCACTTAATAAACTACAACTTGAAAAACTTGTACATAATTTATCTCAGTCATCATTATCTTCAGACTCGAAACAACTTTTTAAGAGAGAAAGGTCCCTCAAAAATCTGTTCAGCTCAAGAAATTAGTACTACCTTCACCCATGATGACTTTGTAATAATAGCTACCACTTCATTTGAGCCTTCAATGTGATCAGCATTTCATAAATATTGTCTCTAGTTCTCAAAACATCTCGTAAGTCTAGAAAGTATCTTCATTGTACATCCAGCCATTAAGTGATGTAGCTGGTTTTCAAACCAGTCAATTCAGCCCAAGTTCTAAGTCTCCCTCTTTCCTCCTGATCACGCTGCCTGCGGGCGCAGATAACACTCCTGCTGCAGAGCACAACTTAATACCCTATAATAACCTACATGGGAGGGAATCTAAAGAAGAGCAGATGTATGTATATGTGGGGCTTCCCCGGTGGCTCTAGTGGTAAAGGACCCACCTGCCAATGCAGGAGATGCAGGTTCAGTCCCTGGGTCATGAAGATGCTCTGGAGGAGGGCATGGCACCCCACTCCAGTATCCTTGCCTGGAGAGTCCCATGGACGGAGGAGCCTGGTGGGCTACAGTTCATGGGGTCGCAAAGAGTCAAACATGATTTAGTGACTAAACACCACCACCATGGCTGGCAGGAGGTGTTATTGGGACTTAAATATGAAATTATGTAAGTCAGTCTGGATTTGAGATAAGAGGGTTTGCAGTCTTGCAATTCCAATCTACATTTTTTATGCATTTACACAGATTTTAATGCAATGTGGAAAAATTTTTCCAGCAAATATTCAATCTAGAGGGGAACTCCTGGGATACAAAGATGAATAAAAAACATGGAAGTTGCCCTCAAGAGAATTATGCTTTGGAAGCAAAGATGTGTGCTCAGCGTGTGGTCAGTCGCTGACCGTGCTGACTGTGTGGTCAGTTTCTAAGCTGTGTCTGACTCTTTGTGACCCCATGGACTGTAGCCCACCAGGCTCCTCTGTCCCTGGGATTCTCCAGGCAAGAATGCTGGAGTGGGTTGCCATGGCCTCCTCCAGGGGATCTTCCTGACCCAGGAATCCAATCCACGTCTCCTACATTTGCAGCCAGATTCTTTACTGCTGAGCCACCAGGGAAGCCAGCCATCACTGGTGCTACTGAGCAAGTTTAATTCAGGGGAAAAAAAAGATATCACTTTGATATCAATAAAAAATTATCATATTTTTCCCTATAATACTTCCCAGGTAAGTGACTTGTTATTTAACCTCTAATGAAGTAGAAGAACTTTGATTCTCAAATTCAAATTTGTTGTACAAATGGCAGAATATCAGTAATGAGGGACTTCCACCTGCACAATAAATCTGGGGGGGGGGTGTTTGTTTTTTATTTTTATTTAATTTTTATTGAAATATAGGTGATTTAAAATGTTCTGTTAGTTTCAGAAGTTCAGCAAAGTGATTCAGTTACATATATACATATATCTATTTATTCAGGGGCGTCCCTGGTGGCTCAGATGGTAAAGAATCTGCCTGCAGTGCAGTAGACCCTTAGATTCTTTTTTTATTATAGGTTATTACAAGATATTGAGTATAGTTCCCAGGGCCAAACAAGTTCAACAAATTTGAATTTTGCTCTCACAATACTGACAAATCAATTTGCCTTTATTTTTCCATGTGCTTCTAATCTTGCAACCAAATGTATATATGAAACATATTTATATTTGTTCACATGAAGCACACACATTTGTATGTTTCCCATATCACTCTGTCTGTTTTTTATATTTCTATCTTTGCTTCCACGGCTTCCCAGGTGTTTCAGTGGTAAAGAATCCACCTGCAGTGCAATTCTTTACCACTGAGTAAAGATCTCTGCGTTCAGTCCCTGGGTCAGGGAGATCCCCTAGAGGAGGAAATGGCAACCCACTCCAGTATTCTTGCCTGGAGAATCCTATGGACAGAGGAGCCTGGCAGCCTCCAGGCCATGAGGTCACAGAGTCAGACACAACTTAGCAGCTGACCACACAGTCAGCACGGCCAGCGACTGACCACACGCTGAGCACACACCTTTGCTTCCAAAGCATGATTCTCTTTGAGGGCAGCTTCCATGGTTTTTATTCATCTTTGTATCCCATCATAAAGGATGATGGCATATATGAGCACTTGATAAATTTTTATAGATTTATTTGCTATCACTTACTTCTTTTCCATTGCAAACAATTCTAATGCTTGAAATATTAGATGATAATTATTTCTTATTAACTGTATACATTCTGCAGGCAGCTTAATCAATAGATATTATACAATAGAATCAACTTTTGATTAATTTCCTACTATATTGGAAATTATTCACTTATTAAAATATGGTTTCCTTTAAAGTGAAAATTTTAAAGCTTAGACTAAACAGATTTTCTAGCAACCCAAAACATTGTGTGAAATTATTCTTACCTATATAGAATAGAAAGAAAATATTTATATCCCCAAATTATTTCATAATAATTGAAATAATTGACTTATAATTTTCATAATTTCCACAAAGCTATTAAGAACCCAAGAATGAAATTCTAAGTTCACATAGGTGATATCATTCTACTGGAATAAATATAAAGCCTGGTTATAATTAAGTAAATGATAAACAATTCTTACACAAGAAATACTTGTGAAAGATACAAGTATTGCCACATTTACAAAAAATTCAAACCATCGTAGAACAAACTGCTCTATTTTAAAAGATATTTGATTTAATAAAAATAAAATTGCACAGCCTTTGATTTCAATCAAGTCAGCTTTGGGTTTCAATCATTTAATGTAAAATTCCAGTGCAATGTTCATCACTAAAAATAACAGGTAATGCTAGCATTTACCTTCTTGCCTTCAGAGTTGCTCCTAACAGCTGGCCAGGTAAGTTTCAATCCACACCCTGTCAGGAATGGAAATATATGAACTCTGCCCCTCCCACACTGGCATTCTTCCAAGTGCCATTTCAGCATCCAGGGTACAACTGTCATTGATTAATGACAAAAGAAAAGAAAAGAAAAAGGAATGTGTGTCCCATATTTTTAAACAAATTCTCATTCTCTGTGCCTTCAACTAAATTAAATATTTAACTTACTATTTGTATATTTTCTTTGATCTTTCTAATTGGGTCTCTTTAAAGAGACCTCATAGTGATAGCTGACCTATACCTTTCAACCCAAACCCTTATACCAGATAAAGATGCAAAGAACCATTTTACTTTATACCCATGTCTTGGATATTCTCTCATGCTTGAATTTCTATAGTTTATTCAAAACTTTTTTTTTTTTTTTTACTATTACAAATGACTTTCAAAACATGCTTTAAGTTGTTTTCAAAGTTTGGGGGTTTTCCCCTGCAGCATCCTTGGGGTGGGGATCAGGGATTGCTATTTAATTTATCTACTAGAATAGTTGAATAACAATGAGAAGGTGTAAATTATCAAGCCCTACTGACAGAGACGGGGCGGGGCAGAGCAGGGTGACTGGAGGTACATTCCAGAAATGAACTAACTGGCTAAGAAACAAAGGACTGGTCAGTTTTGGGCCAATGTCTCCAGAAAACCTGTTCAGCTTCCCTTCCTGCTCTCTGTGACCTGCTCGTCTATTTTATTTTTATTTCCTCAAAAGACTATAGACCCCAGTTGCTCCCACTTTCTTCCTTTTCTTTCTGTCTTTCCTCTTACCCTTCTTTTCTTTTTTTTCTTCCTTATTGGGCTCCTGATAAAACTTTCATCAGACAAATGCATTCCACAACTGAAAAACACAATAGTTTTAAAACTGAAATAAATAATTTCTGATGTCACTCTAGTCCTAGCATTCCACGACCCTGATTTGTTTATGACCATAACATGGCAGTTCCTGAACAGGGAACAAAGGCTGTAACTATTAACGAAAGAGAGGAGCAGTAAAAGCTTTGCAATCAACACAAGTTAGGGACAAAATAAGGATTCCTCTATGGCTTGGTTCCTTTTTTGACAGTTTTGTCTTCCTTTTCTAACTTCTTGTCAGACAACAGTATTATGTGAGCTCCAACACAACAAATACAATTATTGTATTAGATACAGGGAAATTTAAAAGAAAGCTTTTTAAAGTGAGAGTATTGCCTTTAATGAGAATATAAGCTGTTGTATACACCCTATGTGTTTGTAAACTTATTCGGAGAATATAAGCTACTTAAGCTGGTGTATAAATTAAACAAGTGAAAACCACTTTAGAAGATAAGATATCAACCAGTGGGAATCAGTAGCTCAACATCAAAAGGGTCTCTCAACTCTGTGGTAGACATAGAAAACAGAAGTGTTGTTAATTACCTTTTCTGGTTTAACCCTTTGTAATAAGGACTACTGACAGTTTACTTAAGAGGGAGATAAAAATTTCAGTAAGTCCGTAAAGTGAATGAGATGAATTTACGCAGATAATTTTCAGCACTTTAAGAATACTTTATAATTTGAGGTGGTGCGTATGTTAATTAGCTCCATAGTAATGATTATTTCACAATGTATGCAGATATCAAAATATTTGCATACCTTAAATACACATAATTTTTGTTTGTCAGTTATACCTCAGTAAATCTGGGGAGGAAAAGAACGTTTTACACCCAAATATAACTCGGTCTGTGAATCGTAGGTCAGACTCACCCGCCCGGCCTTGGCCATCCTTGTTTACTCACTTATGCTGTGAATTGCCTTCACTTTTTCAAGAAAATGCATATGGATTTTTTTTCTCTAAATGTTTCCACAAACTTCTAAAACCATCATTTTTCAGTTGAGTTTGGTCATTGGTTTTGATTTACAAGGGGTTGGAAAATTTTAACCTGTGAATCAGGTTGTGAATCAACTACTATTTCATGCCAGTTGATCAGTAACTACTTCCTGAGATTGCTGTCCAGCATTGCCATGCAAAAACATGTACTATTGACATTTACAACAGGATGATTTATTTGCCCAGCTCCCTGGATCTCTGCCCAGCACCAGTTTGGGTGCCTGGGCAGATCCAATGCTTGTTTGAATATCTTTCATCTAGGATTGCATGTGTTCATTCTTTCAAATAATCCAACAAAGATCTGGTTACAGATGACTATGTCTTGCAACCCTAAAAAAGTTGGGGTAGTGTGATTATCCTATGGGCTTCACAAGTAGCTCAGATGGTAAAGAATCTGCTTGCAATGTGGGAAATTTGGGTTCGAGCCCTGAGTCGGGAAGATCCCCTGGAGATTTGTGATGATGAACCCTCCACTGAGTGTAGCTAGATATGAAGGTGCTGGGATAAACCACCAAAGGGGGCAAGAGAATCCGCTGAGCGTCCACCATGTGTCAAGCACCATTTGGAACTCTCCATATGTAATTTCATGTGAGTGACTGAAGAAGGTGAGTCTCTAATACCAATGACTTACGGTGTCAGAGAATTAGGCTAGAGTTTGAAGGAATTTTGAAGGTCAGTGCTATGTTCAAGGCAAGTTAAGGAAGTTTTTCTATGGCAACACGCTGTAAAAACAGGGTTTCATCAAGTGAGAGTAAGATGGCAACCCACTCCAGTATTCTTGCCTGGGAAATCCCTTGAACAGAGGAGCCTGGAGGGCTACAGTCCATGGAGCGGTAAAGAGTTGGATACAAGTGAGTGCGCCTAGCACTTGCTCATCCTTACTTTAAATGATGACATATTATAATTTTTAAAGTCTATGAAAATCTTACATCCTTAGATATATAACCTCTCCTTACATAGAACAAATGTAATAAAAATATGCATCTTGGTTTGAACTTAACCTCAGACAAAACTCTAAGTTCCTTGAGTATTGCCATAAAATAATGATCCAGACATTTATTTGATGAATAACTATGTTCTGAGTGCCTACTACATGTCAGACACTGGGTGTACAATGTCAAGAGTGTGATTGTTCCCGCACCCATGATCCCTAATAAGAAATAAGAGCTTATTATCCAGACTGTATGACCTGTGTGACATGTAATAAACATTCATGGAGGGCCTTCCAGGTCCATTATCTCGTTGAATCCTTCCAATATGTCAGGGAGGGAGATATTATTATCCCAAGGTGATAAACGAGAAAACTAAGATTCAGGCAAGTTAAGGTGCTCAGTCATGATGCTAGAAAATAGCAGGATAGTATTAGCACCCGCCTGCCTCTCTGATCCCAAAATTAAGATCTGCAACACATACAGCTTCAATACCAAGACAATGAGCCCCAAAAGGTACCTCCACCATCAACAGTTTGCCCCATCCCAGCACGTACCCGGAAGTCAGTGAGGACTGTCTCCAGCTAAAGCCTGTGCTCTGATGAAGTCAATTCAAGGCCAGACAGAGGAAGGAACAGCCACGTCTTACAGCCTGTGGAAACAGGTAAGGATAGGTGTTGAACAAGAAATTCTATGTGTTTTAAACAATGACCATGAATCAGAATAATTAACCTATAAGACGGGGTGGGGGCAGGGGGGAGACCTACATCTGTGGTCATTAGAGCAATGAGTTTTAAAATTAAAGTAATTATCTCTAATTCTGTGTTATCACTCCTTTAGAATAGAATATTCCACTAACACAGCCTCTCTTTACACAGTCTCCCACAGCCTGTCATTCCTGGAAAATACAGCTTACAGAGGAAGCCTTTACAAAGGGCTGCTAGAAAGTCTGGACTTTCTCTCTCTCTCTTTTTATTGAGGTATAGCTGACTTATAATATTATGTTAATTTCTACTGTACAGCACAGTGATGTATAGCCAAAAAGCTTGTTCAGCTTTTTCCATTACATGTTACGGAAAAACTCAAATGAACTTTTTGGCCAACCATATATATGTGTTCTTTTTCGTATTCTTTTCCATTACAGTTTATCACAGAATATGGGTATAGTTCCTTTTGCCGTACAGTAAGACCTTGCTGTTTATCCATTCTATATATAATGGTTCACATCTGCTAATCCCAGACTCGCAATCCATCCTCCCCCACCACACCCCTCAGCAACCAGGAGTCTGTTCTCAACGTCTGTAAGTCTATTTCTGTTTCATTGATAAGATCATGTGTTTCTTAGACTTAACATTTTAGACTTAACGTATAAGTGATATCATATGATATTTGTCTTTTTCTGACTTACTTCACCTGGTATGATCATCTCTAGGTCTATCCCTGTTGCTGCAGATGGTGGTATTTCGTTCTTCACACAGCTGAGTAGTACTCCACTGTGTACATGTACCGCGTCTTCTTTGCTGGACTTTCTCTCTCTGTTCCTTGCTCTCCCCGAACACCTTACAGAGCCCCTGAAGCACTGTGAAACTGCACGAGCTCACAATTTACAAATGTAATATGCAAAATCCACAAGGAATGGTTTTCATAGCTTGTCCCAGTCCAGTCCCAGCAAACAGACTGAGAGGTTTCAAAACTCTATGGTTTCAAGTATTAGTAAGTGTGAAGCAAAGTAAAGTATAGCTGAGAGAGAAGTCTAGCATTGCAAATACCGTCTCCATGCCTCTGTGACCTGCCCAGCCACGACTGCAGCATCTAGGAAAGTCACCAAGCATCCTCCCCAGCGTTGATTGTCTTCCTGTAGCATCTCAGACAGAACCTAACTAATGAACAAATTCTCTCCCCTCTTCCTTTATCTCTCTGGTTTCTTCTCTCTCATTTTTCTAATGAGGTTTTTCAGAATAACTTTTTAAAACATTTATTTATTTATTTATTTGGCTGCACTGGATCTCGGTTGCAGCATGCAGGAACTTCTGACTTCATTGCAGCATGCAAACCCTTAGTTGCAGCACGCGAGATCTAGTTCCCTGACCAGGGATCAAGCCTGGCCCCTAGCATTGGGACCGTGCAGTCTTAGCCGCTGGACCACCGGCAAGTCCCGCTCCTGCTGTGTCCCTGACTTTCTCATCTCGCTCCCTCTGCCAGTGAGTCCCACCCTAACCTCGGGTTCTCGCTCTCTCCTTCTCTCAGAGTTAGGCTATTTCAGAGGAATGATTCACTTGCACAGCTCACCAGACATTACCATCATCATTATAGCAACACCGACTCTTTTTCAAAGCATGGTTCATATCTGAAGGAAAATACGTCCTTGGAGGACTTCTGAGGTCATTGAATTTCCATAGAAAGTGCTCTTCCTCTTTATGAAATTTCAGGACAGTACACTGTGTTATATCAAAAACTATCCCCAAGCCATGACTGAATGTGCATCAGAATTTGAGGAGTAAATATTACTGCCTGCATTGTATCAATAAAGAAAACTTTATCCCACTACAAAAGAAAATCCTAAAATTCTGTGGAATGTTAAAGTGGTGAACTCTTACCTATAAACGAGAGAATCAGAGACTCTAAAGGAACTTAAAGTAGCATATAACTTGCTAATATGAAATTGAGCTGTCATAAGTCAGAGTTAACTAGCAGAATAATAATAATATAACTAGGAATATAACTGTAAAAGTGATAAACATCTTGAATTAGAGAGATGATCAGAAATTTGGGACAGTTCAGTTCAGTCGCTCACTCGTGTCCGACTCTTTGTGACCCCATGAACTGCAGCACGTCAGGCCTGCCTGTCCATCACCAACTCCCAGAGTTTACTCAAACTCATGTCCATCGAGTCGGTGATGCCATCCAGCCATCTCATCCTCTGTCGACACCTTCTCCTCCTGCCCCCAATCCCTCCCAGCATCAGGGTCTTTTCCAATGAGTCAGCTCTTCACATGAGGTGGCCAAAGTATTGGAGTTTCAGCTTCAGCATCAGTCCTTCCAATGAACACGCAGGACTGATCTCCTTTAGGATGGACTGGTTGGATCTCCTTGCAGTACAAGGGACTCTCAAGAGTCTTCTCCAACACCACAGTTCAAAAGCATCAATTCTTCGGTGCTCAGCTTTCTACACAGACCAACTCTCACATCCATACATGACCACTGGAAAAACCATAGCTTTGACTAGATGGACCTTTGTTGGCAAAGTAACGTCTCTGCTTTTTAATATGCTATCTAGGTTGGTCATAAGTTTCCTTCCAAGGAGTAAGCGTCTTTTAATTTCATGGCTGCAATCACCATCTGCAGTGATTTTAGAGCCCCCCAAAATAAAGTCTGACACTGTTTCCACTGTCTCCCCATCTATTTCCCATGAAGTGATGGGACCAGATGCCATGATCTTAGTTTTCTGAATGTTGAGCTTTAAGCCAACTTTTTCACTCTCCTCTTTCACTTTCATCAAGAGGCTTTTTTTTGGGGGGGAGGGGGTGAACAGTAGACTACATTAAATGAATTTTAAATAATACATGTCATTTGAGAATGCTAAAGATATTTAGTAATATAAATAATATATAAATATAAATAAAAAATAAAGCTAATTATAAGCCCATCAAAATTCACGCTTCCTTTTTTCCATATACTCTCTTTTTACATAGTTAACTTCACACTACATTTGTAGTTTTGCATTTTTTTCATTTAATACTACAAAGGAAATATTTCTCTGTATCATAAAATTCTGTTTATAAAAATTACTTTTAATGGTTATGTGACTGTGCCATAAACTAGTCACCTCTTCCCTTACTAATTGGGCTTCCCTTGTGGCTCAGCTGGTAAAGAACCCACCTGCAATGAAGACCCAGGTCTGATACCCTGGAGAAGGGAAAGGCAACCCACTCCGGTATTCTGGCCTGGAGAATCCCATGGCCTGTGTAGTCCATGGGGTCACAAAGAGTCGGACACGACTGAGTGACTTTCACTCCCTTACTAATTAAACATTTCGGGGGGTTCTGATTTATATAAATAGTGCTATTAAAAATCTCTGGTGGACTCCTCTGGTGGTCCAGTGGTCGGGAATCTGCCTGCCAATGCAGGGGACAAGGGTTCAATCCCTGCTCCGGGAATATCCCACGTACCCCGGGACAACTAAGCCCACTCGCCGCAAGTCCTGCGCAGATACTCCCGAGCTGGGCTCCCAACGAGAGGGGCCGCCTCAGCGAGAAGCCTGCGCAGCTCGAGCAGCGAGCCGCCTAGCACTGCGGGTAGAGACCGCCAGTGCGCAGCGACCAAGACCCAGCGCAGCCAATACATAAACACGGAAATTTTTTTTAAATCTTTGGTTTCAGCCTTTTTATTGGAATCTCAGATAGTTTCTATAGCAGAGAGATCTAGGTGTTGAATTAATGGCTAACACTCATGAACATTTCTGCGCTTGACCACATCATGTCAAATGTACTCCACTAATGCAGAGAACGGGTTGCCTTTCCACTGTGACTAACCAGTTGTTCCTCCTCTAAAACCTGGGAACCAAACCTTCACTCTCCTAAGAAAGGCAGCAGAGAGAGGCATGAAGTGGCCAGCACTCCTCACAGGCTTCTCCATTGATCCCTGCAGTGCAGGCTCCGTGGGTGGCTGTTGCCAGTCTGTGATTCTCTCAAGTCAGCTTTGGAGCCTCCTTCAGCTAATCTCTCTGGGGCAGGGACAGGGAGTGACCAGCTAACTTTCTGAGTATTCTTAAGGGAACACCTTTATCATATTCTTTCCTGTGAATCCTGTTGTAATTCTCTATGTACAGGTATTGAGTTTTTCCTGTGACCCAGCAATGCCTTACATATGCTATGCTAATAGGATATGCTATTGCAAAACTTAGAAGACAAATCTCAAAAATGGAATTTAGCTGGTTATATTAGAGATCAAAATCAAAACCACAATAAGGTACCAGCTCACAGCAGTCAGAATGGCCATCATCAAAAAGTCTACAAATAAAAAATGCTGGAAAGGGTATGGATAAAAGGGAACCCTCCTACACTATTGGTGGAAATGTAAATTGGTACAGCCACCATGGAGAACAATATAGAGATTCCTTAAAAAAGTAAAAATAGAACTACCATATGAACTGACAATCCCACTCTTGGGTATATATCCAGAAAAAAATCTAAACTTTGAAGAGATACATGCACCCCAATTTCATAGCAACACTATTTACAATAACCAAAATATGGAAGCAGCCTAAACGTTGAATGGATAAAGAAGGTGTGATATACATGTACAATGGTATATTACTCAGCCATAAAAAAAGTGAAATAATGCTTTTCTGCAGTGACATAGATTAACCTAGAGATTATAATACTAAGTGAAGAAAGTCAGATAAAGGCTGATATCATATGATATCATTTATATGTAGAATCCAAAAACAAAATGATGAGATAAACTTATTTATAAAACAGAAATAAACTCACAAACATAGAAAACAAATTTATGGTTACCAAAGGGAGAATCAGCGGGAAGAGATAAATGGCCAATTTGGTTAAAATATACGAACTACTATATATAAAATAGATAACTAACAAGGACTTACTGGCTCCAGTAGTAAAGTATCCTCCTGACAATGCAGGAGACACAAGAGATGTGGGTTTGATCCCTGGATCAGGAAGGTTCCCTGGAGAAAGAAATGGCAACCCACTCCAGTATTCTTGCCTGAGAAACCTCACACACTGAGGAGCCTGGCAGGCTACAGGCCATGGGGTCGCAAATAGAGACGCCTAACTGACTAAACAACAGCAGCAGTGATCATAAAGAGGAAACGAGGCCGGAAGAGAGGAAATGACTGGTAAATATGAAACCTCAGTTCTCTTTTTCATAGAGAGAACAAGTGGTAGTCTCAGCCGACCCAGGTAGAGGTCCTTAGGTTAAACGCTGACCAGAAATAAAGGGGGGATTTCAAGGATAATTCATTCCTATGAAACTTCATCCAGTTACCTTGGACTTTTGAAGACAGTAAAGAACTATGTACCAAGTCAGGGGATTTGCCTCATTTAATTTGCCACAACTGAACTTCTGTTTCAGCTATTATGAGGTTCCCAGACATCTAGTGAAGCTAAGGGAACATGGTTATGGATAGAACACCAAGAACAGACAATATATGTTTCAGTCTAATTTAATAATTATGCTCAGGGACGTCCCTGGTGGTCCAGTGGTTAAGAATCTACCTTCCAATGCAGGGGACGTAGGTTCGATCCCTGTTTGGGAAACAAGTGAAGATCCCACTTGTTGCAGGGGAACTGCATGGCACGACTATAGAAGCCTGAGAATCACAGTGAAAACCAGCACAGCCAAAAAAAAATTAAAATAGATTTTAAAAAACAGTAATTTTTAAAGGTAAACATCTCAAAAAAATCCTTAGAACATCTATGGTTCATACATCCACTGTCCTTCCATTCCTCGCCTTTGAACTCACTCCTAGGGCTTCCATCATACCAATTAGATCTTTTCTTATTACTCACAATTAAATTCACAGTATTGATTTTCCTTCTTTTATGCATTTGTTCATCATATTAGGATTAAGTCATTGCTATGTCCCAGTAGTAATAACTTTAAGACTTGTCCTTTTAAAGTGCTTGTTTATCCACCTAAGAGATTAATTTATTCTCAAAGACAATTTAAAAATGTATCAGCTATTTCTGCTCCATTTGTTGAAGAACTACTTTTTCTCCATTGAATTGTCTTGTGCTCTTGTAATAAAAAAAAAAAAAATCAATTGACCATAAATGTAAGAGTCTATTTCTAGAGTCTCAATTCTACCTCATTGATCTATCTGTCTACCTTAATGTCAATAGTTCACCATCTTGATTACACAAACAAAAGAATAAAGTTGGACTCTACCTAATATCATACACAAAAATTAACTCAAAATTGATGTAAAAGTTAAAACTAAAAAATTTTTAGAGAAAAAAACATAAAGGTAAACCTTTGTGACTTTCGGTTAGACAATGATTTCTTAGATATGACACCAAAAACACAGCATCAAAAAAAAAATTGCTAAATTGGAATTTATCAAAATCTTAAAAGTTGGAATGACAGAAGACACCAACAAGAAGGTAAAAATTAAAAGACCACCAACTAAATGGAAGATATTTTCAAGTCACATGTCAGATAAGGAACTTGTATCCAGGATATTCAGAACTTGCAACTCAACAATTAAAACATAAATAACTAAATTTTCAAATGGGCAGATAACTTCAAAAGAAATTTCTCCAGAGGAGATTTTCAAATGGCCAATAACCATATTATTAGTCATTAGGGAGATGCACATCAAAACCCAATGACATACTGACTCATACACACTAGGATGGTTATAATCAAAATGAGAGACAATAACAGGTGTTGCTGAAGATGTGGAAAAATTGGAACCCTCATACATA
This sequence comes from Cervus elaphus, assembly GCF_910594005.1. Taxonomy (NCBI): domain Eukaryota; kingdom Metazoa; phylum Chordata; class Mammalia; order Artiodactyla; family Cervidae; genus Cervus; species Cervus elaphus. Next base: position 63,713,835 of record NC_057841.1, on the reverse strand, counting down.
ACTGACAAGAATGTAAAATGGAACTTTGGAAAACAGACTGGCGGTTCTTCAAAATCCTAAACATAGAGTCACCATAGGATCCAGCAAGTTCACGCCTAGATATATACTCAAGAGAAATGGAAACATATGTACACACAAAACTTCATATTGAAATGGTGATAGTGGTGTTATTTATGACAGCCAACAAGGGTGAGCAACTCAAATGTCCATCAGCTGATGAATGGAGAAACAAAATGAGGTTTACCCGTACAATGGAATTTTATTAAGCCTTACAAAATAGTTAGTTAATTAGTTAATCAATACATACTAAACCATACATGTATCTTGAAAACTTTATGCTACACAAAGAAAGTCACAAAAAGCTATACACTGTGTGATTCCATCTACATGAAATGTCCAAAATAGGCCAATCCTAAGAACCTGCCTGCCAGTGCAGGACGTAAGAGACACAGGTTCAATCTCCGGGTTGGGAAGATCCCCTGAAGGAGGGCATGGCAACCCACTCCAGTATTCTCGCCTGGAGAATCCCATGGACAGAGGAGCCTGGTGGACTATAGCCTATGGAGTCGCAAGTCAGACATGACTGAGCATGCATGAGCACCAAGCATACACTTTAAAAAGGTGACTTTTTTAACAAATGAGTGAATTTGATCACATGTGAATTATATCTCTATAAAGCTGTTTTAAAAAGGTATTTGAAATAATGCTTTGAGCAGATCAAAACTTCCAACAGAAGTCCAAGTGCCTGAGGTCTTTTCATTCTTTCATGTCTTTTTTCCAAGTTGCTTTTACACAAAGTACCATTCAATAAGCAGTCATCACACAGCTACTGTACACTAAAAGGAGGCTTTTAGAAATGAAGACAGACCTAAAGTTGACATCTGGTGGAACTTCCATTATTCATCAGAAAAGTATACACCACAGCCCACATTTCATGACACTTCCCACCTGTTCTCATTCCCTTTCTATTCAGCCAAATGTGCTCCTCCTGGGCTTAACCTCACCTCAAAGTACACAAATCTAATGCTACTTTTAAATAACACTGATAAAATACTTCTAAAGATTAGTCATTAGATATAAATTCATAGATATGATCTATTCTCATGGGAATGTTTTAACCCAGCCCTAGGGGGTTTCCAGGTGGGGAGGTCTGACAGAATGTGGTCCACTGGAGAAGGGAATGGCAAACCACTTCAGTATTCTTGCCTTGAGAACCCCATGAACAGTATGAAAAGGCAAAATGATAGGATACTGAAAGAGGAACTCCCCAGGTCGGTAGGTGCCCAATATGCTACTGGAGATCAGTGGAGAAATAACTCCAGAATGAATGAAGGGATGGAGCCAAAGCAAAAACAATACCCAGTTGTGGATGTGACTGGTGATAGAAGCAAGGTCCAATACTGTAAAGAGCAGTATTTCATAGGAAACTGGAATGTTAGGTCCACGAATCAAGGCAAATTGGAAATGGTCAAACAGGAGATGGCAAGAGTGAATGTCAACATTCTAGGAATCAGCAAACTAAAATGGACTGGAATAGGTGAATTTAACTCAGATGACCATTATATCTACTACTGTGGGCAGGAATCCCTTAGAAGAAATGGAGTAGCCATCATGGTCAACAAAAGAGTCTGAAATGCAGTACATGGATGCAATCTCAAAAATGACAGAATGATCTCTGTTCGTTTCCAAGGCAAACCATTCAATATCACGGTAATCCAAGCCTATGCCCCAACCAGTAATGCTGAAGAGCTGAAGTTGAACAGTTCTATGAAGACCTACATGACCTTTTAGAACTAACACCCGAATAAGACGTCCTTTTCATTATAGGAGACTGGAATGCAAAAGTAGGAAGTCAAGAAACACCTGGAGTAACAGGCAAATTTGGCCCTGGAGTACGGAATGAAGCAGGGCAAAGGCTAATAGAGTTGTGCCAAGAGAATGCACTGGTCATAGCAAACACCCTCTTCCAACAACACAAGAGAAGATTCTACACATGGACATCACCAGATGGTCAACACCGAAATCAGATTGATTATATTCTTTGCAGCCAAAGATGGAGAAGCTCTATACAGTCAGCAAAAACAAGACTGGGCTCAGATCATGAACTCCTTATTGCCAAATTCAGACTTAAATTGAAGAAAGTAGGGAAAACCACTAGACCATTCAGGTATGACCTAAATCAAATCCCTTATGACTATACAATGGAAGTGAGAAATAGATTTAAGGGGCTAGATCTGATAGAGAGAGCCTGATGAACTATGGACTGAGGTTCGTGACATTGTACAGGAGACAGGGATAAAGACTATCCCCATGGAAAAGAAATGCAAAAAGGCAAAATGGTTGTCTGAGGAGGCCTTTTCACAGCATCATCTTTCAGGATTTGAAATAGCTCAACTGGAATTCCATCACCTCCTCTAGCTTTGTTCATAGTGATGCTTTCTAAGGCCCACTTGACTTCACATTCCAGGATGTCTGGCTCTAGGTGAGTGATCACACCATTGTGATTACCTGGGTCATGAAGATCTTTTTTGTACAGCTCTTCTGTGTATTCTTGCCACCTTTTCTTAATATCTTCTGCTTCTGTTAGGTCCCTACCATTTCTGTCCTTTATAGAACCCGGTCTTTGCGGGAAATGTTCCCTTGGTATCTCTAATTTTCTTGAAGAGATCTCTAGTCTTTCCCATTCTGTTGTTTTCCTCTATTTCTTTGCATTGATCACTGAGGAAGGCTTTCTTATCTCTCCTGGTTATTCTTTGGAACTCTGCATTCAAATGCAAATATCTTTCCTTTTCTCCTTTGCTTTTCACTTCTCTTCGTTTCACAGCTATTTGTAAGGCCTCCTCAGACAACCATTTTCATTCCAATCCCTAAGAAAGGCAATCCCAAAGAATGCTCAAACTACCACACAATTGCACTCATCTCACACACTAGCAAAGTAATGCTCAAAATTCTCCAAGCCAGGCTTCAGCAATACGTGAACCGTGAACTTCCAGATGTTCAAGCTGGATTTAGAAAAGGCAGAGGAACCAGAGATCAAATTGCCAACATCTGCTGGATCATCAAAAAAGCAAGAGAGTTCCAGAAAAACATCTATTTCTGCTTTATTGACTATGCCAAAGACTTTGACTATGTGGATCACAATAAACTGTGGAAAATTCTCCAAGAGATGGGAATACCAGACCACCTGACCTGCCTCTTGAGAAACCTATATGCAGGTCAGGAAGCAACAGTTAGAACTGGACATGGAACAACAGACTGGTTCCAAATAGGAAAAGGAGTACGTCAAGGCGGTATGTTGTCACCCTGCTTATTTAACTTATATGCAGAGTACATCATGAGAAATGCTGGGCTGGGGGAAGCACAAGCTGGAATCAAGATTTCGGGGAGAAATATCAATAACCTCAGATATGCAGATGACACCACCCTTAGGGCAGAAAGTGAAGAGAAACTAAAAAGCCTCTTGATGAAAGTGAAAGAGGAGAGTGAAAAAGTTGGCTTAAAGCTCAACATTCAGAAAACTAAGATCATGGCATCTGGTCCCATCACTTCATGGGAAATAGCTGGGGAAACAGTGGAAACAGTGTCAGACTTTATTTTGGGGGGCTCTAAAATCACTGCAGATGGTGATTGCAGCCATGAAATTAAAAGATGCTTACTCCTTCGAAGGAAAGTTATGACCAACCTAGATAGCATATTAAAAAGCAGAGACATTACTTTGCCAACAAAGGTCCGTCTAGTCAAGGCCATGGTTTTTCCAGTGGTCATGTATGGATGTGAGAGTTGGACTATAAAGAAAGCTGAGTGCCGAAGAATTGATGCCTTTGAATTATGGTGTTGGAGAAGACTCTTGAGAGTCCCTTGGACTGCAAGGAGATGCAACCAGTCCATCCTAAAGGAGATCAGTCCTGGGTGTTCATTGGAAGGACTGATGCTGAAGCTGAAACTCCAGTACTTTGGCCACCTCATGTGAAGAGTTGACTCATTGGAAAAGCCCCTGATGCTGGGAGGGATTGGGGGCAGGAGGAGAAGGGGTCAACAGAGGATGAGATGGCTGGATGGCATCACCAACTCGATGGACATGAGTTTGGGTATATTCCAGGAGTTGGTGATGGACAAAGCCTGGCGTGCTGCGGTTCATGGGGTTACACAGAATCGGACACGACTGAGCGACGGAACTGAACTGACTGAACTGAATTCGTATAATGTTATGGGAATCCCTGATGGCTCAGTGGGTAAAGAACACCTGCAATGCAGGAGACACAGGAGATGCAGGTTCGACCACTGGGTTGGCAAGATCCCCTGCAGAAGATAAGGGCGAACCATTCCAGTCTTCTTGCCTGGAAAATCCCATGCATAGAGGAGCCTGGAGAGCTACAGTCCATAGGATCGTCAAGAGTCAGACACGACTGACAACTAAGCACGCACACACAGAATTCATATAATGCTGTGCCTGACAGCTCCTACTTGCCTCTTCAGAAACTCAGAGCTTTATGGGTTTGTTTTATTCTCCCCAGTTTCCCATAACAAATTACTGGGCGCAAAAGAATAGTCATACCATCCATCCACGTTCCTACTGAATTTAGAAATATGGGTGTAGAACTCAGTCATTCAAATTATCCTCCCAGCGCTTGGCTGTCCCCGCTCTGTCATCGCCCATCTGTATCACCTGTCCGCAGGCACGCCGTTGTGCCACTCCATTGTTCTCCTGTGGCTGTTCATCTGTTTTCTCGGCCTGTCCAAACAGAGGACAGAACACGTGGTGGGTCAAGTCAGCACAGGACTCTAAGGACACAGGAGAGCGGACGACAGTCCCACCCGGGAGGAACACACAGTCTAGTAGGAAAGACTCAGTGCATTGGGTGTAAATGTGCAAATTTCCACCAACGTTCCCAGGGCTGTCTAGTGAATTATCAACTCCTTCTCCTTCGATTTTTTTTTCTTCTTAGATTGGAATTGCTTCTCTTACCATCCAATTAGTTTCAGTATATAATAAAGTTAAACACTGACAAAATACAAGTAATAATAGTACCAACTTCACAGAATTGTTTTACAGGTTGAGCAAACTGTGTACATGATGTACCCCACCCAGGATGTAGTGCATAAGAGCTCTCAACAGTGCTTTTCACACAATTCAACAAGACTCAATCCCCACGGTTCACTGCAGCACTGTCTACAATAGCCAGGACATGGAAGCAAGCTAAACATACTGCAGTGAACCTGTCTGCAGGAAGGGATGGAGATGCAGACGTAGACACAGGACGTGTGGACACAGCCGGGAAGGAGACGGCAGGACGAACCGAGGAAGCAGCACTGGCCTGTGTGCACCCCGTGTGTGAGAGAGAGCCGGTGAGACGCTGCCGCACAGTCCGGGGACGCAGCGTGGTGCTGGGCGGCCAGGCTGGTTGCACAGCAGAAACCAGGAGAGCTTTACAAAGCAATTATCCCCCAGATAGCAGAATGAAGGATAAAAAGACCGTGATTTTCCTAGTCCAGTGGAGATCAGGTTCTGACTAATTTAAGTAATCGATATTGGGTGGGATGATCAGTAATAGAAAGAGGTGAAGGGGTTAGTCCATCTGTGGTCCCTTCGTGGAAGTAGAAGGAAGGAAAAGCTCCCAATTTCTCCTAAAGTCAGCTTTTTTTAAATTTGCCCAAAATGGTGAATATATGTAGTGCTGAGTCACTTTGCTGTAACTAACCTGAAACTGACACAACATTGTAAATCAAGTAATTTTTAAAAAATTAAATAAATTTTGCCAAAAAAGGTAAAAAATAGAATTATTCTTGTTTTAATTTAATTTGCATTCCTCTGATTAATTTTAGATTAATCATCAGTTCAGACAGAGTCATTAGCATTTATATTTTTTTCTGTTAAATGTTTCTTTGTATCCATTATACTTTTTAACTTTGAGGTGTTTGTATTTTCTTATTAATTTATAGATTCTCAGTTGATGTTATAAGTACATGTAAACTCCATCTATTGTTCTTCCATTTCTGCCATTTTACCTTTTAATATGATCGTTATTTCTTTCAAAGCATAGCCATTTTAAATTTTTATTAAATCAAATTTGTCTTTTTCTTTATGACTTTTCTAGGAAAACTTTTTTTTTTAATTTGGAACTATTTTAAATTTGCCAAGGTTGCAAGAATGTTACAAAGAATAACTACATAAACTTTATTCAGATTTCCCATTCACTAACTTTTTGTCTAACTTGTTTCATAATTCCATCTGTACCCCACCCCTGCCTCCCTCTCTCCCTCCCTCTCTCTCTCATATATATACACACATAAATTCAGAAGTATTGGTACATAAGTTGCAAACATCATGCCCCTTTACCCCCAAGTACTTAGTCACGTATTCACGAAGAAAAGTGATGTTTTCTTACATAACCACAGTGTAATTATTGAAATCTGAAATTTTAACATTGATACAGTAGTCAATCTATAGTTCTTATTTCAGTCGCACTAATTATCCCCAAAATGTCCTTCATAGCACCTCTTCCCAGTTCAGGATCCAACCCAGGTTTATATGCTGCATTTAGCAGTCCTGTCTCTTCTGTCTTCTTATCTGAACCAGTTTCCCTGCCTTTCTTCACTTTCATGGAATTGACATTTTGAAGAGCACAGACTAATTATTTTGTAAACTGTCTCTCAGTTTAGTTTGTGGTGATTCAAGTTTCCTCATGATTAAAGTTACACATTTTTAACAAGAATGATACCTCTCAGGGCATCATATCAGAAGTGGACCATGTCCATTTATCCTCTGACCAGTTACTTTAACTTTGACCATTTGGTTGGGTGGTATTCTCTAGATTTCTCCATTGTAAAGTCACCATGGTCCCTTTCTATGTTATAAAATAGGAGGGAGATATTTTGAAACTATGGGACTTCCCAGGTGACGCAGTGGTAAAGAATCTACCTGCCAATGCAGGAGACGCAAGAGACACATTATTGATCCCAGGGTCGGGAAGATCCCCTGAAGGAGGAAACAGCAGCCTACTCCAGTATTCTCGCCTGGAGAATCCCATGGATGGAGGAGTCTGGCGGGCTACAACACGTCCTCATCTGCCTTCATCAAACACTTTCACATTTCAGCATCATTAATGATCCTTGCTGGAATCAATTATCACTGTTTCAATATAACTTTTTCTAATCAGTATTCCTTCTATATTTGTAAGCTGGCTTTCTTGGAAGCCATTCTCAGAATCAGAAAACCATTAAAAAAGAAAAAAGATTGAACCTTGTCTATATTCTGCTTTCAACCTTTCATCTAAATTTCATTTAAGAAAAAGACTGTCATTTCTGAGACACTGGCTCCATGATGTGAGTGAGTCCGTGTTTTGTGGTTTCAGTTTCCAAATACGTTTCATCGCAGGCACTCGCCTTCCTCAGCTACCCAGTCATTACACCAGGAGGAGTCAGTCAAGTCCAAAAGCTACTGCAACGCCTCAGCACTCCGGGAAAAGCAACTCGAAAGACGGGTTCCACTGACTAAGGCAGAGAAACGCCACATTCGAACATGAATGAGTACAAATCACTGGGGACTTTGGCTGCGTTTCTCTGGGAGAAAAAGCAGAAGGAAAACTTGTGAATTTCAAGGTCTTTCATATTCCATTAGATTTAATCCTCAGAATATAATTGTACAATCAAAATCAGCAAAGTCTAGCTCTTCTGTGCTGGCTAATACCATGCTTTTTCATGAAAGCTCATGGAACAAGACAATTCTGTGAAAAGTAATGTGGAAAAATCTGGTCTCTTAGAGTCATTGATAGTATAGAAAGAGAGTAAGATACAGCATGAAAAATTCAGGGTCCTCTCACTTAAAATCCAGGTGAGGGTGGGATGATTTAAGAGAATAGCATTGAAACATGTATATTACCATATGTGAAACAGATCACCAGTCTAGGTTCGATGCATGAGACAGGGTGCTTGAGGCTGGTGCACTGGGACGACCCTGAGGGATGGGATGGGGAGGGAGGTGGGAGGGGGGTTCAGGGTGGGGGACACGTGTACACCCATGGCTGATTCATGTCAGTGTATGGCAAAACCACTACAGTATTGTCAAGTAATTTAACCTCCAATTAAAATAAATTAACTAAATTTTAAAAATCCCTGCAGACCTCATACATAGGTTTGCTTTTTGAATGAGTACCTTCATTAAACACAGATATCAATTACTATTGACTTCACATTGCTTTTGATGACACAAAAAATCATGAGCTCCTACAACCAAGCAATTGTGAGGGAAGCAGAGTGGTCAGTCTGAAACTGCACTTAAAGTCTTATTTTTAAAATAAGCTTTCATAATGAAATGCAAATAAATCAGAATCTTGGTGTTTCTTCTGTTAGAACAGGGGGAGGAGGCAGGAAGGAACCTTTGTCATAGAAGCTTAAATGTGCCTTAAAGGTATAAATGCACCAGTCTTACAAAAAAATTTTTAATTCAGTCTCCACATTTAAAATTTTCCTAATTAAGATGTCTTAGCTAGAAAAAAAATTGCAGTGAAAAATACTATCAAATAAGCAGTAAAACACTACTCTGAAATTCCTTCAAAGTCAATTTCAAAGTCAACTGGAAATTGAAAAAACTCATATAATAGGAAAAATTGTGGTTAATTGGAGCTGAAGATATGGTCAGATCCACTCAAGAATCTAAAAGGGGGCTGGGAAAGTATTTTTGTCAAAGATACATAGTAATGTGCTCAATAAATACACAACTGATTCAGTGGCTAAGGTAAGCTTGATGAAGCATAATTTGGCCCTTTTACTGAATATTGTTCTTCTTTGACATACTGAGAGTGAGTGAAGACACGCTAATTTGAAAGTACTGATGAAGAATTTTTCAAGGCAAGTGAATTTAGTGAGTACAGTATCAAAATGTGCTCAGCCGCTAAGTCATCTCCAATTCTTTGCAACCCCATAGACTTAGCCCACCAGGCTCCTCTGTCCATGAAATTTTCCAGGCAAGAATATGGAAGTGTGTTGCCATTTCCTCCTCCAGGGCATCTTCCCCACAAGTTGACAGAACCTGTTTGTCTCCAGCATTGCAGGCAGGTTCTTTTCCACTTTAGTCACCTGGGAAGATGTATCAGCTTAAAATATCACACAGTAAAGCCAAAATGGAATTGAGTCCACAACAAGCAAAACTGGAAGCAACAGGCTATGTTAATACAATTCGAAACTCTGAACACCATTCTCTATACCTCCCAGGACCCCCTCACTTCACACGTCTTCTCTGGAGGTGATATACAGGAGGAAACGTGAAGATTTCAATCTATTCTCATTTAAGCACTATTCTCTTTATCTAAACCTATTGTATAGCCACCACCCCCCAAATTTTTTTCAACATACCATAAAAGTTTAGACCTAGAAAAATATTAGGGTAAAAGAAAATGCCCCCTCCTCCCAATATGGATATTTCCCATAGACCTGTGCAGATTTCTGTAATTCTACTCTCGCAGCTTATATTCCTTGGACCAAGGAAATCCAAGAGTTGGGAGGATGCTCTGAAAAAAGAGATGGGAGGCTGTCCAAGTTACAAATGCACCATTATAGATGGAGTTATGCAAATTAATCTCTACCCCAGCTCTGGGTCAGCACTGAGGATCAGCGCCCATTCATTATAGTCATGAGGCAATCTAGATTAACGTGTTTTCAAAGGGATTAAAAACGATGCCTCTGTTTCATTATCTCTAAAATTAAGAGGTTGTACAAAATGAACTGTCAGTGCTGACATTCTGTAATTTCACTCCTGATCTGAGGCATCGTGGGATGCCGTATTTATTCACATGAGAAATGAATGGGAGGACAACTGGACTGACTGGTGGTCACACAAAAATGTCAAGGTCGAAAGGCCTCACTGAATGCCACAGTCATAAGCCAACCTTCTCACACACCCCAGCCACCAGGACTTACCTTTAGAGTCATTCATTTCATAGACATACACTGAACACTTACAATGCACCAAGGATTTATTTATGAGGAGTTTCTATCACTCCCAAGGCCAACTTTTTTTTTTAACCCCTGGTGCTAGTGATAAAGAATCCACCTGCCAATGCAGGAGACTCAAAAGACATGGGTTCAATCTCTGGGTTGGGAAGACCCCGAGAAGGAGGAAGTGGTGAACCACTCCAGTATTCTTGCCTGGAGAATCCCACGGACAACGGAACCTGGTGGGCTACAGACCACGGGGTTGCAAAAAGTCAGACACGACTGAGTGTCTGAGCACATGCTTTGCCCATAATAAGGCACTTAATATTTATCAAGCAAAATTTTAGACAAAGACCCAGACAATGGAAAGCATGTTAACTAAACTATAACCATCTCAGGAAACCAAAGTCAACTTTCTCAGGCTGGGGGAGGTTTACAGACACACTACAAAAATATCCTGACTTCTAAAAAGCAAGAATGGTGATGGGATTTGCTGTTCCTGCTATCATGATTGCTGTTATTGCTCTCCTTATTTTTCTAATCATCCTCATCTTCAAACATGACCCAGAAGCCAGGATTTGTACGCCTGATTTGCAGACACACCCTTAGAGGAAATCCTTTAGCAAACTCTTCATACCGGGCTTCAAGAATCCTTTGCATCTACCATGGAGACAATCCCTTTAATCTCAAACAACCCTGATTCTAGGATGAGCACAGGGAGGGGTGAAAGGCAAAACTGTAGAGCAGGCAACTTCCTCCAAGGCTTCCAGCTCCACCTACAAGATCCCCATTGCTCTCAGGACACCAAGCCCAGGATTCCACCGGGTCGTGCCCATGTCCCTAATCAGCGTTCTCTATCCCACACCCCCACATTCAGGCCCCAACCTTCCCATCATTCCCTTTAAAGTGGAACATGTGTCAACTAGCTGGTCTGGAAAACTAGTGCCAAATGGAACTTTTCTCATATGCGACCTCTGGACACCCCTGGACTCTACACATCAGTGAGGGTTATCTTCAAACCAAGGGACGGAAGCACCAGGGCAGTGTGAACTTTAAGGAAAAGCTAGAATTGAGCAATCACTGAGTTTCTTGAACTAACATTATTGAGTCCTATATCTGTAGAGGGTGTCTTCCGCCAAAATGAGGTCTTCAGGGGCTTCCCTGGAGCCCAGCGGTTAAGACCCCGCCTTCCAGCGCAGGGGTGCAGGTTCAATGTCTGGTAGGGGATCAAGATTCCACATGCCACTGATGAGGCCAAAAAACAAACAAATAATGCTGTCTCCAGTCATTACCCAGTAAGATGCAGGGAATAAAAGTGTGAGCTAGAGCCTCGTAAGCCTTGAGAACCACCTAATGGGTTTGTATTAACTACAAAGATAGTATTCTCAAAATCTTGGGAAAAACCCTTTAAATCAAGGGGAATTATGTGATTCCATGGCAGCATTCCTGAATCACAGCAGTTGGAGGTTCCCAAAATGTGCCCCTAACAATGTCCTGGGTGCCACAAATTTGAATCAAAATGCTCTTCAGCTACAATTACATACCATTTTCCCAGTTCACGCAAATTAATATATATGATTATTATATAAAATTATCAATAATATTAATATATATGATAGTTTCCATTTAAATAATTTGTTAAATTTTTGGCATTTGTTGCAAGGGACCTATATTAGAAACAGGTGAAGATGGTATTTAATTTAGGAGAATGGAAAAAGCAGAAGTCACAGATATTTGTTGAATGTTTGCTATCACCAGGCTCAAACTCAGTATTTCAGTTTATCTCATTTAAACCTCAGTAGCAGATTGGTGCCATTATCTCTACATTGGGCTTCCTAGATGGTGCTAGTGGTAAAGAATCCACCTGTCAATGCAGAACACACAGGACACGCAGACACACAGGTTCAATCCCTGGGTCAGGAAGAACCATAGGAGGAGGAAATGGCACCCCACTCCAGTATTCTTGCCTGAGAAGAAATCCCATGGACAGAGGAGCCTGGCAGGCTAAAGTACATGGGGTTGCAAAAGAACTGGACATGACTTAGTGACTAAACAACAACATCTATTTTACAGATTAGGAAATGGAAACAGAGAAGTTAAGTGACTTGCCCAAGCTTACTAAACTCTAGATCGTGTGATTCAAACCCATATCTTCCTTACTCTGAAATCTGTGCTGCCTCCAAAACTATATGCCTGTGTTTCACATTCAAAAAACAATGCTATTTGAGTTTAATAGTGAAAACTCTACCATAGTCTATGCCTGAACCATTCTGAAAACTACAGACCAAGTCTGTAACTTTAGTAGTTTTTCCTCCCTCCTTGGGAAGTCTGCACAATTACTAACCCATAGTTTACTAGAATCTAAGAAAGGCTTTGGGGCTTCCCAGGTGGTGCTATTGGTAAAGAACTCACCTGTCAGTGTAGGAGACCTAAGAGACACGGGTTTGATCCTCAGCTGGGAAGATCCCCTGGAGAAAGAAATGACAACCATTCCAGTATTCTGGCCTGGGAAGTCCCATGGACAGAGGAGCCTGGCGGGCTAGGGCTACAGTCCATGGGGCCACAAAGAGTCAGACACGACTGAAGTGACTTAGCACAAACACACGCAAGAAAGACTTGGACATTGCAAGCTTAACAAGTCCAGGATCGGTAAGGCAAGAGAAAATTAAAGACCCAAGGGAACAGTCCATTTATTTGTGTGTATGGATTTACTATTATCAGCAAACATGGGCTGAACTATCCCAAATATTGGGGATTTGCCCTTCGGGCTACAAAGTTTGTGATGAAAGATGGAAGTCTAGAGCACTTTGGAGGAATGCTACTGATTTTAAAAAATTATTGCTTTAATAACTCTGCCCTGTCATGTGGTGTGTACTTAAGTATGAATCCTATTTCTTATAACAAAATAATGTGGAAGAGTCTGGTACTGGGTAGGAGACCAGCAAATGTTTATTAAATACAATCTGAGCTTCTGAGATGTTCAGAGTCTACTGTTTCTGAAGGCTCTCTCAACGCACTCTCAACATCTCTAACCCATTTAGAGACGCTGTTCTAATCATTGTGCCTCTGTGTCCATACGTCACTTAATTACACACTTGCAACCTAAGGGCCTGTGTCTATGAACGTGATAAGTGACGCAGGCTGTGGGAGCCTGATGAGGACTTGCTGACGGATGTAACTTGATACCAGTCAGTCATTGAGGGCAAGTCTTTGAAGGTAAGACATTTGAAGGAAGCAGCATGATAGCAATTTCTGACTTTGGCCAATAGTGTTTTGACTGATGTCTAGCAAGCTGAGTAGAGAGATATGACTCATCCTAAGATAAGAAAGAGCCAACTCACTAGAAAAGACCCTGATGCTGGGAAAGACTGAAGACAAAAGGAAAATGAGGTGGCAGAGGAAGAGGTGGTTAGGTAGCATCACTGACTCAATGGGCATGAATTGGAGCAAATTTCAGGAGATAGTGGAGGACAGGGAAGCCTGGCGTGCTGCAGTCCATGAGGTCACAAAGAGTCAGACACGACTTAGTGACTGAACAACAACAGAGGAAAAGAAATAGAACCAAACCCTGAATTCAAGGGACAGAGGGTCATGTTCTGCTTCACAAGCTGAGACACGTCGGGCAGGTCCCGCTGCCTCTCCTGCCGCATCCCTTAGAACAATGGCAGCACGTATACAGAGGAACAGACCAACCACAGCCACACAATGCAGCCTAACTGAGACAGCCCAGGCCGCAGGGGAGTGGTCTTCCCAGAGGAGAGGAAAGACAGGGAGGGGGGTGCCGAGGCATCACCCACCCAATCCTCAACACCCAGTCACGGCATGGGAGCTGCCGCCTCCGGGCACCAGAGAGCTTGCCGCCGTGGACAGGGGTGACCTACGACTCGGGGTGACGGGCTGGCGCGCTCCCCGCCCAGGGCAGCTGGACCACCTGCTGACGGATGCTTCAGGGCGCCCGAGACGCCTGCGCCGCAGTAGGACAGTAACCATGGAGACAGGACGGGACTCCCCTGAAGACTTAGTGGCTTTTCTGTTTTCTTTCTCTACAAGATGGTAACCAGCAATGATTCCTTGGAGCAAGAAAGAATCTTGCAGATTTTTTAACTCTCATGGGAGGAAGCACCTGAAGAAGGGAAGAAAGTCATAAGCAAGATGATGAACAACAAAGGCCTTTAATTTAAACAGAATGAAGAAAAAAGGGTAGCCTGATTTTGTGCACCAAGTTGATGAACAAGATATAAATTTGTGAATGATAGATTCAGCTCAGTTCAGTTCAGTCGCTCAGTTGTGTCCCACACTTTGCGACCCCATGAACCGCAGCACGCCAGGCCTCCCTGTCCGTCATCAACTCCCGAAGTTTACTCAAACCCATGTCCATTGAGTCGGTGATGCCATCCAACCATCTCATCTTCTGTCAACCCCTTCTCCTCCTGCCTTCAATCTTTCCCAGTATCAGGGTCTTTTCAAATGAGTCAGCTCTTCACAACAAGTGGCCAAAATATTGGAATGATAGATTGTTTTATTTTTAATTGCACACATGCGTTTTCACTGATTTGGGCTCCTCCCTCTACACACGCACACTCTCTGTCGGCTTATGCAACCGTATCTTACCAGGTGCTTGTGAAAGAATATTCCACCATATGATTGCACGCTGAAGTGCTGACATTTGGCTCAATAGAAATCTGTCAACATATCAAAGTCAACACATCCAACACTGAATTCAAACTGTTTCCTCCAAACGGGCTTTCCTCCCATGTGTCTTATCTTCTGGAACGCCCTCACTGTCTGTTCGTTCTCTGAAGTTTAGAATCTCGGCGGGTCTGTCCGCTTCTCCCCTTCAGCCACCCCTGCCTCCCACCGGGCCTCAGGAGGCTCCGCCTGGCCTGCAGACTCCTGCCCATCTGCTCCCTTGTTCCCTGGTTCTCCGGGCACTGTCCTGGTTTAGCTTTTCTCTCCCCCACTGAGTCCCCTATTTCAATCCATCTCGCCCACCTCTGCTTTTTCTCAGCACATTCATCTTTATATGCACCAGCTCACATCGCTGGCCGTCTCCTGGAAGAGGGTGTGAGGCTAAGTCAGAGTAACACCGGATGTAGGATGAGATCCAGAGGAACTGAAACTAAAGCAGCTGTGAAATCCAAGATAAATGTGCGGAAGGCAAGAGATGCGAGCATCCAGCGCAGGATGGGCCCCGGAGTTGTTTGTCTTCCAGCCTTCCTCAGAGCGCAGCAGCGCAAATGTCACGGGAGGCCCGAGCAGGCCCCACGCTCCGTCTCCCCGCGTGCGCTCCTCCTCGCTGGGCTCCTTTGGCCCAGCGTCTGGCAACCTGCAGGCTTTTCCCTTTGTTACAAAAGTTACTGCAAACAAGGTTGTGCGAAGCTGGGCACCTTGTACGCAAGATGACCCCAGACGGAACTCACCACCTCTCGCTTCTAAACGCTTTCCTTCTCGGGTATTGCCTGGCTTTATTTTTGTTTATTTTGTTTACTTTTGGCTGCCTCGGGTCTTCATTGCAGCACAGGGCCCCCCCATCGCGGTGCATGGACTCAGGGAACCCCCCCAGCTCCCTAACCAGGGACCGAGCCGGACCCGCGTCACCTGCATTGGAAGGCGAATTCTTAACTACTGAACTACTGGATCACCTAGGAAATCTCTAACACAGCATCACCATCTTGCTACTGACCCACCAAGAAGCCTGATTCATTTTCCACTTCCACTCTCATTTTCCTTCATCTTCACCCAAAACTTCCTGCCAAGGTTAACTCCTCTTCAGATGTCTTCTCTCCTTTCTCCCCCCACCTCCCTTGTCAGTGGCTTAGTTCACATTCTCAGCATTTCCCACCCAGAATCCTGCAGGAGCCTCCTGGCTGCATTGCCTGCTGCTCTTTCTCCCCTCTGCTACGGTGCTGGCTCAGCGACTCTTCTTCATAAACAAGATGACCATACGCTATACGTGCTATGCTTAGCCCCTTAGTCGCGTCTGACTCTTTCTGACTCCATGGACAGTAGCCCACCAAGCTCTTCTGTCCATGGGATCCTCCAGGCAAGAACACTGGAGTGGGTTGCCATGCCCTCCTCCAGGGGATCTTCCCAACCCAGGGATTGAACCCACATCTCCCACATTACAGGTGGATTCTTTATAGCCTGAGCCACCAGAGAAGCTGATCATACTCTCTCCTATTAAAAATCTCCACCATTTTCTCCCTTGTTTATTGCATTGGTATCCAGAAAGATGCACAAGCTGATCTTTGCACTATGCCTCTGACAGTGTGGAATACTGGCCGCCTGGAGGTCCCCCTCTACATACTTTTTAACACACTGTTGTGCTCTCACGATGTAAACGTGATGGTCAAGAATAGCACTGTCGGCCACTTACCTGGTGGTCCAGTGGCTGAGAATCTGCCTTACAATGCAGGGGATGGGACATGGGTTCGATCCCTAATCAGGGAACTAAGATCTCACATGCCATGAGTCAACTAAGCCTGCACACCACAACTGCGGGGTCCTCGAACTGCACCCAGAAAGCCCACCTGCCGCTGCTAGAGAGAAGCCTGTGGGCCGCAGCAAAGATCCCAAGGGCCACAACAAAGATCTGCAAGGTCAAAAATAGTTCATTGACTAAAATATTTTTATTAAAAAAAGAACAGCACTGTCCAGTAGGATGGTCTGCAGTGAAGACAATGCCCCGTGTCTCTGCTGCTCACTGCAGTTGCCACTGGCTCCATGTGGCTACTGATCTCTAGAAATGGGGCTGTTGTGACAGAGAAACTGTATCTTTAATTTTACTTAATTTACTAACAACATAACTGAAAGAGAGAAAGTGAAGCCACTGAGCCGTGTCCGACTCTTTGTGACCCCATGGACTATAGCCCCCCAGGCTCCTCTGTCCATGAGATTCTCCAGGCAAGAATACTGGAGTGGGTTGCCATTTCCTTCTCCAGGGGATCTTCCCGACCCAGGGACTGAACCCGGGTCTCCCGCATTGCAGGCACTTTCCCATCTGAGCCACCAGGGAGCTATCGTAACGGAAATACAGTTTCAGAGTTAAAAAAAAAAAAACCTTGTGAGATGAAACTTGAGCTTTAAAGGGTAAGAAAAAAAAAAATGGGAACTCTGATCCCTGGACTCCTACATTAAGCTGTGGACTCTGAAAGGAGGCCAGACCACCCACAGCTCAGTAGCGCCCCCTGGCACTCGGAAAAGGGAAATGCAAACATACTAATGACTACAAGCAACTACAGTTTTACAATAAAATATCCCCAAATACACAAAGAAATAAGCCACCATGAAAGAAGATTTAGAACCCAAGGTTTTCAGCTATTAGAACTATTGCATACACAATATAACATAGCCACACGTAAAAAGTCTTAAAAAACAACATAAAACTTAGAGTCCGAGAATGAAAAATATATATGATCAGGCATATTTGAAAAGGAACCAAACAGAAATTTTAGAGATTAAATATTTAACTATTAAAGTAAAAAACTGAATAGAGGGTTAAACAAGTTAGACACAGCTGAAGAAAACATTAATGGATAAAAGATCAATAACCTAGAATGAAGTGTAAAGATGTAAGGAGGTGGAAAATATTGCTAAAAAGATTAACATATGTGGAAAATAGGATAAAAAGATGTGTATTTTGAGTTCCAAAAGCAGAAAATGGAGAGGCAAATTTAAAAAGACTGTGGCTGAGAAATTACCAGAACTGATGAAATAACATGAATCCATATTCTGAAAGCACAATCTTATCAGCAGAAACATACCCAAGCAAAATGATAACATAGACGGTTTTCTTCTCTGTCCTACCAATTCTTGGAAGTGCCTATCTCATTTTCAAGCATCTTCTACTGGGCGTCCAGATGCCCAGCTCCCCCACACTGCCCCCAATCTAGTCAAGCTCATTACACACACACCCTCACCCAAACCAGCACTTTCAGACACCAAAGAATGATAATTAAAATGATCAGATAAACCAGTCAGGGCTTGTATATTTTCAGAGTTAATGAGTTGCCTCTCCCAATTAGATAACGCTTTAAGATTACATTACCGATGTCCCTTGAGGAGTGGCACAACTATTGGAATTCAGGCACAGTGCCCGAAAGACCCGGGAAAAGAAAGAAGCTCTGGGTGTCCTCGTGCCGCGCAGTGTGAAAGCCCGACCTAACGGGTGACTCCTGAGACAGGTAAGTGACCAACGCACCCACACATGCACTCAGCCCCCAGGGGACTGGGTCCTTAGTCATCAGAAAGAACAGACTTCACGTTTATTATCAAACTGAAAAGGGTGGAAATCCCCGTTGGATGACGTCCCCCAGAGCACCCCCCAGCCCTGTAAGCAGCGTATACAACCGCATCAAAGACAACCAACATAGGGCATTCCTCCGGCTACAGTTAGTGGTTCAGCAGTGAACTCGTCCACTGAACAAATACTTGCGAGCACTTACTCTGTATCAGGCACTGTTGTGGACAGAGAGACACTGCAGAATTCAAGATGGACGCGACGCCTGACCCCGTGGCTCTTACACAGGGGTGAGGGGGAGACATTACAAATAAACAAAGTACTTACATACATCTTTCTACGAGTATGTCTCTAAAGAACATATATGTGCATGTGTGTATGCGTGCTTGGTCACTTCAGTCGTGTCTGACTCTTTGCGACCCCATGGACTGCAGCCCACCAGGCTCCTCTGTCCACGGGACTCTTCAGACATGAACACGGGAGTGAGTTGCCAGGCCCTCCTCCAGGTGATCTTCCCAACCCAAGGATCAAACCCATGTCTCCTGCATCTCCCGCTTTGGCAGGTGGAGTCTTTACCGCTGAGCCGCCAGGGTCATCCATGTATGTGTATGTATGCTTAGTCGCTCAGTCATGTCCAGCTCTGCGGCATCATGCATTGTAGCCAGCCAGGCTCCTCTGTCCATGGGATTCTCCAGACAAAATACTGGAGTGGGTTGTCATTTTCTACTATATCGGACTTCCCAGGTGGCGCTAGTGGTAAAGAACCCACCTACCAATTCAGGAGATGTAAGAGACACAGGTTAGATCCCTGGGTCAGGAAGACCCCCCTGGAGAAGGGAAAGGCTACCCACTCCAGTGTTCCTGCCTAGAGAATCCCACGGACAGAGGAGCCTGGCGGGCTACCGTCCATAGGGTCACAAAGAGCTGGATTATACATATATATATATATATGACTGCAATATGAATGGATGAAGGAAAAGGAAAATAGCAGGCAATTTAAGAATCTGTTTCTATTTTTCAGAGAAGGGACATGGAGTTTGAATCGGGATAGTAGCAACAGAGAAGTAGATGAGTTTGAGACACAGGAGTGACTGGTTGTGTGGAATGAGGGCAGGAAACTACTGTGGGAAATTGGACGGGTCCAGTTTGGACCTCTGGGTAGGTGGTGTGGTCCTACACCGCTGCTGCTGCCAAGTCCTTCAGTCGTCCGACTCTGTGCGATCCCATAGACGGCAGCCCACCAAGCTCCCCCGTCCCTGGGATTCTCCAGGCAAGAGTACTGGAGTGGGCTGCCATTGCCTTCTCAGGTCCTACACTAAGAAAGAGAAAAGGAGAAGGGAAGATGCCTTCCGTGCGGGTCCTTAACTGAGTGTGTCTGTGTCACAAGCAGGTTTTCACAGAGTCGCTGCATCATCTGCGGCTGGAACTCAGCAGGAAGACCAGGTAACTGAAGCCAGGCAATGACCTCACTAACGAGCTGTGTGTGGCCCCAGAAGAAAACTCTAAGAACTATCAACGCGGAGGCAGCGGGCGGGGGAGGCTGCAGTTTGGGTCTTGCAGGCAAGGGGAAGCCAGCGCTTCAGGAACGCCCAGAGAGGCAGGAGCGGCGGGCGGAGGCGCTGCCTGAGTGGGCGTGCCCTAAACGCTGACGGGCTTGAGACGGCGAGCAGCAACGTGACGGCGAGACATCCAGCGCCGCCTGGTGGGCGGTGAGGGAACCGACGCCAGAAGACCAGCGTCCTTGGAGTCGAGGCTGCCTGCCGAGCGAGAGCTGCGGTTTGATCTCCGGGCGGGGAGGGTCTCCTGGAGCAGGGCGTGGCACCCCACCCCGTCTTCTTGCTGGAGAGTCCCTGGACGGAGGAGCCTGGAGGGCCACAGCCCTGGGGCCGCAGAGTCGCACAGAACCGAGCAGGCAGATGGAGGTGAATAAGGTCAGCTGCTCTTTCTGCGGCAGGACCTGGGTCAGGAATGATCATTCCCTGTCCGTGGAAGACTTTGATGCCCTCGCTTGAAAGCCCTCACAAACCGGAGCAGCCCCTGCCGTCCTGTGGAGGACGCGCCGGGGACAGGAGCCACTGAGCCCGAATCCTCCCCGGACGGGGTGCGGCTGAGGGCAAGAACGTTGTAGAAGCAGTTTCAGGTGCAAGAGCTAAAACTGAAAAAAGAGCTTTTCAAATCCGATGTTAATAGCAAATGGCATACGGTTGACCGAATATGACCCCTGAGGGAAAAGCTCAGAATTTTCAAAAAATGTATTAGCTAACCAGGAATGCTCGAAAAGTAAACATTCCTAGAAGACTTGCTTATTATGTAAATATTTAGCTAAGGTTTCTCTTTATCTACATTCATTTGTCTTGTATTTAATATGATATTTCATTTTAATGTAAACAGAAGGCATTTGTTAAAATTTTCTATTGAAATACAGTTGATTTACAATGCTGGGTTAGTTTCAGGTGTACAGCAAAGTGATTCAGATATATATATGTTATGTATATGATTTTCTCATATATATATTCTTTTTCGGAGTCTTCTCATTATAGGTCATTATGAGATATTGAGTCCAGTTCTCCGTGCTTTTCTTGTTGGTTATCCGCTTTATACCTGGGAGTGTGTGTGTGTGTTAATCCCAAACCCCTCCCACCGCTTCCCCTTTGGTGACCATGTTTGTTCTCTGTATTTGTGAGTCTGTATTTTAAGACTATTTGTACCATTTTTTAAGATTCCACATATAAGAGATATCGTGTAATGTGTGAATGCTCAGTTACCTAGTAGTGTATGACTCTTTGAGACTCCATGGACTGTAGCCCACCAGACTCCTCTGTCTATGGGATTTTTCAGGCAAGACTGCTGAAGCAAGTTGTTATTTCCTTCTCCAAGGGATCTTCCCAACCCAGGGATCAAACCCACATCTCCTGCTCTGGCAGGTGGATTCCTTACCACTGAGCCACCTGGGAGGCCATATCATATAATACCAAGTGAAAGATGTTTAGCAGCCAAATGCACAGAGATTATAAACACAGGCTCTGAAATCAGAGAGCTGAAGTTTACATTCTCACAACACAACTTCCTAGCCTTCTGTGTTCCACAAGGTTCCCGGTGTCTCTGATCCTCAGTTCCTTTAACCTCGAATGAGTCCTCACAGGACTGTTGTGGAAGCAGAATGATAATATATGTCCTGTTTAGCCCAGTGCCTGGTCCATAATTACTCCAAGAATGGCCATGGCGTTGATAAGAGTCACAGTTGGAAAAAAGGCGATGGCAGCCACTCCAGTACTCTTGCCTGGAGAATCCCAGGGACGGAGGGGCCCAGTAGGCTGCGGTCCATGGGGTCAAGAAGAGTCAGACACGACTGAGTGACTTCCCTTTCACTTTTCACTTTCATGCATTGGAGAAGGAAATGGCAACCCACTCCACTGTTGTTGCCTGGAGAATCCCAGGGACGGAGGAGCCTGGTGGGCTGCCGTCTATGCGGTCGCACAGAGTCAAACACAACTGAAGCAACTTAGCAGCAGCAGCAACAATAATTAGGTAATAATAATAGTAATAAAAGAGAGGCACTGGTAGGATACATTAGAAAACTATTTGGCAGTATCCCCTGAAGCTGAACCCTTGAATAATCTATGGCTCAGTAATTTCATCCCCAGGGATGCATGTGTGTAAACACATGCATGCTATTTTTTTTATCTATTTTTTGGCTGTGCAGGCTGTTAGTTCCCCCACCAGGAATCGAACCCACGGCCCCAGCAGTGCAACTGTGGAGCTGTAACCACTGAGCTGCCAGGGAAGTCCCTGTGGATGCTCCATTCTTATACACAGCCATCACCAGGCAGCTCTGCACACGCACTGCGGTCACTGCATTAGGCTTTCCCAGGCAAGAGTTAATCCCAAATGTCAGTGCTTTCTAAATTCCAGGAGACAAGTTAAGTTCCCTGAACACTTACTTGGCTTGAAGGAGCACTGTTCTCTCCCCTCCTCTAAATGCTCCTGAAGCATGTTTCACAAGCATCCCCCACTTCCCTTCTTACAGCCTAGAGAAGAGGGATAATGAGCCAAGAGTGATAAAACCCAACTTTGGCCACCCCCAGAAATCCTGCCCAAATGGTCTTTTTTTTGAGAACACGGGGCATGTGTCCATTTTTGCACTCAGCATTTATAGCAAGAGGGGACACGTTCTATTTGAGCACTCTGCCGGGACAGGAAAAGGGCTGTGTTGAATATTAGGTTCAGAGACACGGTAATTGATTTAAAACAATGTATATGACATTGGGACGGGAAGAGTACTTAATAAGAAAACATTTTAGGCATACACAGCTTACTCAATAAAATTACATTTTGAGGCAGGGCCCAAAGTGGAAAAGACTGGAGGGAAGTTCCACAGCCTCCTGCAAGGCCCCTGCTTTCATTAAACACTTTTATGTAGTTGGGAGTTAATCTACCGTTTCCCTGGTCCTTTCCTCCCCAGGATGAAAGGGGATGGAAGGAGGAAGCAAGAGCTGGTGGGCAGGAAGTAAAACCAGAAATAGGGGCAGTCATTATTCTCATTTCTGTTCATTCTACATCAATCCTCCCCGCAAAAAAATTTTGTCAGTGGTTGGCTTGCTTCTATTTCAAAATAGAAAATCTAACTTTCATGGGAAAAAGCAAGTCTTGTAATTCAATAATATTTTATTTTCAACAGCATAAAAGGAATTCAATACTGAGCCTTCAGAGCAAGAAGAAAGTTGAACCTATTTACAATGAAGCCGGTGGGGGTTGGGGAGCAGGGAAGGAGTTCTGCTGTCCTTCCAAATTCAAACCTTCCAGTCACCCTCTTTCTGCAGTGAATTAACACTTGAACTTGTGACACAGGTAACTTCTCAGAAACATCTTTAAAAACATGCAATTGTTGTGCGTTACCAACTAGCTATGTGCAGTAACTAAACCTGTAGACCCTGAGAAAAATACATACTGAGGCAGCAGGAGCATTTTCAGTTACCTGTCCTAACAGCATTAAGTTCCTCCCCCTTTCCCATTAAATCACAGCAAAGACACAAGTCCCTTCGAAACACGTAGCATTCTTTCAGTGGCTACTGTGAGTGTCCGGGTGCATTTAAGTCCTGGTGGTCAGACATCCACAAGCTTGAGTCGGTTAGAATTTCCTGCCAGTGGTCGGTCTCTCGCCAACCCAGCCACCAAGTGGGCGTTCTATCAAAAGTGAAAGTGATTTTTTTTTTAAAGTTAGCCTTAAATTATTTATTCTGCAGCAATCTGTTCCATCTTTTTCCATTGCTGTTGTTATTGGCCTTTATTGAGATATACTTGACATGAATCATTGCGCCAGTTTAAGGTGTTCAGTGTAATGACTGAATATTTGTGACTCATTACAGAATGACCACCACAATAAAGTGAGTTAACACATCGATCACCTCACCCGCCTACAATTTTGCATGTGTGTGGTGAGAACTTTTAAGATCTACTCTCTTAGCAACTTTCAAATATAGGATATGGTATTCTTAACTAGTGGATACCAAAGGGGAAAGGGGTGGGGTGGGAGGAATTAGATTAGAACTGACACATATACACTATTGCTAATATGCATGAAACAGACCAGTAATGGGACATACTGATTAGCACAGGGAACTCTACTTAACCCGCCATGCTGTTCTAAAGTGAAGTTTTATTAAGATCTGAACTTCCCACTGAGGTGCTGCCCTTGGGTTACCACAGGTCCAACTCTCCAAAATTCCACAAAGTTCTGAAAACAAAGTCTTTTCGTAAGCAGGAGACGCTCATTTGGCAGCACAACCTGATTTTGGGGATACCTAGTGTCTGCTTACTTTGCGCCAATATTCTACATTTTACGGCAGAAATATTAAGGTGTTGATTTATAGGGTGCTGCTCCAGTTTCTGTCAGTGGAATTCCATAACATACAGTATATGCAACATGTTATCTTTCTAAAATCCCCCCAAAGTCAGACTTTGAAGGAAATATTGGTCCCTTATGTTCAGCATAAGGAGCTGTGGGTGCACTGTCCCCAAGTCTCATTCATGCCAGAAAAGCTTTGCAGTGCCCATGTCCCAGGAAAAAGAGGATGTTTAGAACATTCTGCATCCCAGACAGGGACGGCTAAGCTTTGGTAATAAAAATCATCTAGATCCTCCTTAGAGGAATTTTCTTTGAGAAAGACTGTGTTCCTGCCAATAACTTTGGATTGTCTGACAAATAATGAACACGAATTTTTTTCTCTAAGGTGATTCCTTAAAGCACCATCTTCTAAGGGAGTTGGGAAGGAAAACAAAAACCCAAAAAAAGATTGGAAAAAAGGTCTATTAGGGTGAGTACCAGTGGCTTCCTGATCCAGCAGTATTAACAATTTATCATATTTAGAAAATGATTCTCTAGAGGCAGAGTCGGCAGAGAAGTTGGGTGGGACTTAACCCAGGCTCTGCCACTTAAGGAGAACAGAACTTGCCAAAGAAAATGATGTTTCGAGTTTTGTTGTGCCTGATGATGTAAATAAAGGGGTGGTCAGCATTGAACTCATCCTTGTGCTGCAGGATCCGTGACCCTGGCACCTCCATGGAATCCCCACCATCTTCAGTTATTTCTAAGGACACTCTGTGAATGACATTTGAGAGGGCCACTCCCTTCGTCTCTGACATCCCAGAGAAATCAGAGGTATCCTCATTAAAGATGTTTTTCAGCCCTAGGTTTTCCAGACTAGCCTTGGGATCAATCATCTTTTCCACCTTAAATTTTGGAATGGAGAGTTTGACTTTGGCATTGGCCATCGTGCTGGGATTTGTCCACTGCAAGAGCGTCTCTGAGTTGAGTTGTTTTTCGACCTGAAGGACAAAAAAGCAGAGGAAATTATTTTATTTCCAACTGTAAAAGATACTGCTCGATTAAAAGCATACAGTGTCATTGAGGGCCTGATTTGGAAGTACAGATTGTCCACCAAAGACAGAACTGACTCTGCAGTTTTGGCGTGTGATGAGGTTCTTTTAAAAATGGCCACCAAGCCACCTAGCATCATTCTCCTGCACACCTCATGACAATGGTCCCTTTGCCCTGAAATTTATGAGAGCATTTCTTTTAACTATAGAAGAGCTATATAGAGATGAATCCATGGTTTATGATGATGCATGGATAATGGTGAAATAAATATAAAATTAGAAAACTGTTTATGCATTATATTTACTGAAAGCTTATTTTAATTCCTCTACTAGGAAACCTAGAATATTTGTGCCCAAGGAATAGCATCAGATTTAATAAATTAAAACTAAAGTTACCCTTTTTAAAATGAGAATTTGAACTGTCTAGAGTCATTCTTTAAGACCATAGGTGACGAATGCATCCATTTCAGTTGGTTATTTTTAAATGAGAGATATGCAATGATGCGTAAAATGATTTAGTCATAAAATTCTTCATTGAGCAAATCTTAAATTGCTCCTTGCCCTTCCAATCTCTGCACTGGCTAGAGGAGAAATGCATGTACAACAGAGAATAATATCTTGACTGTTACTACATGGGGCAATCTGCACTGAAGTTACTCACATGAAACCTATAAAAATCAGGGAGATGACAAGGTCACAAACTGATCACCAGTTTTTTTTCTAATGGGGGAGGGAACCATTGGAATCTCTTGCTAATCTGTGATAAGTATTTTTCATGGATACTGTTTCATTTAAGACAAATTATTAAGACCAAAGCTTCCCGGGGGGTGCAGTGGTTAAAGAACCCGCCTGCCAATGCAGGAGATGCAAGAGATGCCGGTTCAATCCCTGGGTCAGGAAGAGCCCCCGGAGAAGAAAATGGCAGCCCACTCTAATATTCTTGCCCAAGAAATCCAATGGACAGAGGAACCTGGTGGACTATAAGAAGGAGAGAGAAGAATGGACAGAAGGAAAATGGAGACAGGAATTATGATTCCGTTCATACAGTGACGGATAAAACATACTGAGAACCAAAGTACGCGGGAGGCTGAGGCCAAGCTGGCCCATCTCCCGAGCCAGCGAGTGACTGAGCTGCGGTCCGAAATAAAGAAGTGACTCCTAGGTTCCTCAGAGAGGCACTCGGGGCTCAGGCGGTGAAGAATCCGCCTGCAACGCGGGGCCCGGGTTCGATCCCTGGGTAGGGAAGATCCGCTGGAGAAGGACATCCACTCCAGTATTCTTGCCTGGAGAATCCCGTGGACAGAGGAGCCTGGTGAGCCACAGTCTATGGGGTCATAAAGAGTCGGACACGCCTCAGCGGCTACGCACAGCGCAGCGCAGCCTGGAGTTCAGAACGTTGAGAACGCAGATGCCGGTCCCCTGGGCTCGCACTGCGAGTCTACGGCCCACACACGAGTCTGTGACGGTGGAGCAGCTGCCGAGCCCGCTGTGCCTGCGGCCCCTGGTGAACGCAGCACTCAGCGTTTCTAACTCCTGAGACTGCAGCGAGAACTAGAGGACCAGCGCGCGTGTGAACTTACAGTTCCTGGCACGCTGTGTGTACCAAATAAATATTAGCTGTTTTAATACTGAGGAGAAAAACCCCCAAAAGAACCCTGAAACCGTGGGAGACCATTGGGCAAGGCTAGCGGGTGCCCTCCGGCAGCCCTGCAAGGCGGCCCACGCGTCTCCTGGCGCCACTGCGCCTGCGCGCTGCATCCCGCCGTGCTCCTCACCTGCTCCAGGCCCGTGGGCCCATCCTCCACGTCCTTGGGTAGCAGGATGAGCATGCTCAGGTGCTTGTTCTGAAAGGGAAGCTCTATGATCTTACAGTTGACACCATCGATGTGGCCCATACAGAACGTGGCCTCCAGATTCATCATCTGCACTGGTTTGGTATCTGTCTGTAAAAGGAGAAGAAATTTGCTCTGCCTGCTTTTCACACACACACACACACAGCACACAGCACATAACTTTGTTCCTAATATAGCTTCAAGTTGTTATGGCTTAAAGCTGCCGCGGGGAATCCACACTGACAGAGATGGTCCTGTCAAGAGTTTATGACTTCCTCTGAAAAGTTCTTCATGTGCTTTATAACTTCAGGAACTATACATAATATGATACTGTATTTGCATATATAAAACTTTAAAAATAAGATGGCATGACTGGAAATATAAGCAAACATTAACTCAGGCTTTGTAGGTGCCTGTAATTACAAGATCTTTTACCCATTGCCGGTGGAGCTCACTTGAAAGTCAATTCCAGCGCAAACCCACATGTCCATTTACATAGCTTTTCCTCATAAAATGCCTATTATGGAGAAGTCAGCATATAGCAGAACAAAATCACGCTGAACAAGTCCTCTGTCTGCCTGTGGTTTTCGTCACCACCCCCCATCCCCTCTTCTTGCTCCAATCTGATTAGAGTCGAGGACCTCGGGTTTCGGTCTCAGATGTGACATAAACAGATGCCGAGACCTTCAGTGAGTCTCTGTAACCTCCCCGGGTCTCAGTTTCTCTGTCAGCAGCATGAGAACCGGAGCTCTCAGGATGGCCATCCCTCTTGGGGGAAGGTGAGGGGCAGGAATGGGGAGCTGGAGAGGGGAGGGGAGGGGGCTACACAGGACAGGGCAACCCTGGCTACACTTTTCCTTTAAAATATCTGGAATGAGGCAAAATATAAAGATTTTACAAAGGTGGTTGTTGGTTCATTGGTGTTTGTTATATTATTCTCTATAATTTACTGTACACTTTAAATATTTCCTAATTTTAAAAATTAAGAATGTTTACAAACAAAATCATCTCAAAGTCATTTACAGCTCCTATCACACGTCCTTCTCTCCAGGCAGCGCCCCAGGCCTTTTTTCTCTGTGTCCCCATTAATATCTGACCTTGTGTCTCTGCCACAGAGGTGACTCATTTTCTAAAGAAAAATTAATTCATACTAGGGAGTAAAAGACTGATAGTAATTTAGTGCAACTTATTGTCTGGGTTTATACCTCTCATGGGATGTTTGCCTGTTAACTGAATATCTTTGGGGGGAAATTTCAAACATCAAGTCTGCAGAAATAATAGTACAGTGAAGTTTTTATCTGGCATCTTCAACAGTAAGCTGAACCTTACCCAAAACTGTTTTCAAGCAAACTAGACCTTACTTGTTTTACTGTTTCTACATATATCCATTTTTACACTTGTCACAAGTTAGAAATATGCGTGTAAGACTTCCCTGGCGGATAACAATCCACCTGCCAGTGTAGGGGACACGGGTTTGACCCCTGGTCCAGGAAGATCCCACACACCGTGGAGCAACTAAGCCCTCACACTGCATCTCCAGCGCCCACACTCTAGAGCCTGAGAACTACAGCTCCTGAGTCCCTGCGCTGCAGCGACGGGACCCGAGTGCCTAGAGCCTGCGCCCCACGGAGAGGAGCCACGCAGTGAGGGGGCTGTGCACCCAGAGAAAGCCCTAGGACAGCAACGAAGACCCAGAACAACCAAAATACATAAATAGCAACGTGTAAATGCCAAAAAAGAGGAAAATACTTTTAAAAAAGAAATTTGTGTGTATGTGACATCCCCCACCCCATCCAGACTATAGTCAAAGCAGAAACCATGTTTTATACCTTGGTATATCCCAGCACAGAATAACTGCTCACTAAACATTTGGCTGTTATTAAATAACTGAAGACTTTGACTCTACATATAACCAGAAATAAAATTATGATTTTTTAAAAAAATACTACTTTTGCAATTAACTGTAATTCTTCTATTTCTCAAAGAAGATATAGATCTGTCTAAAAATCTCCATTAATTTAGATTACTAATATTTTTGGAATTCACAAAAACTGTCATCACCAAAAACTGTCATCTATTTCATTTTTCAGCACTGACTGTGGAAACAAACATCCCATTTTCTAAAATATAAATTAAGACATGTCTCTGAAAATAAGACTAAGTAACAACCATCCCAGAAAATACAGTATATGTGTGTGTGTGTGTTCACCTTTGTCAGAAGAGGTATTATACTAAACTTTTAATAATATAACTTCATCAATTTAGTGTAGCCCTTTAAAGACATAAAACCAAAGGACATGAGAAAAGTTTTAGTAGCATCACGCGAAAGTTTAGGAGCTGACAAAGGCAACTCAAAGGAAATGTAATAGCCTCTGCATTCAAAAGCAGGGTGTAGCCCCACACAGCCTTGAATAGTGTTTTATTTGATGAACCTCTGAGAGATCAATGGCATTTTAAATCCTTATTAATTCTCTTTCTAGAGTCCAAGACTCCAGGATGGTGATCCAACCTCGCTTTATGATTTAATAACAAGAATAAAGGAATCGCACACATTCTATCTCCTTTTGTGAAAACACTCAATAACATTTTCTTAAATGTAAAACCACAGACCTGAGCCCAATCAGCATGAGAGTTCGTGGTGAACTCACTCACTATTACAGGATTCTGATGACTTTCTGGGCTCGCCCTGCAGCTAGTATGAGAAGCACCATTAGCAACATCAACTCAATGGACATGAGTATGAGCAAACTCCAGGAGATGGTGAAGGAATGGGAAGACTGGTGCATTGCAGTCCATGGGGTCGCAAAGAGTCAGACGCGACTGAGCGACTGAACAACAACAGCTGTAGGTTCTAGGAGAGACCTGAAAACTAGCATCATCACAGGGGCTACGGGGTAAATAAGCTTCCTTCCGCTATACTGCTGACTGACACACAGTTCTGAGTCTGTGTTCTTATCACAAGCCAGATTTCATCAAACAAAACCAAATCACACCATCCTATAAATTTCTGGAGTTTCCCAGGTCCTCTAACTGATCTCAGAAGGAGAACAGTGAGTGGTCCTGCAGAGAGATCTTAGTTCCCTGCCCAGGAATTTTTTTTTTTTTCATTTATTTTTATTAGTTGGAGCCTAATTACTTTACAACATTGTAGTGGTTTTTGCCATACATTGACATGAGTCAGCCATAGATTTACATGTGTTCCCCATCCCGGTCCCCCCTCCCGCCCCCCTACCCATCCCATCCCTCCGGGTCTTCCCAGTGCACCAGCCCTGAGCACTTGTCTCATGCATCCAACCTGGACTGGTGATCTGTTTCACCCTTGATAGTATACTTGTTTCAATGCTATTCTCTCAGAACATCCCACCCTCACCTGCCCAGGAATTAAACCTGGGTAACCAGTGGCCATAGGACTGGAAAAGGTCAGTTTTCATTCCAATCCCAAAGAAAGGCAGTGCCAAAAAATGCTCAAACTACCGCACGATTGCACTCATCTCATACGCTAGTAAAGTAATGCTCAAAATTCTCCAAGCCAGGCTTCAGCAACGTGTGAACCGTGAACTTCCAGATGTTCAAGCTGGATTTAGAAAAGGCAGAGGAACCAGAGATCAAATTGCCAACATCTGCTGGATCATCGAAAAAGCAAGAGAGTTCCAGAAAAACATCTATTTCTGCTTTATTGACTATGCCAAAGACTTTGACTATGTGGATCACAATAAACTGTGGAAAATTCTCCAAGAGATGGGAATACCAGACCACCTGACCTGCCTCTTGAGAAACCTATATGCAGGTCAGGAAGCAACAGTTAGAACTGGACATGGAACAACAGACTGGTTCCAAATAGGAAAAGGAGTATGTCAAGGCTGTATATTGTCACCCTGCTTATTTAACTTATATGCAGAATACATCATGAGAAATGCTGGGCTGGAAGAAGCACAAGCTGGAATCAAAATTTCAGGGAGAAATATCAATAACCTCAGATATGCAGATGACACCACCCTTAGGGCAGAAAGTGAAGAGAAACTAAAAAGCCTCTTGATGAAAGTGAAAGAGGAGAGTGAAAAAGTTGGCTTAAAGCTCAACATTCAGAAAACTAAGATCATGGCATCTTGTCCTATCAGTTCATGGGAAATAGATGGGGAGACAGTGGGAACAGTGTCAGACTTTATTTCTGGGGGCTCCAAAATCACTGCAGATGGTGACTGCAGCCATGAAATTAAAAGACACTTACTCCTTAGAAGGAAACTTATGACCAACCTAGATAGCATATTAAAAAGCAGAGACATTACTTTGCCAAAAAAGGTCCGTCTAGTCAAGGCTATGGTTTTTCCAGTGGTCATGTATGGATGTGAGAGTTGGACTGTGAAGAAAGCTGAGCGTCGAAAAATTGATGCTTTTGAACTGCAAGGAGATGCAACCAGTCCATCCTAAAGGAGGTAAGTCCTGAGTGTTCATTGGAAGGACTGATGCTGAAACTGAAACTCCAATACTTTGGCCACCTCATGCGAAGAGCTGACGCATTGGAAAAGACCCTGATGCTGGGAGGGATTGGAGGCAGGAGGAGAAGGGGACGACAGAGGATGAGATGGCTGGATGGCATCATTGACTCAGTGGACATGAGTTTGGGTGAACTCCGGGAGTTGGTGATGGACAGGGAGGCCTGGCGCACTGCGATTCATGGGGTCGCCAAGAGTCGGATACGGCTGAGTGACTGAACTGAACTGAACTGAACCTGGATGAAAACCAAGAGTCCTGGCCACTAGACCACCAGGGACTAGAGGGTAGGAGGAAAGTCGGCCTGGCTCTTGCCCCTGTTTGAAAGCAATAATGTTTCAAGGAGGCAAAAATTATAAAAATGGGTACAAAGTTTATTATTAGAGACACACTACAATGTGTGGGCGAGTAAACAGGAAAACAGCTTGTTTCTCTACCTCAGAAGCAGAGCAGAGACGCACACCCGGAGAGAAAGGGTATCTATCGGCCGCCTCTCCAATGAGGGGGCGTGCAGTGAGTCAGAAGCTGGGCAGAGACCCCCGGAGACGTCCGGAGCGAGGAGGGCGCACTGAAGTGACGCAAGTCACTCATGCGCGACAATCCCCCCGTCACCCGCCCCCCCACCCCGTCTTTGTTTACCTTTGGCCAATTACCTTGTTTCTTTCTCACACCTGACTGGTCCATGGACCTCCCCAAGATGCATGTACAACTTTTCTTCTAAAATGGATCCCACCATGAGGGCTATGGGTGTTTGGCCACACTTATTGTGGGGTGGGGTCCCCTGGCTATTCAGCCCCCAAGAAGCCCCCCTGCACACAGGCAGACAGGGAAGACTTTCTTGACCTCAGGAGTGGGCACCTTATCTCTTTGCCTTAGCAGAGCTCAGCTTTTGCCACTAGCTTTGTCCTTGGGAGTGTCTGGGGGAGAACAAAGGCTCAGTTTTACTCCACGAGACAAACACCAGGCGTCCAGCCCAGAGGCCCACTGTCTCCCACCTCATCACGAAACGGTCAGTTTTCCAGTCTCAGGTCTATGACGTCATTATTCACTCAACAGTATTAAAACTATACTTCCCTGCAACGCAGGTTTGTAATTCTTCCCCATAATGACTCCCAGCCCTGGAGATGAGTAAGCTACGCTTTCTCCTTCACGGTCAGCAAGCACCTCAAAGCACTTTCTAAATTAAAATATCAGAACCATGTACTTTACTGCTAACAGGTGAGAAATGAGACCACAGAGGAGCTTGTTAACCTGGAATAAGATTCCCAAATAGTTATGTTTCATGATGATCCAAAGACCTCTGACGTTGTGATTTAGTTTGTTTCTTTTCTTTTCCTTTCTTATTAATGGCCCCAAATATCTGTAGCTATTTTCTGGTTGGTGATTTAGATTTAACCACTATGTTATAAGGGCTTCCCTGGTGGCTCAGACGGTAAAGAATCTGCCTGTCATGCAGGAGACCTGAGATCGATCCCTGGGTCAGGAAGATTCCCTGGAGAAGGGAATGAAAACCCACTCCAATATTCTTGCCTGGAGAATCCCATGGACAGAGGAGCCTGGCAGACCTCAGTCCACGGGGTCACAAAAGAGTTGGTCACAACTGAGAGACTAACCACACACTGTATTTTAAGCTCTGTAAAATCTTACTCAGACCCTGAGGACATCCCAGAAAAAGAATGAGAGTCTCTGGATTATGGAGTTTTT
The DNA here is from genome assembly GCF_910594005.1 of Cervus elaphus. NCBI lineage: Eukaryota > Metazoa > Chordata > Mammalia > Artiodactyla > Cervidae > Cervus > Cervus elaphus. The sequence continues at coordinate 63,680,763 of NC_057841.1, read as the reverse complement.
TCTACACTCACCCCCTGGCTGTTGTCTTGGGAAAAGATAACCTTTTGTGCCTTAGTTGTCCTCATTGGAGTGAATTCCCAGGGTCCAGTGCATGGCTGTGATTTTTCAGACCTACAGCTGGGATCCTCTGTCTGCTACACGCAGCCCACATACCTTGTTGATTCTGAAAGGGCATTCTTTGGTTTCTGACTCAGGAAATTTCTTCATCCACTTTCCAACAAAGTAGGCAGCATTAACCACAAGGATTTTGGTCTGGTCATTCACGCTGTTGTCAGCTAAAATGTTCTCAAAGTGGCCTGCAAACAATTTTAGGAAACCACAAATTGCACAGGGTTATTCTTCCAAACCACCTCTGATGTCCACATGCAAGACCACTCACTGGCTAGAGTCACACCTATAAGGTGGCTTGGTAGCCCAGCCCACCTCATTTCAAAAGGATCCCTTTCCTCCTTCCATCCCGCCACACCCAGCCTTTCTGAAGAGCCCTGGGGAGGAGGGTGGCGGGGAGCAGGGGAAGGAGGAGGAAAGCGCAGCCACTGCCGTGGCGTCTACTCCGCACTGAGGAAGACTCCCTGTTAAGTCCCGTGCCCAAGACTATGCATGAGCAGCGGGGAATTCAGGACTCAAAGCCAGTTCTTTGTGACTCCAAAGCCTGTGCGCATGGAGAAAAATGCCAGAAACCTTCTTTTCCACCCAGCCCTGCGCTCACTACTGGCTCGTGTCTCATCTCACTTCCCTCACGATGATCCTGGAGGGCAAAGGGCATCATCCCCATTTCACAGTTGAGGACACTGAGGCTGGGAGAGGCCAGGTGGCTCTCCAGGTTCACTCAGCTGCCAAGCACGTTTGATGCCCGGACAAAGCTCTCCTTTTTACCCCGAAGCTCCCACCCCTCCTCCTCAAATTGCCCTGTTGCCAGTGTGTCTGCACCCAGGGCAGCTACAATCACTACCATGGGCTCCATAACAACTGTAACTACCATGGAGCTCAAACCCTCAACAGCCAAAACAGTTCGATGGTGACAAACCCTTAATAAAGTCTTCGCTTTTGAAAAGCATTGATGTTTTTTGCAAAGGATTTTTCTTTGCCCTAATCTCTGAGATCTTCACACCACGGCTCAGACCCCCTCCCAGGCTGTGGCCAGGTGTGCAGGGACCGGCAGGGGTTTCATCGCCATCTTAAATTGTCAATGCAGGTTTTAACCAAGGGCCCTGGGTTTTCATTTTGCACTGGGACCTGCACATTTTGTAACCCATCCTGCCAGTTCTAGGTGATGAGCTGACTACGTAACAGCATCACTGAAGAAGGAGGGAGCTAGTTAATGGTGGGGTGTGTGTGTTAGTCACTCAGTCCTGTCCGACTTTTCACGATCCCATGGACTGTAGCCCGCCAGGCTCCCCCTCTGTCCATGGGATTTCCCAGGAAAGAATACTGGAGTGAGGAGCCGTTTCCTTCTCCAGGGTATCTTCCTGACCTAGAGATCGAACCAGTGTCTCCTGTACTGCAGGCAGATTCTTTACTGACTAAGCCACCACAGAAGCCCAAATGATCAAGTATGTTAACTTAAACCTCAAGCTTCTGATTTCAAATTCAGAAGTCTTTTCACTTAACTACCTTCTCCAGTAAAAAATTCAAGCTTATGAAGATTTTTAAATGGAGGCCGCTGGAGAGAAATGCAACTTGTTAACAAGTTTAAAAGCAAAACTGTTACACAGTAAATCAAATGGGAGCTCTTCTTCATATATGCATCTTTCTTTACATACGAAGTCAAAGAAAGTTCATTTCAATGACAAATATATATCGATGTACACATTTGTGTGTGGGCATACTACGGGCTTCCCAGATGACTCAGTGGTCAGGAACCCACCTACAGATGCAGGAGACATGGGTTCAATCCCTGGGATGGAAAGGTCCCCTGAAGGAGAAAATGGCAAGCTACTCCAATATTCTTGCCTGGAAAATCCCATGGACAGAAGCTATAGTCCTGGTGGGCTACAGTTCCTGGGGTCACAAAAGAGTCAGACACAACTTAGCAACTGAACAACAAGTACGTATCAACAAGAGTCGAACACAACTGAAGTGACTTAGCACACACACAGCCACGTGAACCTAAGTTAGACAATATACGCTCCACTGATACAGTAAACTGAGACTCCATATCCAAGTGCCTCCGTTAATAATGTCAGTGTCTGGGTTTCAATCTAGGTTTGAATGACTCCCAGCCCACGTCCTCCCCACGGCTGAGCCTGTGGTTACAGCAGCGGCCCCATCACTCCTGAGTCAGAGTGCCCAGGGGGCCACCTCACCACGGCGAGTCTCTGCTGCGGAAACACGTCCCTCCCCAGGCTCCGGGGAGCGCAGAGCACCCGAAAAACCCATGAGGTGCTGTGTCCCCCGCAGATATCTCCTTGTACAAATACAAATATGTCCCCAGGAAGGGGGACGTGAACACCGATTTGCACCCAAAATCATCTTAGCTCTGATTCCTTTCTAGCAAGGAAGACAACGCACAGAGAATTTTCATGGAGGGAGGAGCCAAGAAAGGGAGAGGCCTCAGGGAAGCGCTGAGCAAGAGGCAGGACCTGTGCTGCGCAAGAGGCCCGGGACCTGGGCTGCTCAAGAGGCCCGGGACCTGGGCTGCCTAGAGCAGCGACCGGGATGGAGGCTTGAGACAAGGTTGCACCGCGGTGGTCTGTCTTGTTCCACTTTTTCGACACTTTTTGACAACCTAAGGCCTTCCGTCCTTTTTTCCTTAATGAACTTGTAGAATTCTGAGCTGAAAGTAGCTTCGAGGATAATCAGTTTGCAGTCCAGGCCCTTCATTTCCTGGTTGAAAAACCAGTCTCGGAAACCGCCCCGAGCTGTCCTTTGTCAGAGGCACAGCCGGGGCTCCAGGAGGGCTTGTGGCAGCCTGTCCCGGAGCACGACAAGGCAGACTAAAACCGAAGCATCTGGAATTCCAGCCAACTCGTGACCTGAGGCAGGAGACGCCCAGAAACCCACATGGCTGAAACGGCTTGGTGCACAAGAATTCAGCTCGTGTACTGAAAACATTCAAAGGACCCTCCAGATGTTCAATTTTATACTTAACAGACTCATGAGAAGACACAGTCGATTTCCTTAGAGATTTATAGCAGAATAAGTAAAGGATACTTGCCATCTGTGAGTTCCTTAATCGAGCTGTTGATCTGACCTTTTGTTTCTTCCAATTTATCTTTGAAATCAACGGTCTCCATCTCTTTTGCATAGGGTCTCTTGGTGGAGCTGATGAACTCCTAAAAAACATCCAATTCATAAAATCACAAAGTCCTTAAAGTCTGTAGTCAAACCATTGTGTTCTTACACAATTCTAGCACAAGGACTTCTAAATGTCTATTACTATGGAGACACTTTCAAAATCTGTAACACAATATAAATTGAAACTTCGAGTAAAAATCAATGAATTTTCTTTGCATTGCTTCATTTGTTCAATTCTAAGACAATACAATTATTAAATGCCTCCATCAATTTCTTTCTTTGGGGGAGAAAAGAAATATTATGCTAAAGACACACAACAATTATATGAATTCCAATTTCAGAAATGCAAAAATGTAAATTTATGTATGTATGTTTTAGAATGGAAGAAATGCACAGAAAAGAGAACTCTATGAGAAGAAGGATCTAACCCACACTGAAATAAAGATTTTAAAGATGCTTGCTACTCAAAGTCTGGTCCAAGGACCAAGATGGGCAGCATCACCTGGGACCTTGTTAAAAATGCAGAATCTCAGGACTTCCCTGGTGTTCCAGCAGCTTAGACTCCATGCTCCCAATGCAGGGGATCTGGGTTCAATCCCTGGTCAGGGAACTAGACTGCATATGCAGCAACTAAGGCCCAGTGCAGCCAAATAAATAAAAAAATATTTAGGAAAAAGTGCAGAATCTCAGGCCCCACCCTAGACCTACTGAATCAGAATCTGAATTTTTAAGAAGATTCCCAGATGACTCACCTGCGCATTAAAGTTCGAAACAGTACTGCAAAGAACAGAGCAGTGTTTCTAATTAAAATGCTTGTTAAAAATGCAAAAGCATAAATCCCGTCCCTGGAGATCTTGATTCAAGTGACCCAGAGCCAAGGATACACATTTTCAGCACCAGGTAGTTGCGATGCAATTGGCCTTCCACAGACCACACCTGTTTCTACTGTTGCTAGTAAATCTGTGGATGACATACAACCCGCAGAAGCAATGGAAAGTACCCTTTTAAACAATTGCTTGCAACTCCTGGTTTGAAATAATTCAAAATGTTGAATGGAAGTTCAACCAAACTAAACACAGATTGATTAAATACCATGTCACTTCACTTCCGAGTACAGGACTCCCTGGATTTTTTTTCAGAGCAGTCAGAGCCTTAGCCAATTGGATTCTGTTCATTGCAACCCAAACTTGGGACTAAGTTACCATTTACTCACAGAGCTTAGAACATTCCAGAGACCGTGCAAGAGGAAGGGCCTCCACTGTCTTCACTGCCAGCAACAAAATGTGTTTAAGCATCCTTAAGGACCACCTAGGGAGTTTTTTTTTAATGTTTTTCATTCTTGGGCTCACATCTTAGTATTTCTTTAATTCCCCCAGGTTATTGTTGGAAGAAGGGCTGTGTGTGTGTGTTTAAGCAATAAAAACAAACTCACAACAGTATCTAGTGATCTACGTCCCCAAAAGATCCTTGCCAGAAAAGCAAACACTTATTTGAAGACAGTAAAACTAGGGCAAAATATTTAGTTAAATATTTTTATTTACCAGTTGGTAGTCCACCTTTTAGATTTGGAAAGCTTGAAATTCTGACCATCCGAACACAAACTGAACTCGATATTACTAAAGTAGAGAATGAGCATCTCTGTAGTTGAGGAAGTTGGCTACGTGTTTCAAGTGCAGATTTTTAAAATATTATGATACACTCTGGATCAAATTTAAGGATATTTCAGTGTTCTTTATATGATTCCTTCAAGAAACAGCTAAAACTACCACCACTGCCTTGTATGGATACCCACCTGACCAGCCTGGTAAAACAAACAAAACTAGTCCGTGACTGATGAAAACTGTCAATTCACACAATTATTATTTTTCTTACTGATTTTGGGAAACATCAGAAGAACACTGTGTGCATGAACAAGCAAGCTAAAGAACTCAAAATCTTTTCCCAGGTCACCTGCCCTTATGCTTAAGGACAAAGAGGTTTAAATTACAGGCTGTCTTACATCTATAGAGACGCATTTGTTAAGAGAGTTAGTAACCCCATTTTCCACCTCTCTCAGTGAGGAAGCTAAGAGAAAGGGTGGGGTTTATGGGTGTTTAAGAGGGAAAAGGAAGCTCATGGCTCCTCTGTATTTTAAGTTAAAATATGTGACTGCGATTCCCACTGTATTCAACCTCTCCCCTGGGATTAATTTATTTTAAATAAACCATAAATGAGCATCCTAGGAAAAGCTGTCGGTCTAACCATGAGAAAATGTCACCCCTGGTAAACAGCTGAACCTTGCTAATTGCGTTGAGTCACTTACTGTAGAAAGATTCAGAGATTTTTCTACGTAGAGCCGTTTAATTAATTTCAGGGAGTAAAAGGAACTCAGCTTGTTGACATCGGATGTTACTGTTTGAAATCCAAAGGGCACATCTTTGACATTTTCAAAATGAAGGACCTGTGAAGAAAAAAAAATCCCCATTACTCAGGAAGCGCTGCCTGCCCCCATGGCAGTGGACACAGGGCGACGATCAGCCTCCTGGGGACGGGGCCTGACCATCTGACGCAGAGACCACGGTGCTCTGTGGTTCCCAGAGAGCAAGGCTTCTCAACCTCAGCGCTGCTGGCAGTTCAGACGGGCTAATTCTAGGAGGAGGGGTGCAGGGGGCAGTGCTGGGCATTCCGACCCCCTGGATGCCAGTAGCACGCCTTCTTCCACTTGTGGCAGCAGAAGTGTCCCGGTCACCGGAGAATGTCCCTGAGAGGGTGAGGGAGGGAAGGGGCAGACTGTCCCCAGCTGAGAAACACCAGCATAAAGGTACTCATCTCTTGGTTTAACTATAAGGAAAATTTGCCCTTTCTTCAGAATGATGCCTCTATGCTTTTTTCCAAACTTGGAAAAGGTGGAAGTAGGTTAAAATTTATACCCAATTCAGAGACAAGAAGAGAGAAATTAATGCCAAGAGACAATCACTAGGCAGGTATCAGATTTCGGGATACAGGTGTCTCCAGAGTTCCTTCAGTGTCCTAACTAGTGCCAAATGAGCTGATGGTGTCATTTAAGGTAGGCAGCTCCATGCCATCTATGGCCTACGGTTTTGTAGTCCTGCCTTTCATCCTAGCCTGTACCTACTAGAAATGTCTTGCCCAACTCTCAGAACTTCACTTTCTGCTCTGCAAAATGGACTGACAACACCTAGTTGTCTAAATTGCCATGAGGATTACAGATACTATCTGTAAAACACCTAAAATATCATATGGATTCAAAATGTTAATAATTATTCTTATAGTAATAAGCCACTTAAAACCAGGATGCTATTTTCAGGCAGGCTTAAAACCTTTTATTTTATTCCTAACTTTTTTGTTCCAGCCAACAGCCCAGCATCATCTCCGCTCCACAGTGCCCGAAACACGACGTGAGGATAACATCTCCCCTTCCTAACCCACAATAACCGAGCCCGGATGCCACACCTCAGGTGACATCACTTACAGGCACACTGCACCCATGAGGCACACAGCCTCAGTCCTGCAGGGTCAGATTGGCTGGCCCACAGTGCTACATTACTGTCACACCTATTGACAGGCACACAGGCCAGAAAGTTAAAGAGCCCAAGTAACCACTGTAGGAGAACAACAGCATGCACAGAAAAGGCCCTTATCGTTACTGAGGAGCAGGCGCAGGACCAGAAAGGCTCTTTTCTGTCTCTTCTCTAATGGCAGGTGAGGAATGAGGAAAGGGAGATGGGGTAGGGATGGTGCAGCGGGAGAAAGATGGATGAAAAGATGAAGCTCCTCTCCCCACAAAAAAAGTTTCCTTTTCAAGTCCCACTCAATTTCAAGTGTAAATTCTCCATTGAAATAAGCATGGATATATTCTATCTATCCAGTAGGGATATAGAATAGGGCAGAATATACTATAGAGCAGAATACAGCGGAGCCTGCATCTTAATACACAGCATGATGCTATAAATAAATTCTGTGCGTAAGACAGAGGGTGTAGATATACACTCTTCCCGGTTGGGGTATCTGCAGCCGAACATTAACAAACATCATCTTGATTGACACTTACATTCTAACAGGTAAAAAGATGTCACATGACTTGTCAAAGGCCACTTGTTAGTGGCAATGCTTTTGATTGTCTAGTTAATCCCCGGGTTCTCCCCACGACATGGTGCCTGTTCTAAATGTGGGTTGCAGGCCAGATAAATGAGCTTTCACATTTAAAAAGCAAATTGAGAGAGTGCTAGAAATGGCAAAATACTCAACCCTAAGCAAATCTGACCACAGAACCTCACTGCCTTTCCCCAGGTACCACCTGTGCATTATTACTCTTTTCTACTCAAAGCAGAGGCAAGCTGTGGGCCTTACCTGTCCAATTTCATCTGCTGTGTCCCCTTTGGCACCGACTTGAGCAAGTGACAGAGAGGTGGACAGACAGATGGGAGAGAAGAGGACGTTGTCCGCTGGCTCCTTTTCACACAGCTGTTTGTACAGGTCAACTGCAAAGGCCGAATTTGCCAGTCGCAGGGCCTCCATTGTGGGCCTGGGACAAAGAACAAGAGAGAGGTTATTTCTAAAGCATCTTTCCAGTGTCCTCAACTGCATCCAGCCAACCCAGTAAGAATCGTAGTCAAAGTCACGGACTAGGGTAGAAGAGAGGCAGGAACTTCCTATAAGTGCAAATCTAAAGCCAGTGGTGAAGAAACTCCTCCACGTCCTGAGGTCTGAGTGTCCAGACGTGAGGTCCTCTCTCTGGACAGCTCTGCCCCGAACCTCCAAATTCAGGCCCACTCGGCTACAAACGCCACTGTCAGGAGTGGGATTAGTTTAACTAATTAGATTAACTGTCAGTGGGGATGCCTCTTCTCTGCATGTGGTCAGGACAATCGTCAACACTGATGAAAATCAGTTGGTTATTTATCTGTACTGTTTCAATTAGGATTTAGGTTAAACCATCAAAAACAGTCAAGTCACAGCAGTTCTGTGTGATTCCAGTTAGGGAGAGAGAGGGCAGCTTCAGCTAAAAATATGGAGCCCAGGGCTCAGTGGTAAAGAATCTGTCTGCAATGCAGGAGACCCAGGTTCAATCCCTGGGTCGGGAAGATCCCCTGGAGAAGGGCATGGCAACCCACTCCAGTGTCCTTGCCTGGAGAATCCCATGGACGGAGGAGCCCGATGGGCTACAGTCCATGGGGTCCAAGAAGAGTCAGACACGACTGAGCGACTAAACAAGAACAACACAAGGGAGACAGCAGCAGCGGGCCTCCTCTGGTCCCGCCTGAGAACCCGTTACTCAAGCAGAGGCTCTCCAGGCGAGTCTACAGATCCCCTGGCGGCCCGAAGATCCTTTCAGCGGGTCCATGAGGTTGGAACTATTGTCATAGTAGTACTTAGACATCATCTTCCTTTCACTCTTACTCTCTCAAAAATACACAGTGGAGTTTTCCAGAGACTATGGTGGTGGTGGTGGTTTAGTCACTCAGTCGTCTATGAAACCAAATGTTAAAGAGATTTGCAGAAATGAAAAATGATGTTACTCTTCTCTTTGTATTATTGCACTTTAGAAAACAGTTATTTTTCATAAAAGTATGTTACCCATGTTACTATGCTTACAATATTGTTATTTTTAATGAGCTAATAAAATATTTCAAAAACTTTTCAGCTTTAATTTCTAACTTAATACCAATAGATACAACCAACATTAAAAAAAAAAAAAACTGTGGGATTCTCAGTTGTTTTTAAGAGTGTAAAGGGGTCTGGAGGTTAACAAGTTTGACGACTGCTCTGCCAAGGAAAGGCCCGCCTATCTGTCCAGTCCTAGGGCAGCAGATGTTGACCCTGAAGGCTCCTGGGCAAATCCAGCAGTCAGGGCACAGTCCTTTCTAGAAGCAAAGTTGAGCTGCATGAACCCCTCAGCTCTGCCCGACCCCAGGATAGCATATAAGGGGCAGCATTACCCCTGGATGACCACCCCACGGATCAGGGTTGGAAGCATCCCCCCAAGGCACTCAAGCACTGTGCAGCCGTGTGTTCAGATAGCAAGAGTGAACACGACGCGGAAGGTCCTCGGGTAGGAAGTCCCCGGCCTCGGACGAAGCATCAACACTCAAGACAGAGGGCTCTGTCAGTCAGGAGCCAAGGATGCCTTAGAGTCAAACGCACAAACAGGATCTCAACTTTGCACCTCACCCCTGAACAGAAATTCAAAATGCCAAGACGAGACACTAAGATCAAGGAACGTGTCCCTGGTCTTCAAACAGTTCTTCAGAATTCTCCCTTTTATGAGACATGTGGCTTATGTGTAGGACAGACTTTAAAAGATCATAATAAATCTCAGTCACAAGTTTATTAGCAAAAAAAAAAAAAAAGAAAAACAACTTTTCTGTTGCCCCATTCAAGCTCACTGATCTTTTCCAGTGACTGCTTTCTCCCATGTCCAATAAGTACAGCCAAGTGACCCCAGCATTTTCATTATGAACCTGTGATCCAGTGGGGAAGAGTCCAAGCTCCCAATGCAGGGGACCCGGGCTTGATCTCTGGTCAGGGAACTAGATCCCACATGTTGCACGTAAAACCAACCACAGCCAAATAAATAAATAAAAACAGACATTAAAAACATTTTTTTTTTAAAAAGGTAACCTGAAGTCAGGCCAGGGATCTTACACTTCTTGAAGGCCTAGTACCTTTCTCTCTCTCCTCTGGGGAGGGCGGGGGCTGTGACAGGAGAGTGAACTCTCAGGGGAAGGAGACCCCCATGAGGAGGGCAGAAGGCAGGGAGACACACAGAAGCACGTGACCCTCTCAGGGAGATTAAAAGGTCTGGAATCCCCAAGAAACTTTCAGGACAAGAAGTCTGGCTTTCTCCAGCAGTGACTTTAACAATAATACTGCACTTATCTATGAGTAAAATTCAACAGGAGATATTTATCTACCAAATAGAAAAGGCTAAATGAGCTATTTCTTCACCCAGTAGAGAAACCTAAACCCAAATGCCTGCAAACTTCTCAAAGTTTCAACAGCTGAAGCCCTAACCACACTAATAACAATACAAAAACACAACAACTACTTCTGTTTGTTGTTTTAACAAACACAAGTAGTTCTTCCAGGCATGTATTTCCAACCAGCTAAGAGGAGAAATTGGAATAATTTTGCATCATTTATAACAAACTTTAAAGCTTGACGTCTTTTGTGTGTTTAAAGCCTTGGAGTAATCTGCTGAGGAAGTTTGACTGCAAACATCTAAATGTGGATCCCACAAGTGGATCAAAGGGTGAGGATGGAAGCATCTTTCATTCATTAATTACAACATTCTGAGATCTGTTTCATCTGAATGGGTCTACGTGAATACAAGATCATGGTGGCTTTAAGCACAGTTAATTACACAACATAGTTAACACTGTGTTGCAATCCAAGCTTAGATTCAGTCCCTGTTGGAGAATGTAGATCAGGACACACTTAACATCTAAGTTGGCCATAGAGACAAGTAATCAGTCAAATGTTGCCTGATAAATCTGATCAGTTGCTTGGTAATTAGCTCCAAGTGATCTAAAAACACTGTAAAGCTTTCTGGTCTGAGATAGTTCAAGGGAAGAATTTGGCCACAGACAATTGCTACCTCCCTGTGCTGCAAATTGAAGCATTTCAACAAATCATGGCAACTTTAGCAAAGCATGCACAAGAAAATGGGTCAGGTTCCTAAGCAGACCATTTTGCATGAGCAAATGCTATAAAAATTAGAACTTCCACATGGCCCAGCAATCACATTACTGGGCATATACCCTGAGAAAACCATAATTCAAAAACAGACACGTACTCCAATGTCCGTTGCAGCACTATTTGTTAATACAATAGCCAGGACGTGGAAGCAACCTAAGAGTCCATCAACAGGTGAATGGGTAAAGAAGATGTGGTACATATATACAATGGAATATTACTCAGCCATAAAAAGGAACAAAACTGAATCATTTGTAGAGATGTGGATGGACCCTGAGTCTGTCATACAGAGTGAAGTAAGTCAGCAAGAGAAAAACAAGTATCGTACATTAACACATGTGTGTGAAATCATGTATGATGAAATCTAGATTCATCTGGTACAAATGAATCTAGTTCCAGGCAGAAATAGAGATGCAGACATAGAGAACAAATATGTGGACACAGTGCGGGGTGTTGGGAGCAGGCAGGATGAACCGGGAGATTAAGTTTGACATAAACACACTACCATGGATAAAATAGATGGTGTGAGAACCTGCTGAATCATACTGGGAACTCAGCCTGGGGCTCTGTGGGATCCAGAGGGCTGGGATGGGGGGAGAGGGATGGGAGGGAAGCCCAAGAGGGAGGCGATGTGAGTATCCAAATAGCAGATTCGCATCATAGCACAGCAGAAATTTACATAACTTTGTAAAGCAATTATACTCTAGTAAAAAAAATAAATAAATAAGGATACAAGAACCAAGATTAGCAATTCCTATACGGTAAATTTACATATCGAATGACCTGATCAGAGTGCTAAAGCTGCAGTCTTCATTTTGTTATTCCATTATTACAGAGATAATGTCTTTCATTTTCATGAAAACCTAATGATTAGAACAAGTAAGGAGAATTTCATTTACAGCTTCAACATGGAAGACACTACATCCTTTAGTCACTCTAAAGTTTAAAAGACATTTTTATTTTAATCAGAGAAATGTGAGAGAGAAGTTAAAGTAGTAATACAAATACAATAAACAACAAAAAGTTCTAAGAATTTCATTGTAAAGTTGCCGTTTTGTTTTTATTATTTGCAATACGTCCTAAAGTCATAAACCTTTAAAGGCAGACAAGACCCTGGCCCCACCTCTTCATTTTAAAGGTGAGGGAAGGGAGGGACACAGAGATAAAGCGATTCTCCCAGGCCACCCACGCGGGAGTGAGAGTGGTCAAACCAGACCCAGCACTTACGTCTTCTCTGCTCCTGATTCCTGACCACACCTATCACCTTCCTTCTCAGTAATTGTCTTTGCTGACATTTGCTCCCTCAGGAGCCTTTAGGGTTCCAAAAACCCTCCATGTCTTGGATTACCCCTTTAGAGACATCAAGATACCTTACATGTTTTCTTCTTCTTTTTTTTTAACTTACATGATTTCTTTCTTTTCAATCAAAACAAAACTTTTCCCTCCCTGATTTTTCTACTGGAAGAAACTCTTGTTCTCTACCACTAGTGTTGCAAACTATCAATATTACACTGCTTTCATTTAATAAGTATCGACTGAGCATCTAACAGTGTGTGTCGGCACCACCCTAGACACGAACAAATCAGGTTTCCGCCTCCAAAGAGCTGACACCTAATGGCATGATATGTCTTAGGCACGATGGGTGTTTTGACGGAGGGCACAAGTTATCCTGCAGCTCTTAGGCGAGACAGTGCACTCCTAGTAGAAATCTCAGCGAGGACTCCTCAGAGACAGTGACATCTGATAAGGCACACTAAAGGGGGGTCCTAAAGAACAAAGAGGAGTGAGCCATGCACCAGGCGGACGAGAGAGAACTGAGCGTTCAGAGACAGCAATGAATGGAGTCCTGAATGAATGGAGAGGCCTGTGGTTGGGTGTGAGGACAGGCAGGGAACTCACTTCTCCAGACTCACAGCTGCTCATCGGCCCCTGCACGATTTCTAACACTTCTAATGCATATAAGCCAATATTCCCCCAGACTTTTCATCTGTAGACAATCTGGGTGAGATAACGGTCCTTTGGTGGAGACAGTCTTTAGGCAACGCCTTAAGAAATTTTGCCTATTGCAACAACTATAATGGAAGGTCTAGAAACACAGTATCAGGACTTCCCTGGTGGTCCAGTGGTTAAGACTCCGAGCTCCCAATGCAGGGGCACAGGTTCAATCCCTGGGCGGGGAACTAAGATCCCACATCCTCACAGTGTGGCTAAAAAATACATAAAAAATAAAAACATGGTCTCTGCTGTTTGCTTTCCAACCTCACAAGGAAAAAAGTCAGAGCGAGATTAAGAAAACAGGAGATCTCACAGCTTCTTCCATGTGAAAGAATAGAGTGAGTCTGAATGAAATGAGTAAGTAACCTGAAAAGCGCTTTGTTAGCGGGAAAGAACAACGTGACTCTCAGTGGTAAGGTTGAATACTTGATTTCGGATGGAGAGGAGCCTCTGCTTCTCGCAGATATCCTGAATCATCACATTTGCTCCCACCTGTTTAGAAGCCTGATCTTTACCGCAGAGCCATCTGTCTGCTGCCTAACCGTAAACTAGGGCCAGACTCGCCACATCAGGATGACCAAGACTGCCGAGACTCCACACCCTCAAACAGAACCCGCAAACCAGAGGGACTGAAGTGGCAGAACTCAGGTGCTAGGAAGCAAAAGTATAAACTTGCCAACTCATATGGAGAATCCTTTCTTCAGACAAGCTTCCATCTCTACGCCCATCCAGGAACCTATTAAACGCTTACATATACTGGTGGGACTAAGGTTTGGATGCACCCAGTTCTATTCAAATCCTCTTCAGTGATGTAGGGGTGACAGAGCTGTTAAGAAAATTCCTGGTGGGACTTCGCTGGCGGTCCAGTGGTTAAGACTCTGCACTTCCAATACAGGGGCCATGGGTTCAATCCCTGCTCTAAAAACGAAAATCCCACATGCCGAAGGGCGTGGCCAAAAGAATGAAAAGAAAATTCATGGTGACCTGGAAAAGACCACGATCTGTGAGTCTGACGGCTTGGATTCCACTTCGTCCTGCCCTATGTCAGCTGAGGGACTCGCAAGACAGGGGACGGGGACCTGAAGGATGTATCAGACCCCCAGGTCTGCTCATCTGAGCCTGGCCTGATTAGGAGCCTGCAGAACAGCCTGGCCTGTTAACGGCTCTTTAGTGTGACAGGCTTAAAGAAAGCCATCAACACAGTCGCTTCCCTGAGGAAGAAACTATGAGCCAACCTGTTCGAAAAGTCGCCCAAGAACACACGCTGGAAATATGAGATTCGCTTCAAGTATCTTGAAACCCAGATGGGAGAGAGACTACTTCCAGGCCGGAAGAACGCAGGTGCAAATAAACGGACAGAAACTGGATGCTTTAAAAGGCGCAGAAGAGCGATTCCGAAGTCTGAACCTCACAGCTCAGCGCCAGCCAGGAAGGCGGCCAGACGCTCCTGTGCGTCTCCGCTTCCTCAGGTTAGGGCCCACACCCTCTTTGGAACCTGCGCCGCAAAACATTCTGAGCTCCAAGGCAGGGCTGAAAACGTCCTCAGAAATAATTCTCCCCCGCAAATCACTCTTTCCCGCCCGCTCCCCTCCCCATATACACCAAAACCTCCCGGCTGTGCCGCTTCGGCATATTCTGACCTTGTACATGGCATGCCTGGCTCCCAAAGGACCGGGAGCGGCAAACGCTGCCCTTGCAGAGGTGATGGCCACGCGCAGCCGACAGCCCACCGGCGAAAAGACGCGGTTCTGCCCACTCTGCACCATCGCAAATCATCTCAAAGAGCTTTTCTTTTAAAACTTGTCCAAAACAGGGACACCACCAAGCCCTGCTACCTGCGCTTTGCTTACCTGAAGTTACAGCGGTCCAGGAAAACGCACGGTCGGGAAAAGGAAAACCGGGTGCAGACAGACCTGGACGTGCGAGCAGCTCAGAGGGGCAGGAGCGGCTCACCTGAGCTCGCCCGCGGCCACGCCCACCGGGTCCGCCACGCCCACTGGGGGCCCGCCCATCGGAGCCCCGAAGTGACCGGGGCCACGCCCACCGGGCCCGCCCCGCCCATCGGGCGCCGTCCCTCCCACTTCTGCGCCTGCTCTTCTGGCTCCCGCCTCTTGGCAGCTTGTCCACGATTGAAAAGAATGATTCAGACTGAAGTTGCTGTTGTCTGCACAGCTTCTGAAGGCCTCCAGCGTGCTCAGGCAGGACGGGACTGTCGGTGGATCCTACCTGAGGCTGAAAACATGCACGCACATAGAAGGGCAACCCTAGCAGGCCACGCGGGGCCGGAAGGTGACATATCACATAAAATAGAAGGAATATGTGATGGTCTTGATAATGCATGCTCTTCAAATATGGTGGTGCCACAGAAAGTACTCTCACCTCCATAGCTCATTCTGCTCGATGCCAGAAAAGAGAAAAGTGATCACACACACAAAAAAATCTATGAATACATTCTACTCAGCAAAATATGTAATGCCAGATTGACGGGAGAAATTGTTGACTGGCCTCCCAATGAAATATGGCAATTAGGATTACCCAGCTTTGCTCGAAAATCTCTTTGTGTTTTCCAGAGTTTTCTTGCTTTCCAGGAGCTTCTTCTTTTGCTGAGAGCTAGGCTTCCCTGGTGGCTCAGACGGTAAAGTGTCTGCCTACAATGCAGGAGACCCAGGTTTGATCCCTGGGTCGGGAAGATCCCTTGGAGAAGGAAATGGCAACCCACTCCAGTATTCTTGCCTGGAAAATCCCATGGACAGAGGATCCTGGTAGGCTACAGTCCAGGGGGTCCCAAAGAGTCGGACACGACTGAGCGACTTCACTCACTGACTCCCTTCCTAACTGAATCTGTTCTCAGGAAAGGACCTAAATCTGAGCCAATTACTTATCTGCTGTGCTCATTTGATGTTCTCTGTTGTTCATCTACCACGTTGTCTCATAATCATCTATTTTATTGTACGATCTCCTCTATCTCACTATGAGAGTCTTGAACTAAGGACCAAGCCTCATTCATTTTTGTAATGCCAACACTTGATATGGTCTTGATAGATGTACAGTCAACTAATGCTTGTTGGCTATATGAATGAGAGTGACTAAGAGTGACTAATAGCTTCCCTTCTCCCCATGCCCTGGGTGTTTTATTATGAACCAGGTCAAAGTCATAAACTAAATGAGTTGAACTCTGAAAGTAGAATTTCAGGCATCAGGGGAACTAGTAGAGGCAAGAAGGTCATAAGAGAGTGATATTGGCCAGCTACCCCTGGAAAATGACACCATTCAGCTGTAGCGGGGAAACGTGGGTTTAAGAGTCAAATCATAAATTTGGAAAATGACTCTACCTTACCATTCATTGTCTGAGAAATCCTAGGCAAAGTGCTTAATCTCGTTAGCCTCAGTTTCCTCATCTGTAAAATGAGACACACGCGTACATGAAAAGACAGTATATAAGAAGTATCTGGCACATAGCATGTGGTGGTGATCAGCACTTTGCCTATTTATTAGGCAGGCACAGTCTCAGGGAATAATCATGATGACCAAAAGGCTGGTGCAGGATATTCACACTTAGGTTACTACGGTAATTCACCAAACACCTGCAGCCCGCTTGCTCTGCTGTTGTTTAGTTGCTCAGTCATGTCCAACTCTTTGTGACCCCATGGACTGTAGCCCACCAGGCTCCTCTGTCCATGGGATTTCCCAGGCAAGAGTACTGGAGTGAGCTGCCATTCCCTTCTCCAGGGGACCTTCCCCACCCAGGGATCAAACCCGCGTCTCCTTCATTGGCAGGCATGTTCTTTGTCACTGAACCACCAGGGAAACCCCCCTGCTTGCTACTGTGACCCAAAGGTTTCAAGAGACTTGCTTTTAAATCAGAAATCTTTGTCCACTCTCTCTTTTTAAGTCTAAATTATCTCTACAATACTCCTGTTTGGGGCTTGTCTAACCTTGGCAGAAACACTTCCAGAGACAGGAATTCAGCAATACCTCAGTTCAGTTCAGTTCACTCACTCAGTCGTGTCCGACTCTTTGCGACCCCATGAATCACAGCACGCCAGGCCTCCCTGTCCATCACCAACTCCTGGAGTTTACTCAAACTCATGTCCATCGAGTCGGTGATGCCATCCAGCCATCTCATCCTCTGTCGTCCCCTTCTCCTCCTGCCCCCAATCCCTCCCAGCATCAGGGTCTTTTCCAATGAGTCAACTCTTCACATGAGGTGGCCAAAGTATTGGAGTTTCAGCTTTAGCATCAGTCCTTCCAATGAACACCCAGGACTGATCTCCTTTAGGATGAACTGGTTGCATCTCCTTGCAGTCCAAGGGGCTCTCAGCAATACCTAGGGAAGCCCAAATATAACTCTTAATTCTCGGAAATAAATGTTTCTTTAAAAATATTTAGTGGGTGGAGAAGGCAATGGCAACCCACTCCAGTACTCTTGCCTGGAAACTCCCATGGATGGAGGAGCCTGGTAGGCTGCAGTCCATGGGGTCGCTAAGAGTCGGACACGGCTGAGCGACTTCACTTTCCCTTTTCCCTTTCATGCATTGGAGAAGGAAACGGCAGCCCACTTCAGTGTTCTTGCCTGGAGAATCCCAGGGAAGGGGGAGCCTGGTGGGCTGCCGTCTCTGGGGTCACACAGAGTTGGACACGACTGGAGCGACTTAGCAGCAGCAGAGCCACTTTATATTTCACTATACTTGATAATCTAATATAAAGCAATACTGACATCCATTCCAGCCCTGTAGGTCTATGCTTCTATTCCTATATTCTTTATTTCCAATAAATATAGTTTGTTTGTGGTCACAGCTTAACATCTCTGAAATAAAAAAAAAAAAAAAATTTAGTGGGAAATTATATACCCGTTTGTGGGGGAAAGTGTTTGTTTTATAACTCCAAAAAGAATCTATAATTTTCTTTTTTCTGGCCATACCATACAGCATGTGGAACTTCCCCTACCAGGAATCAAACCTGTGCCCCCTGAAGTGGAAGAAGAGTCTTAACCACTGGACCACCAGGGACATCCCAATAATCTATAACTCCCAATAACTTTCTTTACTCTCTTTGATTTGCCCCAAAAACCTTGTTGTTGACTTTGTATTTAAAAGAGTAGATGTTAGTGGGGGGTGGAGAGAAGAAATATAGCTTAAAGAAATACAGCATCCATTCATTGTACAATTTTATCGAGCAATAGTTTCCTCTAGCTCAACAAAAATAGTCATCAGCTCAAATATTTAATAACCTAGGAGACTGTTTTGTTGGTGCTTTTTTCTTACCTGTAGGTTGAATCATTGCAAATATTATGCGTTGATTACTCAGCATTCTGACTGGGGAGAGCCTGCCACACCCAGCCTCTGCCAGCAACAGCTCAAAGGAGCTTTGTTAGAGCATGCTTAGAATCTCTTTCTCCGTCTCTCGCTTCTCTTCCAAGAAGATGAATTTCAGCCACAAATTCTTGAACACTCTCCCCAAATACCTACAAATCATCAAATGTTGTTTTTTTCCCACCGATCAGTGTGATTTTCACCAATGCCTATGACAGCTCCCGTGTACAATAGAGGAATAACTTGAACCTTACATGCTTCCAAAAACAAAGAAATCTCACAGAAGTCTTCCCTAGCCACTGAGGACTGTTATCACCTTTTCGCACATGGAGAAACTGAGTCAAGGAAGATAAGGCAACTCTACCTTAGAGTTTTTGACTGGAACAGAAAAAAAGTTTCCAAAACGCAAGATACACAATCCTTAACCCTATGTCCATTTCAAGAATTGAATAGCTTAATATGGCTTCATGCTCTTTGTCTTATCATCTAGTGTTTGAGAAACCTAAAATTCCATCTAGGAGAAATTTTATATGAAATGATAACCTGTTTTGGAAAATAATTTACCTGAACTAATTTATACAAATTTGAGTGAAATTCTCCTAAAAGGCAAACATAAGGGAGGGGAAAAAAAAAACTAAGTGAAAAAAGATCACGACTCCGGAGATAAATCACAGATACCCAGGTGGCATAAGTGGCAGATTTGCCTTTGAAATCCATAATAACATGGGGGAAGGCATAATCCAAGCAGAAAATTCAATATCAAAGCACCTAGATTTGGTTGATGGATCCGAGAAAACAGAGGAGACAGTGTGGGGAAGAAATCCACCTTGGAGTTGATTCTGAGCCACACTCCACTGCTCACTGGACATTAATCACTGGCAAAAAATTGACCTTCCCTGGACCTCAGAATTCTTTGCAGTAAAGAGGAGAAAGGGGTTGAACCATCGTCGTTATGTTCGTTTCAGATATAAAGGTCAGAGTGAAAGCCTACCTTTCCCTAACTGAAAAGAGCGCAATTACTCTTGAAAATGGGTAGTATGGAATACTTTTGGATGTGACATAAAAGTGAAATAAAAATTAATCATATTAGTTCATTAGTGACTGGATTTGAATTCTTTAGGTAACAGAGCTATGTGATCTGTTGACTTCACATTCAGTAGTTCAAATATCTGTGTATATAAAAGTTTACATTTTCTTTTCGTATATAATTCTTATAGGACAAAAGAAGCAAATATAAGAATCAAAGCAAATCAGGAATGCAACTTTTCCAAGATATCTAGTAAAAACTAGAATATCAACACAACTGATAGGAGTGTAAATTGGCCAACTCTTCTGGGAAATAATTTAGCAATATGTTACTTTTTAAATATTCATCTCATTCAACCCAGTAATATAGCTTTTACAAATCTTTCTTAAGGAAATAATTACAGATAAGCTCAGTGATTAGTATACAGAGATGTCTATGGTAGTATTATTTATAACAGAAAAACTAGAAATTACCTGAATGTCCATCAATAAAGGAGTAAAAAATTTTTTCTAAGAGTAATACAAGATTAAGTTACCTTGTTGCTGTTGTTGTTTAGTCACTAAGTCATGTCTGACTCTTTGCGACCTCATGGACTGCAGCCCACCAGTTTCCTCTGTCTGTGCAATTTACCAGGCTAGAATACTGGAGTGGGTTGCCATTTCCCTCTCCAGGGGAGCTTCCCCACCCAGAGATCAAACCTGAATCTCCTGCTTGTCAGGCAGAGTCTTTACTACTATGCCACCAAGGAAGCCCTTAAGTTGTCTAAGAGTAGGTAAAAAATATATATATGCATTTGTATATTTGGAAACTTTTGCTTTATGCTGTAATGCACTTAAGGTTATATGATTTGTATTAAGAGATTACGTGAGTGTGTATATGTGTGTTCTTAGAAGACAAAGAAAAAGCATAAAATAATTTTAGCAATAGTTTAATGAAATTAAAGAGGATTTTTCTTTTCTTTTATCTTTGAAATTTCCTAGTCATTATATATCATTTCTTATGATTAAACAGTTATGTTTCTTGACAAGTTACTTTCCAAAAACTGTCACAACAGGGCCTTTGCTTAATAAATCTCCCATCAATCACTACTCTGTTGTAGGAACAGATAGTGTCTATTTTAGTTGTTAATAAAGGGACAACCAGGCTTTTTAAAAAAAGAAGAAGCTGTGCTTCTTAAGAAGTTAGAAATTCCGGAGTTTCCCTTAATGACACCTAGGACCGCTCAGGGGCCCAGCAGAATCTGGGGTCACATCGCAGACCAGCAGGCTGCCCTGAGCCCTTGAGATGAGCTCGGCCAGGCAGGGCAGGCGCCGGAGGAGCTGCGGCACTGGGGCTCGTCCCACGGGACCTCCGCCCCGGGAGGCAGCACACGTAGGGACACGCCTGACCCTGTCTCCTCCTCCTCCCTCCTCCCAGGCAGCACCGCCCGCGCTGACTCAGCGGCCTCGCTGCCTGATGCAACAGAGCCTTCAAGGAGAAGGGGTGCTCCGAAGGAAGTCTGGCCGTGCCCAAGTCCTAATCTCTTGTCTCCACTTGGCAAAAACTAAGCCCACAGTGTTATATATGCACAGTGCTAAAAGCGACTGGAGGCTTCCCTGGGGGCCCAGTGGCGGAGACTCCAAGCTCCCCAGCCAGGGGCCCCAGTTAGGTCTATGGACTAAGGAACTAAGATCCCTTCGCGCTGCACTGCCAAAACATTAAAAACAAAAGAAGAAAGAAAAAAAAATGTGGTGTAAGGACTTCCCTTATATTTTGATGCTTTGCAGTTCATAGGCTTTTATTGCATATCCAGCCTTTTCCCCACAGAAATTTCATGTATATTATCTCTCTCAAAGTCAATCATGTACTATGATTCCAATTTTACAAGTGAGGAAAGTGATATTAGAAATTTAAGTAAATGCTGATTAGAAATGCTCACACCCAGATAGAGTCCAGAATGTGAGCCTGTTCAAATACTAAGCCACCCTCCACTACTAAAAACAAGCTTTTTTTTTAAATAAATACAGAGTCAAGAATGGGGGAGGGAGAATGAATGAAACAAAATACCTTATACATTTATTATCAGCTTTCTTTTCAAAGGAGATTTTGAAGGGGAAGCCCAAAGATTCGCCGCAGGCTGAACCACCCTCCTGACTCACGCGGTTATTAACGCCTTCAAGCCCAGTCCCGCCCCCCTCCGCTCGGCGCCAGGCACCGGCGGAGGGTCACGGCTGCCCGCTGTGACGTCACTCTCACTGCAGGTTTGCGCACACCCGCAACCGAACTGTGCTGTCAGCTACCCCACTTGCTAGTACTACGGAGATGCCGCATTCACCCTCCTGCAGAACATAATGCGTCCTTACTAGGAGCTTTACCTCTGCTCCTTTCAAGCGGTTAGTATTCCAGGATTGGATGCGCATCCTAGCGTTTGCCTGTTACCAGTCATGACAGCACAGGAAGAGAAGGCGGAGCCTGAGGAAAATGGGGCGAGCCTTTGAGTAGATTTGCAGTAGAAGAAGGTTGTATGAATGGCAAGATCCTTCCTCATTACCTGCCCAAAGCATGGCTTTCAGAGATGAGGAGCCATAACAACAAGGCTAGCTTTCAGTTAGGAAATAGAAAAGCTAAAAAGGTATGCAGTTCCTTTTACAAAAAAAAAAGAAAAAATCAGTAAATTCCCCAGGAAAAAGTACTGGAGTGAGTAGCCATTCCCTTCTCAGGGGATCTTCCCAACTCAGGGAGCGAACCCAGGTCTCCTGCCTTGCAGGCGGATTCTTTACCTCCTGAGCCACCAAGGAAGCCTACTGGCATATGAGTTGAGAATTAAATAGAAGAAATACAGGGTGTGAATTAAACTGAGATTTCTTACCCGATAAATGAAATCTGTAGCATCTATTTCCTGAATTAAAAGTCGGGCCTTCCCTGGTGGCCCAGGGTTAAGAATCTGCCTTCCACTTCAAGGGGTGCAGGTTCGAGGACTGGTTGGGGACCTAAGATCCCAGACGCCTCACGGCCAAAAAACAAAACACAAAAGAGAAGCGATATTGTAACAAAGTCAATAAAGGCTTCTAAAAAAAACAAAAATTCACAGTCCACAGCCAGTATTAGTGGTTCTTTTCAAGGAGGAGCTAAATTACCAAGTCATCATAAACTCATTATATGGGTTTTAGCTTAGAAGACTAGTAAGACATGTCTAACGTCAGAAAGAAGCTTCTGGGTTTCTTCCTTTGAAAAACATCTTACGTTTTTTTCTCCACGTTCTTCCACCATAGACAGCGGTGTTTGCCCTAATGAGGCTGTCTTACCCAAGGTCTAAGCAATTATATAGTCTGTTGAGACAATTAATCTGGGTGGAGAACACAAATTTTGTGTGTTCCAGCTCCAAAGCGTGGGGATTATTATTTTAACTTCAACATCTCTACCGTGAAAAATCTAAGCACCAACCCCGGCATAAAGAAGACTATTCTGGAGAACTAAATTACATCATCTCTTGTTTGATGGAGTCTCACACTTACATGTGATCTGTCAGCATGAATAGAGCATATTCAAGCCTAATGAAAATACTGTCTTTGCTTTTACAAGAAGCAATCGCATACACTAAATACTTCTAAGTTAGAGGGGAAAAAAGAGGCTCCCTAGGTGGTTCAGTGGTAAAGAATCGGCCTGCAATGCAGAAGACTCTGGTTCGACCCCTGGGTTGGGAAGATCCCTTGGAGGAGGGAATGCCAACCCACTCCAGTATTCTTGCCTGGAAAATTCCATGGACAGAGGAGCCTGGTGAGCTAAAATCCCAGGTGTCACAAAAAGTTGACCACGACTGAGTGGCTGAGCACAGCACGGAGGGTAACAGTGACTTGCAAATTCCAACCCCAGGTGTGTGTCACTGAGGAGGTAGAACCGAGGGGAAAGTTTCTCGTTCTTGTCATGCTATAGGGATATCCGTAGGAGCAAAGTGTGGCAAATTATTTGTTCTCAGTCATCTGACAAATCCTACTCATCACCTACTATTCATCAGACGTTAAAATATCAAATGTTTCGTTGACAGTCCCCATGGCCCAGACAGTTTTCAATTCTCTACACATTGCACAACTTATGGTGTCAGAACTGAGTCAGTAGTCTCAGCTCCCCTTCCCTATGGCTCTCCATGTATCTCTCTTCCTTGGCATAAAATTTTAAGTTAAACCATACACAAATTATATTCACATCTTTCATGGTGATGTCATCTTACCTGGGAGCAAATTGCTCTCATTGCTTCTTTAAGTTTTCATTTTTTTATCTTTAAAATGAAGTTAATAACACCTACTTCTTGGGGAGGTGGGAGAAATAATTAGTGCTGAAATGCTTTGAAGATGAAAATTACAACATTATTCTTTCTGCTTGTTGTCTGGCAGAAGATGCTGAATTTTCCATTTGAATTGGCATGTTTGTAGGAAAACCAAAGATGAGACTGTACTTAAAATCTGTATGGTTAACTCTCAACAAGTGAACAAATATATTCTATAGTTGCATTCTTCTGCTGTCTAAAAGAATACACTCTCCTAAGCAACTGTTTTGAAAACAGATGAAAGGAGAAGGAACTCAACATTTATTTTTGCTTTTTCTATGCAAATCTCAGATAACCAAGTAGTTGGTTGTTTTCTCTTTATAGACATATTCCAGCTAATGAATAAAGAAATTATAAGATTAGAGCACCGTTTTATAGCCTCTAATAAACGAATCTAGGCTATGAGCATCTGTGATTGATTCCATCATGAAAGAGATTTAATCAGGCAGTGTGTATTTCTGGATGGAAGTTTACAGCATTACCTTGAAGTAGTCTAACAAAAACAAGTAGAACTTGAATATGATCAAGCATCTAAATTAACTACAAATTTCAGAAAATATAAGAAATAAAGGATATAGATTCAATGCAATCCCTATCAAGCTACCAACAGTATTTTTCAGAGAACTAGACCAAAGAATTTCACAATTTGTATGGAAATACAAAAAACCTCCAACAGCCAAAGCAATCTTGAGAAAGAAGAATGGAACTGGAGGAATCAACCTGCCTGACTTCAGACTATACTACAAAGCCACAGTCATCAAGACAGTATGGTACTGGCACAAAGAGAGAAATATAGATCAATGGAACAGAATAGAAAGCCCAGAGATAAATCCATGAACCTCTGGACACCTTATCTTCGACAAAGGAGGCAAGGATATACAATGGAAAAAAGACAACCTCTTTAACAAGTGCTGCTGGGAAAACTGGTCAACCACTTGTAAAAGAATGAAACTAGAACACTTTCTAACACCATACACAAAAATAAACTCAAAATGGAATGAAGATCTAAATGTAAGACCAGAAACTATCCAACTCCTAGAGGAAAACATAGGCAAAACACTCTCTGACATAAACCACAGCAGGATCCTCTATGACCCACCTCCCAGAATATTGGAAATAAAAGCAAAACCAAACAAATGGGACCTAATTAAAATTAAAAGCTTCTGCACAACAAAGGAAATGATAAGCAAGGTGAAAAGACAGCCTTCAGAATGGAAGAAAATAATAGCAAACGAAGCAATGGACAAAGAATTAATCTCAAAAATATACAAGCAACTCCTACAGCTCAATCCCAGAAAAATAAATGACCCAATCAAAAAGTAGGCCAAAGAACTAAACATACATTTCTCCAAAGAAGACATACAGATGGCTAACAAACACTTGAAAAGATGCTCAACATCACTCATTATCAGAGAAATGCAAATCAAAACCACAATGAGGTACCATTACACGCCAGTCAGAATGGCTGTTATCCAAAAGTCTACAAGCAATAAATGCTGGAGAGGGTGTGGAGAAAAGGGAACCCTCTTACACTGTTGGTGGGAATGCAAACTAGTACAGTCACTATGGAGAAAAGTGTGGAGATTCCTTTAAAAATTGGAAATAGAACTGCCATACGACCCAGCAATCCCACTCCTGGGCATACACACCAAGGAAACCAGATCTGAAAGAGACACGTGTACCCCAGTGTTCATCACAGCACTGTTTATAATAGCCAGGACATGGAAGCAACCTAGATGTCCATCAGCAGATGAATGGATAAGAAAGCTGTGGTACATATACACAATGGAATATTACTCAGCCATTAAAAAGAATAAATTTGAATCAGTTCTAATGAGGTGAATGAAACTGGAGCCCATTATACAGAGTGAAGTAAGCCAGAAAGATAAAGAACATTACAGTATACTAACACATATATATGGAATTTAGAAAGATGGTAACGATAACCCTGTATGCGAGACAGCAAAAGAGACACAGATGTATTGAACAGTCTTTTGGACTCTATGGGAGAGGGCGAGGGCGGGATGATATGGGAGAATGGCATTGAAACATGCAAATTATCATATGTGAAATGAATCGCCAGTCCAGGTTTGATGCATGATACAGGGTGCTCGGGGTTGGTGCACTAGGATAACCCAGAGGGATGGGATGGGGAGGGAGGTGGGAGGGGGGTTCAGGATGGGGAACACGTGTACACCCATGGCAGATTCAAGTCAATGTATGGCAAAAACCACTACAATGTTGTAAAGTAAAATTGATTAATTAATTAATTATTTAAGAAAAGAAATAAAGGAGAATTTTGGACCCTAGAGATTCCACCAGCAAAATCCAGACTGTAAGAAATTCTACAAGCATTTCAACAATTAAAATGCAAGGACAAAAAGAGTTCAAAGGGGAACATGTAATTTGAAGAAATTTGTGAGGTATCAAATAATCACAATTATCTGAAACGTGCTTCACACACATTGTATATAATGAAAATAATGAGAAAATTGAGATTTGAAGACTCGTCAGATACCAAAGATATTATTTCAAAACCAAGATAATTTCTTCAGGTGTGATTGTTATAGCAGGGTTACAACTTTGTAAAATTCTTCTCAATCAGAGATACCTACTTATATTTTTACAGATGAAATGAAGGCTCATTATAGTATTTTCTTTACTTGTGAATACATTTGAAATACAGTATTCCTTACTAAAGTTTTAAAAAGAAAGAGAGAGGAAGAGTTTAAGAAGTATACAACCTCTGGACACAAGAAGCCCAGGAAACTACTAGATAGAATGAGATAATTTGAAGACAGATCACTTTGCCAACTAAGGAAAGATTTCAGGTCCGTAGCATCAGAGTGATCAATCAGCACAAGTGACAAGAAGAGAAACCAACAGTTTTCCCTTTCAAGCAGGTATTCTAGATAAAAACTGACATGTTATAATTGCTAATTGTGATTTTAGTCAAAATTATATCTGGCTGTGTTATAACAATGGGAAAAGTCATGTGAAGATAGAACACAAACCTACAGGAGTCCTTTATGCATATGAAACTGTTTTCTAGAATTCTCTGAGACTAATGATTATATACGATGATGAACACATAGGGGAAACAAAATCTAGGTCTCATCTTGACAATGCTATAGTTAAATGTTTGCTGGTTATAATAGAGCAATTGATGCCATAAATCTATTAATTGTATTATAAACATATGTATGGAAAGATGTTGGCACAGTGATTGCCTGTGGGTTCTCAGTAGCCTTTCTGATCTAGAGTACATTTGTCAACCTCTGAAATTCCATCTGTATAAGCTGTGATTTTCACCTAAGGTATCTGGTACCTTTGGATAATCCTACCTGTAGTTATCATGTTTGGTAATTCATAGTACTAGAAAATGTTCAACTGTGAAAGAAAACTTTAGGATGATGAGGAAAAGCATTCCATGGATTCATAAACATTATATATATTATATACGGTGATGGTAGTGGTGGTTTAGTCACTCAGTCTTTACCGCTGAGCCACCAGGCAGGCCCATCAGTTCAGTTCAGTCACTCAGTCATGTCCGACTCTTGCGACCTCATGAACTGCAGCACGCCAGGCCTCCCTGTCCATCACTAATTCCTGAAATTCACCCAAACTCATGTCCACTGAGTCGGTGATGCCATCCAACCATCTCATCCTCTGTCATCCCCTTCTGCCCTCAATCTTTCCCAGCATCAGGGTCTTTTCAAATGAGTCAGCTCTTCACATCAGGTGGCCAAAGTATTGGAATTTCAGCTTCAGCATCAGTCCTTCCAATGAACACTCAGGGCTGATTTCTTTAAGATGAACTGGTTGGATCTCCCTACAGTCCAAGGGACTCTCAAGCGTCTTCTCCAATACCACAGTTCAAAAGCATCAATTCTTCAGTACTCAGCTTTCTTTATAGTCCAACTCTCAGATCCATACATGACTACTGGAAAAACCATAGCCTTGACTAGATGGACCTTTGTTGGCAAAGTAATGTCTCTGCTTTTTAATATGCTGTCTAGGTTGGTCATAACTTTCCTTCCAAGGAGTAAGCGTCTTTTAATTTCATGGCTAAAGTCACCATCTGTAGTGATTTTGGAGACCAGAAAAAATAGTCTGCCGCTGTTTCCACCATTTCCCCATCTATTTCCCATGAAGTGATGGGACCAGATGTCATGATCTCAGTTTTCTGAATGTTGAGCTTTAAGCCAACGTTTTCACTCTCCTCTTTCACTTTCATCAAGAGGCTCTTTAGTTCCTCTTCATTTTCTGCCATAAGGGTGGTTTCATCTACATATCTGAGGTTATTTATATTTCTCCTGGCAATGTTGATTCCAGCTTGTACTTCATCCAGCCCAGCGTTTCTCATGATGTACTCTGCATATAAGTTAAATAAGCAGGGTGACAATATACAGCCTTGACATACTCCTTTCCCGATTTGGAACCAGTCTGTTGTTCCATGTCCAGTTCTAACTGTTGCTTCCTGACCTGCATACAGGTTTCTCAAGAGGCAGGTCAAGTGGTCTGGTATTCCCATCTTTTTCAGAATTTTCCGCAGTTTATTGTGATCCATACAGTCAAAGGCTTTGGCATAGTCAATAAAGCAGAAATAGATGTTTTCCTGGAACTCTCTTGCTTTTTCGATGATGCAGCAGATGTTGGCAATTTGACCTCTGGTTCCTCTGCCTTTTCTACATCCAGGTTGAATACTTGGAAGTTCACGGTTCACATGTTGCTGAAGCCTGGCTTGGAGAATTTTGAGCACTACTTTTCTAGTGTGTGAGACGAGCACAATTGTGTGGTAGTTTGAGCATTCTGTGGCATTTTCTTTCTTTGGAATTCAAATGAAAACTGACCTTTTCCAGTCCTGTGGCCACTGCTGAGGTTTCCAAATTTGCTGGCATATTGAGTGCAGCGCTTTCACAGCATCATCTTTCAGGATTTGAAATAGCTCAACTGGAATTCTATCACCTCCACTAGCTTTATTCATAGTGATACTTCCTAAGGCCCACTTGACTTCACATTCCAGGATGTCTGGCTCTAGTTGAGTGATCACACCATTGTGATTATCTGGGTCATGAAGATCTTTTTTGTATAGTTCTTCTGGGTATTCTTGCCACCTTTTCTTAATATCTTCTGTTTCTGTTAGGTCCATACCATTTCTGTCCTTTATCGAACCCATCTTTGCATGAAATGTTCCCTTGGTATCTCTAATTTTCTTGAAGAAATCTCTAGTCTTTCCCACTCTATTGTTTTCCTCTATTTCTTTGCACTGATCCCTGAGGAAGGCTTTCTTATCTCTCCTAGCTATTCTTTGGAACTCTACATTCAGACAGGTATATCTTTCCTTTTCTCCTCTGCCTTTAGCTTCTCTTCTCTTCACAGCCATTTGTAAGGCCTCCTCAGACAGTGATTTTGGTTTTTTGCATTTCTTTTTCTTGGGGATGGTCTTGATTCCTGTCTCCCTGTACAATGTCTCGAACCTCCGTCCATAGTTCATCAGTCACTCTGTCTATCAGATGTAGTCCCTTAAATCTATTTCTCACTTCCACTGTATAATCATAAGGGATTTGATTTAGGTCATACCTGAATGGTCTAGTGGTTTTCCCTACTTTCTTCAATTTAAGTCTGAATTTGGCAATGAGGAATTCATGATCTTAGCCACAGTCAGCTCCTGGTCTTGTTTTTGCTGACTGTAGAGAGCTTCTCCATCTTTGACTGCAAAGAATATAGTCTATCTGATTTCAGTGTTGGCCATCTGGTGATATCCATGTATAGAATCTTCTCTTGTGTTGTTGGAAGAGGGTATTTGCTATGACCAGTGTGTTCTCCTGGCAAAACTCTATTAGCCTTTGCCCTGCTTAATTCTGTACTCCAAAGCCAAATTTGCCTGTTACTCCAAGTGTTTCTTGACTTCCTAGTTTTGTATTCCAGTCCCCTATAATGAAAGGGACATTTTTGGGGGGTGTTAGTTCTAAAAGGTCATGTAGGTCTTCATAGAACTGTTCAACTTCAGCTTCTTCAGCATTACTGGTTGGGGCATAGACTTGGATTACCATGATATTGAATGGTTTGCCTTGGAAATGCACAGAGATCATTCTGTCATTTTTGAGATTGCATCCAAGTACTGCTTTTCAGACTCTTTTGTTGACTATGATGGCTACTCCATTTCTTCTAAGGGATACTTGCCCACAGTAGTAGAAATAATGGTCATCTGAGTTAAATTCACCCATTCCAGTCCATTTTAGTTTGCTGATTCCTAAGATGTCGATATTCACTATTCTTGCCATCTCCTGTTTGACCATTTCCAATTTGCCTTGATTCATGGACCTAACATTCCAGGTTCCTATGCAATATTGCTCTTTAGAGCATCGGATCTTGCTTCTATCACCAGTCACATCCACAACTGTGTGTTGTTTTTGCTTTGGCTCCATCCCTTCATTCTTTCTGGAGTTATTTCTCCACTGATCTCCAATAGCAAGTTGGGCACCTACTGACCTGGGGAGTTCATCTTTCAATGTCCTATCTTTTTGCCTTCTCACACTGTTCATGGGGTTCTCAAGACAAGAATACTGAAGTGGTTTGCCATTCCCTTCTCCAGTGGACCACATTTTGTCAGAACTCTCCACATGACCCCTCCGTCTTGGGTGTCCCTACACGGCATGCCTTAGTTTCACTGAGTTAGACAAGGCCGTGGTCCATGTGATTAGATTGGTTAGTTTTCTGTGGTTGTGGTTTCAGTCTGTCTGCCTTCTGGTGCCCTCTCTCAGCACCTACCCTCTTACTGCGGTTTCTCTTACCTTGGACGTGGGGTATCTCCTCACGGCCACCGCTCCTGACCTTGGATGTGGGGTATCTCCTCTCTGTCGCTCGCCACTCCAGCACCGCACAGATTATGTATATAGGGCGGCCCATATTATGTGTATATACATTTATTAATATATAGTCAGAATTGTCTGCCACACAGGGAGCCGGTGGACAGAAGGGGCTGCCATTCACCTGCAGGTTGAGGTTGTCGCTTCAGACCACGGGAAGGGAGAGAGAGAAATTCACACAGGGCATAGAGACTCGGTGAGTGACTTGGGCTGCGATTACGCACCGTATAAAAGTAGCACTTCTCAGTAGCACTCTAGCCATCATTCAGAGCACAACTGAACAACTTAGAACCTGGAATATTCCCAGTTTTTGGAATAACCCTCGTCCCTCTTTCATACTCAAAGTCTACATTCAAAACTGAAGTTTTTGTGTTGTGATCTGCTAAGAAAAATGCACCTGTTCAAAACTTATTTGAGTGCAGAAAATATACAAGTCCTACATTTAACTGAAACAGAGACAGTGAAGTCACTCAACCGTGTCCGACTCTTTGTGACCCTGTGGACTGTAGCTGGCCAGGCTTCCATGGGATTCTCCAGGCAAGAATGCTGGAGTGGTTTGCCATTTCCTTCTCC
Organism: Cervus elaphus; assembly: GCF_910594005.1. Taxonomy (NCBI): domain Eukaryota; kingdom Metazoa; phylum Chordata; class Mammalia; order Artiodactyla; family Cervidae; genus Cervus; species Cervus elaphus. Next base: position 63,649,749 of record NC_057841.1, on the reverse strand, counting down.
AGGGGCTCTTCCTGACCCAGGGATTGAACCCAGGTCTCCCGCGTTGCAGGCAGACGCTTTTCCATCTGAGCCGCCAGGCAAGCCCGGAAACACTTAATATAGTGTCCCCTCCCTAACAGGTGAGTCAAGGGAACCATGGGTGGGGCAGTTAATGACAGTGTCCAAAGAGCTTCAGGCTACTGGGAGCTCTTGGTGAGTCAGCATGAATCTGCCCCAAATCAAGGCCAAGTCCCATGAATGCAGCAGTCAGTGACATCACAGGCAAGGCAGAGGGCTGGATGACAGCCGTGGTCACACCCCTCAAAGGCTGTGTCCGACAAGCTGTGAATCACTGCAAAGGAGGGGACAAGAGATTAAGTATTCTCCCTCAATTTTTATACATGAATTAATGTTCTGCTGAGATTCAGAGCAACTCTGGACAAGAGAAAGCAAGCAGTAACTGTTCCAGATGCCCCCTGCCTGGGATGAGCTGACTGGCATTCTCAGAAGGGGTTCTCCAGCAAAAGTTACTAGTATGTCTGTGGGGCATCCATACCTCACTCCCCATGGTCAAGATGCCTATAAGTCAGCAGCTGACAAGACTGTCCCACTGGTTAGTCAGTCATCACATTACATGCACATGACCCACTTAAGCTTGTAATACATTATTCTTGTCTTATTTGGAAGGGCTGATGCTGAAGCTGAAGCTCTAATACTTTGGCCACCTGATGCAAAGAGCTGACTCATCGGAAGAAGACCCTGATGCTGGGAAAGATTGAAGGCAACAGGAGAAGGGGACGACAGAGGATGAGCTGGTTGGACGGCATCACCGACTCAACGGACAACTTGAGAAAACTCTGGGAGACAGTGAAGGACAGGGAAGCCCTGGCTGCAGTCCATGGGTTCACAAAGAGTCGGACACAACTTAGCAACTGAACAACATACCTTATATAAAGAATTTGGGTCATCAGTTCATTTTAATTCCAAAACTGAGTTAAACAAACTTGTTTTCATTTTTCCACAGCACCTTTCAATGGAAGAAGACAGTAAGATGTATTACAAGAGATCTTTGAGCTCAGAATCCAGTGTTGGTTTCAAAATTCATCAGATGTATGATCTTGAATTAATTATACAGCTTTTCTGAACCTTGAACTGAGAATTGAGTAAGTGAACGACAACTTCCAGATGTTCAAGCTGAATTTAGAAAAGGCAGAGGAACCAGAGATCAAATTGCCAACATCCGTTGGATCATAGAAAAAGCAAGAATATTCCAGAAAAGCATCTACTTCTGCTTCATTTGTCTAGACTAAAGTCAAGATCCTTTGAGTGTGTGAATCACACAAATTGTGGGAAATTCTTAAAGAGATGAGAATACCAGACCACCTTACCTGCCTCCTGAGAAATCTGTATGCAGGTCAAGAAGCAACAGTTAGAACTGTACATGGAACAATGGACTGGTTCCAAATTGGGAAAGGAGTACGTCAAGGCTGTATATTGTCACCCTGCTTATTTAACTTATATGCAGAGTACATCATGAGAAATGCTGGGCTGGATGAAGCACAAGCTGGAATCAAGATTGCTAGGAGAAATATCAATAACCTCAGATATGCAGATGACACCACCCTTATGGCAGAAAGTGAAGAGGAACTAAAGAGCCTCTTGATGAAAGTGAAAGAGGAGAGTGAAAACGTTGGCTTAAAGCTCAACATTCAGAAAACTAAGATCATGGCATCCGGTCCCATCACTTCATGGCAAATAGATGGGGACACAGTGGAAATGGTGATAAATTTTATTTTTTTGGCTCCAAAATCACTGCAGCCATGAAATTAAAAGACACTTACTCCTTGGAAGAAAAGCTATGACCAACCTAGACAACACATTAAAAAGCAGAGACATTATTTTCCCGACAAAGGTCCATCTAGTCAAAGCTGTGGTTTTTCCAATAGTCATGTATGGATGTGAGAGTTCGATTATAAAAAAACTGAGTGCCAAAGAATTGATGCTTTTGAATTGTGGTGTTGGAGAAGACTCTTGAGAGTCCCTTAGACTGCAAGGAGATCAAACCAATCAATCCTAAAGGAAATCAGTCCTGAATATTTATTGGAAGGACTGATGCTGAAGCTGAAGCTCCTGAAGTAAAGAGCCGACTCATTGGAAAAGACCCTGATGCTGGGAAAGATTGAAGGAAAGAGGAGAAGGGGACAACAGAGGATGAGATGACTGGATGGCGTCACTGACTCAATGGACGTGAGTTTGAGCAAGCTCTGGGAGTTGGTGATGGACAGGGAAGCCTGGCATGCTGCAGTCCATGGGGTTGCAAAGAGTTGGACGTGATTGAACGACTGAACTGATCTGAGTCTTTGTTTTCTTCATCTGTAAATTGGGAACTCACAACTGCTATGAGGTGTAAATAAACATCTTGAATCGTAAATAAATACCAATCTCTCCGAGTATACAATCAAAGGCCAACCTCACCATAGACATCCCTTGTTTAGCTAGGATCTTCTTCATTCAAGCTACATTTAGAATTACCTGGAAGCATTTAACAAAGTCAGTTTCCTAGTTATACTCCCTGAAAATCTGGTGTAATTGGTCTGGGGGTGGGGCCCTAATGTTTACTTTTTAAAAGTTCCCAGACAATACTGAATAGTAACCAGGGTTGAGAATTATATCTCAGATTGTGAACTAGGCGTCAGTGTTAACAGAATCACCAGCTTTGACTGTAAAATGAGGTTTCCAGGGTGGGGCCCCACCCTATGCCTACTGAGTCAGAATTTCTGGGAGGAGTCCCCAAATCTCCATCTTTAACAACTTCCCCAGTTAATTAGAATGTCTGAAATTCAAGACCCAGAAAGATTGGGATGGAACCAGTGTTTCCCAAATTTGATTGAATAAAAAATGGTTCTCTGAGCCTCACCCCTAAAAAGATGAATTTTATTATATCTTCTCAAGTGTTCTGAGGCTTGGGGATCACTCATCTAGACTTTCACCACTTCTATCATTCAGATAGAAAAGACCGAGTGATAGTTGATCCAAAATCTCCATTCAGGAGGAAGACCTTCCTAGCCCAATTGACCTGTCACATCTCAACATGAGAAGCCAGGCAGGAGACGGTGCCGACTCAGGGGGAGGGAACGTGGCTCCTCACGTGTTGAAATCCCCACCTTCCCTCTCCTCCTTTGAATGTCTGCCTCTCCAGCTCAAGAAGAGAAAAGACACAAAAGTAATATGTTTATTCAAAAAGAATACATTCACCAATTTATCCATGTGAATGCACATGCATGTACATGTATATGTGTGTGTGTGTGTACATATCACTTTTGTGTCTCCTGCATGGATTCTTTACCACTGAGTCACCAGGGAAGCCCATTTCACTCTTATGGATAATTTTTCCTGAGTTTGTCAAGTTTCACCAAACTTCATATTCAGTCTTGAGGACAACTGTATTTTCAGTAGGATAATGCTTTTTGTTTCATTATTAAAAATTTAGTGGAACTGCACATATTAGAACAACTATAAGAAAAATAGTGACAACTTCAAATGCTGATGAGGATGTGGTAAAGCAGATCTCAGACATTGCTAGCAGGTATGTGAAATGGTACAGCCACTCTGGAGGACAGTTCGGTAGTTTCCTTAAACACTAAGATTACACTTACCATATGAGTTGGCACTCTTGGTATCTGAGTATGTTCCCAATAATGTATGTTCTTACAGATCTTTGGATTCAAATTGTTTCATTGGAAGGGGGAACACCCCTTCAAAATGTCTTTTCCGAGAACTTTGAGAAGTTGTCATTTTAATTATTAAGCAATAGTTACTTTAATATTAGCAACAAGACAACAGCTCCATTGATTTTGACTTCACTCATTTGAAAGTTATTCTCATGTGTATATGGTCTTGTGATTTGCATTCACTTAAAAGTTCAAATATTTTTTTAATTTATGACATATTAATATATCATATAGGACTTTAAAAAGTTCATCTCTTCATTTGGTTGACTAATAACCATAGGCATTTTAGTTTATATATACATAATATTTCAAAACATTAAATTATGTTTCAAGTATTCTATAATTCAGAATTTTCCCTATCCAAAATCAATTTTTTCTTAATAATCCTAAACCTATGAGGATCTGCTTCTCTCTTTCTCCAAGTCTTCCTTCATCTCTCTTACCTCGGTCAAACCACCCCGTCTTAGGCTCCCATAAAGAGTCTAGGACAACTCATTCATTTCCCCATGAGACAGGATATTCAGCTTTGGGATGCAAATGTGACCGAGCAGGTTCTTTTGCCCGGGATCGGGCACAGTTCCCAGGGAGGTTTGCTCCAAAAGAGGATTGTCCCAACAAGCCCCTACAAGAGAATCGCCTGATTCCAGTTTCTAGGGATGAATGCATTTCTGTTACACATTCGAAAAGCACGCTTCATCAGGGCGTGGGGCAAGCCGTGCCTTTACTGAATCTTGGCTCAACACAATGAACTCACACTTTGAATAAGGGCGGGGAAGGAGTTAGGGGATAGATTTTTTAAATGATCACATTTCAGGTCCCCAGCCCCCAGGAGTGAGGCCCCCGAACTGCACCTTCGAGGCAGGCGAGCTGAGTGCAGAGCCGTCAGGACAGCCGCTCTGCCTCAGGGGTGCGTCTCTACGTGGTGATAAGGAATAACGCACGTCGGTATTCATTTCCAGAGACACATTTACACCAGGAACTAGAAGCAGACAGCGTGTTTCCCTGGGGACTCGTTTTTCTAACTTCCTGTCAGACTCAATGATGGCGCCCGTGAGCTCACTGCCAATGAGTGACATCATCGCCCCGGCGATCCGACAGCACATTTTGAAGAGACCTTCCCTCAGTGTGACCTGCTCAGACTTCCAGAGGGTGTGTGCAAGCGTGTGGTGTGTGTGTGTGTGAGAGAGAGAATAATTTTATAAGCTACTAATGATTTAATTAATTGCCTTTTCAAATATCTAGGCATTTACTCAGGGTTAAAGGAAAATACGCTTTAAAGCCCAAGAAATAATAAGCAATCTGTTTCCAACCACAACACTTTTAAAATAAATGAATGGGGAAAAAATGAAAAGAAAGAAACTTTTAGAGCCGTGATACAAATGACTCATAAACATAGGATAAGTTCTGTCCACTGAGTTCCCCTACCTCCATACCAGACTCTTCCCTTAAAATTCCCCTCAATTCCAGTATCTGCCACCGCTGATGATGCAAACCTCTGACCCTGTTTCTTCCCGGACTCGCCTCTCTGTCCTAGTGCCAGGCTCTAGTGCTCCCCTGAGACCCGCGTCACCCTACCCAGCCCCTGCTACACAGGCCCCTTCAGAGTCTCTGCTCTTTGTGAGCATAGAGGGAGCTTTGTGAGATGTTACTGCCTGGGGCTCCTCCCTTCGTGCTTCCCAGGTGGCTCAGTGGTAAAGAACCCGCCTGCCAAAGCAGGATGTCCCTGGGTTGAGAAGATTCCCTGGAGAAGGAAATGGCAATCCACTCCAGTATTCTTGCCTGGGAAATCCCATGGACAGAGAAGCCTGGCGGGCTATGGTCCTTGGGGTCTCAAAATAGTTGGACACAACTTAGTGACTAAATAGCAACAACCACCCGCCCTCATGCATCTTTTTTGTTTGTTTTGGTTTTTGTTTGTTATTAATTTTTATTGGAGTATAGTTTCTTTACAAAGTTGTGTTAGTTTCTACTGCACAGCAAAGTGAATCAGCCATTCATATACACATACACATAGCCCCTCTTTTTTCTATTTCCTACCACTCAGGTCCCCGCAGAGCAAGGAGCAGAGTTCCCTTTGCCCTACAGGAGGTTCTCATTAGTTATCTCTTTTATGCATACTAGTCATATATATGTCAATCCCAATCTCCCAGTTTGATGATCCAATGGTTGTGGCAATTTGATCTCTGGTTCCTCTGCCTTTTCTAAATCGAGCTTGAACATCTGGAAGTTCACAGTTCACGTACTGTTGAAGCCTCAGTTGGAGAATTTTGAGCATTACTTTGCTAACGTGTGAGATGAGTGCAATTGTGCAGTAGTTTGAACATTCTTTGGCATTGCCTTTCTTTGGGATTGAAATGAAAACTGACCTTTTCCAGTCCTGTGGCCACTGCTGAGTTTTCCAAAGTTGCTGGCATGTTGAGTGCAGCACTTTCACAGCATCATCTTTCAGGATTTGAAGTAGTGCAACTGGAATTCCATCGCCTCTACTAGCTTTTTTTTTTTTTGATGGAAAAATCTCAGTGTTCAGCATGTCTCCTTCATGGCACTTGTCACAAGTTTGCATTTTTTTCCCTTTATTTTTATTAGTTGGAGGCTAATTACTTTACAATATTGTAGTGGTTTTTGCCATACATTGACATGAATCAGCCATGGATTTACATGTGTTCCCCATCCTGAACCCCCCTCCCACCTGCCTCCCCACCCCATCCCTCTGGGTCATCCCAGTGCACCAGCCCTGAGCACTTGTCTCATATGCATCTTTCACGTACACTCTCAGGCCCTTCCAGCAGCCCCAGCCTAGCCAGAATTAGTGCACAAAGGTGTTGAAAGAAGTAAGGCAGAAAAGATGTGAAAAGAGGACTCACAGAGCAGACCTAGCTCCCTTAGGCCTCACCCCCACTCCAATAAGGGTTTCCCAGACAACTCAGTGGTAAAGAATCTGCCTGCAATGCAGGAGACACGGTCCGATCCCTGGGTTGGGAAGATCCCCTGGAGGAGGCAATGGCAACACACTCCAGGATTCTTGCTGGAGAATCCCATGGACAGAGGAGCCTGGCGGGCTACAAGCCATGGGGTCGCAAAGACTCGGACGTGACTGAAGTGACTTAGCGCACACCACTCCAATAAAATGAAAGCCCTCTCATTTGGGATGGAGGAGGAAGGGGGCCTGGAGAGGAAACGAACAGGAAGTGCTCAGTGTGGGAGCCCACAAGCTGCCTCTCCCTTGGCAGGTCACTGGGAGGCGGAGGGGGCTGTCACCTCCTGTGAAGTTTGAATCCAGGATCAGGCGGGGCCTGGGCCTCAAACCTGGAGGAGGCCCGGGGGACAGCAAGCTCTGCAGAGAGGCTCTCCCTGAGTTCACCAGGCCCGAGAGAGGAAGGGGAAGACTGAGAGTGTGTGTGGGCACAGGAGGGCCTCTGAAGTGGCCATCCTCTTCCGGGGCCCCATGCAGCTGGGATACGAAGCCATCGCATCCTAACTTCCATCCTAGGGGAAGGAAAGTGGAAGTGTTAGTGGCTCAGTCATGTCCGACTCTTTGCGACCCCTTGGACTGTAGCCTGCCAGGCTCCTCTGTCCATTGGATTCTCCAGGCTAGAGTCCTGAAGCGGGCTGCCTTCTCCAGTAGATCTTCTCTAATAGAGATCTTCTTCTCAAGGAGATCTTCCCGACCCAGGGATCGAACCTGGGTCTCCTGCATTGCAGGCAGATCCTTTACCATCTGAACCATACAAAACCATCACATCCTAATATCCATCCTGGGGGAAGACAGTGTGCTTGCAAAGATTCTCCTTCATGTAACTGAGTTCGTTCTGAATATGACAAAGTTTTAAATCAGTAATGCTTCCTCCAGAGTACTGAATGTATTAATAACTGAATTGATTAATAAGATGCCAGACTATTTTCTTTTCTCTGTATTAGAACTAAATTCAGTTGTCAAAACAGTTACAGTTTTGATGCCTGATTTTTGAAAATTCATCGAGTTACGTGACTACTTAACCCCATATTTTCAATGATTTCCTGGTATGCCTGTTCCAGCTCCACACATTAAATTTCCTGGAATTTGACTTTTTCCCCCAATACCCCATCCCTTATAATCTTCTCTAATAGAAGGTGAATTTCACCTAGTGTGCCTTTTGGGAAAAAGGAAGATGGAAGGAAAAGAGGGGCTGAAGCTTTTCATAACCATTCAAAACTTGGGTATCACTGAGAAAACCAAAAACCAAACATAAAGTGGAAAAACATTCATTGAAACTGTACTTTGAAAGCTGCACAATATCCATTATGTGGAAATATTGTTAAGTAATCGCCTATTGTTGAATACATTGCCTCCCTTTTTTCCTAATAACATCAGGCGGTTGAACAGCTTCATCCAAGCTCCTGGTCTGCATCTCCGACCCTCTCTTAGGGCAGAACCCTGTTCTGGGGCAGAGGAAATGGGCCCTGTCGGGAAAGTCATGCTCTTCCACTGCAAGCCGTGGCTGCTTCTAATTAGACCCACCAAAAATGCCCCTGAGGACAAAGACTTTTCATAATCAATAGTAAATTTCATGAGCTTAATTATATGCTTATTTTAATTAGTTAAATTATATACCTTAATTCACTGATTTTATACATGCATCTTACACATTAATTCATTAATTTTATACATTTAGCTAGCCACCCAGCCTCAGATCCCACAAAAAGAGTAAGGAAAGCCCGCCAAGAAAGTACTGACGAGCAGTCTCGAGGCTCTTCCCATGAGCCCGGGCTAGACCTCTGCCGCTAAGAGCTGCAGTCGCCCTGAGAGCCCACGGAGACGCACCAGGTGGAAAGACAGAGAGCCATGCTTCGGTCAGACAGGAGCGTGATACTGCCCCCTTCAAACACAGCCTGGAAGCTGAGCGTTATGCTTTACTCAGTGGAAACTTTTAAGACTGGTCTGTCTAGTCAAAGCTGTGGTTTTTCCAGTAATCATGGATGGATGTGAGAGTTGGACCATAAGGAAAGCTGAGCGCCGAAGAATTGATGCTTTTGAACTGTGGTGTTGGAGAAGACTCTTGAGAGTCCCTTGGACTGCAAGGAGATCCAACCAGTCCATCCTAAAAGAGATGAGTCCTGGGTGTTCATTGGAAGGACTGATGCTGAAGCTGAAACTCCAATACTTTGGCCACCTCATGCGAAGAGTTGACTCATTGGAAAAGACCCTGATGCTGGGAAAGATTGAAGGCAGGAGGAGAAGGGGATGACAGAGGATGAGATGGTTGGATGGCATCATCGACTCGATGGACATGGGTTTGGGTGAACTCTGGGAGTTGGTGATGGACAGGGAGGCCTGGAGTGCTGCGGCCCATGGGGTTGCAAAGAATCAGACACGACTAAGTGACTGACCAACAACAAGCCCAGGAAGCAGCATCTCAAGTAAGCCTGAGAGACCCGCTCCAGGAGGTGAGGGGAGGAGCCAGGTTATATGGAGGTTTTGTAACAAAGGGCAGGTAGTCTGAATGTCAAAAGAGCATTATTGATTAAAGAAAACAGATACCCCAAGTTGAAGAATTTAGCACTTTTGCATGTGTGGGAAGATGCAGGAGTCTGGGCTCCCTGAAGTCATTCCTTCGATATCAGGCCAGTTCCCTGTGTTTTTCCACATCCCGAGCTCCGTAGGGCTCTCCAGAGGGCTGGCTGCAGTCCGAGGACTGCTGGATCGCAAGTGTTCCTGTCCTTCCTAAGTGCCTTTCGGGCTCCCCGGCTCATGTTGGGGGACTGCAGTCCCGATGCTGTGATGTCCTTGTTCACTGATATGGTGGGAAATACTCCATTTCTCAGTACCCAGAGCCAGCCTGTGCTCAGACCCCGCTGCTCCCGTTCCCACAGTGTAGGTTCAGAACGATTGAAAGCTCAGTATCATGATGTCAAATCACTCTCCAGAGCCTTATACAGAGCATCATCAACAATGATACAAAATCTCGTAGTTCTTGACTGCCAATTTATTTATCTTTGACGATCCTTTTCTAAACAGGTTTAGATGCCACCTTGAGCTATGAATTATAAATTATGAAACAGCTAATGTCATATCTCTTGTATGCCTGTTCTTGCTGTTGGCGTTTCTCTGCTCCCGTGATGTCTAATTAACAATCTTCAGCCCCACGGAGCTACTGAGCCCCTGAAATGTGGCTAGTCCAAACTGGGAAGTACCTCTAGTGGAAAGTAGAATCCAGATTTCAAAGGCTTAAGCTCAATAAAAGATAGCTAATTAATTTCTTATATGGATTGCATGCTGAAGTGATCATGCTTCGGACATATTGGGTTGAATAGGAAATACATAATTAAAATAAATTTTACTAGTTTGACTTTACTTTTTTTTAAAATATGGCCACTAGGAAATTTAAAATTAATACTTGGCTCACACTTGTGGCTTTTGCAATTTTTCTACTGAACAAACATTCTGTTGGGATGCATTTTTCATTTGAATCCAGAGAGCAGTAGGCCAAGATTCCTTCACAGCTGATTTCCTAATCTCTGTCTTTTCTTTTTCCCACCCTGAGGCTACTACCTCAGACAATTTTCAAGGGGGTTACAATAAAACTGCTTCTTGCTTTTGAAGCCCTGTTTTACAGCATGTGGAGAAGGAAATGGCAACCCACTACAGCAGTCTTGCCTGGAGAATCCCATGGACCAGCCTGGTGGGCTACATACAGTCCAGGGGGTCCCAAAGAGTCGGATTCGACTGACTTAAGTGACTAGAGAAAGAAAGGAAGTGAAGTCACTGAGTCGTATCCGACTCTTTGGGACCCCCTGGACTGTAGCCCAGCAGACTCGTCCATGGGATTTCCCAGGCAAGAATACTGGAGTGGGTTGCCATTTCCTTCTCCAGGGGATCTTCCCAACCCAGGGGTCGAACGTGCGTCTCCCGCATTGCGGGCGGATTCTTCACCATCTGAGACACCAGGGAAGACGAAGTGACTTTCTATTTTTCTTTCTTTACAGCCACGTGAGTAGAGAGCTGTAGTTTCTGAGAGTCGCCAGTAGAGGGCCCTCTTGCCACACTTAGGACTGGCAAACGGACCCCGCACGGCCGGAGCGTCAGTTACTTTAACGGCTGGTTAATTGCTTTACGGATACGTTGGTTGTACCAAGAAAATTAATTAATTCATACTGAATGGGAGAATTTCCTTAAAATTTGCAGATGTCCCTGCATTGGGGGACTGCTTCAACAGCCAGAAAAATTACTAAAAGGAATAATAGTAGTTGAACGCCTGTTATTTTTTTGTAAAACTTTGAATTTCAATTTTAAAAATAATTTGAATTTCCCTTTCAGACCTCTAGATATTGAAGAGTAAAATCTGAAATTTCCTGATGTAACTACTTTATTTGTAAAGTAGCTTTATCCTTTGTCATCTGTATAAAATATTTACAACAAAAGGGTGACTTGGTAGTCAATATTTAATGTCCTGCCACAATTAATGTTCTTAATGGAAGTTACTCTCCTGAAGCTAATTGTCCTCGGGTTCTGCTGCCCCTCAGAGCCTTCTGGAAATGTTTGGATAATAAATTACTTTAATATGATATTGCCATTACTCAGAGTTCTTGCCTGAGAACGACACCAACAACAGAAAAGTCTTGTACTTGAAACAAAGGAGAGGGAATTAGGTGAAGGGATACTTGGACCAGGAGGGAACTGAAGGGAAGCCCAGAGAATCCAGCTCAGGAATTAAGCAGGAACCAAAGGAGACCAGGGCTTCCCTGCTGGCTCAGATGGTGAAGAATCTGCCTGCAGTGCAGGAGACCGGGGTTCAATCCCTGGATCCGGAAGATCCCCTGGAGAGGGGGATGGCTACGCACTCCAGTTTTAGATGGAGCCTGGTGGGCTACAGTCCATGGGGTCACGAAGAGCCAAACACGACTGCGGCGGCTTAGCGCGCGCGCATGCGCACACACATGCCGTGTGCCAGATACTAATATCATGTTACATGTCAATATACCTCAATTTTTTGAAAATTCAGATGAGGTCATACTGGATTAGCAGGCCCCTAAATCCAAGGTGGGTGGTGTCTTTAGAAGGAAAGGAAAATTTGGGGACAGAGGCTCGGACATGAAGAGACCACGATGTGACATCAGAAGCAGAGACTGGAGCGGTCCGTCCACCAGCCGAAGAGTGCTCAGGGGCACGGACACCCAGATGCCAGGAGAGGCGCGAAAGGACCCGCCCCGGGAGCCTTCAGAGGCAGCGTGGCTCTGCCAGCACTTAAGACTTTTTTCTTTTTGATATGCAACATTTTTAAAGTCTTTATTGAATTTGTTGCAATATTGCTTCTATTTTACATTTTGAGTTTTTGCCAGCAAGGCATGTGGGATCTTAGCTCTCTGCCCAGGGATCTAACCTGCGCCCCCTGCATTGGAAGGTAAAGTCTTAACCACTGGACCACCAGGGAAGTACCATCTGCCAACACCTTGATTGGGGACCTCCAGCCTTCCAGCACTGTGTTAGGCATTCAGTCGCGTCCAACTCTTTTCTACCCCTAGGACTGTAGCCCACCGGGTTCCTCTGTCCATGGGCTTCTCCAGGCAAGAATACTGGAGTGGATAGCCACTCCTTTCTCCGGAGATCTTTCCGATCCATGGATTTAACCCAGGTCTCCTGCATTGCAGGCAGATTTGTTACCATCTGAGCCACCAGGGAAGCCCCCGGAGCCTTCCTGGCAGGAGAATAAAATCTGTTGCTCGAAGCCACAAAGTCCTGTTTTCTCACAGCAGCACTAGGACACGAAAACAGTTAAAAATAAAGGCTGATTTTGGAGCTGAGCCGCCAAAAGCCACAGTCACAACCTTCTGCTTTCTGTCCTTAGGCTTTTGATAAGGTTTCTTTTGAATTATTGTTTAATGTCTTTCCATCCGTCACAGAAATATTCCAGACATAACAAAGAACCAGGAAGTCTACAGACTGACTGTATTTGGATTTATTCACATAAATATGTGAATTAATTTGTGAATAAACTCTGGAGATAAACATGACGCGACCCCACCGGTCACAGACGTATATGGGCGTAGGGCAGAGGCAGCGATGACACCTCACGGGCCCCCGGGGGCTGCTCTCTGCCACAAACATGTTCCATCTAGCACCAACCCAGGGGGCTGTGACTGTCGAGAAAATTGAACTTTATGTGGACACATTATCCAGCCAAGTTCATGCATCCAGTATATGACACCCACTTTTCTTCCCTGTGTTAGTCTAAGAAACGTCCATGGCAGAAATGAGCTTATGAACTGATTGTGCAATAAGAATCTTCTGTGTAATTTCTGCGCACAAACCACGTGGTCAGCACCATCTGGTCCCACTCCTGGCCTGGGCTTCCTTTCCTTCGCTGCCGAGGGCCAGCTCGAGAGTCTGTGCCCGTCAGGAGGCAGCCCGGTCCAGCCGGGAGCAACCCCTTCTCCCTCCTGCAGCATCTGCTGCCGGTAACACTCAGCTCACACTTGTCTCCAGGGACTGTCTATCCCGATCCCTCACGAGAGGAATGGACGATAAACTCTGAGAACAGGAATCGTCCTTTATACAAGGAGAGGCTGGGAGAGGCATCACAGCAAATACAAATCAGTGCTCACTGTGAGAATCAACAAGAAGTCCCAGGTTCAAGAACAGAGAACGACAGATGCTCGAAAGTGGGATAAATGAACTCATCCGGAGTTGACTCCTGAATCCAACATCACTGTGTAAAATGCAAAGGGTTGCCAACTTTGCACCTCATAAGGTCACTATTGCTCCAAACAAGATGAAGCAAAGAGGTGAGGTTGCTGGAAAGCTGCCTGCTGTTATGCGTTTGTCTGAGAAAGAGGAAGCGGCACCCAGCGGCACGCAGGGTGGCGAAAATGCAGAAGCACCGCTCAAAGGGCAGGCGGCGTGCCGGGGTGACGGCGAAAAGAGGAGCCTGGGAGGAAAGATGGAGAACAGTGCCACGGGGAGAAGATTCATCCAGTCCACACCGGGGCCTTCAGGTTAATTTTGGGGCCGGCTGGAGCCAACCTAACAAGCATCAAGTGTCAGAAGTAACTGTAAGATCTGAGTAAAGATATTATAGAGGTAACATCCAATACCTTTGTAAAGTAGTGGGCTCCTACTGAAGTCCATTAACACATTTTCCTAAAATTTCATACCTGATCACCATCTCTATCACAAAAGAGATCTTTATGCTGTCTGCCACAAGGCCACCCTAGAAACTGTAGACTGTTATGAAGTCTATTTTATTTTCCCAAAGGGATAATGCTACACTTTGGCATCAGGTGGTTCATGGAGGTAAAGGTAAAAAACACCGCCATTTATTGAATGCCCACAATGGGCCTTCGACATAATAGTTCCTTATCGCTTACCTTTGTGGAAACCTTGTAAAGCAGGAATATTAGTCCAGCCTTAAAGGTAAGAAAACTAGGTTTCAGAGCAGTTAAGTGCCTGTCCTCGGGTCTCACCTCAAAACCTCTAATACTTACCGTTACGCCACAGTGCCTCAACAATCTGACAAGAAACAAAGGTACCTCTGTAATCCACAGTCATTCCAAGTACCGTATATTTATGCTACGCTTTGAAGGATTTGCTTAAGGCGGTAAGAGATTTCAGAGATGATCTAGCTCATCATCATCACAATCAAAAAGTGAAGTCACTCAGTCGTGTCCGACTCTTTGTGATCCCATGGGCTGTAGCCTACCAGGCTCCTCCGTCCATGGAATTTTCCAGGCAAGAGTACTGGAGTGGGTTGCCATTTCCTTCTCCATCAAGTAAACTAAAAATAACAGACGCTAATAATGACTCTCCTAAATTCAGAAAGCAATGGAGGAGCCTAGCTGAGTACACACCTGGGGTCTTCTGATGAAATCTCACCAAGTCTCATTTCAGCTCCTCTTAATGCTAAGAAATGCTAGGAAGCTGTTGAATGGGAGAGTTGGGATTAGAACCTCTGACCTCAAAGCTTAATGCTCAGAGGGAGCTCTTTCTACCACACGACGGTGTGCCAAGACCACACCGTAAAAATTACAGCATCTCTTTTGTCATTTCTCAAACATATTTGTGTTGTAATACCCATTACTTAGACATCAATGCACAACGCTTACCTTTTTCGTTCAGAAAATTTAGAAGGAGCTTGGAAGGTGAGATGCCTTTCATGTAATAGTCAGCTCAATTTAGATTTGTTGATTGACATATTGTCCACGTGGATCAATTACACTCTAGGGTCTTTGAAGAGAGCCAACTTCTAAACAAGTTCATGTTTCCATCTCTCTCCAAGGTATACATTTTCCCTGACCTGAATCTGCTCCTGAGGGGCCCTTACAATATCCCTCTTCTGGGATTTCTCACGGCACAATGGAGCCACTTTCTTTGGGGCATATTCCTTGCCTCGATAGGAGTATATACTTTCTCTTTTAAGAGGGAACCTGAACTTTTCACTTCTACAAAGTCCCACCATAAAGCAGGTCCTGAAAGGTGAGGAGTGAAAGCTGGACTTGTCAGTCTTTCCGCATCTTCACTTGTGTTAGCACGCTCGATGGCTAGCTTGACATCTCTTACTACTATCTGCGTTTGTAATGCAGATAGTGTCTGTAACATCCAGCAAGTACTGATCCTCCCACTGTGTGGAAGGCACTTGGCATTAACACCCAACCCGCGGCTTTCTCCCGTGACTTTCATAAGCCTGAGTGGCCTCATTGCAAAATCGATGACAAAACTGCTTCTCAGATTGCTGCTGCTGAGTTGCTCAGTCGAGTCCAACTCCTGTGGCCCTGTGGACGGTAGGCCACCAGACTCTGTCCGCGGGCTTTCTCAGGCAAGCATACTGGAGCGGACTGCCATTTCCTTCTCCAGGGCATCTTCTTGACCCAGGGATCGAACTCACGGCTCTTTACCTCTCCTGCACTGCGGGCAGATTCTTTACTCGGTGAGCCAGTGGGAAAGATTGCTATTAGTTGTCATTTGTGTGTTACTGAGTGTTTTACATTGATAAAGACAAGGCTCTGTTGCATAGATTGGGTAAGCCTAGGAACCCTTCAAGAGTACTGGGGTGAAGGATGGAATTTTCCAATAAAAAACACAGCCATTTTGCAACTTCAAAAACATCATTGGCCAGCAGTTGCCCTTGGGAGTAGTTTGTCTGGCAAAGAATCCCTCATTTTCCCAGCATGACCTTAGGATGTAATTCGGTAATGAGATCATCTGGCAACCTTGAGCTTTAATACAGTGAAATTAAATAATTGAATTGGCTGTGGTTTTTAACCTATCCTTACTCTTCCAAGGTGGAATTTGGCCAAGATTATGAATAAATGCTTGAGCTTTCAAGACTCCCATTTTGTAATTATAATTTGAATAATGTTAAAAGACAACTCCCCTCAGTAGCACAGAGCATATTTTATGAACAAATGTAAATTCCTTTGTCACTTCTAAAGTCCCTTCTCCTGGCACAATTCAGACTCAACCTTTTCTATGATCATGGCAGACAGTCAACATTTCTCACCACTTGTTTTTAACTCATGACGCCTACACTGTATTCAGTATTTATTTTTCCCTGTGAAGATTGCTCTCTGTTTGTTAACTACTCTGTTTTTCAAACTATAACAGAAGCTTTGGGAAGAAAGGGCCAGGTTTGACTTTTCATTTGGATTTATTTCAATATCAAATTCAGGTCTGCCTGCATAACAGGAGCTCAGTCAGTAGCAGTTGGTTGGGTGACTGAAAAGTATCACGGGTTCAAGTTTAGGTATGTCACCAATTCTACTGTCTCCTTTTTAAGTCTCAGTGAAAAGTGTAGTGAAAGTGTTAGTCACTCAGTTGTATCCAACTCTTTGTGACCCCACGGACCCACCATGGAATTCTCCAGGCAAGAATACTGAGCTGAGTCCAGGGGATCTTCCAGACCCAGGGAGAGAACCTGGGTCTCCTGCATGGCAGGCTTGCCCTTTACTGTCTGAGCCTCCAGGGAAGACTTCAACGTCCCAGGGTTCGCCTCTGTTGGGCCTTCCCAGATGGCACTGGTGGTAAAGAAGCCGCCTGCCAAGGCAGGAGGCTCGGGTTCCATCCAGAGTCGGGAAGATCCCCTGGAGAAGGAAACGGCCCCCCACTCCAGTATTCTTGCCTGGGAAGTTCTATGGGCAGAGGAGCCTGGTGGACTGCGGTCCGTGGGGCTGCGAGAGTTGGACGTGCCTGGGCACACCACATGTTGCACATGTGCGCTGTATCTGTGTCCCACACGTGTAAATAAGCATTCCATCCCACATGCTCTGATTCCAAATACCTGCACAATTGCAAGTGGAATTTAATACAAGAGTGAAATGTCTTATCTAGTTAAGATATTGACCTCAAGATGCATTGATACAGCAGCTCCCAATAAAGAATTTTTTAGGTTTGACAACTCTTAGCTTTTCATCTCACCATTGAAATGTATCCTTTTGAACCCCTTCTTTAAAACGGATAAATCACAAAGAAGAAAATTGCTAGCTAATTTTCAATCTTATGGTGGTCAAGCTGACCTTTACTCAGGGCTCCCCAATCCTGCCTCAACACCCCTCTATACCCAGAATATCACCCTCACTCATCATTCAGAAACTTACCAAAGTGCCATGTATCATTCAGCTGGTAATTAAGTCATGACACATACACAAAACCACAACCAATTCTTTTTTTCTGCATAACGATATCTCTTCAAAAACGTATGCAGGTGCAAGTATGTGTACTTTGAAGACGAAAATGGAAACAAAACTTAAGCTCTCAACAGGCTTGCTAAACCTGGTAATAATGAGCGTCTAAAAGAGCTCAGCATTCAGGAAACTCAGATCACGGCCTCTGGTCCCACCACCTCACGGGAAATAGATGGGGAGACAGTGCAAACAGTGTCAGACTTTAGTTTTTGGGCTCCAAAATCACTGCAGATGGTGACTGCAGCCATGAAATTAAAAGACACTTACTCCTTGGAAGGAAAGTTATGACCAACCTAGACAGCATATTAAACAGCAGAGACATTACTTTGCCAACAAAGGTCCATCTGGTCAAGGCTATGGTTTTTCCAGTGGTCATGTATGGATGTGAGAGTTGGATGGTGAAGAAAGCCGAGCACCGAAAAATTGATGCTTTTGAACTATGGTGTTGGAGAAGACTCTTGAGAGTCCCTTGGATCCAACCAGTCCATCCTAAAGGAGGTCAGTCCTGGGTGTTCATTGGAAGGACTGATGCTGAAGCTGAAACTCCAATACTTTGGCCACCTGATTCAAGGAACTGACTCATTGGAAAAGACCCTGATGCTGGGAGGGATTGAGGGCAGGAAGAGACGGGGACAACAGAGGATGAGATGGCTGGATGGCATCACCGACTCGATGGACATGGGTTTGAGTAAACTCTGGGAGTTGGTGATGGACAGGGAGGCCTGGAGTGCCGCAATTCATGGGGTCACAAAGTTGGACACGACTGAGCGACTGAACTGAACTGAACTGAACTGAAAATAGTGAAAAGAGAGTGACACTATCTTCAGCAGCAGAAAAAACACCACTAAACAGATGCCATATTGGAACCCTCTCCTATAAAACACATAATCACTACCCTAAGAGTGTATTCATTTTCTTTCTGCTTACTCGTGTGGTAGAGTTGATTTAGCAATCAAGTGGGACAATGAACAACTAAATTAGACTATAATTCTCGGGAAAATGTTGGTGTAGATAACAAAATCCAAAATTCCTTTGCTAATCTAGACAGTCATTACTTGATGGCATTCTTGCTATGTGGAAGTTGGTGCTATCCTGTGCTGGGTGTTAGTCAAGATAGTACCTAAATTCTTCCCCTAAAACTAGTCTATGAGAAATAAATGAAAGTTGATTTTTGAACTAAAAATGATTCTACCCCCAACAAATCTCACCCCAGATCTGGGTGTTAGTTTGGCGATAGCAAACTTGAGCGATTTTACCTGCTCAAAAGACAACAGGGATGAGTCATTCTGGAGAAGGAGCTCTCAGTGGACAGCAAAGGCTTCTATGTATAAATTAATTTTGCTGCTAGACTATGTATCAGTCTGCATATTTCTAAGATACACAGAAGTTGTTCCTCTTTCTAAACCAAATGCTTCCACCCCACAATTTTCCAAGGCAGTGATATTTCATGAAGTCTTTCTAAGCATCTGTCTTTATTCATTCCACTTTTTTTTTCTTTTTAGTGAGGTATAGTTTATTTACAATATTATACTAGTTTCAGATGTACAACATGGTGATTCAAAGTTTTTGTAGATTATACTCCATTTAAAGTCATAATAAAACATTGGCCATACCCCGTGTGCTGGGCAATATATCCTTGCAGTTTATTTTATGCAAAGCAATTTGTACTTTGGGAACCACTGATTTGTTCTCTGTGTCTGTTATTCTGCTTCTGTTTTGTTATATTCACTTGTTGGCTCTATTTTTTAGATTCCATATATAAGTGATAAATCACTGCATTCTTCTTTCTCTGTCAGTCACTCCATTTTCCTAATTATCTTGATGAACATAACACTTGTCAGAGCCCTGTGAAACATAAATTAGAGGACCAACAAAGATTCTATATAGTATTTATAATATGAAATCTTACACATATCTCTTACGTTAAAATATTAATTTGTTTCCGTCTCCCTTACAGAGATGTCCTGTAAAATATTACTGTGGTCATACTCTAAGTGACCCCCCCCAATGAGTCATAACCTTGTGTAATACCTTCCCTTAAGTACAGAAACAACCTGTGACTTCGTTCAAACCAACAGAATATGGCAAAGGTGAAGGGATTTTGCAGATGTGATGAAGGTCCCTAATAAGTTGACCTGGAGTTAGTCAAGGATATCCTGAGTGGGTCTGACCTAATCAGGAAAACCCTTTAAGAGAGAGTCTGAGCCTTCCCTGAAGCCAGAGACTTGAAGCAGCCAAGATCGTGTGTGTGTGTGTGTGTGTGTGTGTGTGTGTTTTCTTGGCTTTGATAAAGTAAGCTACCATGAATTTGGCCAACAACTTCAGGGAGCTTAAAAGTAGCATGCATGCATGCTTAGTTGCTCAGCCATGTCTGATTCTTTGTGACCCCATAGACTGTAGCCCACCAGGCTCCTCTGTCCATGGGATTCTCCAGGCAAGGACATGCCATGCCCTCCTCCAGGGGCTCTTCCTGACCCAGGGACTGAACCCACATCTCTATGTCTCCTACATTGGCAGCTGGGTTCTTTACCACAAACGCCACCTGGGAAGCCCATTAAGTGCCCACTGTCTGGGGAATGATCACCCAGCTTGCAAAATTCTTGAAGGCAGGCGCCTCACCTTTCCTCCTGAGCGGATGCCTTAGAGCGCGTTCACCGTAGGTAAGTCACAGTGAAGAATGGATGCCTTCATCCACTCGCCCATCCTCAGAGGACGACTGACAGTGATGGCTGGTTCCTAAACCCACTAACAGTCCAGAACTCTCTGTAGCTTCGTATGAATAAAATGAACAACAGTAAGTGGGCAAGGGTTGGGCCTCCAGGTGACCAGCACATCCAGAAAGGTATGCTGCCTGATACGGAGAGGTTTCCAGCCCGAGAACCCTGATGAGTCACTTCCTTCATGTGATCAGCTGTCGGTGCTTTGTCTGCCTTACTGCTGTGTCCCGGGTCAGGGAGGGGGCGGGTGACTCAACAAGCAGAAACGTGCCTCCTGGGTGGACATGAAGAGTGGCCCTGCTCATGCTGCAGGGGCTTCAGAGAGTGCGCTTCCTTTAGGGAGCCTGAGGGAGACAGATCGTTCCTGGACAGGCTGATGGTGAGACCCTGCAGAAGCGTGAGTCCACAGATGCCATCTGCCAACCAAGCAACTTCCCAAATCGCAAAAGATCATTCACAAGGAGACTTCACTTCGTTCAACAAACCCTGGCTATGGGCTTCCCAGGTGGTGCTAGTGATAAAGAACCCACCTGCCAGTGAAGGAAACGTAAAGACAGGCATTCCGTCCCTGGGTGAGGAAGATCCCCTGGAGGAGGGCATGGCAACCCCCTCCAGAATCCTTGCCCAGAGAATCCCGTGGATGGAGGATCCTGGAGGCTACAGCCCGTGGGTCACAAAGAGTCGGACATGACTAAAATGACTTAGCATGCATGCACAGCAATTTGAGCAGATACTGTGTGTGTGTATGTGGGGAACAAGGGCACAAGGCCAGTTCAGTTGTCGCTCAGTTGTGTCCGACTCTGTCAGAGGAGGAGGTTATGAAATGGACAAGGTGACGTCTTAGCCCTCACTGACCTCACAGTCTAGAAGGAGGAATGCTATGAAGTCGTCTCATGGACAACAATTTCTGAGTATCTGTTATGCTTCAGACACTGTATTCGGCACTTAGCCTCATTACCTCAGGACAATTCAAGGTCCCAAAGTTATGAGAGTTTAAAGAGTTTTTGAAGGTGTCCTGAGCAAGAGCCATTGAAACAGGTCCTTTGAATAGGTACAATTTCAACAGGATGAATAGGTGAAAGCAATCGAGGGACAGAGGGTGTACTAGTCAAAGTCCAAATCAGAAGCTGTGCTTCAGGAACGTGGAGGTCGCCGTGTGCTCAGCAGATCCTGCTTCCTGAGATGTCAGGCAGTCGCAGTACCTTCCTATCTCCTCTCTCTCCCTGGTCCCGCCTACAAATACATTTTCATAAAACCAATACAGGTCTCCCTTGCTTTTTGAAAAGTTGCTCTGCACCACTTTGCTTTCATAAAAGATCTGCATCGGTACCTGTTTTTGAAAGAAATCTGAAAAGGAGTTTTACTTTTATGAAAAAAAGATCAGGGAGAAACAATACTGTTTACAGTTTGTTTTGCAGTGAATTGTAGAGGTAAGCAGGCTTCCCTTGTGGCTCAAATGGTAAAGAATCTGCCTCCATGCAGGAGACCCAGGGTTCAATCCTTGTGTCGGGAAGATCCCCATGGAGAAGGGCATGGCAACCCACTCCAGTATTCTTGCCTGGAGAATGCCATGGACAAGAAGCCTGGCGGGCTACAGCCCACGGGGTCGCAAAGAGTCGGACACGACTGAGCGACTGAACTGAACTGAGTACATAGAGAAATACGGCATGTGCTGTGCTGCTATGCGCACTCAGGCGTGTCCGACTCTGCGACCCCATGGACTGCAACACGCCTCCCTGTCCACCACCAACTCCCGGAGTTTACCCAAACCCCTGTCCATTGAGTCGGTGATGCCATCCAACCATCTCATCCTCTGTTGTCCCTTTCTTGTCCTGCCCTCAATCTTTCCCAGCATCAGGGTCTTTTCAAATGAGTCAGCTCTTCGCATCAGGTGGCCAAAGTACTGGAGTTTCAGCTTCAGCATCAGACCTTCCAATGAACACCCAGGACTGATCTCCTTTAGGATGGATTGGTTGAATCTCCTTGCAGTCCAAGGGACTCTCAAGAGTCTTCTCCAATACCATAGTTCAAAAGCATCAATTCTTCAGCGCTCACCTTTCTTTATAGTCCAGCTCTCACATCCATACACGACCACTGGAAAAACCATAGCCTTGACTAGATGGACCTTTGTTGGCAAAGTAATGTCTCTGCTTTTTAATATGCTGTCTAGGTTGGTCATAGCTTTTCTTCCAAAGAGCAAGCGTCTTTTAATTTCATGGCTGCAGTCACCATCTGCAGTGATTTTAGAGCCCCCCAAAATAAAGTCTCTCACTGTTTCCATTGTTTCCCCATCTATTTGCCATGAAGTGATAAGACCAGATGCCATGATCTTTGTTTTCTGAATGTAGAGTTTTAAGACATTTCTTATGTACTTCTGGTCATCAAATATGTGAAGAATTTTCCTCATACCCAGCAACTTTCAACATGAGCTGAATGTCTTAAAATTCAATTCTGACACTGGAGACAGCATCAGATCCCACAAATTAGGGGCTCAGTCCCACAAGACTGCCTTCCTGCCCACCCCCACACACACCCTCCTCAGATGCCAGTCACAAGCCTGGGATGTTACCTGTGCTTCTGGCTATAGATCAGAGTTTACAATGACTACCCCCTCCAAGGTTCAATTAATTTGCAAAGCAGCTCACAGGACTCAGAAAAACATTTAATTCATTTCCATCAGTTTACTGTAACAGGTTTGGATAAAGGATACAGCTGAACATCCGAACAGACAAAGTGCACAGGGCAGGGTGTGTGGGAATAAAGGGTAGGGTGTGTGGGAACGGGCGTGGAGGTCCCGTGCCCCGTCGTAGCCCACCACCCTCCCAGCACCTCCACGTGCTCACCAACCCAGAAGCTCTCTGAAGCCCATACTTAGGGGATTTTTACGGATGATTCACCATATCACATGGGTACGGGCAATCATTAACTCCACCTTCAGCCCTTCTGCCTTCTTAAGAGAATGGCAGGTGGGGTTGAAAAATCCCAAGTGTCAAATCATGGCTTGTACTTCCTGGTGACCAATCTTCATCCAGGAGCCTACCCAGGGTCACCTCATTGGAACAAAAGACATTTCAATCACCCAGGAAACCCCAGAGGTTCAGGAGCTCTGAGTCAGGAGCCAAGGGCACAGTTCAGTATGTATTTTCTATTTATCTCACACACGTAAAAGGGGAAAAGTTTCTATTCCACCAGAAGGTAAGCTCCAAAGAGCAGGACTTTTTAAGGAAACACTTTATCTTAAAATAATATTTACAAGAGAGTTGCAAAAATAAAGAGAATTCCCATATATGCTGCACTCTATAGCTCCTACTGTTAACATCTTAAACAACCATGGTATATTTATCAAAACTAAGAAATTAGCATTATTATAATACTATTAGCTAAAAAACAGATTTTTATCAGTTTTCCCACTGTCTTTTTCGATTTCAGAATTCAATCCAGAACCCCATATTGCATTCAGTTGCCAGTCTCCTGAGTCTCACTTCCCAGGTGGTTCAGAGCTAAAGCACCCATCTACCAATGCAGGAGCCACAGGAGACTTGGATTTGATCCTTGGGTTGGGGAGATCCCCTGGAGGAGGAAATGGAAACCCACTCCAGCATTCTTGCCTGGAAAATCCCATGGACAGGGGAGCCTGGTGGACTACTGTCCTTGAGGTTGCAAAGATTCAGACATGACTGAACGGCTGAGCATGCACACACAGACACAATCCTAAAATCTGTGATGAGTTTCTCAGTCTTTCCTTATTTTTTAAGACTTTCACATTTTGAATCACACAGTCAGGTATTTTGTAGTTCTTTGATTTGTGTTTTTATGGCGCTTTCTCACGATGAGGCTGAATTTTTAAAATATCATAGGTGACACTTTCCTCATTGCACATTAGGGAGTACATGGTATCAACATGATTTATTACTGTATAGGTTATAAAAGAGAAATTACTGACTCTTTGGTTCATATCCAGCACCTAAAACAGCCTGGGACATAGTGGTGCTCAATTGTGGTACTCTAATAAATTCTCTTTTAATTATTACATGTCTGTGCCTTCCACTAAATTGTAAGATGTAAGATCCTAAATGGCAAAAACCACATCTTATTCATATTCATAGGTTCCTAAAGCGTAGTAGACTTGTCTCTAGTGGGAGTTTGGTAAACATTTAGGGATTGAATTGAAAGGTAAATTGGAGTTTGGTTGTATCTTCAGGCAAAACCAAGCTTGAAAGTCATTAAGGAACCAGAGATTGTCCTAAGCAGCTCAGTTAAATAGTTTAATATTTACTAAATGTCTAGCATGTGCTGTCATTCTAAGGACTGGATTCGCTATAGTACTTTATCAGGAACTGGAAGGGGACAGAAAGGTGGGAAGAACTGGTAGATGCAGGCAGAGAGAGGTCTTCAGCTTTGAGCCTGGATGATGGAGAGCTGGTGACATTTATTCTGAAGCACAAACAGAAATAGAAGTTTGGAGTATACGATAATTAATTTGACTTCTACTGTGTTGGATTTTTCCTGTGGGAAAATCCCATGGCTTTTGGAGCTCTCTGGGAGGTAGCTGTCAGTGATGGACAGAGGACAGGGCAGGCCTAGAGATTTAAATTTGAAGCCATTTTCATTCTATTGCATCTAGAACCCAGCAAGGAGATAAGATGCGCAAAGCTTGAGGAGTGAAAGAGAAGAGGGTGTCAGACTCTGAGGGAACTCCGCCCGTAAGAGTGAGGAGGGGAGGAAGTAGAGAGGATAAAGGACATCAGGACGCTACCCAGAAGAGATTTCAAGAACTGGGTAGTTGCCAATACTAAATACGACGCAGGAGGGAAGTTCTTTATTTAGGAGACGCTAGATGTTCACAAAGAATTAGGGAATGAGTGGGAAAGAAAACATTGGAGTGATTAAACATCTTTCGCTTTCCTTTGAGAAACTAGAAAAGGAAGGGTAAAAAAAGAAAGAACCGTGACTGCAGACAACAGAATGCTGGGGAAAGGTCCTATTTTAGTTCTGCCACTAATCTCTGACTTTCATCGTCCCACATAAAGCACTTAGCGGCTCAAGCCATTAACCTTCCCTGTCACAATAACTGGAATAAATAATATCTGATCTGACCGTTTCAGGGCTTCCCAGGTGGCACTAGAGGTAAAGAGCATGACTCCCAATGCAGGAGACATAAGAGACGTGGGTTCAATCCCTGGGTTAGGAAGAGCCCCTGGAGGAGGGCACGGCAACCCACTCCAGTGTTCTTGCCTGGAGAATCCCATGGACAGAGGAGCCCGGTGGGCTACAGTTCATAAGATCACAAAGAGTCAGACACGACTGAAGCAACTCAGCAGCAGCAGTTTCACAGGATTTGTTCAGATGCCACATCCCCACCAATCTACTGGAAACTCCTTGAAAGGAGGGCCTGACATAATTTTCATTAAAATTCTCAGGGCTTTGTCGAGCCATGACAGTAACCATTTGGGAAAATGCCTGTTGGATGAAATGTAAAGTGTGAGCAATAATAAACGCTAACACATCCTGAGATCTTCCTGTTCACTCATCACTGTGCAATGTGCCTAGTCACGCAGCACTAGCATTGTCCACAATCCTGAGATAGGTACCATAATTATCCCATTTTACAGAGGAGCAAATGGTAACCATGACACCACCTTATAACAGAAAGCAAAAAGGAACTAAAGTGCCTCTTGATCAAAGTTAAATTAGAGTGAAAAAGCTGACTTTAAACTCAACATTCACAAAACTAAATCATGGGATCTGGTCCCATCACTTCATGGCAACTAAATGGGGAAACAGTGGAAACAATGACAGACTTTATTTGGGGAGGCTCCAAAATCACTACAGATGGTGACAACAGCCATGTACTTAAAAGACGCTTGCTCTTTGGAAGAAAAGCTATGACCAAGCTAGACAGCATATTAAAAAGCAGAGACATTACCTTGCCAACAAAGGTCCATCTAGTCAAAGCTATGGTTTTGCCAGTAGTCATCCATGGGTGAGAGTTGGACTATAAAGAAAGCTGAGCACCAAAGAATTGATGCTTCTCAACTGTGCTGTTGGAGAGACTCTCGAGAGTCCCTTGGACAGCAAGGAGATCCAACCAGTCCATCCTAAAGGAAATCAGTCCTGACTGTTCATTGAAGGACTGATGCTGAAGCTGAAACTCCAATACTTTGACCACCTGATGATGCTAAGAACTGGCTCATTGGAAAAGGCCCTGATGCTGGGAAAGATTGAAGGTGGGAGAAGGGGATGACAGAGGATGAGATGATTGGATGGCATCAACGACTCGATGGACACGAGTTTAAGTAAACTCCAGGACTTGGTGATAGACAGGGAGGCCTGGCGTGCTGCGGTTCATGGGGTCGCAAAGAGTTGGACACAACTGAGCGACTTAACTGAACTGGTAAGCGGCCCAAAGCCCCAACCAGTGGGTCTTGGAGCTCGGATGATAGAGCGACAGGGCACGACCCACGCTCAGTCGCGTGAGAGGCACCAGAACCAGTAGGTCATCTCAAAGACCATGACAGCCGCAAAATGAAGAAGCAGGAACAGTCGTCCATCCCCAGCAGTCCCACTGGCGCGGCGGAGCTGTAGTGCGCCTGTGCGCAAGCTGACTTCCGCCAGGCCTCAGCGGGGTTCAGGGATCCACGTCCCGGCCTCGCGAGGCCCAGGGCTAAGGCGAGACCGCGACAGGCGGGGACGGGGTGGGGCGCGTGCTGATGACGAAAGCGGAAGTCCTGTGGCAGACGCAGGACGCTAGGCCGGCGCTGGGGGCTGGGATCGCGGAAGCTCCGTGGGGAGGGTCGGGCGCAGTCTGAGTGCCGGGTGGTTTCCGAACAGGTTCCCGAGGGAGGCAGCCGCGAGGTTCCAAGCCGCCGGCCTGCGTGCGTTCGGGCCGCTCCAGGTGTGAGTCGACGTCGCCCTGTGGCCTGCCTCTGCCCCCGGCCCTCCCCGGGGAGCCGCCTCGGGTCTCCGCCATGGCGTCCACCCCGACCAACCTGCAGGTATCCCCGGCTCCCGCCCCGGAGCGCGGCGCGGGAGGGTGGGGAGCGGGGAGGGCGGCCGCGGCCGCGCCCCTCGCGGGGCGGAGAGGGCGGTGCCCGCGCCCCGAGCCTGGGGGGAGAGGCCGGCTTTCCGCCTGCTCCCGTGCTCGCTGGAGCCCCCTGCGCGGTAGGACTCCTGATTTTTGTTGAGGCTTTTCTGCCGTGTATATGTGTGGTGTTTTTCCCTTTTCAAACCAGCCGAGTTTGAACCGAACTGGTTGAAGCTTGAAGGAGAGGCATAGACCCCAATCGGTGTAAGGGAGAGAGGAAAGAACGGAATGCATGCAAAGCACTGCTCTGGATCAGATGAAAATAGGAAGATTGGAGTCCTCTCCTGGTTCCTCAAGCTGCTGTAGCAAAACCTTTCTTTCGAGCTGTCAGATGAGTAGAATCGTGAGCTCAGAATCTGAGGAATCCGTGAATTCCTGGAGTTCTGCGTTCAAGTGCGCCCTGATGGCTCCCCAAGTGTGGCATGTAAATAAGATCATGGAGTAGGCTTCAGCTCCTTTGTTAATTCACCTTTCCACCCCTACCGCAGTGAGTTCCGTGTTTTATTCGTAAAGCAAGTGATCCTAATATTTTAGACAGTTGTTCAACTTCTGTGGAATGGAATTCTTTGAGATGAGACATTTTTTAAACAGTGCCTCCCATCCTTCAAACGGATCTAGGACTTAAGTGGGGTTTCAGTTCAGTTGCTCAGTTGTATCCGACTCTGTGTGACCCCATGGACTGCAGCACGCCAGGCCTCCTTGTCCATCACCAACTATCAGAGTTTAGTCAAACTCGTGTCCATTGAGTTGGTGATACCATCCAACCATGTCATCCTTTGTCGTCCCCTTCCCCTCTCTCCTTTGATCTTTCCCAGCATTAGGGTCTTTTCCAGTGAGTTGGCTCTTCACATCAGGTGGTCAAAGTACTGAAGTTTCATCTTCAACATCAGTCCTTCCAATGAATATTCAGGACTGACTGCCTTAGGATGGACCGGTTGGATCTCCTTGCAGTCTAAGGGACTCTAAAGAGTCTTCTCCAACACCACAGTTGACAAGCATCAACATTTCCATGCTCAGCTTTCTTTATAGTCCAACTATCACATCCATACATGACTACTGGAAAAACCATAGCTTTGACTAGACAGACCTTTGTTGGCAAAGTAATGTCTCTGCTTTTTAATATGCTGTCTAGGTTGGTCATAACTTTTATTCCAAGGATCAAGCATCTTTTTCAAGCATCTTTTCAAGGACCCATAATTTTATGGATGCAGTCACCATCTGCAGTGATTTGGAGCCCCCAAAAAAGTCTCTCACTGTTTCCATTGTTTCCCAATCTAGTTGCCATGTAGTGATGGGACTGGATGCCATGATCTTAGTTTTCTGAATGTTGAGTTTTAAGCCAAATTTTTCACTCTCCTCTTTGACTTTCATCAAGAGGCTCCTTAGTTCCTCTTCACTTTCTGCCATAAGAGTGGTGTCATCTGCATATCTGAGGTTATTGATATTTCTCCCAGCAATCTTGATTCCAGCTTGTGCTTCACCCAGCCTGGCATTTTGCATGATGTACTCTGATTGTAAGTTAAATAAGCGGGGCGATAATATACAGCCCTGACATACTCCTTTCCCAATTTGGAACCAGTCTGTTGTTCCCTGTCCAGTTCTAAGTGAAGTTTAGAATGTGACTTAACCTGGAGGGTGGCAGTCCACTAGGTAAGTTTAGGACAAAAGAGTGGTATGAATACCTATATTGAATCCTCCTCTTGGTTTAACAATTGAAAAGGCATCTATTGAGTACAGGCACCTAGGATAATTAGCAGAGGATCTACTTAGCCCAGAATAGTTGATCCTGAAGAAAGATCACTGAAAGTAGACCAATTTAAATCGAAATCAAATTTTCACCTGAAAGAGGGTGAAGTGCTTGCTTGGGACTTTTATATTGAAAATCAACCAAAAAGATTATGAAAGTAGATGTTTTGTTTCACAAAATATAATTGCAACTGTGACTTACTTCTTAGAGAATGTCATGTGTTGATTCTTATATGTGTATTTTTTTCAAAAAGATTTCCTTAAACTAAGATGCAACAATAATATAACCCCATTCAGAAGGAGTCTTTTTGGTAAATGTACTTGGAAAAAGTATTGGTCATTTGATAAAAGTATTGTTCCCTTGAGTATCAAAGGTGGTTTCTTTTGAAGTGCCCATCTTGTCTTCATCCTTGGTTTGTCAGTTAACTGCATAGTTTTATTCCACCATCTGTAAAAAGTGTTTTTTATTGAAGTTTCATTGATTTACAGTTTATACTAGTTTCAGTTGTACAGCATAGTGATTCCGTTTTTCTACAGATTATACACCACTAAAAGTATTTACAAGATGATGACCATGATTTCCTGTGCCCATCTGTTTCCTTGTTGCTCATCCTCCTTATGCATAGTCCACCAGCTTTTCATTTGCCAAGAATCTGCATGTGATTTGGGCTTTCTACAATGTAATTTTCATCTACTTATCCATGTTTTTTCTTCTGCAAGATTGCAGTTTCATTCTATAATTGTTTGCATTATATTGGAGTTGGACTGTGAATGTTCTTCAGTGAATCGGTTTGAGATTGACCTGTCTTAAAGGCATAGTTGCTAGTAAACAGGAAGAGAGAATGAGTTATATTTTTATCAGTGGTTGGGTCAGGTGCACTTTCTCATTCAACCTTTTCAACCTGCTAATGTAGGAAATTTGGGTGAAGAATATTCAACTAACAGATAACTTTCCAACCAAACAAGGCCAAAATCCCCATAGCCAGATGCTTATAATCAAATGGAGGAATGCAGATAACTAAAAATCAAAATAAAATAATGTAATGATGCTCTAGTGAGGGAGGGCAGAAAGGAAGGGCTTGTGTAACTCTTCAAGGATAAATGAGAATTGTTCTACAGAGGAGGTGATGGTGAGCTTAGATAAAGTGAAATACTGACACTGATTGTATGCCTGGTGTTTGGTGTGATCTCATTTAGTCCTCAGAACAGCTCTTCAAGGAGAGTATTACTTCAGTTTCTCAAATATAAGAATCCAAAGCTTATTAAGGGTGTGATTTACCCAGACATACAGTTAATTTGTTGAAGGTAGTTTTGAATTCAGGCCTATCTGCTTATATGTTGGTGCGTTTTCACGATAAAATCATGCCTTCTTGAACAGGAGGGTAGGATGCATTCCAGGTAGAGAAAAGTAACTTATGCTTCAGTCTAGAAGTGTAATAGACCTTGGAGAGAGTCGGGAGAAACTGCAAGTTCATTGTGCATAGAACTCAACATTTCCTCAGTCTGGAATGTTTGTTTGTTTTTAAGAGTGTCTATATGTTGGGGTATCATAAAAGAAATATATCATCCTTGATTTCCAAGGGCTTATATCTGATGTGAAAACAGACATATAAAGTGACCGTTGGGTTATTTTGTGACCTTTGGAAGGATGTGCAGGGGGCAGTGGGAATTTAGAGGACACGTGGCTAGATCTCTTGGGCTTGCTGGGGAGGGCTTATAGCAGGAGGAGCACAGGGACTGTGCTGAGTCCTGGAGAAGCTGGAGTTTTACAGGGAGACACTGGGGCCCAGGATTCCAGGTGGACCGCAGGCTGAACATGCAGGTGCGGAGTCTGAGCCGTCTGGGTTGTCCCAGTAGTTTGGCGTGATGGGAATGGAGTGTGCCGGGGAGAGGTCGAGCCTAGGAGGCCACATCCCCAGCAGCAGTGCGCACGCACAGGTGATTGGCCCCATCCTGCTCCACATGGGGAGTCAGAGAAGGCAGGAAGCTCCAGTCTTTGTTCTAGAACAAAACCATTGTGTGTGCACAGGGGCAGCTTGATGGGAGGCAGGCCTGGAAGCCCCGAAACAGTTAGGAGGCAGATTCTGTCTCTGCGATGGGCGGTGGCAGAGGTCAGGGTGGTGCAGTAGCTGTGAGGATAGAGGCAGGGTTCGTGAGAGACAGACGGACAAGGAAGGGGAGTTGGGCAAGGATCTCCATTTAAAAAGTGAGCTTTCTCCCAGATTCCTTGTTGGGTGTCTGAGTTGGTTGGTTCTGGGATTACAGGAAGAGAGGGGCAGCTTTGGGGCCGGAGGGGTCCTGAACTTTTGGGGCTTGAAATGCTTGAGGGGACAGTTGGGTGGAAATGTCCATTGAGCAGTAGGGTTCGTGTATATAGAACTTAGACTGGGTGGGGATAAGGATTTGGGGGTTCCTAGCACACAGATGGTAGCAGAGGTGGGGGCATCTTGGAGTTTGTGGAATGAGGGGAACAGGGACCAAGGCACAAACTGAGTGGAATAGCAGCTTTAGGAGAGAGAAGAGGGAGCCCGGGAAAGAGTGGTGACGTGGCCGAGAGTAACACCTGGGGAGGACAGAGGAGGCCGAGCCACGGGTCTGTCTGCTGAGGGCTGGTGCTCACCTGGTCACCGGAACCCGCAGAGTGGGAGCAGGAAGACGACTGGGGGAGGAATCGGGAAACCGAGAGGGATGCAGGTTCTCCTTGGGACGTGGCTGTGGAGGTGAAGAGACAGGTAAGTTGTTAGTTACATGGAAACCTTAGAATTAGGAAGAGGTGGTGTGTTTTGTTGGTATTTTGTAGCTGCGAGTCTAAGGTAGGACTTCCATACATTTTTATGCTAAGGATTGCTCCCTCAAAAAGGGAAAAGTTAGGTTGGGAAGAACAGTTGCGCTGATATAATTGAGGGGAGTAACTGTCAGAGGATGAAGCGGGGCAGGTTCCAGAGCACTGGGGAAAAATTAGTCTTGAAAGACGGGTGCTGGGCCGTCCTTCCTCTTGAGACGGGTGGTTCTGGAATTTGCCCAGTGCCCCAGGGTTTCCTCGCATGCCCGTGTCCTGTGGGCTCCTAACCTGAGAAGGACAGTCCCAGGAGTTCCTGGCCTCCCAGCGTCCAGTCAGCTTCGTGCCAGCCTCTGTGCTAGACTCCAGAATATAAAAGAGCCATTACGACAGACTCATGAATCTTATATTCTGGTAGGACAGGACAGGCTAAAACCAAACCCACCTGCACAGAAACAGCAGCTAGAAGCATTTTTAACAGAAGAGTGATGTATTTTCAAATTGAATTAATTTGGGAATCATCAGCCTAAAGATGATCAGTTTTAATCATTAAGAACAGCTCACCTAGGGAGGTAGTAAGCAGAAGCTCCACCCAAGCCCAGAGGAACCTGAATATCTTTCAGTGTCGGTTACAAGAAGAAGAATCTGCAAAGGAAACTGAGCAGGATCTGTCAGAGAGGTGGGAGGATGGTGTAATATTCTTTTGTAAAACATCTTCGAGGGATCACGGTGAAGACAGGGCGGGCCTTTGGATCTGGCATCACAGAGAACCTTGACATGAGCACTTTTAGCAATAAGATAAGGGGCAGGAGCCAAGGCCGATAGCTGACGGGTACGTAGAAAAGAGGGACTGCAGAGAGTAGAGGCTGCTTTGGTGAAGTTTGGGTTCTAAACAGTAGCAGAGAGACAGCCAGGCTGAAGCAGGCGTTAGCATCAGGGCTCTCTGAAAGTGAAGTCGCTCAGTCGTGTCCGACTCTTTGCTACCTCATGGACTGTAGCCCACCAGGCTGCTCCATCCATGAATTTTCCAGGCAAGAATACTGGAGTGGGTTGCCATGGAGGGTTGATTGCAGGCACACAGAAATATCTGGTGGAGAGAAGTTGTCACAGATGACAGAGGTGGAAGCCCCCGTCCTGGTGCAGGTTCTCTGTATGGAAGGAGGTGGTCAGTGAGTGAGTGTGCCGGGTGTGATGGAATAAGTCCAGAGCAGGTGGAGAGCTAAGGGCGAGGATGGGGCGCAGCCTTTTAAACAGGGAATCAGCCTTTGAATGGAGCCTCCCTGAGGATGGGCTTCCCTGGTGGCTCAGCTGGTAAAGAGTCCGCCTGCGATGCGGGAGACCTGGGTTTGATCCCTGGGTTGGGAAGATCCCCTAGAGAAGGGACAGGCTGCCCACTCCAGTATTCTGGCCTGGAGAATTCCATGGCCTGTATAGTCCATGGGGTCTCAAAGAGTCAGACACAATTGAGTGACTTGCACTTTCTCTGAGAACTGATATTTGAACTATGATCGGAGGGAAGAGCATCCTCAGCAGATGGACCTGGGTGCCCGGGGACCACAGGGTTTCAGTTGAGACCCAGACAGAGCCAGGCCCGCTTAGATCACACCCGGGCACTGGGGAATGACTGTCTGCAGGGGGAACCGTCAAAGGGTGCCCCACCCTGCTGCTGTGTGGACTTGAGCACCACGTGTAGAGAGGCTGACCGCCAGGAGGAGGCTAGGCAGGAAGTTTGACAACAGCTAGAGGAGACCTAGGGTGGCGGCGATCGTAACGCATAATGTAACGCAAAGCGCAGGCGAGAAACAAAGGCGTGGCCTCAAACCCTCATCTTTGATTAGAGGTGAAATGCTTGCCGGCCAGTGTGGCAGCTACCTGTGGCAATCTACATGTCATTTAAATAAAATGTAAAACTCACTTTTCAGTCACACTAGCCAAAAGTTTCAAGAGCTATGTGCTCCTGTACTGGACGGTGCAAACAAATACAGAGGTGTCCCTCATCAGAAAAAGTTACCATGTATGGAACTAGTTTATTAAGTACGGACTATACAGGTTTAAACTGGTGTCATTTTGGTTCCTAAAAGAGGGCTGACTGATGCGTCCACACTTTATATCCTGCTGGGCTGACCACTTGCAAATTAAGCTTTGAGTTCAACAATTTGAACTTTGAAGCATGTAGTGCTATGTTTGATCAACTCTAAAACACACCATTTATTTTTCTTCCCTCCTGCTACAGCAGCTGGAAGGCCTATTCCTCCCATTTATCCCATTTATATGCAGTCCATGAGCAACTGCTTCCAAATATACTATTTATAGCATATGATTCGTTTTTGTATTATATGAATAATTTCTTAATTGTGTGCTTATTTTTGGTATAGCATGACCATGATTACTTTTTCCTGCTGGCTCTTATTTCTGTTGAATACAGTTTTACTACCTAAATTAATCCAGGCAGAATGTTTCAGTGACCATGCTTGTTCTTTATTTGTATGTGTGTGCATATTTTAGAATATTAAAGATCGCTTTCTTAGTGAAAATCTTACTCTGAGATGATCATAGACCCACATGCAGTTGTGAGGAGTAATAGAGCCTGTGCAGCCGTCCCCCTGTCGCTCCCAGTGGCAGCACCTCGTGTGGAGGAGTGTCACGACCCGAGTGTTGATCTTGGTACATGCCCTGTGTTACTCAGATTTCCCCAGTTTTCCTTTGTCTGTCTGTCTGTCAGAGTTCTGTCACACAAGTTAATTCTTGAATGCCCCCCACAGTCGTGACACAGAAGAGTTCTGTCCACAGGGGTCTCTCTCGCTGCCCTTTTATAACCACAGTCCCTTCTGTTTCCCTCCCCCTGCACCCCTATCTCCTGATGATGCTTACCTGTTCTTTACCTCTGGCTTTTGTCATTTGAGGTTATATGAATGGAATTGTGCAGTAGGTAACCTTTCAGGATTGGTTCTTTTCACTTAGCATACTTCTGAGGTTCATCCAAGCTGTGTATATCAGTAGTTCATTCCTTTTTTACTGAATAGTATTCCCTGCTGTGGGCGTACCAGAGTTTAGCCATGCAGCCTTTAAAGGACATCAGAATGTTCAAGTACAGTTTTTTGTGTTAACATAGTCTCTTCTCTGGGATAAACACCCAAAAGTGCAGTTTCTGGTTCATATGGTAGTTACCTATTTAGATTTGTTAAAAAAAAACAAACAAAAACCCTGTTTCCCAGAATAACTACCATTTTATGTCCCAGCAGTATTAGTGATTCAGCTCTCTGCATCCTCATTACCATCGGGTGGTGTCACCGTTTTTTATTCTAGCCACGCTGACCCGTGTTCTGTGATGTCTCCCTGTGGCGTTTACTTTGCATTTCCCTAACGGCTACTGGTGTTGAGCGTCTTTTCATGCTTACTTGCCATCTGTGTATCCTCTTTGGTGAAATGTCTATTTATGTCTTTAGCTTATTTTCTACTTCAGTTGTTTTTAAACTGTTGGTTTCTGAGAGTTCTTTCTGTATTCTAAGTACTAGTCCTTTCCCTAATATGTGGTTTGCAAACATCTCCCAGTCTGTAACTAGTCTTTTCATCCTTTTAGTAGGATATTTTGGAAACCAAGGGTTTTTGACGAGGCGCAGTTTATCATTTCTCCCCCACTTTGAGGTGTAATTGATCCATGATGTATTAGTGTTGGGTGTGCAGCGTGGTTCACTATTTGTATACGCTGTGAGACGATGCCCACAGTAAGCTTAGTTAACATCTGTCAGCACGCAGAGTTGCAGAATTTTTTCCTTGTGGTAAGAGTTATATGGTAATAACCATTTGGATGGGTGTGAGGTGACATTTCATTGTTTTGATCTGCATTTCCCTGACGGTGCTCTTGAGCACCTTTTCATCTACCTGTTGGCCATCTGTGTGTCTTCTTTGGAAGAATGTTTGTTCAGATCCTCTGCCTGTTTTTTTGAGCAAGTTGTTTTGATTTTTGCTATGGATTTGTTTTCTTGGCGTTAACCCCTTACCAGATACGGGTGGTTTGTAAGCATTTTCTCCCTTTGCGTTGCTTACCTTTCTGTTCTGTTAATCATCTCCTCTGCTGTGCAGAGTTTACTTTGTTTGATGTAGTCACACTTACTTATTTTTGCTTTTGTTGCCTTTATGGTGTCAAATCCAAAATATTGTCACCAAGACCAGTGTCAGGGAGCTTCTCACTTGTGTTTTCTTCTGGGAGTTTT
This sequence comes from Cervus elaphus, assembly GCF_910594005.1. Taxonomy (NCBI): domain Eukaryota; kingdom Metazoa; phylum Chordata; class Mammalia; order Artiodactyla; family Cervidae; genus Cervus; species Cervus elaphus. Next base: position 63,613,849 of record NC_057841.1, on the reverse strand, counting down.
AAGGTTTTAGATCTCATGTTCAGATCTTTAATCCATTTTGAGTTAATATCTGTATATGGTGTAAGATAATCCTTATTTTCATTTTTTTGCATATGACTATCCAGTTTTCCCAGCACCATTTATTGGAGAGGCTATTCTTTCCCTCCCATACATGTTTTGCTCCTTTACGGTAAATTAATTTTTGGTTTATTCCCTGTCTCTTTCTTCTGGTCCATTGATCTGTGTGTCTGTTTTTATGCCAGTATCATGCTGTTTTTATTTTTTTCTTTTCATATATTGTGTTTTGGTGTCAAGTCTAAGAACCCTTTACCTAGCCCTCGATGGTGAAAATATGCTTTGTTTTGTTTAAAGATTTTATGGTTTAAGTCCATGATCCATTTTGAGTTAGTTTTTGTACAAAATGCAGGGTTTGGTTTGCGATTTCTCCTTCTCTTTTTTTATTTTGGCTCATGGGTGTTCAGTTGCTCTGGAGCCAGTTCTGAGGCCTGTCTCTGCCCTTAGCCTGCCTTTCTGTGTCCTTGTCAAAGTTCAGTTAGACGTATTTGTGTGGATCTAATTCCGGTAGTTGTTTTTTTGTTTTTTGTTTTTGTTTTTTTTTAATTCTACACAAGGTTGCACGTTTCATTATAGAATTTTTGAAGTTTCCAGGTCTTATTTTATTTTTTAAGACTTCTCTGGTTACTCTTTGCTCAGTGAACCTTTTAGTTAATTACGGAGTTAAAAGATTTGGGTATTTTTCAGACTCTTGTTATTTCATTGCTCTGTTGGTTCTGAAGGGCTTCTACCCCCATTTAAATTTTACTACTGTCATATGCTTTAGACATAAGAGCATTTGATTTTTGAGAATTTCTGTTAGTGTTTTTAAGTTGAATTTTCATCTTACTCAATTTTTCCTTACTAGCCCTGAGCTTGACTTTTGTTGAGTGAAAAATTATGTGAGACTCAGTGATTGGTACTAGGTTAAAGTGGTGTTCAGATAGCGTTTACCTATGTAACATGTAATTTGCATTTTATAAATAGTTACATTTATAATGTAATGCAGTTGTGATTTAGAGAAAAAAAGATTTGTTTTAAAGTTGCTTTTATTTTTAAAGAAAGCTTTCAATATGATTTTTGACTTCAGAGTTATCCTGTGCTTTGATTTTGATGGTATGGTTTTTGTCTCCCTTCAAACAGAAAGCCATAGATCTTGCCAGCAAAGCGGCCCAGGAGGATAAGGCCGGGAACTACGAGGAAGCCCTTCAGCTCTACCAGCATGCTGTCCAGTATTTTCTCCATGTGGTTAAATGTAAGGTCATCGTTTGTTTTGTTACTTTAAAAACAATAGAAGAGAAAACATTATTCTATTCATTTCTATTCCAAGAAATAGAAAAGATTATCCTATTTCATTATAAACATTGAAATACAATCCTAGAAGATTATAAAACACCAATTTGCAAAAAGGTCCCACTAGCTCCTTAGTAGTTCCCAAGTCTCAGCCAGCACGTGTGTGCAGCTGTTGTGCTTATTACTTTGTGCACCTAAACATGTTAAAATGCCATCTAGCCAGTGAAAAAAAGGTTTTTTATTTTACTGGTAATGTACCCAGATCTGTAATCTGGACTTACTCATTTTCTAAATGTCTCTTTGAAAATAATGTTTTAAAAAGAGGTTGGGAGACATTTTATTTGTGTGTGTTCAAATTTGTGTTCCATGTTAACACCACCCCACCCCACCCCCCTGCACTGTTCTAGACAGTGGGATACAGCAGTAAGGAAGAAACGGATAAAGAAAAGCCTCTTAAAACTAATGCTGAACATATGTGAAATAAGATGTTAAAAAAGTGTCTTTCTGTCTGTTACTGTTTTAAATAAAAATTTTAGCAGTTGGGTAATTAAGGATTTTCTTCTGAGCTTCCCTCTTTAATTCTGAGGGTTTTCAGTCAAATTAAAGTGAAAGTTAAGAATGAGTCATAACCTGATAAGATAGATAGGGCTAATCCCATGAACTGCATGTATTGCCGAAGTCTCCTTTCAAACAGCCCTCACTGGGGCCTATATGTGATAAAATTACTGTATTGGTGGTATACATAATATCTGGGATTTCTGTCACTTTTTTTATTCTGAAATAAAGCTTACGTAGGCATTAGCAAGAATGGTTAATATTGCTTTACTTTTGTTTGTCTTATAATTGGTTTTGTGTGAGATAAGCAGCTTTCAACTATCTGCAAAGAATGTAAGGGAAGAGTATGAGTCCCACAGGATATTACAGGATTTCTGCTTATTCTTTAACGTGAACCTAAAGTATACTAGTGTCTTGCTCAGAACTCTTTCTGTCTCATACTCACTGTTAAACCCTGCCGGAGGAAGGATCAGAAAGATCATCATCTGATTATGATGAACCAGAGATGATCTTTTCTCTCTCCTCCAAAATAAATTGTCTTGTTTGAAGCTGTGTCTAAGAGTTTAAACCTATCTGTAAAGAATACTAAAGGAAAAAATCTCTTGCATTTCCCTTCACTAGATGAAGCACAAGGTGATAAAGCCAAGCAAAGTATCAGGGCGAAGTGTACGGAGTATCTTGACAGAGCAGAGAAGCTGAAGGAGTACCTGAAGAAGAGAGAGAAGAAGCCCCAGAAGCCGGTGAAGGAGGGGCAGCCGGCCCCCGCCGACGAGAAGGGGTATGCGCCTCAGAGCGAATCACAAGAGTGCAGGAGTTTGTGAAGGAGGTTTCTTTTGTTGAAACTGTAGGTATTAGAACAGGACGACTCCTGGGCCAAATCTGAACCACCGCCTGCTTTTGTAACTAACATCGTATGGGGATACAGCCTCCTCCCTTCAGTTCCCAGTATGTGGCTCCTTTTGTGCCAGACCTCCAAAGCTGAGTTTGTGACAAAGGACTGTGTGGCCCACAGCCTGAAATACCGACGGTCTGATTCTTTACAGAAAAAAGTTTTTGAACCCCTAGTTTGCCAAGCTCAGGAGCTGATACCCATCAAATCGCCTCCTTGACTGGCTGGTAGCGGAAAAAGCATTTGGCAGGAATGCTGCTTAGTCCTTTCCCTCTGGCCGTCGTGTGATGAGGTTTAAAATTGTAGGAGTGGAGTGCAGGCTTCTGAGATCATCCCTGTGGTCCCCAGGCACAGGGCCCTCAGAGGCAGTGCGTGGGGGCCCGTGGCTGCTCCCGTAGGCAACTTCAAGGTCTAAGAGTTGACAGGCTCCTTTGGACTGCGTGGGAGAGTTTGAAGAAACTTTTAGTAGGCTCGGGGTTTTTATATTCTCTGTTCAAGACATGGTCAGAAAACCAGGAGCTCCTGTGACATCCTGAGAATACTTCTCTTCTCACGGCTCTAGCGTTGGCAGGACAAAAATGAGACTCTCGCTGACCTCATAGCTTACCGAGTTTCAGAATCAGTTGAACTTCACTAGTTTTCTTATGTGAAAATCAGGGCATGTCTTGTAAGTTGAAATGAAACTGCTGGGAAGGATCAGTTGACCTCGGGTCCGTGGACCCTCAGATCTCACCGAGGCCCCCTTGGCAGCAGAAGCGCCCCCTCCCCTGCGGGCTGAGGCCCTCCTGGTCACGCCTGTGGTGGCCCTGCTGAGGTGATGCCCTGCTTCTGTAGCGGACGGCAGGACCCGCCTTAAACTGAAACGGGGTAAGGCAGAGAAGCCATTACTTCCTGGTAACAGAGGTGCAGAATACACGGAGAGCGAGCACAGGCGCACGGCCCGGTCCCCGCCGCGGCGCTTGGGCGGAGAGGTTGGTGCGTGTCCGGAGGGCGCGCTCACTGCGCTCGGGGCGGAGAGGTGGGTGCGTGTCCAGAGGGCGCGCTCACTGCGCAGGGTCGCGCTGCCTCTGGAGGAGCTCGCTGCAGAGCCCGCGCTGAAGGCTGCTTTTGCTGTTCGCCTTTCCTCGTAAAAGCAGTAATCCTCTCTGGCTGTCTTGCAGTTAGTGAAAACAGGTACTGATGGAGGTCTTTTGTAGAAGCACAGTGTCATAGAGCCGACTTTGGGAGACCTGCAGCGCCTTCCCTGACAGAATCCGAGGGCCAGGGAGACAAGTTTGGATTCCATGTGGCTAGGGGCCTAGGAATGGCAGGTTTTCTTTAAGCAAGTGCAGTCTTTTGTACAAGAAAGCGTGGCGGAAAGAGGTTAGAGAGTTGGTAGACCCCCCCAACTCTAAAGTCAAGGTGAGTCAGTTTGGAGTCTCTCCCTCATCCATAAATAACCCCACCATCCTGTGAGAATCACGTGATCCCATTTTGAGATGAAACCTGTCAAGTTTTTATGTAATGACATTTTTAAAATATTGTAAAAATGTGTCTTAAAGGCATGTTTTTTGCTTTAAAGATTGCAGTGTGTTCTATCATATGCTAATCCTTATAGTTGAATGCACATTATTGCTGATTTTTTTCCCTATTGTCAATAACATGGGCATGATTATCCTTGCAGTCAAATCCCTGAACTCTTAAATTATGTCCTCAGAATAAATCCCTGGATATGAAATGTCTTGACTGAGCTCCGTGTTCTTTGGGGTCGGTTCATTTTCATCAGAAGTTCCATCCATCCTTTGGAGCCCCCAGACTAAGGGTATCGATCTTTGTACCTTAAATAGTATTCTGGGTTTTTTCCCTGCTAGTTATGGCTTCTTGGTCTAATATATTGTTTGCCTGGTCCTGATTTTTTTAGTTGTTGTTTACAACACTCTTGTAATTCATCTTAAATCTTTTGTGAAATGAGGTACGGGTCATGCATTTATGGGTTAATACATGCATAGGTATGTCACAGGAATTTGGAGCTAGTTCCTGCCTTCATTCTGGTCTTTTTCTCCATTTTCTGTTCATGATTCCATGTAATAGGCTGGCTTCCTGCCATTGCATGTTCATCCCTGGGTTGGGAAGATCCCCTGGAGAAGGGAATGGCCACCCACTGCAGTGTTCTTGCCTGGTGAATCCCATGGACAGAGGGGCCTGGTGGGCTGCAGTCCATGGGGTTGCAAAGAGTCAGAGATGACACCACAACTAAACAACAACAAATGCCTGCTTCCTATTTTGTCTAGTATATTCTTAAAAGTAATAAAATGAGCTAAACTTTTAGTGAATGTCTTATTTTGCCACTTTCATTACAGATGTTTCTTTTCCTTCATATTTTTTTGCCTTATTTTGATAGCAATGAGTGACCGTTTGAATATATTAAATTCTTTTTATTAGGAATGACAGTGATGGGGAAGGAGAATCTGATGATCCCGAAAAAAAGAAACTGCAGAATCAACTTCAAGGTTGCTTTAGATTTCATTTTTAAATTTACTTATTTTTTGAAACCTCATAGTGAACTGTCTGTTTGAATTAGTTTTCTTTCCCACCTGTACTTAAATGAGGCTCAAGAACTGGCTTTGGTTCCCAGTGATCACGTGCTGGCTTTGTTTGAGACCGTTTTTTATAAGATTTTCTCGATAGGTTCTCAGATTGATTGATTTTTTTTCCTAGGCAGTAAAAATATTGTTTCATGTTATATCTGCCTTAAAAAGTTTACTCTTTCATTTTGTCTTATTTGCCCCGTTTTAGAGAGTGTAGCAGTTACACTGTTAACATACTATGAAATCTGATGGTATTGGAATTTCCTGTCAGAGGAACAGAATGAATTAAGACTCACACTTGGCTTTTATTGCTGTTGGTGTCACTAGTCCACTGATTTTGTTTATTTCATCTTCCTACCTGCTCTTCCTCATACTTTTTAACCCTGTTTCAGTGTTCCTATTTACATTGCTCTTTCCCCTTTAATTTTCACACCTTCCACACTGTAAAAGCCCTTTATCTCTGCTGTAGGGAATGGGATGATGGAGAGGTTGTAGACTGTGGCTCCGTTCACGTCTGGATTCCACTGCAGGCTGTGCTGGGCGGAAGTCTTTCTGATTTGGGCCAAGGTCCTTGATGTCTCTGAGCCTGAGACCCCCAACTCTAAAATGCAAGTTAAAAATGCTTTCAAGGCTCTGAAAAGGTTAATGACAGTGAAAACTACCTAGCATTACACCTGACAAATACTAGGGATTCACTAAGTAGTCCCTGGAGAAGGGAGTGGCTGCCTGCTCCAGTATGCTTGCCTAGAGAATCCCATGGACAGAGGAGCCTAGTGAGCTACAGTTCATGGGGTTGCAAAGAGTCGGACTTGACTGAAGCGACTTAGCAGGCAGAGTTAATAGTAGCTCTGTGTATCTAAAAAGGCATCTCATTAATTACTGACTTCTTTAATTACTGAGATTTGATTGTTCTTTGATGTATTAGCAAATGGTCTTTCAAGTTGAATTTTATGCTCAGTCACTGGTAGCCTGGATTTTATTCATTTGAATCTTGCCAGGCAGAACACGTTGTATCTAGAAAGGATAGCCGTCGCACAGGGCCAGCCTCAGTGACTGGTGGACGTTCCTAGCTTGGACAGACCATTAACCTTGCTGTTCTAGTCTTTTCATTTTGTTACTATTTCCGTCTCACTGACCCCACCAGGATGGATAGGGGAATCCTATAAGGATAATATTTTGGAAACCCGACAGTTAACGAAGATGTTTTCATGTGCCAGGAACGTCAGTGGTGGGTGTAGTCCAAGGGCCGTAACTGGAGTCCCACTGCCTCGAGCACGCGGGCGCTTCCTCCTCGGTCAGCCTTTTAGGGCAACACAGTAGGCCATGCCAAGCGGCTTTGTTTCCCTGGTGAGGCAGAAAGCCTTTTTCTCTCCACACTTTCAGTTTTGTTCCCCGTCTCTCTGGCTCTGCCCCACTGAAGGAAAAATTGGAATTTTTAATATCTTTAATTTTGGAAAAGGTACAACCCAGTTTTTAATAAGGAATTTTTTTCTACATTTCCTATCAGTGATGATAAGGCCCAGGGATGTATAAAAATACAGATGCTTAAAACATTTAAACAAGAAAATTTATTTGGAATTTCAGGATGAAATACAATATGAAGAGAGTCCTAGCTTTTCTTCTTTGAGAGTCGTTTTTCCCCCATCTTTTAGTTTCATGGTTTGCTGATGGATTTCATTGTATATAATCCTTTTTTTAATATTTTCTCACTTTTCCTGAAATAGTTTTCCAAATCTTTTACTTCTTTTTTAGGTTATGATATTAAGTGTAATATTTAATTATCAAAATTAATGATTTGAGTCCTCTGTTAATTTTGATATTCAGTGACTTTGAGGTTACATACATCTTAATATCTGGAGGAGGAAATGGCAACCCACTCCAGTATTCTTATCTGGAAAATTCCATGAACAGAGGAGCCTGGTGGGCTACAGTCCAGGAGCTTACAGACAGCTGGACGTGACTGAACGACTGAGCACACGCTTACAGGGCATGTCAGTGTGATAGACGACACCAAAGACTGGGCACAGTCATTCAGTTGGCAACAGTCAGATTGTTTGGCTTTTATTTTCTAATAATCCTTCCCTTTTAATTTTAAAAATCATTAATCCATGTCTAGTAATTAACATTACTTTTATCTAGATGTTCTTTTATCACTGAACATTCCAAAGTCACCTAGTTTAAACTTTAAGGAGAAAAGTATTAGTTAAATGTGAAGATAAATTATGACATACTTAGAAAATTCATAACAAAACATTTTAGTTGACGAGATAATGCTTATGTATAAATCTACTTTTGTTTAATAGACACAAAATCCTGTCAGATGACATAATGTTTTTCTCATGTAGGGTTACTAATCAGAATGGAACATAGAAAAGAAAAAGTGAATTGGGTTTTCCCTTCAGTTCAGTCGAGTCGCTCAGTCATGTCTGACTTATTTGGGACCCCATGGACTCCAGCATGCCAGGCCTCCCTGTTCATCACCAACTCCTAGAGTTTACTCAAACTCATGTCCATTGAGTCAGTGATGCCATCCGACCATCACATCCTCTGTCATCCCCTTCTCCTCCCGCCTTCAATCTTTCCCAGCATCAGGGTCTTTTCCAGTGACTCAGTTCTTTGCATCAGGTGGCCAGAGTATTGGAGTTTCAGCTTCAGCGTCAGTCCTTCCAATGAATATTCAGGACTGATTTCCTTTAGGATGGACTGGTTGGATCTCTTTGCAGTCCAAGAGACTCTCAAGAGTCTTCTCCAACAAGTTCAAAAGCATCAATTCTTTGGTTCTCAGCTTTCTTTATATTCCAACTCTCACATCCATACATGACTCCTGGAAAAACCATAGCCTTGACTAGACGGACCTTTTTTGGCAAAGTAATGTCTCTGCTTTTTAATATGCTGTCTAGGTTGGTCATAGCTTTTCTTCCAAGGAGCAAGCATCTTTTAATTTCATGGATGCAATCACCATCTGCAGTGATTTTGGAGCCAAAAAGATAAAGTCTGACACTGTTTCCACTGTCTCCCCATATACTTCCCATGAGGTGATGGGACTAGATGCCATGATCTTAGTTTTCTAAATGTTGAGCTTTAAGCCAACTTTTTCACTGTCCTCTTTCACTTTCATCAAGAGGCTTTTTAGTTTTTCTTCACTTTCTGCCATAAGGGTGGTGTCATCTGCATATCTGAGGTTATTGATATTTCTCCCAGCAATCTTGATTCCAGCTTGTACTTCTTCCAGCCCAGAGTTTCGCATGATGTACTCTGCATATAAGTTAAACAAGCAGGGTGACATTATACAGCCTTGACATACTCCGTTCCCGATTTGGAACCAGTCTATTGTTCCATGTCCAGTTCTAACTGTTGTTTCTTAACCTGCATACAGATTTCTCAGGAGGCAGGTAAATTTTTACCTTAGTTTATACATAGTCTGAACTTTCAGAATGCAAAAAGAATTCATAGTTTTATTTCATGTTAATGTATAGCTAAAGAGTTCCATAATTTAGGGAAGTTGCCAAGAATAAGCATTATTAAAATAACAGATGACTTTTCAAAGCAAAAAAAAATACCTGTAAAGTAATATCATAGGTAATGAGTAGACTGTGTAAGTGGTGATGTTACACTTAAAACAATTACACATCGTCTTAGAACAGGCTACTTCGTGGTTGGTAGTTGAGCCGTTTCTATAGACTAGAAGATTGGGAAAGCTTTTGATAAAAGATTTGTAGAAAGATCCAGCAGTAAGCTACAGTAAAAGAAATGTTCGTGGACTGTTACTGATTTTTAGTTGTTCTTACTGTGGCAGTTTGCTATGACTTTTGAATATGTTGTGTTCAAAATCTAAATCATTTAAATAACTTTGTTAATGAACAGAAACTGTAAATAGATCTATTTAGAAGTCGAATGAAACTGGCAAATCCTGGGAAATACCGCAGGTCTGTAGGAGCACACCCCCTCTCTCCATCATCCCCTTCTCACCCTCCGCTTCCCCTCTCTCTGTCCGTCCATTTCTCTGCCTGTCTGTCTTCAGGTAAAGTGGTTAGATGTGTTTTATTTCTGTGGTTAAGGGGAGCATTAGATCACTGATTCTTTTGGTTAAAAGGAGAAATAGGAGATATTCCAGAACAGTGTGGTCAAACATCATAAATACTTTATGTAATGTTTGGTGCTTTTCCAGGCACTCTGATATTTATTACGTCATTTGATCTTTACACTCACCTGTCTTTAGTAGTCTGGCCCAATGATGCTATTTCTGTTTCACAGTGAGGTAGTGGAGAGAGAACAGTTAAATGACTTTATGCTGGATTATCCAGCTACCTACCCCAGGCCCGACTCCTCCTCACTGCCCCCTAACAACCACTTCCTTGTCACACCCTTCTAGAACTGTCTTTAATACATAGAACTTTTCCAGACAAATTTATAAGGCATTTATTTAATTTCATTGTTTCATGTTGCTATCTAAATTTGATGGAATAGCCCTCTTTGACTGAAAGACGATTTAATTTTCTGTAGGTGCCATTGTTATGGAGCGACCCAATGTGAAGTGGAGCGATGTTGCTGGTCTGGAAGGAGCTAAAGAAGCTCTGAAAGAGGCCGTGATATTGCCTATCAAGTTTCCTCATCTCTTTACAGGTGAGATGGCTTGTAAATACTTTTTTTTGATGATTTTTTAAAAAACACACTGATGACTGAGGTAAAGTATTGTGATCTCTTGTCACTGTATCATAAATTGTTACTTTAAATCCTGTTATAAGGCAGTGGTACACACTTCTACAGATACTTACTTCAAATGCGTATACATATTTGTAATATATATATATATTTCAGAACAACCTAAGTGTCAAGCAGCAGGGCGTCAGGTAAACCAGGGACATACAGTGGAGTACTGTGCACTCACTAGAGTGTAATGTACCGTCTTTACTATAATTGACGTGAAAGAATGTCCACCTGCATTGTAAAGATCAAAAAGCAAGTTACATAGTAGGTATCCAGTTATGTAACAGTTTCAGCTGAAGCGCGTGTGCTCTGGCAGCCCGTGATCACCGCAGGGAGAATGCTGCCAGCCCACCGTCTGGGTCGAGTTGAAGTTACAGCTCCAGCAGTGGGTGGTTTCTCTGTGCTGAGCCATCCTTCAGGTTGTCCCTTTTGTGACCCGTAGCCTGTGTTTGTGATGCGGCTATACCCACAGTCTTAACAGTGAAACAAGAGGTTTTTCCTTTTAAAAACAAGCTGGTTTATGTAGAGAGCGAATCTGGGATACCGGCCTCACACTGAGCAGCCCAGACAGCAGTGTCCTCAGAGCAGCGGTGAGGAGCAGCAGCCGCTGTCCACCCAGCTTTGAGCTGCGACTCAGAACCGCACTTCAGGAACATGAAACTAACTGTAAAAGTTGTCATCAGAATCCTATAAGGGTACAAAAATGCAGCTGAACTTATGTTATTATACCAGTGTTTCCCAAACATGAGTACTATATGTCATCTTCATGAATTTTTCCATATAAGTGTACTATTATTTTTTAAATTTTCTTCTTTAAATCACTTTTAGAGAAACTTATTAAACTGGAGTATAAATATACAAAGACATGCAGGAACCCATGTGCGTTCAGCTTCATAAATTATCACCGGCTGTAATCATCCCCCCGATGAGAAATCAATGTGAGGAGCTTAGAAATCCCTCCCTGTGTCTTCCCTCGAGAGAGGGAATCTCTCTCCTGACTTCTAACGTCACAGCTTGTTTTGCCCACATCATTTCGTTTGTTTTTACTTAACTCTACTACAGAATAATTATTTGGGGGTACTTCCCTGGCGATCCAGTGGCTAAGATGCCACGCTTCCAGTGCAGGGGCCGCAGGTTTGGTCAGTGGTTGGGGAGTTGAGAGCCCATACGTTGTGCCATGAGGCCACAAAAGTTTTTTAAAGTAATAAAAGATGTCTTTGTGTCTCTGTGGATGAGTAGTGTTTTCATAGAATACATTTTAAAAATTATTTAAATGGAAAGTGTTTGTATACCACCTAAAAGCATTTAATCTGCCACCGGTGGTATATGGACCACACTTAAGGGGACACTGACTTACAGTTGCAGACATTTAAACTAGGCAAATAGAATTCAAGTAAAAGTTGAGGCTTTCCTAACAACAAACATCATGTCATCTGTCATCTGCATATCATCCTTTTACAGATACCTTGTTTCCACCCACAGTTTACACCTAATAGTTGTTGTGTTTTGTTTTAAATGTGTATTTGATATTTTATTGCCAGTTGTAACCCAGCCTGGTTTATTTAAGGCAATATTATAATTTCTCATCAGTAGAATTGAGGTTCAAAAAACTGATTTTGTTCACTTGTTATTATATTTTGGCAAAACTAGAATCTAAGGTGGAGTGCCTTTATTGTTCTTCAGTCATCAGAATGGAAATCTGCCACCTGTAGTAATAACCTGTGCTTCCTACGGAATCAGGAATTGAGTGTAACTTCACGAGTCATCCAGACTGTGTTAGTCTCACCCCTCCAAATGTTATCAAAATTAAAGGAAATACTTCAGCTGCCTTTCCCCTGTGGGTATAGTTTCTCCTACCATATTCTGAATTTGTGCAGTGCACATAGTGGGTGATCAGCAAGTACCTTTTAACTGAATTCTTTCCCCTTTAATGGACTGGAAGGCCTTGGAGGTCAGAGACCCTTGTACCGTAATTCTCCGTTTGCACACTGTGGTTTCAGTGCCTAGTGGTCAAATGAGTGAGCATGCGGAGGACCTGCCTGTTAGGAGGATTATAGCTGTATAAATACCGTTTTGACAAAGTGGTCTCTAAAAAGGAAATAAAGTACACTTAAGACATATTTACCTTAGATTGTTTTATTTAAATTGTGTTTCATCCTCCTGCCAGCTTTAGAGTGGAAACCTCTTCATGGTATTCTTCACTGTCGGTGACGAAGTTAACAGTCTTGAAGTTCTCATGTTGGTTTTTAATGTACATTTTAGGCAAGAGAACACCTTGGAGGGGAATCCTGTTATTTGGGCCACCTGGAACAGGAAAATCCTATTTGGCCAAAGCTGTAGCCACAGAAGCAAACAACTCAACGTTTTTCTCAATATCTTCCTCTGACCTTGTTTCTAAGTGGCTGGGTGAAAGTGAAAAGTAAGTAGTAAATTGATTTTTTTGTAAGTTTTCTTTACCCGGTAGTCATTATATCAGTCTATGAAGTGGTAGGTCTCTTACGTCATTAATAGGCATTCCAGACAGTGCCGTAGCACAGCCGGTGTTCGTTTCTCTGTCAGACTGTCCCTAGTTCAGAATTTGTTTCACAGGGAAAAGATAGCACATGTGACTCGTGTGTGGTTTAGCATAGGTGACACATATATGGAGAAGGGAATGACAACCCCCTCCAATATTCTTGCCTGAAAAATCCCATGGACAGAGGAGCCTGATGGGCTACAGCCCATGGGGTTACAAAGAGTCGGACACGACTGAACACCTGAGCAGCATGGTTTAGTAAATCATAAAATGAGTTATCCAGATGTAGTAGTCTTATTTTCTAGGTCAAAATATCATAGGTTTTTTAATCTATTAGAGTTCCTATTGATTCATTGTTTTATTTTAATGTTTTCATTGTGATGTGTCATTGGCTAATTTTTAGAAATTGAAACTTTTAATTTGTTTTTAGGCTAGTTAAGAACTTATTCCAACTTGCCAGAGAGAATAAACCTTCGATTATCTTCATTGATGAAATCGATTCTCTGTGTGGTTCAAGAAGTGAAAATGAAAGTGAAGCTGCAAGAAGAATTAAGACAGAATTCCTAGTTCAGATGCAAGGTAGTGCTCAGTTGATTTAATTTCTGCCCAGTTGTAATCATCTCGGTATAAGTAGTGAAGAGACTTATTTATATATTCAGTTATACCAGAAACGATATCAACAGAAGGAAAAAGTAGACTTCAAATTCATATCTTTTGAGAAATATTTTGAAAAGAATATTCATAGTATTTTCCCACAGTCTAGGAGATTCTACTGATGGGAATATTTACATCATACTCTAGTAGTATGAAATATGGTTAAATATAGTTTTTTCAGTGAGAGACTTCTCAAGGGGAGGCATTTTTAACAAAGAAATACCACATTCATAAGAGAAGATACAGGTGAGGCTTAAAGAACACTGAAATGACAAATGATGTGAAGCTGCGTCTATTTTGCTGTAGGGGTTGGCGTGGACAATGATGGAATTTTGGTTCTGGGAGCTACAAACATACCCTGGGTTCTGGATTCTGCCATTAGGCGAAGGTATGACAATACAGGAAATACCTTATTCCTAATTACAGTATAATACGTGAATATTAATTCCCATTCTGTCTAGAGAGGAGGCATCTGATGACTTTAGAATGTTTTTCAGTGTGCTTGAACCCTGCTGATCCCTGACTTGGACAGGAGAGGCGGGCATTTGTTGTTAATGTGTTCTGGGTATTTTCCCTTTGTTACCCTAAAGATATATATGTTTAATTATGGTGGATATGGGCCCATTTAATGTATTCAGCTTAGTTAAAAGAGAATATCTAAATGTCTTGCTTAGTTCTTGGAAAAGTAATTTTTAGTAGAAAATAAATATTATCATATGGTGATATTCTTGATGTAATTTTTCTTTGACTTTAAGGTTTGAGAAACGAATTTACATTCCTTTGCCTGAGGCCCATGCCCGAGCAGCAATGTTTAAACTGCACTTGGGGGCCACTCAGAACAGTCTGACAGAAGCAGACTTCCGGGACCTTGGAAAGAAAACTGAGGGCTATTCAGGGGCGGACATAAGTATCATTGTACGGGACGCACTCATGCAGCCAGTTAGGAAAGTACAGTCAGCTACTCATTTTAAAAAGGTAAGGAACGTTTATCTGTCTTTTCGTACATTTTTAAAATCAAGTTTTGGGACCACCGTTGACTTGTCTTTCAAGAATTTTAGGGGAGGTTTCAGTTTTGTGTAATAAATAAGTGGATTTACATAATAGACGTGTGTCCGTTCCACTGAAGTAAATTCTCCCTACTTTGTGTGCAGTGCTTTGGAAGCATGTTACCCATACATTTACGCCTCCTTATCAAAGGAAAATACTGCCAGCTAAATATCGTTTACATTAATTCACATGCTCGGCACTGAAGTCTTAACCCGTCTCCTCTCCTGCTCCTCCGCACACTGCTTGGCCTCATGAGTGACGTAAGCATATATGGCTTTAGAGGGAATTTTGTGCAGACTTGCCGCTGCTGCTGCTAAGTCACTTCAGTCGTGTCCAACTCTGTGTGACCCCATAGACGGCAGCCCACCAGGCTCCCCCATCCCTGGGATTCTCCAGGCAAGAACACTGGAGTGGGCTGCCGTTTCCTTCTCCGTGCAGTCTTGGGAGACAATTTAAGTAACTGTAGACTAGGTGATTTGGACGTACACTCTTGCTGAGAACAGCAATCGCCAATATGTTCATGAACGTAGATGTGAAAATCCCAAAACACTGTCAGCAAACCTAATCCATCAGTATATGACAAACTAATATGTCACGACTCTGATAAACATGTGTGTCTATTGTATTACCATGTAGTATGTCTGTTGTATACCATGTGTTACCACGGTAAATAATTTCTTTTTAAAAATGAGGAGCTTGAATTAAAACCTGAATTTGAAGCCTGATTCCACAATTTACTTATTTTATCTACTTGACCAAATTATGTTAACTTTTCAAGTCTCATTTTTTTTATCATCTCTTAAGTAAGGATGGTAACACTGCTCTGAAATACTCGTATGAGAATGAAAAGAGGAAGATTCATAAAGCAGCGGTCATGGTACCTGAGCAATCCAGTAGATGTTACTCATCTCTTCTTCCATCATTTCATTACTGAGGGAAACACAGTTAGCTTGGGACCAAGTTTTATGCCACAGCCATTGTTTCTCCTTACCTTCTCGTTGCCATTTAGAAGGAGCTCAGTCCTTCCCTGCTAAGAACTTTCCAGTCAGTTTTCTGTATTACTGTTGGGGGCAGCTTATACAACCCTAAAGCCAGGCCCTTGTTAGGAGGATAACGGTGAGGCAGCCAGATCTCTCAACATCAGGCCTTGTGTATCCCTAGTCCAGTAGATCTCTATGGCTCCATCTTCTCCTCCACTTTTCGATTAGTAAGAACAAGTTTGCCTGTGATTCTATTTATTAAATGTATCAGCACTAATCTCGACCCAGAGGTAAGTCAGAAAGTACAGTGGTCGAAAAACACAAACATCCCTGCCACTGAAATTTTTGTGAGAGAAGACAGACAATAAAATATGTAACAAGTAAAGTGAAAATGTTTATTTCTCTGCCCTCACCCTAATCCTAAGACTGTATTTAAGACCAGTCATTTGAAACAAGTGCAAAAGATGAAGCAGCCCCTGACTTGATACCTGTGTGTTGCAAGCTGAAAATTGTATGTAACTGTCACAGAGGTTCTTTTTCTGGATATTACAAAAATTCTTTAAATCAGTTATGAGTTACAAGTTCAGCTAGCACTGAAATTATACTCAGCATTTAATTTTGTACTTACATTTGAAGGAGTTTTTGTTGGAGAGACAGTAATTTCACAATAATAAACCTCCCAAAGATCACAGAAATTTCTTAATATGGAAAATAGAGTAACTTAAAGGAATTTTTAAGTAGGTCTATTTTTTATTAATTTTTATTTTATTGATACATTCGGGTATAGTTGCTTAACAATGTCGTGTTAGTTTCAGAGTACAGCAAAGTAATTCAGTTATACATACACATATATCCATTCTTTTTCAAATGCTTTTCCCATTTTGGTTACTACAGAATACTGAACAGAGTTCCCTGTGTTATAGGACAGGTCCTTGTTTGTTATCTGTTTTAAATATAGCAGTGTGTTAATGCAGGTCTGTTCTTGGTGTCTAGGATTATTACCACTTAATAGCCATTAGAAAAGAAAAAAGGTATTTTTAGGCACAGGGAATTTTTAACTTATTTTCTCCCTTTGATCATGTAAGTAATTTGTTGTAGGAAACTTCAAATATAGAAAATCATCAAGAAAAACATTAAAATCAAACACAATCTACCCCATCACCTGGAGATAATTGTACTTTTTGTTGTATATTCTGTTTATTTTCAGAACTAAGCATTTTAATAAAACATGATAATAATACATGTTCAGATTTCCTGGTAATGGTCTAAATCTTAATATTTATTCAATTTTTTCAAATAAATATCTCAAATGACTGTTTATTGCAGGTTCGCGGACCTTCACGAGCTGATCCTAACAACATAGTAGATGACCTGCTAACGCCCTGCTCTCCAGGCGACCCTGGTGCCATTGAGATGACGTGGATGGATGTCCCTGGGGATAAACTTTTGGAGCCAGTTGTTTGCATGGTTTGACATTTTGTTTGCTTTTAAAAAATTTTTTAAAACATTATATTTTGTAATTTGTCAGATAAAATTTTCAGTTTTATAAAATTTAGTTTAAAAATGTTAGTATGGTCAGACATGTTTAATAGTAATACTTCTAAGGTTATAGAGATTAATTGAATATAAAGTATCAAAAATAAGTATCTTTAAATGTTTTCTTGAGCTTCAAGGAAATTTTAATTATAAGTGAATAAGCTGTTTTTTAAAACATACGGGTTTCTGACATAGGTTTTACAGTAATATTGTGAAAATTTTTTTCCCTGAATCTCTGATTTAGTAAAATATCCAGAAACACTATTATATGAATCATAGTATTCATAGCAGTGTTTTTCTGTTTTACTTCTCAAGGCATCATAGAAAGTTTAAATAATGCAGTACTTTTTTGAAAGCTCTGAAAACAAAATTTTTATTATAAGAAATTACATTTCTATAGTTTATATTGAAGGAATTAAAATATTCTTAAAATATTGCATTTCTGTAGTTGCTATTAAGGAAATAAAATAATCCGTAAGACTGCAGGGGGCACAGGTGTGATCCCTGGTGAGGAAACTAAAGTCCCACACAGCAGGCCTCCGACAGAGAGAGAAAAGATACGTATTTATTATGAGCACTCAGGGTTTTCCCTAAACTTTACGCTTTTTATTTCGTGTTGGGGTATAGCCAATATGAACATTCAGTTTTAAAAATCCTTTCTTACCTAAAGATTTTTCAAATCTATATGTCAAAATTAACAGTAACTTTCACATGATATGTAGATCCAGATATATAGACATATGTATATAAGCTTGTATGTATAGGTATATAATATATCTGTAAACATACAGAAATAATTATGTGTTAATTAACCACTGCTTATTTGAGAAATTATTTAGAAATCCTTTTTTTTTTTTTGTTCTTTTGATCATTTTTCCATACTATTTTACAGGAGACGTGGCCTAAAAGTTAATCTTTTAATAAATGTTTTATATTGGTATATTTTCTTACCATTTTGATTATGATTTTAGCTAATAGTTAAGCTTTTTGATAAGTTGGTTTTGATTAAATGGTATTATTCTGTTTCACATACATGAATGAATATATCCCTTCTGAGTTGCATTTTGACAGCTGCTTTTTTTTTTTTAATTAGTTGGAGGCTAATTACTTCACAACATTGCAGTGGGTTTTGTCATACATTGATATGAATCAGCCATAGATTTACACGTATTCCCCATCCCGATCCCCCCTCCCACCTCCCTCTCCACCCGATTCCTCTGGGTTTTCCCAGTGCACCAGGCCCGAGCACTTGTCTCATGCATCCCACCTGGGCTGGTGACCTGTTTCACCATAGATAGTATACATGCTGTTCTTTTGAAACATCCCACCCTCACCTTCTCCCACAGAGTTCAAAAGTCTGTTCTGTATTTCTGTGTCTCTTTTTCTGTTTTGCATATAGGGTTATCATTACCATCTTTCTAAATTCCATATATATGTGTTAGTATGCTGTAATGTTCTTTATCTTTCTGGCTTACTTCACTCTGTATAATGGGCTCCAGTTTCATCCATCTCATTAGGACAGCTGCTTTCTTAAAAAGTAAACATACAGCCAGAGAAAGGATCGGGGTTTAATTCTGGAGGCCTTGGTCCTTGGGCAAAGAGGACTGTACTTCTTGGGTGCCGAGGAGCCTTTGAAGGTTATGATCAGGACGGGGCAAGCAACTGAAAGTTTATAAGCAAAAGAATAACATAGTCGAAGTTGTCTTTTAGGAAAACAAAGAGAGTTTATCATCAGTAGTCTGTGACACAATGCAGATTTTCAGATTTAACCTTAGGTGAAAGTCAGTAATAATAATGCTGATAATGAAATGTTTTTTATTCAATTAAATCAATGACTAATCCTCCCCTGTTCTTTTTCCTGACAGTCGGACATGTTACGGTCACTGTCCAGCACAAAGCCCACAGTCAATGAACACGACTTGTTGAAGCTAAAGAAGTTTACAGAAGATTTTGGCCAAGAAGGCTAGACCAAAGACAGCAAGGAAGACGTTTACCATGTGTGTTCTCTCTTTCATAGGCAGTTTTGCTTTTCCTGGATGGCAGTCAGATTATTTCTGATAAAACTCTTTTACCACAGGAGAATAGAGATCTCACTTCAGCATTCCTTTAAGTTTTATTTGTACTTTTGCTCCATTTCCAATTAAATCCTCCTGTTAACAAAAATTATAAAGTAATGGGCCATAAGAAAATGAGTGATATACAAAAACAGGGAAAAAAACAAAATGAGTGATATATAAATAGCAGAAAAATAGAAATTACCCAGTAAAAAGAAAATTAAAATTGATTGACATACAAATATTTTAAATTGTTAGGAAGAGTGGTCTTTGCAAAGAGCATTCTTTTTTTTTTCCCAACTAAAATGAAATGGGGCTTATTTCATATTTTGGAAAAAAAAATCTTAAGCATCATTCTTGTCAAAGTAAGATTTATTTGCTTTACTAAAAAAATGTTAAATGCTTTACTCTCAGGGATGGGCAGTAAAACAGCAGAGAACATGTGATCAGGCTTCAAAGGTTCTTAACTGTGTTGTAGCCAAGGGTCTGATTGATTTTCGATAGGTTGACTTTTTCTCTCCATGTAGATTTAAATAGTTTCTATAAAAGTCGCAGGCTTTTTTATATTTACCTAAGTAATACCTTTCACTGTGCAATCTTTAGAGAATGACTCTCTCAGTTCGGCATTGTCTTTATTTTGAAGAAGAAAATTGTGTCTTTCAATGTCTTTTTGTAGCAAGATTGACCAAAACAGGTGGTGAATAAATATGTACTTTTTAAATAATTCTGTCATGAAATACTGTATGGGAACCTTTACTTAAAGGAACAAACGGCCTCCCTTTGGATTATGGAAAGTTTCTTGTCTGTGATATCGGGGTGTGTGTGTATATATATATATAAATTTTTTAAATATAGGAAAGCTAGAGTCTTGTCTTTGACCTTTTAAGTTCAGGGAACAGCTTGTCCTGACCACACATATGTTATCAGTGTAATGTTTCATGAAGCTTTAGAAATGAGCTTGTAGTCTCCTTAAATAATAAAATGCAAACATAATTTTACGTTGTTTTAATGCCCTCAAGTAAATAATCTGAGGGGTGTGTTACACACCTGAGCACCAACACTAAGTTGTGCCTTGTACATTTGCAGTGGCCTCTCCTTGCAGAGTATTATTAAGTCGGCTAGAATGAGGTGGTGTTCCTTAATTTACTATAAAGTTCTGCCTTGCAAATGCTATAGAATAACTTGCATTTTAAAGTCTTTTTGCACATTTTACATATTATGCTATATGGTTGCCTTGGGGTTTTCTGTACAGATTGTTTTTGTTGATATTAAATGGAAATCATAGGCCCAAAATACGCTGTTCTTACATGAAGTAAATGGATATAACCTACTGTTGGCTATTTTCTGTGTACGCTTCTTTATTTCGGGATCTTCTGTATAGGAGAAAATATTATCTAAATTGATTAGATACAGAGAGATCATTAAAAATTATTCATTAAGGATGTATCCATGAAAATTCTACTTTAGCCGCCTCAGAATCATACAGTATTGCTATTAAAATCTTGTCGTTAAGAGAATTAACATAACTATATTATTATAAACGATATAATAGTTGAATCCAGAATTCTTTGTGAGTCCAAAATTTGTTCTGAGGAAGTGTTTTACTTCAATACACCAAGCAGTGTGTAAGCAGAGCAATAATGACCAGGGGTCTTTACCACTTAACTCTGTGCGCTCTGAAAACCATGCCTCAGTATCTATGGCACTTTTAGCCATTTTCCACATTTCTGGTTTTTGTTGGTTTTTTTTTTTCACTCAGACGGCGGTTTCTCCCTCTCACTCTCCCAAAAAAGGAGAGAAGACGATCACCAGCGACCCGTGGCAGCTGCAGAAGCAGCACCAGACGCCAGCTTCACGCTCGGGAGAAAACACTGCATCTCTTCCTCGTGGTCTCGGGTGCTCTACACGATCAGAGAAACTTCTCTAGTAACGGACTATAGAAATGATCCCTGAAAGTATAGTCTTCACATTTCTGGTTTTAAAACTGTTCTAGAATCTAGTGGTTTTAAACTTATCCTAGAAGGGTGGAGCGTAGACTGTTTCCATGTGCTCTTC
Organism: Cervus elaphus; assembly: GCF_910594005.1. Classification (NCBI taxonomy): domain Eukaryota; kingdom Metazoa; phylum Chordata; class Mammalia; order Artiodactyla; family Cervidae; genus Cervus; species Cervus elaphus. The sequence continues at coordinate 63,592,964 of NC_057841.1, read as the reverse complement.
ACGGGCGGGTAAGTGCTCGGGAGGAAGCGGAATGTCCAGGCGCTCTCGGCCTGGGTGTTGACCTCTATGATTTCTGCTCTTGTTGAGTTGCTCGGTCGTGTCCAACTCTTCGCAACCCATGGAGTGCAGCTTCCTTGTCCTTCGCCATCTCCCAGAGCTTGCTCAAACTCACGTCCGTTGAGTCGGTGACGCCATCCAACCACCTTATCCTCTGTCGTCCCCTTTTCCTCCCGCCTCAGTCTTTCCCAGCATCAGGGTCTTTTTCAATGAGTTGGCTCTTCCCATCAGGTGGCCAAGTATTGGAGCTTCAGCATCAGTCCTTCCAATGAACATTCAGGGTTGGTCTCCTTTAGGATGGACTGGTTGGGTCTCCTTGCTATCCAAGGGACTCTCGAGTCTTCTTCTGAGCCAACAAGTAAAGCCGACTTTCCTTTGCAGTAGCATGGTGCTTGACACTGTTTATTATGTACTCAATAAAGGCTTGAAAAAATTAAGGGAGTTATATGCACATTTATCAACTTCCTAGATTATCTGTGAGCCTTTCCATAAAAGAGAATTTGAAGTTGCTTTGTCCCTGCTGGCCTCCTGCGTGGTGGTGAATGTCAGTCTTGGTTCTTGGAGCTGAAATGAGAGGTGTGTGCCAGAGCTGGCTCCTCTTGGCCCCAAGAACCAGGTTTTCTTATTCCTGACCGCCTGTGGTCACTGCCTGGGCAGCTTGAAGCCTGTCGCGGCAGCAGTGGTCTCCACCGCAGAATCCAGCAAGTTTCCGTGTATGGGGTGGAGCACAAGCACCGCAGTTTAAAATTGAAAAGTTTGTGTTTACATATTTACAGAAATAAGAGAGAAAAGTTATGTCTTTGAAGAGTCGCAAAAAGCATTTAATAAAATTCCAGCGCCGTTTGTGATTTCTTTTAAACTTTATAAACTAGGGGTTGAAGAGAACTCTTAATTTACTAAAGAACATCTACAAAGAAACAAAAGCTAACGAATACCATACTTTATCGTGAACTATGGAAAACTTGACTCCCAGATGTCAGGAAGAAGACGTCAGGCGCCTGTTGCCACCGCTCATTTTCAGTTCCGTGCAGGAGATTCTACCCAGTTGTAGGGAAAATAGACGTCTAGGGGTTAAAAAGGAAGAAACTCAATTGTCATCCTCAGGTGACATGATTCTGTATGTAGAAAATCCAAAGTAACAAACTTAGAATCCGAATTTAACGAGATTAGAAGATACAGGTTAGTAAGTAAAAATTGTATTTCTATATTGTAGCCACAATTAGAAACTGAAATGAAAACAATACCCCACCCCTGCTTTATTTTTCTCTGTAGCTCTTACCATCATCTACCATACTGTGTAATTTACTGGTTTTCTTATTTGGGATTTCTCCTCACATTTGTTCCAGGAAAGCTGGGGTTTTCTTCTCTGTTTTTTCCTCTGCTGTCCCTTCAGTATCTGGTATAGTACTAGCGCCTGATGGGTGCTCAATTAATATTTATTGAGTGAATGAATCTTTGTTCTAGGTCTGAATACTTTACAAAGAATGTATATAATTTTTGCCCCTCTTTCTCTCCCTGCCAACCTTACAATTTTTACTTGTAAAAGAAGAAAATTAGGAATGAAAACACATCAAGAATTCGGTGGTTTAGTTGCTAAATTGTGTCCAACTCTTGTGACCCCATGGACTGTAGCCCGCCAGGCTCCTCTGTCCATGGGATTCTCCAGGCAAGAATACTGGAGTGGGTTGCCATTGCCTTCTTCAGGGGATCTTCCCAACCCAGGGATCAAACCCAGGTCTCCTGCATTGCAGGCAGATTCTTTACCAACTGAGCCACCAGGCAAGCCCACATCAAGAACAATGGCTAAATCTGTGTGATAGAAATATGGATACTTACTAATTTTTTCTTTGCTTTTATCTTTATATATGCTAATTTCCCAAAATTAAAAGTCTTTAAGAAAGAATTGCTGTCAACTTGTCAGCTAGGGATAAGAATTTGTCTCCTCTGGAACCTGATGAAATAACAGAAAAGGAAAAGAGGAAAAGGACAGGAAGGATATTCACCAAACAAACGTACTTTGGATGAATGTTCATCCCCATTGCCTCCAAGGTTGCGGGAATACCCCCAGCCCCAGATCCGGGAAGCACAGTGAGGAGGTCCGGGGCCCTGACCGGCTTTGGTTTTTTAGGCACTGCTGCCCCATCCTTCAGTCTTGAGCACCGCAAAGATGGCAGGACTTTAAAACAAGGCCATAGCAGCATCGACAGCATCTAAGTAAGTGGATGGGACTATGGTAGCTAATTGTGGCCTCATGGAATGAAGTGTCCAGTGAGGGGAAGACGTTGAGCAACTGCAGGAGACGGGGGTTCCATGCCTGGATCAAGAAGACCCTCCGGAGGAGGCAATGGCTCCCCACTCCAGTCCTCTTGCCTGGAGAATCCCACAGACAGAGGAGCCCAGCGGGGTCGCAAAGAGTCAGACATGACTGAGTGTCTAAACAACAATAGTACTAAACAAAATGAAGGCACGAGAACTTCGAAGACTGCTACCTGGAAACCCAGGGATCCTTCATGACTGCTGAAAGAAACAGTTGTAGCCACAGTACTAAAGTAATCAAAAGCAAAAGTCAGCATTTGGTCCTGCAGGTTGCCCAATTATATCGTGCATTACACAAATTTCATCAATATTTTTATGTGACGGTAAGGAAATTTAGTTGAGTAGGAGCCATACTATTGAAATACTTCTATTTGTGAGGATTTGGAAGATTCTGAGTATCGGGCAACATGTGGAGGGCTGTGTGGGAATGGATGACATTGGTGAGCCAAGCTTGTAGCTAATTACTGAATTTATCAGTATGGGTTCAGTTACCACATTCAGGATTTAGAATTTTGGTTTGAGCAGCTGAGAGTGATTTCAGTTGTTTGCTAGACTCTGGTTGAAGAAGATGAACTTGACCGTCATCTGCTCTTAACTCCAGTAAGGTGATCCCTGGGTCGGGAAGATCCCCTGGAGAAGGAAAAGGCTACCCACTCCAGTATTCTGGCCTAGAGAATTCCATGGACTATATATAGTCCATGGGGTCACAGAGTCGGACACGACTGAGCAACTTAAAAAAAAAAAAAAAAGGTGATGTAAAAGAAAGAACCCAATATCTAGGAAATAGGAGTGCTAGAGTGGATTTATCACGTGAGAATCACTCACAAAGCCACATGTTCCTGGAAGAGACCCAGAACCCAGCCCCTCAAGCAGGGCGCTGATAGGTGAAAGGAGTGCATTCCAGAGTGTTTTCCAGGGTCTTTACTTTCATTGGAGCTGGAGCGGTCTTTTGGTTGCAGAAGTCAACTAGTAGCAATTAGCACAAGCCAGGGGGACTTGGTCACCACATTAAGGAGTGGGGCTGGAGTGATAATCAGTGGTCTTTCCTGCAGAGATCTTGACCAGTGATTCAGTGATGGCAGGGTCCTTAAGACCATCACTAAGGCGCTGCGGCAATAGTATCACAAAAAAATTCCTAGCCTGGTGAGCAGAGGTCCGGCAGTCGTGATTTCCAGACCTGAATCAAGTCATAGAATCTGTACCACTTGAAAGAAGTGGAGACTGTGTATTGTTGAGAAAGGCTTTTGCCAGAACATCTCAGGTTCAGTGGGAGCTTTGCCTTCAGCCTTCCCCAAAGGGTGTGGGGCTGCTTCAGGCTGCTGTGAAATAAAGAGGAATACCCAGGTTATTGGACATTGACTCTGAGCTAATATTCTCTACTGGAGAATCAGGAAGTCCTTGCCCACCATTCAAGAGAGAATTTATGGGGAGGAAGTGATAAGCGCGGTGGAGTTTTGACCAGACTCTGCACCATAGCAGGCCCAGGGGGACTCTGAACAAGTCAGCCATGGTCAGGGTCATCTTGGCCGTTCACTGGCCCAGGGAGTGAAGGTTAATGGAAAAAGAAGGGCCCCTGGAGCTCCACCCTCCTGAGAAAACAGTGAAGTAGTATTTACAGCCCTAGGAGAAATCCCACAATTTCATGCCACCATTCAGGACAGGAAACGTGCTGGTGTGATATTACCCACTGGGGGCCCATTTAACTCCTCAGGATGGACAGTGCAGAGAAGGAGTGAGTTTTAGAGAATATCAGGGCCTACCTACTTACATGTTCTTCTGTTTGCCTAACGTGTCATTAAGATGTATCTGAGATGGTTGAGAATTGAAAGAGGTGTGTTAAAAAGAATACAGACGCTCGTTCCCTGGTGGTCCAGTGGTTAAGATCCAGTGCTTTCAATGCCGAGGACCAAAGTTCGATTCTTGATGAGGGAGCCAAGATCCCACAACGCGATGCGGCCCCCACAAAATAATAAAAATATTCAAAAAATAAAAATAAAATCCTTAAAAGGATACAGGTATTATATAAGCTTAATCTTACAAAATGGGTAGTAATGCCAGGTTTCAAAAATTGATGGAACAAGAAATAGAGATTTTAAAATGGTGAGAGTTTCAAATGTAACCAACAAGAATTATAAATGGTGATATTTACTATGAAAAATTGGGAGGGAGAAAAGAAAGGTTAATGTAAGTGAGCTAAGGTCGCATCTATCAAAGCAGGAAACAATGATGTCTAAGGTCAACATATCAGGATATAATACAATAAGCAGATATGGTGATAACCCCCCAAAATGACTTCAGCTCTCTATTACTGCATTAAGCATTCCAAAACCTTATGGCTTAAAACACTACTTTCTCTCTCTCGGTGTCGGTGGGTCAAGAGCTCAGGGGAGCTTGGCTGGGCAGTTCTGGCCAGGAGCCTCTTGCACAGTTGGGGTCAGTGGCTGGAGCTGGAAGCACATCTGGGGACAGCGGACATCTCTCTCCAAGTCTCGGGTTCCCTCCAAGTGATGGGGTGCAACACCAAATACACTCAGGAATTGTTCCCACCAGAAGTGTGTAATCTGAATCCAGCCAAACCATAGACCTGACTGCTGGTTATAGGAAGTTCAGGGGAAAGAGAAGTAAATCACATCATGGGGAACCAGTCAAGCCAAAGAGCATGCAGGACGTCTGCTGAACAGCTTGCCTGGTCTCCAAAAAGTGTCGTTACCAAATGGAAGGTTTAGGGGATTTCCTAGGTTAAAAGGATCCTCTAGGTCAGAATACTGTAGTGGGCAGCGTTTCCCTTCTCCAGGGGATCTTCCCAACCCAGGGATGGAACCCAGGTCTCCCACATTGCAGGCAGATTCTTTACCAGCTGAGCCACAAGGGGGGCCCTAGGTTAAAAGAAACTGATGACAACCCAGAATCGAGAGTACAGTAAGAACATTGATTTGCATCCCGGTTTGAGGGGAAAATGGCTGTAAAAGACGCTGGAGGTAATTGAAGAAATCTGACTACAAACTAGGTATCAGATACTTTGGAATTGTTACTGTCTTGGATGTGATCGTGATGTGATTATGTTGGTGTTTGTGGGGCCCTTGTTTTCAGATGATACACCCTGAATTCAGCATGTACAGAGATGGGGGAGGAAAGCCCATGATGTCTGCAACTACTTTAAAGTTGTACCTGCCCACATTCCATCCCCACATAAACAAATGTGACTGAGTAAATAAATAGGACTGAAGGACTAGGGGTCATTTCTGGAGGAGATGAAATTGAAGAGTCAACTTTAAAAACATGTAGTGGTTTTTAGAAAATCATCAGCAACTGATCTTCATATTTCCCAAGCACTTAACACAGACGCAGGACTTATTTGTGAACACAGTCGTGGAACTGTCCTTGTTGCATACAACTGAGCACGATCCTGGTTGAAATGGTAAGGTACTTGAGTGTAGGTATTCCTTGATATGGAAATAGTTGTGTCTTAGAATGTTGTCAAAACTCTAAGACTTATATCCTATTTTCCCAAAGATGTTTATAAAACTGCCAGTGGCTTCTTGAAAGATTTGTGGCCTAAGACCTCCTGTGTTGCAACATTAAAAGGCTTTCCTGTATTTAATTGCAAGGTATGATGTCTTAGGCCATAAATAATTCCTCTAAGAATCCACTGACAATTTTATAGGAACGTTTAAACATTCCATATTAAAAAGTAGTAACAAAGTATCAAAGGAGTTCTAGGTTATTAAATAAAAACTTTGAAAATGGAAGAAACTGGTGGCAGCCACAGGTAAGTGAGGGTTTCCCTGGCGGCTCAGACAGTAAAGAATCTGCCTGCCATGCCCGAGACCTGGGTTTGATCCCTGGGTTGGGAAGATCCCCTGGAGAAGGGAAAGGCTACCCACTCCTTTCTGGCCTGGAGAATTCCATGGACTATATAGACCATGAGGTCCCAGAGTCGGACATGACTGAGTGACTTTCACTTCACTTCACAGGAAAGTGGGAAGGATGATGTTAGACGTGTTTGACATCAGCAATACGGTGGGCACAGCACTAGCCAATCAGAATGGCCGAGCTCTCAGCACGCGTCGGTCTCCAAGGCGACAGGTCTAGAATCTTAATAAAGGTACACACACACTTTTCCAGTAAGAGGTAGAACCTGTGTTCTCACAGATTCTTTTTGCTACAGGTTTGACTACAGAGTAGAGAAAACCCTTTGACAACTTTTTCTATTTCTTTAGGGGATGCTGAAATTATGGGAGCTCGCTAACAGCAAGTCTAAATTTCAGTTCACAGACTCCCGACAGAAGCGTCATATTTCTACACTATCAGTAAGTCAAACCCGAATCTGCTGTGCGGGCTGGAAAACCACTGTTGGTCTTCGCTAGACCTCTTCCTCCAAGGATCACACGGAAGTCCTCTGGAGCAGGAGGTAGATCTCTAGTCCAGAACCGCCGCGGCCGTTTTCATTCTTCAGGTTCGCTGATGTCCCTCCGCTCTGGTTTCCGCAGCAGAAGGAGGCCGAGAACCTGGTCAGGCGGGAACCCCGCGCCGCCCGGTGTGAGGTCCGGCCCTGGAGGAGCAGGTGGGCCAGCCCTCGGATCTCTGGGCAGAGGAACCCCCCTCTCCCGCCTGGAGCTTGCAAAATCTCCTCTGAGGGTGTTTAGCTTAACCTCCTCAGTGACATGAGAGGTTAGGGTCTGTTGGTGGGGGAGCCAGAAGGAAGGAAAATATTGCACAAGAGATTGTTTCTGCCTGCTTACTCGATGCGAGGGAAGCCTGCCATCTTCCGACAACAGGGGAGGAGAAAATTGGAAAAAATAATAACCCTGCCACACAGGGTTAGGTCATCCCACGAAGGCGTCTCCAGGAAAGTGTAGAGCTAAAAACAGCTTTCTTTGAGTTGTAGAATTTCTGAGTAAACATTTTTTCTTTATGCTCTTGTTTTCTAAGTTTTATGAAGGGAGCATTTTTTTATTGAGGTAAAATATGCATAATATAAAATTTACCATTTTTTAATATTTTTGAGTGTAACACAATTCAGTGGCATGAAGTACATTCACAATGTTGTGGAACCATCAACACTATTTCCAGAACTCTCAACCCAAACAGAAACTCTCAGCCCCTTAAATAATAACCCCCTCATTCTCCCTTCCCTCTAGCCCTTGAGGACCACTGTTCTACTTTCTTTCTCTGTGAATTTGCCTATTCTAGGTACTTCATATAAATGGAATCTATAGCATCTTCCCGTTTGTATCTGGTTTATTAATGCAGCATGTATTAAAACAAAACATTCAAATAGCTTCAGTAAAGATTATCCCTTATGAGTTACATTGTTGATAACTCAACCTACATTAGATAAATTAAGGAGAAAGGATCAAGCTCATGCCTCACAATGAAAATGCTACATAGTGTAATTATAGGCATGTAATGAAAGATGGAAGGCAGGAGGAGAAGGGGACAACAGAGGATGAGGTGGTTGGATGGCATCACCAACTCAGAGGACATGGGTTTGAGCAATCTCTGGGAGTTGGTCATGGACAGGGAAGCCTGGCATGCTGCATTCCATGGGGTCGCAAAGAGTTGGACACGACTGAGCGACTGAAAACAACAATATGAGTCATTGCCAGTTCACTCATAATTTTGTTATGAAAACAAAACAGAAAGCTGTCGGTGTAATCGTGTTTCATTAACTGTTGTTGTTCAGTCACTCAGCTGTGTCCAACTCTTCTCCTCCTGCCCTCAATCTTTTCCAACATTGGGGTCTTTTTTAATGAGTTGGCTCTTCCCATCAGGTGGCCAACAGTTATTACAAACTGTTGCTTCATAATAACTGCAAAGTGCAATGGCTGAAAACAAGGACGGCTGTTTACTTTGCTCATGAAACTGCTCGATGCATGGGCTCCGTGCTCTGCCACTGCAGCAGAGGCTGCTCTTTGAAGACGGTTGTTCACACAGCTGGCAAGCTGGTGTCAGCTACTGACTGGGAGCCCAGCGGGGCTGTGGCTGGAGGCCTCAGCTCTCCTTCGAATGGACCTCTCCATGGACAGGCTGGGCTCACTCAGAGGACAATGCATCACTGCAAGGGCGAGTGCTTCAGGAAAACCAGGGAGAAGCTGCGGGGCCTTTTCCACATTGTGACCACAAGGCCCGCCGTGTCACTTTGGCCACAGTCGTTTGGTCAAGGCCGTCACAAGGGTCCACCCGCGATCATAGACCCCACCTCTCAGTGGTGGTCACATTCAAAGAACATATGGGACTGGAGAGATTGTGGCTGCCATCCTTGGAAAACACAGTTTGTTGCAAAAATAATTCTCTGTATTCAACACTTTTATGCATACTTTCCATGAACAGCCTGTACAATTGTGTCCTTCTCCTTCTTTATGATTGTTCAGATGACATTTATTAAAATGCATTTTTAAGTCTGTGGGACTCTAATAATAAATCATTAAAGGTTGTATTTTGCAAGTGTTTTGGTCTGCTTTCATTTTTCTAATTGGTTGGCCACAGAAAGGAAATCAAGAAGGAAACTGGACATACAACACGATTTGAGAAGCACTGGTCTCGCTGAAGAGTGAAGAGGGCAGTGCTGCCTGGGGGTCGTCCGTGAGTCCTGCAGAATGTGGGGGATGCTGGGGACCCGGAAGCAGCAGGGAGAGGCAGCGGCAGGCGGACCCTGTGAAGGGTGGGAGTGCTGCCTTCCCTCCGCCTTCCTCTTCTTTGTTAATTCTTGGCTGTGCTGGGTCTGCCCTGCTGCTTGGGCTCTTCCCCAGTTGCGGTCCACGGGCGTCTCTCTGCAGTGCCTCCCTGCAGCGGGGCACAGGCTCCAGGCACTCAGGCTTCAGAAGCTGCAGCTCCGGGCCGGGCTCCCGAGCGCAGGTTCAGTCATTGCGGAATGATGACTGACTCCAAGGCACGTGGAATCTTCCCTGATCAGGGATCGAACCCATGTTCCCTGCATGGGCAGGTGGATTATTTACTGCTGAGCCACCAGGGAAGCCCCTCTGCCTTCTTTTCATAACCTCCCATTAGCATAGTTTGTAGTAGTGCTGTTTGTCTGTATAAATAAGGTGTAAACCTTACTTAGCCCTGGATCCACTTCCTCTGATAAGATCTGTGAGTCTTTACCATAAGCAATGATAAAATTTGCATACTTCTTTTGAGTCGATAATATATTTCTATTTTTATTTATTTCGCTGTGTCGGGGCTTAGTTGCAGAATGTGGGATGCTTCTCTGTGGCTCGTGAATTCCCTGCGGCCTCTCTAGCTGTGGAGCTGGCTTAGTTCCCCCAGGTCTGGGGGATGGATCTTAGTTCTGCAACCAGAGATTGCACGCGTGTCCCCTGCACCGCAAGGCAGATGCTTAAGCACTGGCCACCAAGGAAGCCCCAGTAATATATTCCTTAATGTTTGCCTTTACGGTGGTAAATATTTATACTTCTGTGACTTGATTTGTCAACTTTAACCAGTATCTTTGGGTATCAGGTGCAAAAGAGGCAGTTAATAAAGTCATCCTACCTTCCAAGTGTTTTCCTTCTTTCCCTCCCAAAAGGTTCTATTATTTCTACCTTATTAAGGTATAACACTTATATAACACTAGCATCTTTACCCTAGACACTACATTTGTTTTCATCTTTGTTATACACTTAAACTTATTTCATTTGCCAAATTCTCAAAAGACGGTCCTTTCACTCTACTCTTCTCAGTCATCTTGTGACTGGCTGAAGTTTCTGCTAGAAACCGAATGTCTGCATCCCCCAAACTCACATGTGAAACCCTAAGGCCCAAGGTAATGGTATCGGAAGGTGGGGTCAAGAGAGGTGGCTTTGGCCTCACAAACAGGATCAGCAGCCTCGTTAGAGACCTCGGAGAGCTCCCTGCCCTTTCCAAGTGAGGCCACAGAGACACGCTGGCCTCCGGGGACCCGGAGGTGAGCTCTTACCCAACACCCAACCTACCAGCCCATGGTCTTGGACTTTCAGCCTCTACAATAGAGATAAATGGATTTCTATTGTTTATAAGCCACCCAGTCTATGGTCTTCCATTAGAACTGCCCAGACAGACTAATGTAATAACCTTAATGCTTTTCTCAAGAGGCACTCATGGGAAAAGTATTGATCATTACACATTTAAGGGTGAAATACAGATTAGCTGGATAGAAAACTTTGCTCAACATTTCCTTCCTGGAGGATCTTATAGACGTGTCATTGTTCCCACACATGGAATGTCACTATGGAGAAATCTGAAACTAGCCAGATTTCTTTTTAAACAAGTGACCTGATTTTTTTGAGGGGGGCGGGGGGCCTGTTGGCAAAGTCTGCCTTCTTTTAAACCCAGTGTGCTTTTTTTCCCTATGGTTTTACATTTAAGCCCATGATCCATTCTGTTCTCCAGAAAACCAGAACTAATAGAAGATATGAATATACGTGTGTATGAAATGTAAGATATTGGCTCCCATGGTTATGAAAGCTGGCATAGTCCAAGATCTGCAGGGTGAGTTGGCAAGCTGGAGACTTAAGAAGAGCTGAGGTTTCAACTCTAGTCCAAAGGCAAGAAAAATGGGCAGTGTTCTACTTAAACATTCATCAGACAGGACTAACGATCTCTTCCTTGGAGGAAGGTCAGTCTTTAGGTTCTTTCCAGGCTTTCAACTGATTGGGTGAGACCCACCCACACTGGGAAGGCTGACCTGCTTTACTCAGCCTCCTGATTGAAATGTTTGTCTCATGAGATACCCTCTCACAGAAGTACCCAGGGTAAGGTTTGACCAAACAGCTGGGTACCGAGTGGTCCAGTCAATCTGACACATAAAATTAACTATCATATTATCTGAGTCAACTTTTGCAGAAGGTGTAAAGTTGAGGTTGAGTTTCATTTTTTTGTCGATGAATGTCCAATTTTCCCAGCATTATTTCTTGAAAAGGCTACCTTTCCTCCATCAAACTGCTTTTGCAACTTTGTCAAAAGCCTGTGGCATGTGTAGTTGTGGATTCTGGGTTCTGCTGGGTTCTGCTCTCTGTGGCTACTGCAGTCTTTGTTACTGTAGCCATATAACAAGTCTTGAAATAAGGTAGACTGATTACTCCCCCTTCCCCCTCATGTTTTAGATATTGTAGTTCCTTTACCTTTACATATAAATTTTAGAATAATCTTGGCTACAACTACCAAAAAAATATTGCTAAGATTTTGATTGGAAAAACACACTTTATAATAAATTTTAAAAATTGAAAAAATAACAGCAAAAAAGTAAAACTAAGCCCATGACGACCAACAGTGGGCAAGGAGCTGTCCCATCCGGTGGATGTCCGCGTGGCACGCCGGCCTCAGAGTGAAGGCCTCAGAGAACTGGGACCGGGACGGGAGCAGCTGGGACGGGGAGTGGGGCAGGCTCACACGCGGTCCCGAGTGTGTGCGGACGTCAGCGGGAGGAAGACCAAGCAAGGGGCCGCCAGATACCCTTCTCCGCTTTCGTGGGGCTTCCGGAGGAGAATGGGGCGGGGAGCACGCTGCCGTAATTACGCAGTTCTGCTCACGTAGAGAAGACGGCGGTACGGCGACGCTTTACTCTTCTTTCTTCACAGTGCCTCAACTTTCTTGTTTTTCCACCTGACGCAGTATTCCCAAGGACCAGTGCTTCCAGTGTGGGTGCTGAATCAGGGATCAACCCTAAGTGAGAGACTTCGCTATGCTTTGAAACCTTTACACCAGAATCCCTAAGAGGCTTACGGGTGGATAACGCCTTCACTCCACCTGGCAAACCCATGCACTGATCTACCTGACTGATCGTGAATGCAGATATATCGCCCACGCTGTGCTGTGTGCTACGCCTGGTCCCTCCGTCACGGCCGACTCTGCGACCCCCTGGACTGCAGCCCGCCAGGCTTCTCTCTGTCCATGGGGTGCTCCAGGCAAGAATACTGGAGTGGGGAGCCATTCTCTTCTGCAGGGGATCTTCCGGACCCAGGGATCAAATTCGGGTCTCCCGCATTGCAGGCAGATTCTTCACTTCCTGCGCCACCAGGGAAGCCTAGTGGTTGCCGAAAGCCCACTAGCTGTACGCCTGCGTCACGCTACCATATACAAAGAAGAGTGGGCCGAGAGGAGGGCTTTTCTAGATTAATATCTGTGCCAGCAATCTGGAAAAGCAGGATACTAGGCTGAACACAATGTCCCTTCCAATGTGTTCAGTACGAGGTTGAACACAATGTCCCTCAAACACAGTGATTTGAGTAAAAGCAAATCATAAATAGAAGGAGAAGTGGTAACCAAAGAAAAAGGAATAAATCAATGGATTACGTGACAAAGAAAAAGCAATGTTACACGAATTCCTTGAGGGACGCTCAGAGCACGGGGTGATGGTCTCTGAAAACTGCAACCCTGAGCAGCCTGCTTTGGGAGACATTTTGGTCAAATGATGTGTTGATAAGCTGGACCAATTGTTGGTAATTGAGTGAAACTCTAGCAAATGTGACACTATCTGTTTTTAAATTGGGACATAGTTGCTTTACAATGTGTTGTTAGTTTCTCTTGTACAATGAAATGAATCAGCGATGTGTATACAGGTAACCTTTCGCTCTTGGACCTCCTTCCTACCCCAGCCCCATCCCAGCCCTCTAGGCCGCCACAGAGCACTGAGCCGGGCTCCTTGTTTGACACAGGGGGCTGCGTGCCCACTAGCTGTCTCCTTTACACACGCTAGTGTATATACGTCGGTCCCAGTCTCTCAATTCATCTCACTCTCCTTTCCCCTCCCAGGTCCACATGTCTGTTCTCTATATCTGCATATCTATTCCTGTCTGCAAATAGGTTCATCTGGACCACTCTTTTAGAATCCATATATATGCATTAACAGACAATATTTGTTTTTCTCTTTCTGACTCACTTCACTGTGTATGACAGCCTCTAGGTCTGTCCACATCTCTACAAATGATTCAATTCCACTCCTTTAATGGCTGAGTACTATTCCACTGTATATATGTACCACTTCTTCTTTATCCATTCACATGTCAGTGGATCGCTAGGTTGCTTCTGTGTCCCGGCCATTATAAATAGTGCTGCAATCAACATCAGGGTGCATGTGTTTTTCTGAATTGTGGTTTTCTCAGGGTATACGCCCAATAGTGGAGTTTCTGGGTCATATGGTAGTTCTATTTTTAGTTTTTTAAAGAACCTCCATACTGTTCTCCATAGTCGCTGTATCAGTTTACATTCCCACCAGCAGGGAGAGAGGGTTCCCTTCTCTCCAGACCCTCTCCAGCATTTATTATTTGTAGATTTTTTGAGGATGGCCATTCTGACCTGTGTTTTGATTTGCATTTCTCTAATAATTAGTGATGTTGAGCATCTTTTCATGTGCTTCTTGGTCATCTGTACATTTTCCTTGGAGAAATGTCTGCTTAGGTCTTCAGTCCATTTCATTCTTCTTTTTCAGGCTATGTCTACTACTCACACCTAGATAGGGTTTCCCAGGTGACTCACCGGTAAAGAATCCACCTGCCAATGCAGTAGACACAGGTTCGTTCCCTGGGTTGGGTAGATCCCCTGGAGAAGGAAATGGCAGCCCACTCCAGTATTCTTGCTGCAAAATCCCAAGGACAGAGGAGCCTGGCAGGCTACAGTTCATGGGGTCACAAAGAGTTGGACAGGCCTTAGCAACTAAACAACAACAAGAAACACACCTGGATATGATGTAACACTGGCATCATCTTAGTGGCAAGATTGCAGTATGGATACCGGTGGTTAAATCTGTTGGGAAATTAAGAGCCTCCTACTTCACATTGCCTCCTCCAAATACTAGGCATATGTTTGTTCTGTTGTAGAAGAGCATGGATGGCCTGGACCCCAGAGAAGGTCTTGCCATTTCCTTTGGCTTCTTGGAGGTGTTCTCCCTCAGACCTGATGAAGTGCCTTTCTTCAGATGAGGGCTGGTGACATTGGACTTTAGGGTGGGGCCTGCCCATTCCAGAAAGACCAGTCATGTGATTTAGGTGGAAGTTCCCTGTTGTGTTATCTGCTAACCTGGAGACTGCCTTCAGCCACAAAGGCAATCAGTCAATTCTCTTATGAATGAAGCTGCAGCATGAACTCTGGATGCCAGAGGCACTTCCTTGGTGACCTGCCCTAGTTGGCAAGTCTCCATGGGAACTGTCACACCCAGTGTTGGGAGGTCCATGTCTGGAGAATTCCAGACTGTGCCCTTGTTGTTTAGTCTCTAAGTTGTGTCTGACTCCTTCTATGACCCCATGGATTGTGGCCCGCCAGGCTCCTCTGTCCATGGAATTGCCCAGCAGAAATACTGGAAACTTCTCCAGAGAATCTTTCAGACCCAGGGATTGAACCTGCAGCTAAGCGTCTCTTGCATTAGCAGGCATATTCTTTACCACTGAGACACCAGGGAAGCCCAGACTTTGCCCTATGTACAATTTCTCTTGGCTGACCCTCATAAACCATAATCATGAGTGTAACAGCTCTCACTGAACTCTCTGAGTCCTTCCAGCAAATAATCAAACCTGAGGGTGGCTTGGGAACCCCTCCTCCAAACTTTCAATTGATGTCAGAAGTCTTGGGGACTCATATCTTGTGATTCGTCTAATTCTGGCCAATAAATTAAGAAGAAAAACTCAAGATCAGTTCCTTTGTTTCTGAGCTCTCTAGTATTTCTAAGAATAACTTCAAAAAAGTAAAGCACATAAGCAAATAAAAAATATGTGCCTTTTGCAAACTAAAACCTTAACAAAATGTCACTTCACAGCCACAGTGGAGCCTGTAATTGAAAAGATAAAAACAAGTGTTGGTGAGGATGTGGAGAAACTGATATCTTTATACACTGCTGGTAGGGATTATAAAATTGGGCAACTGCTTTGGAAAATGGTCTGGCAGTTCTGGTTAAAACAGTTATTATAAGATCCAGCAATTCCACTCCTAGGTATACACCCAAGAGAAATGAAAAACTTCTACATGAATTTTAACAGCAGCATTGTTCATAATAGCCAAAAAGTAGAAACAACCTAATGTCCATCAATTGATGAATGGATAACTGATATATGGTTTGTCCACACAATGGAATTTGGTCATAAAAAACACGAATTACTCATACACTGTACCACATGGATGAACCTTGAAAATGTATGCTGACTGAAAGAAGCCAGCTACAAAAGGCTACCTATTCTATAATTCCATTTATATGAAATATC
This sequence comes from Cervus elaphus, assembly GCF_910594005.1. Taxonomy (NCBI): domain Eukaryota; kingdom Metazoa; phylum Chordata; class Mammalia; order Artiodactyla; family Cervidae; genus Cervus; species Cervus elaphus. Next base: position 63,577,419 of record NC_057841.1, on the reverse strand, counting down.
CAGGATAGGTAAATTCATGGAGACAGAAAGATTAGTGATTACTTAGGGCCCGAGGGGGTGGGAGGAAATGGGGAGTGACTGTTAACAGGTAGGGATTTGTGTGTGTTTTCAGAGTGCAGCTCAATGACGGTGGTGATATTTGCACAACTCTGACTATATAATGTACTTTAAACAGGTGCATTGTATGGTATGCGAATTAGATCTCAACAAAGCGTTTGACCTTTTTAAACCCTGCCTTGGTAAAAGATGAACTTTGAACTCAAGGAAGCTGAATGACCTGAGCGATTTTAGAACTCCCTGTCCAGGCCTTCCCGGTCCTTGGCAAGCGAAAGTGCGCTGTGACCATTTTTTAAGCACGAAAGAAAATACGAAATGGAGCCCGGGATTCGCGGGCCTGGTGCCGGGCCTTCCGCGCTGGAGCGAGGCCCGGAGGTTCGGACCGGCGCGTAGACAGCCCCCGGCCGCCGCCTCCGACCCGGGGAGGCTCGGCGCGCGGCCCCGCATCCCTAAGGAGCCCCCGCCTCCCCGGCGTAAGGTGCTGGTCCCGTCCTAGAGCTGGGGACGTGAGGCAGCCCCCGGGCGCCCCCGCCTCCGCGCCCCGCGCCCCCGCCCCTCTCCGCCGCTGGCCGCGCCCCGCGCCAAACACCGGCTTAGGTCCCTCCCCGACCCCGACCCCGGCCCCGCCCCCAGGCCTCGGCCCTGCCCAGCCCCGCGCGTCGCCGACCCACCCAGGCCCCGCCCCTGCCCCGCCCCCGCCCCGCCCCCGCCGCGCGCCGCCGAACCCCGGCCCCGGCCCGGTCCCCGTCCCCGTCCCCGCCCCGCCCGCACGCACCGCCCGCGCGTCGCCGAACCCCCCGGCCACGCCCTCCGTCCCCGCCTCCAGTCCCGCCCCGCGCGCCGCCGAGCCCCACCCCGCCCGCCCTGCCCGCCCCGCCGGCCCCGCCGCTCTTGACCGCCGAGCCTGCGCCGAGCTGCGCCCGGGCCGCCGGTCGCGCGATGCTGCTGCTGGCCGCCGCGTCCCTCGTGGCCTTCGTGCTGCTGCTCTACATGGTGTCCCCGCTCATCAGCCCCAAGCCCCTCGCCCTGCCCGGGGCGCACGTGGTGGTGAGTGGCCCCCGAGGCCGCGGCGGCGCCGTCCCCGGAGCGCGGGCCCCAGGCCGGCCGCTCCCCGGCGGGCAGGCCCGCCGCCCCGCCGCCCCGCCGCCCCGCCGCCCCGCGCCGTCTTCTCCGCTGCCTCGGCTCCCCTGGGGCCGGCGCGGGCTCGGGGGGCGCGCGTCCGCGCCCGGGGCGTCTCCGGGGCGCAGGGGTTTCTGTGCTTCGGCTCCCCAATGAGTCCGCCGAGCGGGCGGAGGGGCCGCGGGACTCCGCCGGGACCCCGCCGGGACCCCGCGGTCGCTGGCGACCCGGGCGCGGCGCGCGGCCCAGGCCGGGTCCGGGGCTTGGCCGGGGCGGCCCCCGATAGGCGCCTTGCGCGAGTGACAGCGGGCAGAGCGGTCCGGGAAGTGAGTCTCTCCGGCGGAGCGGCAGTCCTCGCGAGCGGCGTTGGGGCCATCTGCCCCGTCTGCACGGCCTGTCCCTGCTGGACTCCGCCTGGGGTCGGCCGGTGCCGCCCCCTTGCAGAGTCAGACGGCTGAGCCAGAGGACCTGGCTTGTGCGTTTGTGATGAAGGGGACGTCGGTTGGTGGGTGTGTTTCTTATCAGAAACTCCTGTCTGCGATGATCCCTCCTCTGCAGGTGGACCACCTCACTTAAACAGAAAGCCTGCTTTCTGCGCCCGGCATGCCACCATTTGCTGTGGCTTTCTGGGCCGTTTCTTACTTGATTTTTTTTTACAAGCCCGAGGCACGTAGAGGCGGGAGGTTATGAATAAGAAAAGTTAGTTGCTAAGCAGTTAGCACAAATCCTCCTGGTGTGGGAGGTGACATATGGGTGTCCTGGCTAAGATCCGAGCATCGTTGGGATGAGATGGGATGATGGTCGTTGCTTTTAGCGTGTCTGACGTCCCGCCGAGAGTTTCTGAATGGGAACATATATTTTGTTTAATTTCTCTCGTCAAACCAATAGTGTACTTCCAGCTCCAGCCATTCCTGATGCAGAAGATAGATAAGGAGGTGAGTTGTTAGTTCATTAGCTAGGGAGAGAGGAGCAAAATTTTACAATCATGTTGCCTTCTGAAAGGGTCACATCTGCAAGAGAACTTAGGCCTCAAAAACTGTGGCTTTAAAACTTGGGTTTTTTAGCAGTGATGTTTGCAGAGCACACCTCGTAGTGTTTATAAGGGACTCTCACTTAACGGCGACTCTGGTCCTACCAACCCCATCATGCTTCTGCAGGCCCTGGATAAGATAATGAACACATCTGCTGGGGTAGATCCCACAGAATTTCTTACTTTCACCGTCTCATTTGGCTGTGCCACTGTAAATGACGTGAGGACGACATGAATAATTCACGTGATGCCACCATCTGTCTTCTTTTTTTAATGACATAAAAAGAGTAAAAGTGTAATTGTTTTTCTTGAGATTTGTTAGGACTAGACCCAGTCGTGTCAGGAAGGGGGCCAGTGTTCAGAATGTCTTGCTGATGGGGAAGCATGAGCAGGCTTAGGTCAGAACTAGTTATTCTTTTGTTTTTAAAACAATTCTGATTGATGAGTATTATCTCTCTAATTACACTGGTAAAGCTGTGCAGCAAGCCTTACACAGTGTGTGTGTGTGTACACACGCGTGTGCACACGCTTAGTCACTCAGTTGTGTCCGACTCTTTGTGACCCCATGGACTGTATGTAGCCCACCAAGCTCCTCTGTTCATGGGATTTCCCAGGCAAGAACACTGGAGGGGGTTGCCATTTCCTTCTCCAGGTGATCTTCCCGACCCAGAGATGGAGCCCATATGTCCTGCATCGCAGGCAGATTCTTTACCATCTGAGCCACCAGGGAAGCCCTCTTACACAGTATATACTTATTTAAATCAGCTGTTTTTTAAACAAAGCTGTTAAACTGATTTGGTGAAAGCTAGAAAATCAAGCCTGCCCTTTTGGGGAGATGGATGGAGAAGCTGTTCTGACAGCAAAGCGCCCTCTCTTGCCCTCGATAAGAGGTGTGTGGTAGAATTGAAGACATATTAACATTTAAAACAGTAGTGGCAAAGAACAGTCAGAACGAGTGATAAAGAAAGGCATTAAACTGTTACCTTTGGGGTCTCATGTCACCAATGGTCAGGCAACTCAGTCCATGTTTACTGTTTTCTCAGCCGTTAGGAAAATCTCTTATGTTTTCTTACACCACCCAAGGGTAACGTATCCTGGATTGGCTTAGGCATGTTCTTAGATACCTTCTGTGAATTAGCTGGCTTGGACTGGAAGGTCAGTTTCCCATGAACCGTGACTCAGAAGTTGAAGTCTTACTCTTGTTTTTATGGATAAATCTTATAAGATTACACCCTGTTCTTTGTTGTGCAGTAATTTGACACAGCTTGCTTACCTGTTTCAGTCCAGAAAAAGGACAGTAACGATCATAATACCCACAGAGCACCTGAGAGCATATACATTTTCTCAACCACCTCATCACTTCCACTTCCATGTATTCCTTGAATAACAGGATTTTTACTTACAAGCTTTTTTGGCTTTTTTTTTTTTTTTCCCCAGGGAAATGGCATGGTACACCACTTTGCAAATTAATGGTAGGCAAGTATTTATTTAGCAACTGTTTATGCGGAGTGCTGTGCTAGGAATGAGCATGGAGCTCAGACTTGATACTCGTCCTCAGCGAACTTAGAGTCTGACCCGGAAGCTCAGGCAGGCACAGAAGGAATTGCAGAAGGTGCAAAAGTGACAGGCAGGACAGAGGGACAGAGTCCGGGAAGGCTTCTTGGAGGAGGAGATGTTGGGACCGGCCTCTACAGGTTCCATGGGATTTGGAAATGCAGGTGTGTGGGAGATGTTGGGTGAAGGGACCTGTAGGCAGCAGAAATAGCCAGTGACATTCTTAATGATCTTGCTAATTGAAATGTCTGATAAAAAGTAATAAGCCAAAACCACCTATGAAATATATATATTTTTAATATTTATCTACATTGACTCAGTGGACATGAGTTTAAGCAAATTCAGGGAGATGGTGAAGGACAGGGAAGCCTGGCGTGCTGCAGTCCATTGGATCACAAAGAGTCGGACATGACTGAGCAACCGAACCACAACATTTATTTATATGGATAGCCTGGATCTTAATTGTGGCAACCCCATTCTTTCATTGTGGCATGTGAACACTTAGTTGCAGCATGCAGGGTCCAGTTCTCTGACCAGGGATAGAACCCAGGCCCCCTGCATTGGGAGTCTTAGCTACTGGACCACTAGGGAAGTCCCCCTATAAAATATTTCAATAGCAAAGAGCTCTTCAGAGGTGACTGTTAGGTGGGATAGCAGATGTATCTTAATAGTAAATGGTAGATAATTGGTTAATTATCCCAAAGAAATCCCTTCATTAGTGAGAAGCTGAGGTTCAGGAGAAACCTAGGAGTTCCATGGAGATAGGTACATTGTGTAGGAAGGAATCTTGATCTTTAAAGTCACGAGATGGGGGGAAAAAAAAAAAAAAGTCATGAGATGGAATCAGAGATATTCTTTACAGCAAGATTTATATCTAACAATAAAATATTCAAAGCAATCTAGATGCTCACTGTAGGGGAATGGTTAACTAAGTTTTGATATAGCTATCTAACGCAATATTGTGTGTCCTTTTAGTTTTTCGACTATACTTTTTTTTTTTTTAAGGTAGAATACAAAAGTGTGCAAGGGCAGATGCCTCTCTGACTCTTGTCTTCCTCCCTCACCTGCTCCCCTGGCCTGTGTTATATAATGTGCATAGGAAAAATGAATAGAAAGATAATGTTACGTTTGTATCATTAAGTTAAATACATTTTGAGCCCTTTCTATATGCCAGGCATTATACGAAGGGCTGGGAATATAGTGTGTGTGTTAGTTGCTCAATCGTGTCCATCCCTTTGCGACCCGGTGGACTGTAACCCTCCAGGCTCCTCTGTCCGTGGGATTCTCCAGACAAGAATACTGGCGTGGGTAGCCATTTCCTTCTCCAGGGGATTTTCCTGACCCAGGGATCAACCCCAGGTCTCCTGCATTGCAGGCAGTCTTTACCATCTGAGCCACCAGGAAGTCCAGAATGTAGTGGGGTGCCCAAATAGAATTGGTGTTTTTAGGGAGTCTGTGGAGTGGTAATGGGAGAGATGATTGTAAATCAAATAGTCACACAGGTAAATGCACGGCTCTTTGGTTATGGAGTGATGTAAACGCAAGGGGAAAAAGGCTGCAGTGCTGAAAAGCGGGCTGAGGCGGGGCCGAGGGCAGCCTGTGAGGCTTTCCTGAGGCCGTGATCATTTGAGCTTTTTATTGGGTGAATAGATGCCAATTAGATGAAAAGGGGAGGAGAGCATTTCTGGCAGGGAGAATAGAATGTGCAAAGGTCCCGTGGCTGGAGAAGGCATGCCTGGGAGCCAGCCGGTATGGCTGAGCCTTGGACAGTGAAGATGGGAACAGTGCCAGAAGAAAAGCTTCGCTGTTTAGTGTTTCCACGTGGTCATGTATCACTTTATAATAAGCACTTGTTTAAAAGATCATAAGATATATGCTGGTGATTATTCTTTTCATCTCCTGTAGAACTGGTCATTCATAGAAGATAGATAGAAAAACAATGTTCATTTGGATTTGGACTCAAAGCCAAACTAATGTATTTATTTTTTAATTCATTGAAGTATGGTTGATTTACAATGTGTTAATTTCTGCAGTATAGCAAAGTGATTCAGTTATGTATTATATATAATATATACATATACATTCTTTTTCATAATGGTTTACTGCAGGTTGAGTGTAATTCCCTGTGTTGTAGAGTAGGGCCTTCTTGTTTATTCATTTTGTATATAATAGTTTCCATCTGCTAAACCCAAGCTCCGAGTCCATTCCTCCCCCACCCTGGAACCGCAAGCCTGTTCTCTTTGTCTGTGGGTCTGTTTCATAGATAGGTTCATTTGTGTCATATATCAGATTCTGCATATAGCAATATCATGTGATACTAATATTTGTCTTTCTCTGTATCACTTACTTCACTTAGTACGATAATCTCTGGGCCCATCTGTGTTGCTGCAAACAGCATTCTTTCTTTCTTTCTTAAAGCCGAGTGCTATCCCACTCCGTTCCATATGTGCACGCATCCGTACAGTGTGTCCACACATCTTCTGTATCCATTCGTGGACCTTGAGGTGGTTTGCGTGTCTTGGCTGTTGTGAACAGTGCTGCTGTGAACATAGGGGCGCACGTGTCTTTTCGAATTATCAGACTAGTATATTATTTATTAGCTCGATGTAGAGGGCTCTTGCCCCCCCAGTGGACTCAGAATATAGGTGTGCAGTGGATGGTTCAGTACTGGAAACAGTCAGAACCACACGCCCTGCTGACAGTTTGTTCTCAAACTCCATTCATTGGGTCTGGGATGACGATGCTACGGTAGTTGAAGATTTAGTTCCTGTAGGTTGGATTTTGGAGCTCATCATAGTTGTTTAATTTATTTGCGTTGGGTCTTAGTTGGGAGGCGCAGGCTTCGTCATCCCGGGGTGTTTAGGATCTTAGTTCCCCTGCCTACCCTGCCTTGCAAGGCAGATTCTTTTTTTATTGTTATTATTTATTTATTTTTAACTGAAGGGTAATTGCTTTACAGTATTGTGTTGGCTTCTGCCAAACATCAGCGTAAATCAGCTAGGGAACCCAAGTCCCCGCCCCCTCTCGGTTGTTCCAGAGCTTGAGTTCCCTGCGTCAGACAGCAAACTCCCATTGGCTATCTATTTCACACATGACGGGTTCTTCACCCCGGACCACCAGGGAAGCCCCCTGTCATATTTTTTTTTTAGTTTCCCACAGAAGGGAAATTTCAAGTGCTAAGATTTCTTTATTTCTGCTTTTAGGTTACAGGAGGCTCTAGTGGCATCGGAAAGTGCATTGCTATCGAGTGCTATAAACAAGGAGCCTTTATAACTCTGGTTGCACGGAATGAGGTAAGTCTTCCAGCTATGTTCTTAGGTACTGAGTCAGCATGATGTGAGTCCCAGAGGCCGTGCGAGGCTCGCAGTGTTCACGCCTGTCTCTGCTTGGAGCTGTGACTCCTGTGCTGTGCTCAGTCGTGTCCGACTCCTTGCGACCCCGTGGACTGTAGCCCGCCAGGCTCCTCTGTCCGTGGGATTCTCCAGGCAGGAATACTGGAGTGGGTTGCCATGCCCTCCTCCAGGGGATCTTCCCGACCCAGGGATCGAACCCAGGTCTCCCGCATTGCAGGCGGATTCTTTACCATCTGACTGGTTATTTCTTGTGTTCCAGGCAAAAACTTCCTGGTTGAAGTCAGGTTAGCTCCACAGATATTTTATTCAGGGCCAGGAACTCTGAGGCCACACTGCAGAGACTGCAGACCTGGGAGAGGCAGAGACTTAGGTGCACCCCTGGCCACAGGCAGCCAGGGAGGCCGCCCCCTGCCCAGAGCCGCAGACAGCGGCATCCTAGGGCCGATCTGAGTCCTGAAGGATTACTGTAGGCATTTCTCTGTAATTTGCTTCTGACGTCATCTCCATCTCTGGAGAGACCCAGACTGCAGGGGAAATCTCCCTCCTCCCCAGCAGTTCCACAAAACACGTGCTTTTCTGTGCCAAGTCAGCACAAGATCTGTTTCCCTTTTCTGTTCAGTGTCTGTTTTCCTTGCCCGAGCCCAGGGCGCTGCGCTCCGTTCTGCCCGACAGGTCCCGCGTCCTGCTCCCTGGGGCGTGGGGAGGGGCAGGGACCACAGCGGGCCTTCTGGGCTTGGCAGGGAGCTCGGGTCATAGTGGGCACTCGCTCGGGACGTCTCTGTTGGCTGCAGAAGTGAAGGGAGGGCGATGGACCGAGGGGCAGATGCAGCGCAGCGTTGTTGATGGGGTTTGATGCACCGGTGAACAGGGAGGGTGGCGGGGTGCTGGCTGCCCTGGGGCGGGGTGGGGCGAGGCGCACAGCTGGGCAGTGAAAGTGCCCAGGTGGATGGCAGACCACGGGGGGCCCCGGGGGAACCGTGCAGATAGTGACACAGAATTAGGCTCGGGCAGCCATCATCTCTTTAAAACATGAAGAAAGGCAGAACTAGCTCCCTTTTATTTGTACCCGGACTCCTCTACCAGCGCATCTGCTTTGGCATCGAAGCCACCTTCCTGACTGAAAACCCGGCTGTGGTGAAACGGCATCGTGTGAGGTTTGTCCAGTGCCGAGGTTTGACAGGAGACACGGGAAACAGGAGGCAGGGTAGCCTGTCGGGTCCTCCGTGGCTTTCCGTGGCTCCTGGCGCTGCTGGGGGTGAACGAGCCTTCTGGCACCAAGAAGGCCTTTACTGTCTAGTGTGATTTTATACTCTGGCTCTGGCAAAGTCAGGTGGTGTTCCTCTGTATTAATAGAATAATATGATTTTATTACGGGCACATTCTTGTTTAGAAAACCTGCACGTCTTTTGGAAGGACTCCCGTGTCCTTTTGTTCTTTTCTGCTGTCATGCTGTATTTAAATTCTAGCATTTATAGCAAATTGAGGCACTGTAAACTGATCTCCATCTTCTTGAAAGTGACTAAAACAAGCACAATTGAGATCTTGGGAGAATTACTCAATTACTGGATAGTTTTGCTTGTCCTCAGAGTATTTTTGGAAGTAGCCAAGCATAGGTTTACCTCGTCCATCTCACAAGTGATTTTTACTTTATTTGCTTTTTTGGTGGAGGAGGGACTCTTTAGATGATCTTGTAGGAAATCATTATGTCATGAAATCACACATACTCTTCAGTTTGGGAAGATGTTTCATAACTCCGTAATGTCAAATGAAAACATTTATTAGAATTGGTGGGAGACTGTTAGCAATTAATACTGATGATTGGGACTTTGAGTTTCATTGGTTTTTTTTATTATCTTTCTCTGCAGTGAAGTTAAACCCTCACGATCCCTTAGTCACAGCTTAGCCTACCTCGCAGCGATGTGCCCCACAGCTCTGCACATGCAGGTGCTGTCCCGTCTGCTTTCTGGCATTTAATAAGTCCTTGTACAAAAACTGCTTTTTCTCTCCTTTTAAACAAACAAATGGACAAATAGATCACCACCAGAACTAATTGTTCTCTGTTGCTTTCAGGACAAGCTATTACAGGCAAAGAAAGAAATCGAAAAACACTCTATTAATGATAAACAGGTAAAGTTCCTGTGCTCATGATGCATTTTCTGTCTAATCAGCACGGATATGCAAAGGAAAAGACTGTGACTTCATCCGTGAACAGTTCATCGAAAGCACATCAACTGTTCCTAATTGTTTTTAAAATGGTGAAATTGTTTGAATTGTCTTGGATTTCAGGTTATTACCAAAGCAATGCATAGATTCTGACACACATACACACACACAGGTGATCCAATAACAGAATGCTTTCCTAGAAAATGATTTCAGTTATTTATTCAAATTAACATAAGGGAAAGGAGGTATTAAAAATACTTTTTGATTATGCAGTTTTTTGATTGATGCAGTGGTACGTTTATGTATACAATATATTTATTTTAGAATAAAACATAATGATAAATTAATAGCCACACACTCATCACCCAACTTAAGAAATGGCATTTTCCGGGGCCCCTGAAATCTCCTCTGTTTGCCCACATCAGCCTAATCCTTCTGTCTCATTCCTAGAGGTAACCCCCAACTTGATTTTTATAGTTTTTTTTTTCCCTTTTGTTTTTTAGTTTTTTGGCTGTGCCACACAGCATGTAGAACTTCAGTTTCCTGACCAGGGATCGACCCCTTGCCCCTGCATTGAAAGTCTTAACCGCTGGACTACCAGGGAGTTCCCTTCCTTTTTTTTTTTTTTAAATAATTTGACCATAAGTGCATGTAACCCTAAGACGCGTATTGTTTACTTCTGCTGCTTTTTGAGCTTTATGGCATCATTCTTACTTTGATAGCTTTGTTGAGATAGAATTTCACATACCGTTTAGCTCACTGATTTAAGGTGTACAGTTCAGTGGATTTTAGCATGTCCACAGAGTTGCAGTTATCCCCAGAATCAGTTACGGAACACTTTCCTCCTCCCATGGGGAGTCCGTGTTGTTTAGCAGTCAGCCCTTGTTGTGTTCCAACCCCTCCCGGCCCTAGGCAATCTCTAACCTGTTTTCTCTAAGTTTATACAATGTCATTCTTTGCATATTCTTAGGCAACTTGATCTCTTCACCTGATCTTGTTGTTAAAATTCCTCTCAGTTGCTGCATGAAGTAATTGTCCATTTTTTCTGCTGCCATCTGGAGTTTTCTTGTATGTGTAGACTGTCCTCCATTCATCAGCTCTACTGTGGGGGGATGTTTGGGTGGTTTCCATTGTCTTCCCAGTTTGCTTTCTTTGTTGCTATTGCTAAGGGTTATCTGTGCACTTTGTACGAGGATGGAATACACCTAGAAGTGGAACCGATGAGTCGAGTGTGTGCATCGCCAACATGGCTACACTCCTGCCCGCAGTGACTCCTTGCCAATACTTGGTATTAACAGACTTTCTAATTTTTGCTTTCCTAATGGGTTTTAAATGGTGTTTCACCGTCATTTTAATTGCCTCATTTTTTTCCCTCCAGAAATACATTAGAGAACTTTGTTGTTGTTGTTGTTAAGTCGCTAAGTCATGTCCGATTCTTTGTGACCCCACAGACTGTGGACTGCCGCACGCCAGGCTTCCCTGTCCTTCACTATCTTCTGGAGTTTGCTCAAACGCATGTCCATTGAGTCGATAATGCTAAGATGCTAAGGTGGTGAAGCAAAGAGAACTTTGCATGTCAGTCAGATAAATCTGCCTCATCTCTTAACACTGCTGTGGCGTAATCCTGGGTGCCCCAAAGTTTACTGAATCAGTTCCCTTTTATTGGCTGTTTGCATTTTCTTCCTTTGCATTCCGTGCTGCAAGCGGATGGCCTCACCCACCTCTGTGTGTGGGGGTCTTTCTCTAGCACCGGGGCCTCGTCTGTACCCCTTCTCTGAGCCCACGGACGTTGGAAAGCCGCCAGCTCGGCAGGTCTCCCCAGTTTTGCTGTTTTGTTTCCCTGTCCCTGTGAGCTCTGGTAGAGAAGGGGCGTCATCTAGAGCGCGGATCTGGAGCGTCCTGGTGAAGGCCAGTCTCGCCGACGCCCTGTCCGCTCCTTCTCCTGCCTCGTTAGCCCCACTCTTCACCCGGCAGAAGCCTCGGTCGTGTGGAAAGCCCTTGACTTGCACGTCCAGGAGGGGGGAGGTCCTCAGGGCTAGGGTGTGCAGGAGGGGCCGGGCGGCCTCCCTTCCCCAGCTGGCGTGTTTCTCTGCGGCGCATGAGCAGGGCCCTGGCGACATGCTTTTCCTGGTAGTTTGTTAGTTTTTTCCCCCCTGCCAAAAATTGCCCATATGTGCAGGCCGAGTTGCTTCAGTCGTGTCCCACTCTGTAGCCCCCCAGGCTCCTCTGTCTGTGGGATTCTCCAAGCAGGAACACTGGAGTGGATTGCCATGCCCTCCTCCAGGGGATCTTCCCGACCCAGGAATCAGACCCGTCTCCAGCATCTTCTGCATTGTCCGCGGAGTCTTTTACGGCTGAACCACTGGAAGAACTGCCCTCCATCCCCAATTTGCCTCTCCTAATTGCATTGTCAGCAGGTTTCAAACCCTGCAATCGGAACATCCAAACTGGACTCCTTATCTCCTGGAAAAAATTGCCTTTAATTTTTAAAAACAGTTCTTTTAAAGCCCTGCATAGCTTTGATCACTTTTTTCTCTTTCTGACAGGTGGTGCTGTGTATATCAGTTGATGTATCTCAAGACTATAGCCAAGTAGAGAACGTCATAAAACAAGTAAGAGTCAGTTGGGTCAGTTGGAGTTAATCCACTCGCCTTTTGATTGGTCCTTGCCAGTTTGGTGTGGGGCTTGGAGTTGGCATATCTTCCCTATAGGTCTAATAGTTTTATAGATTTTATTTATTGGCATTGATTGGCTACTAACGGATTCTTTGTTTCTCTTCCTTAATGCCCAATTTGATAAACTTGCAGGCTCAGGAGAAGTTGGGCCCAGTGGACATGCTTGTAAACTGTGCAGGAATGTCACTTGCAGGAAAATTTGAAGATCTTGAAGTTAGTACTTTTGAAGTAAGTAAAAATTTGTTTTTTCACTGTGGTAGCCCCATACACTATGAGGGAGAACTAGTTTATGGCTGAAAGCTTTATGAATGAAATAGGTGAAATGCATTCCAGTTTAACAGAAGCTTCAGCAAGCTAGAGGAAGGCTGGACAGGGTTTTAGTCCCAGTGACCGTCCAGCCTTAGAAGTTTACACAGGCCTCTGGACCTTGGCTTCCTCAGCTGTAAAATGGGAATGCAGCCTCCAGCCTGACACAGTAAATCGATAGGAACTGATTTATCAGTTCCTTATCAGCAGAGCCCTTTGAAAGCCAAGAGAGATGCTGGTTTTCTCGTCAAGTATCAGTGTTTTTAACAATGAAAACCCAAAAAAGTTGAAGAGCAGACTCTGGCATTCTCAAGCCAAGAGAAAAAGACAATGTGTCATATTTATGTTTATGTTTTTTAAAAACGTCAGCCAAAGAAGTGTGCAACAGACTTGAAATCCCTCTTAAGTGTACAGCATGTTTTTCTTCATTTGATGTTGTGTCAGCTGTCTCTGTCTTTTACTGGTCTGTAGAGCCTTCATGGTGGTGATGGGCTTTGAATGATCTTGGTGAAATTAGGGCGCACTCCCTTTTATGGAAGAGGAGACTCCCCGAGCGGCAGTTCAGACGTCCTGCTCTGGCAGGCTGGGGCAAAGCACTGTAAACTCTGCAATTTCAAGTCAAGCTGTGCAAGTCCAGTGGAGGCAGAAGCAGAGTGATGCCTTAGCTGGGACTCTGGTATCGGAAGGCTTCTTTATCAGCTCGGCAGAAAAGAAAGCTGTTGCGTCAGGACTTCCCTGGTGGTCCAGTGGTTACAACTCTGCCTTCCAAGGCAGGAGCTGTGGGTTTGATCCCTGGTCTGGGAACTAACATTCTGCATGCCACTCGGCACAGCCAAAGCTGGGGGGAATCAAAAGATAGATGTCTTGACCTATATGCCGTTATCTCTAGGTATTGACAGGGAGATTTTGAAGATTATCTCAATGGCTGTGTGAAGAATTAGTTGGAGGAAGTAGTTGTAGTCTAGGCATGAAGTGATGAGTAGAAAGACTTCAGAGGTGGCCGGTGAAAGAGAAGTGTGAGTGTATGTGCCTGTGTGTGGAAGGTGGTATGAAGGGAGGTCGGCAGACTCCTTGGGCGACTGTGGACGGCAGAAAGGACAGGTGTGTAAGGATCTGTGTGCGTGCAGCACAGAAGCTCACAGCCATGCAGCCAGGCGTCGGGAAGCAGAGTCTGTCCGGGTGGAGCGGGAGGGTCCCTGCATCCGTGTCTAACGGAAGTCTGGAGGCAACTGTGTCAAAGGTTTGTGGGGGTCATGTCTGAGCAAGAGCAGAAGGAACTGAGCACTGAAGACCAGGTGACTGCGGGCCTTCCCTGGCAGTCCCGGTCAAGATTCCGTGCTTCCACTGCAGGGGCCACAGGTTCGAGCTGGCCAGGGGACTAAGATCCTGCCTGCCTCGTGGCGTGGCATAAAAAAAAAGTTCAGGCAGCTGCGGGTGGGTGTCAGTGACAAGGAGAAAACGCGAAACGGGTGAGATGAAGGAGGAAATATAACACACATATAGAATATGAAGTATGCTGCAATATTTAAATAATGCGTGAATCTAATCTTTAAAAAAAACTCTCTTTATTCTCAACCCGTCTCCCATTACACTATCTCCTTCCCTCTGTCTCTCTCACTTTGTTTGGAAAAGCAGTCACAGTCCGTTTCTTTTGCACCCCACCATCCCCACACCAGCACCTCTGCGCGCGGGCTGTTCGTCCCTCTGTCCAGCAGTGGTATCGTGAGGGCTTCTCTCTAGTTGAGGCGCATGGGCTCAGGCGCTTCACAGCATGTGGAATCTTAGTTCCCTGAGCAGGGATCAAACCCACGTCCCTGCATTGCAAGGCGGATTCGTAACCATCGGACCACCAGGGAAGTCCCAGGAGGAGTTATTTTTGATTGGGACTGCACTGACATTATAGACAGATGTGAGGGAAACTGACATCTTAACAATATTTGGTCTTCTAACCCATATAACATAATATATATCTCCATTTATTTAAGTTTTTAAAAGAATTATCTCAATAGTGTTTCATAATTTTCAGTATCTGGAGCTCACATACTATTTTTCAGTATTTTATATTTTTGATGTTAGTGTAAATGGTTTTTTTTATTTCAATTTCTTGAGTTTTCATTGCTCATGTAGAAAATGACAATTGATTTTTGTGTTTTGATCGTGCAGTGCTGCTGAATTCAACTATTAATTCTAGTGTTCACTGGGCTTCCTACATCCAAGATCATGTCATCTGCAAGTCTTACATCTTCCATTGCTATCTAGATACGCTTATTCCGTGGGCTGGAACTTCCAGTGCCGTGTTGACTAGCAGTGGCCAAAGTAGACATTTTTGTCTTGTTCCTAACTTTAGGGAGAAAGCAGTTAGTCTTTTATTCTTAAGTATGATGTTAGCTGTAGTTTTGTTTGTTTATTTTTGGTAGATGCCCTTTATCAAGTTTAGCAGTTTATCCTAATTTGCTGAGAGTTTTTGTATAAAATGGATGTTTAATTTTGTCAGGTGCTTTTTCTGCATCCACTGGGATGATCATAGAGTTCTTTTTTAGTGTGTTAATATGGTGAATTACACTGATTAATTTCCAGATGTTTCCAGCCTTGTGTTCCTGGGATAAACCACCTTTGGTCAGGATGTGTTATCCTTTCTGTGTTCTTGAGGGATATTAGCTGTAGCGTTTTTAATGTTACTTTTTGATTTTGTTTAAGAGTCGAGGTGGCCTCATAGCATCAGTAGAGGAATAGTCCCTACTTTTCAGTTTTCTGGAAGAATTTGTGTAGAATTGATTTCTTTTTCCTTAAATGCTTGGCAGAACCCACCAGTGAAGCCTGAGATTTTCTTTGTGGGAAGGTTTTAACTTTAATTTCTTTAATAGACGCGGTGTGTGCCTGCTAAGTCGCTTCAGTCGCATCTGATCTTCAGGACTGCAGGACCTGCCAGGCTCCTCTGTCCATGGGATTCTGCAGGGAGGAGTACTGGAGTGGGTTCCCATCGCCCAGGGATGGAAGGTGTCTCCTCCTGTCTCCTGTGTTGCGGGCGGGTTCTTTACCTCTAGCGCCACCTGGAGGGCTTCCCGCATAGCTCAGCCCGACACGCAGGAGGCAGGGGTTCCACCTGGGAGCCTCTATTATTTTTTGTTTTATATTGCACATGGTGATAGACCTAGTTTTTTATAAGGCTTTTAATGTAGAAGGATTGTAATGCAGTATCATGAGACTTTCAGGTTGAAAATGTAAAAGTTTTCAAGAGTTCCCAGGATGAGGGCAAAGGAGACCCTTGGTGCCTGTGCGGTCCTCCTCCATTGTGAGAGCCCACATATACTGGGTAGTTACTGTGGGTGGGGCTGGGAGGGCGCTTACCTTCTGTCTCCCCTTTCAGTCCTTGCAGGCCTGTGCAGTCACACCGTGTGAGGAATTAAGTAGAGTATCCGACTTTGCCGTTGATCCTCAAATAGGTGTGAAAGGTGGAGCCCGGCCCCGAAGTCCGCGCTCCTAACCCTGCCCTGGCCTCTGTGGTCTCTCACAGTTCCAAGTATTTCCAAGCTGGAAATATTTAGAAGCTCTTTGCTCAGACTGTCTCTCAAAAGGATTACCTGCACCGTGCGGTGTACTTTTTCTAAGGAGAAGACTAATTTGGCCAGGCTTCAGCAAAGACCTAAGTGCTGTCGTGAGGACGTGAGGTTAGAGTGAAACAGGAGATTGAAATAGGCGCTCGCAGGCGGACACAGGGGAGGGGGTGACCTGGGGGTTGAGCCTGACGTGTACCTGTGCGCCCTGTGTGAACAGGAGTGGGAGGCTGTAGGCCCGGGAGTGAGCTCGGAGCTCAGTGACGACCCGGGGGGCGGGCTATGCATTTGCACGGAGCTGATTCCCTCTCTTGTACAGCAGAAACCGGCGACATTGTGAAGGAGCTGTACGGCAGCAAAAAAGAGGGAGAGAAAAAAGAAGGGGGCCCCCAGCGGGGAGCCCTGTGCATCACGGTCACTTCCGGGACCCTTTAGGTCCTGTTTGTTCAGCAGCTCCGCTGAGCGCCCAGTGACCCCGGCTCTGGCTCGGGGCGGGTGCCGGAGGGGCGCGCCGGTGACTCGGGGCGGATGCCCGTGGTGCGCGCCCTGCTCGGGCTCCAGGCCTCTTTGTTCCCTGCAGAGGCTGATGAGCGTCAACTACCTGGGCAGCGTGTACCCCAGCCGGGCGGTGATCACCACCATGAAGGAGCGCCGCGTGGGCAGGGTCGTCTTCGTGTCCTCCCAGGCCGGGCAGCTGGGCCTGTTTGGGTACACGGCGTACTCTTCGTCCAAGTTTGCCATCAGGGGTCTGGCGGAGGCTTTGCAGATGGAGGTAAGAGCGTCTTCACTTATAGATGACTCCTTTCAGCCCAACAGGACATGTTCCCCTTTAGTTTGTAGCTTTCTTCCTCCTGTCATTATGTGAAACTAGAGCTTATAGATCTGTCTTCAGTGTAAGAGAACTGATTCCACCCGTGAATTTGCAGTTATCCTGTTTTTATTGCATAAAAGATGATAGGTGTCAACAGAAGCAGGATGGCTGTGAGGTATTTGGCTTGCTTAATTTAATGCATAGTTTGCTTCTGAACTGTGGTGTTGGAGAAGACTCTTGAGAATCTCTTGGGACTGCAAGAAGATCCAACCAGTCCATCCTAAAGGCAATCAGTCCTGAATATTCATTGGAAGGACTGATGCTGAAGCCGATGCAAAGAACTGACTCATTTGAAAAGACCCTGATGCTGGGCAAGATGGAAGGTGGGAGGAGAAGGGGACAACAGAGGATGAGATGGTTGGATGGCATCACCGACTCAATGGACATGAGTTTGAGTAAACTTCGGGAGTTGGTGATGGACAGGGAAGCCTGACGTGCTGCAGTCCATGGGGTCACAAAGAGTCAGAAATGACTGAGCGACTGAACCTAACTTAACAGTACTAACATCTTCATAGTATTACAGGCAGACGGCAGAGCTCTTGTGTTTCAGACATCTGCAATAAGGTGAGTATCGCAATAAAGCGAGTCACAGGAATACCTTGGTTCCCGGTGCGTATAAGGCCGTGTTTACACTCTGCTATGCTGTTAAGTGTGCAATAGCATTAAAAGAAACAATGTACATTCCTTAATTAAAAAATACCATATTGCTCGAAAATGTTAACCATCTTCTGAGCCTTCAGTGAGTCTTAGTAGGAACATCAAAGATCACTGATCTCAGAACACCATAACAAATACAGTCATGATGAAATGTTTGAAATATTGGGAGAATTACCAAAATGTGTCACAGAGTCATGAAGTGAGCAACTGCTGTTGGAAAGCTGATGCCAAAAGACTTGCTCAATGCCAGGTTGCCACAGACATGCATTTGGTAAAAAATACAGTATCTGTGCATGTGTGCTAAGTCACTTCAGTCATGTTCGACTCTGTGCGACTGCATAGACTGTAGCCCGCCAGGCCCCTCTGTCCATGGGATTCTCCCGGCAAGAATACTGGAGGGGGTTGCCGTGCCCTCCTCCAGGGGATCTTCCTGGCTCAGGGATCGAACCCTTGTCTCTAATGTCTCCTGCATTGGCAGGTAGGTTTTTTACCACTCTCGCCACCTGGGAAGCTCATATCTTCAATATGTAAAAAATGCAGTATCTATAAAGTGCAATAAAGTAAAACACAATAAAATAACTATATCAGACTTTCCTGGTTTTCCAGTGGTTAAGACTCCAAGCTCCCACTGCAGGCAACACAGGTTCAGTCCCTGGTTGGGGAAGTTCCACATGCTGCACAGTGCAGCCAAAAAGTAAAAATAAGGAAGATGCACCTTGATTAAAATAATAATAATAATAAATAAATAAAAATCTTAAAAAACCCAATAAGCTGTGACTATTGACCTAATACTGTGTGAGTATGCATAAGGGTAACCGGATACTTTATTCTTTTTTTTGTCAAATTGTTCTTTAACACTCTTAAAAGATATTTCTTTAATGAAAAGATCCATCCTTTATGCATGCTTATTCAGGTGTTCAGTCGTGTCCAACTCTTTGCGACCCTGTGGATTGTAGCCCACCAGGCTCCGCTGTCCATGGGGATTTCCCAGGCAAGAACACTGGGGTGGGTTGCCATTTCCTCCTCTAGGGGATCTTCCTGACCCAGGGTTCAAACTTGCATCTCCTGCATCTCCTGCGTTGGCAGGCAGATTCTCTGCCACCGAGCCTGCTGGCCTGACTAATAGAATGAGCCTGTGTGACTAATGAAAGAGCTACTGTGGAGCTCTCAGTTTTTAGACAAATCATTTAACTTGATCTCATCATCCTTGTTGGTAAAAATGAGAATAAGACTTGCATTAAAATTTGCACTTGGCTCTCCTGATACTTATGTTTTAATATCCTAAAGAAATATTGATGAACAGGAGTGCTTCTTATCTTCATAGTTAATAGAACATGTCGTGGAAGGAGGTGGTGGTTAGGATCGGAATCGCATAAGCGCCTGTCAGATGCCTGCAGCCTCCCTCCTCATCTGTGAAGTGGACTTCGGTGCTGCTGTCACCGGGGAGGCTCAGAGAGCATTGCGTGGGTCTTTCCAAAACCGTGTACTTTAAGGTGAAATTCTTTCTAATTCTGTACATAGTTGGCCTTGAACATCACAGATTTGAACTGCACAGGTCCACTTGTAAGTGGCGTTCTTCTGATAAAGATGATAGAGCTACCTGATCTGATGTTGGTTGAGTCCTCAGATGCTGCACCGTGGGTGTGGAGGGCCCCTCGGAAAGCTAAATGTGGATTTTTAAATGTGGTCACGCAGGGAGTCAGTACCTTTGCCCTCCACATTGTTCAGGGGTCAACTGTATACTGAAATGTAACACTACCTCATGATGTTAAAAGCCCAGAAGAAAATTAATTGTGGCCGTTTCTCTTACTGGAGGAGGAAATGGCAACCCCCTCCAGTATGCTTGCCTGGGAAATCCCATGGACAGAGGGGCCTGGCGGGCTGCAGGCCGCGGGGTTGCAAGGGATTGGACACGACTGAGCAACGGAACAGCAGCAGCGACAACCCTCCTACAGGAAGGGTGTGGTTTGAGGGTCTCATTTCGTGATTTAGATTAGGAGTGGATACTTCCCCCCCCACCCCCCCCCCCAAGCACCAGAATGAATATTTTAGCCTTTGAGGCTAGATGGTGCCTGTCAGAACTACTCAGATCTCTTATGATAGCAGGAAAGCAGCCTTGTGGGAGGTTTAAATAAACAGGTATGGAAGTGTGCCAATATATCTTTATTCATAGAAACAGGTGAAGGGCCAGATGTGGTCCTCAGGCCATAGCTGGCCGACCTCTGATTCAGAAAGCCCCCAGAGAGCCCTGGGTGCTGCTGAGCGGAGTGCCGCGCTGCCCCGGTACTGGGTGAGCCCGAGTGACACACGTCTGGTCAGTGAGAGTCCCCGCCGGCCTCTTCGGGACCAGCACGCTGTGCTCGTCTCATCCCACAGGAGTCAGCCACAAATTTCTTTTTCATCAACGTCCTTGATATGCTTAGTCGATAACAGGTCGCTGTAACGTATGCTTAGCCAGTGGGTCAGGTATGGCTGTGAAATTTCCAACAAGAACACCAGTGATTTCTTTTGTAGCTTTCACTCTGATACATCCCTTTATGAATAACCATCTTCTTTTATAACAGTTTCATGAAATACATAAGGCAGATGTCTTGTGCAGCCTTCTCTGAGTTTTCCAAGATTCTGTAGGGTTGCTCAAAGGTAAATCATGACTTTATAACAGAAATAGTAACAAAGTCTGTGCCTTTTGGTTCTGCCTTTCAGCTGCCTGTCTGCTCTATAATGTGTCTGTAATTTAGGTCAGGGTTGCCTCAGCCCTTCCCTTTGGTCTCAGAAACCCAGCAGGAGAAGGCACGTTTTGGGATTGAAAGGCCTGTGCACAAAGGACTTTTGTCCCCAAGTCTGTCTCGCAGAAGGACTCCAGGAGTCAGGGCACATGTCTGATCTGCGTGGCCTGGTTCCCTTTTGGGTAGAAGGAAGATGCTAATAAAGAAGAGGGAAGAGACAGGAGCTGCCATTCTGGATGAGTCCCCGAAGCCTCTTAGTGACACGTGTGATTCACAGGCTGCAAGTGGCCGGTCTGGACTTGCCAGTCGGCTTAACTTTGCTCCATATTTGGACTCTATTAAAATGTCCTCACAGAAGCAAAAACTAAAATCAACATGTACCGTGGAAAGTAGAGTTGAGGGGAAGTAAGTTCAGTCATCAAAATCTAGCATGTTCGTAGCAGAACTTCCACCAATACAGTTATTTCCTCACAAACTTACACTGTTGTGCCCTTGCTGGTCTGCTTAGCCAAGGTGGTTTTGTGTTTCTGTGAATGAAACATTCTGTACGTCAGACTCTAAGTGCCTGTGATTATTGTTTCTGGTTTAATGAGCTCTTAAATCTTCCTCCACCACACTCTTGCTCCTAAACTAAAGTTGGATCTAGAAATGCTTTATGTGCAATGACTAAATTTGGAAGAATGCTTTGTTGGCATTTTTTTGCTTTCTTTTCTAAACTCAGTCTTTTAGGTATAAAGACATCACTTAAAGATTTTAGAAGTTGTTCTTTTAGGAAAGCAGGCTTCTGAGGTGGGAGTGTAGCCACAGATACAGCAGCAGAGACCCAATAAAAGAAATCTAGGTGTCCCACTTTCTACGTCCCTGCTTCCAATCACCCCCCACCCAATCCCTCATCTTTTCCTGCTCAAAAGGAAGCTGAAGCTTAGGTTCTGGAGCTTCACTGTCAACAGCTCTAATGCTTTCTCCAGCTCCTAGGTCTTTGTCTTTGCTTTGCTTTTTTAATGGTTGTTTGTTACTTTGTTCAGCTGTGTTGGGTCTTCGCTGGGCAGGAGGGCTCTCTGGTTGACCTGCAGGTTCAGTGGTTGCAGCTCGGGCTTCACTGCCCCGCAGCAGGAGGGATCGCAGTTCCCCGAGCAGGGATGGATCCGAGAGCCCATTGGAACCCGTTGGAAGGCAGGTTCTTCACCCCGGGACCCCCAGGAAGTCCCTCCCTGCTCTCTGCCCTTGTCTTTGCTTTGATGGGATGAGGAACAGCCCGCCTTTAGGTGAGATTGGGTAATAAATTAGTTCTTGAGTAAGTGGGCATCATTGAGAATGAGGCAAGGTGGAAGGGAGGAAATGAGTGTAGGGTGGGACCAGGCAGAGCTGGGGTGGAGGAGAGAGAGGAGTCGGTCAGCAGGGCCAGGGAGACGCAGACAGTGGCTAAACAGAATCAGTGCAGTCCTGGCTTAAACTCTTCGCAGAAGTGGTCTTGAGGGGTCAGCACTGTCTTAGCAAGAACCAGTGAGGCCACAGTACCATCGTTTCCTTTTCTGCGGGGGTCGGGGGTGGCACATGTCCCCTGCATGCGAACCTTCAGGCTGTGAGCTTTCAGAGATGTGAAAGTGCCTTGGTGCGTCTGGTCTGCACGCTGTGAGTGAGGTCGTCCCTGGCCCTCCATCCCCTGCTGACGATCCTTCAGCTCTGCCCTCTCCCACCCCTCCTGCCCCCTCCAGGCAGAGACGCTCCTTGCTGTTCACGCAGTGCCAGCCCCTGTATGCCAGCTGTTGCACTGTACTTGAGTACTTTCCAAGGCGCTGTACTGTAAGACTTAAAATGTTTCATTTTTTTATGTGTAATTTTTGAAAAGTATTATATACCTATCACAGTACAGCGCTACGTAGCCGATTGTGTTGCTTGGGTACCTGGGCTAACATCATTGGACTTAGGAACAAATTGCACTGAAGCGAACTCGCTTAGCGTGGAGCTCATCCATATGTAGGAGACTTACTGTAGTTAATTAAATCAAGGTGTGGAGTTAATTTGGGGGGCTTCCCTGGGCTCAAATGGTAAAGAATCCGCCTGCAGTGCAGGAGGTCACCTCCAGCACAGGAGACCCGGGTTCGATCCCTGGGTCTGGAAGATCCCCTGGAGGAGAAAGTGGCTACCATCTCCAGTGTTCTTGCCTGGAGAATCCCATGGACAGAGGAGCCTGGTGGGCTACAGTCCGTGGGGTTGTAAGAATCAGACACAACTTAGCAATTAAACCACAACCAGAGTTAAGTTTATTTAGATTTTCACAGATTATTTGAGCAGGAGTTTCTGGAGCCTGTAAGCTCCGTGAGGGCGCAGAAATAACGCAGCGGTGTCTGTTGGGCTGCTGATGTGTTCAGTCGCTCAGTCGTGTCCAGCGCTTGTGACCCTGTGGTCGCGACGTGCCAGGGTCTCTTGTCCTCCACGGTCTCCTGGAGTTTGCTCACTGACTCACGTCCGTTGAGTCAATGATGCTATCTAACTGTCTCATGTTCACTTGTTGGATAAATAAATACCATGGGAACTTCCCTGGTGGTCCGGTGGCTGAGTCTCGGAGCTCCCAACGTAGGGGAAAGCGTGCGTCTCTCAGTCGGGTCCGATTCTTTGCAACCCTGTGGACGGTAGCCCGCCAGGCTCCTCTGCCCATGGGATTTTCCAGGCAAGAACACAAGACTGAGTCGCCATTCCCTTCTTCAGGGGATCTTCCCAACCCAGTGATCAAACCCAGGTCTCCTGCATTGCAGGCGGATTCTTAACTGTCTGAGCCCCCATGGAAACCCCGAGATTTGGCACAGCCAAATAAACAAACAGACATTAAAATAAATAAATACAGTGGTTAAGTTCATAGCCACTGGAGGTATCCAGCCATAGGCTGAGAGGGTCATTTGGCTCCAGGATTATACCGAGGATACCAGTACTTAGAAAGGGGTTGGACTGGTTTCTCCTAACCCCCCCACCCCCACCCCCACCCCCCAGAAAAAGCCGTTCTGAAAAGCGGTAAGCTTTTCTGACAGCTCAGCCGTAACCTTGAATTGGAGAAACACCACTCTGACATCCTGCCATGGAGCTTACAGCACCACCATGCTGGCCCATCGTGGGGGGCAGGAGGACTGTCCCCGCAGCGGCCGCGTCCGAGCCGCCAGCTTCAGGCTGCGGGCAGGCTGTCTGATTCCCGCTTACTGACATTTTTTTGATGGCAGTCGTGTTCTTCTCCAGTCTGTGCACAGCAGAGGGCAAAGGCCGTGGGAGACACTTTCTAAAATCGCTATCGTGAAAACAAGTGGAAGAGAAATTGCTTGCTCATCAGCCTCCCTGCCTGGCCCGAGTCCAGAGCTGTTATGAACTGGGCCTTGAGGCTGCCCGCCCCGCGACGCTGAGCAAGTGCGCCTCACGCCTGGGTGTCCGGAGCCCAGCCACCGGGGACCTTGTCCCCTGCTGGTGCCCCTCCCAGGCTGAGCGGTTCGGCTCCCCGCCCCTGCAGCTCCTTCCTCGGCCTCCAGGACCGCGCTTCACAGAGGGAAGCAGGGGGAAAAAGGCCAGATGTCAGACAGGGCCCCGGAGTGCCTCCTTGAAATGCGGGGGGGCCTCCCTCAGGGCCAGCTGTCGGGGTCCCCTCGGTGTTCCCGTGGGACTCGGCAGTGAGCCGGCAGCAAGCAGAGTCGTGGGTGGCCGAGGTTCCGCAGGTTTGAATCACCCCCTTAGCGTCACTGAGCCACAGGGGTGTGCCGTCGGGGTCCGTGGGGGGCCGCGTCCCAGCCGGGGAGCAGCACGACCTTGGGAGTCAGCGGTGTGTTCTGAGTGGAGAGGTTCGGGGGGGACACCCAGCAGAGAGGGAACCAAGCCTGGGATCCTGGTGGAGTTCAGGCAGGGGTGCTGGAAGAGGAGCTGGGAAGGAGTTTCCATGTTTAGATGCGGGTGAGGTGGTCCTGGTCTGCCCTGGGGGGACCCCCGAGGAGCACCCTGTTGGCTGAAGAAGTGAGCCCTGAGCCCTCCCTGGCGCTGGAAACTCCTGGACCTGCAGACTCTCGGGGTGGGGTCACTCTCCACCTGGGTCTGGGGCAGAGGGCAGGGGTTTGAATGGTCTCAGCCTGTATCGTAGGTGAAACTAGCAGAGTGGTAGTTTGGGAAGCATTGTGGAGAGCAGCTTTGCAGCTGGATGGCCAAGGGACAGACTTGCCCGTGGCCGTCGCCGCCATGCTGAAGGGTCGGGGTGGGGGTCGGGGGACGAGCAGGCTTCCCTTTAGCACTGTCTGCTGTCCTCAGGCAGCTTCCAGGCCCTGGTCAGTGGGAGCAAAAGAGCCCTAGAAGGAGGTGAACGAACCTTTGTAGTTCAGGGCCCACTGTTTTCTGGAATAGAGGCTCGGGTGAGCTCTTTAACTTTATTTCTAAATGATCTTCAGGGCCAAGAGTTTGCTGATTCAGCCAGTGGTAGGGGCTTCTCTGGTGTCTCAGCGGGTAAAGAACCCGCCTACAATGCAGGAGATGAAAGAGACACAGGTTCGATCCCTGAGTGGGTAAGATTCCCTGGGGGAGGAAATGGCAACCACTCCAGTCTTCTTGCCTGGAGAATCCCATGGACGGGGGAGGAAATGGCAACCACTCCAGTCTTCTTGCCTGGAGAATCCCATGGACAGAGGAGCCTGGCGGGCTACAGTCCATGGGGTCACAAGGAGTCAGACACAACTGCGCACGCACACACCGCTCCTCTTACAGAATCACCCTGTTGGTCTCACCACCTCTGGAGAAAATCAGGGCTGCGTGTAGACGGTCTGCCTGGCAGCCAATGCGGGTTGATGAGGGAGGATGTGAAATTGTATGGTTTTACTAAAGGGCCCGATGTTGTCTCTGAAATGCAGGTGAAGCCTTACAATGTGTACGTCACAGTTGCCTACCCACCGGACACAGATACCCCCGGGTTTGCAAAAGAAAACCAGACCAAGGTCAGTATGGCTCCCGGCCCCGTTTCCAGGCTCGAACGCTGGAAACCCCTTTTCCTGTTTTCTGTCTTTCCACCCTTCAGCTTTCAGGCATTTTCGTCAGAAGATTGAACTTATGCTTATGTTGAGGCAGGAGGCCTCAGAACTTTCTGGAACTTTCATTTGAAATCTTGGAGGCTATAGCCCTGTTTTCTTTGGGGGTTTTTTTGGCAGTGCTTCACAGCTTGTGGGAATCTTAGTTCCCAAACTAGGGATTGAACCCAGGCCCTTGCAGTGGAAGTGTTGAGTCCTAACCACTGGACCAGGAGGAAAGTCCTGGTGTGACCCTGTTTTCAAAGGCCATTTTTGCTAAGAATCTTCCGGCTTGATTTAACGAATAAGGTGTTTTCTTTCTGATGGAGAATACAGCTTGTATTTTTAACTAACAAGTAATAGACCTCGGCTTCCCAGGTGACGCTCGTGGTAAGAACTGGCCTACCAATGCAGGAGACTTAAAAGAGACGTGGGTTCGATCCCTGAGTGGGGAAGAATTCCATGGACAGAGGAGCCCGGTGGGCTCCGACATGACTTAGTGACTTAGCGTGACACATAATACTCTTTAATGATAGTATTTTCTCCTCTGGACTTAATTTCATTTAAGGACTCAAGTAGTTGCTGATCCATTGTCTCTGCTTGGAGGGCTAATGGGTGCCTCAGACGTAACATTTCAAAAACAGCACTTTCAGTTCCCTCTCGCTCCCCCTTGCTATTTTCCATCTCGTTCCTGGTGCCCAGCATTCTCTCAGCGGCTCAGGCTGGAAGCCCTGCAGCCAGCCGTGATGCCGCCACCCTGGGCTCTGCTCT
Source organism: Cervus elaphus (assembly GCF_910594005.1). Classification (NCBI taxonomy): domain Eukaryota; kingdom Metazoa; phylum Chordata; class Mammalia; order Artiodactyla; family Cervidae; genus Cervus; species Cervus elaphus. The sequence continues at coordinate 63,551,562 of NC_057841.1, read as the reverse complement.
CAGGACCTGTCCCCACTCTGACTTCTTTAAACTGCGGATGTCACTACTATCCCAGGAGTGTGAGTCACCGATATTTTCTCCCAAACTGCTCTAATGGCCTTCAACTTGGTCTCCCTGCTCCTAGTTCTTACCCCCTGGAGTCTTTTTCATAGCATAGCTAGTGATCCTTTTAAAGGACAAGTCAGCTCTTGTCACTCCCCTGTTCAAACCCCTCTTGTGAGTAAAAAACCAAAAAACAAAACTTAAAAAACCAAAACCACAAAAGACCAAAAACCCTTGTGCAGCATGGTCTGATAGAATGTTCTAGAATGGTGGGAGTGATCCATGTCTGCAGCTCTGTAATGCAGTCACACTGTGGCTGTTAAACGCTTGGGTGCCACTAGTGGGACCAGGCACGGAATGTCTAATTTTATTTCATTTGAAGTTAGAATTAAATTCCACATGGTGGTGTTGATAGCATTCTGCAGCGTGCGGCTCCCCGGGCTCCCAGCTCGCTGGGAGTAGAAGCCAGGGGCCTCGAGCCGTTTAGGTCCCCGTCTAGACCTCGGCCACTCGTCTTCTCGGCCTCAGCCGCCGGAGCTCCGTCCGCCCCGCAGCCTGCTGGCCAGTCCCACGTGTCGGCTACGCTCTTGCCGCCCTCTCCCTGGGCGTTCGCGTGGATCTTCCCCCTGTGTTTCTTTTTACCTCTGTGCAGCCGTCACCCTGGGAAGGACCTCCCTGACTTTCTGCGTCTCAGCGTCCCCGCCACGGGATGCTCACCATCCTCCGCCCTGCCTTTATCGTCCTCCGCGGTGTTTTCTCGCCTCTGGACTTTAATACGATGACTGTCAGTCATCCCGAGCCGAAAGCAGGCTCTGTGCTTTGTTCAGGGGAGCCTGCCTTGACGCGTAGTAGGCACTCTGAGCAAGTGGGGAAGAAAGGAGTCAGTCAGAACTCCCCGCTTTGAACTTGGTGTTGATGGGTTTTCTTCTCTTTTGTAGTGATTCTCACCAAGTGTGAATCTGCACCACATAAAAACCAGCACTGAAGCTCCTTGGGCTGTAATTTTCAGAAAGATGTCTATGGTTTAGAAGCTTTTCCCCCTCTTCATTTCTTTTTGACTCTGCTTCTTAAAATGACTACTATTTCAAAGAAATAAATTTAACCTGAATGCCCTGTTTTAGAATAAGGGAAATCTGCTAAGCAGATTTGCGACATTTGATAAGTGGTCTTTTAGGTAGAAGCCAGAGCTGACAACAGGTGGTGATTTCTCCGGGAAGATCTGATTCTGATGTTAAATTGTTTTTTGTTTTTCCTCCGCTAGAATGTTGGGCGGACTTCTATGGGTAGATGAAATTTAGCCTTGCTCCGTGAGTCCTGTAGGGGGCGCACAGTGCTTTGACCTCTGCCGCGGGTCTGGCAGCCCGTGGTCCCCTCGGCCTGGGGCCGTGGGAGAGGATGGCTCCTTCAAAAGGACTTTTCTCTTAATTCAGGTTCATCAAGAAACACTGGACTTTTATGAGCTCTACGCTTTTCTATTTTAAGGAAATAAGTTCTGGTTTTTATTTTATTTTTTCAAGCCCACATGGTAAATAAAATTTACTGTTTCATACCATTTAAGGCTTAAGTTTTGAAACTTCTAACTGAAACTCCCGTCTAAAGAATTTTTGAGCACATGGGTTGCATGTCGCTCCAAAGATTTAAAAATAAAAAGACAAGGCGGGGTCTTTTTTTTTTTTTTCTTTCGTGTTTTAAATGAAGCTCTGACGTTTCTCATTGAAATCAGGACTCACGTCCACAGAGAGTAACTGGGGAACTGAAGGGCTGAATTTTACACAGTAACCAGGTAGAAACTGATCTGGAATCCAGATGGACTTGGTTCTAAAATTAGGAATCTGTTCTAAGATAGAAAACTAGAATTATGTATAAAGTAGGGGAGGAGGACTGTCAAAATTATTTACTTTTTAATGCAGTGGGTATTGATAATGTCTATTTTTTTTCACCTTTTTAGCCTTTAGAGACCCGTCTTATTTCAGAGACCACATCGGTCTGCAAACCAGAACAAGTGGCCAAACAAATTGTTAAAGATGCCATAGTAAGTAAAACCCTTGTTCCTTTGTTAATTGTTACAGTACTGTATTTCCAAAAAGGTATTTGTCCCAGGGTTTATTTCAGAATATAAAATTACTAGCATTTTGTGTGTGTGTGCACTTAAATTCATCATATCTAATATCATAGACTGTTCTTTTCTTCCCTGGTTAATTCCATGTTAATAAGCTCTGGAAACTAGTTATATATCTTTTTTTTTTAATTTAGCTTTTTGGTTGCACTGGGTCTCTGTTGGTGCGTGCGGGCTTTCTCTGCTTGTGGCGAGCGGAGGCTCCTCTTCCTGGTGCTGCAGAGGCTTCTCCCCGCGGAGGCTTCTCTGCTGAGGAGCGTGGATGCTCCAGGCGCCCTAGCTTCTGTCGCTGTGGCTCCCGGCTCTGGAATCTGGACTCAGCAGTTATTGGCACACAGGCTTAGTTCCTCTGCGGCATGTGGGATCTTCCCAGACCAGGGATCGAACCTGTGTCCCCTGCACTGGCAGGCGGATTCTTATGCACTGGACCACCAGGGAAGTCCCATAGTTGTATTTCTTAATCTTAGGAGCAGGTTAATCAGTCTGAGAACCTTAGTTCTTTGAAAGGAAAACGAGATTTACCTGTGATGTGTAAACGGTTTGCACTATAGACTGTGTTTGGCATGTTGTCATCTTCGTTCTCTGCCACAGTATTTTCAATTCTAGATTATTTTAGGTGTCTTGCTGCCACACTGGTTTAAGGATTTTCCTTTCCCTTTCCTGCTTCCCAGTATCGTTTTCCCAAATGTTTACTAACGAGAAAGTGCTGCCGGCCCCCTCAGCCATTGTCCTGTCAGCTTGGCTGGTGCCCTTCCATGTTCCAGAGTTTATTCAGAGTCCAAACGGTCTTTCTCGAAACCAGGTGCTGTTCTGTAGGACGATGATGGGCCACAAGCTTTTTGGCAGCATTCCTGTTAACCCACAAGCAGAAAAATATACATGTCCAGGGGACATGTAAACATGCATGTCATCCTTAGGCCCACATTGGATTTAGGAAACTTAGGGACAATTGGAACAAGAGGTGTCGGCTGGCTGGACCTTGGCCTTGAAGGAACGTCCGTTGCTTGTTTAGGCCGAACCCAGCAGACTACAGGAAGCCTTGAAGGCTATTAAAACATCTGCGGACGTGGGAAGGACTTTGCCTTGATTGTGTTCAAAGGCGTAGGAAGATGGCACCAGTGGATTGGGCGGACTTTGTTTTTCCTGCTTATCTGAAGTCAAAGCAAACACGCTCCATGTTTTTAATGATTCGAAGCAGCTCTTTGTATTTTGGCAGGATTCCTTTAACCTGGAGGTTCTCACGCTTTTTTCATCTCTTGAGCACTTTCCACCCTAAACTTGTCCACGACCCCAGAGAACTTTTGGTTCCATGGCTTATCCTTATCAATATTTGCTACATCAGAAAGTGAAAGTGTGTCATTTTGAAAGGATTTATTTATTCATTTTAAGTGACAATGATACCAGAGGGATGGGATGGGGAGGGAGGTGGGAGGGCGGTTCAGGATGGGGAACACATGTAAGTCCATGGCTGATTCATGTCAATGTGTGGCAAAAACCACTACAATATTATAAAATAATTAGCCTTCAGCTAATAAAAATAATTGGGGAAAAAATAAAATGACAATGGTAAATTCAGTGTATTTTACTGTAACATTTTTATAACAAAAAGTTATTTTTCAAAACAAAACTTAGGGGGAAGGGCGGCATTGTCTTTCATCCCACCAGCCTCTTTAACGTCTGTGCTGGAGGAGAGCGGCTGCCCCGCACTCGTCTGTCGTGTCCTTCTGCGTGAAGGGCGCACAGTGAGGCTGGCCGTGCAAAGACGGTGGCTGGAACAGGAAGGGAGACTCTAGGCTTTTCAGATGATTGTGAACATTCCTTTTTTTTTTTTTAAATAAAAGCTAAACTAGATGAACAGTAGTTTCTTAAAGGTCAGTTCAATATGAAATTGGAAATTCAAGCAATGAGCCTCTTGTTCTCTGCTTCATGACAGCGCCTTGCGCTGTTTTGTGCCCGTTCATGATTTTGTAACATTATATATTCGTCCTTGGGAAAATACGGATTCGCTGAGTTACCCAAAAACATCACATGCATTCATATCACTGCTGATCTTATGATAGAAGTCTTTCTGTAACTGAGAAACTGACAGCCTCAAAATGGCAGACACACGTCTTCCCGAATTCTGGCTCAGATTTGCACATGGACTACAAAAGCTGCCAGTTTTCCTTGAAGCGACAGTCGTTTCATTCATTTTCTGCTAGGAACCTTCCAAGTCCCCCGTCTGAATGACCACAGGTTGTCAGTCGTGGTTCTTGCTGTAGAAGCGGCCCGCGGGCACAGCGGGACCCTTCCTCCCCTGCATGGTGGGAGCAGGGCTCGGCCGGGAGGCGTGCGTCCCCTTCCACTGGCGCGGAGCGTGAGGGGCGCGCCCGTGGCTTCCTTGTCGTGCAGGATAGTATGAAGACGTGTCCCCGAGTGGCAGTGGCTTCCTGTGCGGTCCAGGGGCGCTTCGTCGTCTGTTTTACACATAGTAGGGTACTTACGTCAGTCCTGGCGTCCCAGCTGGTCCCAGCCCTCCTTTCTCCCATGGTCGTCTGTATGTCTGTGTCTCTATTTCTGCTCTGTGAATAAGTTCATCTGTACCATTTTTCTAGATTCCACATATATGTGTTAATATGCGATATTTGTTTTTCTCTTTCTGGCGTAGGGACCTCCCCCCCTGTGGGACCTAAATGGGGGGGAGACCCAGTGGAGGGGAGGGTGTGTGCACACTTGTGACTGAGGCATATGTCTCTACAGAAGTAAACACACCAATGTAAAGCAACTACACTCCAACTAAAAAAAAATTCAGGAAAGAAAATGTCCTCCAGGGTTGAGACTGAACAAAACAATTCATTTTACTGCTTAACAAGTGCAGTTTTAAGCAAAACTGACCTTTAACATTTTTTTTGAGATTTGAACAATTTGTTTTCTTCCCGTGTTTCCTGATCATTGTAAGTGTTCGGGACAGTGGGGAGGCGCCACCACCGTGGGCCGTGCTAACAGACAGCAGCATTTCCATCTGTGCAGGTGTCACGGGGTGAGAAAAGGCGATTGCCGTCTCAGCGTTGGCATGACTGTGGTTTTCTCTTCGGGAAGGGTCTCCCGACACTCAGGGTCCGTGGCCCACATGTTGAGACGTGTCTGTCCAGCCGCCCCAGCCTGTCTGCCAGGGCTGTGTTCACCCGCGAGGTCACGCGTGTGCCCGTGACCGCGCCTCCCCCGACCTGAATGGACACACTTCCTCATTTCTGACGGGCTGAGCTGATTCCTTTCCATCATGCTACCACTGCCTCTTTCCTTCCTTTCTGTTTCAGCAAGGGAATTTCAGCAGTTCCATCGGCTCCGACGGGTACATGCTCTCGTCGCTGACCTGCGGAATGGCTCCGGTGACGTCCATCACGGAAGGGCTCCAGCAGGTGAGCTGTGCCGGGGCCTCAGGACAGACGGACACCCAGACGGACAGCCGGGCCTCTCACTGAACCTCAGTGGGCAAAGGCTGAGGGAAGACACGGCAGCTTTATCTGAGGATGTGAAGAGTTGTTACTGAAGTATCAGCTTTTTTCTTCCTCTACCTGGGAGAAGTAAATAGGAAATATTTTTAAGTTGTTTAGTCACCAAGTCACAGCCCACCAAGTCCCTTTGTCCGTGGGCTTCTCCAAGAACACTGGAGTGGGTCGCCATGCCCTCCCCTAGGGCATCTTCCTGACCCACAGATGGAACCCAAGTGTCCTGAGTTGGCAGGCAGATTCTTCCCCGTCTGAGCCACCAGGGAAGCCAGGTTAAAGATGTAACGTGAGGACTTGAACTGGGAAGAAGCCTCCCACGTGGCGCTGCAGGTGTAGAGAGAAGGCACCTGCTCTGCTATTAGGGTGTTAATCTGGTTTTCCTCTGAGGACGCTTCATCTTCTGGGTTTGGAAAATGGAAGTCTCTGTCTTTATGGGGTGTGTGCATGATAAGTTGCTTCAGTCATATGCGACTCTGCAACCCTAGGGAGCCAGCCAGGCTCCCCTGGGATTGTCCATGGGATTCTCCAGGCAATAATACTGAAGTGGGTTGCCATTTCCTTCTCCAGGGGATCTTCCCCACCCAGGGTTCGAACCTGGGTCTCTTAAATCTCCTGTACTGGGAGGCAGGTTCTTTACCACTAGCGCCACCTGGGAAGCCTGGGAAGTCTAGGGGTTAGAGGTGGTCTTGCCTGAAAGCCCCAGGATATTAGACCAGAAACTTTCCAGTGAGTCAGACCCCAGAAGCTCAGGGAGGTAAGTCAAGGGTGCGATGCAGTCCCTGCCCTCACGGAAATTACGGTTCATCCAGCAGAGACATAAGAATTAACTGCTCCTTGACGAGCCTGCTGCCGCGTCTGCTGCTGGCACATCAGCGGTAAGGCAGCAGCCTCTGGACCCCAGGCGGCCTGCGGTCTGGTGGGAGAGACTGAGGAGACCGCTGAGAGCGAGCCGGGCAGCGCGGTGAGGGCTTTCACAGAAAGACCGCGCGCGGGTGACGGAGGGGAGACGGGGCGGCGTATGACAGAAGGCTGTGGTCAGCCTCGTCCACCCCGGAGAGGCCCGACGAATCGGGTGCGGGGAGAGGCTTGTCTTCTCCCTCTGCTTCTCTCAGAGGAGAGCCTCGGAAGCCCCGGGGGCCCAGTGGTTGGGTCCACACTGTCGCCGCATGGCGTGCAGATGCAACCCCTGCTCAGGGAACTGAGACCCTGCATGCCTTGTCGTTTGGCCAACAACAGAAGAGAGCAGTCACTAAAGTTCTTGTAGGTGTTTATAGAGAATGTGAGCAGAAGCCCATGAGTTCCCACAGACCTGCTCTCCACTCCCTCGCAGTGTCTCCTGTAAGCAAGTCTTGCATGTTGGTGTGGCTCTCTGTTACAACTGATGAGCTAGTATTGAAACGTTCTTACCACCCGAAGTCCACAGCTTGCCTTGGGATTTATTCATGGTGTCATCCATCTGTCGTTTATCCATCCTGTGGGTTCTGATGACTATAGAGTGACCCATATCCAGCATTAAAGTGTCCTACAGATAATCCACTGCCCTGAATATTGCCCTGTGCATGCTAAGTCACTTCAGTCGTGATCGACTGTTTGTGACCCTGTGGACTGTAGCCCGCCAGGCTCCTCTGTCCACAGGATCATCCTGGCAAGAACACTGGAGTGGGTTGCCATGCCGTCCTCTGGGGGGCCCTCCTGACCCAGGGACTGAACCCACATCTCTTATATCTCCTGCATTGGTAGGTGGGCTCTTTACCGCTAGGACCACCTGGAAGCTCTGAATATTCCCCTGGGTCCACCTGTTTCTGAAATCCTGGCAACCACTGATGTTTTCACTGTCTCCGGAGTTTGCCTTTTCCAGCTTCCCTTTGGTTTTTACACTTTTCAAAATTATCCTTCTGCCTACTTGAGAGAATCAGGTCGTTTTTGAGACTTGATATGAAAAACAGCAGACCCTCATCCCGTATACCCATTCACCCTTCTCAGAAGCAGTCTTTTAGCTGCCCTTTTAGCCGGACCTTCTGACCTTTACCTCCTTGTCTCTGGAGCGGACACTCCATGGAGGCGTCCAGCTGGTTTCTTGGTTCTGGATCAGGTTGGTATCCTGCTGAAAGGTGCACATGGAGCTCTCCTTTCTGACCCTGTTCTCCTTGCTCACCCACCCCCCCACGCTTACCCTCCCTTTTTAGTGATACTGTGATTTTGGTTAGATCTGTACTGAGATAACCATCATTAGGGCTATTTCAACACTATTCACAGCTGAACTATGTAATACACACAACCCATTCTCCTTTCTTGTAGTCTTTTTTATCTTTCCCTGAAACGAAAGGTTAGCTGGCCTTTTACTAGGCATTATTCATAATGATTGTGTTCATCTCCTCTTAGAAATATCAGATACTCTGTCAGTTTCACCTTCTGGAAGGAATTCCTCGCGGAGCCTTCTGACCTGCTGTCAGGACTGGCTGCGTCCCCGAGTCTGGCACTTGGGTAGCCCTGGCCCCCCTTCGCGGTCACCCCGGGGACCCTCCGCCTCTTGTCAGCATTGGGTCCCCTGCTTCCTTGTATCACAGGATGTTGCCTTTCTCTGTCGAGGCCCTTCTCTTTGGCTGCTTCCCTCTTCTGGTAGCTTCCTGAAAAACGGGTGCCGCTTGGGAGGCGGTTTTTTTGTGGCATTTCTGCATGGTTTGTGGGATTTTTGTTCCCTGACCAGGGATGGAACCCAGGCCCTCAGCAGTGAAAGCTTGGAGTCCTAACCACTGGATGACCAGGGAATTCCTGGGAGGCAAATTTTTTGATGCTTTATATCTTTGAAAATGTTTCTCTTTGTAGTTTCCTGCCTTTTAAAAGTTGCATTTATAAGTGTTACAGTGAGAGTCCCTTAGTGGAAAGGGCGAAAATTAATGGGTATGGTTAATTGCTTTCTTAATCTGAGACAGTAATTGCTCTTTTTGAGTTGGTTGTCTGCCCAGGTCTGGAGTGAGCTGGTGACGGCTGGCACTGGTCATTCTCAGCGCCTGGCATAGGGTCTGCCTTTTACGATCAGTACATAAACCTTAAACCAAGAAGCCTTGATTGTAGTTTGGATATTTGAGATGCTTCTTTGGATCCTCCCTAGCTTGGAGAATCCTAAGACTACTAAGAATCTCTGTTTTGTTCTTTGTATAATCTGTATGTATTTTTAATAACTGGACAACTATTTTGTCATTACCTGTGGTCTGACAGGCCCTGTGCTGTCCAGTGGCTCAGAGCAGACAGCTTTTGTTCTCTGTGTTCTGCTGGTGCTGACAAAGTTTTCATCATATATCCTTACCCTTGGAGCAGATCGGAAGATACGTCTTAGGGACTACGTATCAGAGACGCATCCGAAAATCCCGTGAGACAGATGCACGAGCTGTCCTGTCGTGTGAGCTCACGGGTCTCTCTGTCTCGCAGGTCGTCACCATGGGCCTCTTCCGCACGATCGCGTTGTTTTACCTTGGAAGTTTCGACAGTATTGTTCGTCGCTGCATGATGCAGAAGGCGAAATCGGAAACTATAGACAAAACTGCCTAATTCTTACCCCTTGGAAAAAGACTGTCTGAATTATTTACCAGCTTGCTGCTAAGTGGGACACAGTTTTGGGCTTGCAGACACTTATGTCTTGCTTTCTAATCTGTGAGATTGGACCAGTGATCTTCAGAAACCTGGCTGCAAGCAAGGGGATCGCCGTTCAGCTCCAGACTATTATTGATACTATGCAAATACGGAGGAGACCACTTGATTCTCCCAGGTGGAGAGGTGATGGTAAGGGAACTCATAGCATGTCAGCAGGATTCCGGAATGATCATTGAAATGTTTTCTTCTATTCTATTTTTTCCCGTTAGAAATCATGTCCAGAAATGGGTTTCTGGGACCTTTTCTTTTTTTCTTGTTCTGTTTTTTAACTTGGTGTGTTTTATTCCAGATGCATTTTACACATTGCCGTGGGGTCTGAATGCATAATAATGTCCCTGACTCACTCTGATGCTGGTGGTCCCTTGTGGTTTCTTTCTCTTTGATCCCATAAAACTACACGGGGGATGGGAGAGGACCATACAGAGGAACGAAGGAGATAAATATTTTCCAGTAGGAAAAAAATAATGATTTTTTTTTGTCTTCTTTAGACTTGAATGCTTAGGGCACGTCTCAGTTTTCATTCATGGAGAAAGGCAGCCTCCTAAAATATTTCCTGAAGAGAAGTAAAACCTTAGAAGCTTAAAAGTTTACAGTTTCTTCAATAGCCATAATGACCCGAAGCTCACCCATTCCATTGTAGTTTCTTATTCTTCCCATGTCTTCCTTTCCAATTTTGCTTAGACTGCTATAATATTTTTAGAAAAAAAGAAAAGAGAGACACCAGTTTTTTTCCTTGACTTTTTAAATTAATTAATGAATTTATTAAAACAAGTGAAAAAGTTAGGAAGTGTGACCTTTGTCTCCTCGTAGCATATATGTAGCTTTTAAGAAAGACAGAAGGGGGAGTTTGCTGCTCCAGCAGTTAAGACTCTGCCCTTCCAATGCAGGGGCACAGGTTCGATCCCTGGTGGGGAACTAGGATCCCACATGCCATGTGGCACAGCAAAAAAAAAAAAAAAAACCGCTGACAGCATATTTCAGTTTGGGGTTTTCCCTGAGATGGCCACGTGGGTTTCCCCCTTCGTTGTGTTCATGTGGTGCCTTAGCCCGATCCATGTTTGTGTTGAACCTTACTTGCACTGCAGAGGTAGATTCCATCTGGCCAAGGTGTATAGTCATTTTAATATGCAGCTGAAGCAATACCCTTACAGACCCACCTCCTTATAAAATAAGGTAGAAAATGTACCCCTTTCCGTTTTCTCCGGCGTTGGAGGGGCTCCTGCGGAGGTGCGGGCGCTGGCAGCAGCCTCAGTTTACTCATTGAGGAAAAAACTGTAGGATGACAAGGGCTGCCAGATGTTGAAGATGCTTGTTTGTTTCTGAAATAAGACGATCGCCCTGTTTTTCCATGACTCCCCCTCCGACCTTGAGAACATCTCCACACCGCGTGTTAAGAAAGCCCAGCCATCGCTGGCACAGCGGAGGCCTGGACACGCTGTTCCTCTCCGGACACGGGGCCGCTGTCCGTGGGCAGAATTCCGCAGCGAGGGCCCGGGGAGGCTCAGCCCGCGAGCCGCTCCGTCAGCGGATGCGCTCTTCGACCTGAGACTTGAGGGCGGCACTGGCCTTGTACCGGGCCCGCCCTCTCGCACACACTGTGAGTTTATGCATCTCTACATTCCAGTTCCTTTTAGTGAGAAAAGACCACTGCTTTGGAAGAAGGAATTTTTTTTTCTCTTGTTCAAAAACAGCAGCTGTACAAGAGATTAAAGATCTGAACACTATGACAAAGCTTTTCTGCTCTTGAGTTTTTGAACTCTTGACTTTCAAATGACTTAATTTTTACAAAGTAAGATTTTTAACGGCTTTTATCCACAGTGTCTTTAAAAGACACAAGAACGGCACGTGTTCAAACACTGACAGAGACAGAAGAAATGATTATTTAATATATAAGTTGCTTGGGATGACTTCATTGCAGTCTGTGGGGGTTGGTTGAACCCATAAAGTTTTCATGAATCTTTCAGCCTTCAGGAGCCATCATTTGCAAGTTCTGTCGAGTCATGTTGGGCAGCTTCTAAAAGGGAGTAATGACTGTATTTTCCTCGTTCGCAGAAAACAGTTACAAAGTAAAAGCTGGGTGTTTCTCAATTTTATTCTTCTCTCCTAAGTGTTTCTTGAATGTGGGTGTCTTCTACTGATGGTCTGTATTAAAGTCTAGTCCAAGACGGTGCATTCTTTAATCAAAGCAACCATTGCAGTAGTTAACTTCAGTATACATTTCTCAAGGTATCCTCAGAGAGTTCAGTCATTCCAGGTCACCTACTACCCGAACAAATCTAAGAGCCCCTGTTCCACAACGGAGAGATACCCCCAACCAAGATGAAACTCAAGCATTAGAGCAGGTTCTTGGAAATTGTAGCATCGGGGAATTATAGCATAAGATTCGTGGAAATATAGCATCTCTTTGTCAGAGCTGGCAAAGGTCTGCAGTTTTGTGAACAAAAAGGTTTGAAAACTGAGGTGTTCCTTTTTTTCTTCTTACACTTGGTGCCATAATTCACTTGATAGCAAAACCTGACGAGATTCCTACAGTTTTTATTTATGTCATGCCATGGGCTGTTCACTTGTCTGAAGAAATACTAACGGTTTTGATGACAGGGATTGCCCCGGACTCTGTGGAGATGTTTTTATAATATCCAGTGTAGACCCCATATTACCTTTTCAAAATGTAAAAAAAAAAAAAGAAATTTTCTTTGGATGGGGGAGTGTAGACACTTCAGAAGCATCACACAGTGACCTGGCTTCATCTAAATCGTGAAACTATTACAAGGCAAATTCTATTTTTTATCTTTTTCTGGCTCAATTCTTGTTAAGCCTTTTATTACTGATTTCTTTTTTGCTCGGAAAGAAGAGAAAGACTGAGTGAGACTGCAGATTGTTAGGAAAACTATTGGCTTTTTTTTTTTTTAAGGATCACATTGATTCAACACTTTCTATTGTGCCCAGAAGTGGACAAGTCTTACTTGTGGCAGAAGTAGTTTAATCATAATTCTGTTGAAAGGTGGGTTCTGTGTATGTGACCAACAATAGCTTATTATGTGAGTTTCAGGTCTGATGTGCCTGCCTCTGCTAGGTTGGGTTGTACTATTTTATTATAATGTATTTGTGAGTATATTTATTTTAATGTTTAACGTTATTCAGCCACTGAAATTGCAAAGTATGTTCAAGGACCCTTTATCATTGAAAAAGGTATAAAAATTCTCATTTATTTTTGCCAAAACAAAGTCAAGAGAGTTGTTCTTTTCTATATATTTTAAAATTTAACTCCCAAATCTGAAAAGAGAAGAAATTAAAAATGCTGTTACTGATGGCCCCTTTAGATGAAATTATATTTGTTTCATTACGGGTCTCTGTTTGGATCATTTATTGTTGATTCTTGGAAGTAAAAATTGGAGAGTCCGTTTCTAATATTAAATGACAAAACCTTTTTGATAATAGTTGCTTTGATTCAAAGAATTGTATGTCTTTGTCTATTCAGAAGAAGATAGTCCCATAATAATTTTTTAAAAATGAATTGTATCAACAGATTTAATTTTATTATATCATATTCCAATTTAAACATGTCTTAACTCACTTGAGGACACTTAAGCTATTCATACTTTTTGACCTAAAATGTTTGTATCTTTCTCATTTCCTTAACTTCTTAGTGACTCAGTGTTGAAAAATACCTACTAACCATAACCTTCCATATTCTGGACTAAATCTTGTTTAGTTCAGGGCAGTGATGGCAGATTTGGTATTTTGAAGAGGAGAGACTAGCTATTATATTTTCCACTTGCTTGAGGTGACAACTCTAAAGGCGTTTTTAAACTGATAAGAGTGCATATGACTATTTTGATATATAATAGAACCTGTGTTTGCTACTTTAGAAGCTTATGTGGCAGAATTGTAACCTAATTTTCATATCTTGTATTTCTGAATCATGACAAAAAATAAATGGGGAACATGCTTTACAGATTTGAAAATCTATTTCTTAGAAATGTGCATTTTTAAAGACACATTGAAGCAAAACACCAGTCTCTTTCATGATATTATCCTAACCTTGCATCTTAAACACTTGACAAGGCTTAATTTTTATCGTTTTTTAGGAAGTAGTATTTTCACAGTAGATGTTTCAGCCCTTGTTTCAGATATGTTCTGGATTTGTGTGACTCCAGTGTTGGGTATATGAATAAAAAGGAAGAAATATGGAATTTAAGAAAATTTCTTAGGTAATTATGTTTCATACACAAATTTATTTTCTGTGCTTTAAGGCTTCATATTCCAACAAGGAAATATCTTCTAGACTCTGAAGGGCATAGAAGAGAGAGATGGGAAAGAACACGCCTTAATATTTCTTGGTCCTTAAATAGAAAAATTGCGGTCACATTGAGAAGAGATGCCTTGGATGGCTTGATTGGCAAATTGAACCTTTCTTTCAGTTTAAGCAACTTGTATACGTAAATGGCATAAGATATCACCTCTGTAATTTTTATGTTTGGATGTTTAAAAAGGAAATTATTTCTTGACTTCTGTCACACTCTTGATTTTATACACCCCATTTTCTCTCATTCGGCCTGTATTTATCGAATGCCTATGAGGAGCTTGGTATCCAGGCACCGATGTAAACAGTACTGGGTGTAAACAGTCTGTCCCCTCCCCGTGAGGAGTCCGTTTCTGGTGTGTTCCCCTGCTTGCTTCTTCATCCCTCTGAAGGCTCTGATGAGTCTTCCTGGAGAAAGAGGAACTGATCCTCATTCCTTTCTTCAGGCTTCTGAACGTTATGCCACCATCGTTTGAATGCCAAGCTCTATTCTAGGCTGGGAATGTACAAAGGAAAATATGGGCCCTGCCCTCAAATAGTTTATAATCTGGGGGAGGGGGAACGCATGTCAGGAATTACATGGTGGGATTTCCCTGGTGCTCCCGTGGTTAAGACTCCACGCTTCTGATGTAAGGCGTGCAGGTTCAATCCCGATCAGGGAACTAAGGCCCCACAGTGCTGCGTAGCACTGCAAAAAAAGAAAAAGAAATTACATGGTGATCCGACAATAGCTATGACTGAGGCATCGTAACTAGCGTTGGAAGATGTAACCTGTGCCAGTCCCCGCTGTGAGCGCTTTCTGTCTGACTCACTTAGACCATGTGCTCGCCCTGCCGTGGCGCCTCACCCCCGGGTTCTGAGTGAGGGCACACGCACGGAGGTTAGGGAACAACAAGGTCGCAGCAGCACAGCCGCGAAGCCTGGATCCACACGGGTTTTCTGACTCGGAGCCTCCCGGCCGCCATGTGAAACCTCTGTTAGCGGCATGAGGGGACTCCTCGGACTGCCCAGGACAGCCGGGGAAGGTCACACAGGAGGAAGCGGTTGAGATCAACCTTGAGGAATGAATATGAATTTGCCACAAGAAAGCTGGGTTCCTCTCAGGGAGACGAGCGTATGTGCAAGGAGAAAGTGGGAGAGACCCTGGCATCTCCCAGAAAGCCCACGGCGTAATGCAGCTCCAGGAGAGGGCGAGCGGAGGACAGGGGTGGCCTCGGAGGGGGGGGGCAGGCTTGGGCCACATCACCCCACATGGAGGAGCTGAGACTTCTGCCTCTGAAGAATTCTGAGCACAAACGGAATGGCTGGATTTTGGAAAGATCATCGCTCTCTGAAATTTCGGGGTTCCTGAGCCCTTGAGCTTTGGAATAAACATTCCTCCTTAGTTTGGGGAAAAAAGTTAGATAGTATTGTTATGGGTTGACTTGTGTGTCTTTAAAAGATGCTGATGTCCTCATTCTCATCATTCTCATGGATGCGACCTTACTGGGAATGGGGTCCTCACAGACATGACCAAATTAAGGTGAGGCTATTAGTGTCCGCATCCAATATGACTGGTGACCTCATAAAAATAGGCGAAAACAGAGAACCTGGGAGAATACCACGGGAAGACAGTGGCACAGATAGAAGTAATGCAGTTGCAAGCCAAGGATTGCCAGCCTCTAATGAAAGCTAGGAAGAGGTAGGAAAGATCTTTCCCTAGAGCCTTCAGAGGGCGTGTGGCCCCACTGACCCCTTGATTTGGGACTTTGAGCTGCCAGAACGGGGGGAGAATAGATTTCTACTCTAAGTCACCCGGTTAGCGGTCCTTTGTTACTGCAGCCCTAGGTAACGAACAAATGCACTAACTTTGCTTTTTCTAAACGTGTTCATCAGCAGTTCATGTCTGGGAGATACTGTGTCTTGTGCTAAAGAGCATAAGAGGGGGCTTGCCTGGTGGTCCAGGGGTTAAGAATCTGCCTGCGAGTGCAGGGGACACCTGGATCCCTGCTCCAGGAGGATCTCACGTGCCCTGAGGCAACTAAACCCATGTGCCTGAACCACAGAGCTCCAGAGCCTGGGGGCTGCAACTACTGAAGCCGTGCGCCTGGAGCCCGTGCTCCACAGCAAGAGGAGCCGCTGCAGCGAGAAGCCCCCGCCCTCCAAAGCGAGAGAGAGCCCCCGTTCTCCAAAACTAGAGAGATCCCCTGCCCTCCACAGCTGGAGAGAGCCCCTGTGCGTGCAGACCTAGTCCGACAACGAGTAAAGAGCATAGAGAATACACATCAGTTATTGCACATAAGAATGTAAGTTCTTTGCCTGTTCTCAGTACTATGGTGTTTCATGTTAATCCAACAAGAGGAGTAAGCATTTGAAAAGTAGAAGTTCCTAATCTCAGTTTATTCACTTTAAGTGCCGAGTCATTAATCTGAAAGGAAAAAAAATTGCCTTGAGTGAATTTACTGTGCTTTCCTTTGTAAACGTTTGCTGGCTGAATTTGCACAATGATTTACCTGCACTTCACTGCCTGGTTTCAAAAGTTGTTTTTTAATTATTCCAAACATTTATTGAGCTTTAGGACCCACTAAAAGTTAGCCAGGTGGGTTTCCTGGCTACATCAGGGCTTGTTGGTTTAGATCCCATAAAAGACGTTCCTGATGAGGACAGGCAAGTACAGAAGAGGGGCTCTGGAGTGTAAATGAGTCAGGAAAGCTATTACTGTTACTATACTAACTAATGTGGAATTAGTATTATAACAACATCATCATGCAATGTTTGCCACAAAGTATGCAAACCATCTTAAAGCACATGGCAGTGTGTAGCAGTAAGTGTTTATAATGTATGAGATACTGTGTCAATTATATCTCAGTAAAGTTGGAAACAATGTAGAAATACTTGATATTGGAAATCAGTGTTTTGGATTGCATATCTATGCCTGTGAGAAGGTTTTTAAGCAGTTCATTTTTCTTTTATGCAGGCTCTGCTTGTTTTTATTCTCCTTAGTTCATTTTGTTTATGGGTTTATTTGCACTTGTTTGCCTAACTGGTTTGGGGTCATGTTTCATATTTTTAACTCTTTCATCTCACCTATTGTCAATTCCCACTCGGTTAGCACTATCTTTCTATCCTTGCTTTAAATAAAAATTTTAATAGTTTGGAAGAATTTGATACATACCTATATTAAATATTAGTATGTTTAGATTAAAATAATGTCCTTTTGGGTTTCATAAACTTTGGGAACATTTATATTGGTGATGAATAGACAGGGGGAAAATGGAAAAACTGACATTTTATTTTCTTGGGCTCCAAAATCACTGTGGATGGTGACTTCAGCCACAAAATTAAAAGACACTTGCTCCCTGGAAGAAAAGCCATGACAAACCTAGACAAAATATTATAAAGTAGAGACATCAGTTTGCTGACAAAGGTCCATGTATTCAAAGCTATGTTTTTTTCCAGTAGTTATGTATGGATGTGAGAGTTGGATTGTAAAGAAGGCTGAGCGCCGAAGAATTGATGCTTTCGAATTGTGGTGCTAGAGAAGACTCTTGAGAGTCGCTTGGACTGCAAGGAGATCAAACCAGTCAGTCCTAAAGGACATCAACCCTGAATGTTCACTGGAAAGATTGATACTGAAGCTGAAACTCCAATACTTTGGCTACCTAATGCAAAGCGCCAACTCATTGGAAAAATGCTGATGCTGGGAAAGATTGAGGGCCCGAGGAGAAGAGGGTGACAGAGGATGAGATGGTTAGACAGCACCTATGCTATTTAATTGGAGAAGGAAATGGCAACCCACTCCACTGTTCTTGCCTGGAGAATCCCAGGGACGGGGGAGCCTGGTGGGCTGCCGTCTATGGGGTCACACAGAGTCGGACACAACTGAAGCGACTTAGCAGCAGCAGCAGCAGCATGCTCTTTAATGGACATGAGTTTGAGCAAACTCCAGGAGATAGTGAAGGACGGGAAGCCTGGTGTGCCACAGTCCATGGGGTGGCAAAGAGTCAGACACGACTTGGTAACTGAACAACAATATTGGTGATGAAGAGAACTTTCTGAATGATACTGTTAAATATCAACCAGTAGATGGCGAAAACTGGCAATAAAACCCTTTTTGTTTGGCAGGCTGGAGAATAAAGAAGGGAAGCACAGGCCTTTGAGACACTGGGTATGATTTCCATTCCCTGCGTCTTGTCCTTTTCTCTTCCTGGTACCAGCCACCGCTGAACCCAGCCAGCAAAGCTGGGAAAAGGACCAACCATCGGCTCTTAAAAGTGGAAGACATCTTGGCAAGTGAAATCCCACTGCCTACATTTGGAAGGTTATTGGAAGGCCTCTAGGTTTGTACCTAGGACTCCTGACTCAGACCGGTGCCCCTTCGACCAGGTCACCAACTCATTTCATTCACACACTTCTGAGGATTGCTTGCCCTGACACTTCTGGTGGAATCTGATAAGCATGCAATCTGAATGGGGGAGTGGTTTCACTGTCTTGATTGAAGGATTACCCAGAACATTCCTAGGGAATATTTAACCTTAGTCAAGATTAATGCAGACCTGTCCTGAGAATGTTGGATTATCAAGGTGCCACTTAAGTGTGGAAGAATCTGTGGAGTAAAGGAGAGAAGAAGGAAGGCTACCCTTCACTCGGAATGGGCTCTGCGTCCTTCTGGTCCGCCCCCCCCCCCCCCCCCGCCCCCGCCACTGGCAGAAGGACAGCCTTGGTTCCAGCTCTGGCCTCTCGCTTCCTCGCTCACATGCTGGGTTGCAAGTACTGAGGCTTTCAGTTCCTCCTAAGTAACTTCAGGAGTTAAGGCAAGTTCTGAGAAGACCCCTACCCCAGGACAGGTGGCCTCAGCTCGGCCTTCCTCTGTTTCTGTGAGAACAGATCCCCAGGCCACCGCGCCTCGCCGTCACCGCCGTGGAGAAAAGGCGACGGTCCAGCAGCTGGAAGCAGGAAGGACCATCTTCTTTTACTCCTTGCCTGGATGAGACGTTTGCACCAGGTACGCATGCCTACAGGCCAGAGGTGGGCTGGCGTGTCGGCTGACTGGCTTTGATAAATGAAGAGATGAAAATAATTTCCCGTGCTTATTTTACCAAAGAATGAACGTGTTGATTTTAATCTAGGAAGGAGACCAAATACAGTGTGAGAACGTATGTGCACACACCGCGGTACTCAATCCTTGTATTTCGAAGACCACAACAAACGAGGCTCCCCTTAGGTTTCACTTGAGCCCTATCAGGTGTTACTCACTCCATTGTGTGTGTGCGACTCTTGGCAACCCCATGGACTGTAGGCCGCTAGGCTCCGAAATTCTCCAGGCAAGAATACTGGAGTGGGTAACCATTCCCTTTTCCATGGGATCTACCTGACCCAGGGATGGAACCCTGGTCTCCCTGCATTGCAGGCAGATTCTTTACCGTCTGAGCCACCAGGGAAGCCCAATTAACTAAGCCGCCATGCTATTAGTAAACATTTTTTTCCCCTGGCACTTTGTCAAAGACTTTTAGAAATAAAAATAAGCACATGCAACTTTTCTGCCCTCTGTGGTTTTTTATCTTGGGGCCATTTGTACTGATGAATTTCTTTTAAATGTTTACGTATATAAAATGTATCTATATGAATGTGTATAAAAATATTAAAAATGTGTACACATATGTGTATATATAGGTTGGTGTATGTATAGATAACTCGAGAAGGTGCGGACGTCTAGAGCTGAGTGCTGGACAACCTCGGGAGCCTTTAGAAACCCACCCGCCCTGACTGTGGGGCTAAGGGCCTGAAACTGCCCCCGCGGCTCCTAACCCAGCGCCGAAATGGTTGGGAGCAAGGAAAAAAGAACCTGCCTGCAATGCAGGAGACCTGGGTTCGATCCCTGGGTCAAGGAGATGCCCTGGAGAAAGGACAGTCTTGTTGCCCGGAGAATTTCATGGACAGGGGAGCCCGCGGGCCGCAGTCCCTGGGGTCGCAGAGCCCTCCACCCCCACTCGCTCAGAACAGCGCTTGGCCGCCCCGGCCGTCCGTCCGCGGGCCCGGGAGCCGCGTCTAGCCTGGGCCCGGGTGGGGTCTCCGAAGAGCGCCCTCTGCGTGGACAGCCAGGAAGCAGCTGGAAGGAAACGCGAGGCTCGGGGCTTCCCTCGCGGAGGCGCGCGCGGCGTGGCCTCTCTTCTCGGGAGGCCGGCGCCGAAGCCCCCTGCTCGGGGTCAGCATCGGCCGAGTGTGGACACCCGGGGTGCGGACGCGCGCGCACGCGAAGCGCGCGCCCGCGGCTAGAAAGGGTCCAAGCAACTCCCGGCGCCGGTTTTCTCGGTGTCTCCCGCCTCTGCCCCCGGCAGCCGACCCCCGCCGCGGGCGGATCCCCGGGCGCCCCCGGGCCCTCGCGGGCCCCGGAGACCCCGAGCGCGCGCCCGGGCGCCGCAGGCCCGAGGAGGCCCCTCGCGCGCCCACCGCCCCCCCGCCCCCCCCCCGACCCCGGCCGAGCGCGCGGAGCGGGCGGGGCGTCCCGGCCACCCCCATTCCCCCGGCTCCCGCCCGCCGAGCCCCCGGCGGGGCGCGCGCTCCGCGCCGGCCGCGGCGCCTTTAACCCGGCCGGGGGGGGGGGGGGCGGCTCCGGGGAGGGCCCGTCCTTTCTTCTTTTTTTGAATGAACCGTGTGACGCAAGCACAGGAAACCGGGCGGTACGAGCGGAGAATGAAGTCAGAGGCCGGGCCCCCCGCGCCGCCCCCTTCCTCCCGCCGCCCCGCCCCGCGCCCGGTCCCCCCGCCGCCGCGAAGGTGCGGGCGCCGGGCCCCCCCGGGCGGCGTCCTCGGCCGGAGCGCGCGGCGCGGGGGCGGGGAGAGGGTGCGCGGCCCGGAGGCGGGGTGCGCCGGTGGGGTGCAGCGGAAGAGGGGTCCGGGGGGGGAGAACTTCGTAGCAGTCATCCCTTTTTAGGAAAAGAGGGGGAAAAAAAATAAAGCCCTCCCCCGCCAGCGCCGCCTCCCACCCTCGCGGCACCACACACAGCGCGGGCTCCTCGCGCTCGGCACCGCGGGGCCGGCGCGGCCAGCCTGCGTCTATCGGCAGTTCTTCGGAAAATGCATTGGCCGTTCGGAGTTTGATCCGGAGAGGATCCCCGCCCGCGTCCCCGGCTCGCCCGCCGGCCCCGGCCCGGTGTTCTTTCCCCGGGGAGGCGTGAGGCGGCCCCGCGGATACAGATCCATGTGTGTGCCCGCGCGTGTGTGCGCGCGTGAAAATTGCCGAGAAGGGGAAAATCACAGGACTTCTGCAAATACCGACTGAGAAATGGTAATTCATCCGCCGCCGCCGCTGCCTTCCGTTTGCTCGCGCTCTTGAGATCTCCGGTTCGGATTCCTATGGATTGACATTTCTATGAAGAAGTCTGGGAATCAAACTGGAAATTCTCCTAATTTTTTGCACCCCCCTCCCCCAACTCCTGATTCATTTGGAAGTTTTCAGAGCAGCTCTAACTGGAGAGTTCTGAAGATTGATGGAATCTTTTTGCCTTTTCATTTGTTTTCACAGAAAAGGAAACTTGACAGAATCATGCTGTCCTTAAAAAATACAAGTAAGTTCTTTGCACAGGAAATTGGTTTAATGTAACTTTCAATGGGAACCTTTGCGATATTAACTTTAAGTGCTTTGGAGTAAGTTTAATTTCCAGGCAGTTTAATATATTCTTCTAAGCGTGTAACTTGTAGTGTGTGTGCCCTGCTTTCAACCAGCGTATAGAGGGAAACGCACCTGATTTTGACTGATTAGTTTTTTTAACCTTTCAGCATCACGGAGGAGGTAGACTGATATTAACAGTAATTAATAATGTGCCTCATGAAATAAAGATCCGAAAGGAATTTAAATAAAAATTTCCTGCATCTCATGCCAAGAGAGAAACACCAGAATCAAGTGTTCCGCGTGATTGAAGACACCCCCTCATCCAGGAATGCAAAGCACATCCAATGAAATAGCTGGATTATAACTCTTCACCCCTCTTGCGGGGCCGTGGGGCAGGCAGCGGGGGGCGAGAGGTGCTGTGGGGACCCGGCTGCCCTTCCGCTGCGGAAGGATGGCGCACGCGGGGGGAACAAGCTACGATAACCGGGAGATCGTGATGAAGTACATCCACTATAAGCTGTCGCAGCGGGGCTACGAGTGGGATGCGGGAGATGCGGGCGCCGCGCCCCCCGGGGCCGGCCCCGCTCTGGGCATCCTGTCCTCCCAGCCGGGCCGTGCGCCCGCGCCCTCCAGGACCTCCCCGCAGCCGCCCCCGGCCGCCGCCGCCGGGCCTGCGCCCAGCCCGGTGCCACCTGTGGTCCACCTGACCCTGCGCCAGGCCGGCGATGACTTCTCTCGGCGCTACCGCCGCGACTTCGCCGAGATGTCCAGCCAGCTGCACCTGACGCCCTTCACCGCGAGGGGACGCTTCGCCACGGTGGTGGAGGAGCTCTTCAGGGACGGGGTGAACTGGGGGCGCATCGTGGCCTTCTTTGAGTTCGGAGGGGTCATGTGCGTGGAGAGCGTCAACCGGGAGATGTCGCCCCTGGTGGACAGCATCGCGCTGTGGATGACCGAGTACCTGAACCGGCACCTGCACACTTGGATCCAGGACAACGGAGGCTGGGTAGGTGCTCGTCCGGGTGGGGGTCAGGGCCCGGCGCCTCGGGTCCCCGCGGTCGGAGGGTGGGGTGTGGCTGGGCCCAGGGTCGAGGGCAGGCCGGTGAAGTGAAACCAGGTGTGTGGCCTCCCTTTCTCTTCCGCTGCAGAGAGCTCTCCCTGCCAACCCTACTGTGATCACTTCTTCCCTGGAGACATTGCTTCCCTTGCCTGCCAGCCACTGAGGTTCAAAGATCCAGCCTTTGCTGGATCAGTAGAATCTGGGGATAAAGGGCATCCCTTCAAGGTTTCCCATACTGGGAGTCCAGGGATCCCCATGATCACGGTACCTGGCCGAGTAGCTTATTGAAAAGGAGCATTTCAGGGACAACTCATAAACTGGACACCAGGCTGAGTCCTGGCTATCTGCATCAGAAATAACCTCCCCTGGGGGTTTCTGCTTTGTCCTAAAATTTGGGAACCACTGGATTAGAAGAACAGACTCCTCTAGAGGCCCTTCTCTGACTCACTTGGTAAAATCTACCCAAAGAGGAAAACCAGCGTAGCCCCTTTCCCGAGAAAACTTGGATGACTGTGGAAAGGTAAGTTGACTTCCAGAGTCCGGTGACCCTGACCTCCAATTAGTGCCACGTTCCTAGTGGGCAGTGACCTTGTGTCTTGAAGAACCCTTGGCTATGGGTGTTTGTTTCATCACTGACAGATTTCGCATTGGCCACCTACCTTGTGTTCTATTTCCATAACTTGTGTATGATTTAGAAGTTTACTGGAATTATTAGTATATTTTATTTTACACCCTAACCTCCTAACCTACAATGCACATCGTTTGGTGGGATCCTCTGCTGGGCAAACTTGCATCCCGAGTATCTGTATAAAGATAGAAGAATTGATTCTTAGCTGTGGATTCTCATGCTGTGACTTTAGTTGAAGTGATTGATGCTTGTATTTTTGAAGAACATCTGTGAGCTTTTTTTTCCTGGTACTGTTGTGCTAGGCAGAGCCTCCGTCATGTCACCATGAAGCTCTTTTCGTGAGTGTGATTCTCTGGGGGAGGGGTGCAGCTCAGAAGACTGAAGAAGTGTCATTGACATCTGTACTTCATATCTGAAATGATTAATTTGTGAAAAAGTGAAAGGAATAACCGGTTCAAGTTTTTTGCAGACTTTTTGTTTTAATCTGAAGAGCTGTCTTTGAAAAAGGATGCCATTCAGTGCCTCCTTTTACAGTCTCTAGGAAGATTACTAATATTATTATTTTATAGGACCTAACAGGAATAAAAACCTTAGAAGTCACTGCATGTGGGTTTGATTTCAAGAAGCACGTTATCTATTTTATACGGTTACAAAGTGTGCTAGTATTAGGGGGCTGAAAAGAGAAAAGTCCAAGAAAAGTAGATGACTGACGTGAACATCTGATCCAACTTGACCAAAGTTGACGAAATATTGATACCACTGTTCAGTGTTTAAAAGTAAAAACCCCACTTAATCTCTAAAATTTATTAATAAATGCTTTTTGTGAACTGTTTGTTTCTTTTAGATCCCATTTTACCAGATCTTTAGTAATTCTGGAAGAGTTCTGTAGAAGGTGTAAGGAATATTTTTGTTAAATGTTTGATTAAGTAGGTGATTTTGTTTTTAACCACTATAACCAAAGAGGTAGGGACTTCCAGACGCCAAAAGGATCATTTTGAGACCAAAGTAAAACTAACTGAACAGTCTGACTATTACATACTTTTGTGAAAAAATATTGAAAATTTTTTCTTTCTGGTTGAAAGAAAGCCAAGGTTGTAACTGTCATGTGTCAAGTAATTCAATGAAAAGATGGGAAATGGAGACATTTGTTTATGATAGAAATTAAGATGTAATCTTGATCTTTGTTGTCAAGTTGTGGTATATTAACATCTCATACAATTGAATTTTCTTTTTAAGTGAAGTCTCGCTCTTTCCTCCTTTCAAAATAGAATTTTCTTAGTAGAGCCTATCTTTGTGGTCAACAGGTATCTGAGGTTGATAAATGTAGAGGCTACATTTTATGATGCCAAACCACAATGACGTACCATAGAACATGATAAACTTCTTCTTGACAAAACCTCTTATAGTAAAAATAAATCATATAGAAGCACAAATTGCTGATGGTGAAATGTGTAGCATTCAGGACAACATAGAGATGGATAACTAAATAGGAAAACAAAGGACTTTGGCAGAAAAAAAGTGTGAGGAAATGCTATCATAAATGGGTACTTTGGAATAATAAAAGAGGTAGTATTATTTGAGAAGTATATTTGGGAGGCTGATTTACATGTCCTTTCCAAAGATGCATTACGAATCTAAATTTTTATTTTGAGCATTTGGCATCCAGACAGATTTTCCTCCCAATTTGCACCAATCAGGGTTGCTTCTGTCATAACACGTGTTGTGGTACGGCGTGAAGGACTCGGTGCGGATGGGCACGTTTTGGAGGAGGGCTGGCATGCTCTTCCAATGTTGGACAGTGACGGGCACTGCTTCCAGGGCTCAGTGGATCAGCCCATCTGCTGAATCTGTTCTGATGGGGGCTTTAGACTCGAAGTCACATTTGTTCTTTGCTGCTGCTGCTTCTGAGGCTGAGGGAGAACGGTTTGCACTCCATGCTCCATAAGCTGGAGAAAGCAGGGCCTTGGATGCTAAGTACCTCAGAGGTGGTCTCAGAAGTCTGCACGTTACACAAACACTGAAGAAGAAATTGGCCGTGGAGTGGGCTGTGGCTTTATCCCTGAGTCTGAATAAAGCATCCAGAGGGAGGCAGGATGGCAGAGCAGCGAGATGGCAGTGGTTCTAGGGAGCACCTGAGAACCGCCGCTCCACGTGTGGGAGCTCTCAGGCACCCCCTGGGAGCGTCTTGGGGGAGCAGAGCCTCAGGTCCCACCCAGAGCCTCTGAGTCAGAGCCTGTGGTTCGCACATCTACAGGTGTTGGGGTGCACAGGGGAGTCAGAGGTGCCGGCTACCATCACCGACCACTGATTCCTGTGACATCTTTTAGGAAAAATGAGAGTCCCGGAGGGGTCCTGCAGCGTCCCCTTCCAGTGGCCTCCTGGGATCCATGGTGTTACCTAGGATGCCGAGTATTTCCCAGGTATCTGCTAGAGTGGTCTGAGCTTTGGAGGAGAGAGGCTGGAATGCTGCAGAGATGAGCGAAATGATCACAAGCTCTGACCTCAAGGATGTTTTTCGTGGTAACTATACAGTCTGTGGGCCTTCCTCGGTGGCTCAGCGGTAAAGAATCTGCCTGCAATGCAGGAGACAAGGGTTCCATCCCTGAGCCAGGAAGATCCCCTGGAGGAGGGCACAGCGACCCACTCTAGTCCTGGCAGGCTACAGTCCATAGGGTCGAAAAGAGTCGGACACGACTGAAGCAGGTGAGCGCAGTACAACATGTCCTGGCACTGGTGGCCCTGTTAAAGGAAGATAGCTTTCCCACTCCCAGTAAGGACAGGAACCTTAACTCTTCATGGCTGTATTCAGTATTGTTTTATCCCCTTGTAACTCAGTTCAAATTTCTGTAGATGAGTTTAGGGGCCCTGGGACCACTTCATGGCCACGGTGGCTTTTGCAAGCAGAGGGTTGAGATGTAGGCAAGTGGATGATGAACGGTGCGCTCTGAACTGAGAAACGTGAGAACATTTTGCTTCCTGTCTTAGGAGAGAGGGAGCTGTCTGACAACTGCAAGGATAAGACGCTTTAATAGGCGATTGGCTTCCTTCTGTTGAGATGGTGGGGCAGCTTTTTTTGTGTGCTCATGTTTTGGTCTCTGTGGTTTAGGAAGACAGGAACTTACTTCTCCACATCCAGTAGAGGTTAGCTTCCTTTTTATTAGTTGGTCAGCAAGCAGTTTCTCTTTTCTGTACATAGTCCACATCCACTCAAACACTTGATTAACTGGAAAGCAAGACCGTTCTCAGGCCAGTGAACAAAATACATGAGAAAACATCGTTTTTCTAGTGGTTGAATGTTAGCTGCTTAAGGCCAATTTTGGCAGCAAAATGATAGGATTAAAAATAGCCTGAAGATGATCCAGTCTTAAATAATATATTTAATGATGAACTTTCCTTGGGAAAGTGCATCTTTCTGCCTGCGAAGAATCATATGACCCCTTTCAATAATATATTCTGTAGAGAAAAGATACAGTATGGCTCCTAGACTTGCAGTCATGTGCTGTTGAGCAATCACATTTGGGGACTTTTGTAAAATTTGACAGTTCACTCAGTTCTCTTTTCTGTTTTAGGGCCTTTGTTGCTGTTTAATGTCAGTCGAAAACATGGCTTTCTTCTGTGCATCCTGTTACTTTTAGCTGTGCTTTCTAGTGAGAACGGATTGATCTTTTTAGCAATCCTTGGTTGAACTAGTACATTTCAGACTCGCTAAATGTCATTAGGCCACATAGAACACCAGGTAACAGAAAGCCACAGATTTTTTTTTTTTAAGCCAAACTCTTATAGTTTATCTTTCCTCCCAGTCCTTGTCAGCTTTTGGAGGCTGATAAACCCACTCATAAAGCAGGTGTGTGGGTACTGTGTGTATTAACAGCAGTCTCTCCCACTCAGCACACCCCCACACCCATTTCTGAGGTCATCCATCGTGTCTTTGCAGGAGCAGTATTTCAGTGGTATTGCAGCGTTTGTGCTAGAAAAACAGCACTGTCTTTGTAGTGTGCGAGTGAAAAGGTTTCTTCTGCCCCCAGAGATATATTGTGTTTGAGGTTCAAAGGTTCTGTTAAACCTTTTTAAAGTAATCTAATAGCGCCTGACTCAGGTATGGCGGTAACCTCGCACGCTGGTCCCCCTTCCCCCAGCTTCATACAGGGGACCACTCGGAGAAGTGAGTCCAGCACGGGGCTCTTCTTTCATCCCTCTTGGTTTGATTCAAACCAAGTCAGTGAGTGAGGTTGAAACAGGATTAAGGATGAAAGTTAGCCGAGGACTGGGACGGTTATTCAGCAGAGCTGATCGCGCGTCTTCTCTGTGCCCCGTCCTGGGTCAGGTCGGGGTTCCCGGGAGGAAGGCATTTTCCCTGCCCTGGATGCTGTCACAGGCCGGGGCTAGAGATGTCGTGAATTCTGTTGCCCCCCAGCCCAACGAGATGATTCTAAACTCTCAGATTTAGAGGGGGAGAAAAAGCTAAGTGTGTGTTATTTTGCATACACTTCAGTATTTGTCTGAAAAAGTTATTTCTAACCATATGCCTATTCATGTGTGCATTAGGCCTGATTTAACTAGGAGAGGAATATAGATAATTAAAAAAAAATATTGTGTTACATGGACGTGTGCTTAAGAGAACTGAAAGGCAAGGGGAGTTCCCTTGTTAAATATTTACCCATTTGGTGCTGTTTATACATATTATGAGGACTTAATAAACACTAGTCTGCAGTTTTTAAAGTATTTCATTAATTCTTTTTCAGTAAGAGACAATCAAGGTCTGATGAAGATGGTTAGAATAGATTAATTTGAAGAACTATCTTTCTTAAATCGTTTTGGTATGCAGAAAAGTCAGAGTCGACTTGAACCAAAACAGGGGAGAGATGAAAATAAAAGCTTTTGTTTTGGTTTGGTTTTAGGTTCTAGTCCTATTTCTGTTTGTTAAGAGGCTTCTCTTCCAAAACTTGCATACAGAAGTTCCTAGTCCACGGTGACGTTTGTGCTCCTGAAGAGCAGGTGTTTGCCATCTAACGTCTTTTATTCGTGGTCCTTCTTCTGTAATGAAGGTTGTAAAACTTTCGAAATCACGACAAAGCCATTTTCGTTTCTAAAAGTATTTTTGTAGATTGCTGCTTGTTCTGATCTGCTCGATTCTGTAGTGCCAACATGACTTCTCTGCCCTTCATTTGCCAGACCAAAGATAAGCCCAGCTGTGCTTCACTGAGCACGGTGATGGGCGTCTGTTGCCCTCTCTAGAGCCACGTGGGCTTTCTCATCGGGACCTGCCCCCCGCCCCCCGCACCAGCCTCCATCGCTGACCCCTACTTGCCCATCATCCCAGGGCAGGGGGACCTGCGGGGTGGACTCCTCGTGAGCCTCTAGCACGTGAAGGGTGGGCTCACCTGCAGGAGAGAGCACTTGTCTGGACTGCAAGGGAGCAGGGCAGGAAAGGGGTCTGTCTAAGCTGGAGTACCTGGACCCCATCTGCATTCTCGCCACAAGCAGCCAGGCAAGGAAAAATTCTGTGATCAGATATGCTGGCTTTCCCTCCAGAGACCATAAATTCCAACCCTGTGCAGGAAAAAGATAGGATCTGCTGGAGGAGTATACTGGCTCCGATCTCTGCAGTGGGAGAGTCGAGTGGGCCTGATGGTCTAGCCTGAGATGAAGTTTCACTAACTCAACGCAGCTAAAATAACTTATACTGAAGACTACTTCCCCAAACGCCTTAAGAGGCTGTTAAGCACGTTAGAAAGGGAATCTCCCTGCCATGCTGGCGTGGCCGTTGGTAGCAGCTACAAATGCACTAAGGGCTACTTGGCTGGTTTTCTCAGGCGATGGACCAGGTTCCATGAGAAAGATCTCTGATGTTTCCATTCTGCTCCTTGTTTTGCCTTCAGAATTTCAGAGATGGAGCCACATTCCATTTTCGGTTAATAATCAGGTCGTCTGTGCTCTGGAGCTTCAGCATAACGAGTCAGCTTATGACCGACCCCCTCGCCTCTCTATTCCTCTGTCCTAAAACCAACCCAAGGATCTGTGGTATCAAGTGAAGCTTAAATTTCTCCTAAAACCATCCCAAGGATTCATGGTATCAAGTGAAGCTTAAATTTCTCCTAAAACCAATCCAAGGCTCCGTGGTATCAAGTGAAGCTTAAATTTCTCCTAAAACCAAGCCAAAGATCCACTGTATGAAATGAAGCCTAAATTTTCCAAGGGAGATTTTACCATTGAGAACAATGCATCTTTCTTGTGATAGTCCCAATTACTGTGTTTCTGAATTTTTAAGCAGTCTTTTCTTAAGCTGCAAAAGAAGATGGAGAGTTTATGACTTCTGGTGCTTGGAGTACCAGACCAGGCATTGACGTTGTAGGTTGTCTTTTCTTGACTTTTTCCAGCTCTTCTTCACCAATACTCAGATTTCTTCTGCTTTGAGCACAGTGAATGCCATCCCTATGTGTTACCTTTGAAATAGAATTTTCGAAGAGTATATGGGATAAGTACTTAGTCCCCTCAGGTCAGTGCCTCCTTACAATTAGCATAGGAATAAAATTAATTACATCATTATATCATCATACTTAGATATTGATATTTTATCTCTTGAGGGAAAAAGTTCTAGAAAGGATGTTCGTTGACATCTCTGAGTCTAAATTTCAGGACTATATCCTCCCATTTTCTTTACGAATTCCTGCCAGGATTGTCTTTCTTGACCTCTGTCTTTTTAACACTGAAAATTTTTACAGGCGGTTTGAAGCTATTTTCTAAAAAAATTGTAAATATAATAGTGCAGAGTCACTTACTAAATATTTAAGTGACAACATAAGAAGAAAAATGATGTGAAGAAGTCTTAATCAAGGAAAAGGAGCAATTGTTTGCAAATTGTAACCATGAGGCGTTCCTGGCAACGGGCTGTGATGGGAACGAAAGGGTTTTAAAGATCCTGCTATTGTGTAGGGTACGGACACTGCCTATTTCCACTGAAAACATTTTATTGAGGGCTTACTATGTGCACAACTGTATGCCGGGTGTTTCACTTGAGTGAAAAATGTGGAAGATAACCTTTGCATCTAAGGAACTCGCTAACCAGTAGTGAGACTAAGGTAAGTGCTGGGTAAATTGCTGTAATCCTTGACACACTTCGGTGGACGGCGATCTGGTCCAGCCAGAAGGGGATCTGGCTGCGTTTCATGCAGGAGGTGATGGGTAGGAGATACAGCGGAGGGCAGGCCAGGTAGCTGCGCTGGAGGAGGCAGGACAGGTGGGAATGCTTGCGGCGTCACTGGGGAGTTGAGAAGAGTCTGACCTGCCTGGGGCGTAGAGAGCCCTGGTGAGGTAAGACTGGTCCTAAGTGGACAGTTTGTGTTTAACTTGGTAGATGTTAAAAGGATTATTGAGAGGGTTCTGAGTCAAGGCGGGATGTGTGGGCTTGAGGAGGATGGACGGTGGGAGCCAGGTGGGAGGCCTGGGGGGCCGGGACACGTGGGGGTGAGGGAGAAGTGGGTCCAAAGGACTGAACGGACTGAACATGAGGAGGGAGGCAGGGAGGGAAGCGGAGGCGTGAATTCAAATCTGGGCTGTTTCCCAGAAGGATGTGGTCCTTAAGAGAGCAAGCAACGATAAGCAACGTGACTGTTTTGTGGGATAAATGTGATGGAATTAGTTTTGGACAGTTTCAACTTGGGCTCCTAATAGAGACCCCATGGACTACAGCCCGCTCCCTGGGATTCTCCAGGCAAAAACACTGGAGTGGGTAGCCATTCCCTCCTCCAGGGGATCTTCCCGACCCAGGGATCGAACCTCTGTCTCCTGCACTGCAGGTGGAATCCCCCCACTCCCCGCCAATCGGATGCCCAGGTGGGGATGCCCATGGCAGTTGGTCTTAAGGATCTGGACTCGAGAGAGACTCTGAGGCTGGAGTACACTCTGCCTTTTCCCAACCCCCGTCGATTCCCCGTTTCCTTTCTTCACTTCCCAACATGGTCCTGACTTCCCCTGCTGGTTCTGCCTTCTTTTATTATCGCTGTTTCCATGCCACCTTCCCCCCAGGGTCCTCTGTGGGTGTCTAGTGATTGAATGGAGGTGTTCACCTCCATGTTTTACTACTCAGAGCTTGGCCCTCCATAACTGGTGTGCCTACTTAAAAGATAATTCCTTCTGAGTCAGATGAGTGTGATTCCAGCATCCTGATAGCATCCTCCCTTTGTGGGGGTCTTACAAAGTCTAGCTGTTCTCCTTCACTGGCACTTTCTCACTTAATAAATATTCCTGGGACTTGCCTGGCGGTGCAGGGGTTAAGACTCTGAGCTTCCACTGCAGGGCGCGTGGATCCAGTCCCTGGTTGGGGAACTAAGATCCCACATGCCTCACACCACAGCACCTCCCCCCCCCAAAAAAGAAGAGAAATAGTCCTCCTATCACATTTAAGCTGCACCCAGCATAGCAGATAATAGGTGCACACAATGACTGTTGATTGAGTAGATGGATTGTGACAGAGGCAGTTTTTTAATATAATTTTTATTTATTTTATTTTTGGGCCTGTTGGGTCTGTATTGCCTTGTGCAGGCTGTTCTCTAGTGGCATCTGACAGGCTGCTTTTTGTGGCAGTGTTGGGGCATCTCCTGGCAGCGGCCCCCCTTTCTGTGGTCCCAGGCTCCGCAGCACAAGCTCAGTAGTTGTCGGCACACAGGCTCAGCTGCTCCGCGGCCTCTGGGATCTTCCTGGACCAGGGATCGAAGTGATGTCCCCCGCCCTGGCCGTCAGATTCTTATCCACTGGACCCCCAGGGAAGTCAGACAGAGGTGCTTCAAACATCAAACTCGCCCTCGTGACTACTGTCCCCACCTATTACATGAGTACATGTGTCCCACTCCATGATGTCCCCTTAGAGGGACGTGTGTGTTCCCATAGTGCTGACGCTGAAGCTCCAGTTCTGTGGCCATCTGATGAGAAGAGCCGACTCATTGGGAAAGACCCTGATTCTGGGAAAGACTGAAGGCGGGAGGGGAAGGAGGTGGCAGAGGATGGGATGGTTGGATGGCATCACTGACTCGATGGACATGAACTCGAGCAAACTCCGGGAGATGGTGAAGGACAGGGGAGCCTGTGCGCTGCAGTCTGTGGTGTCACGGAGTCGGACACGACTTAGTGACTGAACAGCAACCAAAGAATGTGCTCCAAATGTCCCGTCCCACTGATCTGTTGAGGTTTAGTAGCACCAAATGAACAAAAATACCTAAGGGTTTTAATTTCACCCATCATTGAATTGAAAAAGTATGTCATTCATACCTGAAAAGAAATCTAGGTTTTGCTTTATATTCAACTTTCATAAAAGTCCTTAATGCTAGTATTAGAGACTAGCCCTTCAGTTGCCTAATTGTATCTGCTTATACAAAAAATACATGCACACGGTCTGCACATATGTGCATGTGTAAGTCACTCAGTTCTGTCCAACTCTTTGTGACCCTGTGAGCTGTAGCGTGCCAGGCTCCTCTGTCGCTGGGGAGTCTCCAGCCAAGAACACTGGAGTGGATTGCCATGCCCTTCTCCAGGGAATCTTCCCGACCCAGGAATTGAAACCAGGTCTCCTGCACTGCAGGCGGATTCTTTATCATCTGAGCCACCAGGGAAGCCCTATACATATGCATGCCACTGCTACTGCTAAGTCACTTCAGTCGTGTCCGACTCTGTGCGACCCTGTCCCTGGGATTCTCCAGGCAAGAACCCTAGAGTGGGTTGCCATTTCCTTCTCCAATGCATAAAAGTGAAAAGTGAAAGTGAAGTTGCTCAGTCATGTCCGACTCTTCGCGACACCATGGACTGCAACCTACCAGGCTCCTCCGTCCATGGGATTTTCCAGGCAAGAGTACTGGAGTGGGGTGCCATTGCCTTCTCCGATACATATGCATAGTTGTTCTCAATTCTGCTGTTTTATGTCTCAGACCCAATTCAGATAATCTTGACGTCTAAGATTATTTTCCATTATATTACCATTAAAGAAAGAGGACTCCTGCATGGTTCTCACGGTGGGGACAAAGTGGTTTTTCCTTTCTTATTAATGTTGTAGCTCAATTATAAAAAAAACTATAGCATAAAAGTCACAAGGGTAGGTGGTCCCTTAGTTCTTCTTCCCTGAAAACAAGCAGCCCCTGGAAAGGTGGGAGTCAGTGCAGCTGTGTTCCCAGAGGAGAGAGAACCCGAGATTTCATTTCCCCAGACGCTGACCACCAGGAAGACCCCCAAGGGTGGCAGGGAGCAGCCCACTGGCCTGGCAGCCTGGGGCTGGGTTCTCTGTTCTGGTTGAAGCAAACATCACAGCCTCTCTGTGGTTTCTAAGAACTGGTGGAATTTGCATGTTGAGAATCCTCGTTCCTTGGCATGAAGCAGACTCAAAAGCATCGTTGCTCATCATTTGTCATCTGTTGGAGAAAGAGCGTGTGATTTGTTTACTTGTAATGAAGCTTGACCATACTTCTCCAGGGGCCTTTTCAAAAGAGGGATGTGTCAGCTTACAGACCTGTCCCCATGAATGAAACCACAAGCAAATGCTCCCCCCCATCTTCCCTTCTCGCCTCTCATTTCTTCCGAGGCCATCTGTGCTTTATGTCACCACTGCCAGGCCCTCTTCAAGTGGCTTATCTGTGGGCGAGTTCAGAAACTTCAGATGATAAAGGACACCCAGATAATTGGCCGGTTCTCCAGAGTGTCTGTCCCCTCAGCTGCTGCCAGATCCCCTCTTAATGAGTCTGCCTGTGACAGTGGGGTCTGAGCTCCTCCGGCTCCGTGGGAAAATGAGCTTCCCTGCTTTGTAACAGCTTGCGGCTTGGGGGGAAAATGACAGCCATTGCACAAGTTTCCTTTGAATGTAGTTTTCTTTCCCATAAATGATACTTGGAGAATACACTTAAGGGGTTATTAGTTTTCTATTTCATGCTTGGCCTGTGTGTGAGAATAACACAAGCTGTCACTGCAAATCAGCAGCTCAACACACTTTGTCTGGTTAACGTGAGCATTTAATATTTGGCTCAATTAAAAATTAACTGATGAAAATACATGTCAAATGGAATTTGAAAATACCTTTTGTAGGGACTATTGAAAGGGCATGGCCAATGAGTAAATTAGTGGTTTGCAAATGTGGACACTTTGGGGAAATTTAATACAAGTTGAGACCCATGACTCTTCCTTCAAACGTCTCTACCTGTTTGGCTCACCATGAAGTTGAAAAGGATGTCCTCATGCGTATTAGAATGAGCCTACTTGCATCTCTGTGCTTTCCGGTAAAAGAGTGTGTGTGATCCTACAGTTGAAGCAGACAGAGCAAGAAATGCTTTTTTTTTTTGAGTTGACTGCACGCTGCAGGCCAGCTTGGAGAGGTGGGAGCGGGAGTCTAGGGGGTAGCGTTCACTCGATGGCAACTGCAGGAGCGCAGCGGGGTGCTGGGGTGGAGACGTGCACCCCCATTGGGCGT
Source organism: Cervus elaphus (assembly GCF_910594005.1). Taxonomy (NCBI): domain Eukaryota; kingdom Metazoa; phylum Chordata; class Mammalia; order Artiodactyla; family Cervidae; genus Cervus; species Cervus elaphus. The sequence continues at coordinate 63,517,241 of NC_057841.1, read as the reverse complement.
TTATCAGAGTTGGGGAGGTCCTCCCAGGGCAGGCGCTGCGGAGGCTGGGCTGGGGAGCAGAGTGCCTCCAGCAGGCAGAGCCCGGGGACAGAGGGCAGAGGCAGGAGGGCGCATGGGGGGCGGGACGGAGGGGCTCAGGCGGGCGTGAGGGTGGGACTCCGGGCCTCCAGCACAGGCAGGGGCCGAGGGTTCCATGCCTGGTCAGGGAACCAGGACTCCCCCTGCCCCACCGCCAGAGAAGGAGGTGAGGCTGGAGTGCACCTCCGTGCAGGGGTTTATTCTAGAACAATTGCCCTGACTGCACTCAGTGGGCAGGGCCAGTGCTTCAGAGCTGGCGGGGCGGGCTCAGCAGCCCTGCAGACGCTGGGAGCCGAGGACAGACACGGGGACCACAGGGGAGGGCTCGCTCGGAGCCACCACGGGACTGGAGCGGAGAGACCTGGAGGAAGATGTGGACTGACTGAGTGCTTCAAAGCATCGCTCATGTCTTCTTCAGTTCTAGCGGTCTTTTTCCTCTAGTCATTTTGAAAAGAATGTGGTCCATGTTCTGGTTATATACAAGTATTTTTTAAAGTTTCCCATTCCCTTAAATTAACACTGCCATATTGAAACTTTTTTTGTTAGAATTCACAAAAATCATGACTGTTTTTGTTAGAATGCGGTAAATCTTCATTAGCAATCAGTTACTAAAGGTGTATTTGAAGAAAATTCAGTTAGGAAAGGCAGGTTTTGTAGAGTTGGGTCTCCAGGGGAAAACATTAATTACAATGGTGGTCTCTCGCCTTGATGGGGGATTTCAGTTTCCAAAGGAATTTCGAATCTGTTGGCCCATTTCATCTTCACAAAACTCTAGGCAAGGCGGGGTTATGTTCCCACTTCTCTTTGCCTTTCCCTCCCACACCCTTTTTATTATTTGTTTACTCACACATGAAGAGAAAACGTGGACTCCCAAAGCTACAGGAGAGCCAGTAAGTCCAGAGAAGCGGAGCTCAGGGCGACTCGGAGTCCAGGGGATGTGTCTCTCTGCGCTGCTTCTCAGGGTCTGTTTTCGTAAGGACACCGGATTCCTTAATGGAAACCTAAACGAGTGCATCTAATTTTGGAAAATAGTGTCCGCTACAGCTCTTTAGCTCAAGCACTTTCAGGAAAAGTAAAATGTAATCTCAACATTTCAGGTTATTTTGAGATGTGTTTCGTGTTAACGGCAGAGGGACATCTCATGTTTGCCACAGGACGCTCTTGAGCGGGGCGCACTTGACCTTGAGATACCTTCTCAGGGGACAGTAATATGGTGAATGTGAGAATTTGCTAAAACTCCATGTGAGAGTTCTGGAAGACAGCCGTTTTCAGCAGGGGGCAAGTGGATTGTATGAATGTAAATGATTGCTGCTGGCTGGCACCTAACTAGCAATCTATGTTTTTATTTACTTTTAAGATCAGGCTCCTGTCTTTAGGGAACCAACATAAATTTAGTGAGTGAAAGGTTTTTTGAACTGAAACAATGGTGGTGCTTTGATCAGTAGAATTTCCTCAGTTCCTAAGGGGCATGTGGATTATACTTTAGTTCGACTTCGTTCATTCAATGAATAATTGTAAGCGTGCCGGATCTGTAACAGAAATCACGACAGCCAGGGACAGTCTCTCATACCTCTGTGAATCCAACATCACGGGGAAGGCAGAACAGTAAACGGGCAAGTAGTTAGCAGTATAATATTGAGGCTACAGCAAAGCAAAAGCAGGGGAATTAGGTACAGGAATGCCGATGGGGCAATTTAATGTCTTGGATTCATTTCTGAGTTTTCCCAGTAGTATTGTGATTTACCTAGAGGTGGTTGAGTGCTTTCTCAATTTTTAAAATTTTTTAATTTTATGTTGAAGTACAGCCGATTAACAATGTTGAGATAGTTTCAGGCGGACGGCAGAGGGACTCAGCCATACGTGCACATGCATCCCTTCTCCCCCAGACCCCTCCCGTCCAGGCCGCCGCACAGCACTGAGCAGGGGCCCTGTGCTCTGGAGGAGGCCCTGGCTGGTGACCCAGTTTAAGTACAGCCGTGTGAGCATGTCCATCCCAGCCTCCTGATTATCCCTTCCATCCGTCCTCCCCTCCTGGCAGCCATGAGTTCATTCCCTATGTCTGTGAGCCTGTTTCTGCGTTGTAAACAAGTTCACTTATATATTCCTTTTTATATTCTGCACATAGGGGATGTCTATGCTAGTTCTCCTTCTCTGTCTGACTGACTTTACTCAGTATGACAATTTCTAGGTCCATCCATGTTGTGGCAAATGTCATGTTTTCGTTATTTTTAATGGCTGAGTAATATTCCATTTATATATGTACCACATCTTCTTTATCCTGAATGACTTTTAAAAAATTAACAGCTCAGAACATGGTGTTCTATCTTAAAGTGAATATACATGTATATATATATGTATAATACAGCCTGCATATGAATTTAAAATAGGTTGCCATGATCAATAATACAGGATTAAAGAAGACTTGTTATCTTTTAAATTTATTTTTATTTTTTGGCCATGTTACATGGCATGTGGGATCTCAGTTTCCCAACCAGGACTCAGACCCATGCCCCCTTCATTGGAAAGTGGGTCCCTAACCACTGGACCACCAGGGAAACCCTGGACCTACTGGCTTTGGCTCAGCGTTTGGAGCCTTTCCCGTTACCACTGCTGATCCTGCCACACCCCCCAGTTCCATTCCCTTCACATTGGTCATTGGCCTCAGTCACTGAGAGTCAGGAGGAAGGAAGGAAACTAATACTAATTGGACCTCAACATGTGCCAGACTCTGAGTTTAACACTTTTATGGATAGAAGATTATTTAACCCCAGTAACCTCCCCCATGAGGGTAGGAAGTGGAATTATGGATGAGGAAACAGAGGTTCTGCAAAATTAAGTCACTGCCTAGTAAGAGGCAAAACCAGATCCTTTTTTAGGCCATCCAAGTGGTCATTGATAGCCTCTGAAACATCAAGAAATTTTTTAAAATCTAAAAACAGAAATCCATGAAAAATAACAGTTTGATGCCTGTGACCTTTTGGTTTCTTTTGCATCTTTTTAGGAAGTCAGTTAGCCGTCTTTATTTTAGTAACTAGGAGGTGAAATCTTTCACTCTATGGACTTTTAAAGTTAAAAGAGAGAGAGCAGCACACACAGAGCAACAGAGTGTTTCTTCTGTCTCTCTCCTCTTTGGCTCCAATAGTCTGTATAAATAGCCTTTGAAAGATACGTAGTAATAATCACTGTTTCATACCCAGACCAGACACCTGATTCAGAAACCCTCCCCGGGGTCAGCGTGGTGTGTGTGTGTGTGTGTGTGTGTGTGTGTGTGTGTGTGTGTGTTGGAATAACAAACCCACAGTGCTTTCCTGGTACAAGAGAAATGATCTCACTGTCCAATTGTAACCTGCCTAATGCCTTCATCAAAACAGGGACAAGTCTGCGGTTTTACCCCTGGTTTGATCCTTGGGCCTTCACTGTTCTTATTTTAGGCATGACCTTCATGTTTTTTTCCAAGAGTCCAGAGTTGGAATGGCATGTTACTACCCTTTACAAGATGACGATGTATCTGTTTTTATATTTAGCTGTAAATTTTATTCTACTCATAAACAAACCCACCTTCAGCAACAGTGGTGCATCCAGAGCGAGTTCTTTCCGTCCTCCTCCGTGTGATTTGGATACATTTGGCCCAGGACAGGCAGTGTTTCCACCATAACATTTGAACAGGATGCTGTGTTGATCTCCGCTCAGGGAGTGGCCGCATGGGCCAGGAAACTATTTTCTTAAAAGAAACTAAAACACCAAATTCTGACAAGATAGGAAACTCTTACTACACTCCTTATGAAACTCAACCCCCACCCCGCAATCTCATTGTTGTTATATCTGTTGATGTTATTAAACACATAGAAATGGAATATTTAATTTTATGGTCCTGTGCAGAGTGAAATAACTCAAATTCAAGAGGGAAAAAAAGAACTGTTTTAAGAGGTTTGCTTAATAAAGCATATATGAATTTAAAAATTTCAAACATTTCTCCCAGGCACAGCACATTATAACTTTTAGAGTAGACCTTCATGATATTTCATAATATCATGAAAAAAGGAAGGCGAATTATTATTCAGGCAGAGGGACAATAGTAACCTTTCATTAAGCAAGATAGAGCTCAATGTTAGACCCTCTAAGCCTTGGGTTCTGTGTTTGCCAGACTGAACACACTACCAGATACACCGTCTCTCTTTTGTGGGCCAGACTGCTTTCAAAATATTGTTCCAATATAACCTAAAATGTTTCCTTTTATAAGCTATAACCCAACAGTATGATACTTAAAAGGCTGCCTCTGTGTTCTTTTACAAATCCTCAAACGTCCCAGTGACTTCGGATATTTGGGATCTTTGTTGTCTTCAGGACCACGTATGTGACCCGGGGCTGTCTGGCTGGACCTCAGGACGAGAGGAGGGTTTGGAGTCTGTGTCCAAGACGGGCTTCCTGGCCTGCTCTGCCCGGGTTCCCCCTGGGGTTATCCACAGTGTCCCCGTGGACTGGGAGAGCAGCCCTTTGTCACCAGTATTGTCACTTGTGAGCGAAAGGCCTTTGGGACTATAGACACCATTCACGCCTGCAGAGACCACTGTTTGGGTGGTTCAGATGACCCTCAGGCCAACTAGGAACGAGGAAGTAATTTCAACCCCTGCCTTGCGGAGGGATGTCATGAAGTTCACGTGCCAAATTAAAGGTCACACCCTTCACTCATAAAAGTGTGGCCATCATTCTTAAGAGGTTTGCTTTAAAATACATACATACATACATATATTATGTATCTGTACATATGTGTGTGTATCTAGTGATAAACCACACGTAACTAAAATGCACCATTTTAGTCATTTCTGTGCACGGCTCAGTGCTCTAATAAGCACGTTCACACCGTCATCCGGGGCTTCCCTGGTGGCTCAGACGGTGAAGAATCTGCCCGAAGCACAGGAGACCTGAGTTCGATTCCTGCATGGGGAAGATCCCCTGGAGAAAGGAATGGCAACCCACTCCAGTTTTCTTGCCTGGAGAATTCCATGGAGGGAGGAGCTTGGTGGGCTAGGGAGATATAAATAGTATTTACCTCTAGGGGCTGTCTGATAATTGACAAGTGAAAATACTTGCGAAGCCCCTAGAGTAGTACCTAATACACAGTTAGCACTATATAAATCATAACCATTATTACAGTAAAACCAGTTTCGAGCTGTACCATCATCCATGCCCAGAGCTTTTTGACTCCCTGAAGGCCCTCCTCCCGCTGGGTGCAGGGAGCCCCCACCTTCGGTTCTGTCTCTGCACTTGACGGCCGCAGGGACCTCAGTGAGTGGAATCACACAACACTTGTCCTTTCCTGTCTGGTTTACTGTGCTTAATGTAATGTTTTCAAGGTTCATCCATGTTGCAGCATGGGTGGGAATTTCATTTGTTTTTAAGGTTGAATAATTTTCCACCCAATTAAAAAAAAAATACATCTTCTCTCAAGGTTGGTTATCATTTTTCCCCAGCCAGTAGAAACCGTGAATATAGTTAATTAGCACTGAGTTGGCAGAGGAGGCCAGCAAATTATTGAAATATTATTTCTAAGAGTCTGATTGCAAGGAACAAGATAAAAATGCTATTAAGATTAGCCCAGGGACTAAAGAGCACGGCCGTGTGAGGCTCCTCTGTGTGGGGCAGGCGGTAATGAAGATCTCGGACGCCCCTGAGGTTATCAGTGGGGTGTGAGCGGGGCGGTCTTCCTTACTCCTGAGGATGCTGCTGACTCATCAACTCAGGCTTCGTTTCCATAGGAAGAGTTGAAGAGTTCAGGGAAAGTGGGTAATAAGTTTCAGAAGTATCTCCATTCTGAATTGTCTTTTCTTTTTTTTCAAGTTTAGGCTTCAGTCATCTTGAAAAATCCACTTAAGTGAAATTATTTATTCCAGAGAGTGAAAGAGAGGAAGGAAAGCAGTAATAGTGTTTAAATAGTTTTTAAAATTTTTTTTTAAAAAGACCAAAAGACCTTAAATGACTTTTATTTACCTGCTGTATTCCTTTTCTTCTCCTACCTCGTTTTTCTGAGTGGAGAATTGGTGGGAACTTGACCCAAGTGGATATGACTGTTGTAACTTCTGTGGGAGTTTTTGCTGTCTCGCTCCATCTTAATTTTCCTCTCTGTGCACACATCACATTGCTGGCATGTTTAGAATAGCCACGTGACACAGAGTAGCTCGTGTGAGGAGCTACTTTATAGTCAATGCCTGAACTCTGAGCATCTGACTCCTGACTTCAGTCTGAAATGTGTGCGTGTCTGAATCTTTGTGACCCTGTGGACTGCAGCCCGCCAGGCTCCTCTGTCCATGGGATTTTCCAGACAAGAATACTGGAGTGGGTTGCCGTTTCCTTCTCCAGGGGATCTTCCCTGCCCAGAGATTGAACTCGTGTCTCTTGAGTCTCCTGCATTGGCTGGTGGATTCTTTACCACCAGCACCACCTGGGAAGCCTCAATCTGAAACCATCCTACAACGAAATGTGGCCCTTTGTTCATTTCACATTCTCTGTGCCTGCTAGGGGTCTGGACGTGGTCTCTGGCCTCATGGAGGGCAATCTCCAGGGAATACAGACACACAAATACATGTGAGAGTCCTGTAGTTTTTCCTGAGAAAGTTAAGGTGGCTTCTCAGAGGATGAGCCGTTTGGCCTGGATCTTGAATGATGAGTAGGAGCTTGTCCCATGGACAATGGGAAAGGCTACCATGACGCGTTAAGAGAGTATGAGAAGGGTCTGACAAGCTTGACAGGGGTACAGAGGTCAGCCTGACTGGAATGTGGGGGTTGTGGGGTGAAGGAAGGAGCTGAAGCTGAGGGCACAGTGAGGCTGACTCATCAAGGCCCTGAATGTCTCTGTAGGGAATTCAGATTTGATTTTTCATGCAGTGGAGATCTGGTGAAGGTTTCTAGCAGGATGGTGGAGGGTGTGTGTGTGTGTTGGGGAGGGCAGCGTGGAGCGGGATGGGGCGGTGGGCGGGGGTCCTCCTTGGGGTGCAGCTGGACACGCGTGCCTGCACGCCTGCCACCTCTTCCCACTGAGATGGGACAACCATAGTAGTCATTTCAAAGGCAGAATCAGAGACTTCCTGGCGGTCCAGGGCTTCAGACTCCACACTCCGCTGCAGATTTGGCCTCTGGCTGGGGGACTAAGATCCTACCTGCCATGCATGCAGCGTCCCCCCCGAAAAAGGTAGAGTCAGCGAGATTCGTCGGAGTTGAGGACTTTGGATGCCATTTGACCATCACTGAACACTCCGGGGCCAGCACAGAGTGGGTGCCTGGTACATGCCAGCCGTCTCGCTGGTGGCACAGACAGTTGCCCGTGGGGACCTCTGAGCGGTCCTGCAGGCCTCATGCGGCGCCCAGCTGTGCTCGTGATAAAGCAGAGAATCCTAGGTGCCCGCTCCGTACCGGACGTTTCCTGATGCTCTGTCCGCATGAACGTGTCTGTTTCTTCTGGCCGTCGGTGAGCCGGGGTTAGGCACTGTTCATGACCTCTCCCCTCCTTCCACAGTCTCCTGAAAGCGGCTTTTCTCGAGGCCCCAGAAGAGATGACTCGGGGCAAACCTAACCCGCAGCAGGATGCGGAGAAGCCTGTTTAGGAAACCATTTGTCTCCTGTAGATGCACCATCTGAGATGACCTTAGTAGAAACAACAGTGCAATAATCACAGCGTCACAGTCTTTTCCCTGGCATGAGAAACCGCTTTTGTAATGAAAATGGAATTTCTCTGGGAAATCGTCCTAGAAAGAGATAGGCAGCTGAAATAAAATAACAAAAATGTTAAATAGTATTGAACGGTTTTCTGCGTGTTTTCCCCGTGACACTTGCCTGCCCGGCGGTGTCACTTAGGTTGTTCACTCGCCATCTGCAGTCGGACCCCTGCATCCTGGAGGAAGAGACGGGGAGCGGGGTGTGCTCCCCGAGCCCCCCTTTACCTCAGGCGTGCTCTGCACACGGGGCTGCCGTTCGGAGGGGCCGCTGGGGTCAGCGTTGCCCCCAGGGCGTCCGCCTGTGGTTTTCTGGAAGGAAGGGGGGTGAGTTTGGTTTCCCTGGGGGCCCACGTGGCGGAGTCTGAGCCTCACGGCGTTCAGGTGCCCGTGTGGCTGCCTGGATCGGCGCAGCCCCGCGCGGGGCTGTAAACACAGCCACAGGTCAGAGTTGTGCAAAGTAAACCCTTGTCATAACCAAGGAGGTGGCGGTCAGATCGCATCTCAGAACTCCTTCACATTGACCCTGGAGGACCTCGATTTTCATGTCAGTGTGGGAGGGTTCCGTTTCAATGCTGATTCTGATTGGGAGAGTCTCTCTTGCTCTCCCACCCTCGTAACTGGGGACCAACAACAGTGGCCATCGCAGCCCAGAGGGAGGGCGCAGCCTGGAGACCAGCCAAGTCCCCTTGGCTCCAACCTTACGCAAATCTGCTCAACAGAATGCAAATGGTTTCGCAGGGATGCAGGACCCGGGCTAAGTGCTCGTCTGTTTTCAGCCTCTCCTGGGCGCGTCGCACCGGAGCTTCAGAGGCCAGGCCCGCAGTGTGGCCGGTTCAGGATGCCTTGGAGGAAGGGCTCGGAGCGCCGTGGAGACCTGGCCGGCCTTTCCTCCTGAGCAGCGGCGTCCCTTCTGGCTCCTGAGACCAGGGCTTCCGCGTTGTGAGAGCAGCACAGTTCGGCACGGGCCGAGGGCTTCTGTTGTTGTTGTTCAGTTGCTAAGTTGTGGCCGACTCTTTGCGACCCCGCGGCCTGCAGCACGCCAGGCACCCCGACCGCCGCTCTCCCCGGGAGTCTGCTCAGGCTTTTCAAGCCCTTTCCTGCCCCTCTCATCCCAGTCCACCTCTCAGCCCTTGGCACCCCACACGTCGACTCCCCGCGAGGCAGTGTGCTCAGCACCGATCAGAGGCTCGCGTACGCCATCACAGCGTGGACCTGAGTCTGAAATCTGTCCCCGCACAGCCCAGCGTGGGCCCAGGCACCATGGCTCCGGGCCATGTGAGCGAGGTGAAAGTGAAAGTCGCTCAGTCGTGTCCGACTCTTTGCGACCCCATGGACTGTATAGTCCATGGAATTCTCCAGGCCAGAGTACTGGAGGGGACAGCCATTCCCTTCTCCAGGGGATTGTCCCAACCCAGGGATCGATGCAACTGGACTGTAAAATACACACTAGGTTTCAAAGACTTAGTATGAAAAGATGAATGCAAGCTATTCATTAGTCATTTTTCTGTTAATTGTGTGTTGATAATATTTTGGATATATTGGTTGGAATAAATATATTCAGTGTGGCTACTAGTAAATTGAAGATGACATACAGGGCCCACACTTTATTTTTATTGGATGCGTGGGTCTAGACTGCTAACCATTTATTACCTAGCGTGGCCCTCTTTTGATTCTGTATTTGGGTGTTATTACAGAGGAGGGCAGAAAGACCTCTCCTTTTTCTCAGATGGGGTGCAGTGTAGACAGTTTGGTGTCATGTTGTGTAACTTCACCAAGTAGGTCAAAGCCAGATGCTGGTTGACCCTGTTCTTGGTCCTCAAGGTAGGTAAGGCCTGGCCACACTTTTTTTATAGTTGAATATTTTTCAAGGATAATTTCACTCACAAGTATAATTTCAGACTTTTGACTTATATTCCACTGCCTGTAAGAAATAACCTGAAAATTACCTGTGGAAATATCTGCCATATCAAGATAGTCGAACGAGGTCCTATTTAAAGTAACTAAGTCTGTGTCTGTAAATGGACTCAGCCATGTCCTATAGCCCAGCATGATGCTTTAATCAGAGATCGTAGCTGGTGTTCAGGGGAAAGAATTAACTCATGTAGAATGTCTGTATCCATCAGGTCAAGGGCAGGGGCGGGTCAGGCCGCGTTGTCCGGACAGGGGGCCTTTCCTTCTGCTGGAAGTCAGCTGCCGTTGTGTCCAACTCCTGGTGCGAGAAGCAGAGTCGGTGCGTCTCACCTGTCAGGAAGGTCTGAGATTGAGTGGGGTCATTCATGGCATGGAGGGACAGATGTCCGTGGGGTGGGGGACAGAGCAGGACCCTGGGCCAAAGAGGCAAGGGCTGAGATGCAGGAATTCACATGCGAGTTGCTTTACTCCCAACACTTCTGACGGCAAATGAGCGGGGTTTTCCTGACACCAACAAGCAGTTCTCCAAATTACTGGACGTCAGCTGGGTGTCCTTCACTTCAGCTCGGTTCGGACACTGACTCCCTGGAGTTCGAGTCAGTTCCCCCGCACGTTAAGGACTCGGCCCGTCAGGACTGCCCCCACTGTCGACCCCGGTTGGAAGCCTGGGCCACTGAAGGGCTGTTGGAGCCCCTTCCTCGTGCTTGCTGACTTGTTAGGACGGCTCACGGGACTCGGGGACGTGCTTCTGTCGCTGTCGCTGGTTTGTTATAACGGGTGCAGCTTGGAAGGGCCGCGTGGGGAGCAGGGTGTGGAGGCGGGGCGTGGACCCCCATGCCCTCTGCCTGTGCCACCTGCTGGTACCCAGAATCCTCGCCAACCTGGAAACTCTCAGAACCCTGTCATGGGGGAGGGGGCTTTGCGGCCACTTCACTGTGTAGACATGATGGATTAATCATCCATGTCTGGCCCTTGGTGACCAACTCCATCTCCACTTCCTCCCCTCTCCCCGGGAGGTCTGGGGTCCCAACCCCCTAATCATGCCTTGGCCTTCCTGGTTGACCAGCCTCCATCCTGAAGGGACCCCCAGCCCCCAGGCATCTCGTCAGCACACAAAAGACACTCCTCACTGGAGATTCCGAGGGTCGGGAACTGGGGAGAGGCCCCGAACCATCACCCCCGCTCCTCTCGCCCGTCTCGGGGTGACGAGGATTTTCGGGGCTCTCTGCCTGGAGCGGGTCAGTGCGGTGGTCCTGCTCAGTCGCTGAGTTGCGTCTGACTCTCTGTGACCCCGTGGATTGGAGCCCACCAGGCTGCTCTGTCCACGGGTTCTCCAGGCAGTAATACCGGGGTGGGTTTCCATCTCCCCCCGCGGGGACTGCGCACACGTCTCCCGCTCTCCTGCAGTGGCGGGCAGCTTCCTTACCGCTGCGCCGCTGGGAAGCCGCCGGGGCTGCACACACGGCCACGTGCCCCCTTTTCATTCCTTCACAGTGTCACACACTCACTGCGGACGGAGGATGGAAAGGCAGCTTCCGGGGAAGGAGAGAGGGGCTGTCAGGGCCGCGGCCGGGAGGAGGGGTGGCAGTGAGGTTAGCGCGGTGTTCAGGGCCCCGAGAGCCGAGGATCTTGGCTGTATCCCCCAGGTCCTCTGCAGCCTGCTCTTTGGGCGAGTCATACTCTTCTCTGAGCTTCAGTTACTTCATCTGCAAACCAGGGAGTTAGGTTAGAGGGTCCGTCTAAGATTTTGTGATTCTCTGAGCTTTGAAGGCCAGAGAGTGAGCTGGGAGAGTATTAATAAGGAATCCATGAGAGCGTAGGCTTTTGGCTTTTACTGCTGTTCTTCCTTTCGTCTCATCTGCTTGGGGGCCCTGAGACCCATGGCAAGTGTCAGTACGCTAGCTGGCCTGGACCGTTGGTGCAGCCCCAGAGGAGGCAGAGGTGGGGTCCGGGTTGCCTTGCGGCTGCAGCCAGCACACGGGTGTTGCAGTGTAACAGCTGAAAACACGCACACGTGATTGTCTTGGCGCTCTCTGTTCTCCTCCTCCCCGGACTTTCTGTGATTTATAATTATTTCTCCTCTCATATCTTGAGAGTCTCAGGTAGCCGTTTTCCCACGTGGATCACAAGCTTTAATAAATCACTCCTGTTCTCTGTCTACCACTATCTTCTCTACCCTCTACTTCCTGTGAGTTTAAAAAGTTTCTGGGCCTTAGACAAGCACTGTAAGAATTTAACTGCCTTTCGTTTTCAAAGACGGTATTCTAATTGCTTTTAGTAGGTATGGGACACAAAAGCCCTCCGATCCCGAGGTAGCTTTGAATTTGGTCGAGCATCACTCCGGAGCCCAGGCACCCATGGGGGCCCAGCCACCCCCCACCTTGTCTCCTGTGCCCAGCGCTGAGGAGCCTGGCACGGATTCTGTTGGAATGAAAAGATTGGCTGAGCTGCCCTAGACAGCAGTCCCACAAAAGTGTGCAGAAGGTTTCGTCTACATACCAAGGCAGCCTGGGTATTAATTGCATTCTCTGTGATCACAGAAAAGGCGCTGAAATATTCTCTTCGCGTTTTAAGAATGACAGGCTGCGGCTGTGCCAGCTCTGAGCATCGCACGTGGTGTCACGCGGCTCAGAGATGCTGGGTTTGACTGTTTAAAACGCGTGGACGTGGCGCGCCCTGGTCGGCAGGCAGCTCCGTCCTGGAAAAGGGCTGCAGTTGAACTCTTTCGTACCTGGTCCCTGTCGAAGGTCAGGACCTGGCGAGGAAGGGCTGCCCTAAGCTGGCGTGAGCTACGAGAGCGTTTCCCGTTTTGGAACCTTCCTGTGAATTTTGAAGTGGGACTGTCCTGGCGGCCTTGCTGTGGTTGAATCCCGCTTTCCTTTGTGTCTGTGTGGGGGCTGGAGAGGAAGGGGCCCGGAGACGTCCCTGTGTCCTTGTCCTCACCCTTCCCGGGTCCTGTGCCAGTGTGCGTGTGTGTTCCCAGCATCCGGGGTCAGAGCTGCGCTGTCACTCCCTGCAGCCCTTTGAGCCCCCACTCTGCCCGGAGCACCCCCGTTCACAAGCCGCACGCATACCTGCACTGTCCCATACACGCACACGCGTTTCTCCCCCCGGTCACGCTCATCTCTGAACCTGCCGAGGCTTTTGCCTGAAGAGCTGTTGGTGAAGACTGCGCTCCACTGGGAGGAGAGGGGAGAAAGCAGGTGTCAGTCCGTGGTGGGTTTTCCTTCGCTGAAAATTGTCATTCTGTGCAAACCCCACCCTCCCTTCTCGGCCCCCCAAAAAGAGAATTAGAGCTCTGCTGATGTCAGGGTTTGACTGGGTTTTGGTTTAAGGTGTTCAGTGGTTCAGAGAGCCTCTCATTCTGGGCAGTGCTGTCCAGAGAAGTATGTAGATTTCCTAAGATTGTACCTCGACTTCCCTTCCTTCCATCCCCGTGGCTCTTGGACCGCGCCGCAGGGCGGAGGTGGGGGCAGCCACTGGGAGCCCGGCTTGGCCCTGGCGGGTCGCGTGTTCACAGGCTCAGGAGCCCGGCTTGGCCGCGGTGGGCCGCGTGTTCATGGGCTTTTGGTTTTGGAGCGTCCCCATCGGAGCGCTGCTGTTTCTGTCCCGCCGCGCGGTCCGCCCCGTGGACTGCAGCACGCCTGCTCCCCTGCCCGCCACTGTCTCCCAGAGTTTGCTCAGATTCACGTCCCTGAGTCGGAGATGCTGACTGACCTTGTCATCCCCTGCCGCCCTGCTCTCCTCAGAGCGTGCCCCCGGCCACAGAGAGGCTCCAGAGGCCGCCAGGTGGGGTGAGAGCCGCCCTCGGTATCACTTGTCCCCCACGGCAGGACAGAGGTGCCCGAGACCCAAGCGGCCTCTGCCTGAGCCGGCTCCTCCTGCGGGCGCCGGCTCCTCTTTGCTCGCGTGTGTGCGTGCACACATGTGCGTGCACGCGCGTGCTGTGAGGGTGTGTCTCCCTCGAACCTTTTCTAACAGTTCCTCTCCCCTCCTGCACACACCTGTTTCACTCCCAAAATCACCGAGAACTCTTAGGCCAGCCTTCAGTGGCGTGTCCTGTGGCTGAAGAACCGTTCATTCGAGACCCCTCGAACCTTTTCTAACAGTTCCTCTCCCCTCCTGCACACACCTGTTTCACTCCCCAAATCACCGAGAACTCTTAGGCCAGCCTTCAGTGGCGTGTCCTGTGGCTGAAGAACCGTTCATTCGAGACCCTGGGGAGATGGCTCTGGCTGTCTTCTTCCAAAGACCATTCTGTCTGCTGCCGTCCTGAGCACCTGCCGGGGGCCACGCGTCACGCCTTCTCCTTCTGTGTGTGAGCCCCGCTCTTCATGGTCAGACCGCAGCTCCCAACCCAGAATGCTCTATGTAAGTACAGGAGGGGAAGGCTGGCTTACTTGTTAGATATACTGCACTGTCTAGAATTTTCTAAAATTGTGTTCTTCTGTTTCACTGTTCGCATGAACCTGTTAGGTCACCGTTCTTTCATATCTAGGAAGACCATAAAAGTTGTTGTCCAAGCTGGGGTACTTGTGAGAATGAGCAGAAGGTATTAGGAACTATTACTCTGGGACGTCAGGGTAAACTGGGGTGGTCCCAGCAAACTGACACACTTAGAATAACCCTGGGCATATCCATCTTTTTAAGGATTGGACATCTTTTTTTTTTTTCAGTTTTGTGCCAAGTCTTCCAGCGTTTCTCTGAAAACCAGATGCACTGCTTCGTAGGTTTCTGTGTCCTTCTGCTGAAACATCCCCCTCCAGACTTACTCACTAGAACCACTTTCTTCTCTTCAGTCTCTCTCGAGGTCTCGTCCGACCCTGCGTCTCCCACCCTCGGGACGAAGTCCGCTCGCGAGTTCCCGGTGCCTGGCGCTCCTGTGAGCTCAGCTCTGCTGTAAAGTGGCTCCTAGCTTCTTGGACTGTAACTGAACTTCCTTCCCATGGGACTCTTCTCTCACACAAGCTCGCCTCTTTGTTTAGGAGTCTAAGAATAGGAGGAAGAGACATAAGGTAGACTGTGTCTGTTTCAGCAAGGTTATCGCCCACCTTTCCTCCCCGAGGAGGGAATGTATCTGAAGAATGCTTGCAGCTGTTTTGTTTGTTTCATTGAGGGGACAACAGAACAGTCATGAGTAGCCCGGGACCTTGTTAGTGGGACAGCCATGGCCCCATGTGGACTAAGGAGCTCTAGGGCCGGTTGCTTGTCTTCGTGCTGTTGAAACCACCCTTCTGTGCACCTTTACAGGGTGGGGTAGGTATTGATTTATTTTTTTTTTTTTTTTTTTTTTTTTTTTTTTTTTTTTTTTTTTTTTTTTAATTTTTTTATTAGTTGGAGGCTAATTACTTCACAACATTTCAGTGGGTAGGTATTGATTTAAATCGCAAACTCCAAGAGGGTGAAAGTGAAAGTCACTCAGTCGTGTCCGACTCTTTGCGACCCCATGGACTGTAACCCGCCAGCCTCCTCTGTCCATGGATTCCCCAGGTAAGATTACTGGATTGGGTGGCCATTTCCTCCTCCTGGGATCTTCCTGACCCAGGGATCGAACCCAGGTCTTCTGCACTGCAGGCAGCGTCTTTACCTTCTGAGCCCCCAGGGAAGGCCCCACGAGGGTCGAGGCCCTGTGTGTCTCACTGTCTGTGAACGGCGCCCAGGGCCGGGCTGGGAGTCCGTTGAGACTTGATGGGCCTCAGCTTGCATGCTCAGGATGGCCTGCTGAAGAGCCTCGCGCGCCGTGCGGCAGGAGCTGCCCTGCCGGGTAACTTTCCCATCAACACAGTTTTGTGAGTCTTTGATAAGAAAAGTGATGACTTTTTGAAAAATGTAGAATTTTCGCTTTGTAACCACTAACTTCCATCTGCCCAGTCAAAATAATATATTTGGGGAACAACTCTGATTCTTTCAACAAATAAAGAAGAATGGAAACCCAGCAAACACGCCCCCAAGAACCTGACACTGGAAGAAAACCAGCTTCGTCTTACCAAGTAACTCTTGTGAAAACCTTATCCTTTTTTTTTACTTTTTTTGCACTTTTCAGTCTGCAGCTCAAGTAGGCCACAGGAAAAGCATGGTGTCCCTTCAAAGAGCCGGCTGGGCTGGCTGGGCTCTTTGTATTCGTGGAAAACAGCTGTGGGTGCCGAGCGCAGAAGGCGCGCTTTTGTTCCATGCGAAGGTGGGGAGGTTCGGTCTTGAGCCACATCGACCTTCCGTGGTGGAGGAGTTGGCAGATGTCGAGAGCTTTATCAACGTCTTCGGGGCGTTTGAAACGTGTTCCTAATGAGCTGGGGAAGAGAAACGCGGGACGGCCGTGGGAGGAGGAGAGAAACACGCTTCCCACGCAGAGCTTGCATCTTCTCTTGGTTAGTGTCTGGGCTGCTGCAGAGTGAATGAATTAGGTTGGTTGTTTCCATTGCGTTCTGCTGAATAACAGAAGTACCGCTGGAAGCCCTGCGTTCCTGTTTTCCTGCGGCCTGAGGCGGGAATGAAGCCTGGGAAGGGAGAGCTATCCAAGCCCTGGGTTGTATTTCCCTCCTTCCCTCCCGCGCTCTCTCCAGTGAAGTGTCAGCGGTGGAGCTTTGGTTGTGAAGGACTGCAGCTCTCGCCTTTGTTATGAATGAGGTGGTGAGG
Source organism: Cervus elaphus (assembly GCF_910594005.1). Taxonomy (NCBI): domain Eukaryota; kingdom Metazoa; phylum Chordata; class Mammalia; order Artiodactyla; family Cervidae; genus Cervus; species Cervus elaphus. Next base: position 63,500,910 of record NC_057841.1, on the reverse strand, counting down.
TGTTTCATTTCAAGTTAGAAACGAGTTTTAGGAATTCGCTTTGCGTTCGGGGGAATGTGTTGAGGACACAGTTTGAACAGTCCTTTAATACTGCTAGCCTTGACACACCTCCGTCTGTCCATCAGTCAGTCTGTCTCTCCCTTTTCTTGACTCTCTGGTGAGCGGCCTCCTAGCAGCTTGAAAGTCACCACAGGCAGCTGCTTATCAGATGGGCATTTCCGAACGCTCCAGCTCTGCTTGTGTGCTGTTTCCTGAGGAACCTTCCACCTGATTTCCTGTTGGCAGCTCCCGTTTTACATGTGATCGAAACGTTTACTGCAGGACTGAATTCTTCACGGTCCCTCCAGCACCTTTCTCGGGCTCAGTGAATTCTCTTGGTCTCCCAGGTGCGCGGTAGAGTTAATCCCTCAGTCGTGTCTGACTCTGTGACCTCATGGACTGTAGCCCGTCAGGCTCCTCTGTCCATGGCCTCCTCCAGGCAAGAAGACTGGAGTGAGTTGCCGTTTCCTTCTCCAGAGGATCTTCCCAACCCAGGGATCGAACCTGGGTCTCTTGCATTATGGGTGGATTCTTTACTGTCTGAGCCTCCAGGGAAGCCCAGGGGTACAATGAAGGCTGTATCTTCCTGCTTCTGCTCACTCACTCCTGAGTTCCCTGGTTCTCCCCACATTTTCACCTGTAACTCCTGCCAGGCGGTTCTGCTAACCTGCCTCAGTCTTGCCTCACTTGTGTATCTTATGCTTTGTAACAGAGATGATCAAAATTCTTCCCTGATTTTTTTTTTTCAAAAAAGGGCTCTTCCTCTCCTCCAAGATAAAGGATTCCGCCTTTTAAGAAAATTCACTTCTAATGGTGAATTTTCAGCTTTCAGCAGCCCTTGCTATTCCTGAGCAAGACTTCCTACTCTTTAAACCCATCCTGTCTTCTTTGCTCTGGGTGTTATATTTCCTTGCTGTTTTTACGTCCCAGAAGGCTCTGCTTTCACCTGTTTTCTGAAAGTTTCCATCCTGAAGGCTCAGACCTCCTGGCAGAAGGTGACCTGGCTGGCTCCGCATCTCTGTCCCCTCCTAATCCTTGTTGTGACTCCATTCAAAGCTCCGTGACATGCTCTCTGATATGGCTTTGATATACAAATGTTTGCCATCTTTTTCCCCCTCCTTGCTGAGCTTATAAACTCATTGGTATCTTCTGCGTTTCTATATCCACAACTTTGCCTAAAAATAGTCCCCTGCCTGTAATTATATTTTCTGAGTGAATGAGGTATAGCTTTGCCATCTCTTATTGAAGACCTGTTTACTTTTCTCCTTGCTTCATTCATTCTTTCGACAATCACAAATTGAGAACCTGCTCTATTGCTAAGTGTGTGGATACATCTGAACAAAGCTAAGATCCCTGCCCAGAAGGTGCTTACATTCTAGCTTCTTCCTAAGACAAACCATCCTTGCATTCATGCTCCTCAGCTCTTGAAGAAATGGAAAGCAGCCATTGTAAATGTGATTATAGATTATTCCGTGATTAAACTTGGCTTCCACGAACATTATGGCTTCTTAGGAGTTTACAGCTTTGAGGATCTGACTCTTAAAATTGATGCTACATCCCAGTGGCTATAAGGATGTTGAAAACTCTACTTCTTTTTCTTGCCTGACTGTGAAATCAAGTCATTTTGCAGGTGGTTCTGAAATAGTGACAGAGGTCCCCTAGATTCCAGTCTTATCTGTAGTATTGAAACTCTTGCTAGGCAGCTGCCAGTTTGCTAGAAGCAAGTCCGGGCTCATCTTCCTTTGGTTATTTGCTACATGTTGTAAAGCAAAAGGGCTTCCCTGGTAGCTCAGCTGGTAAAGAATCCACCTGCAATGCAGGTTCGATTCCTGGGTCTAGAAGTTCCCCTGGAGAAGGGATAGGCTCCCCACTCCAGTACTCTTGGGCTTCCCTGGTAGCTCAGCTGGTAAAGAATCCACCTGCAATGCCGGAAACCTGGATTCGATCCCTTGGTTGGGAAGATCCCCTGGAGGAAGGCAAACCCACTCCGTATTCTTGCCCGGAGAATCCCATGGACAGAGGAGCCACGTGGGCTACAGTCCATGGGGTCGTAGAGAGTCAGACACGACTGAGCTAATAAGCACAGCACACAGCGTAAAGCAAAAGCAAAAATAAAACAGCAGTGAATCACATCTTTGCATCCATACCGTGGAAAGCAGCTGATTTTCAAAGTTTAAACTGTATGTTATGGATGAGGAACAAAAAACTTGTGTGGATTCGTAAAAATATGGTGTGGAAACATATACATCACCATGTGTTAATTAGATAGTGGGAGTTTGCCGTGTGACACAGGGCCTCTGTGAGAGCCTAGAGGGGTGGGATGGGCTGGGAGGGGGGAGGGAGGTTCCAGGAGGCTGGGGACAGAGGTATACCTGTGGCTGATTGATGTTGATGTATTGCAGAAACCAACATGACATCGTAAAGCAGTTATCCTCCAATTAAAAATTTAAAAAGGAAAAGAATTATGGCAATGTTAATGACAAATGCATTAATGGAGAATGTGCCTAAAATCTTCATTGGATCAGGACAATTCTGTATTTGTGTTTTTGAATGAGTGTTGTTCACAGGCTCACAAACTCAGACTGCTCTGGTGTGCTGTTTTCATGTAGGACTTTAGAGCCATGAGTTCCTTTTTTTTTGGTTGTTGTAACTACTGTGAAATGGTATTTGCGGAGAGTTTGCTTTCAATGCCAAAACCCAACAGTTTTGTTTTCAAATTCCTGAAAACTAAAAAAAGAAATCTTGGTGACATCAATGTTCCAAATTCAAAATATCCACAAGTGGACTCATCAGCTTCCTCCTTGAACCCACTGTTCCTGTGTCTGTTCTGTCTGGTTAATGATATCACCATCTGTCCAGACAAAGCCCCAGTCCCTAAGTCACTTTCAGCTCAGTTTTCTCACGTGTAAGGTAGAGCCGTCCTGGAGGCAGATCTTTCTTGGGAGGTCCTCTCCTGCTGTCCATGTCTGCACCTCTGAGGTCCTTTTTCAGACATAGGCCCCGTCCTTCTGAATTGCACCTCAGACATCTCTCTCATCCAGGTCCCCCCCTTTTTTATCCTACTTCTGCTGTATTCAACTTCTCATTACTTCTGGACCACTCTGTAACCTCGAAGTTGATCTTCCTGTTATTATACATTGATATACAGTAAAGTTCACTTTTGTGTAAAGTTTGGGGAGGTTTACAGAGGGATAGAGCCCAAAATATCTATCTGTTTTAATTGGAGGATAGTTACTTTACAGTATCGTGATGGTTTTGCCACACATGAGTATGAACTGGCTGTGGGTACACAGGTGTCCCCTCCGTCCTGAGCCCCCTCCCACCGCCCTCCCCACCCAGCTGGGAGAATCCTGTTTCTCCAGGAAGGCTGGCTGCTAAAGAGGACCCCTCGTCTTGCTAATTCGAGTGACTCTCATGGAGGCCAGAAAGGCAGTGCGTTGCTCTGATTAGGCAGCGGTGCCCTGGAGCTGCTGGGGCAGAAGGAGCAGAGGGAGCTGGGAAGCAGTGGCCAGGGGCAGCCGAGCGGCGGGCAGCCGGGTCTGCAGGGGGAGCTGGGACGAGTGCCCCGAAGCATCCAGGTCACCTCCGGCTGCCCGGGGACCCCTGCACGAGAGACCCCTCAAGTCCCACGGGGCTGGGAGGGCGCCTTCTGAGTGGGCCTTCGTGTTGAGAAGAGAGTCAGGGGACCCGGTCTACACGGAAGCAATAAGGTCTGCTTCACGGGTCACCGTGAAGGTAGCGGGGGCAGTGAGCGGGTGCCGTGCCTGGCGGGGCTCAGATGCTAAGGAAATGCTGAGCTTCTTCCCTTGATTCCTCTCCTTTTACATGTTGCCTCTCACCCCGAATTGTCCCAAACCCTAAATGGCCCCTACCTTGGGGTCTGGGGTCCTCCTGGGACGCCAGGCCCCACCTGTGCCCCAGCGGCATCCACTATGCGTCCTTGAATCCTGTCCCCACTTCAGTCCCGACTGATGTCCCCTTTGTCTGCGTTCTCTGTTTTTATACGTACCTAGGTTTTGTATCATAATTATTCATCTATGTTTCTGTCCTCCCTCTTGAGCTTTGTTGAAGGATCTCAGTTCATGGCTGATGAAATGAAATTATTTCCTAAATAGTTTGAGAATAGTGAAAAAGAAAGTAAGGCATTTCCGCCCCCCATCCTGCTCCTATTTTTATGCTCAAGTGGCTGGTCTGTGATGGGGCAGGCTGTGGTCTTGCATGTTCCCTGCAGTCATGAATATATATCAGGCGGTCTGGTTTCAAACAGCCGTCAGACGGTCAGCGTTCCTCAGGTGACCCTTCCGTGTGCACCAGCCTAGGACTCCGTCCAGGCGGACCTGGAGTGAGGGCTCCCCGCAGTGACAGAGCCAGGCAGCCTGCTGTTGCGAAGAGTCAGGGAGAGGCCCCCCGATGGCGTGGGGAACCTGACCACCACCCTTCCTCACCCCTCGCCCCCATCAAGTCACGTGTGTGCTGTCAAATCGAAGTTGCCAACGGAAGCTTGGGAACACAGGGACATGCTTGCTAAAGCCATTGAGTGGGTGACCTTCCAGAATCTTCCAAGTCTATGCTAAGACGCAGCACACCCCTCCCCGAAGCTGGTGCCGCCCCCACTTTGCTGCCTCCCTGAGCCCGTCTGTGAAACCCAAGCTTGGGATTACGTTGCAGGGCAAGAGCCGGAGCACATGGCTGACACATGTTCGGTCTGTGGCCCACACGAACCCCTGGGGCATCCAGCCCATCCAGCCCTCAGCATCCGCTCCCATCTTGTATCTGCATGTGTTCCATTTTCCAAGACCATGAGGAGGATGCAGGCTACAGCTGACTCTCTCCTGGGGTAGCTCGCACCCTGGCCGTGCATCCTTGGTGAGGATCTGGGGAATTGCAAGGGCCTCTTCCCCACTTCCTCCAGAGAAGGCATCAAGGACGGAGCCCCTGCTGACACTTCTCTGCCTCCGCCAGCCCGTCCCCAGGATGATGGTCCCCAGCAGCGAACAGCAGCCCTCCTTCCTGGCCGGGGCAGCTGAGTATACAGGGCTGTCTGGCGGGTGAGAAGTCGCCTCTCGTGGTCTTTAGTTTTCCGCTTAAAAGCCTCCTTTCTCTAGCCTCCTTCCTCCCTCGGCTGCACAGACACCCCTCTCTGTGCCTGGGGTGGTGCAGCTGCAGGTAAGCCGGCCGTGGTGGGCCCCGAAAGGCGGGATGGAGGACCTCTGCACCCCGAGGTGCCCGCAGCCAGCTGCCAGAGCCTCTCTGCTCTCTCCCGGCGTCCGCACTCGCTGCAGTGGAGCCTGAGGGGGCAGCCTCTCCGGCGTCCTCAAGAGTCTGGAGCCAGAGCCGTGTGTGCCTCCGTGAACCTGGGAGAGGACAGTTCTGAGCAACTCCACGTTCCTCCGCTCCTCGACCCCGGTGCACTGAGTCCAAAAGTTTAGTTAGGATGCCCCCATGCCGCTTTAAAGTAAGATGCTCAAATACCAGGGAGGCACAGAGTTCTCTGCTCTGAATATTTTTGCTTTTGAATCACGGATCTGAAGCTGCCTTGTTTGGATTTAAAATTCCAAAATGTTGATTATGTTCCCTGTAACTATTGCAAAGGCTGAGTCTGGTCGAGGCCTATGGGATCCAGGGCCACCTTAGCAAAGGCCACCTTGTTGTGAAGAGCCTGAATGTTTTGGGTACAACCCAGATCCTACGAATATCTACTTCCGGGGCCCCAAATAGGAGAGCCTGATGGGTACATTTGGGTCCTTTTGCTCAAGAGCACTGCAGGACTGTTCGTGACCCTCCCTGTCCCAGTGTGGGGGTCCTCGGCCTTCTTAGTTGGGAGGACGCCACGGCTGATCGGAGGTTTCCCTTCCTCGCAGCACCAGCTCCTCAGCTCAGCGCTGACCTCTGCCGTTTGAGTGTCCCTGGGCTCCGTGCCCGAGGGTCCTCACGCCGGCCCACGTGTGCGTGCCTGCTCAGTCACTTCGCTTGTGTCCAGCTCTTGGCGACCGTGTGGACTAGCCCGCCCAGCTTCTCTGTCTTTGGATTCTCCAGGCAAGAATGCTGGAGTGGGTTGCCCTCCTCCAGAGGATCTTCCCGACCCAGGGGTGGAGCCCAGGTCCCTTACGCCTCCTGCGTTGGCCGGTGGGCCCTTTACCACTGGCCCAGTGGACTGAATAACTGTAGCATCCTCCCCCCAAATTCATTTGTTGAAACCTAACTCCAGTGTGACAGTGTGTAGAGCTGGGGGCTTTGGGGCCAGTGAAGAGGTCATGAGGGAGGCGCCCTCAAGACTGAGATCAGTGCCGTTATCAAAGAGACTCCGGAGAGCCCCCTCGCCCCTTCCCACACAAAGACTACCTTGCGCACCAGGAGCTGGGCTCTCCCCAGATGCTGAACTTGCTGGCTGCTTGATCTAGGGCTTGCCAGCCTCTGGAATGGTGAGAAATAAATGTCTGTTGTTTATAAACCTCCCCATCTATGGTATTGTGTAACAGCAGCCAGGATAGACTAGGACACAGGGGCTCTCAGCCTTGGCTGAGACACATTAAGATCTCCCAGGGAACGTTTAAAATCCCAGTGTCGAGACTGCCACGTGTAAACCGGTGAGCTAGTGGGAACCCGCTGCATAGCAGCGGTGCTCCGTGGCGACCTGGACGGCCGGGCTGGGGAGCGGGGAGAGAGGTCCGCAGGGAGGGCATATGTGTACACACAGCTGGTTCACTGCATTGTACGGCAGAGAGTAACACAGCATTGTAAAGCAACTGTACCCCGATTAAAGGATTCCAGCGCCCAGGCCGGTTTTCAGACCACTTTAATCAGAATGTTGGGGAGGCAGGGAGTGGAGGATAGGACCCAGGAATCGACGTGCCTTAAAGCTTCAGAGATGCTCCCTGAGGCAAGGCCGAGCCACCACTTTCATCAAGACTGAAACAGACGTCGTTCCGGTTTTGTTGACCCGTGCAGTTCCTGTGACAAGAGCTAGGTTCTGGTTGCCCAAGAAAGTAAGGCTTCTTTTCTGTCACTGCAAAGTCTGAAGTCAGATTTTCCACTGGAAACAAACGCCAAGTTTATTTTAAAAGTACTCTTGATCTACCTAAAACTAGGAAGTATAAAGCATCCCGTGGGAGCGGTTTATTCTCACGTTTGAGTGCGTCTTGGCTTCCTCTGAACCGGGCCAAAGCGGCCCCGTGACTTCCTAGGACTGTCATTGAACTGAAAATTCTGGGGTCATGCATTGGGTGACCGAGAAAATGATTGAAACGGTTTTTTCAGCAGACAGTGGACAGTAATCTGGAGAGACGACGGATCCCTGTAAATCGCACTCTTTTCTGTTGTGTTCCCAGACTGGAGGATACATGAACAGAGCATTGCTCCTAGTTGATTATGTTCAGTGATTGTTTGTTTAAAACTTTGAAAGAAGAAGAGCAGATGCGGTACGCTGGCCCTCAGTTAAACACGCGAATGTCTTCAGGCTAAGAAAATAAACAACTAAATTGGTGATTTGTTTTATTACCAAACTGGTTGAGTTGCAGAGGCAGGGAAGAGTGCAGCTCCCAGACTGGAAAAGGTTAAGTATTCTTGTCAAGAAAGACTGAAAACGCAAAAAACTTTACTGTTGGTTGAATGTCGCCGAAATCAGAAAGGGATCCATTTGGTACCTGCCGACCAAAGACCTTTATCCGTGACATGGAATGTTTTTAAATCTGAGAGATGGGCTTTTCAGAACTCTGCAAACGACATCTGTTTTGGCATTTGGCATTTTGGGCGCCATATTTAAGGCCTTCTGATCCTAGTGGGAGTAATGCTCTGCTCCTAATTACCCGAAAGGCAAGGGGAAAAAAAATCCCTCAAATAGAAAACAGGGGAGGGGAAATATGTCTTGAAAGTTTCATTAATTGCAAAATGAAGTTAAATGGAGCGTTCAATAAAAGTACTTCTCAGAACCAATGGAGGGTTTCTCAGAAAGAGCCCATTAAAGCTGGATCCTCTAAAGCAGTGGAAATCCCAGGAACAAAAGCCAAATGCCTGGAAATTGAGTTTCCGAAGAATCTCTGAATTGGTACAGCTCGATAACTTACAAAATAGAATGGAGTCACTGACTGTTTGAAATCTGCTCAGCTAAAATGGAACAAGGCATTTAGCTTACATGGACCATGCACATGCAACTCCTGCTAACATTATTATTATTTTTTTAACTGCCATTTATTAAACATTTTTATGTGAGCCAGGGCCTGTGTTTTGACATTCATGATTTTGCTTTTGGTGATTACAAAGATTCAGTGCCTTTCACAGAAGTCATTAGTATATCATGGAAGGGTCCCGATGCCAACTCTTTGGTGTTTGGAGTTAGTAAGATCTGTAATCTGATTCTGCGAAATCTGACGTCTGAAATATTATTTAGCTGTGTGTTAAAGTTAATCTTGAAAATAAGATTTCCATTCCTGTGACACGTTTTACAAATTGAACCTCCATTCAGGAGGAAAAAAAAGAAAAATAAATGAAGTCTGCTTTCTTTTTAGCTTAAAGCATGGGTTAAACTGGGTGTTTGGGCAGATTATTTTCAAGGCCACTTTAGGCCAATGCATATAAATCTGGGGTTTTGAAGATTGGAAGCAATTCAGATAAACCGCCAGGGTAAATTCCTACCCTTCGGCACATGAGAGAAATAACTGCTAGCTGCATCTCGGGGACTGGAATTGCCGTTTAAAGATAATCAGAATTGCAGTTAGACATCATCAAAGGGTGACCTGAAGCTTAACTTTCTTAATTACACATATCAAGAACTTGGGATACCAACCCTAATTGAAATGAGTGATTAAGTCAGGTAATATCAATGCCCTTTCACTCAACTACCATCTTTAATTTACCTGATCAGCACCGAGTTCACCTTAGCTAATGAAGGCGACAGTCAAAGTACAGATAGAATACTTAGTAAATCTGATAACATTAGTTACTGCTGTGGACTAATTTTAGTTCACTCTTCACCGTAAGAAATTCCTTTAGGTATTTATATTGAGTATTAGATGGAATTAAAAAACCACTATGGACAGCCAGATAACCTCGAGCCCATGTGGATATGCTGGTTCTTCTCTCTTGGGAACATGTTAAAATTAACTTCTCTGGTTTGGGGATGTACCTTGCAATGACAATTGACACCATTTCTTTTTTTTTATTTGCCCAAGCAGAACCTCCATGCCCTTCAGCTTCCCATGCTCCTCTCTCCGCCAACCCCTGCAGCCCCCATTCAGCTTGTCTCTTGCGGACTGACCGCTTGAGGTACTGCATGTACGTGGACTTACCTTTGTGACGACTTGTTTCGCTTAGCATGGCATCAAGGCTCATCCATGTTGTAGCATGTGTCAGAACTTTCTTCATTTTTTAAAGATTTTTTTTGAATGGACCTTTTTTTTTTAAGTTTTGATTGAATTTGTTACAGTGCTGCTTCTGTTTTATGTTTTGGTGTTTTTGGCCCCAAGGCATGTGGGATCTCAACTCCCTGACCAGGGTTCGAACCTGCCCTCCCTGCATTGGGAGGCCAAGTCTTCATCCACTGAACCGCCAGGGAAGTCCCAGAGCTTCCTTCCTCTTTAAGTCTGAATAGTATCTCATGGTCTGTATAGACCGCGTTTCTGTTGGGTTACCGGTCAAGTGGTGGAATCGTTGTAAATGTGATGCCAGACAGTTGTTCAGAATGTTTGTACCAGTTTACACTCCTGCTTGGCATGTATGAGAGCTCCTGCTGTTTTATTTACTCTCCGACCTTAGAACTGTCAGTCGCTTCATTTTTAGAAGATCAGCTGTGTCCCTAATCATATCACAGTGCTGTTTCTTGCTTGTTTTTACTTTTTGCATTTCCCTGATTATTAATTACTCATTACCGGTTGCTCATCGCAGGTTTCCTGGCTGTCCTCTTCTGTGCCACGCCTGCTCAGGTCTCTTGCCCCTTCTACAGTTGTTTCCTTGTCTCATTCTCCCGGATTTCTAAGCATCCTTTACCTCTTCTATACTACCTTTCACTAGTCATATGGGTTGCAAATATCTTACTCTCCCTCTGGGGTTTACCTTTTTACTCTCTAACAGCATCTCCTGATGAAAAGAAGTCCTTATTTTTTTAAATATTTATTTATTTGGCTGCGCCAGGTCTAGGCTGTGGCACAGGAGACCTCTGGTCTTCGCTGCGCGATGCCAGACCTTCTGTGGCGACGTTTCCTTGGCGACGTTTCCGCGCCGCCGCCGGCCGTCTTTCTCTCTGTGGTCAGTGCTTGTGCTTTGCTATCCCAGGGTCACGAAGATTTTTCTTTAATATTAACTTCTAAAAGTTTTGTCATTTTGCCACTCATGTTTACGTTTATGTAGTACACCAGGAATTGAGTCATATGAATGTTTTGAGCTGGGGGTAGGCAGATTTTTCTTTGTTTCTCATGCGGTTACCCAGTCGGCTCAGCCCTGTTTGCTGGGGAAAGCATCTTTCTCGAGGCTCTGCAGAGTCCTCAGAGGCGCCGCGTCTGTGTGCGGGTCCGCTGACCGGCTCTCCGCTCCGTCCCCCTCGTCTTGGGCCGCCAGGGGCCCGTGCCCCCCTCCTCCTTGTTGGGGCTTTGACCTCCAGTAGAGTAAGCTGTTTGCCTCACCTCTTTTCCTTAAGTGTATCTTGGCTGTCTTTGCCTTTTGGCTTCCATATGATGTTCAGAGTCAGCTCACCAACTTCTACAAGTATACCTGTTGGGACTGTGATTCGAAGAACATTACTTACTGATAATTTCTGAATAAAATTCATTTCAAAGAGCAGGGGGTCGGAAACAGAAAAGAGGGAAGAAGGACATGGCTTGTCCATTGCCAGCTGGGATTTGGCCATCTCGAAATGCCTGCTTTGGTTTTCGAGTGGCACTTGGGTGTGTGGAGTCGTAGACGCTGGTTCTTGTTGAGGGACTGTGCCGTCTTGGGGAGCCCCACCTATTCCCCGCGGTGTGTCTGTGGGCAGGGTGACCTGGAGAGGAGTCCTCACCTCGGAGTCCGTCCCACCCAGCCTGTCCTGAAGAGACGGTCACTTGAAAGCATTTCCCCTCCTCCTTTCCCCTGGCTGTTTTCTCTCCTACTCGTTTTTGACTCTGAAGAGAGTGCAGCACAAGAAGCAGGGTCAGCGGGATGAGAGCTCGCTTTGCAGCGCTGGTCACGGGGAGGGGGCTCGCTGTCACGGAGGGCGGGGGGCTCGCTGTCACGGAGGGCGGGGGGCTCGCTGTCACGGAGGGCGGGGGGCTCATTGGTCACGGGGAGGGGGCTCGCTGTCACGGAGGGCGGGGGCTTGCTGTCACGGGCCGGGGGCCTCGCTGTCACGGGGCGGGGGGCTCGCTGTCACGGGGCGGGGGGCTCGCTGGTCACGGGGAGGGGGCTCGCTGTCACGGAGGGCGGGGGCTCGCTGTCACGGGGAGGGGGCTCGCTGTCACGGAGGGCGGGGGCTCGCTGTCACGGGGTGGGGGGCTCGCTGTCACGGGGTGGGGGGCTCGCTGTCACGGGGCGGGGGGCTCGTTGGTCACGGGGAGGGGGCTCGCTGTCACGGGGTGGGGGGCTCGCTGTCACGGGCCAGGGGGCTCGCTGTCACGGGGCGGGGGGCTCGCTGTCACGGGGCGGGGGGCTCGCTGTCACGGAGGGCGGGGGCTTGCTGTCACGGGGTGGGGGGCTCGCTGTCACCGGGCGGGGGGCTCGTTGGTCACGGGGAGGGGGCTCGCTGTCACGGGGAGGGGGCTCGCTGTCACGGGCCGGGGGCTCTCTGTCGCGGGGGGTGGGGGGCGCGCCCCTCCGTGGGACCGAACTCCCCTGTTCCTCTGTCTGTCGGAAGATGCTCACAAGTTGCCCTCACGTGGCGGCATCACTCCTGGTGCTGAGGAATGAGAGAGACAAGTCCTTGGTCTCACAGACATAGCAGAGAAAGTCAATAAACGGTGGAGGAGAAAGTTGAAAGGAGAGTGGGGGTGGCTGGGGGCGTGCAGGAAGGCGGCCTGTGGGGCTGAGAGGCGCACGTCCAGGGGGGCCACGGTGTCCTTGGGCGGGAGCGGGCCGCCTTCAGAGCTTGAGGGGGGCCCCGGAGTGGGGAGACGGGGTGAGAAGGGCCCAGACCCAAACCCTGCTTTCATACCCCATCTGCAGCCGCACTGCTTTCACCCTGCTGCAGCGAAATCTGTGGGAAATGCAACCTCCCACCCACATACATTACCAAGCATCCCTCTGACGCCGCAACTGCACTGCCCCGACGTACGGAGGAGAGGCAGTTTTAGGAAGTATCTGCACACATTGGCGGAGGCCTGACTCCACGGGAAGCTGAAGTGGCTTCTGCACATCCTCGCAGGCTCCCTGGGCCGGTGGCGGCAACAGAGGCGCCTGCGGGTGTGACGGCGGGACTCAGTGGCGCTCCGTGCTGCCCTTCGTGACGCGATGCTTCTGATACAGCGAAATTCTTAGTCAGGTTCCAAACAAAGCAAAGTCCGTCCTTCCCTGTCGCACTCCTCGCAGTTGGACGTTCATGCACATCGCAGGGAAAATCGTGTTGATATGTCGCAGGGCCTTAGGAATGTCCAGCGGGCGCTGGAAGCTGCAGGGCACGTGGGGCGTTTCTGGGCTGCGTGGACCGTCCTGGGCGTTTCAGGTCGGCCACCCTTAGAGCGAAGCTGATGACTTCAGTTGTCGGGGGAGCCCTGGAACAGCCCCCCAGGGACTCCCCGGTGCCCCAAGGGCGACTCTGCTCCCGGGGGACACGGCAGGTGGGCCTGGTAGACTCTGGCAGGCATGCTGGGTTTTGATCTGTGTGTGTGTTTAATAGCAAGTTTATTGATTGATTGATTTCTGGCTGTGCAAGGTCTGCACTGTGGCACGGGCTTTGCTCTAGCTGCGGTGAGTGGGGCTGCTCTCCAGGCGCGGGGTGCGGGCTTCTCCCGTTGCGGAGAATGGGCTCCAGGAGGTGTCCGGGCTGCGGTACCCGCGGCTCCCGGCTCTAGAAACTCGGGCTCAGTGGTGTGACACCCGGGCTCAGTTGCTCTGGGCGTGTGGGTTCTTCCCGGACCTGGCATCGAACCCATGTCTCCTGAATCAGCAGGTGGATTCTTTGACACTGAGCCACCAGGGAAACCGCGTGACCTGTGTTTTAATCTCCTGCAAGCACACGATGGAGTGGAGACTGAGGTTTCAGAGCCTCTCAGCAAGAACTCACCCCTTCCCTCACCTCCCAGGAGAGCTGCAGAAGTGCGAGCTGACCTCAGTCCTTCCGGTCCAGGGTCCGTCTGTCTGTCTGTCCTAGAGCATCTAAATCTCCCATCCCAGGACCTCCCTGAAACATCTCAGGAGAGTTTTGCCATCCGCTGCAGAGTGGCATCTCCGCGGGTCCTCTGAACCCCAAACCCTTTATAATAAGTACAATTGTGGGTAGTCCCCTCAATGTGCACCTTCCCATCCACCTCCTCAATCCGTTTTCAGCCGCTTCCTACAGTGAAGATCAAATCCATGCAAACTAGTTGGAAGCAGCTTGCAGGTGAATTTCACACATGGGTTGTTTGGCCTGGCAGGCCCTCCCCGCCCGCCTTGACCCCCTTGGGCGCACACGCACACTCTTGGCTGTGCTGCCTTCTGCTGCAGGGTTTGCTTGGGGTCTGCGAAGGCAGAAGCGTTTCCTGTAACTGGAATCCCCGTGCCAGGCCTGCCAGACAATAGATAGATAATTGGATAAGTCCTCAACTGGAAACTGCTAACAATAACAAAGAAAGCTGCGTGCACTGTTGTTGGTGTGCTTCTCGGAGAAGGGCTGTTTGCACATGAAACCACTTAAAACTCATCTTTTATTTCTCAACAACAGTGTAACTCGTTTAGTCATGAAACCCAGGCACTCTCAAAGCATGTTCTAGAAAAGTCAGGACTCTGTGGTGTTCAGTAGCAGAGGGGAAGGGCTTGTTAAGTTCTCTTCCATCTCATGACCCCACGGGTATCAGGATGAAGGGCAGTAGCGGTCATGTCCCGTGGAACGTGCCATGCCTGGGGTCAGGGTTGGGGACCCTGTGGGGTTATCACCCTGCAGTGGACAGCAGAGTTTGCAGCTGTTTTCATGAAATCTAACATTATTGAATATGGCCTCAGTTGTTAATGGTCTTCAGATCACCCACACTTTGGCTATCAAAAATTATTTATTGATTTTTTGATATAAAAGGAGATTGGGGCAAACGAGCAAATGTGCTTGCCATAGTAGTTACCGTAGTAGCATACCAGGGAATAAATCTCCCTTGAGGACCACACACAGATGGTGTGTGGCCAGACCTACTTCTCTTGTTTAGTATGTTGGTGAGGGAATGTTTTGGGTCCTAGAGTGTAATGACAGCAGGACTGTGCCCTTTGTAGCCTGGGTGTAGGTGCACTTGGATGAGCTGGTTGGATGGCATCACTGACTCAATGGACATGAGTTTGAGCAAACCCCAGCGGACAGTGAAGGACGGGGAAGCCTGGCGTGCTGCAGAGTTGGACTAAGTTGGACACAACTTAGCAACTGAACAACAACAGCAACCAGTTAGGTCGACAAACACCTGGGTTCACCCAAGCACCTAGGAGTTTCTTCTTTGGAGGAAGGTGGGGCGCATGGCAGAATTGTTGCTGGCTCCACACCCAGTGCCTTTGCTCGTATGTGGCAGGTTGGAGAAAACTTCATTGCTTCTAAAATAAAGCTGGGAAGAATCCAAAGATCAGCCTTGGTGGCTGTCGAGTATGGAAAGAGTGTTGTTTAAAATACCATTTGTTGTTGTTTAGTTGCTCAGTCACGTCCACCTTTGTGAGCTGATGGACTGTAGCCTACCAGGCCCCTCTGTCCATGGGATTCTCCAGGCAGGAATACTGGAGTGGGTTGCCATCCAAGGGATCTTCCTGACCCAGGGATTGGCCCCCAGGTCTCCTGCACGGAGGGGCATTCTTTCCCAGCGGAGCCCCCAGGGAAGCTCACTGAAAAGAAGAGAGAGTAGAATGGACTTAAAGGATTGGTTTCTTTTTTTTGGTAGGCATAGGCTTTTTCATTCTTTATCATTGTCAATTTATTTTGGTTTGCCTTTGACCTTCACCACCCCAGCTGGGCAGCGTAATTTGTGCTTGTTAATTTGCCCCCCTTGACAAGTTTGTGAAGGCCTCTCTTTTTAGGGAGTTTGTCAAGTTGAGAAGGGAGAGAGTGTTTGTTGTATGTTGCATACCCCTGCTCCGTGATCCAGTCCAGAATGGCCTTGGAAGTTCTTACTGGGCCGACACAAAACACAATGGCTCTGGTTTGCAACAGTCAGCCTGGGTGCATCTCTATGTGCATGGACTGATTGGTTTTGCAGGAAAATCCAGCCAGGACGAGGCCTTCTGACACTGGCATTAGCCTCGCTCTTTATGCACCCAATTTATACACTGTACATTTTGTCTATAAAATATGCTGCTTAAAAAGATCTATCCTTTCATAGAAAGTGGACTTGATTTTTTTAAAAAAATATATAGCATTATGGAAATATTGTTGCATTCCCAAACCCTCCTAAAAGGTTGAAAAGCTTATTTTTCTTTGATCCCTGTCTTTCCTGTGATTTGAGACTGGCTTGTAAACAAGCCATAATGCAAGGGACTACCAAGAGACACACACCAGAAGCAGGCTCAGAAATAGAAATTGAATTTATAGGCAGTGAGATAGGATAATTAGTTTTTATATTTAAAAATATCCTCAAACCAGAGGAGTCTGTTGTCTCAGATGGAGAAAGGAATTGGGTTTGAATCCCAATACTTTAAATAATAGCTTAGTGGAAATGGCTTTGTATAAAATTTATACATAAATCTGCATATGTGTGTACATATGTATGTAATAAATATCTCTTCCTCTCAAACACAGGAATTAAAGTGTCAGTTTAAATCCAAAAATTCAGATTGCACAAATCATTTATACTTCTAATTCCTGGCCGTAAGTGTTCACATAGCTGGTTGCCCCACTATCTGTGTTTTTTGTTTTTTCTTTGAGCAGTTATTTGAAGTCCCAAATTCAAACAAACAAAAACGTCTCCTGCTTTTTTTGCCTGGAGAGCAGGAACTGTATCTGGTGTTTACTCAAAGTTTTATGTTTTTTATCCAGCTGTTGTTCACTACAGAACATGCGTTGAAAACCCTAGATGTAGGTAGAACAGTCAAAGACAGTAGAGTATGAAGTGGCTGCTGATGGTAAGTATGTATGAATTCAGCATACCTTCTACAAGGCCCGGGTCTTAGCCACTGTCTCTGTGGTTCTGAATTGTCACATCCTGGTTTTGGATCTTGAACAGGTTTTTTCTTTTCCAGGGTTGCATCATGACTCTGGGAGGGCATCATGTCTGAACTGTGCCATCTCCCCAGCCTGGGTCAGTGGGGACAGAGGGAAACAGCCTCTGTGAGCTGGGCTGAGGCCTCCCACACGGGAAGCCAGGCCCTGGCTCTCTGCTGAGGGCTCCGCTAATGAAACCGCCACTGCTGAGGCATCTCGTGTTTCCACAGAGAAAAGTCTAAGAATGGGATGAGCTTGTGAACAAGAGGAAGCTGGGCCGCCTTCCTTACCTGGTCTCCCTTTAGGCAAAGAGCAGTCAGAAGCACGTACCCCTTGGTACCTGCTCTGTGCTTCCTAAGAGCGTTTCATCAACCCTGCGATCTCCGTCTCTTTCTCTGCCTCCTGTCATAAATCTCTGTTTCAAAGGAAAGAAAAGAGAGGGTTGTTAAAGCATAAACCTCTGGGTCAGCTCTTATTACATCATACTCTAAGATGATGTCCCAAACCTTTTGTTGAACTGAAATGCTAGATTGGCTTGAAATAAACGGAGCCATCCGTCGCCTGGGGATAGGAAATCTTTCTGTTGTGAAAGGGTGGCTGCGTGGTTGGTGTGTGGTGTGTTTGCCTGTGTGGAAAGTGGGCTGGGCTCCGGAATAGTGTTTGCCCCGTGGGGACTTGCGCAGAGAGCAGCACCCCCTCAAATACCCGCAAAACCAGAGAAAGTTGAATGCGGAGCTCTTTCATATTTGTGGAACAGCTTTCATTCAGGTATAATTTCTTTCACTTGGTTGAAGTTTCCAGTGTCAGATCGCGTTTTCTGTCTTGCACCCCAATACCTCACATGCTTGTTTGCCATCTGCTCATTTCCATTGCAAACTGCTCTTTACACAATGTTACTCAGTGTTAATTAGAACATGTGTCTCTTTGTCATTCATCTGGGGAGGGGGGTTAATGATGATTTATATCCCTTTAATTGGTTTTCCTCCAAACTGTTATATGTCGTTTATTATTTTACAAGAGCTCCAAGAGAACAGAAAGAGAAAGATCACCTCATTTTTATTCTTCATGACCTTATTTTAAAAAAACCACTGCTTTATTTAAAAAGGGTAACCAGCAAGGACCTACGGTATAGCGCAGGGAACTCTGCTCAATATTATCTAACAACCTAAATGGGAAAAGAATTTGAAAAAGAATAGGGACATGTGAATGTATAACTGAATCACTTTGCTGTATACCCGTAACTAACTTAACCCTTGTTAATGAACTGTGCTCCAATATACAATAAAAAGTTAAAAAAGTAAAAAGGGAAAAAGCCCAATCTTGGCCTAAATGTTTTAGTGTTTACAAAATATGGTCCTTCATATTATAAAGTAGTAATACATGGAGTATGTCTTTACTGCTTACCTGTGAACAATTTATTATTAGTTATGTTTGTCAAATTATTTTTGAAGAGGTAACATGTTCACATGATTCAAAATTTCAAAGCGACTAGCAGATGCAAACCCTCCTGTACAGAGTGGGTGAGCGGCAAGGCCCTGCAGCACAGCGCAGGGAACCGTGGAAGAGAAGACGTGTGTAGCTGAGCCGCTTTGCAATGCAGGAGAAGCTGACGCAACACTGTAGATCAACTATACTTAAGTAGAAAAACAAACAAACAAAAACTCCGAAAGGTCCTAGAAGGTCTGCAAGGGAGGGGACCGCCCCTGCCCCGGCCCCGCCGTTCCTCGGCCTGAGCATCTGGTTGTCTTTCCCAGAAGCCTCTGTGTTACCAGGGTCTTGTAGGAATGTGTGCATTAATTCTTGTGTACACACATATATTCAGTATGTCAGTATAAGTATATATGGGTGTACATTTAAGTACATGCATGCAAGTGTGTGTTATTATTCCCCCACATTTTTATATAGAGGGTGGTGTACACGTGGATTTCTCACTTAAATCCATTTTGGAATTCAGTGTGTATGAGTAAGTTAAGAGCAAGCTCCCTCTTTCTTTGTTGTTATGGCTTATTCACTAGTGCCTTACTGATAGATATTTAGACTGTTTCCGATTTGTTCTGGGACAGATAATGACATGGTGGATAGCTTGTATTAAATTATTTTGAGCGTCCATAGAAAGAAATCCTAGAGGCAGGGTGGCTGGAACCACAAGTGAGCATGTTTGGCACTTTGATTGAGCCTGCCAACTGCCCTCCATAGGAGTCAGCAGTTGACAGCACTGCCCACAGTCCAGAGAGTTGGCAGTCTTTTTCACTTTTGTGAAAACGGTGGTGAAGTGGTGAAGAGACTGTCTGAGGTTGTGGGTCAGCCCGTCCTGTCCTTTCTCCAGTTTTGAGTGGTGTTGGATATGGTGAACGATGTAAACATAGCATGTATACATTTCAAAGGTGGAAGCCTGTCTGTGCCTCCCCTCAAAACACCGATAAATTATATCTGGTTTCCAGTAAATCAGACAGCTCATTTCTATACTGCTGTGTGATTAACAGCTCATACACGGTACATGTTGGAAGATACCTAATATTCTCCCTTATATGATTACTGGAACACGCTGCTGAAATCAGGCTTCAACTGAAATTATTTTTGAGGATGATACATTTCAAACTAATCTAATCCAGGCTTTGGTTATAAGGGTACATTACCTGATATCTTTGAAGATACAATATTTTAAGTCAATTAAACACTGACATGTTCCTTTTTACTGAGAGTACAGAGATTCTAGGAAAATCACATTTTGACAGACACTTTGGGGGAAAAAGAAGTCTTTTTAGATTAAAAAATGGTCACTTTTTTCCTGGATATTTTTCTTTGTGTTGAGCTCTACATGCAGCCTCTCGTGGCTGTTTATGCTGACTCTTGTCTCGCTGTAATAACTGAATTCATCTGGACGACGCCGTGACCCCAGAGGGAGAGAGGAGGCAAGCAGTCTGTTATCAGGTTAGGTCTCCTTGTCCGTATTTCTTGCTTGTTCTCTCAAGTCACATAAATCTCTACAAGTGGGAAAATACGTTGTCCGTTTCTTGGTAGACTGAACTTTCTATCTTACGTTTTAAAAAGGCAAGCCTGTAATTTACATAGTTAAAGACTGAGTAGTCATCCATGCCTTGCCTGGTATTTTCTCTCCCCTCAAGAGTCCCTCGCTGTGGTTTCTTCAGGAAAAGAGGTGGATTCTTTGGCAAGTAGGAATTTTAAAAAGTGAGCGGCACTTGCTGTATTTTAATAGTTGGGGTTTCCCTTTGGGATAAGCGTACGTGCCATTGCAGCAGACGTGGTGAGTGATAAAATTGGAATCATTCTATTGTCCAGTCAGGAAATCAACTAATTTCTAAAAACAAAGTTGCCTTCAGTATTTAATTGGCACTTTTGAATTGCTGAAACAGTCCATAGTGTCATGAGACCAATTTCTACCCTCCTTCTAGACTCGCACAGTGTTAGAGCCAGAAGAAGATTTGGAGAAGGCCTAGTAGTTGGTCCCAATTTTGTAGGTGAGCAGACCAAAGCTTTGCGTCATGTGAGTGAGTGAGTGAGGGAATGGCAAAGCTGGCAGCTCTTGAATCCCGGTCCCAGGATCCTGGTCATTCCAGAAATCTTGCTTAAACATAATTTTATTTTTAGTAGAAAAGTGTACGCTCTTTCAGTCAGTTCAGGGCTGTCAGAAGTCAGTTCTCAGGGGTCTTAGTAAAATCCTTTGGGAGGTGGTCTTTAAGTGAGATTGTTTTCTCCGAAGCCTCTAGGCAGGAGAGAAGACCATAGAATGCCCTTTCTAAGAAACGCCTAGATGGTGCAGCTGTTGAGACAGAGGAAAATGAGGTCCTCTGGGATGCTCCCCATCAAATGGAGACGTGTGTACAGGACAGTGACAACTTTCTAGTGACTTCTGCTCTGTACAGAGACAGACACAAAAGCGGGGGCAGGAATGTTGGAAAAAATAAAGGCTTCATCACCACTTAGCAGGGACTGTCAGAAGTAGGTTGCATCACATAAAGCATTTAAAGAAACCTCTTATGAGAACTTTTTCCTATTTTTGGAAAGGAAGGAGGAGGTGGGTAGAGAGAAAAAGAGAGAAGAGGGAGTGTAAGAAAGGAGAGAGGGAAGAACAGGAGAAGAGAGGGATGGAGGGAGGAGCCTGGGTCTTACCTGCATCATAGGCAACGTGTCTTCTCAAAACTCTTTTACTTGGACCAGAGAGACCATTGCCACTTGGTAGCAGCTGCCTTCACCACAGTCCAGAACCCTTAAGTACTGCAGACCTGTCTGATCACTCCGGCTAAGCCTGAATCCACCATCTGAGTTTAGACGCCGGTAGCTGACCTTCGGTTACCTAGGAGACCATTTGAGCCTCAACAAACCTGGGACCTCACCTACCCTCTTCCCTGCACCCCCACCAGCGCTTTCTTCTGAATTCCTCATCTCAATGAGTTGCATCTTGGGCTTCCAGAACCCCCAGACAGACCTTTGGGAATCATCCCTGGTTGCGTCTTCTCCACCCTCCTCCCCGCCAGGTCCACCAGCCCAGCAGATCCCCCCTCCTTTGTGTCTCCCAGAGTGTTCTCCTCCCGCGTCCCTGCTGCCTCCGTTTCAGATCACAGCCTCCTCACTCCTTCTTGAGTTGCTGCAGCAATCTCTCGGGGACCCTCTGCCACCCCGGTGTGTGCCTCTCCAACGTGTCCTCCAGACCGCTGCCAGAGAACTCTTTCTAGGAAAGCCTGTCCCATCGCGGAATTCCCCTGCCTGAAACGCTCCGTGTGCCGCCTGTCCCCTACAGAAAAACGGTCCAGTCTGGCCCACGCTCGATCCCTGAGCCCCGACCCCACCTGCGCTCCCCCACGGGATGCCCTCCACTCAGCCCTGAGCTCTCCTGGCCCCTGCCCTTACTGTGCCTCCTGAGTGGCACATTCTGCTTCCCTCTTTCTGGTCTGATTCCTGCAGATCTTTCTGATCTCAGCTTGAATGGCACTTATTTAAAAGACGCTTGTGTACATTTGCTGTGTGCCAGGCGCTGGTCTAAGGCCTTTATATAGAGTCATTTATTTACTCCTCAGAACCACAAGAGGAAGGATTATCATTCCTGTTTTATGGATGAGGAAACTAAGAGCTTTGGTGAAAGAGCTTTTCTCACTAGCCCACTGGCTGCGAGGCTGGACCAGAAGCCAGCTTTTGCCACTGTTGGCATTTGATCTTGATTTGTGTGCAGCGTATATCTATACATATATGTATGTGTGTATGAATGGGCTTCCCTGGTGGCTCAGACGGTAAAGAATCTGCCTGCAATGCAGGAGACCTGACTTCCATCCCTGGGTTGGGAAGATCCCCTGGAGAAATGTATATAGTGTATGTTGTTGTTCAGTCGCTCAGTCTTGTCTGACTGTGACCCCGTGGACTGTAGCTCTCCAGGCTCCTCTGTCCATGGGATTTTCCAGTCAAGAATACTGGAGTGGGTTGCCATTTCCTTCTCCAGGGGATCTTTCCAACCTAGGGGTGGAGCCCAGGTCTCCTGCACTGCAGGCAGATTCTTTACCACTGAGTCACCAGTGGTAGTATATATATATATATATATATATATATACACACCGTACATATGGGCTTCCCTGATAGCTCAGTTGGTAAAGAATCTGCCTGCAGTGCAGGAGACCCCGGTTTGATTCCTGGGTCAGGAAGATCTGCTGGAGAGGGGATAGGCTACCCACTCCAGTATTCTTGGGCTTTGTTGTGGCTCAGCTGGTAAAGAATCCACCTGCAGTGTGGGAGACCTGAGTTCAATCCTTGGGTTGGGAAGATTTGCTGGAGAGGGGATAGGCTACCCGCTACAGTATTCTAGCCTGGAGAATCCCATGGACTGTGTAGTCCATGGGGTCACAAAGAGCTGCAAACGACTGAGTGACTATCACTTTCTTTTCACAGCATATACTTCCTTGGTGGTTCAGGGGGAGGGTGGAGAAGATGCAACCGGGAATGATTCTCAGACGTTTGATTGGGGTTGTTAGAAGCCCAAGATTCAACTCATTGAGAAGGAATTCAGAAGAAAGAGCTGGTCGGGGGTGGAGGTAAGATAGTAGGTCAGGTCCCAGGTTTGTTGAAGTGCAAATGGTCTATATATATATATATATATACACACACACACACACACAGTTGTTTTCTGAATAGGTATGAGTACATAGTATTAAATTTAAAAGGTATAAAGTATGCAATGCAAAGGAGTCTCCCACCTACCCTTGTATTCCAGCCACCGCTTCCCTTCTCTCTAGAGACACCTAGTATTATCAGTCCCTCGTGTGTCTCTCCATGAAGTACACACAAATACATATGTATATGCTACATAATTGTGTTTTGACATTTGTGATCACATATCCTGCTTGCCATTTTTACTGTGCTCTGTTTGCTTAGCAATATTCCTTGGGGCTTGTTCCATATCAACACATTAAGAGCTTCCTCTCCTCTTTTATGGCTAAATAATAGGCCATTATGGGCAGATGCCATAATTTATTTAATCAGTCTCCTTGGGGTGGATATTTAGGTGGTTCTCAGACTTTGGCTGGTACAAGCATTGCTGCGAAGATTGGCTTTCTATGGGCATCATTTTGCACGTGTGTGAGTTTATCTGCTGGATAAAATCCTGGAACTGGAATTTTGGGTCAGAGGGTAAAGACAAGTTATAATTTTGATAGATAGTGCCAGATTGCCTTCCTAACGGATGCATGCATTTAGTCTCTCATTAGTAATTTATGAGCGCGCCTCTTTCCTCATACTCTCACTAACGCTTGTAGAATAAAACGTTTCAGTGCTCATCAACCCTAATACATTGTTTGGTCTGCATTTCTCTTATGATGAGAAAAGTTTGGTATCTTTTAACGGGTTTTGAATTATTTTGAATTTCTTTTCTATCAGCTGCATGTCCATTTGGTCTTGTTGGGTGTTCTCTTATTGCTTTGTAGGCATTCCTTATATGTTAATGAATTTAGCCTTTGTCTATGATTTATGTTCCCAACAGTTCTCTGGTTTGTCATTTGTCTTTTGTCTTTGTTTAGGGTGTATCTTTCCCAGGCAGAAAATGTTTATTTTCCTGTAATCAGATTTATCAGTTTTCTTTTTTTTTCTTTCATAGCCTCTGGACTCTGAGTCATAGCAAGGCCGGCCTGCCCCATGCCTTGATTATAAAATTCTCCTCCGTGTGCATGCATGTATGCATAAAGTTATCTCAAAGCAAATCGGTAGCGTGTAAGAGCTTGAAAAGCAGATTCTGGAGTCGAACTGACCTGAGTTTTAGTCCTGGTTTCATCTCTGACTTGTTTTGTAATATCCGGCGACATCTTTAAATGGGTTGTTAACACCTGCATCGAGGGTGACAGTGACGATCAAATGCACCAGCACATGGAAGCGCCTTGTGTCTGGGTGCGGATGGTGCCCTTATTGTGTTATTGTTTCTCTCAAGCTCCACAGTAGTGGACTCGGGGACAGAAGTCCCCTCTGGTCTTTCCCTGCCCCCCCAGCCCCGCCCCCAGCCCAAGTCGGGGCCCTGCTGAAGCGGAGAGTGTCCGTTCTGAGTGCTTGCTGTTTGTCTTGACTGTTTGCCGTGCCTTGAGCGGCGAGGCCTGGGGTCCTGACCGGCCCGCCTGGAGCGGGTTGGGGGCCTCTCTGCGGCGCCCCACGTGCCGGGGCTGTCCCCTCGGCCCGGCGCCCCGCCAGGCCTGCAGCCGCGCTCCTCTCCGTTGGTCATCCGCGAGGGTCCGCGTTCTTCCTCGGAAGCCCCCCGCGGCCCCCACCCTGCAGGTCCCCCCACCTCGCCCCGTGGACAGTAGTTGTGTGGGCAGCCGCCCCTCTGCCTCTTTGCCCTTGCGGACTGGTGGGGCCCATCCTGTCCTCATTCACAGGCGGAGAGGCCCCCACACAGGGCACTGCTCACATAAGTGCCCAGAAAAGGCTGTGACTGAGCGGCTTGGGAGAGTGGAGGCTCTAACTATAAAAGGCATAAGCAACTTGGCTCGGTTGGTGTCCATTCCCATGGACCATGAAGAAAGGATAGTCCCAAGTAGTGAGATTTTTAGTGGATGATCATCCTTAAAATTTCCATCATGTCAAGTTTGTTAATATTTACTAAAACTTTACTGAATTGTTATAGATGCTAACTCCTAGATGCTAACTCTTTGAAAAAAAAAAAAAAAGACTTGAGATTATGAAAGATGTTCAAAGGCACTGGTACTCTGAAGGCAGCGTTGAGAACTAGGAGTTAATTTCCTGACTTGCATCTCTGTCACTCTCTTTTAATTCCTCCTTTGTCTGTTTTAGTATTTTCTTTGTGGACTTAGTTTTAACGTCGTCCCCTTGATATTCCAGTGGTAGGAGATTCGGCAGAGCAGTAAGATCCACTCATATTTGATTTTGCCACTATCCTTGTCATTAACGCGCTTGGAGCACAAGTGTCAAGTTTTCCGGTGGGCTGTACCAGATTTTAATCATGACTCATAGGAAACATGCTAGTACGTTGCCAGAGAGATGGCTCAAGGGCAAATAGAACCCTCTATTTGTAGGGGATAGATTACCACGGTGAGTCACAGCCCCTGAACTCAAAGGCAGGGCCTACTGTGTGTAGGCACTTCACTTAGAATTTTACATTTGGGATTTGCCTATTCTAAAAGATGGGCATCTTCATTCTGATTGTTTGGAAGTTGAGTTGAAGAGAAGCTGACATTGACCCCATAGTGGTCGCAGAGGCAGGATTAAGATGGTGAACCTGGTTCCCCAGATTTCCAGGGTCTTTGCCCATGTATTGCATTTCCTTCCAGGAACATAGAGTCTGGAATAGAGAAATAAAGAAGGACGCAACTGTTTTCAGTGAAAAGGAAAAACAATGACCCGAAAAGAAGAGGAAGCGATAGATGCCCTGCGTCCTCTTTCTGGTTGGTCACTTTGGCCTGGAATTCCGTCCTGCAGCTCAGATGGTGATCGTGCCAAAGAGAGAGTCCACTCCTCCACCGTCCTGCTCCCCAGCCCCCAGCTTGATAAAAGAAGGCCCTCACCAGCTGACTCCCCTGCAGGTAACAAAACAGGTTTTAAAAACATGTAATAAAGAAGCATGGCCTGTTCCCTCCTGGCTGCAGTCCCAGGGGAAGTACAATTACACTGGCACTTTCTGGAACCCAGGCTCAAGGAGTTAAATTTAAAAAACGCTTGAGGTTCCTGAGTTCCGGTGGTACTTTGCTAGCATGTTCTGCAGCCTTAAGGACACTCAGCCCTCACGTCCCCCCACGTCCTAGGGGGACGGGTCAGCTCACCATCCACACCGGCCACCCCTCAGGGCCGACATTTGCTGTGCTTTTCCTTGGAAGGCTTTCAGCTCCTCTGTGAAAGATTTCTGTTATCTCCTGCTCGCTTCCAGAAGTAGCGTCTTTGCCCCAACTGGAAAACTTGCCGTAGTCCTGAGTGTTTTGGAAACAGAATGTGCAGCGAGAGAATCCCTGCTTTGTGAAGACTGGATCACTTTGTTCCCTGGCACAACAATCCCTCCTTTGTGTTAAACATCTGAGAACAGAAGTTCTAAATAACATTTTCACATTCCCTGCTGATGTGAGTTCTTTATTTGGGGACAACAGCACCGTGCTCGCTCTGTCCAGTTCTGATGCCTTTTCCCGTCTCGAGTGGCAGGGATGCACTCGCGTGGTGGGGGCGGGCAGCGCCTGCTGCGGGGCCTCTTCTGTGTCTGGTGAGCGGCTGGGCCGTGCTAGGAGGGCTGAGTGCTCAGAGCCGAGGCTAGCGACTGGGAGCCGGGGGGCTGCGCCAGCAGATACGGCGGGGCCAGGTGGGCAGGCAGACCAGAGTAGCCGCTTGTCCACCTCCTTCCCGGAAACGCAGAGGGGCTGGCCCGGAGGTCCGCGGAGGCCTGATCCGGTCAGAAAACGCGCTCATTGTGAACAGGAGTGAGTGGCTGCCCTGGCATGAGCTCCCGCCCTCCAGGGTTCTGCCCTCTCGGCTCCGCTGACCTCCTCAGCTCCATTGGCCGGGTCAGCACGAGTGACTGGTGGACACCCTCAACGCGAAAGCATGGCCCATCGTTTCCCTTTATTTTGTGCTTGGGTAGAGTGCTTGTCCTTTTACTCCAAAGGAAAGGAAGTGTACCCCTGGCGGTCCAGTGGTTAAAACTCTATGCTTCCGACGCAGAGGGCACGGCTTCAATTCTGGGTCAGGGGACGAAGCTCTCACATGCTACCTGGCACGGCCAAAGGGGAAAAAGAGAAGTATATGCACTCCCTTCTTTAGGCAAATCTAGGTTAGAGAAATTCAGTTTTGTAAGACAAAGGAGGACACTTTGTTTCTTAGAAAGTTTATCACTGCATTCCAAATGGCATAGGTAGAATAATAAAAATATGATCCACTCCCCAAGATTGTTTATATGTATGTGAAAGTTTCAGGACCATCCCTTTTCTTACTGCTTTGACAAGTACACGTTGAGTTATCCTGCATGAGGCAAGTCTGCCCTGCGTGGCTGCCCTACAGCTCATCCAGGGGAATCATCGGCTCTAGTGTTTTATCACTCGGGGTCAGAGGGATCCTTCCCGCCTCTCATTTCTTCCGTGAATGGTATTCTCATGCCTTCCGGGGGCCCAGTGCCATGCTGGTGCTCTCCGAGTCTGCCTGGTTCCTGTGGGGGTGGTCGGAGCAGTGATGCTCTTTTCACCGTAGAGGAAGGGGCAGTGCCTGGTCTCCCCCACATCCCAGTCCCTGATTCAGCCGGGAGGGCTCCTGGGAAGCTGAGACACCCTCAGAGGCCTGCTGAGCCTGAAGCACTGGAACCGATTGTATCACTTTATAAGTGAAAGAACATTCTACTCCTCCTATTTAACTTTCCCTTGCAAACTCAAATGGGAAAATCACTCCCCGGACAGACCAGCTCAGGGGATAATAAAAAGTACCCTTCACGAGGCAGGCTGACAGTACCTGCATTAGTGTTTGGATAAGAACAAGCCCCTCGAGGGGAAATGGAGCCCTTCTTCGGACCTTAATTGATTTTTGTGTTCATTCTGCCTCTTTTAATTCTTGGTGGAAAAGTGATTTGCAGTGCAAAGTGGCTTTCCATGTTATAGGCGCTGGATTATGTAATACCGTTCTTATCAGAAGATCATTTCTGCTTGTTTTGCCTTTTTTCTTTTTTTTTGCTCCTGATCCAGCTCATGTTTATTTTTCCTTTTCGTTTTATTTCCTCTTGTTTATAGAATTATTGTTCCTCTTATGGCTCCCACTTCATCAATCTGCATCATCTGCCAGGGGGATAGGGAGAGAGAGAGGATGCACTTGGTCCTTTTTTTTTAAAGTCAATTGGCTGGATGTCTTTAAGGAATAGTCATCTTTCCCCCAGTGAATTTGTTACATAATGTGGAGCCTCGTTAGTTATAAGTTTGACCCCTAAGAAACTGGGTTGTTGCTTCCTCGGGATTCAAGAACCATCGGGGCCTGTTTGTCCCTTCCGGGCCTGTGCCAGCCTCTGTCTCAGCTGACCAAGGTGAGCCTGGCTCTTGAATGGGACAGCTCCTTTTGGAGGTACCCTGTAGCGTGAGAAAGTTCTACAGAATGTGTGCGCGTGTTCAGTTGCTCAGGCACGACTCTGTGACCCCCTGGACTGTACCTGCTGGGCTCCTCTGTCCATGAAATTTTCCCAACAAGAATACTGGAGTGGGTTACCATTTTCTCTTCCAAAGGATTTTCCCAACCCGGGGATTGAACTCATGTCTCAGGCGTCTCCTACATTGGCAGGCAGAATCTTCACTGCTGAGCCATCAGGAAGCCCATTCTATAGACCAGTAGCTTCTAAAAATCTCTTTTTGTAAAATGAGCTTGTGAAGCCCTCAATCATGGGCCTCTCAAACAGTTTGCCTAACAAATCTGGAACTCAAGATCTCAAGGGTGTTGGCATATTTTCAGTTATGCTGCGAGGGAACTCCGCCATACCCTCACTGCTGTGTGCACAATCCTGTGTGTGCGAATGCGTGTGTGTGAAGACTGAGAAAAAAGCGATAGTCAATTGTTAGGTGCTTTAGGGAAAGACTCGTTAGGCTTACATCATAACTAAAAAGACAGCATTTGTTTATGGCAGTACTGATGTGATCAAGAACAAAGAAGATGAGGAGGAGCCAGACATGATCAAAGCACATCTAATATCTCAGATTTCTGGGACATCTGAGTCTCGAGGTTTGGTCTTCATTATGATATGTTGAGAGGTGATGTTTTAAAAGCAAGAGGGGGGGAAAGGCCAGCTGTGGAGAAGGGCCGCTGAGACAGTGAGAAAGCAGATGTGTGCGTCTGACTGGAGCCCCTTCTACGTGGAGCCGCACTCACTTCTGTCTCTGGGGGGCAGCAGGGGGAGGTCCCTGAGAGGCCACTTAATAAAAGTCAGCTGTCCTGCTCCTTGTGTTCCGTAGGGATTCACACATCCAGTAGCTTTGCCGTTGTGACTTGATTTCTCATGGGCCCAGTTCACACCTGCCTTGGGAAGTCCACTCAGGGAAGGTCAGCCCTTGCTGGGTCTGGACGTCTAGAGCCTGGCGGGCAGGGCAGGTGAGGCCCAGGAGGCTGGGAGGGGTTACCCGGAAACCGGACGCTGAGATGGGAATACAAGCAGGCGGGTTCCGGGGATGGGGCATGGACTGCAGTCGGATCCTCTTCTGTTTTGCTCCCGGGCGTTCATCCCGTGTGATGGCCCTTACGTGTTTCATTCCGTGTTCATCCACTTGGCACAGCTTCAGCGCCAGCGCCTGGGGAGGTACCCCCAGCTGCCCCCGGAGCCGCGCGCACGTGGGCTGAGCGGAGTGTGCGCACGCGCCGCGTGTGTCCTTGGCGTGAGCGGAGTGTGCGCACGCGCCGCGTGTGTCCTTGGCGTGAGCGGAGTGTGCGCACGCGCCGCGTGTGCCCTTGGCCGTGCGCACGCGCTGTGTGTGCCCTTGGGCGTGAGCGGAGTGTGCGCACGCTGCGTGTGTGTCTTCTGCTGCTCCCGGCCGCGCGCTGGGAACGCTGCCCCTGTCCCGCCCCTCCGGCCGGCTGCCGGGGCCCTTGCACCGGATCCGCAGTCATCAATAGGCCTCTTCATGTGGGAGGTGACCACACGCTTTGCCACAGCATCACTGGCTGCTGGGCTCAATGTGACCATTCTTCTTAGAGCGAGCGGAGGGCGTGGGACCTCTTCTGTCCATCTGTCCATCCGAGAAAGTCACCGCTCGCATCGCGGATCCAAGGGACTTGATCCAGGCCACCAGAGAGCACTCAGCATTTCTTTTTGTGGGTTAAATAAAAGTCGATGAGCGAATGATTGTGAGTAAGCCCTGCTGTGGGGTTTTCTGATGCTGTGTAGCGGAGTCACGGAAATCTTTGTCAGGCGTTGTTCTGCGTGTTCATCGGGAAGGAAGCCTGTGACAGGCTCTCTGAGCCTGTTCTCTGTTTTCATTGGAGTCGATTCTTAATCATCCAAGTCAATAGGGAAAATTACTGTCATTGATGAGACAAACCCACAGAAAGTTCAAAAATACTTGAGATGGGGCCAGCAGGCGTGTGAGCGCGCATGTGCACATTCAGCCGCAGTGTGTCCCTGAGGACAGAGGGGGACAGTGTCCCGGCGGTTCCGCTGCAGGGTGGAGGCGCGCCGGGGTTGGGGTGGGGGTGGACGCGGGGGTCCTCAGTCCCCAGGGCTCAGCATCGACACCGGGAGGGCTGACCAGGCTCCGTGCTGGTGCCCTCAGGGCTGTTTCATTTATGCTTTTCAGAGGTGGGAGTAACCCATGTGTGTGGTTAAAAAGCCAAAGAGCGCAGAAGGCATTTAATACAAAATAATGGGTCCTGCGCTGCGCCTCTCCTCCCTTAGACTTGCTTCCCAGAGGCAATATCTTTTAACCCTCCCACACTTTTTAAAAGTTCTTTTGGTGATTTAAATAATATATGTTTATTATTATCATTATATTATATTATTATATATTATATACATTATATGTAATATATATTATTTAAAGAGTTCATCTTTTTAAGTAATGTTTATTATGTTATCTATAATATGTATTATATATTATATTAATGTTGATGTTGTTTAAAGAGTTCTTCATATCTTTAAATAATGTTTATCATTATATATTATCAATAATATATAGATATATATTATATTGTATATTATTATATTAATATTAGTATACTTAGAGCTCTTCATCTATTGTTATTTATATATTATTTTATTAATATTATTTAGAGAGCTCTTTTTTTTTAATTTATTTATTTTAATTGGAGGCTAGTTACCTTACAGTATTGCAGTGGCTTTTGCCGCCCATTGATATGAACCTGCCTTGTATGTTTACCATTTGGACTAAGGTCGTAGGGCTGCTATAGCAAAGTACTGCAGAGAAGGTGGCTTCAAGCAGCAGGAGGTTATTCTCCCACGGTTCCGGAGACCGGAAGCCCAGCGTCGAGGTGTCGCAGAGCCATGCTGTCTCCGAAGGCTGCCGGAGCAGCTCTCCTGGCCCCCCTGGCTGCGGGTGGCCGTCCTGGCCTGCCCCATTGGCGGCTGCGTCTCCTCCAGTCGCCTCTGTGGCCGCGTGTGCCCTCCCTGTGTCTGTTGTCACGTGCTGTTTCCTGCTTCTTGTGAGGACACCAGTCACTGGGTTAGAGGACACGCTTACATCTGCAAAGGTCCCATTTCCAAAACAGGTCACGCTGGCAGGTACCAGAGTTAGGACTGGAATGGACCCAAAAGGGGCACTATTTGAGACGCTAAGTCAGACAGAGAAGGGGAAATATGGTATGATGTCCTTTATATGCGGAATCTAAAAAGACATGATGCAGGTGAACTTGTTCAGGAAACAGAAGCCGACTTCCAGAATGAGCTTGTGGTTGCCGGGGGGAGGGGTGAGGGAGGGGGAGTGAAGGGGTTTAGGATGGACACACACACATGGCTGTACTTAAAACGGATAACCAAGGCCCCACTGCAGGGCGCAGGGAACCCTGCTCAGTGGCCCGTGGCAGCCTGGATGGGAGGGGAGTCTGGGGGAGGAGGGACACATGTACATGTACGGCCGAGACCCTCTGCTGTCCACCCGAGACTGTCACCACATTGTTAATCAGCTGTACTCCTGCACAAAATAAAAGTCTTTTTCAATGAAGAAAAGGGGGCACGATTCAGGCCCTAAAGCAAGCTCTCAGTTTGTGAGCATTTGCTCTTGTTGACCTCACACCTTACTCAGCCCCATTTCTCCCCAGAGTCTTTGCCCTCCACAATGATGTCACCCTTCCCAGCCCCTCATCCCCAAGGGTGTTGCTTACATTTCAGACACATTCTTGAAACTTCATTTCTTATTCCATTAATCATAGGGATTATCACTTAATTATCCATTAAAAAGTGGGGACACTATCTCTCCTGACTCCCCTTCCCCCTCCCACCTCCCAACCTCTGTCAGCTGATGCCAAGACTGGTAACTCCTGGGTTCTTTGTGGCTGGCTGGGTGGTTAAATCCTTTGCCATCTGTCCACAGATGCAGAATTGATGTTCGTCTAAAGCTTCCATACAGTGGTTCATTAGCACCAACCTAACCAGAAAAGCAGTTAGCATCAGAAAGTGATAATTAAAATGCTTTCTACCTTTGGAAGAATGGGACTATAAGAGTAAGTTTACGATGCTTTAGAATTTATATTTCATTTGATTTTAGATGGCAGCATACTTTTCCAGCTTAGTTGTAAACTCCATTTATTAGTACAGCTTAAAATTCTTTTGCATTACAGGTTGAAATGAAGCTTTGTGTCTTATTAGGAAATATTTGATCATGTAAAATAATACCCACTCTTTATGGGTCTCTACTCTTTAGGAGTTTCTAATAGCAGAGCCAGCCAAACTTGTGGATTTCAAAAGTCTTTTTATTTTACCTTTTTTATTTAAGGACCAATATAGAGTTGCTGACTTCTTATTTTGCCAAGTTGGGATATTAAAAAATCAGCTACTGTTTATACTCATTGATAAAATAAAGTCTGTTTGACACCAAAAATAGGAAGGACATAATCTTAGGATAAATTGAACTATTTTGCTTTTTTAATGTTTATTTGGCTGCACTGGGTCTTGGTTGCAGCATATGAAATCTAGTCCCCTGATGAGGGATCGAACCTGGGTGGGCCCCCTGCATTGGGAGAAATGGAATCTCAGCCACTGGACCACCAGGGAAGCCCTAAATGGCATGATTTTAAATGAAATGAATCTAACTTAAAGAATCACTACTTTCCCAATTTTCCCCATTTTGTGTGGACTGGTAAAACTGAACTGGATGGAGGGTGTCCTGGATCAGCCTTGTTTCATGGACCTGTGTTTGGTTTTAATGGATGTTTGAACATAGCTGTTCATTTCTCCACCTCTTCCTGGCTGGTTAGGTTGGCTCTTTAGCACCTGCTATGAAAGACACTCAAGACTGGGGACAGGCTCCATGTGGGGTGAGAAGGTTGAGCTCCCTGTTTTGTGACCCCAATCTAGAAATAGACCCTCTAATCCCTAACTGTGTACACGAGTCCAGGCCCCCTGAGCAGCCCATAAGTATGCGTGATGAGCATGCGAGCAAACAGGTGAAGGGGTTTAAGTCCACACATGCAAATCTAGCCCTTGTATGTAGCCCCGGGGTGAGTCACCCTCTAACTCGGTCTTCATTTCTTTTTCCATTAAGTGGTCACAAGGCAGTGTTTACCATCTGTGTTCTCCCAGAGTCATTTTGGACTTAAGGTTCTAGAACTGGCAAACTTAAGTACTTGATGGTTAGCCAATGACAGCATTTTGATAGAATTTTTAAACTAAACACAATCTTAAACAATGAGATTACTGCTTGTCCCATTAAATAAGTTAGATTAATTAACCTTCTGCTTGAATTCCTTGTCTCCTTGAAGCACTTGTGTATGGCAGAGTGAGTGAAAGTTGCTCGGTCGTGTCTGGCTCTTTGCAATCCCATGGACTATATAGTCTTTGGAATTCTCCAGGCCAGAATACTGGAGTGGGTAGCCTTTCCCTTCTCCAGGGGATCTTCCCAACCCAGGGGTCGAATCCAGGACTCCCTCATTGCAGGCGGATTCTTCACCAGCTGACCCACAAGGAAAGCCCAAGGATACCTGAGTGGGTAGCCTTTCCCTTCTCCAGGGGATCTTCCCAACCCAGGGGTTGAACCCAGGGCTCCCTCATTGCAGGCGGATTCTTTACCAGCTGACCCACAAGGGAAGCCCAAGGATATCTGAGTGGGTAGCCTATCCCTTCTCCAGGGGATCTTCACAACCCAAGGATCAAACTGGGGTCTTCTGCATTGCAGGCGGATTCTTTACCAACTGAGCTATGAGGGAAGCACTTATGTATGGGAATATCATCATTTTGAGCTTTTAGTATGTTTCCTTGCCATGTGCAATTGAATTTAGTTTCTAGAACGTTCATGTTTTTATGAACATGAACATGATCTTATTTGGGAACATGTCCCAAATTAATTCCACGACAATCACAAGTGAAGGAAAAGTGTACGTAGCACACTGCACTGCCCTGGGGCCATGTGGCTTAGAACACTGAATTGGTGATCTTCACATCATGCCTGAGAAGCAGTTAGACAGCATCTTGCCACGTTTTTTGCACAGGTGAAATCCACGGTGGACCAAGGTTGAGACATGCGTAGCCCAGGTTCATTCAGCAATCCCAGGGCAGAGTGCAAGAAGTCGCCCGGTCTCCTGAGCCTGCGTCCCCTCTCTTGGCTGGCAAGTGGCATGTCTCAGAGTCCACACTCTTGACTTGCAGGATGCACGTTAGACCAGTTTGGTTTTTGAAGAATTGAACGACAGACAGTTGAATAAATGAACCAAGCATGGTATCACCAGTTGGAAGGACAGAGTCTTGTCCCTGGACATCTCAGTGCTTGGAGAAGTGGAGGAAGAGACGGCTTTC
Source organism: Cervus elaphus (assembly GCF_910594005.1). NCBI lineage: Eukaryota > Metazoa > Chordata > Mammalia > Artiodactyla > Cervidae > Cervus > Cervus elaphus. Next base: position 63,466,708 of record NC_057841.1, on the reverse strand, counting down.
GTGCTCCTGAGGGCACCCAGCCCCCATCAAGGGAGGAGCTCTAGACCCACAGTACCCTTAAATCTGTTTATTGGGAGTGGCGGTCTGGGTTGAGCAGGCCTCTTCACCACCCCATTTCATTGCTCACCAGTACTGGACCCTACAGGAAAGGTCTGGCTGTAATTTTGGAACTGGAGACGGTGACGGGCTGGCCTTGCCCTTCTCTAGCCCTGTGGCACTTGGCCCTTTAGGACCTTAGGTGTGCGCTCAGTCAAATGCGAAAATGACGTGAACGATGAAAATGAAGTGAACGATGAAAATGATGAAGGCAGAGGATGAGACCAGCCCTTCCCGCCGGGTGTGCTCTGATCACTGCAAATGCTCCCCGAGAGGCGGCCCACCCAGCAGCAGGCCCCCCGAGGCCGGGCCCCACTCCAGCAGGACGAGCTTGGCCGCGTCACGGTCTGCCCCTCTGTGTCTCCTCTCTGCCCAAGTTCCACGCGGACCCTCGGAAGACCTCATCCCTTGCTGTCATTCTTTCGTTCCCATCCCATGGCTTTTGCTGAAATCCAGGGAATACGTTTCAGGTGTGCTGCCAGGATGATGCCTGTGGTGGTCTACCTAAAGACAGATCTGCACTGGAGTCAGACTTTTAGTGTGAGGGAGGAGAAAAGTGCGTTTCAAAGGTTTGTTGTTATTCAGTCGCTCAGTCGTCTCCGACTCTTTGCGACCCCATCAGCCGCAGCACGCCAGGCCTCCCCGTCCATCACCACCTCCCGGAGTTTACTCAAACTCATGTCCGTTGAGTCGGTGATGCCATCCAGCCATCTCATCCTCTGTCGTCCCCTTCTCCTCCTGCCCTCAATCTTTCCCAACATCAGGATTTTTTTCCAGTGAATTGGCTCTTTGCATCAGGTGGCCAAAGTATTGAACCACCTCATATTGCATCTTTTCTGGAACCCATATTTGGAATGTATGTATTAACTTACAATATAGACATTGAGAAGTTTTACATAGTATTGGACTATTTTTAAGAAGATTTGCATTGGTGACCCTGGTCCCAATTATGAGATGTGCTCACCCGAGAAAGAGGGATTCAGCGCAAGAGCATTTTCATTTTGTCCGGCTGTGTTGCACATGGGAGTCACGATAAAGGAGAAAACCCACCAAGCATCGCTTTATCTCCCAAGCAAACGTTCTAAACAGGAGAGAGTTTGCTGCACATAAAAGGAGGCTTTCTCTCACACAGAAGCTGGCCAAACAGATTGTGACTCCTGAAAGTAAAAGCCCAAAGTCAGAACAACTTAGATAAGCTTTCAATGAGTGAAAGATAAACACTAACTTTATATGTATTTCAGAAATGTAAAAGACGCAGGTGGGAAATGAATCCTCCTTGAAAAGAAAGAAATGCCTCGTAGGGTGGGGGAAAAAAAGAAAACATTCAGTAGTTTTTGGAACTGTGCAAGTCCAGACAGTTGCTTGCTTTCTTTTTTTTTTTTTTTTTCTGGTTAGCTACTCATAGCCACAAATATGTATATTATTTCCTTCTTGCCCACAATTATACCAAGAATCATCTTTCTAATATACTGGGGAATCCCAGATAAAAATCTCATTTTCCTAAAAAAACAGACAAGTCTTTAACTCTGGCAATTAAATTCTTCAATTCTTCACATCTAGGATGTCAAAGAAATCATCAGCTTGTTAAAATCATAGAAGTCTCTGATGTGCACCTCAAGTCACTTCCACCCCAGATTTCTACTGTAAACAGCTGGTGTTCTTAGGGATGTGTTTGCCCCGGTCACTGATGTTTGGAAACAGCACTTAGAAACCTCCATTGCCAGTGATTGGGCTGACCCAGTTACGCGATGTCGTGGTAGGATCACAGAGTGCTTTAACCCTTTCTTGTGTGCATGTTTCTATATGGGAAGTGATGTCAGCTACTCTGGAGGTACTTCTCACGCGAGTGGGTCAGAATAGGAAACCCAGGTTGAGCTCCACAGTTGGGGTCAGGACTTGGCAGCACAGGACGAGGCAGCCTGCCTGGATTCAGGCCTCAGCTCCGCCCTTCTCCAGTTCTTGATGTTTCCTTTTCCTCATCTGAAAAGTGCCAGTTATAATAATGACACCTTGCTCACTACGTGCTGTGAGTTAATAGGAGTCAAGAGCTTAGAACGCTGCCCGGCCTGCCCTGACACTGTATCAGTGGCGGCTATTGTTACTGTCACAATGGACAGTAGAGGTAGGCAAGGAGCTGTGTTCCTCTCAGGGATGATTCTATTTGCCATTAAAATATGTTTTTGTTTATAGAATTGGGGCTTCCCTGGTGGCTCAGTGGCAAAGAATCGTCCTGCCAAGCAGGAGACGCGGGATCCACCCCTGGGTCGGGAAGATCCCCTGGAGGAGGAAACGGCAGCCCACTCCAGTGTTCTTGCCTGGAGAAACCCGTGGATGGAGGAGCCTGGAGGGCTACAGCCTGTGGTGTCGCAAAGAGTTGGACACAACTGAGTGACTAACACAACAAACTGTTGTCTATGCATTCACATAAAGAGGACAGATCTGAAATAGCAGATGCTAGGAAGCTATTTATTTTGCCTCTTCTGCTTCTTTCCTTTTTAAGGAGGAAAGAATTTTCAAAATTTTTTGAAAAAATTTTTTTTTATTTCACGACACTGGGTCTCAGCTGTAGCACATGGGACCTAGTTCCCTGACCGGGGGCCGAACTTCGGCCCCTTGCATTAGGAGTGCAGAGTCTTAATCTACTGCACCACCAGGGAAATCTCTGCTTTCTGCTTAACTTCTGCCTGCTATACCTCTTCTCTTCTAGATCTAGTAGATTTCTTAGGCCTATCTTCTCCATGCCAGACCTACACAGTGACCACGGGGGTGTGATCACTCACCTAGAGCCAGACATCCTGGAATGTGAAGTCAAGTGATCTTAGGAAGCATTACTATGAACAAAACTAGTGGAGGTGATAGAATTCCAGCTGAGCTATTTCAAATCCTAAAAGATGATGCTGTTAAAGTGCTGCGTTCAACAGGCCGGCAAATTTGGAAAACTCATCATGATCACAGGACTGGAAAAGGTCAGTTTTCATTCTAATACCAAAGAAGGGCAATGCCAAAAAATGTTCACACTATTACACAGTTGTACTTATTTCACATGCTAGCGAGGTAATGCTCAAAATCCTTCAAGCTAGGCTTCAGCAGTACGTGAATCGAGAACTTCCAGATGTATTAATACAAGATGGGTTTAGAAGAGGCAGAGGTACCAGAGATCAAATTGCCAACATCCACTGGCTCATAGAGAAAGCAAGAGAATTCCAGAAAATCATCTACTTCAGCTTCATTGACTACACTAAAGCCTTTGTGTGGATCACAACAAACTGTGGAAAATTGTTAAAGAGATGGGAATACCAGACCACCTTACTTGTCTCCTGAGAAACCTGTATGCTGATCAAGAAGCAGCAGTTAGAACCAGACATGGAACAATGGACTGATTCAAAGTTGTGAAAGGAGTTCGTCAAGGCTTTATGTTGTCACCCTGCTTATTTAACTTATATTCAGAGTAGATAATTCAAAATGATGGGCTGGATGAATCCCAAATTGGAATCAAGATTTGAGAGAGGAATATCAATAACCTCAGATATGCAGATGATACCACTCTAATGGCAGAAAGCGAAGAGGAACTAAAGAGCCTCTGGATGATGGTGAAAGAGGAGAGTGAAAAAGCTGGCTTAAAACTCAACATTCAGAAAACTAAGATCATGCCATCCGGTCCCATCACTTCATGGCAAATAGATGGGGAAAAAGTGCAAACAGTGACAGATTTTATTTTCTTCGGCTCCAAAATCACTGCAGATGGTGACTGCAGCCATGAAATTAAAAGATGCTTGCTCCTTGGAAGAAAAGTTATGACCAACCTAGAGAGCATATTAAAAAGGAGAGACATTACTTTGCCAACAAAGGTCCGTCTAGTCAAAGCTATGGTTTTCCCAGTAGTCATGTATGGATGTGAGAGTTGGACCATAAAGAAAGCTGAGCACAGTAGAATTGATGCTTTTGAACTGTGGTGTTGGAGAAGACTCTTGAGAGTCCCTGGACTGCAAGGAGATCCAACTGGTCCATCCTAAAGGAAATCAGTCCTGAAAGTTCATTGGAAGGACTGATGTTGAAGCTGAAACTCTAATACTTGGCTACCTGATGCGAAGAGATGACTCATTAGAAAAGACCCTGATGCTGCGAAAGATTGAGGGCAGGAGGAGAAGGGGATGACAGAGGATGAAATGGTTGGATGGCATCACCGACTCAATGGACATAATTTAGAGCAAACTCCAGGAGACAGTGAAGGACAGGGAATTCTGGCGTGCTGCAGTCCATGGGGTCGCAAAGAATCGGACACAACTTAGCGCAGAATAACAACATTAATAATCTAATAATAATCTAGTGAATGAAGAACTCACAGATAACTTTTTTGAGCTCCAAGAAAAATTAGCATTTTTTATATTTGAAGGGTAAAATATTAGTAGAGGTATAAATTTACCCTTGTAACTCATTTTTGTATTTTTTAAAAATTTCCAAATGGCAAACTTAATGAGTGCACTATTTGACACTGACTAAAAAATTCATCTTGACATTCGAGTATAAAATACCCTCTTTAGTCATTCTTTTTCTTAATATTACACAGTGATGGTTGACTTTTATGTACTAAAATTAAAAATTTCCCCTTCTACCAATATTGAAACTCCATGTTATACATAAGCTGAGTTGCACAGTGATTATTACAAAGAGCACTATAAATCTTCCCAGGCCCATATTTTGTTTAATTTGATTATTCATAGACTTGTGACCATTATTATTTGTTGTTGGTTTATTGTTGTCAGCCTTAATACTTGGACCACATGTTGCTTCAGAAACTCTCCTAAAGACAGTACGTCCACTAGTAAATGGAAAAATTACTTAGTGTTCAAAATAACTCAAAAATGCAAATAAAGGAGTTTTTGAATTTTTAAATTTAGATTACTGAGAGATGAATGTGAAAACGTATACTTGTAATTAATCAGTTGTTTTCATCTGAAATAGTTCTTTCTTCATTAGAACTATAGGAGTTTTGAAAAGTGCATGTTTTTGATATAAAATGAAAATATGCTCCCACCACCGTCGTCATCATCTTAGTACCTGTGCTTGTGGCCCTCATTGATTTCATGACCAAAGTGATCAACATGTAATGAAAGAAGCCAGTAACATCTCATTAATGGGCATGCAGAGATTTGCAAATATATTATGTGTGATATTCAGTAATAGCAGAATTGAATTCTCATTATTTGATTCAGTTGGCTTCCAAGGTGACACAGTGGTAAAGATTCCATCTGCCAGTGCAGGAAACCCAAGAGATGCCAGTTTGATCCCTGGGTCGGGTCGATCCCCTGGAGGAAGGCATGGCAACCCACTCCAGTGTTCTTGCCTGGAGAATCCCACGGAGAGAGGAGCCTGGCGGCTACAGTCCATGGGGTCACAAAGAGCCGGACACGACTGAACATGCAGGCGCTACATTGATTCACATGGTTCCATTCTGATTAATTAAAACATTTCATTTCGTTAAGAGGGAATTCGGAGGTCCACTCTCTGCTCCACGTCCACACGTGAGAGAGTATTTTGATGGAACAAAGGCTCTCTCTGTGTTCTTCCTTCCTTGCAGCACTGGCCGGCGTCTCTGCCACTAATTTCAGATATGCAAATTCCTGGTTTCATATGTAATTCCACATGCTTTTCTTGAGGGCCTCTTTGTGGAGGGAGTGCAATACACTAGCAGGAGGACGTGTTTTGAAATCAGACTGTTCTTGGCTCAAACCCTGACATGGTTTCTTGCTCACTGTGTGGCCCTGAGCTGCCGTGTCTTTTCAGCTGCCTGACCCAGGAGTGGAGGAAACTCCGAGACGGGAGATGCTGGAGTCAGGTGGGAGGGTGGGGATGCATGCGCCTGGAGTTAGGGGGGTTCTCCGGGATTTCCCAGCTTCCCTCATCCTCTCTCTCCCAGGAGGGCCTCCCCTGCGCAAGCCCTGCCTTCAGCAGAGCAGAGCTGCCCGAAGCCACCCCTGCCTTCAGGGAGCCGACCCGTGTTGTGTCCTGTCATCCAGTACTTTGGCCACCTGATTCGAAGAGCCACCTTATTAGGAAAGACCCTGATGCTGGGAAAGATTGAAGGCGGGAGGAGAAGGGGACGACAGAGGATGAGATGGTTGGATGGCATCACCGACTCAATGTACATGAGTCTGAGTAAACTCTAGGAGTTGGTGATGGATGGGGAGGCCTGGCGTGCTGCGGTCCATGGGGTCACAAAGAGTCGACACGACTGAATGGCTGAACAACAAAAGTCCTAAGCCATTCCCGTCACCATGGGGTCCTTGGTTAACAACCCTGTTAAATTCAGGGCTTGACCTTTACTTTGTGTTTCTTTCTAAGAGCACTTCCATATCTGACCTTCTGTGAGTTGAGTATGTTACGAAGCAATAGGTTAAAGAAGAGGAAACTCACAAACTGTGTTACGTGGGCAGAATCAAACACAATAACGTATCTTGAAGGACTTAAGGACAGACTGGATGTGTTTAGATGTGAATCAGAAATTGCTCTTAAAAAAAAAGAAATTGCTCTAAAGTCAAGTTCCTCAGTATGTCCTCCACAAAACGCTTAGTTCCTCAAGATGGTAACAGGTATGAGTTGAGAAAAGGTTTCTGGAAACCGCATGGGAGATTCTGACTTAAGCAGGTTCCTTCCTGTGCATGTGTGCTAGGTCACTCAGTCGTGTCCAACTCTTGGCAACCCCGTGGACTGCAGCCCGCCAGGCTCCTCCGTCCATGGGATTCTCCAGGCAAGAACACTGGAGTGGGTTGTCATTCCCTTCTTCAGGGAATCTTCCGGACACAGGGATTGAACCCACATCTCCTACATCTCCTATGTCTCCTGCATTGGCTGGTGGGTTCTTTACCACTAACGCCACCTGGGAAGCCCTTCTTTCCTGTGGGACTTCTCAGCATCTTTCAGATCCTCAAATACTTTCTGATTGCAAAATGAGGGAGTGGACTCATTGTCTGAAGCCTTTCCAAAACGTATTTCACCATGGAATCAGGGTTATCTTGCACTCAGGTAACATTTTGCCAGACTAGTATTTCATGGGATGCATTTTGCAAAACACTGCTCTATGGTTTTAAACCAGGAATGTGGTAGAACACGGGTGCCATTGATTCAACCCATGAATACACCAAGTGTTGATCACTTGCAAGACCCTGCAGAGGCTAGACATGGGTAAGATCCAGTCACTGCAACGAGCCTGGTGAGTGGACTCCTCGTGTGAAGTTGGTGACCAGGCTCAGGGCAGGAGTGGGTTGGCAGACAGGGTCCCGGAAGGTTACTGATGCAGAGTCAGTGAGGTCACATCTTGAGGGCGAACAGTCCTGGTTTATGCCTTGTGTTTATTTCTGCCTCTCTAAAGTTCTTGTAATGTTGGTATTTTAAAATTCTGTTCATATTAGTGAGATTCCAAGGAGAGAATGAGCATTCAGTGCCCTCCATAAATAGAGTCAGTCCAGTTGGAAGTTTCATTCAGGAGATTTTGCAAACCTGAGCTTTAGTTCTCAGCTCAGTTCTGAGATCACCCCCACCTCGCTCTGGAGCCCAACTCTGAGGATACCCGAGTCCGTTGTATAAAGTGGCCTAGTGTTTGTATATAACCTACGCCGTCTTCCTGAATGGCTCAGCAGGTAGAGAAATTGCCTGCAATGCGGGAGACACAGGAGATGTGGGTTCTGTCCCTTGGCCGGGAAGATCCCCTGAAAGCGGAAAGGGCAGCCCACTCCAGGATTCTTCCCTGGAGAGCCCCATGGACAGGGGAGCTGGCGGGCTACAGTCCACGGGGTCACAAAAAGATGGCTGAGCAGGAGCACGGGCTCCGGGATACCTAAATCCCCTCAATTACTTACACTGCCTGGTGCGGTGTGGTGTGAATGCAATGTAAATGCTGTGTAAATAGTTGCCAGCCTGCGGCACATTCAGGTCTTGCTTTTTGGAACTTTCTAGAATGTTTTTCCTGACTGTTTTCCATCTGCAGTTGGTGGAAGCACAGACACGGACCTCGTGGACACAGAGGCCATTGGTGCTGGGTGTTTTTACCGTCACATTGACACTGGCTCTCACGTCAGAACATAAGCCAAGCAGAGGAGAGTCATCACACATAGGCAACCGACCGCTTTACACGAGATGTGGTCTTTAAATGTTGCTTGAACCTGATGGCATCATCTCTGTGTTTTTTTGGTTTTTTTTTCTTATGGATGAAATATGAACTAGGGCCTCGTGGCAGGTTTTACTGGGACGGATCTTTGCTCTCACAGTCAGATCTGTGGACTGTTTCACCACTGGATTGTTCTGCCGGTCAGGCCTTAGGAAACATTTTGGCAGGTTGCACCGTTATTTTGCTCATGTTGTGAGTAGCATTTCTCTTGACCTTTTGTTATTTACTGAAACAGTCCGGCCTGTTTTCTTTTAAGAGAAGCGTGAAATGAAGGGGAGTCGGCACAGGCTGGCTTTGGTATCGAAACACAGACTTCAGGCTCTTGGCTTCAAGGAGACTTTTCAAGCAAAGGGGTCAGTGGCCTCCTTATTCCCACGATTTTAAGGGGTCTTTTGGGGGGAGTTTTTTTTTCCCTCACCAAAGCAGATGCATGTAAGGTTTCTCACTTAATTATAATAAAACCTTTCACTGTATCTAAAAACACAACTCTTAAGAGTTTAACCCTGGCATCTTGGGCATGATGGGAGGTGCCCAAAGCACCTCCTGCTTCGAGCAGGGATGTGACGTGTTTCAGGAGGACAGCTCTGGACTGGTCACTGGGGGTCGGTTGGGGGCCCTCCCCCCCAAGCCTCTCCCTACTCTTGTGTCCCACGTGTTTCTCAGCATCTCACAGGGGTTCTTTTCCCTTCCTCCTGCCGCCCCCGCCCCGCCCCCGCCACAACACACACCTGTCTCACTGGTGCTTTTCTGCTCTTTGCCCAGCGCTCCCTATTACTACAGGTAAAGGAAGTACCAAGATCCCATCGCACCTTTGAAGATGAGAAAATGTGTGTGTGTGTGTTTAGATACACGTTTGTTGCTATCTCCCCATCTATTTACCAACTGCTGGTCTCGTTCGGCCTCAGATAGAAAATTCAACTGGAAGTAGTATCTTTTCTTTGGGATCCCCATGGCTCTTGAACTCAGCTGCTCACATTGAAAACATCACTCAAATTTTGTATATGTTTATTCTCTTAGCCAAACAAAATGATCTTGACATCCATAAATCAGCCCGAATGATTTCTGCGTTATTTTATAGTGACCTGTGGATTTGAGAATTGCAGCAGTCTAAGAATGGGCCATTGCTTTGGAGGTGTTTCATCCACTCTTCAGACATGCAGCTGGCAAATAACAATGGCACTATCCTCGGTGTGGGGATGCACTGGTGAACAGAAGCCACTGGCCTCTCATGGAGGTCCTGCATGAAGGCAGAGATACAGATGATGCCTTAGCAAAAAGTTAGGATTTGGTAGACACCAAAAACATTAATGCCCTATAAGTGGGGAGGGGCAGACTAGTTTAGATGATGAGAAAAAGCAGCAGCCTAGAACTTCAAATACAATTAGGCAAAGTTGGGCAAGCTGCTGCTAGACAAAAGAGGAACTTTTTCTCATGGCTTTTTAAAAAAAATTTGTTAATTGGAGGATAATTGCTTTACAGTATTGTATTGGCTTCTGCCATAAACAACCACTTGAATCAGCCACAAGTACGCATATGTCCCCTCCCTCCTGAACCTCCTCTCCACCTCCCACCAAAATCTACAAACAATAAATGCTGGAGAGGGTGTGTCGAGAAGGGAACCGTCTTGCACTGTTGGTGGGAATGTAAATTGATACAGCTACTATGGAGAACAGCATGGAGGTTCCTTAAAAACTAGGAATAAAACCACCATACAACCCAGCAATCCCCCTACTGGGCAAATACCCTGAGAAAACCATAATTGAAAAAGACACATGAACCTCATGTCACTTTTTAAACTTTTGTCTTGCAGGAAGTATAGATGCAAAAAGTTGCAGGTAGCACAGACAGGTCCCAGGTGCCCTTCACCTCGGGTCCCCTAATGGCAGCCTTGCCAGAGTATGATGCAATTGTAGCATCTAGTCTAATGTTCATAGTATATATAGTAGCAACACCAGGAAATTGACATTAGTATAATCTCCAGACCTTATTCAGATTTCAGCAGTTTTTAGATGTACTTTATCCCATGTCTGGGATCCTAGAGCTACCCCCGTGATCAGTATACAGAACTATTCCATCACCTTCAAGAAACTCCCTTATCTCATGGCACTTCTGGGTATGAGAAATAGCAGCAGATGTTACCCTGTTTCTTGTCTGGATCATATTCTGGATGAGTCTGCACTGAGAGAGGTTGGATACATCTCTGAAACCTATCGCTTGGTTTGGCTGCCATGGGATCTGCATAACTGACTTACAGATGGAGATCCTTGGTCTGACTTGTAGGAAGAACACCGATAAGCCCAGAAGAAAAAAGATTTGAATAAATAGCCCTGACCTCATCCAGGGAGCCTGTCAGTTGATATCAGTTGATTTAAGAGGCTGACAGCAGCTCATGTGACCTCCACAGCTCACTTGTAAGAGGAAAAGCCTTTCTGGTTAAGCCCCCATTTAACTTTGGGGACTTAATCTTGTGTGTGTGTGTATTAGTCGGTCAGTCGTGTCCGACTCTTTGTGACCCCTTGGACTGTAGCCTGCCAGGCTCCTCTGTCCATGGGATTCTCCAGGCAAGAAGACTGGAGTGGGTCTTGCCATGCCCTTCTCCAGGGGACCTTCCCGACCCAGGGATGTAACACGGGTCTCCTGCATTGCAGGCGGATTCTTTACCATCTGAGCCACCAGGGAAGACGAAACCCTAAGGGACTTCTACTGTGTTCGTTCTTGAAGATGGCTAATAAAGCGCACACACTGGTAACGAGTAAATGGGTTACCTCCTGAGTGGACGCATCCTTACAGAAAAGAGAAGAAATGCTAGAAACATGCCTCTTTGTGTGTGGACGTGCAGTTAGCAAGGGAAAACATCTGCCTGCATCTGATGTCCAAATGCTGCATCTGTGGCCTAGGATCAATCTTGTGATGTTTAAAAAAGGAATGCGAGGGGGCCCGGAGCGGGCTCTGAAAGGTTCTTTTTCTCCTCGAGATTTCCTGTCTGCTCTACCCAGAGAGCTGCCAGGGTTCTGATGAAATAACTCATGTGGGCCTGCTTCTCGAGGCTGGAGTAGCACTTCTTGGAAGCTAGCTTTGGAATGACTGACCCAAAAAGACATGTTACCTGGATTGTTCTAGACACACTAATCTGAGGAGCCCGTTTACTTTGCTAAACAAAACCTCTGGGAATCTCCAGATGGATTCCACGACGGGTTTGTATTTCAGGTAGAAGTATTCAGTGTTAAGGAAGCTGCAGACCAGAAGGGACGAGCAGATAAGTTCTCAGGAAGCCTCGGAAGAGATTAAGAGCATCTCTTGATGCTAGATTGAACTGCAAATAAGTCCCTGAGCTAAGTATTATTTTTCTCTCACGCATGTTACTTGTTTGTGTCTCGTAAAGGAGCTGGTTTAAAGGAAATAGACTCCCCTGGCAGCCCAGGGGTTGAGACTCCGCCTTCCAAACCAGCGGGTGCAGGCTTGATCCCTGGTTGAGGAACTAAGATCTCACATGTCTCCCAGCCAAAAAGCCAAAGCATAAAATAGAAACAATATTGTAACAAATTCAGAAAATCTTAAAAAAAAAAAAAGAAAAGGACAGGGAGATCTTCCGCGTGGCCCTGCTTGTTCTCCATCTCCCTGGGTGGAAGCCAAAGAGGCTCAGGAGTCCAGGGCTCCCTGCTGGCCCGTCACCTCTCCCCCAGCCCCATTGGCACAGCAGCTGCTGGTGCGTGAACACTTCATGCTCTGAGATTCTTTCCTTGAAGAACATCAACCACCCAGTCCAAACCCAGAAGGTCATCACAACCGAGATGGAAGAGGTGGTCCTCAGTTATCGTCAACAGCACTTTTGGGAATTGCACAGCACACCCGCATTTTACCCTTGCCTCTGATTGTCTGGCTCACATTTCATCTCTTATTAGCTCATCCTTTTTTGGGGGGGAGGGTCCTTTCCTCTAGTATATGGTTTCTTTTTCTTGTTTTTAAGATGTTTTTATGTGGACCATTTTTAAGGTCTTTATTGACATTTTTATAGTATTTCTGTTTTATGTTTTAGTTTTTCTGGCTGCAAGGCTCCCCAGCCAGGGATCAACTTGCACCCCTGTGCTGAGAGACCAAGTCTTAACCACTGAACCACCAAGGAAGCCCTGTTAACTTGTCTTTATTTTTGTACATCTTGGTCCCAACCAAAATTGCAATGAGATTCCTATGTGCCTTGGCCACACAGGTTTTAAGCAATTGGGAGTTTTATCAAATAGGAGTTATGTTTGTATAAATGACATCCCTTCACATGCAGGATGCTGCTCTCTCGAGCTCTGTCCTGCATGACGGCAACCGTGGGCTTCGTGTTTGGCAGCCGGTGGGCGTGGGGGGCGAGGGCTGCTGCGGTGGGAGCGACTGATGATGCGGATGGTGGCTCTGCAGTGTTGCGCGTGGCTGTAAGCGGTGACCGCCTGCCCCGCGCTCGGCACCTGTGGCCTGTTTATTCTCCACTCTCCAACGCAAGCACGTAGTAGACTCTCAAGATTTGCTGAAATAAATTGGGCCAGATACAGAATGGTCTCTGTTTTCCAGACTTCTCCTCTATCATGTGGATGTCCTAGCCCTGTGTTAAAGTTAGGACAGACTACAATAACATGAGATAATTTGCTTCAAGTCACATAGGTTGACTACATTGCTGAATTCTGTATTTTCAGCCTCTCAATGGTACCTTCTGTTTGCAACTCACGGTTTCTCATTTTCCTAAGGCACAGTGAAGTCACTCAGTCGTGTCCGACTCTTTGTGACCCCGTGGACTGTAGCCTACCAGGCTCCTCCTTCCATGGGATTCTCCAGGCAAGAATACTGGAGTGAGTTGCCATTCCCTTCTCCAGGGGATCTTCCCAACCCAAGGATTGAACCCAGGTCTCCCGAATTGCAAGCAGATGCTTTACAGTCTGAACCACCAGGGAAGTCCCTTCTTAAGGCACAGAATCCTTCTAATTGTTTGATCTGGGTGTTGAGGAGACGCTTGGTGTAAGGAAAGGCCCAAATTTCATTTTTTTTCTTTTTTCCAAGAAATCTCTAGACCTGTATGTGACACCCTGGCGATGATGGGGCCAGTTTGAAGATCCTAACCTTAGAATAGCCTGTCTAGCAGATTCTCAGCCGTGCTCACGTGGACGTGGTTTGCCGTGGGTTTCTGCATACCTTGAAAAGCCCAGGTTGACTTTTTCCAAGCCAAGCAGTTGACCTTAGGACTTGGCACCCTATGAGTTTACACCGTAATTTAAATCCAAATCTTTTTTTTTTTTAACTGTAAATACACACAGAACGTGGCTGATAGTGAGGCGGAGAGTGAGGATGCAGGGAGGGCGCTCTCGAGTCAGGCCAGGGCGACAGGCTGGGGCGTCTTGCTTTCATCACCTTCTCGAGGCTGCCTCTTACTTTTCTGTGTGTTCCCTGAGCTTTTCAGATTCTGTTGTGCTCTTTGTAGCTGGATGTTTTCCAGAGGGTCATCAAGAGAAAGGAGTATCCTCTGCATTAATAACCTCGGGAAGAATTTTAGCTGTAAAATCAGAGACCAGACCATCTGGTGGAGAATAGGAAAGGCGGGTTGGGGGGTGGTGGTGCATTTATTCCCTCTTCCAGGAAAGTGTCAAGTTCACCATGCTCCAGCATCACACCCTTCACCCAATAACTCGGAGGTCTCATATCAAGTTTACTCAATAATCATGATGTAAATGGTGAAACTACTACTCTCATTTGGGGAATAAGAATTGTTCCTTTTAAAGGCGTACGATATACAAAATAAGTGACTTTAAGTTCTTACTTCCTGTTTCTTTTGTTTTTTTTTAAATGAATTCATTAATGTGGAGTTCCCAAACAACTCTTGAATGTTTGCATTCGCTACAATTATTGAAAAATACAGGTGCCCTATGGAAATGTAAAGAATATCCTAAGATGTATGCCAAAGACAGGGCTTCTCTGGTGGCTTATCTTAGACGGTAAAGAATCTGCCTGCAATGCAGGAGACCTGGGTTTGACCCCTGGGTTGGGAAGATCTCCTGGAGGAGGAAATGGCAGCCCACTCCAGTATTTTTGCCTGGAGAATTCCATGGACAGAGCAGCTTGGCAGGCTATAGTCCATGGAAGCAGAGAGTCAGACACAAGTGAGTGACTAATACCCTCTACTTTCTTTACTGTGCCAAAGCTAAGCACTGTAGAGTCAGAAAACTGGGTCAAACCTGGCCACTTGTTTTTGTGAATAAAGCTTTATTGGAACACAGCCATACTCATCTGCTTCTAGATTGTCTGTGGATGCTTTCCCATCATAAAAACACAGTTGAGTGGTTATAATAGAGACCAAATGCCTTAAAATATTTGCTCTCTACACCTTTACTGAAAGTGTTCCAACTCATCAAAGACATCTCTATGATATTTATTTACCCACTCATTCACTTGTTCATTTGTTTAGTAAACACCAACTCTGTTAAAGACACGGCGGGAAATGGAGAGATGAAGAAAGTGGGGGAAGGACTGGGAGGACGGGATGAGCAGATGCAGACTGGGGGAGACAGTTCAAACACACACCGCGGCCCCGCGGTGCTGCCCAGAGGACGACATTCACGACGACCCGGGGATAAGCCGTAATGGAAAAGAACATGAAAAAGAATATTCGTACCTGTGACACTGATACATTGCTGTATATCAGAAATTAACACGAGGTTGTAAATAAACTCTACTTGAATGGAATTTTTTAAAAACTGTTGAACGGCAGTGGGGGAGAACAGGCATTTCTCGTCTCTTTCCCAGTCTCAGAGGAAATGGAACTGAGCAATGCTCATCAGATTCAGTGCTCTCCTACTCTTGGTTGGCTAAGAGATTTTATAATAAAGGCTGTTAAGAGTTTATAAATTTTTTGCATCTCTTGAAATAACTGCATAATTTTTCTTTCATTCTATTAAATGGCAAATTAGAATGGTTGATATTTTTAAATCAGCCACTTAAGTTAATCTTGTATATTTTTGGAATAAACAAACTAGTTTTGAGAAATTTTTTTTTTTTTTTAAGAAAACAGTCCTTAATATCCAGGAACTTTGCACGTAACAGAGACAAGTCTGAACTCAAATTGCCACCTCCTGCAACACGTGCACAAGATAAGAAAGAACTAAATTGCTATGTGGCTGAGAGATGGCGAGCCCCTGGGTGAAGAGAAGGGATTGGGAGAAGGAGGAGGGTAGCTCTTTACAACCGTGGCTCCCTCTTATTTCCCTTCGGGAACTTCATGAGAAGAAAGAGTCATTTCCTTCATGGAATTTTATAAGTCGTTGTATCCAAAGGGTGGAAATGATTTAGGATAGTACTTCATGTCCAGATATCTTTACCCAGAAGTGTATTTCTTCTGGAACTATGGGGATAATCGTATTTCTAGAAAAATGTTAAAGACTGGAAGGAAGGCTTCCTTCTTCAGAGTGGGAAGACAGAGGGCGTTTTCCTTTTCCCCTGTTCCCTGAAGAAAGTTATATTAAAAGGTCTGGGTCTTTAAGACCCCTCAAATATGAGATGGGTTAAAAACAAGGTACAGTTGTAGACCCCCGGCCATGACCAAGCATGACTCAGTGAGTTAGAATGCCAGAGCCAGCAGGTGTGAAGGGAGCTTTGGCTGAAGGTTCCAGGCGGATGCCACCTCACCCTGGAAGATTCCGTGTGGGAAGCCTTCCCAAATCCTCCAGTTGGGATTTTTTTTTTTTTAATTTTTATTTATTTGTGTTTGGTTGTGCTGGGTGTTCGTTGCTGGACGCAGGCTTTCTCTCGTTTCGGTGAGTGGGGGCTACTCTCTACTTGCCGCGCGTGGCTTCCCTTGGGGAGCACGGGCTCCAGGCACACAGGCCTAGCTGCCTCTCGGCATGTGGGATCTTCTGGGACCAGGGATTGGAACTGTGTCCCTGCCTTGGCAGGTGTATTCCTCTCCACTGCACCCCCGGGGAGGTCCTCCAGTTGGGATTAATGTCTGCCTCCTCACCTGTGACTTACTTGAGGGCAAGTTTCCCTTTTTGATTTCTGCATCACCAAGAGCACCCACTATTTCTGTTTCCCAAATATCTATTAAATTAGTGTGGGTTGAAAGCCCCCTGACGCTGTGTATTCAAAATCTAGGTGGCTAATTTTGGTTAAAGAACCCCAGAATTTCAGCTTTATCTAAAAATGAAACAAGTGAGAATCTTTCCATTCCGCTGCCATCAGAGGATGAAAAATGTTGGTTAAATTCTGGTCACCCATTCTCTATATTCATAACAATAAAGCCACTAGGGCAAGTGCAGCTTATTTAGGTTAGAACACAACCCTGGGGCATTTCACCCACTGAAATCATAATATTTTGACTGATAAAGTATGTTCAGTGAGAAAGGTCCTGAAAGAAAGTGATACTGGACCCCATCAGGTCATTTTAATCTTTGGGAGCGCCAAGCCAAAATATTTCACATTTGTGAGGACTCCTGAAGTTAACACCCCCCTCACCCGCCTCCTGGGCTCCACCTTCCCGTTACCAAGGAGCCCAGATGACGTTTTTTTCAGTTACCCGGGTACCAATCGACAGGGGTGTCCCAGGTAAGGACTAGAAGACCCACACATGTTCCAGAAGCTCACCTTGCTCGTCCCCCTCACCTCCGCTCCCTCAGGCTTCAGAGGAAAACCCAGCCCTTGTTTAAGAACACACTAGAGGGCATTTTATCGGCAGACAGATAAAGTCACTGCAGAGACACGCGGGTGCTGTCTTCTATCAAAGCCGTCTGAAACAACACAGACTCTCCTGCCTCCTTTAAGGCCCACCGTGTCTTTATGAATGGGCCTGCTTCCTCATTCGCTCTTCCTGTCGGTATCGGGGGGTCAGAGGCATTGCCTCCAAAACAGGGAGGGAAGCCGGGCATCCACACAAGAGCTGGCGGCACACAGGATCCCACCAGCCCGTCGTCACGGACCCCGCCTCCTTACGGTCTCTCGGGGATTCTGCCTGAGCTTTTCCGATCTGTAACAATCCCTTTGAAGGCCTACCAACGCTTAGGTGAGATGAAATGACTGATTACCCTGAAGCTGTGCCTGCACTGGAGTCTTTCTGAGCGGCTGCTGATTCGGGCCCGTTGAAAGCATTCGGTGGCTTGAATCCACGGTTTCTGCCCACATCACCGCATTCCTGGGATGCCTTTCTCTGGGCCTTCGCAAGATCATCTGACAGCCGCCTGTGAGGTCAATGAACTTTATACATAATTAAACCTTGGCAGTTAGGAGAATTAATTTTTTTTTCTCCCCGAAAAGTGGAGAAACAGGACGTGTTATGTGGCCCTCCAGTTACTGAGTAAAAGTTCTCTGGAGTCATCAGGCTAGTCTCACATGATTTAATGCTGAACCGAATAAGAGAGTGGCTGCATCCTCCACTGGGCCCCACAGAACACTCACCACCCACACTGTTTATTCAGACTCGGATCTGGGCCATTTGGGGTTTAAGCCAGAAGAACGGGGGAAAAAATCCAACCCTGGAATGAACGCTTTTGAAACTCTGTATTCTTGATGAAATGCAGCCAAGGAGTCTTTAAAAAATTCTATTTAAAATCAATTACTGGGATCATATTTTCATTACAATGGATTGTTAGCAATAACTAATTTTCGTGTTTCCATCCAGCTTTGGGCTCTAGGCTGGGACTGGAATGGTCGCTCTGTTTTCCTGGGTATCTGATGCCACCACCCAGCTATGCCTGGGTATTGGGCAACTCTGACCGGCAGCTTTCCATAAAACAACAAGGAAAGGTGTGAGGAGGCGAGGAATCTAATGAAAACAAGCCTAGAGGGGTGCAGCAAGTGTGCTCCCCGGGGGAGGGGCGGGGAGAAAATAATGCCGGAGAGAAAGAGAAAGCAAGGGCAGGACCCGCCATGCCTGAGAACACGGCCACCAGCACCGTCGGTCAGGACTGCAAAGATGCCGTCTCGGATGGGTCAGGCCTCCAGAGAAGACTCTGGAAGCTCCCTGCGTTACCCACCCTGCTCTGCGGCAGTTCGCACCGTCGGGCGTTGCTGACTTCTTTGCAGCCCGCCGTGTGCGTGTGTGCTGCTTCCGGGGCTGCGGGGCCGCCGGGCGCGCGTCACTCCGAGGGCGGGCGGGGCCTGCGAGTTGCTGCTTCTGGAAGCTACGGTCGGATCGCCGTGTCCACACCAGTCCCAGGGCCCAAGGTGCGCGCACCGCGGGCAGCATGGAGCAGCCTCACCGAGACTGCAGACAGCGGTGCCGTTGCCCTGCCCCCCGGGCGTTGCGTGTGTTACCAGGAGAGGACGTCGCGGCCGCGTGTCCAGGAATGAGCTTCACACCCATGTGCCAGCGCTAAGGACTTCTCTTTTGGATTTTAAGAGATCCTGTTTTTAAGGAAAAACTCCTGAAAACCGGAAAGGACTCTAGGATTTCCCTGGCCTCGAGATGGTGGCTCAGCCCTGCATCTTCATGAAGAGCAGGAGCTGAAAGGCAGAGGGTTCGGGGGTCAGCACTGGACTGGGGCGGCCGGCCCCTCGGAGACTGCTGCCCGGGGCCGAGGGACGTCCTCCGAGAGGCCTGAGGTCACCGTTCTCACTTCCCCCGGCCCCTTCCGCTTCCTCGGCAGATGCACCGGACGGCAGCACCCCCGCAAGGGAGTTCCAGACTCATTGAGAAGTTGTCAGATGACCCGGGCGGCATGGCCCCTTCCCTTTTTTAATCAGGTTATGTCATCGCCCTGCTCGGGCTGCGGTTTGTTCCAGGGGGAAGAAGTTGTCTTCCCCTTCATCCGCCCACCCTCGTTGGCACCAGGTTCCAGTTCCGTGTGGGTGAATCACTGGATGAGTGGAGTGAGCGCTGCGATCTCACGGTGAGGGGTTTGGGCACACAGAACCCGAAGCCCTGGGCACACCGCGCCCGTCCCCGCCTCTCATCCTCTGTGCTGTGATCACTTGCCTCAGGGGTCCCTCGGAGTCCTTGGTAACATCTAGGCAAGAAGACTGGAGTGGGTTGCCATTTCCCTCTCCAGGGAATGTTCCCGACCCAGGGATCGAACCGAGTCTCCCGCATTGATGTAGATGCAGACATGGATTTTGGGGTCTTAAGGGACAAAACTGGCCCTAGATGTTGCTGACTTGCTCTCCGTTTACACTTCCCGAACCATGTATGACCCTTCTTGTTGACCTGCATCTTCTCCAAATCTCTGCGCTGTCAGCCTTTTACATTTTGCTAATAAAATAGATGAAAGGGTATCTTGTTGTGGTATTGAATTATACTTCCCTGGTTTCTGTTTGATTTATGGTTTTCTTTCTCATGATTTTTGGTCATTTGGGTTTTTTTTCCTATGTATTGCCAGTTCATAGATTTTGCTCATCTTTTTGTAGTGGGTTGTTTTTTTTTCTTACAGATTATCAAGCATTCATTATATATCCTATATATTAAAAAAAAAAACAACCACCTTTTCCATATCTTGCCTTTAACCTTTGTTTTTGATGTCTTCTGTCATATAAGTTTTAAAATCAAATTGGTCAACATTTACTTCCTTTATTGCTTTATGGTTTGTGTCATTCCCTAGTCTGAGATTATAAAAATAGTGTCTATATTTTTCTTAAATATTTTAGAGTTAACTAATTCTCTTTTGGAATTCATGTTTTGATATAGCATGAGTTAGAGATCTATTTTTCCCTGTGAATTACAAATTGTCTCAGGACCATTTAATAAATAGTTCAGTCATTTCCCACAGTTTTTATAACGCTACTTCTGTCACACCCCAGGTTCCTGTGCACACAGGGGCTCCTTCTGTTACATTAGTCTCGTTAGCTGCACCAATTGTGTCTTAATTATAAGGCTTTAATATGTCTTGACATCTGGTAGGACAAATGTCCATCTTACAGTTTTTCAATATTATCTTGGCTGCTTTTGACCCTAATTCTTCTACATGAATTTAAAACTAAGTAAAAACATTCATGAAAAACCTTTCTGAGATTTTACTATAAATTATGTTCAATTTATGTATTAACTTAGGAGGAACTAATGTCAATGTTGAAACTTTTCATCTCTGAGCATGAGATAAAGCTCTCTTTACTTAGGTCTTAGGACTTTCAGTGAAGTTTTTTAAAGTTTTTTTAATTTATTTTTAATTGGCAGATAATTGCTTTATAATATTGTGTTAGCTCCTGCCATACATCAATATGAATCAGCCATAGGCATACATTATCCCCTTCTTTAACCTCCCTCCCACCTCCCACCCCATCCCACCCCCTCCTTGTCACAGAGCACCTCAGTGAAGTTTCATTACTTGTTTTCATTTAACTCTTGAACCCGTTTCTTTTGATTCATTCCTAGGTTTGTCATAGTTTATTGCTATTGCTAATGGGATCTTTTAAAAGTTACATTTTCTAATTGGTTGTTGCTGATGAGGATGCCATGGATGTTTGTACAATATATTAATCTTGTCTCCAGTATTCTTGCAAAACTCTCCTATGACTTCTGTTTGTAGTTTCTCATGGGTTCTCTATGTAGACAGTCTTATGTGCAAATGATTCTTTTTTTGTTTCTCTATTTCAAATCCTTATTTCTTTTACTCCTTTTCCTTGTTTTATTGTATCAGCCAGATACCTCACATAATGATGAGTAGAGTGGTGATAGAAAATGCATATTTATCTAGTTCCTGACTTCAAAGGAAATATGTTCCTAAAATTTACTGTAGGTTCTTAGTAGAAACTGCTTAGTACAAACTTCCTTCTATTCTTGATTGGCTAGGTTTTTAAATTGTGAATGGGTACTAAATTTTATAAAATGTTTTTCTGCATCTATTGTGATAATTAGTTTTTCCTTCTTAATGTGTCAGTGTGGTGAATTACAGTAGGATTTTCTAATGTTGGAGTCTAATGTTGAGCTTCTAGGATAAACTTTACTCATCATCACAAACACACATGCACACTATATATTTCAGTTCAGTCGCTCAGTCGTGTCCGACTCTTTGCGACCCCATGAATCACAGCACGTCAGGCCTCCCTGTCCATCACCAACTCCTGGAGTTTACCCAAACTCATGTCCATCAAGTCAGTGATGCCATCCGGCTATCTCATCCTCTGTTGTCCCCTTCTCCTCCTGCCCCCAATCCCTCCCAGCATCAGGGTCTTTTCCTATGAGTCAACTCTTCACATGAGGTGGCCAAAGTTCATTCAGCATCAGTCCTTCTAGTGAACACCCAGGACTGATCTCCTTTACGATGGACTGGTTTGACCTCCTTGCAGTCCAAGGGACTCTCAAGAGTCTTCTCCAACACCACAGTTCAAAAGCATCAATTCTTCAGCACTCAGCTTTCTTCACAGTCCAACTCTCACATACATACATGACCACTGGAAAAACCATATCCTTGACTAGATGGACCTTTGTTGGCAAAGTAATGTCTCTGCTTTTTAATATGCTATCTAGGTTGGTCATAACTTTCCTTCCAAGGAGTAAGCATCTTTTGATTTCATGGCTGCATATATTTACCATGTGATAAATATGACATATGTGATCATGATATATGTCATATCAAAAATATGTATTTTAAAATAAATATACATCTATATACGCAGTACGCTGCTGGGTATGCTTACTTTTATTTAGATTTTTGCATTGATATTTTTAGCTTAGATTGACCTATTGCTTTCTTGTTTTGTACTATTTGCTTCTAAAATATATAGCTTTAGACTGAACTTATAAAAATACATTCATGAGCTTTTGTTCTTTTTCTATTTTTTTGTGTCAGTTTTGGTAACATATTTTCCTAGGAGATTTTCCATTTCATCTGCTTTTAGTTTTATTGCTTGAAAGTAGAAAATTGAATTCTCATACTTTAAAAAATACTTGACTGTATTTATAGTTATGACTCCTCTTCATGCCTAATAGTGTTTATTTATGCCTTCTTTTGTTTCTCTTGCTCATTCTTGTTGAATATCTACCTATTTTACTAGTCTTCTTAAAGAATTCACAGTGGTTCCTATGTGTGTTTCTTCATTTTTATTTTATTGATTTGTTATTGCTTTCCTACTACCTTATCTCTATCCATTTGTGGAAAGAGAATTTTCTCCTATTGTCTTTGAGTTTACATTATTGCTTAACCTTTTTATTTTCTTAATCTAAATTTTTTCTTGTTTTCTGATCATTGCATTTAATGCATTCCTTCTACTGATATCTAGGGTTTTTAACTATTGTTCCGAACCAAATAGTTTGTTACTTTCATTTCAATTTTATTTAATAGGTTAGCAGCATGTTTTTGAAATTTTAAGATGTACTGGGGTTTGGGGCTGTGGTTTTGTTATTGATTTCAACTTTTATTGTATTTTGGTTGATGAATGTGGTCTGAATGTTAGCAGTTCTTTGAAGTTTGTTGAGACTTGCTTTGTGGCCTAGAACCTGGTTAACTTTTGTAAACATTTCATGTGTATTCTTCATTTATTTTGTAGAGGTTTCTCATCATATCCATTAAATGACGTTTGTAATATGGATTATTTAAATTTGTCATTTGTTTTTAAGCTTGGTCTGTTGATTTCATAGAGATATGTGCTAAAATTTCTCACTATAATTTTGAATTGTTACCTTTATATAATAAATCTGTTTTGCTGTACATATTTGACACTGTGTGATTAGGTAAATGGAAGGATTCTGGTGAATGTATCTTTTTATTATTAAGGAATGATCTTCTTTATCCCCCCTAAATGCTTTTGGCTATAATGTCTATTTTATCATATTAATTGAGTCATTCAATTAAAAAATATATTTATTAAGAACTTATTATTTATAAAAACACTTATTATTTGAATACATTTTTTATGTTTTTCTTTCCTGTGACATGTTTTAGGCTTCTTTCTTATAAACAGCTCAAGTTTTATAAAATTCAATCTGAGGATTTCTGCCTTGTAATGAATTAGTTTAAGCCATTTACATTTATTATGATGTCATATATTTGGAATTCATGAAGAATCCAAATGTTTTCCATCTAACGTGCTGCTTCTTTACTTATTTTCTGTTCCTATCCTGTCTTCTGTTAGATCACTTGCGTTTTCCTGCTGCTTTCTTTCCCTCTTCCATCACCCCCTCCTCGTTACTTGTGTGGCAGTAGGCCCCCGCCGGGGGCTTCCCTGGTGGCTCAGTGGTAAAGAATCCGCCTGCCAGTGCAGGAGATGTGGGTTTGGCCCCTGAGTCGGGAAGATCCCGTGGAGAAGGAAATGACAACCCACTCCAGTGTTCTTGCCTGGGAAACCCCATGGGCAGAGGAGCCTGTCTTAGGAACTTAGCCACTGAACCACCACTGCCAGGCCCCAGCCACCGCTGTGCTCAGGGTCCAAGCCCAGGCAGATATGTTTCATGAAGACCAGAACAAAAGGCAGAACCTGCGTGGGAGCTGTGTCCCCAAGATTTCTAAGTTGGATGCATTTTTGAAGGAACCAGCTCTCAGGGAGTTAACCTGAGCTGTCTGGATGCCTCTTGAGCCCAGAAGCAAGGGGAGGAATGGAGGAAACAGCAGGAGAAAGAGAACAGAGATGAGAAGACGAAGGGGAGATGAAGGCAGCTGTCCCCCCAGTGGCCGAGTGAATGGCATGAACAGGACTGAGGTCCTCCCGCCACCTGGAGCCGGGAACCAGGGTGTCACTGAGCGGTCGTCAGGGCCGCCGCCTGACTGCAGCCGCAGATACTGCAGACTGAAGATGCGAAGTTTTAGAGCAGGTGTTTGAGCTGTTGAACACCCTTCACACCAAGCTGGAAGGCTTCCACAGGGACCCGGACAGTGATACGGAGATCCACACAGCTTGTGCTGTTCTATGACGACATCCTGAAGAGCTTCAGGGAGCTCAAGACTCCTGGCGGAGAGTGAAGAGAAACGACCTTCACGTGCAGTGGTGGGTCTGCAGAGACCTCGCTGCCTCTTACCAGGGACTCCAGACTCTCCCCCATCTTGCTCCTGTTGAAGTGTCTCCCTCAGTTTGCCTCCCAAGCACAGAAATATGGGCATGCTGTTAAAACAATGATTACTCTTTTCCTCTTGATTTGTCATGTTTTGTTCGGTATCTCAGCTGTTACCCTTAAACCTTAAAAATCATGTTTGTTCCAAAGTCTCAAATTCAAGTGTTATCTGTGACTCTATTTGCTTCCCAAACAATATACTGTAGATTTCTTAGAGTGCTGGCCTTTACCCCAATTTCTCTCTCTCGTATTCTAATAGGACACTGTCGGCTGTTTTCATCCTGTATCATCTTGCTTCTGTTCTGTCTGCATATAATTTTTTTTTTTTTTACAAATCTACTTTTTAAAATTTATCAAAATGGATGCCATTTTATTTACGTTGTGGGTAAGACTATGAAATCCGGAACCAGACTGCCTTAATTTGAATCCCAATTTAATTGTGAATCACTTAGAATGGTGCCTGGTATGCAGTACAGAGTGGGCCCTCATAAATGTTACTGATGTTGCTTCTTGGCTTCTGTTTTCCCAACTCAGTTCAAATTCCTTATTGAAATCCATCTCTGAGTAGTTATTTCATCAAAGATTTAGGAATATGAAACTGCCTCCCTCTATCAGTCTTTATCTGGACATATTTTTAATTCACTCTTAGTCTTAATAATTTTCTAGGAATAGAATTCTACATAAATATTTTCCCTCAGCATTTGAAAATATTATTTTGTTATCTTCGGACATCTATTACTGATGGGGTACAGTCAGCGTCAGTTTGTCTTTTGTTTAGAAGGGTTTTTTTTTTTTTTTTCCTCTAATTGTCTTAAAGATCTTTATTTTTCTTTTTGTTCCTGTCTTTGATGATTGGCAGTTTCACTATAGTCCTGTTTGGGATTCAATATGTCTCTTGAATCTAAAGATTCCTGATATTCATTGATTTTGAAAAATTCTATCAAAATTTCTGAGTATTGTTTCTCCTAGTTCTCCTTATTATCTTTTAAAAAAAATCCTCTGTTATTTGAGTTAGACCATCTTCTTATTTTGTTTTTTGAGCAAAGAAAGGTTTATTGCAGGGCCTTGCAAGGAGAAGGGCTTATGCCCTAAAAAACCTCCAAGATCCTAGATCTTGTTCTTCTCCATATTGTTTTTCTTATGGCCCACATCTTTCTTTTTCTATGGTCTGTTTTTTTTTTTTTCAGTTTCCCCTTACTGTTTCCATTCCTGTTCTCCCAAGGTAAATAAGGTCAACAGCTGGTATGCATCCTTCCACATGTGTCTCCAAACTCATGTATAAGCACATATATATTCCAATAAATTAAATAACAGTGTTTTGTTGTTGTTTGCAAAAAGTCTGATCATGCCTTGTACATTACTTTACAACTTGACTTTCTATGTTAATAGTATGTTCAGGATATATTCCAAATAAGTAGATACAAATTTAACTAATTAAAAAAAATAGCTAAGTAAATTCCATGGTATGGCTGTAGTAGTTTATTCAGCTGTCCCACTACTCATGAACATTGAGGTCATTTTCAGTTTTATGTCTACATAAACACTGTAGATAAAAACATCCTCATACATATTTACTTATGTGCTGGTTCCTTAATTTCTATGGGAACAAATTAATTCTACCCACCCTACTTCCCCCCGCCCCGCTTCTCAAGGAAGTCCACTTTCTATATATTAGCATTTTCTGGCATTTCAGGGACTTCCCTGTTGGCTCAGATGGTAAAGAATCTGCCTGCAATGCAAGACACCTGGGTTCGATCCCTGGGTCAGGAAAATCTGCTGGAGAAGGGCATGGCTATCCACTCTGGTGTTCTTGCCGGAAAAATTCCATGGACAGAGGAGCCTGATGGGCTACAGTCCATGGGGCCACAAAGAGTCGGACATGACTGAGTGACTCACTTTCACACTTCTGGCATTTCTAAATAACGTGTATGCTGTGATCTTTTATCAATTTTACTTGTGATGTCTTAACTTCCTATTATACTAAACATAGATTTAGCTCTCTTACATAACCGTATCCATTGCTTTGCCGACCCTGTTCTCTCAATATGATTATATTGCAATACCGGGTTAAATCTGTTGTTAGTGTTTTCACTATTTGGCCTATGGAAAGAGCATTAGCAGTTAAAGGTTTTAAGTTTAAGTTTTATGAAGTTAATATCCATCTTCTTAAGAAAAATTGTATTGGAGCATAGTTGAATTGGCTTCCCTGCTGGCTCAGACAGTAAAGCATCTGCCTGCAATTTGGGAGCCCCAGGTTCGTTCCCTGGGTTGGGAAGATCCACTAGAGAAGGAAATGGCACCCCACTCCAGTACTTTTGCCTGGAAAATCCCATGGACAGAGGAGCCTGGTAGGCTACAGTCCACAGGGTCACAGAGAGTGGGACATGGCTGAGCAACCTCACTTCACTTTCATGGTTGAATTGTGAGGTTTTGTTAGTTTCAGGTGTACAGCAAAGTGGATCAATCATACATGGACATACACCCGTTTTTCCTTACAGTCTGCCCCTGCAGTCCATTCCAGGGGACTGAGAAGGGCTGTGTGAGTTACAGTAAGTTCTTGTTGTTGTTGTCCGGCCGCCCACTCGTATCCGCTCATGCCCACTCGTGCCCACTCGTGTCCGACTCTGGGGCCCGTGGACTGCACCACGCCCCGCCTCCCTGCCCCTCCCCTGAGGTTTGCCTAAGTCCACGTTCATCTGTGTTATATCGCGTAGGGTGTATAAGTCTCAGTCTCCCCATTATCCCTCCGGCCCGTATCCCATGGTAACCCTAAGTTTGTTTTCTACATCTTGACTCTACTTCTGTTTTGTAACTAAGTTCGTTTTTACCCCTTTTTAAGATTCCATATATCAAGGGTATCATGTGTTGGTGTGTCTTGGTTTTGTTTTTGTTTTCGTTTCCTTAGTGTTCCTCCATCCTTGTAGGGGAAGCTGTTCTTCCTGTGTCTCTCGCAGGCTCACAGTACACTTTTCCACCAGGCTGATCATACCGGAAATCCGTGAGTTCTCTTTCTTGGTAACATTCCTCCTGGAGACTTCCATTTCCCTCTCGTCTGGATGTTTCTTCAGGCCTGTTGCCCAGCTGCATGTTGGGATATCTCTTCCTTGGTATTCTAGAATGTCCCTTGACGTTTGAGTTGGCTCCCCTTTCTTGATTCACTCCATTGTTTGAGTGAGCACGTGCCCCGAGGGGTCAGGATTACGGCCTAGCGCCATGCTGGTGGCGGCCCTCACCGTGTGTTTTTCTTGATCTGCTGGTCCCGTCAGCTCCCCTCACCACGTCACCCCTCTGCTTTACCCTGAGTCAAATCACATAATTTCCTCTTTTTCCGCTCACACGTTTTCGTGGCTCCCAATCTATAAGTCATCTTTCCAAAATGGATCCAAGAGAGAGATTCACACTTTGAAGGTCTGAAAGGACTTCATATGTTTTTAAAAAATATTTTTATTATGTATTTATTAGACTTCCCCGAGTCTTAATTGTGACATGCAGGGTCTTTGATCTTCCTTGTGGCGTGTGGACTCTCAGTTGTGGCCTGTGGGATCTAGTTCCGTGACCAGGGATGGAATCCAGGCCCCCTGCATTGGGAGCACAGGTCTTAGCCACTGGACCACCAGGGAAGTCCCCTGAGAGGTCTTTATCTTCTCACCGGAAGGCGTGTCTGTCTTGTACAAAGAATTCTAGGTCAAAACTAAATTACCTTCAGAAGTGTGACGGCATTGCTCTGCTGTATGCTACCTCCCAGTGTTGCTGCTGGAAGGGGGAAACCATTCTGGTTCTTAACACTTTGAACCTGACCTTCTTTTCTTTCCCCTGGGACCTTGTAGAATCTTTTCCTTTCCCCAGTATTCTAAATTTCACAGTAACTTTCCTATGTGGGAGTCTGTTTTCATCTATTGTACTGAGCAATCAGCGTGTTCTTTCAAGCTGTCGAATTTGCTTTTGGTAGCAAGTCTTTCTTTCCAAAACTCCTATTATGTGGGTGTTGTACTTTCTAGACCAGTCCTCTGATTTCCTCCTGTTTTCTATCTCTTAATCTTTTGCTTTTTGGGGGGATGATTTCTTCAATTTCCAACCTGTCTGTTGGGTTTTCATTTCTGTTATTGTTTTAAATTTCCTCTTTTCATCTATAAATAGCTGAGATTTTTTTTTATGCATTCTGTTTTGTTTTCATGTGTGACATTCTCTCAGTCTTCTGAAAAAAAATTACTCTCTTTGGAAATTATCTTCTCCCTTCACGGCCTCTGTTTCCTCCATGTTGCTTTTTGTTTGTTGGTTTGCTTTGAACTTTGTCTTTCCTGTAGGGGCTTTCCTTGCACACCTGGTAATCCTTGAATGGTTGGTCGTCTTGAAGAGTGAAGAGCTAATCATTTCTTTGGAAGCTCTGAGGATGTGTGGGGCTTATTGACTTTGAGCATTACCATAGAATCATATGTTAATGCCATTTGTTGGGGAATTCTGCATGTCAGCCCCTAAAGTCTCCTACCGAAGAACCTACAGAGACGGTCAGACTCTCCAGGGAGCACCCTGCCAAACTCTGCTCTGGGAGGTGAAGCTCTGCCTATCCAGGCGGGCTGAGCTGAGTGAGACACGGGCCAGCATCAGTGTGCATGTCGTCTGTTCTGTGTGACGTGTGATATTCCCCAGTCCAGGAACCCTGCCTCTGGAGGCCACACCTCCAGTTTTACCCATTGGGAGAAAGACCTGACCCAGGGTGGAGCTGGAGAAGGGACCTGAGGGCCTGGGAGTAGAAAAGTGAAAACATTCCTTGCTTAGTCACGTCCAACTCTTGGCTCCTCCATCCACGGGATTCTCCAGGGAAGAATAACTGCAGTGGGCAGCCGTTTCCTTCTCCAGGGGATCTTCCCAACCCAGGGACTGAGCCCATGTCTTCTGCACTGCAGGTGGATTTCTTACCACCTAAGCCACCAGGGAAGCCAAACTGTTTCTTAAGCGACTTTCATCCCATCTCCTCTCTCACTCACTCCTCCCCTCTCCTCCCTTCCCAATTCCAAAGGCAACTAGTGCTGTCCGTTCCAGGACCTTCTGAGCATCTATGCCTTCGTTCCTAACTTTCCTTACTCCTAGTTTAGGGTTCTGCCTTCTTGGTTATGCTAGTTCTGTTACCACTTGTCCACCTGCTTTCCATCTGCTGGAAATCTTGTTGCTGTTATCCCTTCGTTGGTTCTCCTGTCCTTCTGAGTTTATGGCTCTGAAATGGTCACTTTCCCTAGTTGTATTGAGGTTTCAGAGGGACCAGTGTTAGATATGGTGTGTTCAGTTCTCCGTTTTTACTCGGAAATCCTGTGTTACATTTTGGTTGATGTCCTTAATTCTCTTTTTCCAGTTCACTTAATTCTATATTTGTGTCACTCTACCGTCTAACTTTTCCACTAAGTTATTTTTTTGGAGTTCCATTTTGTTCTTTTTCAAGTCTGCTATTTTCTTTCTCTTTTTCAAATTCACTCCTATTATTCCATTATGTTTTTTAGTCTTTTATCATTTTAATACTTTTAAGAAATCTTATTACATAGCCCATTTCAGATTGTAGTATTTTTCCAGTTCTTAGATTTTAGTTAACAAATTATCTTTATGACTAGTCCTCATGGTAGTGGATTCTCAGGGTGTGTGTGTGTTGGCAAGTTCATCTGCACCGAGATTTTTTTTTTTTTTTTTTTTTTTTTTTAGATTTTTTTTTTCCAGTGGGAATCTTGTGAGTCCTGAGTTGTGAGATTGTCCCAATGTGATGGTCACACGTTTGTTTCCTTCAGTGATCAAAGGTGTTCTGATGGTCCTGGAATTGTGTTTAGGTTTCTTGTCCTATACCCAGATACACAGATAATGTAAATCCTGACGTTACAACTCAATGTGATTCGTGTTTGGGGTTTTGATTTCTCAGAGGCAGCCTGGTCTCTGGATATAAGGCAGTTGTCTGTCCTTTATCTTGAGGCAGTGGGCAGTGGTCTTTGTCCCTTTTTCATGGATAGGATGACTGTAAGATTTATGAAAAGGGCTCAGTTCCACCTCCCTCCTTCCCTCCACCTCAGTCCGGACAAAGCCCACATCTCTTCATGGGCGCTAGAATCTAATCTTGTCCCCAGATCCGCAAGGACATTGGTGTGGGTCTGAAACTCGCTTGGACACCAAGGAGTCGACTTATTTCTAAAGATCAAGCTTCAATTTTTCTTCATTTCCAGAGCCCATGTTTTTCTCCCTTGCTTCTTTCCTGCCAGGTGCAGCGTTGTGATTTTTCTTGAGCATTTCACATCTTTGTAGTGGAAAGGAACCCATAGGATCAGCCCAGTGTTTACCATTTTGCCAGAAATCAACACTCACATCCACTATTGAGCTAAATCTAGAAGTAATCAATTAAACTAAACTAAAACTAAATACAAACTGACATTGACTGTAAAGGACCAGAAACTGAAAGGTTCTTAGAGATCACTTCATCCAACCGTAGCATTTTATTGAAGGGAATTGAGGCTCAGAACTGATGAAACCACTTGCCCACAGACACACGGCCAGTGAGTGAAAAAGCTGAGGATAGAAGTCAAAGTGGCCACTTTTTTCTCACCACATCACAGGGAGGAACGCCGTCATCTCGCAGCCAGAGCTTGTCTGCTTGCAAGATGCCCCACGCTGATGACTGCTGTGCCTTAAATCACGGGGAGGTGTCTGGGGAAGGACGCAGAGACAACCAGTGTTGGTTTTGTCTTGTTTTTGACTCTTCTGGGCTATAGCATCAGAGTACTCATAGCATCACCTAAGTGGTTTATTCCTCTGCCATTTTTTTTTTAAAGAAAAATATCTTTTTTCTTTTCTCCTTTCTTCATTTCCCCTTTTAAGACCCAGTTCAGGTTCCATCATCTCCGAGAAACCTTCCCTGAAGTCCGCAGCCCATCGAGGGTTTTTTCCTTCCTCTAACTCCTTTTGAAATTGTCATTTGAACCACATAATTGGCAGCAGATTATGAATCTGTCTGACCCTGTTCAATTATTGAATGTGGATGTGCTTTGTCTCCTCAACTGAATGGTAAGTGCTGGTTTGCAGAAACCACGCTTGTGCATCTTTACCATTTCCCAAAGTGTTTTTCGTGATTAATTGATGAGGAAACAACTTAGAGGAAATATGTTCCCTGAGATAGAGCCTGGGTTTGGTGTCAGGAAGCCTGGATTCTGCCCTGCTCTTGGCATCAGCCCCCTGGTCTTTTAGAGCAAACCGTCTTAACTTGTATGGGCGGGCCACTGTATTCGGACAGTGCACTCATAGACAGAGTGGCCATCTAATTTATCATTCAGATGGGGGCGGTTATGAGAGAGAAGGGGGAAGTTCTGTTAATAATTCTGCAGGGATCACAGATGGCAACTGGGAGTCTTCCTTACAAGCAGGGACATGTGGTCACCTTATGTCATAGATCACCTTGAGCACTTCAGAAAACTTTGCTCAGCTGCTACCAAAATACCAGTCTTCAAATTAAAAAAATGATCATCCCTTACAAGAGCTTTCATCCACCAGCACAACTTCACAGGTGAGAGAATGTTTGGTTTTCCCAGACGTTCGTGTTTTCTCAGCTCCTTTCCTGGCCTTAAGTGCTTGTTGTAATTGAACTTAAAGAAAGTGATGAGTTTGAGGATTATTACCACTAAGGGACAAATGCCTTTATCTTCCGTATCAACCCACTTTCTATCCTGCAAGAAAAGAACAGCCCCAATTTTCAGAGTTCTGAGCCTTTATTTCTTGGGTGCTTTTGAAACCTATGCTCTTACCTCTAGTATATCCAGTGATGGAGGGAAGGTCTGTGAATGCCAGTTGATCTGCACAACTGAATGTGTCTTCATATGGTGGTATGTTGCTATTGTTTAGTTGCTAAATCGTGTGTGATTTTTTTGTGACCGCATGAACTAGGGCCTGCCAGGCTCCTCTGTCCATGGGATTTCCCAGACGAAAATACTGGAATGGATTGCCATTTCCTTCTCCAGGAGATCTTCCTGATCCAAGGGTGGAACCCACGTCTCCTGCATTAGCAGGCGAATTCTTTACCGTGAGACCCCAGGGAAGCCCAATATAATGGTGTATTTGGTGGTTTAGCATAGGAGGTGAGGTGTGTGCATGCTTGCTGAGTTGCTTCAGTCATGTCTGACTCTTTGCAACCCGATGAGCTGCAGCCCTCCAGGCTCCTCTGTCCATGGGATTCTCCAGGCAAGAGTGCTGGAGTGGGTTGCTATGCTCTCCTCCAGCGGATCTTTCCGACCCAGGGTCGAACCCGTGTCTCCTGTATTGTAGCCCGATTCTTTACTGTTGAGCCACCGGGGAAGCCCAGTAGGTGAGGTAGGTCTTTAAAAAGACACCTTGTACGCTCCATGGCTCACTAGCTGGCTTGCTTCTACGTCTCCTGCCAGAGTACTCTGTAGGAACACATACAGTAGGTAAAGTCGTACGGGAAAACCCAATGAACTTTTTGGCCAACCCAGTGTGTCCCACGTGTTTGTTAGCTTGAAATTCCTAGGAACGCGTGGAAGACGATGATGGCCAGTAAACTCACTTCCCAGTGCTGGTACCTCCACCTCTGCTGGTGCCAAAGGAGTCCTCCCGTGGTTGGCCACGGTGTTGGAATGGAAAGACAAACAGATACAATCTCTTCCCTCCAGGATTTTATGATCTAGAAGCAGCCTTGGAGTCGTAAACAACTATATCTAAGAAAGTTCAGGAGGAAGAACAATCAGTTTGGATCTGGGGGAGTTGGCTGGCATGTTAGCTAGGTTTGAAAAGTAGGACTTTAGGACAAAGTTGGGTGAAGGCCATTTCACACAGTGGAAATGGCACAAACAGCAACTTGTAGGAGTCTGGTTGCTTGGCATCTGTAATAATTGGGATATTCTTTAATGCAAATGAGGGAAGTTGGGTTGTGTTATGTAGACGGGAATCACATAAAATTTTGGATTCGTGCTGTGACATCAAGCAACTCATGCTTGGGGATAATAACCCGGTTGCAGGGAGGCCAGTAATGAAGAGACTTTGGTGTTTAGGAGAGATATCAAGGCAGGGGAATTAAAAAGGAGGAGCCAGATAGGCAATAGCGAGTGGGCAGTTAGTTGCATGTCAGGTTGAGCAGGAGAGAAGAACCAAACACGACCACGGACGAGAAAGCTGGAGAGGAACAGAGCTGGGCTGGGAGCGAGTCCGTGACTTCTCACGAGGTCTGAGAGGGGGTTATGAGAATGGAATATGAAGAAACCTTGAATGGGGCTTTGCATGGAGTTGATGTTGGATAAACCCTGGATTGAAAGAAGGAGGGGATGACGGAGAGGAAGGAAGGGAATTCCTTCTCACTCTGCTCTGTGGGATTTTCAGGGTTTTAGGAGATCCAGTGGGAATTATGCCCTGGGGCTCATCCCATCAAGAAGGTTGCCAATACTTGAATGTTTTTTGCTTTTTAATATTTATGTGTGTGTGCACTTGGCTGTGCCCGGTCTTACTTGCCGCGTGTGGGATCTTTCCTTGTGGCACGGGAACTCTTCGTTGCAGCATATGGGATCTAGTTCCCAACCAGGGATGGACTGGGCCCCTGCATTGGGAGTGTGGAGTCTTAGCCACTGGACCCCTAGAGAAGTCCCAATACTTTCATCGTAACTGAGTGTAGAAACCTGGAGAGGGCTCAGATCGAATGCAAGACCCGAATTGGCTGGTGTCAGACGGAGGAGAGGTGGGCTTTTAGCCAGCCGGAGGGAGAGAGGGCTGTAGGTGATAAAGAACCACACTGAGACCCAGGGGGCAGCTGCCTGGAAGGCAGGGAGGTGGAAGGGAACGCATCACCCGTAGGAGGAGTAGAAGGGATGCGCTTTACCATCAGAGGAATGTCATGGGTGAGCCGTGGGGCTCTTCTGAGGCTAGGATGTTGCTTACCTTCTGGAGAGCTTACCCTGGAAGTCTGCTGGGAGAACCCGGTTCCCTGTGACAACCAGTCCGATTCCTGCCTGGTTTTCTTCTGGGCGTTTGGAGTATCAGCAGGGCAGTCTCTGTGTGTGATTAGAAACCAAGTCACAGTGACTTTTCCTCTTGAGCCATCTCAGGCCAGCTCTCCACAAATCCTTTTATTGGACGCACTGACCAGTGCTTTGTCTCACAAAATGCCTTTTGGTTCCTTTGCCTCGGTCTTTGATTATTGGGTAAACATTTTAGTTTCGTGATTACATGGTGTTCAGATGGCAATGCATGAATTCGCATCACTAAAATTGTTTGCTTTCAGTTATATTACATCTGCTCCAGGAATGCCAGAAAGCATAAACATGGCTTATTTAGTAAACTACCTCCTTTGGAACATCTGAGAGAGACAACACGTCACGTCTGGCAGTTGGCATGGCGTCTCCTCTCGCACCAGAGGGTTTTGAAGCTGGAAGTTCTTTGGAAGCCGTGTGCCGTCACCTTCTCGACCGTGGTGCCGCCCATCCTCTTCCTGGACACTTCAAATGAAAGGGGGTTCTTAGAATGTGCCAGCTTTTAGAAACAGGCAAACCACAACTGGATAGAAAACTTAAAATTTATTTCTCTTAACATCGATCAGAAACTTTAAGTTGGCTACAGCCTAAAATGAATGCAAGCCAGAAGTTCCCTGGGAATAATAATATTTTTATTTGATCTACAAAATCCCAGGGTTTCTTGGATGCAGTGCTTGTCAATGACTTGTCTTTTCTAGGGGTGGAGGAAAGCTTTTTATATCCTCTTATCAACAAAATTTATCTTCTATGCTTTCTAGCACTTTGGTCTTTACCTTGGGTATTGTATTTTTCCTTGATATGGCTTCCAAGATGTGGCTGCATTTAGGGACGTGATATCGTTAAATGGACTGGTCTCTACAACAATTACGGTTCTTTCTAATTTTGGATTAAATCAACCGACTGACATTGGCTGTGTTTTTGTGGGCATCCATATAAACCTAACAAAGGGCTACTGAGAACTTAGCAGCTTTCCTGGTGGCTCCACGGTAAAGAATCCACCTGCCAATGCAGGAGATACCAGTTTAATCCCTGAGTCAGGAAAATGCCCTGGAGAAGGAAGTGGCAACCCACTGCAATATTCTTGCCCAGAAAATTCCATAGATAGAGGAGTCTAGTAGTCTATAGTCCTTGGGGGTTGGCGAAGTGTTGGACATGACTTAGCAACTGAACAACAACAGTTGAAACTAAGCAATTCTTCTTCATCACTGTTTCGCTTATTCATCTTTTTTATTTAGAAAACCTTCAAGGCCCACTGTGTTCCTTTCCATTTCCACCACTTCTTAATTGGGGGCCATTATCAACTCTCACTGATACTACTCCTTCATAAATGGCTTTTTAAAATAATTGCGTTTATTTTTGGCTGCGCTGGGTCATCATTGCTCTGTGAGGGCCTTCTCCAGTTGTGGTGAGCCGGGGCCACCCTTTGCGGTGTGGGCTTCTCATGGGAGCACAAGCTCCAGGCGTGGGCCTCCGTGGTTGCGGTGCACAGGCTGAGTTGTTCCCGGACGTGTAGAATCTTCCTGGACCAGGGATCAAACCCCTGTCCCCTGCATTGGCAGGCAGATTCTCCACCAGGAAAGTCCCATAACTGACTTTTAATCTCTGTTTTGGGGGTCGCTGCATAATATCCTAAAATGTCACTTTGATCACTACCCCAGCCCACTTAAAAAGGTTCATGGCATAATTTTTTTAAATAATATATATATTTGGTTCTGAGTGCAAAAGCAAGATATGGTTTTTGCAGAAAATCTGGAAAATAGAGAAGAGCCACAGGAAGGAAAAAAGTCACTTATAATCTACTACCAAAACAACAGTCTGTGGTTACTATGTTGATCCACAGCTTAGAAGTTGTCTTTCCTAGCACAGAGACCCTTCCCAGTCTGACCCCAGCCCTGACGTCGCAACCTTCTCTCTCCAGGTGCTTCCTTTCTGGGACCTGTACTGCTGTGTATGGACTTTTCCTATCTACCTCTCAATGCTGCTTTTCTAATTCTGTAAACAATCCAAGAGGTTGTATGTTTTAAAATATATATATAAGGAGCAAAGTAAAAAATTATATTTAAAAACATCTCAACACCCTGAAATAAAAGCCATTGCCATTTTGTGGACTCTCTCATCATTTTCTGTTTATAGATGTGTGCCTGAGCACACACGATTTCCTATAAATGAGTTCGTGGCATCCATGTGGTTTTTATGGTTTCTCTCTTCTTTCATTTTCACTTGTTTCTCTCCCCCACTCCCTCCCTCCCTCCACCCTGACCCCGCTCCCCCACGTTGCCAGTGTTCTCAGCCTGGGTGTTATGCTTCTGTGCTTCACTCCTCTTTAACACGTAGAATTATATTAAACATCTGGCTGTAACACAAACGTGATTTCTGTCATTGCTTCATAAAAATCAGATTAAATCATATGTTCCTCTCTGCATCTTGTTTTTTTGTTTCTCACTTTACAGTGATACATTGTTGAAATTCTTCCATTCTTTTTCATGACTGCATACTATTCCTTGGCTGACCACAGTATAACCTATTGAATGATTCTGTTCCAAACAGTGCTGTCATCATAGGGACATGTGATGGCTTAATCAGTGATGGTGTTTTTGATTTTGGATAGATATTTCCAGATTGCTTTCTAAATGATATAGCACTGTCTGTTTTCACCAGCGGAGTATGAAGTAACTCTTTTGTGTGTCCTTGCCTGTGGCTGTGACATTGTCAACCCTGAGAAGCAGTGCTGCTAAACTGCAGGGAAGGGTAAGGAGACGGGGGTCCCTTTGAAGTCCCAAACTTCAAGACTAACATGGAGCCGTAACAAGAACATCACAGTAACATATGTAAGAGAATTCATTAAAAAGAGATTGTGGTTTTCTTGAATTGGGTTCTGGTGAAGAAATATTTGTAAAAATGAATCTTATAGCTTAAGGTGTTATTTTATGCTTAGGATCTTTTTTTTTTTTTTTTTTGGCTTTAAACAACATAACTTTATTGCCTTACATTCTAGAAGTCAGATATACAATTGCAGATCTCACTGGGTTCAAATGAAGAAGTAAGGAGGGCTGAGGAGAATGCACTTCTTCGCTTTGTCCAGCCTCTAAAGAGTCCTTGTGCTTTTCCCCCATCTTCAAAGTCGTATGCTTAGGATTTTTTTTTTTTTTAAGCAGACAACATTTGGTTAGCAGGGCAGCTAGAAATTTCCCTCTTGGCTTTAGTTTTTTTCTTTACAATTTTTGGCAGAACTCAAAAGGTGAAGTGTATTACACACTATTTCTAAACCACTGCGTTCAAAATACACATGTGGATGAACGGCAACATGAGATCTGTAAGAGTCCCCGTGACACAGTTTACACTTCCAGTGCTTTGAAAACTGTCCACGTGGTGTTGGAAGTCTGCAGGCAGGAGGGTGGGCTGGATCCCGCAGCCCGCTTCCCGAGCCGGGCTGTGGCTGTGCCTCCCCGCCTCCGAGATGGGAGCCGGCTCCCTTCCCGTCCCTCCTCGCTGCCTGTCTCCCTGACGCCTGGGCGCCCTGGCGCAGTCCCTCTGGCCTGGAGGCCGGGCTCTCTCTGCGCCCTGCCGCTGCCCTTGCTTCCCTCCTCCTCCCCCGTCCCTCTGCCTTCCAGCTCGCCCGCGCTCTTGCCTTCCCGCAGAGAGACGCGCGTTTGCTGGCAGCACGCCTGCCTCCCATGTCCCTTCGGAAGCAGCCTCACGGTCCTTGACCTGTCTCAGCGGTTTTCATCCCTGATTTCTCTGCTGATGGCTCTCCACCTGACGGAAAGCTTTCCCCCAGCCCCCCACCCTTTCATTTTTAAGTCTGAACTCATTTTGGGTCCTTGAGTCCCTGAGGGCCTGAAGCTTCCTTGTCCTCTGAGGTAGAAATAGATTCTGTCTCTGAGAGAACTCTGACCAGCCCGTTCTGTGCGAAAGACTGTCACCCCTTGGTGTCCCACCGGGAAAACCACCTCTGGATTATTATGGGTTATTAGAATTGCATGGAGAACAAACGAGGTCATCTAGAAGGCAGTTCTGCCATTTTTCAGTGTAGTTTCAATGTCCAGGAGAGTCATGAGCAGGATTCTGGTTCTAATGCCTTAATTCTGTATTTACTCACCTTTGTGGATTAGACAGAGCCTAAATTTTATTTTGAGAGAGAGAGAGAGTGTGTGAGTGTGTGTGTGTGTGTATGTGAGTGTGTGTGTGTGTGGTTTTATACGTACAACTTGACTGAACACAGTAGCTCTGTGGTTTATCTTTTACTGAGAACTGCTTTTTTTTTCCCCTTTTCTAAGAAAATGTTAGTTTCCTAAACTGAAGTCTTTCTTGCGAGTTTATTAGCAGTGAGGGCTGTTGTGTGAGGGCCTGCTGGTGATACTAAGATCAAACAATCACCCAGTTCAGGTGACTTTGACACAAATCATATTGACTGAAATAGTACTGAGCATGTGATGCTGGCGTGTGACATTTGAATATTTGCCAAGAAAAGCACCCGAGTCACTATAACCAGCTGCAAGAGTAACAGATCTGCCTGCTTTACCGTTTTTACATGTATTTTTATGTGAGAATCTGAAAGCAACCTTCATAGTTTGGGGAGGGAAAGTAATGTATACGGTCAGCATGAATCTGTTTACCTGCTTTTCCCTTTCGCTGTGTGCAGGAATTCAGGTCACTTAGGCCTGGTCAGGAGCAGTGTGTAAACTATGGGACTGGGATGTTAACAAGCTTGAGTTTCCCATATGTTCTCTCTCTCCCTCCCGCCGCTCCATCCATCGTGTAGGGACAGTGATCTACACTTGGTCAGGCTTGGAGTTTAGGCCTCAGACGCCTGGGTCCCGGTGGTGTCTTGTGGCTCCTTGTTACTATGAGACTCACTCTCTGGCCTTGGTTTTCTGATCTCTAAAATGGGACCCCCTAAATCCTGTGCCCACTGAAAACATCATGCCTTCCTTCCCTTTCCTCCTTTCCTTTGGGCAAGCTCATAATCTTCAAAACTATTACATTCAATTACAATCATAGTCGTTAAAATCCGCCCCACCCCCAGAGTAAACTGGTTAGGTTTCTGATAAAAACCTGGGTAGGGACAGGAGAATTGCGGGTGGTCTGTCCCCTGGTCTTCACAATGTAAGCGCGTCCCTCTGGTACCTCTCTAAGTGCCTCTGTGTCGTGTGACTCTGTTCTGTTGGTGGGTGTGTCATTAGCCAGGGAGAGGCAGAGATTGTAGGCAAGTCAGAGTAACACCACGTGTCACGATATTTTACATTCAGGAGAAAAAGACTCTGCCTGTCAGCACCATCGTTCTCGTCCATTACTGATTTCACTGCACAAGGTAAAAACCAAAATCAGGCCACACTCCCTAAGATGTAGATCATAAGGGATGGCCAAAGCGCCAGTGTTCCACCAGAAAGAGTATTAGTGAAGAATTAAGGTGACTTTACCTTGCCAACAAAGGTCCGTCTAGCCAAGGCTATGGTATTTCCATCGGTCATGTATGGATGTGAGAGTTGGACTGTGAAGAAAGCTGAGTGCTGAAGAATTGATGCTTTTGAACTGTGGTGTTGGAGAAGACTCTTGAGAGTCCCTTGGACTGCAAGGAGATCCAACCAGTCCATCCTGAAGGAGATCAGTCCTGGGTGTTCATTGGAAGGACTGATGCTGAAGCTGAAACTCCAAATACTTTGGCCACCTGATGCGAAGAGCTGACTCATTGGAAAAGACCCTGATGCCGGGAGGGATTGGGGGCAGGAGGAGAAGAGGACGACAGAGGATGAAATGGCTGGATGGCATCACTGACTCGATGGACATGGGTTTGGGTGGACTCCGGGAGTTGGTGATAGACAGGGAGGCCTGGCGAACTGCGATTCATGGGGTCGCAAAGAGTCGGACACGACTGAGCGACTGAACTGAACTGAACTGAACTGAAGGTGACCACTTAAAATATACAGTCAGCTTAAAACTGGAAGTAAAGAATGCCAGGTGGCACAGTGGTAAAGAATCTGCTTGCCAATGCAGGAGACACAGGTTCCATCCCTGAGCCGCGAAGATCCCCTGGAGGAAGAAATGGCAACCCATTCCACTCTTCTCGCCTGGAGAATCCCATGGAGAGAGGAGCCTGGAGGGCAACAGTCCATGGGGTTGCAAAGAGTCGGACACAACTGAGTGACTGAGCAGGCGTGCACCCAGAGGATACCACCTGCGGAGACCTCCGTGGGCGCAGAAGACCAGAGCTGAAGCTCTGGGGGGCCAAACAGGATGGGCACTCTCGAGAGGCGGTTTTCTGGACAGAGAAGCGTCTGAGCCTAGCACTTGATGTTTGGGGCGAGCTGAAGAGAAGTAAAGAGAAGAACTGGGTCAGAGAACAG
This sequence comes from Cervus elaphus, assembly GCF_910594005.1. Lineage (NCBI taxonomy): Eukaryota > Metazoa > Chordata > Mammalia > Artiodactyla > Cervidae > Cervus > Cervus elaphus. The sequence goes on along the minus strand of NC_057841.1, from coordinate 63,426,175 downwards.
TGAGACTGCGAGTGAGGACAGAGCGTGTGGGCTACAGGCAGTGACAGGCAGGGCCCGGCCTTCAAAGTCGGGCTCAGCGAGAAGCCACCGGATTTATTCCACGGAGCCCTGCAGAAATGAATGGCAAGAAACGAGAACCTGCCACCCGCTCTGAATGGCAGGGGGAAAAATGAACTGAGGGAAGCAGAAGGCTTAAGGGCTAGATAAGCTCGTTTTGAGACATATGACTGAACTGAAACCCAGATAAAATATTATCTGCGAATCCAGTATCTTGCATTAGTTAGAAGTTCGGTTTCTTTGTGTCTCATTCACAAAAGAGCAGTATGCATTTAAGGGAACACGTTTGTGGGTGCAGACTGCCGGCTGCAGACGCCTCGCTGATGAGAATGTTACCAGCTAAGCAAGTTTTAACCAAACACACTGGGAAAGCATAACATGGGAATGAAATTTGAAGCCAACGATAAGATAATACAGATGCAATGCTAATTTTGCATTCACTATTTTGGAAAGAATAAAAGACTGTTCTCTCTGGGGCCTGAGTCCACATTGAGCCCCTTCCTCACCACCAAGGTTATTACCAGGGAGTCATAACCCCGGGGCCTCCGTGAAGCACCTCCTGTAGATTCACTTCTGTCCTCCATTCAGTAGTTCAGGCCCTTCCAGGGCTCCCCAGACTTTCAGAACCTTCCCTACCTCCCCTTCACTGTCCGCAAGTGTACTTAGGATGTCCAAATCCTGGGGAAAATGGTCTTTAATTCTGCTGCTCATTTTGGGCTACCGTCGTATCTTCTCCCCACGGTTTTTAAGCAGATGATCTGCCTCGAACTCCACCGCCTCAGTCCCTGCTCCGCATCCCCACCCCCACCCCAACCGCTCCAGTGGGTCTTCTGTTTCCATCATTCTCATGAAACAGCTGTCTTACTTACTCACCAGTTTCTGAGGACATCCAGAGCCACGCTGGCTTACTCTGCTGGAGCAGTTGGAACCCCAGGAAACATCTTTCCTGAAACACTAGACCTTCTTGCGTCTATGGCACAAGCCGGCTCCGTAGCTCCCCTCTCCCCTCCCTCCGGGTAAATCCAGACAGCACAGGCCTTCCAGTCTGCCTCTCCAGTCACATCTCCGCCCCCTGAAGGTTCCCGCCTGTGTGCACACGGTTCCGAACCACCGGGCTCTGGCCTTCAGTCCTGTCTCCATCCCACAGTCACCGCTCTCTGCCGGGCACACGCCCTGGGGGCTCCCCACCATCTCCTCCTGAGTCTCCTCCTCTGCCAGACACCCCCTTGCCCTGATGCGCCAGCCCCTGGCCCCGCGTCCCACACCCCACCTTCCCGCCGTCCTCCACACCCCACCCTTGCACCTCATTTCCTCCGCTTCCACCTCTGTCCTCACCGTGTTTCCAGATGTGACATCCGTGGGCAGGCTCCTGAAGGCTTACTTGATCTGTGTAAGCAGAACAGGTCTGGGTCATAAGTCAGCTCTAGTGAACAGAAGTCAGACTTGAATCATAAAAACGGAGAGTCATGGACCCTAAAACAGTTCTCAAACTTGGGCCAATTTATAGACCCAGGGCCCCTTGAATGAAGGGGAGGCTGGTTCCCCTTGAGGAAGGATCCTGCTGTACTCCCCCAAATTTATATTCTTAACCTTCCTCCCAGCCTTGCCCAAAGGGACCTGCTGCCTTTTACCTAGACCTTTGAGGACTGCGGGACGTGGGATCTGAACGGACACTGATTCCAGGAGACCCAGTGCCTCCAGACTGCGGCGGCCAATGAGACCGGGGGCTTGGGGTTGGGGGTCCCTGTGGTGTCAGCTCACTGTGTGCCCCTCCTTCTCCTGGCGCTGCCAGGGCACCCCGCGACCTTTCCACTCCTGGCTCCGACCTTCTCCGGGGCCGGCTCCCCAAGAGAGGCCAGCCTCCCCAGCTGGACGGCCGTGCTCTATAGCAGAATCCCCCCTCTCCAGCCTTTGTGGCTGCAAGCCCTCTGCCCAGAGCCCTCCGCTGAGCCCCCCTCACGCCGCCGCCCCCCCCACCCCCACCCCACGCGCTCCCTCCTCCTCCCCTTGCGCTTACACTGGTCTCTGCACCTGGAATTCTTTTCCGCTTCTGTGTCTGGATTTGTGTGGTGCCTGTTTTTAGCACAAATACATCACGTCCCCCTTGTAAAACCTTTTTTTCTCCACTTTAGCTCCTAACAGCCAGGGAAATGAGCTAAAGAGTGTGGATGGATTAATTCACCAGTGCCGGGGACAGGAGGGGTCCTTCTACAAGTGGGTCGTTAACAGTCTTCATAAACAAAAGATTGCCTTGTTTATACCTGTTCTTCAGAGTCAGCATTTCTTAAATCTGCTCAAGGTGGAAGGGAGTGCTTTGTGTTTAAAAGAAAATCATATGGGCAGCACGGAAATAAGAAATGTTCACTTTGCTTCATGCGAGAGTCTAGGCCACGACAGGTGGCCTCTCCACTGGTACAAATAAAGCAGAATCTGCCGGTTGAAACCTATCACAGAGCAGGCGGGCGAACGGCCAGGTGGCGCGCCCCAGACCAGATGGGGATATTTACTTAGACCTTCCGTGCTTCTTGTTAAGAGTCCCTTTAATCAGGTACCTTCCTTTGGATGTGAAATCAACTGCCGGGGTCTTTGAATGTTGGTCTTTTTTTTTTTTTTTTAAAGAAATAAAGGTAATTCTCATTCCAGTTTTTCCTCTCTCCAAAGTTGAGATTAAACAGTGTTGGTGGAGTCCATGCAAGCCGGAACATCCCGCTTCCTTTCAGACTTCCATTTGAAGTTCCCAGATCTCATAGTCAAATTGAAGCAGCGCAGATAGTAAATTGAAAACATTATAAATCCCAGGGATATTTTTTTCATGCCAACTAAAGCAGTGCCACCCTGGGGGCCTGTGCAGACTCTGTGGTCCTCTTGGCAGTGGGCTTGCCCACCCAGCCGCTGTTGGGGCCCAGGCAGCCTGGACTCTTGGCTGGTGCTGGGTCTGCAGGAAATCACGTAACGTTCCACGCTGCGTTCGTCCTTGACTGTCTTTGAGTTCTTCTCCTTTGACGGGTCTGGGCTCTGTTGCTGGCTTTCTTCTCACTTCTCTGACGACTGCGTTACCCTCCCCTCTCCGAACAGTTACAACCTGTTCATGGAGCTCCTACTGGGCCAGGCCCGCGCTCACCTGCCGGGATCTCTACGAAGCTGGACCAGCCCGCCCTGCCCCTGCCTCTGAGCCTGCCTCCTCCTCCTCCTCTGTGTCTCTGCTCCTCCACAAAGGCTTTTATTTGCATGACTTCCATCATGAAGCTACATTCCCAGTTCTTTGCCCATCTGAAGTTGAGTATTAAATTTCCTCGTTTTCCCCCAAATTCAGGGTGTCCTCAGGACAGCCAGCTCCCTTCTGCCTCTGTGAGGGGTGGTACAAGTTTCCTTCTTTCGAGACCTGAAGTCTGGAAAGCATCCTGTGTTGTGCGTTTCTCCTCTGTGCCCAGGAATCAGCCTTCAGCCTTCCTCTGAGGATCTTGCTGATTCTCTTCTTTGTCGTTTCCACTGCCTTTGTTCTCCCTGGGCTGACGGCCGCACGGCCAAGCCCACCTCCCTGTGTAAATGCCATCTCACCCGTGTCCCTCTTAAGCGGCAGAGGTGATGTCTTACCCTTGACAGCGTCTAACTCACCTCCTCGCACACAGCTGGTGCATAACCAGCGCTTGCTGCTCTCTTGGCAGAAACATAGCGGCATGTTAGCTTGTCCGCCTCACTTTCTGGCTTTCTTTACCTCGCAGAACCTCTGAAGATGATTCTCCGCGGTGACAAAGTCCCCGGTGTCATAGCTGTGGGAAAAGTGCAGCGTTGCTGAGAACAGTGAAACGAATCCACAAATTAGGACATGAAATCAGGGAGGGAAGTCCAGGAATTAGAATGACTTGATGTGGGAGACGCAGAGATGGTGAGAACTGACAGGAGGGAGATGTTGGCGCCTTGGCTCTCGTGAGACGATGGTGTACACAGCGGTGATGTAATGGTGTACACACCAATGATGTCAACACTGGTGATGTGTGCCCTGCAGCCCAGGTGGTCTGCCTTCTATTGCTTTAATCTTGGCTTCTGCTGGTGGAGCGCATGCACCAAGGCCACGGCAGTGTGCTGTCGGAGGGTGCGGTCCAGGAGGCCCCAGGGGCTGGGATGGCCGTGGCCGAGCACATCTGGAGAGGAGGATGTGAACACAGGGATGAGGGTGACTCAGACCTCCTCCTTGAAGAGGTGACGCTTTCATAGGGTCAGACCCGGAGACAGCGAACCCATGTCAGAAGGGGCAGGGGGGAGGACCAGGAGGAGAGTTACAGGTTCCAAGTAAGGGATGCTCTCCAGTGAGAACTGTCAAACCCCGAAACGGGTTACGCAGAAAGCTGTGGCCTTCTCTTTCCTGGAAACGCTAGGCTGGAACAGACAAACTCTTCACAGTGGCCTGAGCGCCGGCCTCTCTGGAGGCCGGGGGTGGGCCCGGCCTCCCATCCCCACGGTTGGCTTGTCTGGACCTGGCTTTGCAGGGTTAGTCCACTGCAGGCTTCTGCTTACTCAACCACAGAAGTGAAATTTGTTACTGATGAGAAATAATAAAAGATCTTTCTTTTTCTAGACTTCCTCTATGGGTGTTGTTGTTTTCTTTCTAAATGGGGGAGTTTGTTTTGCTTTTTCTCCTTTCATGACATTCAAATTTAGCTTGTAGGTATACCCTGCCCAGTGGTTCAGGGTAAGCTGATGAGAGAAGCCAGCCCAAAATACGACGGGTGCTCACCATTTTCTTCGAAGCTGGTGTGTGGAGCTTGTGTGCAGGTGGGAAAGCTAGGCTGCTGAAGATCTTCGAGGATGTATCAGCGCTAACAGGGGAGACCTTTGGGGGTGTCAGAATGTTGTCTGTTTCTTTGACTCAACAACTGTTTATGAAGAACATGCTCTGTGCCCTGCATGGTTCTTGCCAGTTTCAGAAGAAACAGAAATGCCTGAGACACGGCCCCTCCTTTGAAGTCATTTACAATCGAGCAGGGAAGATAAACTGTGTTTACAAATCCACCTTATGTATTACAGAGAGAGGGTTATTCTGGTTCAAAGGAACACTTGAGACAGATGACATCACGGTAGAATTATAATAATTTGAAAGTCTACTTTTTCGATCTTTGTCATTTCTACCTTGGATTAGTCTGATATTTTACTTTAAAACTACAATTTCTGAATAGGTATGAGGTTCACATGGTTCTCATACGGAAACAATTTAGAAACATTTTTATTGATGAGTTTCACTCTTGCCTTGTCCCCATCTTCCCAGTTCACTACCCCCTGACTCCCTGGACACAGGCGACTATGTATGTTAATTTCTTGAGTATATATACAGTGTCTTTTCATGCAAAATAAGTGTATATATGCATATATTTAAATCTTCCTTTTTCTAACATAAAAGGCAGCCTTGTTCTCTAGTTGGCCTGTGAATTTATCAGTATGTCTTGGAGTCTTAGCATGTCAGTGCATCCTTTTCCTTTCTTCATGGGTAAGCTGCTACCTTTACAGTCTTTCATTGTTTGGCAGAATATTATGGTAGATCCAATATCTATCTCTGGGTAACAAACTGCTCCATAACTTAGTGGCTTAAACTAAAACAACGGTTTTATTTATTCACAGTTCTTTGGTGGACTGTTTGGACTGGGGTCCGCTGGGTGGTTTTTCTTTTGTGGATTTGCTGGTATGAATGGGGACATCTAGCGGCCTGACTGGGCCTCGATGGCCCAGCATAGCTTCACTCATGTGTTGGTGGGAGAACCCACCGCCGGCTGGCTCCTGGTGTCCAGGAGACTAGCACAGGCTTCTTCCCGTGGTGACCGGGTTCCAAATGCAGAGAGGGACTGTGCCCCGATATAAAAGGCTTAATGAGGCTCTGCTTACAGCGCATTTGCTGATGTCCCATTACCCGAGCAGGTCACAGGGTCCAGCCCAGCGTCAGAGTGAAGAGTCTACCCGGGGAAGGCTTCGCTGGCAGCCACTACGTAGCTGTCATCTCCACATTTTGTTAACCACCCCTACTGGTGGGCACCTGGTTATTTCCAATCACTTGGTCTTACAGATAACGCTTTAATAGATAACCTTCGTCATCAATCAGTTAAAATGTGGGCAGGAGACATTACCAGAAGGGTTGCTGGGGCAAAGGGTAAATGCTTTTTGAATCATCATATCTATTCTATTCCTGTTATTTCTCAGGTTATTTTAAGCTTGTATTCTGTCACTCGTGTAGGAGCTTTGAAAATGTGAAGAGTTCGGACAGGAAATATGTATAAACTGAATTAATTAAAAACTCCTTCTTTAAAGGATGAAAGCTAGACTAGAAATCAAATAATTTTTAACAGGGTAACATGTATTTGAATAAATATGTTTATTAATATAATAATGCTTTATATTTGTATTGTGCTTACGGTATAGAAAGTTTGCTTGTGGTGTCTTAGTGCTCAGAATTCTATGAGTTTAAGGTATAATTGGCCTCATTTTATTTATATTTATGTATTGTTGTTCAGTCACTAAGTCCTATCTGATTCTTTGCAACCCCATGGACTATAGCACACCAGGCTTCCCTGTCCACCAACTCCTGGATCTTGCTCAAACTCATGTCCATCCTGTTGGTGATGCCATCCAACCATCTCATCCTCTGTCATCCCCTTCTCCTCCTGCCTTCAATCTTTCCCAGCCTTAGGGTCTTTTCCAGTGAGTCAGTTCTTCACATCAGGTGGCCAAAATACTGGAGCTTCAGCATCAGTCCTTCTGATGAATATTCAGGGTTGATTTCCTTTAGGATTGACTGTACATATAATTACTGATTATAGGTAAATACATATTATGGATATATATAATATGTACATAGGTATAATATACTTATAAATATTTTTTCTTGTTTTAAGACTTTGAGAATTGCCTGACTTGCCCCAGTCGCAGTTTACAGTCCGGCTGTGTTCCCAGCCCTGTGGCAAGGAACTTGGCTCTTCCCATGAGCTGCGTCTCTTTGTAGGGACTCGTGTGGTATCCTGTCTCGGGCTCCCTGGTGGCTCAGTGGTAAAGTACCCGCCTGCCAATGCAGGAGACACGAGTTCAGTCCTTGGGTCGGGAAGATCCGCCGGAGGAGGAGATGGCAACCCACTCCAGTATTCTTGCTGGGAAAATGCCTTGGACAGAGAAGCCTGGCGGGCAGCAATCCATGGGGTCACAGAGTCAGACACAACTGAGGGACGGAGCCCAGCACGACCCGGTGTCCTGTCTTGGCCTCAGATACATTCGTTTGCTACACTCGCTAACTGCCATCCGGATACATCACAATCACATGAGATGTCTTCTCAGGAGGCTTTTTTAAAAAAATCAGAAATAGGTCATTTCTAAGTTCTGAATACTTGAGAAACATCCCCCAATATTTCTCTTGTTTTGCACGTGACATCGTTGACAGCTGAATTTTCTGATCTGAGTCACTAGTAAATCTTGAAAGAGGAATTCTTTTTAAGCTCATGTGCTTGCTTTCAGCTTTCAGGAAAGAGAAGGGAGTTATTTTTAAATAAAACCTTGTCTTGGCCCTCCTGCAGCAGACGTGGAAAGTAGACTGTTGAGGTTTTTTTTTTTCATTCACACTCAGACGTTTTCATAGGGGCTCGGTCACGGCGAAGTGGGCCCCATGCTCAAACCACCCACTTCCCTGAAGCTTGATTGATGAGCAAAGCTGTTCTGCCTGAGGGCAGCCTGTTTGCAGGAGCCTGGATGATGACGGGTCCGACATGCACAGATGTTAAACCAGGTCTCTCATCCCAGGACTGCAGGCTGCAGGCCAGGATGTTTGTTCTTGAGGCAGGAGAGGGGGAATGGACGCACATCAGGAGCAGGGCAAGCCGCATGGACCAGGAGTCACCCCACATTCTAGAATCTCCCCAAGAATGTGGTGGTTTGGGCCAAAGCCATCCTTGTTGAGAGAACTCCTGCTGGTGCCCACGGCCACGAAACACGGGCCGGAACCATGACGTGCAGGTGAGTGGGGAGGCGCTCAGTCCAAGCCTCTGCAAGTAGCAGGGGGCCCTGTCGGACTGAGTCTCTACACATCAAAGAGCCGCGTACATTTAAAGGAAGATAGAAATTTGATGCCGAGTCTAAAGAACCTGTGATGGAAGTGTGGAAATAGAGCCAAGCAATGACACTGTGAACAGAGTGAGTCGGAACCATGTCTTTGCACGTTTGCCTCTGCTGCATCCAGCCGTGTCCTACACAGTAGACTGACCAGAAGTGCAGAGTCCCCAGATGCTACGGTTCAGTGTAACCTTGGAAATCATCTCGCCCAGGCTCCCGTTTTGGGGAGAAGTAAACTGAGGCACGGGAAGCTTAGGAAAGAGGCCTGGGCTTGCCTGGTGGAGCCAGGTCTCCTAAATCTTAGCGCAGTTACTTGTCAGTGGATTGTGCCGCCCAGTGCTCTGTGAAAGTCATGGGAATGAATGAATAAATTAATTTCCTTTTTAAAGAAACTTATTTAAACGTTGGATAGAGGCTTTCCAGGTAGCTCAGGGGTAAAGAATCCCACCTGCCAAGCAGGAGACGTGGGTTTGATCCCTAGGAAGACCCTCTGGAGAAGGAAATGGCAATCCACCCCAGTTATTCTTGCCTGGGCAATCCCATGGACAGAGGAGCCTGGAGGGCTACAGTCCATGGAGTCGCGAAGAGTCAGACACGACTGAGCGACTGAGCACGCACGCAGGCATTTAAAAGTTATTTATGCAGGTCTTATCCCAGCTGGTACATCCTGCTGGTGGTGGTGGGGAAAGGAGGATGTAAGGATGAATTGGTTAGTGTTTTTTGAAGGACCTTCAGGAATCTGGGTTTGTCTTAAATGTCAGTATTGGATGAAAAAACTGAACTTTTCTGATGATTTGTTATCAGCTCAAGGTGCAGATAGACTGGGAGTCGGGGGAAGTTCACCCAAGGCTGAGCTTGGTCTGTGTGCTCTGTGGTGAGCCGGATGTCCGTGTAGCAGGAGGAGCAGATGTCTGTAAGGAAGAGGCCCCAATCTTGCGCTTGATTCCTCTGCCGTGCAGGAGGCTCACTGCCTGCTTCACGCAGACGGTGCCTGACTTACTCCAAACGGGCTTAGGGCTCGGTGGATTCAGACATTCAGGCAAATGTCACCCTTTCTTTCAAACTTTGATTTTCTTTCCACCACATGGAATTTTCTGTCATCTCTGGCTCTTGACTGGCTGCTGGGACACAGGAGAAACTTTCTCCAGTGCACTCACAGAGGTGTCTTCCAGAGTCTGCTGTCGTGAATACATTCACCTGACAAAAGAGGGACCAGAGTCTCCCTCTCCTCTACGAGGGCGCAGGGGTAGTCGTTATTTCCCTTCGTGGATAGAAATCAGGTATTGTTCTGCCAGCACTGAACACGTTCTAGAAACCCATTTATCAATATCTACAACACTGCCTCATATTTGGTTTCCTGTGTCGTCAAGAAAAACCTGCAAATAACTAAAAGTAGGGATTCCAATGAAATGTGGGTTCTACTTCGCTAGGTTTGGTGTGGGAGGCTGTGTAACTCTAAGAATACCGGTAGTGGTATCTATCTACATTCTAAGAATTAGGGAGGCGAGGTTTGAATTAAATCACACTGTCATATCTGTGAGGCTTCCTGCAGAACGAAGGCAAAAATAAACCCAAACAAACAAAACAGGAACGTGTCTGAAAACAGTGAGCCGTGTGCCTTCTGAGCAGTGAAGACTTTGCAATGGGCCTGGAGAACTTCTTGCAGACCTGCTTTCTTGAAAGGTGCTTTTGCTGGGCGGGCGGGGGGAGATGTCGTTTGTTGTTACTGTTTTGCCTGTGGTTCTTACTACCGTATTTACCAGGGGTGTGGTTGCCAGTGTTGGGATTTTCTTGATAAAAAAGGCGAGGAGAGATAAAACGCTGCTGCCCACAGCCCGGGGCACGTGGGGCGAGTCCAGCTAGGCCGAGTGTGCGTGTGTGTGTGTCTGTGTGTCTCTCTGTATGTATGTCTGTATCTGTCTGCGTGTGTCTCTGTCTCAGAGTGTGTGTGTCTGGGCATCTCGGTGCATCTCTGTATGTGTATGTGTGTGTTTGTGTGTCCGTGTGCCTGTGTGTGTGTCTGTGGTTGTGTCCATGTCTGTGTGCCCATGTGTGTCTGTGTGTTTGTGTCCGTGTATGTTTGTGTGTCTCTGTGTTTGCGTGTCCGTGTATGTTTGTGTGTCTCTGTGTGTTTGTGTGTCCGTGTATGTCCGTGTATGTTTGTGTGTCTCTGTGTTTGCGTGTCCATGTGTGTCCGTGTATATCTGTGTGTCTCTGCGTTTGCATGTCCGTGTGTGTCCGTGTATGTTTGTGTGTCTCTGTGTTTGCATGTCTGTGTGTGTCCATGTATGTGTGTGTGTCTCTGTGTTTACCTGTATGTCTGTGTGTTTCTGTGTTTCTGTCTGTGTGGGTCTGTGTCTCTATTGCTGTGTCTCTGTATGTGTCTGTGTGTCTCTGTGTTTGTGTGTCCGTGTGTGTCCGTGTATGTTTGTGTGTCTCTGTGTTTGTGTGTCCGTGTGTGTCCGTGTATGTTTGTGTGTCTCTGTGTTTACCTGGATGTCTGTGTGTGTTTGTGTTTCTGTCTGTATGTGTCTGTGTCTTTATCACTGTGTCTCTGTGTGTTTGCATGTCCGTGTGTCTGTCAGTGTGTGTCTGTTGGTGCGGATGCAGGAGACGGCGTTTCAGGCTGACCCTCCTTCCTTCAGCCTCACAGCTCTCCTTTCCTCAACCTGAGCTGACTTTGTTGGGAGGGCAAACACAACAACTTTCTCACACAATGATGACCAAATAATCTGAAAAACTCAAATAAAATACACCTTATGACCCAGTATTAAAAAGCAGCCATCTTCCATGGAGAAAGGCCCATCCCAGGCTGGGAAGGGCAGGCCAGCTCAGCCTGAGTCCTCGCCGATCCAGTCTCTTTTCCACCCCCGCCCCCGCTCGCCAGCAAAAGCAGCGTCTCCTGGACGCCTCCCACCTCTCCGCCTCCCACCTCTCCGCCTGACTGTCATTGGAACCCCAGGTCGGTGGTGCTGCCCGGAGAAGGGCGCTGAGAGCCGGAACAGAGCTCGCCGCCCGCCTGCCTCCCCGGCCTCCAGGCAGGAGCTGCGGAAGGCCGCCCCTGTGGGGCCTGTGCCCGCCAGGCGCGCTCCTTCCCAGGCGGGAGCTCTGCAGGAGGGGTGGCCATGGTTCGGCTTCCAGACGTTACCTGCCCGGAATCAGGCAGGGCCGACCAGAAGGTGGGACCATAAGAGCCCCCAGGCCCTGAGTTCTTACCACGGAACAGTCACGGTGCTGGGCTTGCCTTGGTCTATCTGAGTCCGGAAGACCACAGGCTGGTACGAGCATTTTCAGACAAGGGACTCGAAGCTCCAAGACGGTGAGTGGCCTGTGGACAATGGCATGGCTCTGAAGGGCCAGCCTGGGGCTTGAGCTAAGGGTGAACTCTGAAGACAAAGCTCTTGGTCCCCACAGCACCCTTGGAAGAAGCCAAGCCCTTAGGGAACATATTCAAGTCAATTTCAGCCCTTACGGTTTTGGTAGCCGTGTGTCACCAAGCCATATCTTTCTTTTTTAAAAACTTATTTTATTGAAATATAGTTGACTTAGCCATAACTTTCTTACATGCTTCAGGGAAATGTTACTTTTCTCACTTGGTTTGACATCATCATCCTATTTTCTGTTCTAAGAAATCAAAACGTGGGAAGAAGATAGATTTGGAAAATTGTTTTTGGCCACTTCTTATGCTGAGGTACAGTCTGGGAGATGCAGGTTAGATGCTAAAACATTAGGATTTGTAAGATTGATTATCATATATATATTGACGACTGAGGGCAGGAGGAGAAGTGGGTGACAGAGGATGAGATGATTGGATGGCATCACCAAATCAATGGACATGAGTTAGAGCAAACTCTGGGAGATGGTGAAGGACAGGGAAGCCTGGTGTGCTGCGGTCCATGGGGTCACAAAGAGTCGGGCACGACTCAGCCACTGAACAACAGCAACAGCGATTAAGAGGAAGATTTGGTGTGATATGGAATTAAGAAATCTGAGAACTATAGGAACTCCAAGCGGAGAAGACCAGCAGCTATAACGTTTCCAGGTGTTGGGAATTTCAGGTTCATCTCTACTCCAGCCTTGCGGAAAGACCTCCCCGCCCCCCCGCCCCCCGCCGTGATAAAGGCCACTTGATGCTTTCTTGCTGCCTGTGTTACCTAAGCATCTTAACGGCATGAAATGCTCGCCTCTCATTAATTTTCCATAGGCTTACTTGACTTTGATCTTTTCATATCAAGGTCCAAAAAGACCACATAGAGGGAGAAACAGTCACATTATGTGTCTTCCTCCAATATGTTTTGGAATACGTATTTCAGTCCCTAGTGATGCCTTTCTTTCGGGAAAAAGGTTTTAGGAGCTAAGTGACTCAGTTACACAACTAAACTTTCTCCCTCCTCCTGTATTAATTAATACTGACTCTTTTCTTGGCCAAAACTATTTAAAATCTGCACAAATGAACTTTTTCCATAACTGAAACTTTTTAAAGGATATATTTGAAATATCTTGAAGCCTAAGAGAATAACTTCGAAACAAGTTATGCATTGATTTCCTCTTACCCTGAATTATTTCTCGCCTGATTTTCCTGGGGTTGTTCCTGAAACGTTCTTTGTGGTTCATTGAACACAAAAAACAAGCCTTGTACCAGGTCTGGTGGGGGTGGTTCTAGGGGTGTGGGAAACACTGCGTTTGTTTTCATGGAGCATAAGTTTTATGTAGGAAATAAACCACTTCAACAAATAGCCAAAAGGTAAAATAGAAAATTGTCAAGTGCTGTAATTTTCAAGCTGATTATTACATACCTAAAAGCTGGTTAAATTACAGTTTTATTGAATGCTAACGAATTATTACTCCCCTCCTGTGTAGAACTTTTTCAGCTCTTTACTTTCTCTGGCTTATAATTATGGTGACCACGTTTTCCATACCAAAAATTAAGACATGTGGTCTGACAAAGGATTCTTGTACCACTTCTAGGTGTGAGACCACCCATAGTTAGATTTTTCTTTTAAAGCAGGCTTTTTTAAGCTCCCTTTATAAAAATTTGAGATTTGTTAAATAGGTGTGTTTTTAGACTTTTCATTAAAAACCTACCATGCAAACAGTATTTTATTTTGTTTCTGAATCAACATGTTATATCCTAAAGCACAACTTTACAGCCTAAGGGTATGTGTTAGCCTATTTATAAAAGCATACTTCTGCTTAGAGTAATAATACCTGCCATTATCCAGGTGTAATAAAAATGGTCCCAAGGGTTCTGCTCTGGGTCTTTAATTTTTCTTTTGAAGATAAAGCTCTTTATTTCACTTTCAAGGTTCAATGTTTTTGAACCTTGCAAATGATTACCATTGAGGCATGCCAGATGTGAGCAATTGTGAGCAGTAATTCCTGAAAAGAGGGTGAAGCAGTGACTTTTCCTTCCTTATTTTCCTCCCCTATTATCATCTGTGGTTCCTATACATATGGTTTTTCACAACAGACCGGCTGGACTGCCATAATCCGGGCATAGACTTCTGAGCTTTCAGAGACAAAATAGGCCAGTGTTGACCATTTTAAAATTTATTATTTGTTCATTTTTGGCTGCGAGGGCTTTCCTCGAGTTGCAGCGAGCGGGGGCCGCTGTCTCGGGTCAGTGTTTGGCCCCTCACTGCCGTGACGTCTCCTGTTGGGCAGCAGGGGCTCTGGGGCGTCGGGCTTCCGCGGTCATGGCTCCCGGGGTGTGGAACGCAGGTTCAGTAGCTGTGGCCCACGGGCTCGGTTGCTCCAGGGCATGTGGGATCTTCCTGGATTAGGGATCGAAGTCATGTCTCCCTCGTTGGCAGGCGGATTCTTAACCACTGGACCACCAGGGGAGTCCCTGATCCCATCATTTTAGAACCATGTATTTGACGCCTGGCCACCATACTATTATGGAAGAGTAAGTTGAAAAAAATTTAGGGTGTATTTTTGCCAGTGTACATAATAAAAAATATCTAATAACATATTTCACTGGACCCACTGGAAATGTTTGAAGTTTAGTTATTAAGTCCATGTTCTATTTATGTCAATATATTTAAGCTTCTGAATGGCACTGATTACGGTAGTACCCTCTCCTCTCACAAGAAGCATCTTCCCGAGATCACCTCACCCGGGATTAGCTGGTTGATGACCACAGTGCCATGTGCTTCTCGGATAACACATGACATTCTATTTGGCTCAGAACTTAGTGGTTGGCTCTGCTAAAAATAAGTCTTTAATGGTTGATTAGGACATTCTTCATGGGGTGCTGATATTCGGGAGTTTTCTTCGTGTCATGAAACATATTTATGGATGGCTGCAGAGTGGATGAACCTCCTTTCTTGGATGAAATGTGATAAGGATTTCAGAGGTATTTTTGTCCCCGAAAGTAACAGTTAGCAGAAGTATCTGCTAGTACTTGGGAGCCCAAATTCTTCCGTGTGTCTAAACACAGAGATGGGACCGGGGCTGTGTTCCTGGGGAGGAGTGAGAAGCTAGCAGTTGGGGCAGAAGCAGGAGAAAGGTCTTTTGTTGACTTTGCTGATGTTCAGTCGCTCAGTTGTGTCTGACTCTTTTTGTGTCTGACTGCAGCCCAACAGGCTCCTCAGCCCGGGGAATTTTCCCAGCAAGAATACTGGAGTGGGCTGCCATTTCCTTCTGCAGGGGATCTTCCCGACCCAGGGGTTGAACCCACATCTCCTGCGTTGGCAGGTGGATTCTTCACCCCTGAGCCGCTCTTGACTAAACAGGGGTTGGTGTCACGGCTGTGGGCCTGGGGTCACAGGCTGGTGTCGCCCGCTGCCCTCAGCACTTCCCACATGTGCAGGAGGGGTGTCCGGGGATGGGGGCACTTCAGCTGCTCCTGTCCCCGCTGACTCTGGGGGTCTCTCTAGTTTGGGGTCTTTGCAGAAGAGTTGGGTTTCAGTTAATCGGATCACTCCCAGTACCTCCTTCAGGCTTAGGATGACCCCCAGCCTACTCGTCCTGATTTACAAAATGTTTCACCCCGGCCCCGTCACACCCTGCAGCCCACGGCTCACAAGTCACACAGGCTGATTGCTGATGCTGTAACACGGCACGCTCACTGCCCAGGAGGTGAGCCTTTCGCTGCCTGTGACCTCTGCCTGGCCTGGAGTCCTCCTGGTCGTCCTGGGACTGTCCTTCTGGCCTTTCAAGTCTCTGTTTAAATGTCCCCTCCTCAGAGAAGCTGACCGGCCAGTCCTTCCCCTCTGGTCCCCCTACTTTCATCCTCTGGATCTTTTCATGTTTTATAGTCAGGGCTTGGCATGCATACTCTTCCAGCTTCTTGAGAGCAGAGACCATGCCTGTCTTATTCTCTACAAAATCAGAGCAGCGTCAAATGAAGGAAGGAGGCGCTCAAGCTGTAGGCAGCTATATTTTTAGAATTTTTTTTTAAATGAGAGTATATTTAATTTACAATGTTGTGTTGCTTTCTACCGTACGGCACAGTGAATCAGTTACATGTAGACACGCATCCAGTCTTTTCCAGACTCTTTTCTCAAAAAGGCCGTCACAGAGCGCGGAGTAGTCCCCTCTGCTCTCTAGGAGGTCCTTACTTGTCACCTGCCTAGGATGCAGTGGTGCCGTGTATCAATCCCAGTTTCCCAGTTTATCTTTCCCCTGCTTTCCCTCTAGTAACCATAAAATTGCCTCTATACCTGTAACTCCACTTCTGTTTTGTAAGCACGTTCCTTGACACCATTTTTTTGTAGATTTCACATATAAGCAACGTTACGATATTCGTCCTTCTCCGTCTGACTTTGCTCCACTCAGCACAACAGTCTCCAGGCCCATCCACGTTGCTGCCAGTAGCGGCATTGTGTCCTTTTAAAGGCTGAGTGATGTTCCACTGTGTGTGTGTGTGTGTGTGTGTGTGTGTGTGTGTGTACACCACGTCTTCTTAATCCATTCATTCGTTGATGAACATTGAGGTGATGAACATTTGCTACCATGTCCTGGCTATTGGAAATAGTGTAATGAACACTGGGGTGCGCGCATCTACTCAAATCATGGTTTTCTCTGGCCATATGTCCAGGAGTGGGATTGCTATCATGTGGTAACTCTATTTTTACTTTTTAAAGGAATTTCCATACTATTCTCCACAGTAGCTGTTTTAGGTTATCTTATTAATAATTCAAAAGAAATAAAAGGTCTTTTTTTAAAAAAAAATTCATGCTCACCTCAACGTTTATTTACTTCTGTTTGGTCAGACAGTAATCAGTTACATACAACAGCCTGTCCTAAGGGGATCCAAATGCACTGCTCTCTTAAGCTTTGCAAATAAGCTATCCTAAGCCCTTACTCCCTGCCACTGATTTCAGACTCTCCACTTCATGCATCAGGACCCTTTAGGGCTTATCCTGGACTTCAGGGCTGGTTTTACTTCTTGCATAAGCCTCTGCTCTGCACGGATGCCCAGAGTGACTGATTTCCCTGAAACCTGTCTCAGATGCTTAAATAGAGTTTGATGGATTTCACACACACGGAAAGCACTTTTTCGTTTGAGTAGGTTAGTGACACTATTGAATACAAATGATCTGTTCCTGAATATCCTGGAACCTCTTGAAAAATCTTCTGGCTAGAAAGTGGGATACCGTCAAAGACAGGCCTGTCACAGCCCGACCCAGGGGATTGATGGTAACTAAAAGACAGATTCTTCAAGTGGTTTCACTTGCTGGGGCAGCCCCAGGGTTTCTAGAGCTTAGAAACCATTCCCGGGGACTAGACCTTCAGAAAGCGAGCTGGGAGAAAGCCTTCTTCCCTTGCAGGGGTATAGGTGGTGCAGGAGTTGTGGTCCTGCTTCTGAAAAGTGAGATGTGGACTCTGGTGAGTAGAGTCTTTACTCCCACGGTACGTCAGAGTCTGGCTTCTAATGCTTTGTGGAACATGTCCTTGTGCTTGGGGGTATAACCTTATTAATTGGGGGAGAAAATGTAGATTGAGTTTCAAAAACCTGACTTCTGCTAGGACACGGAAGCAGCCTAGATGTCCATCGATGGGTGAATGGATGCAGAAAGTGTGGTACATGTATACAGTGGAATGTTACTCAGCTTTAAAAAAGAACATATTTGAGTCAGTCCTGGCGAGGCGGATGAACCTGGAGCCTGTTGTACAGGGTGGAGTGAGTCAGAAAGACAAACAGTGTGTACTGATGCATGTATGTGGAACCTTGAAAGATGGCACCGATGAACCTACTGCAGGGCAGCCATGGAGACGCAGACTTAGGGAACAGACTCGGGCCCCGGTGTGGGAGGGCGAGGCTGGGGCGGACTGGGAGGGGGCGTGGACGCGTATCAGGGCCGTGTGCAAGATGGACAGCCAGGGGCGTTGCCGTGTGACTCAGGGAACTCGGCCCGAGCTGCGACGGCCTAGAGGGGTGGCTGGGGTTCAGGAGGGACGGACACACGGACACATATGTACGGGACATGTGTGCACCTGCGGCTGACTCATGCTGGCAGAAACCAGCACAATACCGTAAGGCAAATATCTTGCAAAAAAAATGTAAAGAAAAACCCGACTTTTGAAAAAATTTTAGAAAATTAAAAAAATAAATAAGGGGCTACATTTGTATTAGCAAATCCCAGAGAATATATACTGTGGCACAGAATCATTTAGTCAAGCTTTGCATTTGAAACTAGTGAATTAATTGCTCTCATCTCAGTGGTATCCAGTTAGCTAGGGGATCTTTATCAAGTGTGGACTTAACAGCTACTTGGGATTTGGACCACGAGAAATGATTGGAAATAGCTCTTTTTCAAGTTTTTTATCCTAGGGGGTGGGCATCTGTTTTTTTGCTCAGTTTGACAGTAGGTGTAAAGAAAAGAATGTGAACTTTTGATGGTGTGACCAGGGGTGAGTAATATGGTAAACCCCAGTTTATCTCAAGTACAGTAATTGGTCTCGTTAGCTAGAAGAGTGAGGTGTTCTGGTTAATTCAACCCCTTTTTAAAAAAAAAAAAACCTAGACCACTTCTCTGACTAATTTTTACAGAATTCAGTACAACGAAACACGCCGGACAGCACCACCACACCAGGCGCGCGTGTGCGTCTTCATGGCTCAGAAGATATTTGAGGGCTTCCCCGGCCCAGGGTCATCGAGAAGCTCATCAGTCATGTTGGAAATGGCTGTCGGTAGGACCTGGGGCTGATGGAAGGCTGGCCCGCGACTGCTGGTTGGAAATAGCACCCGCTTTTCCTTGGGGGAGACACGGGGGAGGGGAAGCGAAGAGCAGGCTGGGGCGTCCTCAGTGCTGTTGGCCAGAGGTGAAGGCCACTTCTCCTTTTCCCAGGGCTCGTCAGGCAGTGTGTGAGGCTTTTATTGGGCTTATAAACACTCGCAAATACACAGGCCCTAAAGTGAGATAATGTATGCAAAAGGTTTAGTGCTGAGTGGAACACACAGGAGCCCTCGGTCAGCGTGAGGCACCTTGGACGCCTTTGTCTGTGATTCGTCTGGTTTGTCGTCGGAGAGCTCTTCTCACACCTCCTTCTTGGCTGGAGGAACTTGATTTGCCTGAGCTAGGACCTCCCACGTTGTTTACATTTTTGAGAACTGCAGGGAACTATCATGAATTTAAGGGTGAATAGTGAAATCAGTTAATATTATGGCTTCAGATTGTACCTTCATCTCTGGAACAAGAGAGAGAATTGGGCAAGTGTGAAGAAATCTAGAGTGTTTTTTTTCCCATGCTGTTAAGAGTCTTGTGAATTTTTAGAAGGTAATTTGACCTTAATTTTGAAAATACTAACTTTACATACCCTTTGACTCAGTTTCATTTCTAGGAGACTTTCCTACATATGTGTAAGGACGTCCATTGTGGCATTATGTTGTTTTTGCAGAAAAAGCCAAAAAATAAACTGGGGGAAGAAAGAAATATCTATGTAGAAGACTGGCTAAATGAAAGTAAATTGTTTTGAACTGAAATGCAACTGTTAAAAAAAATGTGATAGACATAAAGTCACACAGGAAGATGCCCAATTATTGTAGAGTGGAAAAGTTGAGGTCTGTATGGAGCATATGATTTCATAGTTGAGAAAAATATTGGAAACATGCATATATGCATGTAAGCACATAACATTTTCTGGAAGGATATACAATATACTGTTCTGTTACTATAATCTAATTTAATAATTGGGAGCATTATGAATTAAAATTATTAATTATGACAAAATACAAACTAAGATTAGTTGAGAAACACATATTAAGTGTTTATAGTAAAATGGGTATTAAATTGCTCAAAGATTTGCTCTCTTATGTTTAAGTATTTTCTAGTTTGCATTCTAATTTACTTATTCAGACTTCTACACATATCACATATACAGTTAAACTTCAGTTCACCTTGTGTGTGTGTGTGTGTGCTATGTCGCTTCAGTCATGTCCAACTCTTTGCAAATCCATGGACTTTATAGCCCACCAGGTTCCTCTGTCCATGTGATTCTCTAGGCAAGAATACTGGAGTGGGTTGCTATGCCCTCCTCCAGGGGATCTTCCCTACCCAGGGTTCGAATCTGAATCTCCTGTGTCTCCTGCATTGGCAGGCAGGTTCTTTATCACTAGTTCCACCTGGGAAAGTTCAGCTTAGGGGCATTCATAATTTCCAGATCTATATTTTAATTGTATTTCTGACAGTGTAGGAGGTAGTGGTGATCACATTACTTGTTAAACCCCCACCTCTGTACTAAATAGTTGTACTTATATTTTCTCTTAACCGCACACAATTCTGAAAGATGATGAGGAAACAGAGGCTCTACCAACTGAAGTAACTCTCCGGGAAGTTTGGGAGCTAGCACGCAAACTGGGTCTGGCTCCAGACACCCTGCTATTTTCATGTGTCCTTCTGCCCGAGATACGGTGGTGCTAGTGAATTAACTTCTCAGAGAGTCTGTTTTGCTTTTGAAACAGATAATTTTGAAAAAAAGAAAGAAAGATATAACAGAAAACAGGCTTTCATTGTTTGCTCTTGTCACTTTCTAGCACATTCCACTCATCATCGTTATTAACTCTTCTGTGCTGCACATGTGTCTGATCTCTGAACACAGGCTTAGGAAGCTGATGGAAGCCTCCCAAGCCCGTTTGATTCTGCTGATATTTCCACAGTGTGAACCAACCCAGTGGGCGTGGGGCCCAGTGCAGCCAGCCGTCTAGAGCCACTCCAGCCTTCGGGGCTGGACCCGACTCGGATGAGAACACCACACCACCATACCATTGTTTATTTTTTTGAGATAAAGAACAAAGGAAAATACAAGAGTGAAATCTGCTTTTGAAAGCATTCAAGCAGTGTCATTTTTATTAGTTGCACTCGCTTTAGGTGTGGCCTGGTTTTGCTCCCAGAGGTTTCCGCAGTCTCAGAGCAGACGCGCAGGGCGGCCCCAGACGGCCCTTCCCAGGCCCCGCGGCCGCTGCCTTCTGCGTCCTTCCCCGCCTCCTTCCCCACACCTCTTTCCTGAGATCTCGTCTTGGTCTGAAGGTGATCCTGGCATTTCCAACACAGTAAAATGGGGTTGGCACGGGGGCTACGTTCACGAAATGGCCATCTGACCCAGTTTGTTTAATTTATTTGTTTATTTGGCTGTGCTGGGTCTTTGTTGCTGCGAGGGCTCTTCCTAGTTTCAGAGTGGGGCTGCTCTCGAGTTGGGGTGCGCGGGCTCCTCCGGTTTCGGAGCGCGGGCTGCAAGGCGCACGGACTTCGGTAGCTGTAGCGCATGCGCTCAGAGGTTGTGGTGCTCGGGCTTAGTCGTCCCGAGGCTCCCGTGATCTTCCCGGACCGGGGCCCACGGCGTGTGTCGTCTTGCAGGATCAGGGATGGAACCAGGGTCCCCTGCATTGCAAAGTGGATTCTTAACCGCTGGACCGGAGAAGCCTTGACCCAGTTTTATGAAAGACTTTTTAGAGAAATGATCATGATTCTGAGACCTGAAAGAGAAATAATAGAGACACCCAGTTATCCAGGAAGAGAGGTCAGAATGTATGGAAGCCCAGAGGTTCTCTCGGAGAATTCTGCTTATCGATCTAGCTGTGTCTCCAAGTGTTTTTGAATCAGGATATTGGCTACAGACTAGGTCCTTGACCTTGTTAACGGCTCATCATATCAGTATAACTAGGATACAAAAGCATTCCTGGAATCAATGACTTTTTTTTCTAAAAATCCCCCCAACATCGTTATTGTTACTGTTGGAATTTATGACTCATACCTCCTGCATCTGTCTCCTCTTCCTAAAGTCACATTGGCAGACGACATGCCTTGTCAAGGTGAAAACTTCAGGAACTTGTGTAGAGTGAAGTGATAACTGCCTATTCTTGAAAAGGGACTGTTGGTATAATATCCTTTTTGCAAAAATCAGGAAACGTTTAAGACTGGAGTTTCTGTTTTCAATAACGAAGATGGATATTCACAGAAGAGGAGGGCGAAAGAAAACAGAATGCTCCAGCCTCAGGCGGTGCGTTTGGGCTTGTTTTATTTGTCGCTGATGGAAACACCAAATGACAATTCTCCTTTTATTTATCTTCTTGTGTCCAGCACTCAGGCATGCTTCTAAATCTTGAGCTGTATTATCTTCAAACAATACACAAACCTAGTTTTTCTCAGTTTATATATGCCAGAGTTTGGGGTCTCATATACCCTCTGGCTAGTCTAGGAAATCTTTCTTTGGAGTTCTTTTCCTTATTCTGTTTCAACACCTAAATTTATTTTTTTGTTTATGTTTTTGCCCATGGGTACTGAAACTGAAAGGGTGCAGGTCAAATTTGAAAATACCTGTGTGCCAATGGGCTAATCAACCTTAAAAGTCCTAGTTGTGGCACATGGGATCTTTTTTTTTTTTTTTTTTTTCAGTCGTGGCACATGGGACCTAGTTTTCTTGACCAGGGACCAAACGAACCCGGGCTCCCTGCATTGGGAGCCTGGAGTCTTAGCCATTGGACTACTAGTGAAATCCCTGTATTATGGTTTTAAACTGACAGATCGATTCCGGTTCAAGGTAGCCATAAGTTGAATTGTAAAGAAAAGATAAAAAATAACATACAATTTACAATTAATACAATTTGCAGTTAATATTAAGGGACAAGCAGGTCAGATCATGGGTGTCCCTGGTGGCTCAGACGGTAAAGAATCCACCCACAATGCAGGAGGCCTGGGTTCGATCCCTGGGTTGGGAAGATCCCCTGGAGGAGGGCAGGACAACCCACTCCAGTATTCTTGCCCGGAGAATTCCCGTGGACAGGGGAACCTGGCGGGCTATGTCCATAGGGTTGCAGAGAGTCGGGCTCAACTGAGTGACCAAGCACAGCACAGTACACATGGTCAGATCATATACGAAATGATTTAGCGAAAAGAAAAACAGCAAAATGCTATTCTTTTAATTGACAGCAGGTGTCCACTAATTATAAATTAAAGACAGTCAGTAATTCCTTTCAATAAAAACCCTAGTTGGAAACTGAGACTCCTGTAGTAAATATTAAGCATCGTAGGGTCGGGTACATTAGTCACATGTGTGTAATAAAGACAGTAAATCGACATAACTATGGCTATGATGAAATGTGGATAAAGCACTTTGAACCTCCACAGAAATAAGCAGAGTATAAATAGATAGCATGCTCAGGCAGAGAGAAAATCAAGTGCTATTTTAGCACTTGGGCTAGTGATAATTTATTGTTCAGGCTCTTTGGTTGAGTCAGTGTTTATATGGTACTGTATATTAACTGAGACAAAAATAGTCTGTACACATCACTGTCTTGGACAGATTCCTGAGTGATCAGCAGAAACTGTTCCAACAGACCACTCCCCTACAAGGAAGGGATTTATAATATTTTAAATATTCATCCTAAAAATCCAAGCTGTTTTGACAATTTGTTTGGTAATATATCTGGTTCAAAGAGAAGCAGTGTGGCATACGCAATGGAAAAAGACAAAGTGGTTCACATTCCAAGCTCTGGGGCCCAGATTGCCTGGATTCAGAACCCTTCTCTGTCACTTCCTGGCTGTGTCGACCTTGGGCAAGTTACTTAACTTCTCTGTGCTGTGTTTTGCTCTTCAATAAGTGGGGTTACTAATAGTTCTGACCTCACTCTGTTGTTGAGAAAGTGAAATGGCTTGATGCAATAAAGCATTCAGCACAGTGCCTTATGCAGAGTGAGTGTGAACTATCCTCGTGTCTTTTCTCAACCTTTCCCTTCCGTGTAGATATTTTTCTTTTTTTAGTATTTTTTTAAATGTGTTTATTTGGCTGTGGCAGGTCTCAGTTGAGGCATGCAGGGTCTCTGGTTGTGGCGTGAGGACTCAGAGGTTGCGGTGAGGGCTTCGTTGCCCCACTAAGATCCGAAGCATAAGGGGTCTTAGTTCCCTGAGCGGGGCTCCCGCCCGTGTCCCCTGCATTGCAAGCAGAGTCTTAACCACTGGACTGCCAGGGAGGTCCCCACGGGTGGGTGTTTTTCAACAACCTTTCCTTGATCATGTCCCATGGGTCAAGGACTTTGTTCCCATACTGCTTAATCTTGCCTGTCCGTTATAAAGTCACAGTCAAGTATTTGAACCCAAGTCCATTTGATTGGAGACCCATCCTTTTTATCATGACACTTAACTGCTCTTTCTCAAAAATACCTCTTTCAAAAAGCCCTTTGAGTTCACCTCCACCCAATTCTGGCTCACTCCTCTATCCATTTGAGCTATATTTTTATTTGCAACTTTGAGTAAGTTTGATCGTTTTAGTTTATATCTCCCCGACTAAATTCTGTGTTCTTTTTTATTAATTAACTTATTTTAATTGGAGGATAATTACAGTATTGTGATGGTTTTGCCATACCTTGACATGAGTCAGCCACGGGTGCTCGTGTCCCCGTCCTGAACCCCCTCCCCCTCCCCCCCACCCCTTCCCTCCTGGTTGTCCCAGAGCACCGGCTCTGACTGTCCTGCTTCATGCATGGAACTTGGTCATCTATTTTGCATATGGTAATATACATGTTTCATGTACTCTCTCAAATCATCCCACCCTCGCCTTCTCCCACAGAGTCCAAAAGTCTTCTTTACATCTGTGTCTCTTCTGCTGCCTTGCATGTAGGGTCGTCATTACTGTCTTTCTAAATTCCTTACATATGCGTTAATGTACTGTATTGATGTTTAAGTCCTGTGTTCTTCAAGAGGAAGCATCTCTCATAACTCCTTCTGGCAACCTTTCTGACTGCCTTTCAGTCTGATTATACCAGAA
Organism: Cervus elaphus; assembly: GCF_910594005.1. Taxonomy (NCBI): domain Eukaryota; kingdom Metazoa; phylum Chordata; class Mammalia; order Artiodactyla; family Cervidae; genus Cervus; species Cervus elaphus. The sequence continues at coordinate 63,401,830 of NC_057841.1, read as the reverse complement.
TCAGGCATGGCTGAAGGATTAAACAGATTGGAATTTATATCAGCCATGAAGTTTTCCATATACCTAAGGAGCAGAGCAGATGCTCATGGCTTCCATAGAAACCATCACAGCACCCAAGCCTGTAAAACGCAGGTCATTTCTGAATCTACACACAGTCTTCATTCAAGAACAAGTGCAATAATTCAGGAGTAGTTCTGGAAGCCTTTCCACTGTCTGTTGGGCCGTTACTATAGGAGGATTAAGAGTATGACCTCCAGAGACCCCCGAGGGGGGCATTACTTGTTGAATTCAGCATCGTCCAAGGTCTGAACTTCATCCTGGCAGCCCGAAGATCTGATTTGTTCATTCCTCAAGGACAGACCCGTCTCTTAGGGACTGACTCCCACTAACAGCCCACTGGACAGGTGTTCAACCAACAGGCTGGTGTATTCATTTGTAAATGAGGCAGCCTGTGCTTTGCTGTCCCAACCCACACTCTCTCTCTAGGCAGGTTTTCTTCGGAAACCAGATGGGCTTCAGAGGTAGCTTGGCGAGCACAAGCTCTGAACAAAGAAAGTGAGGAGACTGGGTTGGTTTCCAAACAATGACACCAAGATGACATCACGTGCTTATTCCCAAGACTGCCTTGGTTAGTCGGCCAAGGTTGGCGTGTAAATGGCCAAGGTTGGCCTCTCCAGTTCACTGGCCTGCAACTGACCAGTCTGCTTTCCGATTGGCACAGTCATCCACTACATATATCCATTAGGTTGGAGTCAAAGCTTTCAGGATCAGATCCATTTGATGTCTTCAGAGTGCCTTTCCTCCTCTCTGCTGGCCGCCTGTGTGGTCCTAGAGACGGGGCATGTCTGAGGGGCAGGGTCCAGGCCAGCTCTAGGCCCCTGGAATGGAGTGTTGGTGCACTTTGGCGAGCTGCCATCCAAGGCAGCTCAAAGTCAGGCAAGAAGAGAGGCATACTCTGTTATTCTTGGTAAAATAAATCACAGCACTTAAAGTACACAAGAGATAGGAAGGAAGAGAGCAGAGGGGTTCTCTCCAGCAAGTGTTTACTCTTCCAGCTGTGTGATCACAGGCGTCCACACTGAGTCCTCAGACACGTTGTTTTTCAAGCCCCCACGCGGTCAAAGGGCAGCATCCCGGGTTCTCCTTCCTCTGAGCCCCTGCCGCACCTGTCTCCCCTCCGAGGTCAGCCTGCATCTTCAGCCACCTTTCTCAGAGTTGCATTAGTTCCCGATGTCTTTCAGACTCCTCTTATGTAGAGGCAGCTTCAGCTCTCTGAGGTCGCCGTGGGCACAGCTGAGCTGGTGGCTGCGTGGGCCCCTCTCGTGGGGAACAGCGTCCTGAGCCCAGGGTCCCCCCGCAGCACTGTGCCCCCCGCCCGGGGGGCTGACGTGGAGCCTGGTGAGGCGGGCAGGTCACTGCCTCTCCTGTGAGGGCCCAGCTTCCTCACTGGGGGGCCTGGAGGAGCAGACACCCCACCTCTGCTCTCCTCTGCTTGGTCTTGGCCTTCAGCCAAGACCAAGGTGGACGGAAGGGTCCGCCCCTTCTCTCTGAGCTGCTGACTGGTCTAACTCCGCATGGAAAGCTTGTCATCCTTCTCTAGCACGTCCTGGTCTGTGGCAAACAGTGGGTTTGAGCCGCACCTTCAATATGACGTGGACTTGCCCATTCATTGCTGACTTCATGCACCGAGCTGTGTGTCCAATGCTGGAGATACGACACATGCTTTCTGCGGCAGAACCACGGCCTCAGTGGTCTCAGAAGACCCCCAAAGCTTTACTGCAGCTCCCTTCCCAGCCCGTTCACCCCTGGTGGGCCGCATCCATATTACACCGAGAATTCTTTAAACGAGTTGTCCTCATCCTTGGCTTTCCTGGAGGCTCAGACCATAAAGAATCTGCCTGCAGTGAGGGAGACCCGGGTTCGATCCCTGGGTCAGGAAGATCCCCTGGAGAAGGGAATGGCAACCCACTACAGTATTCTTGCCTGGAGGATTCCATGGACAGAGGAGCCTGGTGGGCCGCAGTCCACGGGGTCACAAAGAGTCGGACACGACTTAGATGCCCGAAGTGGGAACATAGGTTGTGTTGGTCCAAAAGACGTCCTAGAGGAGACGGAGGCAGAGCAGAGCGACACAGAAGGTTTCCTGTCCTGCCCGGGCATGTGTGTAGTGAAGCTGGGGAGCAGGTTGCAGAATGGGCCAAGATGCCAGCCGTGTAGGCATCTTTATGGTGTCGGTCTCTCCAGGAAAGTCTGCACGGCCGCTCCCGGTCCGGCTCCTTAATAAGCAGGGAGGCTGAGGTGGCTGCCCTTCTGTCACCCCCGCCCCTGGCCCCCCAGCCCCAAGGGAGCCACGCAGGTTCTCCCCAAGTCCCTCTGCAGAGACCAGACAAGGCAGCCTGTCCAGGGACGGGATCCGCGCCCGTGTGGTCAGCCGGTGTGGTCGGGCGTTTTCTCAGCAGGTGTGGCTGGCAGGTCACCCGAGGTCGCCTCCTGCATTTTCCCGGTGCTCTGTGGAGGACGGTGGCTGGTGGACAGCTGCGAGTGTGTTCAGGTGAGTTTCCGGGGTCTGCAGGTTGTATGTGGCAGCCTTAAATAAGGCCACCGCCTCCATCCCAGCCACACCCTCGACTCACCCAGGAGTATGTCATAGGCTGATGCCCAGACTAAATCCCACCAGACTCTCTATGGGTGGAAGCCAGAGTCTCTGAGTGATTACGTGAGTGATTGTGTTAGCAAGGCTGAGGACTTGCTCTGTGGTGACCTAAACAGGAAGGAAATCCAAAAAAAGGGAATATATGGGGCTTCCCTTCTGTTCCAGAGCTTAAGAATCAGCCTTCGAATACAGGGGACGTGGGTTCGTTCCCTGCTCTAGGAAGATCCTACAAGGCTTGGGACAACCGGGCCCGTGGGCCAAACTACCGAACCCGCGAGCTGCAAGTGTTGAGCCCGCGTGCTGCACCTACCGGAGCCTGCCCGCCAGCGCCTGCGCTCTGCAGAGAGAAGCCCGCACACCACGACTAGAGAGAGGCCTCCGACAGCAGCAAAGACCCAGAGCAGCCAAAGATAAAGAAATACTTCCTAAGGAAGACGGGATATTTGTGTACGTATAGCTGATTCACTTTGCTGTGTGGCAGAAACTGACGCCACATCTTTAAGCCGCTTTACTTCAGTAAGACGTAATTTAAAAGAAGACTGAGGACCAGCTGCGGCAAGGAAGGGAGAGAGGATGAAAGTAGAGCAGGGGAAGAGGAAGGAAGGGAATTGAGAAATGCAGAAGAAATGGAGGCCTGCCCTGGGGCGGTGGAGAGAGACGGCTCCTGACTAGCAAGTGCCCGGGGCTCCCGCAAGAGGGAGGTGTGCCAGCCCAGTCCCCCCAGGATGTGAACATGGAGGGTCAAGGCCATGCTGGAGTCTAGGTGTGGTCGAATGCGCCTGGCCTTGCCATCAGGTGAACCACATACCAGCTGTGTGTCTCAGGACACAGGGCTCTCCTGAATCTCCCTGAGCTTCTGGGTTCTCTAATGGCCCCTGCAGGCCTGTGCGACGGATTTGATGGGATGACGGTGAAGGTCACACACGACAGGTGTTCTGCACTTGGTAGCCCCACAGTAAGAAGCTTTAGAAGAAATGTCCACTTCTATTTTGATAGGAAGTTATCAGCACTTCGCATCAGTTATTTCTCTCTGCTCTCCTGAAAGACAGTGGTTCTGAAATACTGGCTCAGGAGAGTTAATACAGAGCTCTGAGGCCCGGCTCACAGAAGGACCCGTATTTACATCAGCCCCCGGAGTGACTGACACAACCGAAGCCCGGGAGTCTTTCTGTACGGAAAGCTGGGTCATCCCGCTGTCGTGAGGACCAGAAGGATCAGCTGCAGTAGGTGCCAGGGATGCTCGGTCAGGGAGCCTCACCACCTTCTACTTGTTTGCTCACCTCCTTGTTTCCCGAACTTTCTAATGATCTTGGTGAACTTCTGCCCCACCCCAACACAGACAAGGGCCAGCAGGCACCCGGCGGGGTAATTTTGGCAAGGTTCCACCTTTCATTTACAAGTCAAACTGAGACAGGCTCTAAAACTGGCATCCTCCGAATTAGTAACCCCTCGCCAAACGAGGCGAGGGCCCTTTCCTCTCTGCCTGCGGAGGCGAGAATGAGTTGTCTCGCTCACTGTGCGGTGCCCCTGAAAGCGTCTTGTTGGGAGCCTTCGATTGTCAGCTATGAGAGTGCAAAGTGAAACAGCATCCTCTCAGCATTTAGTATCTATTTTTAAAGGCACCAGGAGCCCCTTGGACCACAGTGAATCAAGGCGTCTGTGCATGGACAAGTTTCCATGGGTATTGCGAGAGTGTCAGCCTGTGGGAGCCCACAAGGACGCCGGGTGGATTTATTGCTTATTGTTTTTGTTGTAACTATAATAGGAAAAAGGATGTGTCTGCCCGTAGGAGCAGCTGCTGTAGGGGCCTGAGGCCTGGGGGCTGGAGGGGCTTTGGTGAAGGAGCCCCGGGGCCAGTTGGGGGTCTGTGGGGGATGGAGGGCGTCTCCCTCCTCTCCACTGTGGTCCCCATTGCTTCTTGGAGGCAAAGTTCCCACTCTGAGCAGCCTGGCCGCTCGCTGGCGGGTGGCAAATCACTCACGTGGCCCTGGTAGGCCTGGGAAAGTGGAAGCGCCATGGAGACCAAGCCGGGCGGGGTGGGCGGGCAGCTCGCCTCCGCCTCCGCTCCTGGGGGGAATACTGTCCCCGGAGCCACTGTCTCACGGGGGAGCAGCCCCTGGTTGGTTTTGTTTCATGAAAGGGGAGAAGGGATTCCTGCTGCAGGCTTTGCTAAAGGACAAGAATTCCTAGCAACACCAAGGGCTTCTGCTTCATGGGCAGGATTTTAATTTCTCTCTTTTCTGTCCTTTGTGATTTGGTGAGGGTGCTGGAGTTTGAAAAGCACCTTTCAAGTGGCCTTTATCTTCCTAAAACTAACACTCATTTTCTGTAACCTGTCAGGGGTTAATAAAATATCTGCTAGGGATCTCTGGAGTATTTGGAAGGGAGAAGAAGGGAAAAGAAGGAAGAAGTGTTGCAGAAATGTAAGGTTTTAAAATTCATATCCAAAACTGTGCTTAAATGATAGATACCATAGGTTGCCATATACTGAGTTAATCCATGCAGGGGGTGAGGGGGAAGGCGCAGGAAGATCCTAGAGTTCTTTCGTGAGTGAAGGGAGTATGAAATATTCATCAAAATATCTTTTTGATATGTATCAGTATACAGAAATCTCTTTGAGAAAACTAAAGGCTAAATGAAGGCTAAATGAAGGAATAGTCAGAAAAATGGCACCCATGCCAGTGATGAATTTAACATCTGTGTGCCAGGTGCCATTCACAGCACAGCACATCTTCATGGGCACTTGTTCCATAGTCCAGCCTGTAGGTCAGATTCTGCTGTCACCGTCCTCTTAGAAAGGAGGGAGGCCAATCGGATAGAAATCTCTTGACTTGAGCAATCAATGTCAATGTCCATGCAGTTATCAATGGTAACATTCAGACCTGGAAGCAGTCAAGCCCCTTGCTGAGACTGCCTTCCTTCCTAAGGTGGGGTTGGGATCCTTCCTCCCACACCCCAGCATGTGGCCCTCTGGAAACCAGAGCTACGGGATTCAAACTTCTCTGGCTTCACCCTTCTTGCCTCATCTTGCAAATGGCACCAGGAGGGACGTGTGGAGGGGTTCTTCTTCAGAGCCGGGCGTGGGCTGAGATGAGACTCGGGCTCTGGAGGCATCCAGGGCTGCCTCCTGGAAAGCTGCAGTATCCGTTGTGTGTCTGAGAATCTGGCAAGGCTGCCAGATCAGGCCGCTCTCTTATCGTCTGTTTGACGCTCTTCAGACTCTTCTGCCTTGAAAACTGGAAGCTTTTCTTTCCCCAACTGCAGCAACTTGGCTGAGCACCACCCTGGCTCTCAGGCAATGTTCTTTGGTGGGTGGACCATTCCTTCTCGTTCCCCCTTGTGGAATCTTTGTGTATCAAGTGCGGGAAAGTAGGTGAAAACCGTTGCTTGGCGCCCACGCTGTGCTTCTGGAAACCTGTTCAGAGGTTCCCAAGCAGGGTCAAGGATGTAAGCAGAGAACCAGCCAGAATATTCTTGCTGCCTTACTATTATTTTTAAATGACAGACTTGTGCTTTTCCATCCGTTTTAATTGAGTCAAGTCCCATGACTTCTGTGATCCCCAAATCCTCCATAAATTCACATACAACTGGCTTCCCCTAACCTGCCCTACTCCCTTGAAACCCTCTCCCTTCCCCGCCTGGGAACCTGCCCTTTAAATTGGACATGGCTCGGATTTTAATCTCTCCTCAAAGGCACAGTGACAATTTCACAACAAAGCAGGCAGTTGGGTGGGGGAGAGAGAGTTTTGTTTTCTGCTCCCATTAAGAGAGCAACTGTTCTTTCTTTGTCCCATGGGGCCGAGTCTTGGCAGCAGGCGGGGGAGACCTTGAATTTGGTGTCGCAACATCCATCAGACCCGAGTGAGCCTGGGCTCCTCGAAGGTGAACTGCAGCTGTTTGGATAAAACCCTAAAATCTTGTTTGTGCGATTCTCAGCCCTTAAATTACAATCGCTCTTGCTGGCAGAGAAACCAGGAAGCTTTCCTTTCCCAGGATCCCGGGCAGGTAATTGTTTTCCCAAACTGCATTTTAATCGCTGATGGAAATGGACATTCTTTGCCCTGAGAACCTTCTCCTTCGTCTATAAAGCCTGTAAACCATCCGCATTCTCCCTGGGCCTTGGATTCAACCCTGAGACTGGATTACAGACCGTCCCTCCCTCCCCGAGATGCATTTCCATCTCTGGTTGTAATTTAGGGCCATTTACATTTCTCAACAACGGTTATGAGCCTTTTAGTCTCTTGGAATCTTGGAGTGCTTTCCTACTCAGCGGCTGGCCGTGGCCAGGTGGCCTGTGATCTCCAGAGAGTGGGAATTGGTGAAATCTGTTTCTTGGTGTCGTTCAGGAGCATAATCTGCCACGAGCCGGTAGTTTTTACCACCGCCAAGTGTTTTCATGGCCCCCGGTCTCCTGTTGATGTATCAGGAGGCCCCTGGTTCAGGAGACACAACCCAGGAGGCCCCCAGGGGCCCCAATTCTGTTCCCGCCACTACAACACCGGGACTCTGAGTGTAGGGAAGTGGCTGATGACCTGACACTGTTTAGAGGTGTGTCCATCCTACACCCTGTGTGGGGGGCTTGGTGGGGCTGTTCTTCAGAGCAGGAGGAGTGGGTTCATTTTCCACCCTTGTCCCCTCCTGGCTTGCTCCTTATAAGGAAAGCAATGCCAAACCTAGATAGCATATTAAAAAGCCGAGACATCACTTTGCCAACAAAGGTCCATATAGTCAAGGCTATGGTTTTTCTGGTAGTCATGCACATATGTGAGAGTTGGACCATAAAGAAGGTTGAGCACTGAAGAATTGATGCTGTTGAACTGTGGTACTGGAGAAGGCTCTTGAGAGTCCCTTGAACTACAAGGAGATCCAACCAGTCCATCCTAAAGGAAATCAACCCTGAATATTCACTGAAGGACTGGTGCTGAAGCTGAAGCTCCAATACTTTGGCCACCTGATGCAAAGAGCCAACACATTAGAAAAGACCTTGTTGTTCGGAAAGGTTGAGGGCAGGAGGAAAAGGGGCAGCAGAGGATGAGATGGTTGGATGGCATCATCGACTTGATGGACATGAGTTTGAGCAAACTCCGGGAGATGGTGAAGGACAGGGAAGCCTGGCGTCTGCAGTCCGTGGAGTTGCCAACAGTCGGACATGACTGAGCGACTGAACAACTCCTCTGGGTGGGGAGAGTGTTCCCCTCCCTGGCGATTGGCCGACCTGCAGACAGGGAGGCTGAGAAACTCAGACACATCCCGGAGCCCTGCTCCTCCAACCCCTCAGAGTCCATCGCCTCTGCTCGCTCCAGGGCCAGGGCTGTGTCCTGAGGGTCACTAGAAGCGTAAAAGCCAAGAGTCTTGAAGGGCAAAGTCTAACTTGCCAGAATGTCTTTACTGTTCATCAGCAAACATCCGTCCATCAAACCTGGTGCTAGGTTCTCTGATACCAACGAACTCGCCGCCCAGAGATTCCAGTCCAAGGTCAAGACCGAGGGGGGCGGGCGGTGAGCACTGCGGCTGGGCTGGCCTCTCGGGCACCGGGAAGCGGCTGTTAGTGGGACGGTGAGGGGAAGACAGGGCGTCCCGGGCTGGGCGGGCAGCCGGCAGCAGGGTGGGGGGTCAGGATAGGTGTTTGGAGAGACTGCAGGGGCCCCTGGCGTGTCGTCCTGGAGGGGGCCTGTGCCTATAGGAGGCCCCGGGTGAGGTTTTGGCCTTTTAAGTGTTCCATGTGCCGTTCTTCATGTCGCGATAGGGATGAGTGAGCTGAGAAATGCAAAGGTTGGCTGCATAGTTAGGCCTTCACCTTTCTTCCCCAGTGGCTCATGGGTAAAGAACCTGCCTGCCAATGCAGAGACATAAGGGACCCGGGTTCAGTGCCTGGGTTGGGAAGATCCCCCGGAGGAGGGCATGGCAGCCCACTCCAGGGTTCTCGCCTGGAGAATCCCTGGTCAGAGGAGCCCGGCGGCTACAGTGCCTGAGCTCACAGTCTCAGACACGACTGAGTGACTTAGGCGCGCTGTTAGGAAAAGTGTTTGGTGCGTTCTGCCTGCGGCGGGGCGGGCAGCGTCCCAGGAACTGACTGAAGTCAGGCGTACTGCCCTTGCCACACGCCACACGCCTACCACTCACTCACCCCGTCACTGACTCGTTCATCCATCATTGCATCTACTCATTCACTCAGCAAACATCTCCTGAGCAAGTGTTGCCTACACGCTGGACGCTGCTAGGCAGGCGAGCTTCCTGTCAGCAGCCGCGAGCAGGAAGCGTGTAAAATCCTAGTCCCCGGAGGCCTGGCCACCCGCGTGGCCTCCCAGGCCTCCGTCCACACTCTCTGCGGGTCCCGCATGTCAGAAAGGTGTGCAGAGAGGACAGGAAGCAGGCCCGTCTCTCCGGCCACGTCCCCTCATTCCGGAAAGTACTGATTAGTCTGCAAGTGATGCTATCGCCGGGTTCTCAGAGCAGCGGTTTCCATCGCCGCTGCCGCGCTCTGTGCTATTAAAGCGCTGTCCCGTCAGTGGACCGTGCAGAGCGCTGACAGCACGACCCGCATGGCTTGTCCGGGGACGCACAGCCAGATGACAGAGGTGCGAGCTGGAGCTGAGCTGGTTGTTTAGAGCTCCCTTTGCTTGAGAATGCCACCCACAGCTTTCACCCACCTTCCCGTCACCCGAGTCGGCTGGACTCCCTTTATCCCGAGTCAGAGCTCTGGTGTGAGAACTTCCCTTGTGAGACTTCGAGATTCCGGTGAAGCAGGTGCTACTGAGCGGCCCCCGGCCACTCTGCTCTGAGAGGCGCAGGCCGCACAGAAACCTCAAGAGCAGAGATCCCCTGTTGCCAGGTTCTGAGAGCGGGTCTCAATAGATCGTCTCCTCGGCGGTCCCGGTAGCTCACCGTCCCACGGGGCCTCCCCGGGAGCATTTTTGGTCACCTGTGTCCTGGGAGGAGGGGAGAGCAGGGGTCAGAAAATCTGAATTTGAATGTCATCTCTACCATCAACCAGTGGATTGGTCCAGGCCATCTCTCTCTCTCACCTGTTTAATTGAAGTGTAGTTGCTTTAGGGGGCTTCCCCATTGCCTCAACAGTAAAGAATCTGCCTGCAATGCAGAACAAGAGACACAGGTTTGATCCCTAGGTGGGGAAGATCTCCTGAAGGAGCAAATGGCAACCCACTCCAGTGTTCTTGCCTGGAGAATCCCATGGACAGAGGAGCCTGGTGGGCTACGGTCCAGGGGACTGAAAGAGTCAGACACAACTTAGCGACCAAACCACAACCAGCAGTACACAGCTGCTCTTCAGTGTTGTGTTTCTGCTGTACCGCAAAGGGGGTCAGCTGCACGCATGCACGGATCCCCTCTTTTTTTCTGGATTTTCTTCCCGCAGAGCACTGAGTAGAGTTCCCTGTGCACTATATGGTGACTTCTCACCACTGTTCTGCTGTATGCTTGGTGGTGTATATATGCCCCCTGTCTATATGGTGACTTCTAGTCTTCTGGTTTATACTTAGCGGTGCATATATGTCAGCCCCAGTCTCCCAGTTCATCCCACACCACCCTCCTTGCCCTCTCGGTGTCCACATGTATGTTCTCTATGTCTGCGTCTCTAGTTCTGCTTTGCAAATAGGTTCGTCCGTACCTCGGCCACCTCTGAACACCTCTGAGCTCTAGTTTCCTCACCGCTGAGTTTCTTCTTAATCCCACGGGGGAAACAGGTTTAGCACCAACAGAGGGGTCTCAGATGAACTAACCAGGACTGGAATCCGTCTGGGACGCCCAGCACAGCTGTACCAGCTGTTTACAGCCGGCTGAAGTCTGTTCGGGTGGCTTTGGGTCCACACCATGCTGGTTGTTCAACATTTTGAGTATGACTCCCGGAAATAATTTATGTGAAAGAGTTTGTAGACAGTATAGCACACGGCTAGCTCGTTTGATAGCGGTGTTTGGATAGTCACCACTGCCAAGTCTAATGTTAAATATATATTTTCTCTATATATACTTTTTTCATCATCTGACAAATAAGTAGTCTTCAAATTAGTGTGTATCTTTTGAGTCTTAACGAAGGAGAAGTAACACAACATTTAGGTTCAAACATTCTTATCAAGTATTTTTTCATGAGTCATCCTGATTTTCCAGGAATCATTTCTGAGCCTCAGAGAGTGACTGAAGGACCACTCGTTTTGGCCTTTTGAATGAAGATCGTATTTGGTAAAGGTGACTTTTGACAAGATACTATTCATTCTAGACTTCTCTAGAATGTCCCGGCACCCCTACACTTCAACTGGTGATCCAGTATGACATCTTAGGTGAACTGGCAGACAGTAGACATTTTTTTTTTTTTTTTTTTTTAGTATATGTTACTTACGCAGCTCCTACACCGAAGATATCAAATACAAGGGTAGGAAAATAAGCTGCGCAAGTGTTTGGTTTACGCCTTTTTTGACACCACATCCACTAGTTTCCAAAAGTGAATGGGCAACACAAAGGCGGTAAGAAAACCGCGTAAGGAATGCTGCGTGGCGCCGAGGTGCTAACCCTTCACTGTTCTGAGGGCAACTAAGCCCAGTTCTACATTTTCGTCTCCGACTCAGAATCTAACTGGGTAAGGAACGCTTAATTACTCTATTAGATGACTAAAACATTAAAATCTCGAGGCAACTGATCCTTTCTGTAAGAACATGAAAACTCACCTGCAAGGATGGTGATACTCATTTCCGCCAAATTCTGCACCATGACATAGTTATCAAGATCTACACCTGAAATGGCACTCTCGCGTGGACCTGATTTCACACCACGACATGGTCGGCATACGTGCTGTACACGGTGAAGCCTTTCCCTTTCACACGCACAAAATCCCCGCATTAGAAATTCCCTGACACACAGTCGATAAACTCAAAAGCCCCCACCCCCATCGCCCCGTCTCCTAGCATGGAAAAGCAGACTCGGGGCCGCTTGGAGCCTCCTGAGGTCTCAACAACATGGCGGAGGCCAAAGCAGGCCGCTGCCCTCTACGCGTTCAGGTCCCGGGAGCATCTTGCCCGGTCCGGTCTCGGCAGCAGCCTCCCAAGACTCGGGGAAGCCGCATGGTCCTGCCCGGCGCCCCGGCCCTCAGAGGCCTGGCTGTGGGACGACCCGAGTCACGCGAAGCTCCAGCAGACGACCGTCGCCTCCGAGAGCCGAGGCCAGAAAACTACAGTAGACATTTTTAAAGGGGCTTCCCCAGCAGCCCAGTGATTAAGACTCAGCGCTTTCGCGGCAGGGGCCAGGGGGCGCGGGTTTGGTCCTTAATGGGGGAACTAAGATCTCACGGGCCATGCAGTCCCCCAAAGAGGGTGTGTGCTGTGGTTCTTAGTGGAATGCCACGAAGTTCATTGTTTTGCTGGAGATGACAGGAGATGTGATTTCATTTGAGGAGGGCCATGGTACTACTCTTTAGGCTGCTTATAAAGGACAGTGATATTCCATTCTTCAGCTGGCTCTCAGAAAAGGACGATTTGGTGCTTAATTTTAGACTAGAATATAATCGGCAGGAGACACACCCACATGCCCCAGGAAAAGAAGAGTAGGGAGACAAAAATAAAAAGCAAACGTGGCCAACCCTGTACCCACCCATCGTGCCGAAGCACCTGCCAGAAATTCTAAGTCCCAGTCTTGCTTCTCAGTGAGTAATTTTAGGCTTCATAGTCTTGTTTGGGTCCCTTATCTTTTTGTGAAATGAGTGCTACCTTAGAAAATATGTAATCTGGGTTCGTGAATGACATGTGACTCTGGACAGGTCATTTGCCTCTGCTAGGCTTCAGTTTTGGCTTCCCTGTGGCTCAGATGGTAAAGAAGCTGACTGCAATGCGGGAGCCCCGGGTTCAATCCTTGGGTCGGGAAGGTCCCCTGGAGAAGGGCATGGCAGCCCATTCAGTAGCATTGCCTGGAGAATCCCGTGGACAGAGGAGCCTGGTGGGCTACAGTCCACAGGGTCGCAAAGAGCTGGACACGACTGAGCGACTGAGCACACACACACACACACACAAGGCTTCAGTTCATCACCTGTGACGTGAGGGTCAGGTAGCCCTGACTCTGTAGGGGTTTTATAAAGAATTCAACGAGTATGTGTGTGTGTACGTAATTATATATCTCTGTATCTCCTTGGAGAATTAAACTGAAGCTATATCCCCTCTCTCCAGAAAAATTCATGAACACAAGAAATTTAGCAAACTCTTTTCAGGGAATTTCTGGACTTCCTAAAACCATAAACATCCTAATAAAGGGCTCTATTATCTAAGGGAGAAAACCCTGGGTTGAATGTCCCTTTTTGTGCTAAAATTTTTATTATGTTTTTATCACTTGAAACTGTAAATCACATTTGAGTATTGTCAGTACTGCACAGTAGATATTTATGATCACTGAAAAAGTAGTGGAAATGTTAGTCACTCAGTCGTGTCCGATTCTTTGTGACCCCATGGACTATAGCCTGCCAGGCTCCTCTGTCCATGGAATTCTCCAGACAAGAATACTGGAGTGGGTTGCCGTTTCCTTCTCCAGGGGATCTTCCCTACCCAGGGATTGAACCCTGGTCTCCCCCCGGAATTCCAGGCAGATTCTTTACCTTCTGAGCTACCAGAGAAGTCTAGGATTTCTAAACTCAGTTAATAATATACCAAATGATAAAAGTCCTCATACAAAAAAGGTTTTGTATAATTATAGTTGATAGTAACAGGGTTTGCTATGTAGTAACAGGAGGGACATTTATATGGACATATATTAATTTATTTCTAAGCTTAACTCAATATGAGGAATAGTTTTTCATTCCTCACTTGTACAGGGTGGAGATGGACTTTTTTCTTTCAATTTGTTTTTCCAGACCTATTTAGAGCAGTCAAAATAGGAAAACCACCACACCGGTCCTAAAATTCACTTCCTCCATCCGTTTTCTGTACTCTGCTCCAGGTTTGATGAGTATAACTTTCTAAACATGTCATTTATTTTTATTTTTATTTTAGTCTAAATGTCCCTTCAAAAATACCAGGGGAAAATATTTTTAGCTTAGCTAAGAAAACAAACATGTTGAAATGACACCCAAAATGTTCAGAAAGAATTGGTGTTTCTAGTGTATTTTAACAGTGAGCCCAAATGATACATGTTGAAACAGAATTTTTCTTCATCTTAGGTGTGTTAATTTCTTCAAGAAATAAAACAGAGAACAATTGAATCCAACTTTTATATCGGAGCTAAATGTTTGTTGTCTTAAAAGATAATTTCAAGGTAGACACTCTGCTGCCTGTTTCCCCAAGTTTTTAATTGCTGTTTATGGACATCCTGGGCAGAGCCAGTGGAAATGCCAATAACGGTGCAAACGAGGCAAAAGATGGGAAGAAGAGTAGTTTTGAGCTCAGCACCACGCATGCACCATAAAGAGACTGTTCTGCCTTCATGACCTCCTGGAAGGCTTTGGTAGAGTTGACAGCTTAGGATTCATCAGGTTCCATTTTGATCCTTACTCTGAGAGCATAACTTGGTTCTGTACAGATCCAAGGGGTGAAAATGATTCTCTTTTGACTCAAAAATATGATCCATTTCACCAGCTCGTCAGGGCCAAGCAGTCTCAGCATCTGTAATGTCTGCATTGTTCCTGTTCCATAAACAGATGAGTGGGGACCAATAGTAATGAATGAGTGGGTAACACTGCGTGAGTGAGTAAGTGAAAGAACAAATAAAGTAACTACCCAGTCAGGCGCTCCATCTGGCTTCAGAACTGTTCATTGAGATTGCGTTTCATTCGCTGGGTCTTTAACTACATAGACCTTGACTCAGCTCAGCGCTCTGCCTTCTTGGGGTCATGGGAAGAATCTGAGTCTTGGATGCCTTAGCCCAGCTACAGGTCAAAGTTGAAATCTCTGTTCTATTCATTATATGTATTATCTTCATCTCCTAGAACTTGAAGCATGTTTATCATATATATTTGGCTAGCTTTCTTCCAGATGGTTCTCCAGTTTCATTTTACCGATTGCATTGTGTAGCTCTTTTGTGAATGCACTTAACTAGACTTGTACGAGAATAAATGACATTATCGATCTGTTGGTCGTTGTCAGTAACTTCCTTCTCATCTCATGATTACTAGTGCTTTTCTCTCGCAAGCCTTCTGAACCCTGCTGGGCCCCCAGTTGCTAAGCATTTTCACTGTACTTTGTCTAACTTTATCAGGATCTTCTAACCTCCCTAACCCAGGCAGTGAAGTGGACTCATTCACACTGGGCTTGTAGAATTACAAGATGGACACTATGAAATGTATCGGTGGGCTATTTAAATCCTTTCCCTTCCTAAAAGGTTACAAGGCCAGATTTCTGAAATTAAGGGTTTTTGTTTTTAAACCCATTAGGCCAACATGGGGACTAAAACTTGAAAATTGCACATTAGATCATTGGCAGGGTGGTGGATTCACATCACACACGTGGCTATGGATTGGGGAGCAAAACATGGATTTTAGACTTATACAAAAAAGCTCACTTTGCATTCAGAATAGAAGAAAACATCGATTGTAACAGAGAGAAAAATCCCACAGAAACTCAGTCTATGCTATTTGATTGACATTATCTCAAAGATAAATTAACCCTTGCTCAAAAGTTCTCAAAAAAAGTCTATTTACCAAGAATACCTAATGAAAGGGTTGTTCCTTTTGACCCTTAAGTTTTTGAAGAAGGCACCTGATTGGTATATTTCCCTTTGTCCCGATGCCCAGCCAACCGCCAGCAGCAACGCAGTGACCTCTGGTGACAAGCCTGGTTGATTCCAGACCCACTTTTCACATTATCACTTGTACGTGTGTCTCCTTACGTGCAAAAGAGAAGTACACGTGGATGAAAGTTTCAGAGGCTGCAGGCAGCCCCAAGATTTGAAAACTCACCTATAAAGAGGGGATGTGAGGGGAGACTTGTAGGACAATGAAGCAGGGAGAAAGAACCCCCAGATGGGACCCAGTTTACCGTCCTGTGTCAGACTACGACTCTAATCTTAGCGTACAAGGTGAGGGTTCCCCCTGACCTTGGGCTGGGCCCTGGGCCTTTTCTCCCTGAACACCAGGGATGGCAAAGAGGAAGCCAAGTGTGTTGCCACAGAGTTCTGCAAGGCTAGGTCAAAGGTGGAAAACAACGGATCAAAATAGAAGTAGGGCCCAGCTACTACTTACTACTTCTGGGTAGCAATTAATACCCTGCTTATTACATACCAGGCACCATTTCAAGCTCTTTGCTGTATTATTGTATCTCCTTTAAAACCAGGTTCTGGAACTTCTGTGGTGGTCCAGTGGTTGAGACTTTGCCTTCCAATGCAGGGGGATAAGGGTTCAATCCCTGGCTGGGGAGCTGGGATCCCACATGCCTCGTGGCCAAGAAGCCAAAATGTAGAACAGAGGCAGTGTTGTAACAAATTCAATAAACACTTTGAAGACATGGTCCACATTAAAAGAAAAAATCTTGAAAAAAAACAAGTTCCTGAGTGCTGCCCCATCTGCTAGCTGTTGATTAGCTCCATGATTTATTCATTCATACAGCACGTATGATGTGCCAGGCCCACACCGCTTTAAGCATATTACATGTAACGACTCATTTAATCCTCACAAGAACGTCGTGAGGCAGTACTGTCACTAATCCCACTTTACAGATGAACAGACTGAGGCCCAGAGGCACTTTTAGCACCTTGCCCAAGATCATGCCGTAGGAAGGCGCCGAGCTGTGACGACACCTGTGTCGTGCTCTCAGCCACCACGACAGGCTTCTTCTCAGGTTCTGATACTCACTGATTATAATTATAGTCTGGCTGTTGGTTATATGAGTTTGGTCATTGTAATCACAAAGAAAACATTGAAAAATATAAAATGATGTAAACAGATAACCTCTGCTGTCCTCAAAAGATCAAATTTTAGTTAGGGTTAAAATTACTTTGATGATATTCATTGATATCTAGGACTTTAAGGATGGCTCAGTGGTAAAGAACCCGCCTTCCAGTGCAGAAGATGTGGTTCGATTTGGGTCACCTGTGTCATGGGAGGAAGAGAGTGGGGGTCCGAAAATCTGAATCTGAATCTGAATTTGAATCTCATCTTTACCATGAACTAGTGGATTGGTCCAGGGCACTTCTTTTTTTTTTTTTTAAGTTGAAGTATAGTTGCTTTAGGGGCTTCCCTGGTGGCTCAGTCAGTAAAGAACCCACCTGAAATGCAGGAGACCGCTTGCAGCACGGGAGACTCGGGTTCGATCCCTGGGTTGGGAAGATCCCCTGGAGAAGGAAATGGCAAAACCCACTCCAGTGTTCTTGCTTGGAGAATTCAATGCAGAGAGGAGCCTGGTGGGCTACAGTCCATGGGGTTGCAAAAGAGTCAGACATGACTTAGAGACTAAACCACAATGACAACAGTTGGTATCTATCTGTAAACCAAAAGGCGATTCTTTGTCTGCATTTAATGGAGAAAGCAGACCCTGGGGTGCTTGACGACTCAAAGAAGCCCCCCGTGGAATCGGTTGGGGCATGCCTGTCACGAGCATTATCAGGTGCCCAGAGACCTGCCCCTTGGCAGGATCTAAGGATCAGGAGCGGGAGTCTCTCCAAGACTGTAAACCAGAGCTTCAGAACCAGAGGCTATGATTCAGTGCCGTTGGACCAATAAGCAGCTCTAATCAAAAACAGTTAAGCCCCCAGAATAAAGACTCAAGACCACTGAGGCAGAGACTTACCTGAGGTGGTCCAGTGGTTAAGATTCTGCTTTCTAATGCAGGGATTCGGGGTCAATCCCTGGTATGGGAATTAAAGCCCCACATGCTGAGGGGTATGGCAAAAAAAAAGGCCACGGGCTGCCAGCATGCAGGGTGCCATGTTATTTGTGTTCGGCTGTTGCGGGCGGCCCGTCCCTTGGGTTTGGATATAGCAGAGAAAGTGCAGTAACCACTGGTCAGCTATGCTTCTAGATGCTTCCCTCCAGGTTCCTTTCTTCTTCCCACGGAAGATGTGCAGACCACCTAAAAAGCCCTGCCATTCCAGGAAGACTTTATACTTAACAGAAGATAAGGGAACCTGTAGAAATTTATGCTACAGAGGCCAAATTAATTTACCAGTGAGCAGAGCAGTCTCCTTTTCCTTCCAGCTGGAAACAGATCAGAAGCTTCAAGGCATTAGAAAATGCAAGCTACATAACAAAATTCTGAGTCCAAGCATCTCATGGAGTTTTGGCTCTTGATGTTAACGATGAAGGATTGTAACCCAGGTGTGACTCTCAGTGCAGAGTTGGCAGTCTTTATTAGAACGGCAGCCAGCTGCAACAGTGACCTCTAAGAATATGGAAATAGACCGTCCAGGGCCACCATGTTTCAGCTCAGCGTTTGACATGGGCAGCTCGTCCCAGTACTGAAAGGGTAGCAGCCGCCTGTGGTCCAAGGACACTTAGGGGCTCTTAGCAGCGAAGGACACGGGGATGTACAGGAGCCCTTGAAGAGCCCTCTAGTCGGCACAGCTGCCTCTAGGCAGGACCATCTCACCACTTCAGACAAATGAGAAGCATCCTGACAACAGACCTCCAGAGGAGGGACTCCAGGGAGACAGTGCAGGACAGGGAAGCCTGACACGCTGGGGTCCATGGGGTCGAGAAAAGGCAGACATGACTGAGCAACTGCAACGAACAAGGGAGGAGCTCCAAGCTCATTCATCAGCTTGCACTCTAGCAAAGCGGTCTTGGGTAGCTAGGCTGTTCCTGCAGCAAGGACAGGAATCTATCCTAGAAAGTTACACGACTTAAAAATGTTACAGATGGGTGGATGGATGGATACAGATAGATGATGGATGGAGAAAGAGAGAGAGGTAAATAAAAAGATGATGGAGAAAGGTAGAGAGGGAGAGACAGACCGAAAGGGTGAGAATAGGTGACTGTGAGGGACGGTCAAAGCCCTAGCAACAAGACACTTAAGAAGTATTTATTAAAGAATTATTTGCCAGTGAATCCACCAAAACCCGTGCAAAACAGATGCCCGCTTTTGTCATGTTCCTGACGCACTGCCCACAGGCCTCTGATGTAGCACCTTATCATGTTGCAGCATTAGGATTTGGTAGCTGACGGTCTGCTGGCTGGAGTGTGAGCTCCTATCTTATTCTTGTCTGCAGTCTTAGCATCTAGCCCAGTGTCTGGTTCCATGGAAGGAAGGAAGGAAAAAAGAAAAGAGGGAGGGAAGTGGGTCAACCGAGATGATGAATAAAGGTCTGTCTTTAAAGGAGCGGATCACTCCTGATGTGGCAGTCTTCAGTGTCTTCCTGCCCAGACCTCACCCGTCTAATGTCCGCTCCCCCTCCGTCAGTGGTGAGCTGTCACCCTCAAAGTCACCATGATCATGTATGATCGCCTGGCGTTGGACGGGTTTGTTGATACTTACCCCCATTTAATACCTTTCTAAGGAATGCTGATTCACTGGGAGGCTGTTTGTCGTGAAATAATCTCCCCGCTGTGTTTCGCTAGAGTTCATTGTGTGTGTGTACCTTCCGTAGCTCCGTGGTGTGGTCTCAGCCAGCGAGAGCTGGCGTGACGCCTGGTGAGGTGTGCTCTCGGCCCGCGGTCCTGAGCAAACCTTACACAGATGTCCTCGGGCAGCGCGCTTTTGCTCGTTGAGCGTGTTCTATGTCCTCTGACACGCTGCCCTTGACACACACGGCTGACGAAAGTCATGGGAGTGAAGGTCCCAGCTCCAAACGCCGCTGTGGGAAGTCAGGGGAGAGGCCGCGGAGTCCAGCCGGCACTTGAGGTCTGCTGGCGGGACCCGGGACCTGGAGAACCGGGCGCCTCCAGTGCCGTGGAGGGAGTGGGGGCATCGGGGCTGGGGGGGCCTGGAGGCATCCTTGGAGGGCAGGGAGGGGCCAATGCAGTGCTGGGGCCTTCCGGGTGGCCCGCCTGGCCAGGGTCGTGTTGCCGAGCCCCCAGGAAACGATCACGCGGCCTGTGGCCCTCCCAGGGCCCCCGGCCGCTGACCTGGCGGGAGTGACACCCTTCTGCCCGCATCCAAGCCCTCGCATCTTTCCAGGCTCAGCCTAAGGCTGATTTGGCCAGGTTTCTCCTCCTCCACAGAAGCTCCTTCTCCTTCCCTTGGAGCCCTCTCTCGGGCAGCCCCTGCAGCCCTTGGACCCTGAGACGTCTCCCCGGGGCCTCGTACTGGGCAGCCCCTGAAGCCCCGAGCAGCTGCCACGCTCACAGCCCCTCCCAGGGAGCGTGGCCCGCAGCGACTTCTCGCACCGAGGGCTTGGGCCTCGTGGGCCTGCACCCTGGCCCTCACTGATGCTGGGTTAGGGCCCGCAGTGTAACAGAGGGTGCCGCACTTGCTCTGCAGGAGACAGCGCAGCTTGGCAAGAGGCCTGGCACAAGCCCCCTGCCTGTCCGGGGCACTTCTGTGTGTTCACACTCACGTGATATACTGTTTTTTTCATGCCAAATGGTACAAAAAGGAAAATTCAAGTGGTCCGTAATTTCGCCACCCAGATTATTCATCATGTTAAAAGGGCAAAAAAATATCAGTTGTTTTATTCACATGCTGTATTTTGTTCATGTGTACCTTAGTTTTTAGACTGTTGCTATTCATAGATCATTACCTCTGTTTCAGAGATTAGTAACTCTTTAAGTTTTAAAAATCACGTTTCATACGTAAATCCCCAGTTTTTAACTGGTTTTATTTCAGTTGGGAACAGCATTATAAAGATTACAAAGAACAGTTAAATTCCCAGGTTATCTAGAAAGGACTATTCAACTCAAAATGTATCTTTCCCATAATAAACACTGTGGGCACACTGGTTTATGACGATGATTGATTCAGTTAGACCTTCCCTGGGAGTCATCTGTGTTCTGTAACCTTGTCATATAGTGTGATCGTTATCTGCACTTTCCCTGGGGCTGAAGTCTTTTCTATTCCTTTGCTAGACCCAAAGGTCCTCTAGTCCAGCGTCTCACCTAATCCTGCCTTTCTCCCCCTGTTGCAATTCCCTTCTCCAGGGGGTCTTTCCAACCCAGGGATCGATTCTGTGGCTCCCACACTGCAGGCAGATTCTTTACCATCTGAGCCACCACGGAAGCCTGTACCTGGCTCTTGGCATTCTGTAAATGTTTGTCGAGCAGGTGCACATGAAACACACCTAGCCTGATGCCTTTGCCCAAGAAGTATATTATTCCCATGGATTCTTTTCAGCTTGTGAGCCCACAAGGACGAGCGAGATGGGATCAGAAGGGTCTCCTGCGTTACTGAGACTGAGAACCCGGCCACTGGGCAGGGCAGTGGAGATGGGGGACCAGTCGGCCGAGGCTGTAGGAGGGATGAACGCAGGAGGTTCTTGAGGGCTCCCAGGCCCGAGAGGTCTGAGGCTTGGGGCCGGGGAGATGGGGATAAAACTGTCCCAGAACAACGAAGACGGAGCCAGAGACAGAAAAAGTGACAGCGATGAGTCCAGGGAGAGGGACAGAGAAACACACAGACAGAATCATAGCAAATACATTCATCTGAACGAGACGGCTTCTGCCAGTGCTGGCCGGCCCCGAACGCCTGTCTCCTCCTCCGGGTTGTAAATCCCTCGCGAGCAGGGCTCACGGCTTGTTCACCTGGGGGTGCTCAGGGCCGAGAGGGGGCCTGGCACACAGCAGCTCCCGGGAACGGTTTAGAACCTGAACTGAGTTGATAAAGGAGGATTTCGCCACCTGTTTTGACAGCATATCCAGGGCTCCCGTGGTTTCCATCGCCTGGAATATTATGAAGCTCTCTCCTTAAATCTAACTGTACTTTCCTGATACAGTTTAAGTCCATTTCCTCTCAAATGGCTTACAATGCACAGGATGATTTTTCAGCCATCCGGGAAGAAGGAATACTGTGTATAAAGCCTGGATTCAATAAAACCAGATTTTTTAAAAAATAGCTCTTAGCATCTTCTACTACAGACACTGGTCTGGGCAGGGCTTTTTATTTTATTGAATCCAGCTGAATAGCTTGACTACATTAATAATGGGGCTTCATTTCCAACCACTGGCTCACAGTCTTTTCCCCTAAAAGCCTTATGGTACTTAAGCAACTGCTAATACATGAATAATTGCTGGTGGCATCATTTCCTGCCATGATTTGACCACCAGGATGAGGTTTTTCTTCTTGTACCTAATCTGGTGTTCTCAAGCAGGCCATGTGTGGGCCTGCAAGATCATACTGCAAATACAGTAAACAGATCTAACTGCAGCTATGATTTGGGTTGTATTAGGTTTCTTTATGTGGAGAAATTAAGGATTTGAGGGAGATTCTGATGGGTGGATAGTACACTGAAGGGATGCTCCCTCAAGGTGGCCCAGAGGTTTGAACCTAGTATTTCTGCTGAGCATGGTCAGAGCCGTTCTGCAGGGTCCCTGGAAGGACTGGCAGATTTTACCCCACTTACTTTAAAGATGCTCTTTTGCTCTTTCAGGACTTCCCTGGTGGCCCAGTGGTTAAGACTCTGCCTCGCAACGCAGGAGACTTGGATTTGATCCCTGGTTGGGAACCAAGTGGGTGTGTGTGTGTGTTCAGTCACTCAGTCCTGTCCGACTCTTCACGACCCCGCAGACTGCAGCCCGCCAGACGCCTCTGTCCATGGGATTCTTCAGGCAGGAATACTGGAGTGGATTGCCATTTCCTTCTCCAGGGGAATCTTCCTGACCCAGGGATCACACCAGCGTCTCTTACGTCTCTTGCATCGGTAGGCAGATTCTTTACCACTAGCAACACCTGGGCCTCCCTGCTGGCTCAGCTGGTAAAGAATCCGCCTGCAATGCGGAAGACCCGGGTTCAATCCCTGGGTTGGGAAGATCCCTTGGAGAAGGGAAAGGCAACCCACTCCAGTGTTCTAGCCTAGAGAATTACATGGACTGTATAGCCCATGGGGTCTCAAAGAATTGGATACGACTGAGTGACTTTCACTTACTTTTGGGAACTAAGAGGGGCTTCCCTGGTGGCTCAGGGGTAAAGAATCCACCTGCAATGCAGGAGACCTGGGTTCAACCCCTGGGTCAGGAAGATCCCCTGGAGAAAGGAATGGCAACCCACTTGCCTGGAGAATTCCATGGACAGAGGAGCCTGGTGTCCATGGGGTGTCCAAGGAGCCTGGTGTCCAAGGGATCAGAAAGAGTCGAGCATGACTGAGTGACTAACACTTTCACTTTCTCTTTCTTGGGAACTAATATCCCACGTGCTGCAGAGCAGCCAAACCTGCATGCCACAACTAGAGAGTCCATGCCCGGAATGAAGGACCCTGACACAGCCAAATAAATAAAAAATAAACATGCAAAGAGATGCTATTTATTCAGCTCCCATAGAACCATGCTTCTTTTTAAAAAAAAGTTTCCCTGCAGGATGATACTTAACCATCACTTGAGTGATATTTTTTAGTATACCTAACTGGGGCAAGATACCCGAGTAGAAGACAGATACCTAAAACATAGTTGTTAATGGGAATACAGCATAGCACCTAGGAGCGCAGCTTGGAGCCTCATGACCTGAGCTTGGATCAGCACTTTCTCAACATGTGGCTTTATAGGAGTTACCTATTCTGCCTCGGTCTTCTCCTGTGAGAAGTGGGGTTGTTAACAGTATCTACTGCATCCAGATAAATTGATGTTTGCTGAATGCTTAGATCCATGCTTGATCACAGAGCTCTGAAATACCTGTTATGACTTACGTTTGTCGTTTTGTTGAAAACTCAGGGCATTTGTTCCTCTCCACATGGCCCCCACTTAGGATGCATAGTGAAGCTGATCTCCCACCTCACATACAATACTTTTTTGGCCAAAATAAAGTATTTCTTTTAACTGGGAACTTTGTGTGCCCATTGCAGTGGGGCTCAGTACTGTGGGGATAAAAGGGAACAAAAAGCAGGATGCCCCCCTCAAAGACTGCAGTCCAGCTGGACAAACGTGACTATCGCGCTTCAAGTGGAACCAGAGGGCAGACAGGTGACGCGTGGGAGGCCTTCCAGAGATGGAGGCGCTTAACGCAGCCGGCCTGGATGGCCAGACCAGGCTCCTGGAAGGATGATCTGAGTTTGGGAACAGGGTGCAGACTTGCGGGATGGAGGTAGTAAGGTGATAGTGAGTTGGGAGGTGGAGGCGGGGATAGCGTGTTGGGGGGCTCGGAGGGGGTGGGTGGGAATCTGGGGGGACCAGCTCAGCTCAGTGGAGAAGCAGCGAGGGCAGGCCCAGGCCGAGGGCAAATTGCAGGGTGAGCGCAGGTGGCACCGGGAAGTCAAGGGAGAGAGGCCCGACTATGGAGGTCTTCACAGAGCAGGCAAATGAGTGTTTAGACTTGGTTGACTAGAAAAAAGGAAGAAAGAGCTCTCTGCCGGCTCTCTGCGAGCTTGGCTGCTATGTCTCCCGAGGCCCTTCCCGCCACAGCAGCATCCCCACACCGGGCCCTGCGCGTCCTCCAGTGACGGCCAAGCTAGAGGCATTAGGCTTTTCCCCCTACATGAGTTACCAACCACCACAGACCCCAGGAACGCTTTTCTGTTTTAGGAAAGGCCATGGTGGCTTGATGGAGGTGGTGAGGCTGCTGTCTCTACCTCTTTACGTCTGAAATCTCTACTAGGACGCAGAGAGACAGGGTGGTGTTTGCTCAGGTGCATGCTCGTCGTCCTGCAGCTTCCTGGGTTTTGCTCAGAGCTCCGTGATCATCTGCTCACGCGAAGGAGGTTTACGGGCCCGTCTGCCCGGCTCTTGCCTTCTCTGGTCTGGTCTTTGCCGTTTCTGGAAGCCGTGTTTTCTTTCCTCCTCGTGGGCCCATTCCAGCCTTGAGTGAGGAGCAGGCGGTCCCCGGCAGCTCATCTGTATCATCGCTCACTGCCTGTGAAGTGGAGGGAAATAAACAGCACATGGGAGGGGGAGTCTGTGTTCTAAGAACTGCTTTGGTTTACACATCTATAGATACACTCACCCAGCACCGCAGGTCACATGGCCTGGCTGGTGAAGCTGAGCATGAGTCACTTGTAAATTAGTCATAGAGAAAGAAATATGTTTCTAAAAGCCAAGCACCGTTGGCTTACACATGAAGCCGGGGGAGTGAACAGGCAGCCTCATAAAGCACTCAGGCCTCCCGTGACAGCTGGCGTGCATGGCGCATCTGGTGGGAAGAGTGAGTCTCCGGGCCCGAGAGCCCTTTACCGTGCGCTGGAGCTGCAGCTGAGCGTCTGGGCCAGTGGGAACCCCCACATTGGAGCAGGGGGTGCTTGGGATCGGTTCCACCTTTAGCCAGTCTTTCTCGTACAGTCTCACTTTGGCACAACAACTTTTCTATTTATTTTTTAAGATTTTTGTTGTTGTTGTCATTGTGCACCATTTTTAACGTCTTTATTGAACTGGTTACAATATTCTTCTGTTCTATGTTTTGGTTTTTTGGCTTTGAGGCACGTGGTCTCTCTGACCAGGGATGGAACCCCCACCCCTTGCGCTGGAAGGTGAAGTCTTAATCCCTGGACCACCAGGGAAGTCCCGAGAATGCATATATACACACATATGGATTGGAGGATGAGTACTCTACGATGCTGTGACGGCCTCTGCTGCACATCAGTGTGAATTGGCCATGGGCACACCCGTGACCCTCCCAGCTCCCCCACCCCGTCCCTCCAGACTGTCACCTAGCACCAGGGAGAACTCTTGACTGAGGCCTTTAGTAACATAGTCAGATGGTGGAGACTAACCATCTGAGCCTGAAACATGGAGAAGTGTGTCGGTTGGACAAGAGGTCAGGTCGGGAGGGGCCAAGGAGAGGAGGCCTGGAGTGTCATGGAGCGCAGGAACCTCAGCGGAGCTGGGAAGGAGAAGGAATCCCACCCCAAGCAAGGTGGGAAACCATCTGAGCAAACAGAGCACTCCGGGGACAAAGGCTGCCCCTTCACTGGATCCACTGGGAGCCTCAACTTTTTTGACACACGCAAAAAATAGAGAAGACAAGGAACAATCACCAAGGGAGGCCAAGGCACTGCTTACTAAATTAGCCCAAAGGAGGGATTTCACCAAATGCAAATTGAACAAAGAACAATATGTGTGACTCAAAATATCCGTTATGCTCTTAATGTGAGAGGGTGTGAGGCAGGGAAGTGACCTTTGAAAGGTTTTAACGTTGTAAACTTTTGTAACCACATTGTTTTGATTGCTGGAAGATTTAAGAAAGGATTACCTCGGGGTACCATTTTGGAAAAGTGATTTAGAAGAAAAAAAAAAAAACCTGCTTTCTACATAGTATGTTGGGACTTTTTTCACTCTGTTTTTGCTTTGAAGACGTCCGATTCAAATGTCCATGAAGCGGCTCCGCCCTTCATGTGAAACGAGGCTAGAGGTGCGGCTCCTGCTTCGTCTGGTCTTCTGCCCCGGCCTGTCTGCCAGAATTCGGGTTCAGTGGGTCGGGGCACCCCTACATGCTCCCCGAAGGAAGTGCCTTTGGCACTGTTTCCCCTCCCAGCCCCACCCCTGCCCCTGCCAGTGGGGCTAAATCCTTGCAAAATAGAGTCTCTGTCCCTCACCCTGAATTGGTGACTCCGGGCCAGACATTCCCCTGAAGGTCTCCTCAGAAGTTTGGGAAACAGGAAATGTGAAGAAAATGTCTAATGTGCCCGGTCATGTGAACTCCTCTTTCGATGTTGCAATAGAATTTTGGAAAAGAGTGCTCAGTCTTGGTTGCACCCTCCTCGTCAGAGCGAGCCTCTGCTCCTTTGAGAATATGGTCAATTTGACTATCCCGCCTCAACTTCCCTCTTTCTAAACATGTTAGCCCCAATGCCTGAAGAACAGAACCAGAAAAGAAACATTCTGGGCCTTCAGTGGCATGGTCAGATTGCCAGCAGGGCTGCTGAGAGGGGCCCATGTGCTTGTTGTCCCTGAAAAGTCCCTTGGCATCTCTTAGAAACGCCCATCCCTGCCAGCGTGTCCGTGCAGGCTCACCTCGCATCTCCGGAACCTTCACAACCTATGTTTGCAATAAATGATTGATGACGAGGCTGGCTTCCCACGCATTTGGCTCTGATCATCTCCACACTGAAACATTCAGATGCAAATAATTTTCAAACTAAATGGCTTCAAGGGATCTTTCCGGGAGGATGGAAAAGCATCCATATCTTCAGAGGGGAGTGGCTTCCCCAGGCATTCGCTTTTAGTCCAGATTCATCCAACTGTACACACACACAAATGTTCTATAGGTAAATTATACCTTCAGGAGAATGTTTAAGATTAATAAAGTGGCTTGAGTGTGGAAAAAATAAAAAGTGGACATGATATAAATGACTCCACTGAAAGGGATTTCAAAAACATTAAGAGCTGGCCAGTAGGAACTAAGAAATATATGTGGGCAGTCTCCCCACCCCACCCCCCCATACGGGAAATCTTTGCAAGGTGAGCAGATTCAGCCCCGCTTGTAGAAACTACAGCTGGTTATGTGCATGCGTCTGTGTTTTCATATGTGGTTTGTTATCTTGATGTCCATTTTTGTTTGGCTTATTTCCCTATTCAATTGGATTTTTTTCTCCTATTTCCTGACACCCCCACGGTACCAGATATCCCAGGCCTTATGAAAAGCAAATGCCCAATAAATGTCCCCTCATCCCCTGGGATGGTGTCCTTCCCCACGCTCTGGAACATTCTACTGAAATTAGCCAGTGCATGTTGGCCTCCAATGCTTGTGTAAAAATGGAAAGTGAAAGGAGAAACATATACACTTGCACTAGTTTTCAGAAAATTCCCAGCTATGTCAGTTTCTAAAAAAAAAAAAAGAAGAAGAATCCATTTCAGAACTTTTACTTGGGGAAAACTATTTTTGCCCCACAAGAAAAATAAAACATGTGCTCAGTAAGTAGTGATATTTATTTAAAAGTAAGAAAACAGTGTTCAAGACTCTGAATGAATGTGGGTGAGGGGGCAAAGCGTCCCTTTGCTTTCTGTCTCTCTTCCCTCCTCTTCATGGCTGCTCAGAAGAACAGGTGTGGAAATTCCCGCCAAGTGTCAGCTCTGTCGGTTTACACGTTTGTATACGGAGTTTCATGTTTTTTTTTTCCTTCTGACAAGTCAGTCTTTTTGTCATCATCTCATCTTGAAACTAGAGAGGAAGGGAATGGAAGAGCGAATTGCTAATATGAGAGGCTTCTGGAAATTCCCCTTTTATGGTACATGAGTCTTTCTTAAGAATAGTTCTCTTTCAGTTGTGTTTTTGTGATTTCGGTGAAAATCACTTGCCCAGCCCTACCTCTGTTTTGTTTAAGTCTGACTTGATCCCAGCTCTCTTTAGTTTATTTTTCTCAGCTCTCTTTAGAATCAGGGGCTGGAGAAGGCGGGGCAGAGGATAACTTGATTTTCACTGCTTGGGAGAAAAGAACCCAACTGAGATACTTAAAAACAAAAAAGATCATCTGAGTATAAATCTATCTTCACGTGATTTTGGACAATGGGTTCACCCAATATCTTATAACCTGAATGATCTCACGTGAACTGAATGACTCACGACTGCCCGGATGGTGATGAGCAGCTTTATAAAACACCCCTGGCATCTTGCGTGTTAATGGAGACTGATTGGTTTCAGTTACAACCTGGTTGAAGGGAAGCTGACCGACCTGTTTCCAAGTCAGTACAATACCAGGTGATTCACAAGCAAAAAAGCTTTTTTCCCACACCGCTTCGGAGGATGTCTTCTTGAAGATGGATGTAGGTCTTGGACCCTGGGGCTGGAACAGGCTGACGGCCGGTGTGCCTGCAGGTAGAAGGGCCCCTGGAGGGAACAACAGATCTCACTGTCCCCGGAGTGGCTGGCAGACCGCTTGGGGGGCTTGGAGGGCCCAGGCGGCTAGCGGACTGAGGCTGGAATGTAGGAGAGTGTGTGACAGCTGGTCCCAAGGCCTGGGCTACCGGGAATATGCTAATTAGTGAGATGCCCGTGAGGGCCGGGTCAGCGGGCGGCCAGGTAAACAGTCTCAGGTTATTTCTGCGTTGGCAGAGGGAGGCAGTGGCCAAGCGCCTTCTGTCCAGTTGTTCTTGGCAGTTACTCATTAATTGCACCTCAAGGCACCACTAGGGCAGACTAGAAAAACGCTCCTCCAGGAATCCTCTGCCCTCCTCACCCCCCAGCGTCCACGTGACCCACTCCTGCAGCGTGGAAACTAGGGGCACCTCTACCTGGGCGCCTTTCTGAGAACAGCTAGCCTCCCAGGGCCCTGGGGGGCCACAGCCCGCTCCCACCCCAGTCCCAGGACCCCTGGACTCTAGGCCAGGTGAGGTGAGACCTGGTCGGAGCTTTTCTTATGAAATCTCTTGACCTCTGAGTTTCTTTTTCCTGCTACGTTGAGCCCCAAATATGTTTGTTTTCTTTCTAATTTTGGCTTTTGAAAGAAAAAAAGAATGGGTACAGTGTAAAAGTTTTCTCATATCCAGATTGGAAATTCCCTGCTCACCCTGAAACCAGGCAGGTGCAGTTTGTCTCTCTGTCAATAAACAGTGTGACCTTGGCCTGGACAACCTCTGGTGGCCACGGCGGGCCCCAGGCCCATCTCAGGGTTCGAGAAGAGCCAAGCTGCCCTGCGTCAGAAGCTGGGCCTGCCTCTTGCTCTTCTTCTTTTTTTTTCTTTTTGATCTTCTGATAGAGACCACATAGTGTTCTCTTCACGGTATTTTGATGACATATGACGTATAAACACAGGTGTGACCTTTACGCTGTACACGGTGTTACCATTATAATGAGTGAGAGAAGATACTGTCAGCTGAGTTCAAGGTGAAAGCCGGAAGCAGCCAATACTAATTTTCACTGAAAACAGCGTCGCAGAGCCAGGCGTGGGAGCCCCTCTGGGGGCTCAGTTCAGCTGCCTCTTGTGTTGTTTTATGGACCAACCCCAGATGAAGGGTTTCCATGGGATGTGCCACCTCTCACGGTCCAGACGTACTGGGTGACACTCACTCTGAGGGCCCCTTGTCCCCTGGGGCCACCCTCCACATCATGAGGTGTCTGGTCCTGCCGTCCATGCTGGCTGACATTTCACTTCTCTGGGACTCCCGTTTTCTTGCTTCCTTTGTCTTCTTCCTAACCCCAATTGAGGACTTGGTTCCTTGCGGGGGGGAAACCGTCAGAGCCACAATTAATGTAATTGTTTATTTGTATGAAGGCTTTATTTATTAACAGCTTCAGGACTGTCCACGTGACAGAGTGTGGCCTCCGGCTTGGGCTCACATGAGTCGCCACTGTGTCTTTTTCTCACCAAGCAGCCAGCACAGGGGAGAGAAAATGGAGGAGAAGACGGCCGGCTGACCATCGCGATTTGCTCCTCCAGCCCCGAGCTGCCTCTGGGCAAGCGCTCTGACCAGCGTCCCTGGTTGTCCAAGACGTGGGGAGGTTAGGACTGCAGGCGAAGAGCCCCTCCGGGTTCCGAAATCCACGGGTTGGCAGTTCCTGAGCAGAACAGGAGAGGGCCTCCCAGGCCTTGTTTCTCTTCCTGGAGGTTCAGGTGGACGGGTCGTGGACGGGGGCAACCTTGCAGTGTCAGGTCGGCGAGGTGCAGGGGGACTCCCAGCCTGGCGTCTGGGGGAGCCCCTGGGGCTGGACGGCAGGGCTTCCCGGAGGGCGAGCCTGCCTCCCAGGGCCCAGTGTCAAGGTCGGCCGGTGTCTCTGTTGTCCCCAGGAAGCTGGGGCTTCTCCTGGAGTCTAGCGCGTGGAGGCCAGGGGCTCTGCTGGAAATCCTGAGATGGCCGTCTCAGCACAGGTTTACTTGCAGTGGTCCACACCGGTGGCCCAGTCTGGGCTGAAAGCTCTGAAAGCGCTGGGCTGCTGTGAATGGAAAAGTCACTTGCCGTCCCCTCAGCCCGAGGAGCGAGCCCTCTGCTGCCCACGGGCCTTGCCGTCCACTCTTCGTCCTCCCCTCCGTCTGCAGCCGCCCCCCAGCAAACTGCATGAATGTTCACTGAGGCGTCCAGGGCAACAGGCTTCTGGGCCAGCTCGGGGAGGCCCGCGGGCAGGCGGGGCAGGAGAACCGGAGGCCAGGCCGTGCTCTGCGCCCTCTCTGGGTCCCATCGGTGGTCCACACCTGGGAGACCCCCGGTGGTGACCTCCGACCTGAGAGAGAAAGGCGGGGCGCGGGGGGCTTGTGGGCAGAAAAGAGAGGCTCTGACGAGCTCTCCAGGGACGGAAAGGAGGAGAGGGCTCCGCGGGCCCCAGCGGGCGTCCCGCCCGGCCGCCCTCTGCTCTCCTCCGCGCCGACAGGAGGCAGTAGAGGCGGAGCCGCCTCTGGACCGGGCCCCCCAGCTGCCGCCCGCCCGCGCCGGGCCCCTCTCCCCGCCGCGCCCCTCGCCTCAGCCCGCAGGCCCGCCCGCTCCACGCTCCGCCGCCCGCGCCAGCCTGGCTGTGTGTGGCTTCCTGACCCATCTGATACCATCAGCCTCGTGGGCGGCTTCTCAGCCTCTCCGGTGAGGGCGCCTCGCCGCTTCAGGCGGAGCGTCGGTCCCTCGAGGCGGGAGCCCTGCTCGGCCCCGTGGCCCCAGGGCCCGGTTCAGCCCTCTCGGTGGGTGGAGAGGCCTGCCCTCCGCGCCCCGTCCGAGGGGCCCGCTGGGGAAAGTCCTCTCAAGGCTGCTCTCACTCCAGCCGTGGGAGCCAGTGGCGCCATGCCCCCGTCTCTGTGGTTGAATATACTGGGGCCCAGAGGGATCGGACATCTTAGGCAGAGTCAGAGCTACGACGTCCTAGACTCGGAAATCCCTCTCAGCGCTCTGGACTCGACCGCACACCACGCGGGCCCCGCGCCAGACAGCCCTGAGGTTCTTGGTGTGTCGAGAGTCCATCTGCCGGGAGCATGGCACAGTCTTTATGGATTGAGGTGTTTCAGTTGTCTTGATTCCAATTTATTTATTTATTCATCCCACAAATCCTTTCACAGCTTTTACCCGGTGCCAGGCACCGTCAGAACCTGGTGAATGAGGTGAATGAGATGCAGGCCCTGCCCTTGGAGAGGGGAGGCACTTGGGGGCTCACCAGGGAGCCGTGATGGGCAGGATGAAAAGTGGGCATGGTGCGAGGTGGTGGGGCTTGGTCAAGAAAGGCTTCATAGAAGAGGTGGTGTTTAACAGTCTTTTTTTTTTTTTTTTTGCATCTTCTTAAAAAAATTTTTTTAATTGGAGAAGAGTTGCTTTATAGTGTGTTGGTTTCTGCTGCACAACCACGTGAATTGGCTGTAAGTACACGTGTCCCTTCCCGTGTGAGCCTCCCTCCTACCCGCCCCTTCCCGCCTCTGGGCGGTCGCAGAGCGCTGAGCCTTGCTCCCTCGTCACCCAGCCGCTCCCCACCAGCGAGCTCTTGTCCACATGGCGGTGTATACCTGTCGGTGCTGCTCCCCCAGTTTGCCCCAGCCTCCCCTTCCCCCACGGGGCCCACAGGTCCGTCCTCTGCATCTGGGCAGAGTCCTGAGAAGCATGGAAATGCAGTGTGAGCTGGGGTCAGCTGAAAGGGTGAGGCTTCAGGCTGATGCTTCCAGCAGCACAGGGAGCTGAAGGTGGGAGATGGGCTTGCGGAGAGGTGGGGCTGAGGGCGTCGTCGGGGCCAGCTCACTGTGGATGGGAAACCACTTAGGGCCTGGGAATGAGAGAGAAGGGTACAGTTGCTCTGCTGTTTGAGGGGCGCTCCCTGGAAGCAGCGCCAGGAGCAGACTGGAGGGACAAGGTGAGGCGGGGAGAGCTGGAACAATGCAGCGGGGCTGAGGGGTCTGGCCCGGGTGGGCCGAGGAAGGGGAGGCAGCCTCACGGCAGCGAAGAGTGGGCGGGGAGCGGAGAGGGGGAAGGAGGTCACTTGCGGGCTTCCAGCCGGGCTGAGGCTTCAGGGGAGCTGATGGGGCTTCTAAAGGCAGATTTGAGGAAAGCTTAGTGAGCTCCCTTTGGGGAGTGCTGGGTTTGAAGTAACTGAGTTATATGTGGATATATTTGATTCTAAATTAGGATTTACTTGGAAAAGAACCTGATGGAGAGATTGAAGGCAGGAGGAGAAGGAGACGACAGAGGACGAGATGATTGGATGGCCTCACCAACTCAATGGACATGAGTTTGAGCAAATTCCGGGAGTTGGTGATGGACAGGGAGGCCTGGCCTGCTGTAGTCCATGGGTTGCAAAGAGTCAGACACGACTGAGTGACTGAACAACAACAAATTAGGATTAGAGGCTGACGAGAAATTTGGGAGCCGTCAGCCTACAGGCCTGTTAGCGAGGTTGTCGCTGACTTGTTAGGAAGGATGTGAGGTGTCAACTCCTTGGGGAAGGTATGTGACCATTTCCATAAATCTTTGTGAAATAGTGTGTTGTCTTCATCCCCAAACTAGACTTTGTCCCTAAACTCCAGTTGCCTGGAATTGGAAGGTTCAGGTGTGTGACGAAGGAGTGGTTTTCATCCTTTTGGTACTGTTAAGAGTTACATGAATATCTCCAGCATCTGTATTCAGGTTTCCTCTTTCCAGAGCCACACGTGGTTTTTAAATATTACTGTCTTATGGAAGGTTCATTTCCCCTTGACTGTGTCAGCTGTCCATCCACCTCTGGACCTGCCATTGACTTTTTAAAGTAGCTGGCTGTCATGAGTATTTCAGGTGGGGACCTCATGGCTTAGGAAAAGTCAGAAGTTTTTCTGTTTTCTCTCATCCCAGCTTGATGAGGACAGGCTAGCCCTTCTGCACTGAGGTCGGGAAGGCATAGCTTCTTCTGACTCCAGAGCTCTTGCAGGCTTGTGTCTGATGGCTCAGAAGTATCAAGTCTAATTTGAGTTGTTTTTTCAAGAACTTCCCTTGACTAATGATTTAAGGGAATATTAATAAGATCCTCAAATCAAAAACTACAAATCCTGCAAAAAGAACTTCACTAGCTTCAGGCTTTTCACATGGCTCTTTTCATATTTGCATTTCCTATCACTTCTTTGAAAGAAGAGGAAAATTGAGATCTCTGACAGTTAAACAGAAAGACGAGGGGAGTAGAAGCATTCACAATGACTGATGGCAGTGCCTATGCTAAAGTGCTTCACAGAAGTCATTTATTCTGATGACAACTCTCAAACTAGAGCCTTATATTCTGTATTTTATGAATTAAGACATGGAGGCTCAGAGACGTTGAAGATTTCATCTCCCAAGTTCGATTGAAGCATTCCGGGGAAAGAAAAGAGAACAATGAACTCATCCGACTCGACACAGCTGGGGATTTGCAGAGTTGAGGTCGCAGCCCAGTTCTGTCTTCCTCTGACGTCTGTGCTCTGTCCTTACCATCACACCACCTCCGGGGGGCGAAGGGTAGAGTGCAGAATCAGAGGCCAAGTGAAATAGGTTTCAGGTGACAGTGACAGGTGGTGGATCTTCATGCAACTGAACTGGATGCCAGCTCTAAGCTAGCCTGGCATGGGTAGAATAGGGGTGTACCTAGCTGTGGGTAGACCTGGCATCTCGTGGTATTGGATGAGAGCTGGCATCCAGGCAGAGCCACGTTCCATGGGATGCTCGGCTCCTGTGTCTGCCGAGGGAGCCACGGTCAGACTGTGTACTCGGTGCCTTCAGTCACGCCCAGCTCTTTGTGACCCCATGGACTGCAGCCCACCAGGCTCCTCCGTCCATGGGATTCCCCACAGAGAGAATCCCACGCCCTCCAGGGGATCTTCCTGACCCAGGGATTGAACCCACGTCCCCTATGTCTCCTGCATTGCAGGCAGATTCTTTACAGCTGAGCCACCGGGGAAGCCCTCCGCAGTCGGATACGTAGGTAGAAAATACTGAAAATGAAGGCTGATAAGGCGTTTTCTCCTGATCACCTACCATCATGGTACAGTGTGTGCCCTAGAATTTCACCAGAGCCATACAAACTGTATCTTCCAATCACAAACTGGATTCTACTGCCACATTTAAAATGGAAAACCAGCAAGGACCTACTGTAGAGCACGAGGAACTCTGCTGGATGTTAGGGGCAGCCTGGACAGGAGGGGAGTCTGGAGGAGAAGGGGCACATGTACATGCACGGCTGAGTCCCTTCACTGTCCACCTGAAATGATCACCACATTGTTAACCAGTTATATCCCAAAACAAAATAAAAAGTTTTTTAAAATAAAAAAAAAATGTAGGTGCTGACAGTCGGCTTGTAAGTTGCTATCTTTTGCCTCCTGGGAACACTTTTTACCCTTTATTATTTAACATTTAGGAGTAGGGCTCTGTAGACAAGTTGGTCAGTTAGGTTGACAAAAGCTGGCGATCCCAATGCTAGGAGATTAAAGAAGAAATCCGGCCATCAGGATCCCTTCTGCCTTCACAAGACTTAACAAGTAAAATCTCAGGCTTTTGGACTGACTTGGGGAAAGGTTTTGACGAATTAATGAAAAAATCTTTAATTTTAGAATTTCTTGAAAGAGGTATGTTTTTAAACTTTCAAATACCTAGAATTGGGCACGCAAGTGTCGCCAAGTGGCAGGTCTGCTGAGCAAATAGTGACCACATCAAAACAGCAGGCTCGGTCTGGCGTGCTCTCTCTCTTCGCCCATAGCAGTTACATCTCTTTGGTGTCAAATGCATGTTTTTAAAAATCTTGAACAGTGTTTTCTCTTAGTTAGGTAAACAAACTCCTTGATGGCTATTTATAACTATTGGTTAGTGAGTCTCTCATAAGCCCCACCAAGCAGTTAGAACGGCAGGGGGATGTTTTGCAGGTTGGCTGTGGAGTAAAGACTCTCTGTTTTGATCAGAGCCTCTGTATTGCCCACCCAAGCCCCTGTTTGAAGTTCTGAATTACTTTTTCTCAGATTCCCACCCAGAGCTCTGCTGCCAGCCGCCGTGGATTGTATACATCGAGAGCAGCTATTGCGTCTCCTCCTTGCTGTGTGGGAGCCTGGCCTTGGGGATTCACCAGCGGGCCCATTTCGCTCTTATTTTCCAGCTCGTTTATCCAAGGGCTCAAGGCACCACTGAAAACCTTCCTATCACAGAGAGCCAGTGTTTGAGGGGCATTTGGTTTCAACTTGCTTGTGTTTGAACACTCATATTTATAATCATGCTAATCTCTGAGGCACTCAGATCACATTAAGAGCTTTATCTAAGGCTGCCAAGGAAATGAGCGTGTATCCACAGGGCTGGGAAGGAGGAGAACTTGGGTTGGGCCTTCAGAAATGGAACAGGCTGTGACATCCATTTCAACAATCCTTTCCAGGAGCTTTTTGTTTGGAAAGCCACGTGGCCAGGAGTTGCTCATGGACATGGTTCCCCTCCTCCACTCTCACGCAGGCCTCCCACACCGAGGCCCCCAGGCCTGGATGGTCTGCAGACCCTGGCCCCTCCTCCGTGAGCCCACTCAAGGGCCATGTGGCCGTGACACGCCTGCCTCAGGGCTGCCTTCTCATGCACCCCCTCCTGCCTTCCCGCACACTTGTCTTCAACCGGGGGGCGGGGAGCAACGGCGATTTTCCCGAGTCCATCTCAGAGTTGAGGTCCTGCTAGCCTCTGAACTGATGCCCAGGAAATCCTGCAGGACAGATGGTCAGGCAGGCAGGGGGCAGCTTGGGATGGCAGGAGGGTGAGCCACAAGGGGAAGCAGCTTAGGGTCAGGGCAGATACTGTCAGGGCGAGGAAGGGAATTTTGGGGGGAAGTCTGAACAGATTCATTTGACCCATCTATTAGGCTAATTTATAGAAAATGCACAAGAAGGGGGAAAATTCCCTTTGAGCAACCAGCAAGGTGAAAGAGAAGCAGGGGGTGTCCCTCATCTCATTGCAGAAGAGGAAACCGAGATGACTTCTCGAGTCGTTTATTGAAACCACCGTGAGGGCCCAGTGTAGGCAGGTTGAAAAGAGGCCCCATTTGCCTTCTCAGTGGAGATGTGGCTTAGGACTTTTTGAAGAATATTGCCTGTTCAGTTAGAAGAATATGACAAGAGTCACCCAGTGGAGGTTGGAGAATTCATCTCCATTCTCGAAACCTGGGTAATGCCTTCCTAGGCAGCAAATTTTATGTTGCATTCCAGCATTCCTAGAACATTTACTGTCGGAAGTTTCAACAAAACATGCTCACTAAGCTTCAGGGTTTTTAGGAATCCCATCTGGGTCTACTTGTTTATCCCTACGTGGAGACTGTTGGTGTATCAGCCTAAAACAGCTCACTAGAAGCCTCGGAAGAGTCTGGTTCTAGAATTTGTGCCAGGCTGTGGGAGTTCAGGAAAGGCTCAGCAGTGTGGTTTCACAGCCTGGGAAGAGTGTGCCTTGAGACAAGCGAGATGGGAGCAAAGACAAATGCTAAGAGAAGGTGAAAGGATGGCACATTAAGAGATATAAGGGAAGGAGAAAAAGAGTAGATGTACATAGCAATAAAAGAAGAAAAATCAGGAATTCCCTGGTGGTCCAGTGGTTAGGTGCTTTCACTGCTCTGGGCCCGGATTCACCCCCTGGTCAGAGAACTAACATCCTACAAGTCATGTGGTACTGCCAAAAAAATAATAAAAAGTAAAAGAAAAAAAATCATTATAATGGGCAGTGGACAGAAAAGTGATGTCTCTATTTTTCTCTGAGCCTACTAGGCCCACCAGTACTGCTAACAGATGAGGGCAGAGAGCTTTCTGTGGAGTCCACTCTTGAAAAGAAGAGAACCCTTAGGAATCATTCTACCAGATCTCTGTGTCTTCCATTTTCAGGCTG
Source organism: Cervus elaphus (assembly GCF_910594005.1). NCBI lineage: Eukaryota > Metazoa > Chordata > Mammalia > Artiodactyla > Cervidae > Cervus > Cervus elaphus. The sequence continues at coordinate 63,364,526 of NC_057841.1, read as the reverse complement.
ACTCCAGCCAAGTGGAGAAAAATCACATCTGGACAAAGGAAATTTATCTCCTCAAATCTAAAAGCCTTATGTCAAGAGAATCCTTACTATAGAGAAAACTATGGAGCTCAACACTGAATTTGATTCCAACCAAAAACTAGATAAAAGGTTAGAAATCAATATTATTTGTGCCATCTCCTTCCTTCTTCACTGCTAACCCTCTTCCAGGCCCCTCTGATAATAACAGTGTTATTTTTCATGCCTGAAAGGAAAATCAGAGATTGCATCAAGAAAAAGGCTTTTAAAGGAAGCCTGTGATATTGCAATATTATTTGGACTCTCCCTCTAAATAATGAATGATTCCAATTTCTCTTAGTATGGGTTGAGGGTGGCAGAATTAAATCTCGCTGGGTTAGAAATAAGTCAAAGCCCCCTAATGTCAGCCAACATTTATGATAGAAGTGAGCTTGATTTTTTTCTCATAATTGTTAGATGATGTCTCTTTTTCAAAGAGACAGAGCTGTTATAAATAAGCAAACCACAGCTGTATTCAGCTTATGACATCTTGGCTCTGTGCAAGCCCGTTTAGCTGGGAGTTGTAGAGCTCTGATCAGGGTGGCCGTGTGAGAGAGTGGAAGGGTGAGATGCTTTATGTCAGAATTCTGGGTTTGAGTCCTGGTTCCGCCATCAAGTGACCATATGTCTTTGGAAAAGTAACCTCTTCGTGATCATCGGTCTAATAGAGGTGACAAGAGTCAGGACTTATCTATAAGTTGTTGGGAAGATTAAACCCAGTTGATGGATATGGAAGAATTCTATCAACTGCAGGGTGCCCCATGAATAGTCCTTTTCATTAGAAACATTTTATTTGTTATTATGTTTTATTTTTGGCTGTGCTGGTCTTGGCTGCTATGCTCGGGCTTTCTCTAGCTGCTGACTGGCAGCTACTCTCCAGTTGCCGTGAGGGCTTCTCGTGGTGGTGGCCTCGCATGCAGCTGAGCTCAGCCTCCAGGGTGCCCAGGGCTCAGGGATTGTGGTGCGTGGCATGTGGGATCTCCCCAGACCAGGGGTTGAACCCGTTTCCCCTGCATTGGCAGGTGGATTCTTAACCACCACTGGACCACCAGGGAAGTCCATGTTTTCAATAGGTACCTTTATATTAATAGGAAAGAGACATGGTTTCACCCTCAATATACATTCACTCTTAATAACTCTTTAAGTGTCCTGCTGCATTCCAGCCAGCAGGCCAGAAACAGACCAGGGGGACTCCGCTGTCACTTCCCAGTATCACATTGCAGTGATGTGAGCTTTACCCCTTATCCAACATCAAATGATAATTTTTGGCTTTTAAAAATAAAGAGAAAAAAGCCCATGAGCCAGAAAGATTAAGAATTAAGTTAATTTTTAAAGTAACAGATCTTTCTATATATTCTTGTCTCCTTCATATGGTGCCTGTAATTTTTAAAATTAGATTTTCCTCTGGGCATTTCACACTAAAAATGATGAAGTTCCTTGTCCCTTGTAATTGCATTTCTTTTGATTTTCTTTTATTATGACTTGCATATCACTGACACTTTCCCCCTGGAATGTTAAAAGTATACATCATCCAGCTAAAAGGAAAAAATACTGTCTTCATAAAAATGGAAAAGAGAAAGTAGAGGTTCCTCTCTTTCGGTTCCAAACAAGGCAAAGTTCTTTGCACTTCGTACGTGCCAAGGTTGATGTCATGGAACCAAACCAGTTTTGAGTTATCTGCAATGAAAAAAAAAAAAAAAAGCAGTTCAACAATCTTCTGGATTGAAAAACAAATTTTCCACAGCATGATAACCCGAAAATGACTGAATGTATTCTCTCTGTAATTTCAGGGGCTGGAAAGAAATAACAGGGCAACCTTGAGTTCCCTGGTAGCTCAGCGGTAAAGAACCTGCCTGCCAACTCAAGAGACACAGGTTCAATCCCTGGGTCGGGAAGATCCCCTGGAGGAGGAAATGGCAACCCACTCCAGTGTTCTTGCCTAAAACATCCCATGGACAGTGGAGCCTGGCGGGCTACAGTCTAAAGGGTCACAAAGAATCCTACACAACACGGAGTGTACACACACACACACACCACACCATATCCATGGATATGGGTACCATATCCATCTGTTATCTGAGGAATGGATGAAAAAACCCATAAGATTCCTTTGGTTGATGTACTAACATATCATCAAAAGTTACCACTTTCGATGTAAGTGTTATTTATGGGTGATAAGCAGGATATATCCAGGGAAGGCATCTCTTAGTTTTTCAGAAAATCATCTTTGAGTTATTGAAATTCTGTTTTCATTCCATTTGAACTGTAGTCCTAAATCACTGTTGCATGGACTTCTAAGCAGGAGTGGATAGTGGGAACTTTAGGAACCCTGCCCAGGAGTCTCATTTCTGGTTCCTTGTAGGTTGGTGGTTGTTTAGTTGCTCAGTCGTGTCTGACTCTTTTGCGACCCCATTGACTGTAGCTACCAGGCTCCTCTGTCCATGGGATTTCCCAGGCAAGGAGTGGATTGCCATTTCCTTCTCCAGGGGATCTTCCCGATTCAGGGATTGAACCTGTGTCTCTTACATCTCCTGCATTGGCAGGCAGGTTCTTTACTGCTGAGCCACCAGGGAAGTGCCTTGAAGGTTTGGGTGCGTCTTTCTGTTGATGCCTGGAGTAGCAGGCATGTTCCTAGCTTCTCTATTAGGGCTGTGGCTTCCAGTTTCCTCCCCCCAAATCAGCTCTAGGATTCAGGCATCCACTGTACCCAGAATAGACGGAATGGCAACTCTGGAACTTTTAATGAGAACCAAGAAGGCCCAAGTGGATTATGTCTCCCAGTCTCCCAATTATGTAACTTTTTTCTCCCTGCTTTTGATGTACAAACAGTTAAAATGGAGTCCCAGAATCTACACCTTATGAACTTTAGGACCAGAAAGGGCCTTCAGAGGACAGGAGGGGCCTTTCTCTTCCTGCCACAAATAAGGCCCTTGAAACCTGGAGCGGTGACTCCCTCGACGGCAAGGAGAGGATCTGAGCCTGGGATAGCTGATGCTTGGACCCCATAGCTTGCCCACTGTGTGGGTTGTCATGGGAACAAGGATGGTACTGATGGGCTTCTCAGTGAAGGCACACGTCTGCTCAGGCTCTTGCCTCCGAGAGAGTGTGCTCCCTCATTAACATTAGAACTGGGGAATTTCTTACTCTCTCATCAAAGGTCTTGTAGACTTGATGGCAGTCAGATCCTACATATTTTTAATTAATATGATTTTTTACGTTTTGGCTGTGCTGAGTCTTCCTCGCTGCATGTGGGCTTTTTCTCTAGTTGCAACGAGCAAGGGGCTGCCCTCTAGAGGTGGCGCGTGAGCATCTCATTGCGGCGGCCTCTCTCGTCGCGGAGCTCAGACTCCAGAGGGCTCGGGCTGCACCGGTTGTGGCGCATGGGCTCATTCGCTCTCTGGCTCGTGGAATCTTCCTGGATCAGGGATCGAACCTGTGTCCCCTGCATTGGCAGGTGCACGCCTAAGCCCTGGACCGCCAGGGCAGTCCTGAGTTGATGTGACTGATGTAAAATAGGGTACTCATTTCAGGTGTACGGCAGTGATTCATATGTGTATATATTGCAAGATGATCACCGTGGTGTCTTATTAACAATGCATCCATCACCACATATAGTTATAATTTTTCTGAGAACTTTTAAGATCAACTCTTTTAACAACTTTCAAACATACTGTATGAAAGTTGCTAAAAGGAATTACTTATTTTATATCTAGAAGTTTATATAAAAGGTCTTACAGACATGATGGCAGTGAAATTATAATTTTTAACATTTAAAATGACCCTTAATAAAAGACCTTTCCCAACTGATGTACCAAGTAGTAAAACTTACCTATTTGAATCTGTAGTTCATCAACCGAGAGCTTATGACTGGTAGTCAGATATCCTTCACAAATTCTCCAGGTGTGAGTCAAATAACCTTAATTTTTTTTTCAACTTTGGGAGTTGAGTAGGTGAGGATTACCTCAGAAGACATTTAAATGATGTTTCAGGTTCAAATGGAAATGGAAAGCACATAAAATTGTAAGACCTAGAAGAATTTCAAGAATTTGGCAGAGGTGAAAACTCACAAAGAAAGCGCACAATTGGACGTTTTTGTTCTGCCCGTTTATCCGGCACAAACCCCTCTCATTTGGCCCCCCGTAAGGGTTAACGGGGGATTCTGGAGCCAGTAGCTGGCTCAGACTCCCGCCAGGATCTCAGGCCCGGCGTCCTCTCTAGGTACCGTGGGCGGAGGGCAGTACAGACACCCCACGTGACCCTGCCCCATCTCCTGTGAGCTTCAGGTCTGTTCGTGCCCACGAGCTGGGTCACTGATCCAGGAGGAGAGCCGGGAGGTCCTCACCAGTCCTTGCTGTGGCCTCCGAGACGGCAGTGGTCCCACAGAGCCCAGGTGCAGCCCTCTGCTCATCCCAGAGGGTGGGCGTCAGTCTCTCCCGGGAAACAGCGCAGGCGGGTCGGGGGGCTCGGAGGACTGGCTTGGAACCCGCATGGTGGCTCCGCTCCCCCGCCCGGAGCCCCGCCTGCAGGATGCCGGGCCTCGTGTGCTGGGGGCGGCAGGGAGCGGACTTGGCTGAGCCACCGTGCACACGAACCCCTATTCCCCCCACTTGTCCATCTTGGGGCTGCCCTGGCCGCTCAGGTGGTAAAGAATCTGCCTGCGATGGGTCGGGAATGGTGACCCACCCCAGTGTTCTTGCCTGGAGAATCCCATGGACAGAGGAGCCTGGCAGGCCACAGTCCACGGGGTCGCAGAAAGCCGGACACGACCGAGCGGCTCACACTGGCTGCACGTGTGCATCTTTAGTTTGCTTGGAGGCCTTGCCCTGAATGTGCTGTCTCTCAGCTGCCAGTCCTGAATTGTTTAAAAATGAAAAAAGCACTTCGAAGTTCAGCCTGACCGTGACAATCACCAACTCGCCCCGCAGACTTCCCGCCTGCCAGACACAAACGGAACATGAAAGGATGAAGCACCCAGCGAGCAGATGGGTTTTGTAAAAAGCTCCGTGGGCAGCTTCCTAGGAATGCAAAGGTCCCTGGCTTTGTTCAGTCATGAAAACACATCCAAGTGGAAGTCAGCAGAGAGGATGGCTCGCCGTCAGGAGAAGGGGCGGCTGAGGCCTGCGTGGGGAGCGGGCTCCCAGGCAGCGTCTGCGCCCAAGGCTGGGCCTCCCGGCCCCCCTCGCTGCCCGCGACAGGGCGTCGGGGACACGTCGCTGTGACTCAGCGGAGCCCATGAGCCGAGCCTGCACAAGGGTCGAAATCCTCTCCCCACGGGGGCGGCGCTGGAGTCTCGTGCTAGTGTGCTCAACAGGCCTCAAGCTGGATTTGTTTTTGAGTCGCAGGGAAACTGTATGCTTCACGCTCCAGAAGTCCCGGTGAAACAACCCTGCAAGGAGGTGGAAGGAGTTTCTCCTTCCAGACTCACATCTCTATCCACGTGTCATTTTGATTTTTTAAATTTATATATATATATAGTCCGTGGGATCGCAGAGGACATGACTGAGCGACAAACACTTTCACTTTTTCACTTTCATGGTTGACTTACGATGTTCAGGTGCACAACGAGGTGATTCAGTCATACATATATTATTTTTGAAATTATTTTCCATGATAGGTGTTACAAGATATTGACTATAGTTCCCCGTGCTCTACAGTAAACCTTCATTGCTTGTTGCATGTGTTTTTTTTTTTTAATTAGAAATCTAGCATTCTATGCACACTAAGCCAAACAAGTGGAATCAAAATGTCATAAATTTTTTAGGTAGGCAAAAAGTCGTACGTTTTCTAAAATATATTCTGCACATCCTTTTTGAATGCTTTTGAGGAGGCGTGTGCAGGAGCAGCCACCAGGGCCAAACCACAGAGAGGGATTCCAGGAAGCGGCACGTGTTCCGGGGGACCCAGACTGCAGAGCCGCTGGGCTGGGGGGCTCTGGAGTCGTGCGTGCTCCCCGCTCATGGGGCTGCTTCTGCTAGTGCCACCCTGCGCCCCACACCGAGCCTGCACGCCCAGGCTTCCCCACCGTGGTGTGGCCCCGACCCTGTCTTGAATCTGATGCCCTGAAATCCAGCACCTCTTTTCTCCCCTGATGCGAAGTCCTGCAGGCCTGGCGCCATACCTAGGAGTTGAACAGTTCAGACTGCAGCTGTGCGACCTTGGGCAAGTTGTATAACCTCTCTGACCCCAGTCTTTTCTGTGTCAGTTGCTCAGTTGTGCCCGACTCTTTGCAACCCCATGGACTGTATCCTGCCAGGCTCCTCTGTCCATGGGATTTTCCAGGCAAGAATACTGGGGTGGGGTGCCACTTCCTCCTCTAGGGGATCTTCCCGATCCAGGAATTGAACCTGTGTCTCCTGCATTGGCAGGTGGATTTTTTTTTTTACCACTGCACCACCTGGGAAACCCCCATACTACACTTGATCTTAGCCAAAAGGCCATAATATGTCATGTCGTTAATGAGTCACCTCATGGGGTTGGTGCAACAGTTCTCTCTACTCATCCCAGAAGTTGACTTTAAGTAAATGCTGGGATGAGTGGTTTGACTAGGGTTGGATTGCTTGCTTCAGATGCATCCAAAGAAGAAATCAAAGCCAGAGGAATCAGGGCTGCTCTCATGAAAAAACCCCATGCAGTGCCTGCAAAAGCTGTCCAAAGTTTGCACCATTTTTATTGTAGGAGGCATGTTACACATGGATCCAAGATCCATGCTCTTGGCCAAGAGGTTCCCGTGGTGGAAATAACAATTTGTTAGACCCAAAGTCCTACCTGAAGGCTTCACCACCCCAAACTTGAACTTATCCTTGTGACCTTAGGGGTAAATGAAGTTTCCAGGGGGATACTTGCGTCTCTGAGCCATCGCACTAGAAGAGCATTTGCTGAGTCCTTGATCTGAGGCTTGGCATTGGGTGGGAGAGTCCCTTGGACAGCAAGGAGATCAAACCAGTCCATCCTAAAGGAAATCAACCCTGAATACTCATTGGAAGGACTGATGCTGAAGCTCCAATAGTTTGACCACCTGATGTGAAGGGCTGACTCATTGGGAAAGACCCTGATGATGGGAAAGATTGAAGGCAGAAGGAGAAGAGGGTGGCAGAGGATGAGATGGTTGGATGGCATCACTGACTCAATGGACATTGACTTAAGCAAACTCTGGGAGATGGTGAGGGTCAGGGAAGCCTGGTGAGCTGCAGTCCACAGGGTTGCGAAGAGTTGGACACGACTTCGCGACTGAACGACAGCAGCTGGGTGGAGGCGTCCCTGTCACAGGGATGCCACGGCCCCCTGAGATTCTCTGAGCGCAGAGCGCAGGGCTGGGTGCGGAACAGGCAACAGCTGTGAGCTTGCATCGTGGAGCTGAGCTCCAGCGGTCCTCCTCCCAGGTGTCAGGGCAGGAGGAGCTGTAAGGCAGGGCCTTTGGACGGGGCACCGGCCGCTGACCTGCCGGGGCCAAGTGAGAGTCCCGGGCCGGCCCCTCGCCAAGGAAGAGATGGTGGAGGCAGCCCGGGTGTGGGTCAGAACCCACCTTGGGTCCAGCCGGCCACACCCAAGCCCCTCTGCAGGTGGGTCCCCAGGGTCCACACAGCCAGCCCTGCACGCGTCTGAGCTCGCGTCGGGAGGGCCGGCGGCCTGAGAAGTGCAGCTCCTGGGGCCCGCCGCCCCCCAGCAGGCCCACCGCCCCCCATCGGGCCGACCGCTAGCCACAGCGACGGCCTGGCTCAGGGCGCACTTGGCCTCTCCTGCCTTGCTGGCGTCCACAGCCGGCTCGCTTCACAGCCAGGGGCCATGGGGGGTCAGCGGTCCCCCGGAGGCTGTGCTGACAGAAGGTTTTCAGCCCTTCCACCCACTCGAAGCCCATCCAGGATCCCCGCTCTCCCTGGGAATCGTCTCTGTCTCTCTCTGTCTCTGTGTATGTGCATGGGATTCTGGGGTGGCTCAGACGGTTAAGAATCCACCTGCAATGCAGGAGACCCTGGTTGGATTCCTGGGTTGGTAAGATCCCCTGGAGAAGGGATAGGCTACCCACTCCAGTGTTCTTGGGGTTCCCTTGTGGCTCAGATGGTTAAGAATCCACCAGCAATGTGGGAGACCCCAGTTCGATCCCTGGGTCGGGAAGATCCCCTGGAGAAGGGAATGAGACCCACTCCAGTATTCCTGCCTGGAGAATCCCATCTGTGTGTCTGTCTCTCCATCCCCCTCTTTCCCTCTTTGTCTGTGTCTTTGTCTCTCCTCTCTGTCTCTTCCTGTGAGTCTCTTGTCTGTCTGTCTGTCTCCTTTCTCTGTGTGTCTGTCTCGCTGTCTCTGTGACTCTGTGTGTGTCTCTGTCTCTCCCTCTCCATCTATCCGGCTCCCTCTGTGTCTCTGCCGTCTGTCTCTGCTTCTCTGTCCTCTGATCATCTCTCCTCCCTCTCTATCTATCGGGCTCCCTCTGTGTCTCTGATCGGCTCTCCTCTCTCTGTCTCTCCCTGTGAGTGCCCCTCTCATTCTGTGCGTATTTAAGGCCCAAGTTGTTCCGGCAGCAGAGCACACGCCGTCAGAAGGCCTTCCCAGGGAGCATCTATCTAGAGGAGCAGCCATGCGGGCAAAGCTGCACCCCGTGTGAACGAGCCCGCGTCCAGGACCTGGGCGCGGCCCGTGCCCGGGTCTGTCCGTCCGGAGGCCGTGTGCTCCTTAACGAGGAGAGGTCTGCTCTCCTCCCTGGACGTGGGAGGACTGTGCGGGAGGAAGCGGCTTGTCTGAGAGCCGGGCAGTGCGCCTTGAGATGCATCTGTTTCCATCATGTTGAGTCTTTCCAGGTGAACTGAACTAAATCATAAACTGCAAAATGAAAGCAGACCTTCTCGTAGCAGGCCCACATGGAGCCCAGTGAGCAGGTCACCGCCACGGGCCTCCCGAGCGCTCAGCCTCTCTGGAAGGCGGGTGGGTCCGTGGTGTGCTGGGACTGCCACACAGTGACTCACTGGGTCCGGCTTCTTCTGTCCCGGGGTGCTTCTCCGCAGGATGTGAGCGTTCTGGGAGCTAAAGCAGGGCTATTAATAGCGACTCACTGACCCCAGGATCTGCAGCGTTGAGGCAGGGGCAGCTGGCGGCAGACGGGGTCCTGAGCCTGTCCTGAGGGAAGGCCCCCGGGCCGGCGTGGTGCGGAGCTTCCAGAAGAGACGCCCCTGCTGGTTTCTCAGCCCGTCCTGAAAACAGGTGCTTTCAGGAGCGCAGGTCCAGCCGGAGGCTGGTGAGCCCCGAGGACGGCGCCCCTTCCCGCTCCTCCACTGGACACACGCCCTCCAGGTCCGAGGCCACTTTCACCAAGTTCCTGTTAGTTTGCGCTTCTGTGCCCGCTCCCCCCACCACCTTCAGTCAACACCCGCTGATTTAAACCAGCAGAGAGTCAGGCCTGTGGCCCTCGACTGGGGTCTGGGAAATCAGGGCCCCGCGCACCACCCCCGCGTCGGGTGTCCCGATGACAGCACTCAGGCCGCGCTGCGGGGCTCGAGGCGGGCATCCGCTCAGTTCCCGTGTCCAGTCTATGAATTCACTCTGGGGCGGCAGGGAGGGTCGTGGGTTCCTCCGTGGGGCCCTGCGTTCCTGGGCCAGAGGGGGACCTCCGGGCGGGGGCGCATCTCCCTGCTGCCGGCCGCGCCTGGTGAAGGCCACACTCGCTTCCGGGCAGGTCTGGACCCTGGTGAGGGGGCCACCCCTGTAAGCAAGGGTTCCAGAACAAGCGGCTCCTTCTGTCCAATTCCGTGTGGCATAAAAATAGTTTAGTGCCCTTCTTCATGTAGTGTAAAAAATACGATTATTGAGAATAATTGACGAACCTTAAAATTCAATTCGAAGTGACTGGCTTTTAAAAAGTGTTTCTTTCCGGCTGTGCTGGGGCTTGGCTGCTGCCTGATCTCCAGCTGCAGCGCGGGTGCTCGCCGCGCAGCTCCTCTTGTTGCGGACCTCGCGCTCTAGGCCGCCTGGCTCGGTATTTGGGCTCTGCAGTTGTAGGGCGCGGGCTTAGCTTCCCAGTGGCACGTGGGATCTTCCCGGGCCAGGGGTCACACCAGGGTCCCCTGTATTGCAAAGCACTGGACCAGTGGGAAGCCACTGGACCATGAGGGAAGGGTGACTGCTTGGTTTTAGTATTTCTAAGGTCCTGAGACCCATCACTGTTCTCTAATTCCAGAACTGTTTACCACTCTGCAAAAAAAAAAAAAAAAAAAAACTGCTGTACCCGTTAGCATTCACTGTCTACTCATCTCTCTCCCCAGCCCCGGGCAATCACAAGTCCACTGCTGTCCCTACGGATTTGTCTATTTTGGACATGTCATAGAAAGGAAAGTGAAAGTGAAGTCGCTCAGTTGTCTCCCACTCTTTGCAACCACATGGACTGTAGCCCGCCAGGCTCCTCTATCCATGGGATTCTCCAGGCAAGAATACTGGAGTGGGTTGCCGTTTCCTTCTCCAGGAGATCTTCCCAACCCAGGGATCGAACCTGGGCCTCCTGCACTGTGGGCAGCTTCTTTACCACCTGCGCTAGCAGGGAAGCCCGTAGCATCACACAACATGTGACCCTTTATGCCTGGTACCTTTCATCCAGTGTAACGTTTTCAAGGTGCGTCCGTGTTGTAGCTCGTATCCATGCTTCATTCCTTTCTGTGGCGGCCTAATACTCCATGGTGTGGCTGGTACCCTCCTGTTCATCTATTAGCTGATAGACATTTGGGTCACTTCCACTTTGGGCTATTATGAATCACACTGGTGTGAATATTTGTGTTCAAGTTTTTGTGTAAACATATATTTTCAGTTACCTTGGGTATATATCTAGGAGCGGAATTGCTGGGTCATGGGGTAACCATTCACCTCTCTGAGGAAGCCCCACTCTTTTCCACAGAGGCTGCGCTCTCTTCTTTTCCTATAAGCAGTGAGTGAGGTCTCCGCTTTCTCTTCTTCCTTGTCGGCACTGGTTGGTGTCCACTTTTGACGTGAAAGCCATGCTGGTAGGGGTGAAGTGATATCTCATTGTGGTTTCCATTTGCATTTCTCTCAGTGACTGATGAGCTTCTTGACCATTTGGAGATCTTCTTCTGTGAAATATCTGTTCAAATCTCTGCCCATTCTTTAATTGGGCTATCCGTCTTTTTATTGTTGAGTTGTAATAATTACACTATTTTTGCTTGATGTGCTTTCGTTCCAACAAAATTCCGTCATAATGGGATGTTTCCCCCAACAGTGAAAATAACATAGGCCCAGAGCAAGAAAGGACCAAGTGCCAGAAAATGCAGGGCGCTCTCGCCAAAAGAAGGTAGTGGAATGAGGAAGGTCAGGAAGAAAAATGAAGTCACTTTGTTTTAAAGCCAAAACCCTGCAAGGCAGTTTCCTGCAGCCTCTGGGCCTGCAGCGTCCTGGGGGAGCCACCTTTGAAGGAGGACTGCAGCCGTGGTGTCCTTCCTCAGACCCCAGAGCCCGAAGGGCAAATGCCTTTGTTGTTTACTCGCTCAGTTGTGTCCAAGTCTTTGCAACCCCATGGACTGCAGCCCGCCAAGCTCCTCTGTCCATGGGATTTCCCAGGCAAGAACACTGGAGTGGGTTGCCATTTCCTTCTCCAGGGGAACTTCCTGACCCAGGGGTTGAACCTGCATCTCCTACATCAGCAGGAGATTCTTTTTAACACTGAGGCACCTGGGAAGCCCCAAAATGCATACACACACACACACACACACACACACACACAAGTGCTTTGCATACATTTAGAGAACTCTCCTGCTCACCAAAGCTGCTGTGAATGCGTGAGAATATCAAGGAGCCATTCTTATAATGCAGGCCTGTGTCTTATTTAACTTTAAGACTCCTTAGCACCTTATAAAAAATGTTTGGTTCCCAAATGAATCAGCAAATCAAAGATGAGATTTCAGGGTCTTCTACAGATACGCTTTTAGTCTTACGTTGGTTTATTACCTGAGCCTGATGAACCAAATGGTACAATTATTTAACATTTTTTAAGCACATTTTGCTATAGATGCACTGCTTGGCCCATTCCCACAGACACCTTCTGACTCTCTGACTATTCTCACCTCAGCCCACAGGTGGCCGAGTCCCCACTGCTGCAGTGTTTACACGGCTAGTGCGGCCCGGAATTCTTCACTGTGCTTCCCTCCAGACTGCAGCAACTACCCAGCCCCGGGGCAATAAGACTAGCAGAACCTCTGGGGTCCCACCGGGCCGGCAGCCTCTGGTTCCGGCCTCCAGCACGTGGACAGGGCCTGCTGCCTTTGAGCGCTCCCCGTGGCTGCAGGGCCCCCAGAGCTATAGACACCTTTGCAAATGAGGTTCAAGCTCTGCCCTGCTCTAGAAGGGAAGGAACCCTTGGGGTTCTCATTTTTCTGCCCTCTCTCTGGCTCCTCAGGGCCCCTGCCTGATTTGCATTCTCAGCTCAATTTGCATCACAAAATACACCCAAACTTCCCTGGACCAGAGGAGGTAGGCGGGCCAGTCCTGTTTGGGTTTCTCATCTCCTGCCATCGTTTCTCTAGCAGGTTTCTGGTTACACCCAGATGACACTTGGATTAGGTTTCGTTTTTTATGTCCTTGGCCTGTGATGCAACGAGCCCCTCCCCCAGGCCCAGAGTGCCTCCAAGGTGGAGCCCCCTTCACTGAGGGGCTGGGGGGCTGTGCGGACCTCGGTGAAGGGTCCCGCCGCCGCCTCTCACGCTTGCGGGCCCCCATCTGCAGGCCAGGCAGCTGTGTGTCCTTCGGTTATATGCTCCAGTTGTCAAGGTTTTTTCTGTTTCCTTTTCCCCCGAGCCCGGAATCAATATTTCGGGAGTAAAGGCGGGTGGGGGGGGGGAGGGAGGAAGAGCCCAGGGGACTGCAGTTTGCCACCGCCCACCGCGGCTCTCTGCTCCAGACGGAACCTTCCAGACTCATTCAGCACAGAGTGCTGCAGAGGAAATCCTGCCGGGCCGACGATGAGGCGGGAAGTGGAGTCACTTCCTCACCAGCTGCCGCGCTCAGGTAGACAGAGCCCTGGCTTCCTCGCGTGTGCTGCGCGGCCCACCGCGCCCAGCGGCCCGGCTGCCGCGCCCCCTTTGATCTCAGCCCCGGTGGGCGACTGGGCATCGCTGCCTCCTGGCTTCAGGCAGAGCCCTGCTCTCTGCCGCGCAGGCGTCTCCCTCCCCGCGTGGCTTCCTCTTCTTTTTCCCACCATTCCCGCTCGCCTGGGGCTTGGATGTCAGTTGCCTCTGGGCACTGGAGAAACCGTGGGTCCTGTTTATTGGGAACAAGGCTCATACCCCTTGCTTCCAAGGTGGTGCTAGTGGTGGAGCTTCCACCTGCCAATGCGGGAGACCTGAGTCCGATCCCTGGTCAGGAAGATCCCCTGGAGGAGGAGATGGCAACCCACTCCAGTATACTTGCCTGGATAAAACCCCATGGACAGAGGAGTCTGCAGTCCATGGGGTCGAAAGAGTCAGACACGACTGAGCAAGTCAGTGTGCGCACACACACTCATACCTCTTAGTAGATTCCAAGACAAGGGACCACCAGCGGTCTTGATGTTCCCATGAAGGTCTAGGATCAACGTGGGGCCTCTGATCACCTCCCCTGTCCTGTACAGAGGGCACCAGCGTTGCCTCTATTGTCGTGCCCAGAATTACTGCTTTGTTACCTCCACTCCGCATTCTCAGTCTTTACAAGACAGGGATCTCCCTGACAGAGGGACAGATAGTCCAGCGGGCTTGGAACATGCCCCACAGCTTATACCACCTTTCGAGACTCCAGGGCGTTCGGGTGGGATGGTATTCAAAATTGTTGAATATCACAGCTCCACCACCAATGTGGCATGGATGCTGACCAGTCAGACCAGTGCTGACCCTTCTGAATGATCTGAACTTGAGTTCTTCACTGGAAGACACTAGGAGCTGCTGCAGCAGAAAAGGCATCTGATTTTTTTCCAACACAAAATTTATCTGTCCTTTGAATATGCTCCTTTTGAAAAACATCATCTATTAAGATATGTTTGGAAAGCCTGGTCTGCAGTAAGGTGTATTTCAGTTCCACAAGCATACGCTGAGTGCCTGACATGTGACAGAAACATGCTCCAGGGATCGAAGGATAAATAAAACATGGTCCCTGCACCTCCAGGTGCTAATAGCTGAATGAGGGGGAGACAGGCATGTAAACAGATGACCTTCAGAGGATACCGTGAACAGGGACCATCTGAGGATTATTTAGCTCAGCCCAGGGACTTGGAGAAAGTTGCCTGCAGAACACGATTGCACCGAATTCCTGAGTGAGCTGGATGAACTTGTCGAGTGCCAAGAGCTGGGCAGGAAGCTGGGTGGGGAGAGCACTGGGAGCCTGTGTGCTATGTTAAAGGACCTGGATTGAAGCACAGAAGTGATAGACTGGATTCTGAATGGATCCCTCTGGCTGCAGCAGGGAGAGAAGATTGAAGGGTAGGGCATTAGACTAAAGGCAGAGAAATCAGGTGGGAAATCCTAGCACTGATCCCGGGGAGAGAAGGTAATGAGGCTAGAGAAACAGTGAGGGGGTCAGATCAGTGGAACTCCTCTTGCCCTTACCACCGCAGAGCTCTCTAGCCTGACCTCAAGCTACGGGAGACGTGGCACCTGGATCTCTCTCCCCCGTGGCCCCCTCTGACCCCTTTGCCTGTGCGCATGACCGGCCAGAGAGCTGGGGTATGGATGCCTCCACAGGAGCCCCCCTTAGCCAGGGAAGGGGAGGAGTCGGCGTATGAATACCCCAGCTCCCGAGCCACTTGGTGGAATGAGGGAAGGTGTGTGTTCTGCACTGGCCCTCCGGGGGCCATGTGGGAGCCGATCCCCATGCAGACAAAATGATAAAGCCGCGGGTAACAGAAAATACCTAAGGCGTTCGATAGCAGCGTTTGGCTTCCTCTTAGCGCCATCTGATTTTCTCCTTGCTTCTGCCCCGTGCTCCAACTAGCTGAGCTTCCCGTGCACGTGGAAGCACACGAGTCCATTCTCTAGACCAGGATCTATTTAAGGGCAGGATGGCTTCCCCACTTAGGCTCTCCCATGATCGTATAAGGCATCCACAGTCAGCGCACAGACTGAAACGCACCTGAATTTCCCTTCTGTTTATAGCCGACCAAGGTCACCTTTCTGTTTCCCTGTGAGTGCTAAGAGCCAGCGAGGAGCTGGGAGCCTGGACTTGCAGAGGCTGGCTGTGCTGCTTCACTCCGTGTGAAGTTGGGGACACCTTTCCTTGCCAATAAATATACGGCACAATTTTCAGTGACTGATCCATATTCCACTGGGCTTCCCTGGTGGCTTAGTGGTAGAGAACCCACCTGCCAATACAGGAGGTGCGGTTTGATCCCTGGATCAGGAGGATCCCTTGGACAAGGGAATGGCGACCCACTCCAGGATTCTTGCCTGGGCAATCCCATGGACAGAGGAACCCGGCGGGCTATAGTCCATGGGGTCACAACGAGTCAGACAGGACTGAGCGACTAAACGATAACATATTCATTATCATATTTTTGTTTTAAAGTTTTATTTTTTCAAGATAAATAATTAGAAGTAGAATCACTAACACATGAAAGGTATTTTTAAAGCTTCAGTTGCGCATTTCCAAACATGAATGGCCTCTCCACTTACCTGCTCCTGAAAGCCCAAGTTGTGTGAGGGTGTCTGGGCTCCCGTCCCATCCCCACACCATCCTTTTCAGTGGAACTCAGTGTTCTTCAGTTCCTGCCATTCTGATGCATTTATTTTTAAATCTCATTTTATTTGGAACCAGGTTTAAATGAAACTTTTTGAAGGATCTGAAGGGGAAAGCAAAATCCTGGAGCGTGGGCTGCCTTGAGGGAGGTGTGGGGGGGTGCAGGGGGGCAGGAGGGATGGGGCTGAGTGGTCCCAGCGCAGGAACCCCCTCCCCTCACCTTCGCTGACTTGAGCTGATCTGTTCCTACCCATTCTGTCCACACCTCCCTGGCCGACTCCCAGCCCTGTGGCCAGGGCCTGGGGCTGGGGCATTAGCTGCCCTGCTCCTCTGAGGTCAGTGCTGCTGGAACTCAGACCCTAACCATCTGTGGCCTCTGAATGTGATGTCTGTGGGGAAGCTGTCTGCAAAAGGGCCTCCAGAGCTGGGGCGCTGCCTGCCTCCCCTCTGAGGTCAGGGGCTAACCAAAGGAGAAAGGGCCCTCCCCTGGGGACTGCCATGCCCATCCCTGAGGTCGGGCAGAGCCCTGGCCAGTCCCGACACGACCAGGGGCTGCGTGCACCCCAAACATATAGGCGGGGGTTTTGTCCAAATCACGTGACGACGGCCCAGGTTTTTTTCTTCCCTCTTTGTTGCTTTTAATACATAAAATGAGCATGTGTTTATTTAAAACAGCTTTCAGACTTAAACAAATAATGACAGACTGTTCAAACAGACTTCGGAAATCACCCTGATCAGGATGTTTGAAAAAGCAAGAAGACTCCCCCATGAAAATAGCTTTTGGAGCTTCACTCCTGAAACCACACGGTCTCCTCTGCACTTTAGAATCATAGATGGGCAGATTATAGGGGCTAGATTCCATCTCAGGGGCGGGGCGGGGAGGGCTGTTAAATGACGCCCCTCAGCCCTAAAGCCTGACTTAATAATCTATGAGGAAGTAGAGCTGGGCGTGTGTTATTGCTTCCAATTTTCCACCAGAACACATCATGTGTGTATGTTTGAATTCACATTTCTTTAGAAATCACACAGCATCTTGAGAACCAAGAGCTGACACCTTAGAGGGAGCGGGTCAATTGTTTGCGGAAATTAGCAGGCTCAGCAGACCGCCTGGAGGGCAGGGCAGTGTGAGAAGGACCACAGCAGGTTAGAGAGAGGACAGACCAGAGAACACGGTGCTGTTTCCTCTAGTTCACGCTCGGGGCCGCGTTTACAAATGGCCCAAGTCACCTACGTTTATCTTCACAACAACCAGTTTTATGGGTGAGATAAATGAAGCTCAGCCTCGGGTAATTTGTTCAAGGTCACAGGCAATAAAATGTCAAAGCTAGGATTCCACGCAGACCTCCTCCCTTGAGCTCAGGGCTCATTCCCAGATCCTCTGTGCTCATGCTTTGGGTTAAGAGATGCTATGTTAGTTCATCCCACTTCAGAAATGATTTCTTTCTTTGTAATGCACGTCAGAAATGGGCCGTGAAGCACAGTTATTTATACAAGGGGCTGGGGCTGGGCACAGGGAGGGCTGGGGTGCTGGGAGAGGTGTCTCGTCTGCCGGGGGGCGTCGAGCACCAGGCAGAGCAAGCTGCCCGAGTCTCCCTGCTTCCCCCGTCTCCCGAAGGGGGCTCCTGGTCTGGAAGGGTCAGGTGGCCAAGGCCTCAGTCTCTTCCATATCCCACCACAGACAACTCCATGGATAACTAAAGGGACTCAGGGCCCAGCCCCTGACCCTCTCAACATTGAGCTGAAGTACTGCCCAGCACTACTGCCCAGCGCGCTCTTCTGAGGAATCGGGGGCACCTTCGGCTGGTGTGTTGGGGGTTCCAGCCTTCCCGTCGCTAGAGAGAACAGCACGGAGGGGAGGGCTGTTAGACGTCTGCTGCTGTGTCTGTGGGGCCCGGGGGTGCACTCTGCGAGAGGCAAGTTTCTCTATATCGGTCCTGACTCCTTCCTGCCCCGTTTACCCCCCTGACAAACAGTCCTGACTGTCAGCTCAGCTCTGGGCCAAGCTCACTAAGCACATGTTTCATTTATGTCTATTGCGTTGCTTTGCTAAGACTCAAACTTAGGAAACTGTTTAACAATAGGTTAAGAAAGAAGAAAGCGCTTGCGCCCTCTCCTGGTGAAAGTTAATCCAGTACCTCTGAAGGTAGAGTTCACCCACTTGCAGGGGAGCAGTTACTTGTCCAAGCTAAGTAACTGATCTTGCACTAATTTGACCAAAGCTATTGACACACCAGATGGACCGTGGGGTCTTCTGAGGGCTGTTACGGAGTTTCCTCGGAACCTCTCTTCACAAGGCTTCTCAGTCTCTTGGCGGGGATAACTCTTGTGCTAGGGCCGTCCCGTACCTCGTGGGCACCCCGGTCTCTACTGTCAGATGCTAGCAGCGCCCCCTCCCCAGACCATGACTACCAAAGACGCTTCCAGGCATCGCCAGTGTCCCCTGGGGGCGCCGGGCAGGACCACCCCCCGGGAGACCCACTGCTCTAAACCCTTGTCTGCCTTTGTGGGTTTTGTTTTTGTTTCCATGTTTTTCTGGCGGCACAGCTTGTGGTATCTTAAGTTCCACAACCAGGGATTGAACCCATACTCTCGGCAGTGGAAGTGCGGAGTCTTCACCACTGGACTGCCAGGGAATTCCCTCTTGTCTGCTTTTTGTAAAAGGTGCCAAGGTCACTGGGGCAGTGAGAGAGTAAAGATGGCTCAGCACAAACCCTTCATGACTGTGGGAACTCAGCTGAGTTCAACTGGTCAACTGAGTCCCACTCTGGGAATCTGTCTCAAAACAAAAACCAAAAACAAAACCCAAATCCAAATGAGGAGGTAAGAATTTACAAACAGCTGCTCTATGGCACAGGGAGCCCAGCCTGGCATGCTGTGATGACCTAGAGGGGTGGGATGGGGGAGGAGAGAGGGGCT
Organism: Cervus elaphus; assembly: GCF_910594005.1. Lineage (NCBI taxonomy): Eukaryota > Metazoa > Chordata > Mammalia > Artiodactyla > Cervidae > Cervus > Cervus elaphus. The sequence goes on along the minus strand of NC_057841.1, from coordinate 63,345,869 downwards.
CAAGAGGGAGGGAATATCTGAGTGGTTGTATGTTGTTTCGCAGAAATCAACACTACGTTATAAAGCAATTATCCTCCAATTAAAAGTGATTTAATTAAAAAATAAAAGGAATTGGTTAAATAAAGTACAGCATAGATACAGATATATAAATATATGTGGTGGAAAATTATGCAGTCATGAAAAATAATTGTGCACATTTATATTTAATAACACAGGAAGTTCCCCTAAAGATGCCTTAAATGTTCACCTTTGAGATTACTGCCAAGATTTCCAGAGGTGGTTGTATGTAAGAGGAATAATTTCAAACAGGCCGAGTATCTGGGTAATGTATTAGGCCGAATACAGAATTCAAACCAATGTTTGATGTTAGAAAACCTTAATCATTAATTGAACAAACATTTCTCAAACACCTACATGTACTAAGACCACGCACAGCAGTGGGGAGACAAAAATGATACCTGATCCCTCTACTGCAATACTTGCCCCAAACACACAAAAACATGGCAAGCATCATCAGACCTTCCTCACACAGTGATGCTGCATATCTCTGTATGCTACTGTCTCCCTTAGTGAAATTGTGTGCTCTAATTCCAGGTTTGGGGGGCTAATTGGAACTATATCTTGTTTTCCCCTTCATATCTGATTAATCCGCCAAGGGAAAAACACTTCACTTACTGCTTTATATATTCAGATGTACATGCATGCATGCTCAGTCGCTTCAGTCGAGTCCGACTCTCTGTGGCCCAAAAGACTGCAGCCCACCAGGCTCCTCTGTTCATGGGATTTTCCAGGCAAGAATACTGGAGTGGGTTGCCATGCCGCCCTCCAGGGGATCTTCCTGACCGGAGGACTGAACTCACATCTGCCTGCGTCTCCAACACTGCAGGCAGATTCTTTACCCAATTGAGTCACCTGGGAAGCCCATATATTCAGGTAGAGTTGTCCAAATACTCATTGGGTACAAACACAGAATCTAATCTTCCCCAACAAATCTAAGAAATGAGCATTCAATGGTCTCAGCTTTTTTCTTACAGCACAAGAACAAAGTAAAGGACTCTTTAAGATGGGTATGAAGAATAAAGAAAATAATGCGTGTCAGGCATTCGTTACAAGTGCCTGGCCCATAGCAAGCATTCAGTAAAGGAGTAGTTGGGGTTGTTTAAAAAATTATTTTTATGAATGTCCATGCTAGCTAAAATTGCAAAGCCTCCAGTATTTCTACTGCTTTTGCTGTTTTATTTTTCCTGTTAGCACTTACCACTCTCTAATACACTCTACGATACATGTAAGTTTTGTTTACTGTCTGTCCCACTTCACTGGATCAAAAATGTTTGAGCTTTTGGTCTATTTTTCACTCATGGCTGTGTCTCTGCTGTGCCTGGTATGTGCGTAAGGTCTCAGTAAGTATTTCCTGAATGAAAGTGAAAAGAGTGGGTCTGAAATCATCCCCAAAGCACGTTTGACCTTTGCCCTCACCCTACTGAAGGTACAAGGCACTTCAGATGACTCTCCCCCTGTCGGCTGGCATTGTGCTGGCACACTTTTTGTTGCAGTAACAGGAAATATTTAATACTCTAATACTGTTTTTCTCCCGCCCTCTCTCCTCTGCAGGACGCCTTTGTGGAGCTGTATGGCCCTAGCATGCGGCCCCTGTTTGATTTCTCCTGGCTGTCTCTGAAGGCATTGCTCAGTCTGGCCCTGGTGGGAGCTTGCATCACCCTGGGTGCCTATCTGGGCCATAAGTGAAGTCCACAGGCCTGCCGCAAACAAATATGCAAAAGGTTCATGAAAGCAGGAGAAATAATATGCATTGTCACTGATGCACCACTGGAGTGAAGCTGTGGCCTCTTAAAAAGAAAAAGAACAACCAACCAACCAACCAACACCACCACAAACAGCTTTCAGGCTCAACATTGAATCAGCTACTTACTGCCAAAGGGAATACAATTTATTTTTTACATTATTAAGAAAAATAAGATTTATTTATTTAAGACAGTCCCGTTGAATCTCCTGTCTTTGGAAACCCCACCACTAATTACTAAGCCCCACCCGGATGGCTCTACCTGGCTCTCTTGTGCCTGTAAACACTGATTTTTGTTCCATACTGTTGGCTGGACTGACTCAACCAGCTGAAAAGCAAACAAACCGACAAAGGACCTGACTGTTCCAGAAGCCGGGTTCCTGGCTGTTGGGGGTTAGGCAGAAGGTGTTCATTTGCTTTTGGGGGGGTGGGGGTGGGGCTGGAGGTTATATTCTTAAGAGGAAAGGTGCTCCGAGGGGAGGCCTTTCTTCCCAGGCCTGAAGAAGGGGCACTGCGCATATGGTACACACCAGGTTTGAAGAAAAAAAAAAAACCGGGAACTTATGCTAGCACGAATGTCCATGCTAGCTAAAATTGCAAAGCCTCTACTGCTAATTCGCTTTTGCTGTTTTATATTTACCGTTAGCACTTACCACTCTCTAATACACTCTAAGATACATGTAAGTTTTGTTTACTGTCTGTCCCACGTCACTGAATCAAAAACGTTTGAACTTTTGGTCTATTTGGACTTTGTATTTGCCAAGACCTCCACCCCAAAGGACCGTGACGGGAAAAAAGCCCTTAAATCATAGCAGAGTATTTTTTTAAGCTACCAATTGTGCCGAGAAGCATTTTAGCAATTTATACAATATCATCCAGTACCTTAAGCCCTGATGTCCTTCTTCTCATATTTTGGATTCGCTCCCCCTCCAAATACTGGCTTGGCGCTGTCCGCGTAGGAAACTGAATCCCCTGGACCGCGAGGACGCGGACGTTTTCGGTGACGTCTTCCGCACCAGGCGCCCAGAGCGCCGGCTTCTCCGCCGGAGGCCGCGGCCGGCAGCCCCGCCTCGGGCGGCCTGAGGCCTCGACCTGGCGCTGAGCCTTGAAACGAGCTATGTGTCCGCGGGCGGCCGGGAGAGAAAACAAAAAACAGGAGGCCTGGGCCCCGTGTAGGCCCCGCGCCGCCTGGAGCGCGGAGCTGGGCCGAGGCCCTGAGGGCGCGTGTCTCTGTGGAGGAAACTGAGGCGGTGGCGAGGGACGCGGCGGCCCCAGAGGAACGTGCGGCCTGTCTGCGCTGGGCCTTGGCCGCCAGCTTGTGCGCTGCGGCGCTCGTTGCTGTGGAGGAAACCGGAGGTGGTAGGAGTCGTCTCTGTGGAGGAAACAGGAGGTGGCAGGAGTCGTCTCTGTGGAGCGGAGGAAACTGAGGAGAGGGGAGGCATGGGAGCCGCCCCCAGAGAAACGCGAGGCCTGTTGTGCGTTGGGCCGCCAGGCTGTGTGCGCTGCTTCCAGTGAGATTTTTGAAAGACTTTGGGGAGGGTCATAAATCGTAAAGGAAGCGTTGAAATGGATTAACTGACCTATGTCTGTGGAATTACGATGTGAAGCATTATCTTGTCATTGTAGTTTGGTTTTATTTGAAAAACCTAACTGAAAGGGATGGCGGGTGGGCAGGGAAGCTCCAGGTGTGGAATGTGGGGATTATCTATATATCCTGGGGCGTTAAACAAGGAAAAGAGAAAAGTCAGTGCTGGAAAACGCTAGAAGAGTAGCAAAAGAAGAAAGATCTCCAGCTCATAAACTACAAAATATTTTTTTTCAAGTTTAGACTCAGCCTTGATACGTATGTGGAATAACTGTGGCATTATTGCATTATAGCATTTATCTGTATACCATTTATCTGTATTAACTTTGGAATGCACTTGTGTTCAATGTTTAATGCTGTGGTTAATATTTCGAAAGCTGCTTTAAAAAAAAGATCTTAGCATCTCAGCATCTTTTAAAAAAACTGTATTTAGTTATGGGCTCTACACTAACTGTTAGCAAAATGACCACTTCTCCCCTTTGAGATTTTTGGCTCTCAATTCTTTCAAAGCATTTCTGAGGAGGTGAGATAGGCCCTGGTTCTCAGCTGTCTGAGAAATCCTGGAGCTTGCTGGCCACTCAGCCACTTTGTGTCAATCAATCTACATCCACTTCCATGTCAACAGAATTGTTTATTGTGAGGGACAGTATCTGTTGTCCCTTCAGCCCTTTTCCTTTAGATTCACCTGTCTTGGCCAACTCAGAATTTAACTTACATCATTTAAGAGTGCATACATGTTTGGTTAAACCCATGAGGTTCATTCACTTCGAAATCCAGATGGAAAATGACCAGGGGATTAAATTCTGGCTCTGATGGTTTGATCCTTAAAGATGGTTTCTGGGGCCTGTTTCCATGGAAACCTATTTAGAGCCCTCCAACTCTCCTTCCATAGGGTCCTTCTCCGTGGCCATCTTCAAGTTCTTCCTGAAATGCAGTGGCACTTAGGCCCCAGGCGGAGAAAGGGGGAAACCCATGGTATGAAGCCAGACCTCCCTGGCGGGCCTCAGGGAACAAGACGATCAGACCTTTGAATGATCTTTAATTTTTAAGCAAAATGTTATCTTATGAAAGGTTTACACTGTCAAAAGTGATGAATATGTAATATCAAATTCTGTGCTGCTATCCTGCCAAGATCATTGTAATGGAGTCGGTTTGCAGTACACTCCAAGTGGCGAGCTCCTCCAAGCTGCTTTAGAAGTAACCATGAAGAACACGGACATTTTTAATATAAAACTTGTTTGTCTTTGGTTATTGTTGTTGTTATTGTTCAAATTGAGATTTGCAGAGTATTCTAAAAATGTATATATAAAAAAGGTCATAGAGGCTAATTTCAGGCTGGTTTCCTTTTGCTGTGGGATTCCATTATCTGGTTTTAATGATAAGTGTTCCTGGTTACCTGACCCCAGAACTGTACAGTATTGTGGCTGCACTCTCTCAAAGAGATCAGACCTTTGAATGATTCTAATTTTTAAGCAAAATGTTATCGCTAAGGGTAGCTGAAGTTGCATTTTTCTTGTTGTTAAAAATGTTAGAAGCAATGAATGTATATAAAAGCCTGAGCTAGTCATTTTTTTTCCTCCTCCCTTTTTGCATTGTCTCAATTATCTTGCAGTTGGACAGCAGAGACGCAATTCCTGCCTATTTGGTGTGGAGGAGGGATTCACACCAGAATTGCCCTCAGCGTGGTACACAGGCCACCCAGGTCAGGGTTCAACAGAACACGTGCACTCCCCAAATGGAATTCAAGGGTTCTTAAAAAAAAAAGCCACAAGGAGCAAACCACCCAAGAACCTCCTGGGTCCTCCCAAGCCCTCGCTGCACAGATAGCCTGAAAGAGGGATCAAAATGACAACTTGCATCTTTTGCAGCAAACAGCTCATCTCAGATTTTACAGTGGCTGAAAAGTCTTATGGGCTTGAGATTTGGATTAAAGTCACCTTCTGAAAGAAGAAAGCACTTTGCTATGGTTCAAGCCAAAACCCAACATCCTCTGCCCCAGCCCACTTATCTCTGCCTACTCAGATATGACCTTCCATTTAGATGGACTTCTGTTTCATTAGTGCATGTTTATGCTTATCATTTAAAGACCTAGTTGTGGCCCAATGTGGGAAATTAGGAAGTGACTGTAAATCAAGAGAAGTTCTAATAAGTAGGATTAAACTTAAGTATGTAGGGCAGCCCCAATACATGTCTGGCTTTTTCACATCAAGGATCTATGGGATGAATTGCAGATTGTCTGTATTGGAATTAAACTTATGCTAAAGTGACAAATTTATACATGTGAACTTAAATTCTAATTTCAATTATACTTTTAAGGCAGTGGCTGTTTTTATACTTCCTTATAACTTATAGTTAGTAATGTACACCTCTTCTATCAGAAAAAAAAAAAAAAAACAGGAAGGGCTTGAAATATAAGCCATTCTAAGGAAATTAGGGAGTCAGTTGAAATTCTATTCTGATCTTATTCTGTGGTGTCTTTTGCAGCCCAGACAACTGTGGCTACACACTTCTTAAGAAATACAATTGTACATTGTCAGGCTTATGAACATTCCAATTAGATCTTTATTGTTACTCAATTTGAATCTTCCCAGGGATTTTTTTTTTTAATTATTATGGGACAAAGGACATTTGTTGCAGGGTGGGAGGAAGAATTTTCAAATGAGCAAAACATTCTCAAGATTGGATCAGGGTGTGGAGTCTTTAAGAATAGCCAGGACTGTAGGATATGAAATAGAATCAAGTGAGGACTTCACGAGGATCAATGTGACGCCTCTGGGAAAGACTTTATGCAACAAATAAGAAACACTTTTAAGTTCTGTGGTGTATTTAGCTTCTGGAGACAACAGAACAACTCAAGAGTCCAGCTCTGTATGACAATGAAGATGAACCAAAGTTCTAAACATCTGCCGTCAATGGTGTTAATTTCAAGCCTGGATATGTCTAATGGGTATTTAAACAATAAATTTGCAATTTTTAACCAATGGGATGGTTAATGAAAACCTTCTGGTTGGTAGGGACATCTGTTTCTAAATGCTTTATTGCGCACAATACGGGGGGGTGGGGGGGGGGAGTGAGACTGAATTGGGTAAGTAATAATAATACAAGTCCCTTATCCTTACCCAAAGAATCATTCAGCTACATGTCTGTGCTCATAAGACTAGCCTTAGACAGCCATGAAATATACATCTCCGGGGGCAGAAAGAAAACCACATGGAGTATGAATGGTATTGCCCCAATTCATCATAACTACCCCAGGAAAATAACTGAAAGCCAATACATATTCTATTGATGACAAGGTTGTTTTGGGCCCCAAGGTAAGATCAGCAGACAAAAACACTTGTGGAAGATGGAAAGGCTTAATCAAAAGATCCAAGCCTGTTACTAAATATGACTATAGTGTATTAGTAACTCCATATTCCTAAACCTTTTAGGGAATCTGCAGTGGGCCTTCCAGCCAGCTCACTTCATTGTTTTTGCCCCTGGGGTAGTGTTTGAAGGTGTGATAGCAGATCACATTTCTTTGGAGGAAGCATGTTTTTATTATACTATCTTTTCAACCAAGTTTTGCTTTTGTTTTGAATTACTGAGATTATTTTCATTTTCAATAAAATAAATGTGTAAAAAGTGGTTTTGTATTGGAAGCTTTTGTTACCAAGATGTTCACACTTCTCCCTTCCATGGGATGTTTGTAAGATGGATATTTCTTAGGGGTGGCTGACATCCTGCAACACTGTACACACACACAGAAATACATGCTAAGTGAGCTTTAGATAGTTAAGATAAAGTAAGTCTCTAGTTGGCCAGCATTAAATATCATGAAGTTTTCTTTGTGTTGCTGGGGAGAGCCACGCTGCCACTCAACTCTCCTTGTCTGTCCAGTTAATATTGTGAAGAAAAATAAAGTACCATGTAAGATATTGGCTGTGCCCTGGAATTGTTTGTAATGCGGTAATGTGATTTTGCTCCATCATTCAAAGAACTTCTTAACAAGCCAGCAGAGCCACTGGGAGCCTAAAGCCCTGGGGGCTCAGGCTATGGATTTGTCCTACTGGAGAAGTCACCTTAGAAGGAGGCTTTATTTCTTGGTTACTTACCCTCCTGGTGTGGCCCAAGGTGGACCAGCCTTGAGTTTTACTTCTGGAGGAAGCCATTGTGCCTGCTGGCTGTGTTCCTTCACACCAAGTGAGGATCCCAACCTCTGTGTTGCATAAGATTGTATGGAAGAGGGAGAAAGAATCTAAAACTTATGGTTTGAAGTGACTGTTTTAGGATAACCAAAGCAGTCACTAGCTTTGGAACATAAAGACCTTAAGTAGCCGGGCACCTGTTGTTGTTCAGTTGCCGGACTGCAGCATGCCAGGCTTCCCTGTCCTTCACTATCTCCCTGAGTTTGCTCAGACTCATGTCCATTGAGCCAGTGATGCCATCCAACCATCTCATCCTCTGTCATCCCCTTCTCCTCCTGCTCTCAATCTTTCCCAGCATCAGGGTCTTTTCCAGTGAATCAGCTCTTCGCATCAGGTAGTCTAAGTATTGGAGCTTCAGCTTCAGCATCAGTCCTTCCAATGAGTATTCAGGACTGATTTCCTTTAGGATGGACTGGTTGGATCTTGTAGACCAAGGGACTCTCAAGTCTTCTCCAGCACCACCGTTCGAATTACTAATTCTTCAGCGCTCAGTCTTCTTTATGGTCCAAGTCTCACATCAGGGCACCTGTGTTTCCCTCTGACACTGCTACCCTAGATAGGCCTCAGTCCTCCAAGGCTCTTCCCTCCAACTCAGCTGGTCGGGCTCTGGTGGCGGCATCCAGCTGTCGAGCCTTTGCTGGCTGCCCGCCCTGGTCCTCAGGACCTTGGAAAAGGTGGGTGTTGGCTTCTATTTTATAGGCAAAAACTGAGACTCATAGACAATATACCCAAGTCCTCAAACCTCGTTAACTGCAGAGGCAGGATTTGAGCTGTGGCCTGGCTTCCCAGGCCCTCACTTCCCCAGCAGTGTTCTTCGATCGGCCGCACATGGAAGCTTCGGGGCACAGCCTCTGCGAGGGGTAGGCCGGCTTGGGGTGAAGGAAGGAATCCCTGTTCTGGGCATCCTGGGGTGCTCTTTGTCCTAGGCAGCCCGGTGGTCAGGCCAGCTCTCCTCTCCCACCCTCCCTTCATCTGCAGCAGCTCATAAAACAGAGGCACACACAGCGTCCCTTCTGGAATCTGGCTGTGAGGCTCTGCGCCCTGTGCTGGCGGCCTCGCCATGACCGCGGGGAGCATCGGCTCTTCCCAGCTCCGTGTCAGTGAAGTCAAGCTGGTAGCTTGAAATTGGCCCCAGTGGAAGGATTTACACCATAGAAATGAGCACAAGTTACAAAGCAGAGCTTTCTGTCCTCCTTGCTTGCTTGCTTCCTTCCTTTTTTCCCAGACAGCCAGTTTACCTGCACACCCCTAGGCATTGTCCTGTGGTATTAAAACCACTGGGGTACCAAAAGATACGATACGAAATCCTTGGGCTGTATTAGACACTAATGCCTGGGGAGCTAACCCTTTTGCAAACCGCTTTTCCAATTCGTTGCTTTCAACATAGGTGAAAGAATACCTAGTTGAGACAGATGGCAGGTGTAGTTTTGTTTGTGTGTTTTTTTTTTTTTAATGTGATTTCAAAATATAACTCAGAAATCCGGAGCTGAGTAACATTACTATAACAAAACTCCTTCCGCTGCCTCATTCTCAGTATTCGAATGGCATTCCTCAAAGCTTACATCCATAAAAACAAAGAATGGGCTTGAAAAACGGAGAAGAGGCTTACTAGCTCTTTGTATTAATAGGTAGTTCCTATTTATAGATACATGTCCATCTTGGTGGGGAGGGCGAGGATGATAAACCAGCCCTATCTATTCCATTATCATTTATAGTCAGGAACTTCCCCAGTAGTCCAGCGGCTAAGACTCCGAGCTCCCAATGCTGGGGGCCCGAGTTCAATCTCTAGTCAGGGAACTAGATTCCACTTGCCACGACTGAAAGATTCTGCATTCTGCAACTAAAGATCTGATGGAAGGGCCTGAGTGCCACAACTAAGACCCAGCACAGCCAAATAAATAAATATTACAAAAAAAAAAAAAAAACCCAAACCCACTGTATTCAGTATTTCCAATAAAAGTAAAAATTTATATTTAATAATGATTTATCAAAATGTATAATATATTTGTATATTTTTCTCAGTTGGGTAATAATAATCATTGTATGGGCTTCCTTCATAGCTCAGTTGGTAAAGAATCCGCCTGCAGTGCATGAGGCCTCAGTTCGATTCCTGAGTTGGGAAGATCCACTGGAGAAGGGATAGGCTGCCCATTCCAGAATTCTTCAACCTGTGAACAAAAATACAAAGCCTTGCGGGCTTCCCTGGTGGCTCAGATAGTAAAGAATCTGCCTGCAATGTAGGAGACCGGGGGGTTCGATCCCTGGGTCAGAAAGATCATCTGGAGAAGGGAATAGCAACCCACTCCAGTATTCTTGCCTGGAGAATCCCATGGACAGAGGAGCCTGGTGGGCTCCAGTCCATGGGGTCATAAAGAGTTGGACATGACTGGGCAACTAACACATGGTCACAGAAACTCATAGATTTATTATGTTGTTGAAAGTTATGAGAGGTTAACCAACTTTAAACTTTCCGTTGTAAGAAATATCATATTAGGATAAAATGGAGGATTAGAGAGATGAATTTGAGAGAAGGAACAATGTAAGATTTCCTGGTGTCAAAAAATAACTTGTTCCTGTTTTTTTCATGTAGTTGACGCTCAGTATCAGATTATTTATTGTATGTAGATTCTACTGTCTATGATTAAAAATTGAGGCAACAAAGGTATTGTACAATGTCATTTGCTAAAATAACTTCTCAGACAAACTCATTATCAGTGTGTGTCAACATTCTATTTCAAACTGGCCTCGATTCAGGGATTCTTTCTGGGAAGAGACGTTCAGAGATGAAGGGATGGTGCCACAGCCAAAGGCCGGTCCGGGTCTGACAGGCGTGTTTCAGGAGAGCTGAGCGGGAACCCTGACTGATCAGGATTCCTTAATCCCATTCAAGTCCATCCGGAAATTACTCCAGCATTTTATCAAGAATCATAAGTACTTCACAGAAGGGGCTATAAATTACCTCATATAGAAAAGTTCTACCATAAGTAGTTTTGGGACAATTTTCTTCCTCCTACTACTCACAACAAATCTGAAAGAAAATCCTTTGCAACTATTTATATTTAAAATTTAAAAGTTGAAACCATGTTTCTGCCATGTTGAAGGGTGGTACACGCCTTTTCACACTTCTTTCAAAGGCGCACCCGCAACGTTGGGAAATCCCTGCCCCGTCTGCCCCTCTGAGGGCTCCCTGTGGAGTTTTGTGTTGTTGTTGTTGTTTTTTTCTGCACTGCAAGGCTTATGCGATTTTAGTTTCCCGACCAGGGATGGAACCCAGGCCCCCTCGACAGTGAGAGCACAGAGTCCTCACCGTTGAACTGCCAGGGAATTTCAGGAACAAAAAATTAGTAAATAAAGCCCTAGGATTACAAAAATTCAGTTAAATGCACAAGCATGCTTCTGTTGTACAGAACTGTGGGAGGCTAGTCAATTTTAAGTGTACTATTTTCATTGCATATTTATGTCTTAAAATCCCCTAATTCTGTTTCTTTTGCATTAAAAAAAACCCACAAAACTACTTCTTAGCCTGCTTGTCAATTTTCTGCCTGTGTGTCCTCGGCTGTGTGCTCTTGTATCATGTTTGATCTATGCTGACGAAGTATCTGAGCCCATGTCTACAAGGAAAGGCAGACTTCCCTGGTGGTCCACTGGTGCCAACGCAGGGGACATGGGTTCAATCCCTGGTCCAGGAAGATCTCACATACCTTGGGGCAACTAAGAGCATGAGCCAAACTCCTGAAGCCGGGGCGCTCTAGAGCCCATGCTGCGAAGCAGAGAAGCCTCTGCAGTGAGACGCCTGCACGCCACAGCCGGAGAAAGACCCGCACAGCAACACAGCCCCAGCGCGGCCACGCGAACAAACACAACCTGCCGGCAGGAAAGGTTCTCAGCGCGTGTCCGTCCCTTTGTCTTTCCTCACCTCCGAGAGCCCTCTGACTGGTCTCCTACAGTCCCCCACTGACTCAGAATGAGAATCTCAGAGAGACTGTCAAATCTCTGAAGAGCTTGAGATTTCCCCTACTTGTGAGTTAGCATGTCAGCCTGCCACCATCTCACAGATGCTGGTGAGAACGTGAAGTGCCTGGGTCAGCGACAAGGACAGTGTGTCACTCAGAGCCACGGCATCAGCACTTCTGAGATGGCTCTCCACCCCCCGCTGCCACCAAACGACAAGAAGAGGATAGAAGACCTCGGCTCGCAGAGGGGTGTGATCTAGGAGAGGAGCTCTGCGGTTAGGAGCTTAGGAAGCTCTTGTCTTTGATGGGGACCAGTCGGCACATCAGCCCTTTGCTGTGGAAGAAGACACCAGGTCTGTCCTCTAAGGCTATAAAGCTTTGTTCTGGAAGACACTTAATCTCTGCCTTCCAACGTCCTTGGACAGGTAGTCTGGAACAAACAGCAGTCAGCGCCTCGCTTGCAGCACGAACAGGAACATGACAGACTCATGGTGAGTTGTCCCCTAAGAGTGACCTGACAAGTCCACCCCTGTTGCAGGCCAGGCCTAAGGGCAAAGACAGCAAAACGGACCCCTGTAGGCGTCGCTCCTTGAGGCTGAATATTCTAGCCACAATTCTCAGCCCTCAGCTCAGTTCAGTTCAGTTCAGTCGCTCAGTCGTGTCCGACTCTTTGGGACCCCATGAATCGCAGTTCGCCAGGCCTCCCTGTCCATCACAAACCCCTGGAGTCTACTCAAACTCATGCCCATCGAGTCTGTGATGCCATCCAGCCATCTCATCCTCTGTCGTCCCCTTCTCCTCCTGCCCCCAATCCCTCCCAGCATCAGGGTCTTTTCCAATGAGTCAGCTCTTCGCATCAGGTGGCCAAAGTACTGGAGTTTCAGCTTCAGCATCAGTCCTTCCAATGAACACTCAGGACTGATCTCCTTTAGGATGGACTGGTTGGATCTCCTTTCAGTCCAAGGGACTCTCAAGAGTCTTCTCCAACACCGCAGTTCAAAAGCATCAATTTTTCGGCACTCAGCTTTCTTCACAGTCCAACTCTCACATCCATACATGACCACTGGAAAAACCATAGCCTTGACCAGACAGACCTTTGTTGGCAAAGTAATGTCTCTGCTTTTTAATATGCTATCTAGGTTGGTCATAACTTTTCTTCCAAGGAATAAGCGTCTTTTAATTTCATGGCTGCAATCACCATCTGCAGTAATTTTGGAGCCCAAAAAATAAAGTCTGACACTGTTTCCACTGTCTCCCCATCTATTTCCCATGAGGTGATGGGACCAGATGCCATGATCTTAGTTTTCTGAATGTTGAGCTTTAAGCCGACTTTTTCACTCTCCTCTTTCATCAAGAGGCTTTTTAGTTCCTCTTCACTTTCTGCCATAAGGGTGGTGTCATCTGCATATCGGAGGTTATTGATATTTCTCCCGGCAATCTTGATTCCAGCTTGTGCTTCTTCCAGCCCAGCGTTTCTCATGATGTACTCTGCATATAAGTTAAATAAGCAGGGTGACAATATACAGCCTTGATGTACTCCTTTTCCTATTTGGAACCAGTCTGTTGTCCCATGTCCAGTTCTAACTGTTGCTTCCTGACCTCCATACAGGTTTCTCAAGAGGCAGGTCAGGTGGTCTGGTATTCCCATCTCCTTCAGAATTTTCCACAGTTTATTGTGATCCACACAGTCGAAGGCTTTGGCATAGTCAATAAAGCAGAAATAGATATTTTTCTGAAACTCTCTTGCTTTTTCGATGATCCAGCGAATGTTGGCAATTTGATCTCTGGTTCCTCTGCCTTTTCTAAAACCAGCTTGAACATCTGGAAGTTCTCGGTTCACGTATTGCTGAAGCCTGGCTTGGAGAATTTTGAGCATTACTTTACTAGCATGTGAGATGAGTGCAATTGTGTGGTAGTTTGAGCATTCTTTGGGATTGCCTTTCTTAGGGATTGAAATGAAAACAGACCTTTTCCAGTCCTGTGGCCACTGCTGAGTTTTCCAAATTTGCTGGCATATTGAGTGCAGCACTTTCACAGCATCATCTTTTAGGATTTGAAAGAGCTCAACTGGAATTCCATCACATCCACTAGCTTTGTTCGTAGTGATGGTTTCTAAGGCCCACTTGACTTCACATTTCAGGATGTCTGGCTCTAGGTGAGTGATCACACCATTGTGATTATCTGGGTCATGAAGATCTTTTTTGTACAATTCTTCTGTGTATTCTTGCCACCTCCTCTTAATATCTTCTGCTTCTGTTAGGTCCCTACCATTTCTGTCCTTTGTCGAGCCCATCTTTGCATGAAATGTTCCCTTGGTATCTCTAATTTTCTTGAAGAGATCTCTAGTCTTTCCCATTCTGTTGTTTCCTCTATTCCTTTGCATTGATCCCTGAGGAAGACTTTCTTATCTCTCCTGGCTATTCTTTGGAACTCTGCATTCAAATGGGTATAGCTTTCCTTTTCTCCTTTGCTTTTGCCTTCTCTTCGTTTCACAGCTATTTGTAAGGTCTCCTCAGACAACCATTTTGCCTTTTTGCATTTCTTTTCCATGGGGATGGTCTTGATCCCTGTCTCCTGTACAATGTCACAAACCTCCGTCCATAGTTCATCAGGCTCTCTGTCTATCAGATCTTATCCCTTAAATCTATTTCTCACTTCCACTGTATATTCATAAGGGATTTGATTTAGGTCATACCTGAATGGTCTAGTGGTTATCCCTACCTTCTTCAGTTTAAGTCTGACTTTGGCAGTAAGGAGTTCATGATCTGAGCCACAGTCAGCTCCTGGTCTTGTTTTTGCTGACTGTATAGGGCTTCTCCATCTTTGGCTGCAAAGAATATAATCAATCTGATTTTGGTGTTGACCATCTGGTGATGTCCATGTGTAGAGTCTTCTCTTTTGTTGTTGGAAGAGGGTGTTTGCTATGACCAGTGCATTCTCTTGGCAAAACTTCTCAGCCCTACTCCGTCCTAATTCCTCCCGTTGGACACACCCCGTGTACCAATATCTCTTTAAGAGGATTACAGAAAATATGACCATGGTTCCTTAGCTAAGAGCTGACTCAGTGCTGCTGATCCTCAAAATAAAATACCCCTTTTTTTTGATAGTCCTCAGTCTTGAGGGGCAGAGGGGTGGGAAAAGCAAGGTAATAATGTTTTGGGTAAAGAGATTAATCGTCAACTCAGGAGGGGAACTTGTTTTTAGGGGGTCCCAGTTTCAAACCTTCGGCTGGTCATTCCTGCTCAGTGCTCTTTGAACAGGTTGATGAGTGGATCCAACAGCTCAACAAATGTTTGTTGAGCTCGACTCCTAGGACAGTGTGGGGCAGAGCCTGTCCTCATCTCAGGAACTCTCCACCTGGTGTCTAAGGCTGTGCAGGGCCCTGTGGGGCTCCTGGATGCCTGGCCTTACTGTGTCCCCCATTTCTTTGATTATGGGAAATCATCTTCATTCAGCATCCCTGACTGACCCTGAGTTCCGATGGGCAGATGAGCAGTTGCTAATTAGGGAAGGGAGGGCATGCAAGACCAGGGAGAAACAGTCAAGAGCACCCGTGGGGCTAGGTCCTATTTCCCCATCAACGGATACACACAGCAATACTTCTGAGTTATTTTACAGACACTGAAACCCCTCCTTGTGGGAGAAGTTAACCATTAATGACGGTATGCTGCCCACAAGCATGTAGACCCCAGACCACTTAGACTGAAGGTTGATGATGCTGACTCCTACTTACCTCACCACCAGCTCATCAGAAGAATGTCCACGAGCTGATCACACCATCTTTGAATAATTACTAGAAAACTTCTCATTATCTCCCCCAAGTTGGGACAGTTTTGAGGGCATTATTAGCCTGCTGAGGCCCCCTTGAATAAAGCTATTTTTTTCCACTTCACCCAAAACGTGGTCTCTGAGATTTGATTTGGCACCAGTGTACAGAGAAGCTGAGCTTTTGACATCATCTCTTGCTTATTTGATCTTCTTTTAAAAAGGTTAGTCAATAAACATTGAATAAGCTCCTTGTTTTCTGAGGTCATCTTACATCAATCAGGCTAACTTGCTATTTCACATCAGTACATGCTGTCTTCAAAAATGGGTTGGTTTAGGACATCCCTAGTGGTCCAGTGGTTAAGAATCTGCCTGCCAACGCAGAGGACATGGGTTTGGTTCATGGTCCAGGAAGAGGCAACTTGCCCCAGAGCAACTAAGGCCATGCACCACAACTATCGAGTCTGTGCCCCAGAGCCTGGAGCAGCAGCTACTGAGCCCACGCGCCCCCCGGAGCCCAAACTCTGCAATCAGAGAGTGACCCCTACTCGCCGCAACTAGAGAAAGCCTGAACACAGTGATGAAAACCCAGTGAAGCCAAAAAATAAATTAATTAATTAAAAAAAATTTTTTTAAGGGTTCTTTAGGGAGAATTTCCTACAGACTAAACTCATAAACATCTCTTCCTAGCCAAGCTTTGGAACGTTCTGTCTGAAAAAAAAACTGGCTTAGATGCTTTGTAGCTATGGATTTCTCTCTGCCTTTTCTGTTTTTTCCAAACTTTTGAGCCCACTTCATCTCGGGTCCCAGCAAGTGAGGCGGGGGTGGGGTTGGGGCTGCACAGCTGGGGAGGAGAGCTCAACGGCGAGGGGCCGGGCGGCCCCAACCTCACTCCCAAGGGGAACCCCGTGTCCCATATCCACGTGGAACTCCTCAGCCAGGGAACCAGGGAAAGAAAAGGAGAAATCAAGTATTCATAGGAAAATTATTTCTCACAAGCAAGCATTTGTTCTAAAAGCTTTTAGAAATATAATTATTTTTCTCCTTCTCCAGGTTTTTCTGTTTTTAATATGAAACACTTTCAAGTCCCCTGGTTGAGTTTCCAGGAAGCCATAATCCATTTTGCCTTGGGTGGAGCTTAGGAAAGAAACTAGGTCTCAAAAGTGAACATGTTTCCATTGAAATTGCCACATGGAACTCTTGCAGCTTCTTTAATGTGCTTGCATAATAAGGAGGGCCCCATCCCCCTGGGCAGGGTGGACCAGTTTTCCCCTGGTCTTCTGATCCAGGAGTTTCTGTCTTCTCTGAGGCACAGCTGGACTCCTGCCCTCACTCAGCCTCACCTACTAAGTTATGTCCAAGGGGGAAACCTCTGGAGCAACGCCTTCCAATAGAAATAAAATGTGAACCATGTTTGTGCTTTTTCATATTCCAGGATTCATATTACAAATTAAAAACAATACATGGAATTCATTTTAATAATGAATAAATAATTTAAATAACATTTTCTTTAACCCAATATATCCTATCAACATACAATCAGTATGAAGATGAATAAGGTTGTTTCCACCCTTTTTTCTCAATTTATCTATTTATTAAAGTGTAATTGACACAGTATTTCAGCTGCACAGTAAGGTGACTCAGCTATACATATACACACACTACTTTTCAGATTATTTTCCATTATAGGTTATTACAAGATATTGACTATACTTTCCTGTGCTATACAGTAAATCTTCATTGCTTGTTGCATATCTGTTTTTTAATTAGAAATCTAGCATTAATTCATACTAAGTCAAACAAGTGGAATTAAAATGTCATAAATTTCTTAGTTAGGCAAAAATTCATACGTTTTCTAAAATACATATATTATACAAACTGCCCATCAGGCTCCTCTGTCCATGGGGATTCTCCAGCAAGAATACTGGAGTGGGTTGCCATGCCCTCCTCCAGGGGATCTTCCCAATCCAGGGATAGAACCCAGGTTTCCCGCATCGCAGGCAGATTCTCATCTGAGCCACCAGGGAAGCCCCACACAAAAGCTTTTCTACTACACTTGATAAAGGCTTGAGAAAGAACATTTAAAAAAAAAAAAGCAGAAGAGATGGAGAAGCTAGAAACATAAACTAAATGAAATTCCACCCTTTTTTATATCAAATCTTTGAAATCGGTGTGGAATTGACAGTTGGAGAACATCTCAATTCAAGAGAGCCAGGTTTCAGGGGCTCACTTGCCATGTGGGGCTGGTGTCTCCCATGTTGCACGGCAGCACGCTAGACTCTGCAGACATTTACTGCTCACACATGAACCACACGCCTGTAAAATGCCTTCCTCTGCCTGCCCCAGTCCTTCTGCATGCTAGGTCACTTTAGTTGTGTCTGACTATGCGACCCTATGGACGGTAGACCAGCAGGCTCCCCTGTCCATGGACCTCACTCCCCCTGCCCCTGCGCTAATTAAGTTGGGAAGGCTGGAAACCATCTTTCTCTCCTACTGCCTCTGTTAGGGGAACCACTGACCAAAACTGACCAGGCATGATAGTGACCACTTGCATGAGTTGTCTTACAACTGGATGTCCTAGTAAGAACTCGGAACTGACAATCTCTCACCAACCAGGAGAATTTGGGAAAGGTCAAAAGAAGAGAGGAGACCCACGTCCATATGTCCTACCAACCTCCCAGAATCCTTCTCGCTGGAATCCATCCTGGCTGAGTGACGCGTGCGCCAACAGGAAGGACCCTGAGTTGGAATGATTGACCGGAGACATCCTGGAAACTGACCGCATCACCATAAAAGCCGAGCCTGTGAGCCACAGGGTGGGGCCGCTCTCCCGGGGTCCCTGGCCCCCTGCCTTCCGCCCGGGTTTCCTTCCCAATTCAGTTTCTTGCTCGGTCAGCACACTTGCTTCCTCGGACAAGTCGTTTCTCAGTGTTAGATAAGAGCCCACCCTCTGGAGAGGGCCCCCCTTCCTGCAAAACGTCAACCCCTCTGTTTCAGACTTACACAAAAGAATCTTACTTTTGAAAGATTTGCTCTGAGGTCATATGGGAAACTAGATTGCTGTATGTCCAATCAAAATATTGTAAGCCCTCATGGTGGCCTTTGGACACTTGCTATCAGAAGATCTGGATTCAAATTCTGGCAGAGGAAAGTATGAGCTTGGGGAAAGCATTCCACCTCTTTAAATCAGGTTTCTCATTGGTTCCATGGGCTGTAGCATTTGTCCTGGCATGACCTACCAGCCATCTGGGGTGGTGGTGTTAAGATCAAAACGGTGAATAATGAAGGGGTTTGGAAGTGCCATCCAAAATAGAAAAATCATATTATTTATTATTTCAAGGCATTAAAGACTGTGCAGCCACAGAAAACCACAACCCACAATATTTACAAAGACAGAGAAAGGATTTGTATGAGGAAACTGAATCAAAGAAATAAATTCCTATAATTACCTACAATATTAATCATTTTCTTAATTATTTCCAACCTTGACTTCTCATCTTTATTTACTGAGACAGACAGAAAAAGACAGAAAATGATAAATAATCCCCAGGATAATAACTGTGGACCTTGAAGCCAGGTACACATCCTGAGACTCCACCTGGGTAATGCCCAACCATCAACTTTGTAACGATCTTGACAGTGACTCTGCAGAGAACATTGCACGTGGACCTTATTTTCAAATACCCCCAATCTGAGATGTCTGTGGAGAGTTTCTGCAATCTCTGTACTCCATAACCACCTGGAGAGTCTTGCCCTGATAGCTTTTAGATTAGTAACATTAGCTTCTAACATTTCCTGTGACACCACTTAAACCTTACCTTCTCATTGTTTTCTTTAAAATGAGATGTGTGCAGGGGACAAGGGAAATATGTTGTCTTCACTCCTAAATGTTTCTCTCCCAAGTGTTACTTAAAAACAAAATTTCAATTTTGGACCTTTCCCATTTGCCTTCACTAATTACTTCCTTTATGTCTCATGCAGTGGTACCACAGCTAATTCAAGTTCGAATAGAATTTAGTCATTATGTCATCACATTCATTCCCTGCTCTGTGGGGAAGCCAGGCACACACACTCCACAAAGAGAGAAACCAAGAAGGGTCCTGGGCTTCAGGAGGCCACAGTTGTCACTCTGATCCGTTCACATGTGACCAAATTCATCCATGTCCGGGAGCACAGAGTATGTTCTCATTCTGAAATCCAAACTTGCCAGTTGTGTGTAAATGAAGACCAACCCAATGAGAGGAACGTCCCTGGTCTAGTGGTTAAGAAGCTGCCTTCCAGGACTTCCCTGCTGGTCCAGTGGCTAGGACTCCGAGCTCCCAACACAGGGGGCATGGCTTCCATCCCTGATCAGGGAACTAGATCACACGTGCTACAACTAAGTTTGCATGCCTCAACTAAAGATCCCGCGTACCAAAAAAAAAAAAAAAAAGAGGGAGACTTTCTTGGTGACTCAGTGGTAAAAGAATCTGCCTGCTAATGCTGGGGACACGGGTTCCATCCCTGCTCCAGGAAGATCCCACATTACTGCAGAGCAACTAAGCCCGAGCACCACAACCATTGAGCTTGTGCTCTAGAGCCTGGGAGCCACAAGCACCGAAGCCCATGCGTGCTCTGCAACAAGAGAACGCATCACAGTGAGAAGCCCACACTCAACAGTGAAGAACAGTCCCCACTCACCGAAACTAGAGAAAAGCCCCTGCAACAACGGAGATCCAGAACCCAGCACGGCCGAATACAGAGCGAAAAATAAGTATTTTAAGGAAAGAGGTGACCTTAAAAACAAAAACACGAATCTGCCTTCCAATGCGTGGGATGTGGGTTCCATACCTGGTTGAGCAACTAAGATCCCACGTGCAGTGGGGCAGCGATGCCCGTGTGCCCCACCTAGAGGGCCTGTGCCCCGCAGTGAAGATCCAACCAAACCAACCAACCAAACAAAAACCAGCCCAGTGAGAACAAGCAAAGGCTGTTCAGAGCTTGCTATATACAGCAAGGGAGCCAGTCACCCTCACTTGCCTCTGGCAGAGACTCGAAGGCAGGCAGAGGAGTGGGAAGGCTTCCCGGGTGGTGCAGTGATGAATACACCGGCCAAGGCAAGCGACACGGAAATGTAGGTTCAATCCCTGGGTCGGGAAGATGCCCCGGAGGAGGAGACGGCAACCAGCATTCCTGCCTGGAGAATCCCACGGACAGAGGAGCCTGGCAGGCTAGAGTGCCTGGGCTTGCACAGAGTCGGACACAAGAGAGCAGCTCAGCGTGAACGGGAAGGCTCTCCAGTGGAGAAAAGGAGGGGCTGCCGCAACTGGAGGCTGCCGACCCGGAAGCTGAAGGAGAGCCAGCCGGAAGTGGCAGCCTGTGCGCCTGGCTGGGGGGCAAACGAGCTTCCTCTGCTTGGTCCTGAGTCGCAAGTGAGGGCAAAAATCAGGCAGGCTATCAGTTATTTACCCAATCCTGGCTATTTGGGGCTGACTGCTTCAGAGGTTATCGCTTGGCATCTTGGATGGTTACCGGAGACGAGGTCTGAAGTCCGGCAGTCTGGGTATAGGCTGTCTTCCTGGGCTGGCGGCTGTAGGTGACGGGCGGACTCCTGAGCTGGGCGCTGTGGGTGGGGGGCCAGAGTTCTCCTTTCTACGTCGTGTCTGGCCCTGGCCCCTTTGAGTCTTCAGTCTCCCAGGTGCAAAGCAAAGCCGTCAGAATAACAGAAGGGATCACCATGCGTGACCAGGAAGTTGTGGAATGAAGTCATCAGAGTTATGCCATATCTTGGCAACCACCCAGCGTTTTCTTAATGGCATCTTCCGGGTCCTTCTTGCCTGCGTCACAGCCACACGACTTGGTGACATTTTTCAGTCGCCATCGTCACGTCACCAGAGTGAATGACTTAGGTGCACCTGCAGCCCTTGCAATGCCCTTCAGGATCAGGGCTGTGGGGGGCCGGGATACAGGACTTCAGTCACATGTCTGTGGGTCCCCAAAGGCTTCTGGGACAATGGGCTCAGGAGGATCTCTGATAATATGACTTTTTAAAACACATGGTAAAGTCATCTACCGTTTATTTGACTTCCGCTTTAAGTGCTTCAGATACATCATCATTTAAATGTCACAACAGCCCGATGGAGTGGGTACCACGACTGCTGCGTCTTATAGGCCCCACTGAGCTAAAGTCAAGGTGTCGTCAGAGCCACCTTCCTTTTGGAGGCCCCAGGGGAGGCTCCACTTGCTTGCCTTCTCGGGATTTCAGAGGCCGTCCCAACCTTGACTCAGGGCCCCCTCTTGCATTGCTCCAACCTCTGCTTCCCCCACCACCTCTCACTCTCACTCTGACCTGCGTCTTTCTTATCAGCATCCCTGTGACGACCCTGGGCCCACCCAGACCACGCAGGGCGCTCCCTGTCTCAGGAGCCTTTACTGAATCACACCTGCCAATTTCCCTGGTGGTCCAGGGGTTGAGAGCCCGCCTGCAGGAGGGGACCCAGGCTCCATCCCCGGTCCAGGAAGATCCCACGGGGTGGGACGGCTGAGCCAAGCATCACCGCCTCGGAGCCTCCATCCGGGGCCCGTGCCCCACCACGAGCAACGTCAGCCTGCTGAGGAGCCCGCTTACCATGACAAGAGAAAGCCCTTAGGCTGCCACGAGACCCAGGGCAGCCACACATAATTAGTTCCATTTATAAAATCACACCTGCAAAGTCCATTTTACCATGTAAGGTGACATAGTCCCACGTTCCAGAGATTAGGACGTGAATGTTTCGGGGGGCAATGGGGTCATCATTCAGCCTACCGCAGTAGAAACCGAGGCTCAGAGAGCCTAGGTTATCGTCACAGAGCCTCTCGGCTCATGGCACTGCAGCTGAGGTTTGCGTTTTCCAGCGACATCAGACTTCCTTTCTGAGTTCACCAGCAATGCCTCTGAGGCCAAAGTCGGTGCAGGGTCACGTGTGCAAAGTGTGACCTTCACCTTTGCCCTTTCCTGGCATCTTGGTCCCCAAGACCACCTGCCCACTCAGTCGTCTCCCAGCCACGCACACACCTTGATGGGGAAGACCCACCACTGGGGCACTAGCCCCGCAGGGTCCAGGCCTGGGGTCTGCCCACACTCAGAGCCCCTCTACGTGTCTGCGGCCGCAGTCCAGCAGCTCTCTGGTTTCAGGTCGTCCTCCATGCGCCCCTCTCCCCCACTCAGGAGCCCTTAAGATCTCCTGGCTCTTCCTCAGAACACACAGGGACTCTGCCTTTCCTCCAGCTCCTCCTTATAACCCGTCGGAGTTAGGAAGCATGTCTGGTTTAATAGACAATCATCTCCAAGAGCGTGGAGGCACCAGCCCCTAGATGGTCGGAGTGCTGAGGAAAGAGGACCTGTTCCGGAAACCGGTACCACGTAGACATCTCCCGGCTGAGTCTGGGCAGGAGACGGGCTCAGCTCTAGGAGAGGAGGATGCTCTTGGCATCGCCACTGAGGCCTTGCCTTCTGCTCCACTTTAACCCTCCCTCTTGACCGTAACGGAGGGCTTCCCAGGTGGCTCAGCTGGTAAAGAATCCGCCTGCAATGTGGGAGACCTGAGTTCAGTCCCTGGGTTGGGAAGATCCCCTGGAGAAGGGAAAGGCTCCCCACTCCAGTATTCTGGCCTGGAGAATCCTATGGACTATACAGTCCATGGGGTTGCAAAGAGTTGGACACAACTGAATGTGTTAACTTTCATTTGATGATAAAAAAAACTCGGGGAGCCCTTGCTCAGCCATACCAGGCAGAATTCCAAAAGGCCAGAACACTACTGCTGTGCTTGTGAATTCTCCAGCCTTCTAGGCTCCAGTCCTTTGTTGCCTCACCCTGCAGTATTCCACGGATGCTCTGTGCTTCATCTGTTTTTTCATGACTTGGTCTCTTGTTTCAAACCTCACTAGTTGGTTTGCTATAATATGATGCACTTTCTTATCATGTAATTCTTCCCCGGTGGCTCAGTGGTAAAGAATCTGCCTGCCAATGCAGGAGACTCAAGAGACGCAGGTTTGATCCTTGAGTCAGGAAAATCCCCTGGAGTAGGAAATGGCAACCCACTCCAGGATTTTTGCCAGGAGAATTCCATGGACAGAGGACCCGGTGGGTTACAGTCCAGGGGGTCACAAAGAGTTGGTCACAACTGAGCACACACAGGTCATATAATTCACCCAAGATTCTCCAGGGGAATCTTCCCAACCAAGGGATTGAACCCAGGTCTCCTACATTGCAGGCAGATTCTCTACTGTCTGAGCCACCACGGAAGACCAAGAATACTGGGACAGAACTTCCACTGTCCCAATACTCAGTGTTTGTTCAATAAAATTGCATGCCCAGGGCACATCAGCCTTTTATGGTGTCTCCGCCAACAAGTCAAGGCCCAAGATTTAGACACACATCTCTTGTGCCAAGAGAAGAGGCTTTGCTACTTTCTTTGGTGGTTCCTTTTTGCACGAGAATGTGGAAGGGCTTGGTGGAACACAAGGCGAGGTATTCATTACAAAGAGGAAGTTAATAAGAAGCACAGCGAGCCCAGATTCTTTCTTTTATCTTCTCTCTCTACCGTGGTTTGGTTAACTGCTGAAATAATTGCAGATCAATCTCACTTAATTAATAACTTAAAACAATGGTCCAGAATTCTCTTTGATCTCCATGGGGACAAATTCCTTGTATCCAGGGGAGCCTAGCAGCAAAGGGGGCTCTCAGAGGAAGTTTCTGGGCCCCTCCTCTGGGTGGGGAGGCCTTTTTAAGAGCCCCCAAGTCCTGAATTCCCCATCTCTAGGGCTCTGAGGAGCTGTGTTTTTCATTTCTGTACCTGAGCCAGGCTTCAGCCCTACCACCCAAGATGAATCCTGGCCCCTCGTCACACTAGACACTGCATAAATCCTGGACACAGCTGAGTGAGAGAGACATTTACTGTCTGCCATGGCTCTAAGTGAACCTAAGAGTCTGCGAAGAACATTCGGGACACACATGTGTGTCTAGCACTATCCTCCCATCCTGATTCTGACCAATGATGCTGACCGACCATCGATGTTAGAACGCTGGGTCCTGTGACTGCCGGGCCTTCTCGTCTAATTGATTCCAGTTTCCAACTGTCCTAAGTGGCATAGCAATATTACTAGCACAATCCAGAAGAGGGAATAAATAAAGCAATTTCTCCAAAAATTAACCCAGACTTCCTTTTTCTTGTGAAATTCACAGGTCACTAAAAAAAAGGAAAATAGATATAATTAACCATGACAGGTTGAGCAACTCCAGAAAGAATAAGTGTTTGGGGGACTTCCCTGGTGGCCCAGTGGTTAAGAATCTGCCTGCTGATACTGAGACTCGGGTTCGATCCCTGGTCCAGGAACTAAGATCCCACATCTGGGGCGACTAAGCCCATGTGCCACAAGTACTGAAGCCTGCACCCCCCCACCCCTGCCAGAGCCTGCACTCTGCAACAAGAGAAGCCTGAGCATGCAGCTAGAGAAGCCCCCGCCTGTCAACTAGAGAAAGCCCTTGAGCAGCAATGAATACCCAGCACTGCCAAAGATTAATTAATTAAAAAAAAAATCAGTGTTTTTATACTGCAGGACCACCATTATATTAGATTCCTTTACTTGCAAACCAACCCAGAATCTGGAAACACATAATTTCATACTGCCCAAAGTACTTCTACAGTTTGAGTCTCAATTAAAAGTCAAATATGCATATGATACAGAAAATTCTTTCAAAAATCAAGATTGAAATAAAGGACAGCCTCAGGATTCCAAAACAGCCAAAATACACCTTTTTCATAGATTCTTGGATATCCTTGGGAAAGTCATTCAACCTTTATGAGTCTCAGTTTCTTAAAATTCAGCACCGATGAAGCCCCTGGCTGGCTAATCTCTGAAGCAGTGTGGTTCAAGGGACCTTTCTGAGACGACACAAATGTCCTGCATCCACACTGGCCATTATGGCAGCCGCCCTGAGCACATGATGTCCATCTAGAGTGACTGAGGAACTAGATTTCAAATTTCATATCATTTGATTCCATTTGAATAGCCACATGTGACTAGTGGCTATGCATTGGACAGGACAACCCTAAGGGGTCCATGTTTTTAAAAAAGTTATCTTATTTTTGGCTACACTGGGTCTTCTCTGCTGCGTGCAGGCTCTCTCTAGTTTTGGAGAGTGGGGGCTCCCTCCAGTTTTGGAGGGCGGGAGCTCTCTCTAGCTGTGGAGGGCAAGGGATCTCTTTAGTTTTGGAGAGCGGGGGTTCTCTCTAGCTTTGGAGGGCAGGGGCTCCCTCCAGTTTTGGAGGGCGGGGGCTGTCTCCAGTTGTGGAGGGCAGGGGATCTCTCTAGTTTTGGAGGGCAGGGGCTCCCTCCAGTTTTGGAGGGTGGAGGCTCTCTCTAGCTGTGGAGGGCAGGGGCTCTCTCTAGTTTTGGAGAACGGGGCTCTCTCTCGCTTTGGAGGGCGGGGGCTCCCTCCAGTTTTTGAGGGCAGGGGCTCCCTCTAGTTATGGAGAACGGGGGCTCTCTCTCGCTGTGGAGGGCAGGGGCTCTCTCTAGTTTTGGAGGGCAGGGGCTCCCTCCAGTTTTGGAGGGCAGAGGCTCTCTCTAGTTATGGAGAACGGGGTCTCTCTCTTGCTGTGGAGGGCGGGGGCTCTCTCTCGCTGTGGAGGGCAGGGGCTGTCTCCAGCTGTGGTGTGGGGGCTTCTCACTGCAGCGGCTCCTCTTGCTGTGGAGCACGGGCTCCAGGCACACGAGCTTCAGTAGTTACAGTACTTGGGCTCAGTAGTTGCAGCTCTTGGGCTTAGTTGCTCTGAGGCATGTGGAATCTTTCTGGACCAGGGATTGAACCTGGGTCCCCTGCATTTGCAGGTGGACTCCTATCCTCTGTACCACCAGGGAAGTCCTAATGCGTCCATTTTGACGTAGGGAAAATTACAAGGGAGGTAGAGGCGGATATTCTGGGACTGGGTGGCCTTGGGTCTACGGTTAGCTGTCACATCTGCAGGGAGTGACTCCTCTGCTCTCAGACCTCCAGCTGAGTGAGCAAGAGAATGCTGCAGGGGACAGTACACCACACGCCTGCTCTGTGATTGGTGAGACCACTTAGCATCCAGTGGAGAAAGGAGAGAGGAACTGGTGAGTGCCTTTCAGTTACAACTCGATTACTCATGGCATCAGAGGAGAAAGAACAGGACAACTTCTTCCACCATCTGTTTGGCCTTCCTGGATGTTCTGGGTGTTTGGAGAGAAGGTGGGAACTGAATTCAGTTAGGTAAGAGAGCTGGCTCCTTGCTTTCAATCAGAAAGGTTTTAAGATGGAAGCCTATGAACTATGTATTCAATGCAAAAAGCAAAAAGTTAAATGGAATTAAAATTTTCGGCTTAGAGGCACTCCTGAGCACCAGAGTCCTGGTTCTCACAACATAAAACCTGCATTAAGACCTCATTTTGTGTTGGATTCTAATCTAACTTTCCTAAGGGATCAGTGAGGTCCATCAAGGTATTTCCCTTTTTCGAGGAGGGGGGCTGTGAAATATGGTACATTTCTACCTGCCCCCAGAGTTAATGTCCTTTTTGAAAGAAACAAAAGCAGCAGAAACACTCATCTGTGCTGTTGTGTTTTGCACAGTCACTCTCCTTTAAATCGTCACATTAAAAAAAATGCTTTTCAGGCCCTGTGGAGTTAGGTGATTATGTTTAATATAACTGTTGGAGTTTTGGTTTCCTGCAAACCAACAGAGAATATGGAAACATGTAATTCCATACTGCACACAATACTTCTACAGTTTGAGTCTCAATTAAAATGTTTGTTTACTTATCTGCTAATCTCATTATCATTTTTTCCCCTCAATTCACTCTCTGTAAGCAGGAGTTGGGAATCTGAAATTCAGCCATTTCTGAAATATGACCAAAATGAAACCTGGAGAAAGAGAGTGCTATTCACCGACGGAAAAGAAATACATAAACCCCAAGTGAAAGGCCTGGCGTGTCCTTTAACTTTTTCTAACAGAAAACCATTTTCTATGGAGAAGGTATGCGCACAAAGGAGTAACTTTTTAGAAATTTACCAGTGATTTTATCGTAGTAAGTTGAGCCTTGATCCCAAGGAGAATACATGCTATTATTACTCGAGACACATAGAGCCTGTATTTATTTTCAGAGGAGTTTGGTATCATTTTTATTAGTTGCTCTTCACAGAAAAGCAAAACAGAAACCACCCCAAATCTCTGAGAGGTAGATCAGATTTTATCTTTCCTTTTTTTCCTTCCAAATGAGAAAACCACACAAAGTGATTTGCCCTGGGGTCAGCCAGCCCATCGGTAGCTGGACTGGGGTTAGGAGATCTGGTCTCTAGATTCTCAACCTGCAAAGTGGTTCTTGGTGCCAATCCATCCATCTCCAGTGGGGACACACCATGGGGCACTGAGCGAACAGTAACTATGCCGACAGATGGGACTTCTCCCTAAACGCTCCCCAGTTTCACCAGCATGAGGGGCTTCCTTAATAGCTCAGTGGTAAAGTACATGCCTGCAATGCAGGAGACGTAAGAGATGCGTGTTTGATCCCTAGGTCACGAAGACCTCCTGGAGAAGAGAATGGCAACCCACTCCAGTATTCTTGCCTGGACAATCCCATGGACTGTGAATGCTTATTTCACTGGTCTTGACTTCAGACACCGTCTGTCCTTATATTGTGTTGTTCCACTCAGAAAATGCTTACCAGCTGATACTAAAGGGAAATAACCCACTGGAAGACTACTCTTATCATTTTAGAGGTCTCCCAGGACCTCCCAACCATTAGCCCTGCCCTACTGGAGGTGGAGACATTCCATTCTTCCCTTGCCAGAAGGTTTCTAAAGCCATGTTTCTGCTGAAACAGATCTTGGTTTGTCCCACTCAGTTGTTGTTCAGTCGATAAATTGCGTCTGACTCTGCGACCCCATGGACTGCAACACCCCAGGCCTCCCTGTCCATCACCAACTCCTGGAGTCCACCCAAACCCATGTCCATTGAGTCAGCGATGCCATCCAACCATCTCATCCTCTGTCGCCCCCTTCTCCTCCTGCCCTCAATCTTTCCCAGCATCAGCGTCTTTTCCGAGAGTTAGCTCTTCACAGCAGGTAGCCGAAGTATTGCCCCACTCAGAGGACTATCTGATTCTTCTGACCGTTTTCACACAACAAGCGGGGCTTTTCTCCAAATTCCATTTTAAAGAACAGAGTCTCTTCTAACCCCGTGGGATCCGGAGGAATCCAAAGGCGCACCCCGGAACCAGGTTTCTAGTCCGGGCACAAAGGGTTTGTGCTTTCCTGTTCTCAGCCTTCCGCTCCTGCTCAGAAGAACTTTCTCTCCTGTTTCCTCCAGATCACTCGCCAGGGTCTTTTCAAATAATTGAGTGCGGCCCTCTCCAGCCGTATGGGACTGCTTCCTTCTCCTTCTCCCTGCAGTATTCACAGCCATGCACATGAGCACACACATGCACGCAGAGAGTCTCCTACCAGGTCCATGCCAATCTGTGACACCAGCCTCCCTTCCAGCTTTCATCGTGGGTGTGGACAACTTGGCGCAGCGTAAACCGCAAGGCCCAGTGGAGCAGGTGAGGCGCCATCATCCACCTGTCAGCGCCCCCTCATTACAGCCGAGCTCCCTTGAAACGAGGGGATTCTTTGCCTCCCGCCCCCACGGCCCAAGAGGAGCTGCTCACACAGCAGCTGTCCGTCCGCTTGCCCACCGCGTGGTGACCGAGGCTGTGGCCTCCCGCTGGCGGGAGCCTGTGGGCGTTCGGGGTCATGGTGCGGAGCGGAGACGCAGAGCCGGCGACACGTCCCTGGAGGAGCCACAAACGCCGGGCAGAAAAGACGCCATGAGGCTGGAAGGAGCCCAGAACAACGGGAGGGGCTTGTTCCTCGTTTCCGGTCCGGGGTGAAGGGGCAGCGTCCGGGGCCCTGGCGCAGCTTACCCGTGGCCTCCCATCAGCAGTCTGCTCTCCCTCGACCTTTCTCCCCCACTTTACTTCTTGAAATCACGCACAGCAGATAGACCACCGACCTTAGGGGCTCCGTCACCAAAGACTCTTTCAAATTACTGCTGAGCCACTGGTGGTCTCATAGCAGAGGGAGGGTGGCAAGGTGAGAAAGATGGACGGGGAGGTTGGGGATTGGATAAGGGCAGCAGAGCCTGGGAGGTCAGACGGCGGAGCTGCCTTGTGGCCCACATCCGTTCAAATTCAGCAACGGCGGAACACAAAGGTTATCCATACAGTGTGGGGACCAGCGCAGGTCCCTCCGTCCCCCAGGGCCCCAGGCCCGGAAAGGAACCGGAATCAGCTAACCCGTGCAGAGAGGCTGCGGCAGGCAGTCAGGGACACTGGCTGGCTCACCTATGGCCCCAGGTGAGACGGGGGCACCGTGAGAGCCCTTAGTTCAGACGTGCACGCGCCCCGCGGGGGGTGCTTTTAGAGCATCATCTGATCCTCACAGCCTTTATTCCCATTGGGGCTTTCGCATCCTCGAGTGTTCTCATAACGGTCCAGACTGCTTTTGTGAGGGACCTGGGGCCTCAGTGAGCCTCCGCTGACGTCAGAGAGCAGAGGTGGCCATGGGCTGAGGCTGCAGGGTCCCCCAGCCCCTGTGGGGAGCCGGCTGCGGTCCCGCAGAGCCGAGCGCAGAGGACCGGAGAGCGCGTTCCCTCCCACGCAGTCCCCGGGGATGCCTGCAGTGCCCTGAGCAGACCCAGCGCAGGCGGGGGCAGAAGGGCGTGCCCTGGCCGGCCGCCGGCTCTCCTGGTCTCAGCGTCCGGTGAGCAAACCCCGGGCTGGGGGTGGCTCCTGCGCAAACTCGGAGGGCTCCTGCCCAGGTCCCCTCGGTCCGACCTCCCTCTCCTGTTCTCGGTCACGTGGCGGTTTCTCTCTCTCATTCTTTTTCTTTTTTTTCCTGAGCCCTAGAACTTGTGCAATCACCGCTTTGCACAAATGTTATCCTGCTTGGGAATTTAAAAAGAACCTGCCGTGGATGGTCCTTGGAAGGTCCCGTTCCTCCAGCGGTGAGACCAAAGCGCAGGATCGCGAGGCTGCGTTGGCCTATAACCAGGTCAGAGCACGTCTGATCTCCTCCACCCTCTTCAATGCGAAGCTTTCAGGGCAGCCTGAGGACCTGAGGGGCGACTTTCTGGGTAGCAATTTGGGGACACAGCTGTCAGACAGACTATTCCTTCTTCTTCTCTTTTTTAGGTTTCTTTTTTTTTTTTTTAAAGAATTTATTTCTGCCTGGAGGATAAGTGCTTTACAATACCGTGTTCGGTTCTGCCGTCCATCAGCATGAATCGGCCACAGACATACATATGTCCCTGGGCTTCCCCGGTGCCTCAGATGGTAAAAACTGTCTGCAATGCAGGAGACCCGGGGCCGATCCCCAGGTCAGGAAGATCCCCTGGAGGAGGACGTGCAGCCCACTCCAGTATTCTTGCCTGGGAAATCCCATGGACAGAGGAGCCTGGCGGGCTATGGTCCATGGGGTCACAAAGAATCTAACCCAATGAGTGACTCACACACACAAACACGTCCCCTCCCTTTTAAACTTCTCCCCCATCTCCCACCCCATCCCACTCCTCCAGGCTGTCACAGAGCACTGGGTTTGGTGGAGCAAAAGCCTTCGTGAATCCACCAAACACACGGCAGCCCTGGATTCAGGGTCAGCCTCCTGGGCGGGCTCATCTGCTCACCCCAAGTGGGACATGTGTTCGGCCTCCATACTAAGGTGGCCCACCCAGCCCTGGCCAGGGTGGACGACAGCCCCGGGCACCTCCTGAATCAGGAAAGGAAGCCAGAACCCAGACTGATGCTTGAAGGAGTGAAAGGAGAATCAGCCACCGTCCTCGCCACCAAAAATACACACCCACAGCTCATCAGACCAGCTCGGAAACTAAAAATAGGCGACGCGAAGGGACGGCAAGGACAGCCCTGAAGGAAGTTCGCTGTTGACCAGAGGGGCTGGAAAAGCACCGTCTCTTCCCTCTGTTGGCAAAGCGGCTGATTGTGCAACACGCGAGGAGCGGGTGGTTATCTGGGCCGGCAGTTAAACCGGCGGAGGGGCCCCGCCCGCGGAGCCGCTCTGAGCTGGGCGCCCAGGCCCGCCTTCCAGGTGCCCTGCTGGCAGGGGCGCCCGCCGTTCGGGGCTTGTCCCTGGGCAGGCTCAGGGCTCCGGCTTCTCTTGGGAGGCCCTGACGGCCTCTGGCTCACACACCCTCCACCCTCACCTGAACTCGAAGCCTCATGCCCACCGGAGCCTCATCAGTCCTTGGCATCCAGGATGAAGTCCCAAGTCAAGTTAATAAGTTAACTCTCAACAGGCCACCGTGCACCCTTGAGAGATAGGGGAGGCTTCAGCCGGGGATAAACACTGTCCGAGGTCAGGAGGCTGTGAGGCAGGTGTCTCTGCAAAGCGCTGTTTCCTCCGGTCATGGTCACGGGCGCCTTTGCCTTCTGGGTCTCGCGGGAGGACGCACAAAGCCCAGCCGGCACCGCGCACCTCGGGGGCTGCAGGGGGCTGGTGGCAGCCCCTCCCTTCTGCAGCCCTGCCCGAGGCCTGGGCCCTCCCACTTCTGCCCCAGTGTCCCGTGAACCTGGAGGGACTGCGGTGCCTGCGTCTTGCTCTTGAAGATAAACACGGCCCCACACCCTGGGGGTGAGAATCCCAGAGTTCTGATTTTCTCCGTCGATGACTTAGATGATGATGCCGTGGCTTCTCTTTCTCCCTCTTCTTTCTTTCTTCCAGTGTCAGATTCTTTCAGGATGTTTATTTCCCTTGGTGTCCCCGTTCGGGATGTGGCTAAGCTCACCGAGGGCTCTACTCACCTGCTGTTTTCTGAGAGCTTCCTCTGCTGTTTGGCACTGGCCCCATCCTGGCTCTCAGCAAGCAGCCTCCAGCTCTGAGAGGAGCTCCTTGGTCACCAGGACCCAAACCAGTCCCCAGAATGCCCCTAGTGATGCCAACAGTCCTTAAACTACAAATATGGGGACAACTGGTCTACCTATCATGACCTTGCACCAGGAGCCGAGACCCTGGGACCAATCCAGGCTCTGCCTCTGATGGGTTCTGTGTGTTGTGCTAAGTCACTTCAGTTATGTCTGACTCTGCAACCCCATGGACTATAGCCCACCAGGTTCCTGTGTCCATGGGATTCTCCAGGCAAGAATACTGGAGTGGGTTTGCTGTGCCCTCCTCCAGGGGATCTTCCTGTGTCTCTTGGGTCTCCTGCCTTGGCAGCAGGTTCTTTCATAGGCTTCTAGTAGGCTTTAATAAGCTCTTAGTCAAAGCACTAACCATCCCTGTACTCCGTTTTCTCAGGGTTTAAAATGAAGGCATTTCCTCATCTGTAAAGTGACTAGAAGATTGCCCAGGTCCCTTCCAACAACTGCAGACTGTGTCATTGGCTGGATTTGGGCCCAAGCTGGACTGTATGCAGCCCTCTCTCAGGAACACCTCTGTCTTTCCTGCCTCGAGCTTAGTTTCTGTCTAGAAAGTTATAAGAGTTGAGACAATGAGAGGAGGCTGAGGAGCTGTTTGCTTCCCTGAATCAGGGGTTCGGATGAAGTTGAGGGATGTGGGGGTGGGGGGGAAGGGTAAAGTCGATACCTAGACCTGACACGTTAACCACTGGATGAATTATTTTCACTTCTGTGAAAAAGGCTTTGGCTATGGCTTCACGGAGAAGCCCGCCGCATCGTAAAACCACCAGTGTCACAAGCTGTCTTCTGGAGAGTGGAAACGGGCAGGATGTGGTTTGAACTGACAGAAAGACAAGCAGTGCGTTTCTCCTTGGGGAGCTTGGAGCGACCATCAGGGGCAAGAACCAGAGGCTGCGACTTTCTGACTTGGAGCCAACAGTCAAGTCAGGATCGGGGAAACCAGTTGCTTAGTGCCAAGGTGTTCAAAAAACAACAAGGAAACATACACGCACAACCACCACAGAAAACAAATCAGCTGACAATATTTCTCATTTTCAGGAGTAAAACTTTGCATCTATAACAGCAACTCCTCTGGTGGTTCAGATAGTAAAGAATCCACCTGCAATACAGGAGACGCAGGTTCCATCCCTGGGTAGGGAAGATCCCCTGGAGGAGGAAATGACAACCCACTCAAGTATTCCTGCCTGGAGCAACCCATGGACAGAGCAGCCTGGGGGGCTACAGTCCACGTGGTCGCAAAGAGTCAGATATGACTGAGCTACTAACTCTTACTTGCTTACTTACACAGCAGCTTACACACTTTAAGACACTTTCAAATACATGTAATGCTTGAGGTAACCTACGGAGAAACACACAAGTGTGTTGATATTCTTATTTTCTGGATAAAAACATTGAACAGGGCCTAGTTATGAAGATGGAAGTTTCAAAGCAGACCCAGGAATCCAGGACTCTTGATCCTTGATCCAAATCTGGTGTCTGGTGCTTCTGATTTCATGTACATAGAGCCCCACTTGAGAGATGAAAGCAGATTCCTAAGGTAGCGGGCCCCCGAGTTATCACTTGTTGTCTAGAATTCGCTAAGTTGTGTCCAATTCTGTAACCCCATGGACTATAGCCCTCCAGCCTCTTCTGTCCACAGGATTCTCCAGGCAAAAACACTGGAGTGGGTTTCCATGTCCTCCTCCAGGGGATCTTCCTGACCCAGGAGTCAAAGCCGTGTCTCCTGCATTGTCAGGCAGATTCTTCAGCGCTGAGCTGCCAGGGAAGCCCCCGAGTCATCACAGCTTGTACCATATTCACTGCTGTGAGCCGGGGCCACATCCCCGGCACGTGTCCACAGTCACCTTACTAGCGTACTGAGTCACTCAGCAAAACTACAAACTCAACAATTGATTATGATGAATGAAAACACACACTCAAAGGCCACTCCTCTCCTAAGATTTAGATATAGAATTCTCTGGGCTACTACACCATCCTGTGGTGGAAAGGTCTCTGCCGTACCTCCCTTAGCTAGTTACAGAGATGAAAAGCCTTTTTCTTCTATTTCCTGGAAAGGAAAAGTGTTGATGTGAGAAGAACAGGAGTTCAATGAGTACCTAGAAATTGTTGGCCGTCCACAGTTCCCAGAACCATACCAGTCACCTGGCTTAATCACTTTCCCACCCAGGACTCACTCCCACCAGAGAAGACTGCATTGCAGCTGCAGGGACCTTGCTGACTGAGGGTTTGTATACTTGACATCTCTGCTGAGAGGAACCGTTTTGAAGAAGGTGATGTTCCTAGCACCTTTGTCAATTGGATGGTGTAGCCATGTTTTAGATCACTGTCCTTCCAAATGACTTAGGGGGAGTAACCTGAGGCCTCTGGGCCTGTTCTTTCATCTCTAACATGACAGCACCCACATTGTGGGTGGTCCTGTAGGTGCTCAGAGGCGTGCCTGGAGGCGGGTGAGCGCCCAGTATGTGGCCGCTTGGTGCCTCTCTTGGGGTTCTTGAAGCAGACCATCGCTTCTAAATCATAAAACTCCAGCCTGCTTTTTTTCTTCTGAGACATTATCCAGAGCAACAGACCTTGTTTAATGTTTTTCTGGCTTCCTTCCCTCTGTTTGCAATCTCTGGGGAGGAAGGGGGTGGGGAGGGCAGAGGGAAAAGGTTGGATGCCCACGTGTTGCAAATGCCTCAGATTCATCCACCACATTCCACTCAAAGCACGTGTTATTTTTAGCACATGTAGGCATTTAATATATGATAAATGTGACACCGTACATAGGTGAGGAAAGAAAGGACCACTCCACAAATGAAGCTGGAAAACTGGCTAATTATTTAGGAAAATATGAGTCTCTTATCTTTAACCACGCTCCCAAAGAAATTCTATGGATGGATCAGAAATTAATGCCCTCCCAAATCCAAAATCAAATAGATGTACTTCAGAATGAGGAATGCATTTCTAAGCATAAACGTGATAGAAAGACATACAGATCTGACTGCGTACAACACAAGCCTGGGAAAGCCACAGAAATCAGGTTAAAGAGTAAATGTCACATCAGATTAAAATATTTATAACATATGTGAAAGCCCATTGTCTCATTGGGTTACTTATCTTTTCGTTCACTTTTAAGAGCTCTTTGCATGTGAAGGAAACAAGCACTCGTGTCTCGTGTGTGCCATTACCTGCTTGCTTGTGGTATTCCCTGTCTTGCAGAAATTTTAACTCCTATGCAGTTAAATTTGTAAACCTGCAGAAATTAATTATGAGCTGACTTCATTGTGTATATATATTCTCTGTAGTCACCCTTCATGTCACCTGGTCCTGTGCTTTGCCAAGAATAGCATAAACTATGCCAAAGAGCTGTTTGCTGTTGTTAGAGTTTTAGTAGAGAGGGATTATACAGAATTTTGTACCTTAAGTCTCCTGCTGCCTTAAGAAAAGGGAGGGGGGCAGCTGATAACTACTTTTGTTGGAATTTTGACATAAAGCTGCCATTCATAAAGCCTTCAAGCCCTGTCTGTTTTCAATCCAGGCCCTCATTTCTTTGTCTGAAATACCAACCAAGTCGCCAACTCTCACTGAATGTTTTCAGAGACACAAGCCAGGAAAGTTATCAAATCCGTGAGTGACAACATGTGACAGACTCCGTGCTGGGTGGCAGACACTGAATATTCTGTGATGTTATTCTTCACATTTTTCCAGGTCTCCTCCATCTGGGTAGGCTGGATAATATACCCAATTCCTTGACTGGTTTCTCATTCTGTCTTTCAAAGCTGGGTATGCAGATTTTCCCAGTAAGAACTAAAACAGGTAGCCATGGAATTCAACACTCCTGGTTTCACTGTGTGTGTGTGTTAGTTGCTCAGTCATTTCACCCATGGACTGTAATCCGCCAGGCTGCTCTGTCCATGGGATTCTCCGGGCAAGAATACTGGAGTGGGTTGCCTTTCTCCTCCAGAGGATCTTCCTGACCAAGGGATCGAATCCAGGTCTCCGGCATTGGAGCCAGATCCTTTACCGTCTGAGCCACCAGGGAAACCCTGGTTTCATTAGGTGTCTCTCAATCTCCAAGAAGTTTTTATTAGTTCTGGTAACCAAGAAAGAAAGAAAAAAACCCAGTCGTTTTTTAAAGTCATAACACTGAACTCAATGCATAAGGTCCTCTAATTGACCTCGAGGAAGCTCAGGGACACCGTAGATCAGCTGCTAAATGACTTGAGATGTTTCAATTTAGAGAAGGTGTCTGGCTCCCTAACAGATTTGTCTGCCCATAAATTTCTTGATTAGGCTAAAGGCCTCTGCCAACAGACCCGGGTATTCAATTCAGCATGTCCTTCATTTGAGCGGATATTGTGACTGAAAGCATGTTCGATCTGGGTGACACAATATTTAAATTTAAAATTGTGCTCACAGTTCATTTTCAAGAGATCCATTTCTTAATCTAGGCTGGAGATGGAAACTCAGCTTGGAGCTACGATGCTCTTGGAGGTTTCTTACCTGCAACTGTGGGCTGGAGAGAGACACTTCTGATTTCATACTACCTGCCAAGGATGACTTGTTTCAAGTATCTCAGTGCCTCTTGTGGGAAAATACAGGTAAACACGTCTTTTTTTAAGCCACTCCTCTCGTGAGCGACTAGCTTCTCTGAATCTATTATTATTATCATTTTATTTGGCTGCACCGTGTCTCAGCTGTGGCCTGAGGGGTCTAAGTTCCCTGACTAGTGGTTGAATCCAGGCCCCCTGCATTGGAAGTGTGCAGTCTTAGCCACTAGACCCCCAGGGAAGTTCCTAAACATTTATTTTTGATGGTCCAGTTAAGGTTCCATAAGACACCACTGAAATGCCCAAAGTAAATTCTTAGTATTACTCCCTGGCATTAAAGATAATACAAGAACTTCTCACTGTATCTCTGCTCAAAACCAGACAATTGGTTAAGAATCTGCATGGAATTGGGGGCTTATTTACCAACTTTTCCACTCTTCAACTATTGGAAGTAGAGGTATATGGACAACATAGTTGCTTTTGAATTGCTCTGTTTCCCTTTTTTTTTTTTTTTTAACTCCTAATATTGTTTCTATCAAGAAAACCAAACTGATAATAGTGGAAATGTGAAAACCTTGCTTAGAAATACTTAAAAAAAAAAAAAAAGCAAGCAAACAAAAAAGCCTTCAATTTTTTGGTTTTCTAGAAGTTTCTTTTCCCAAGAAAAGAACCTCTTCTTCTGGGTAGCTAGTTTCCCCCAACCAAGTATAACTAAGGAGTTCTCTCAACCAGGAAGATTCAGGACAAAAATAAGTAGGTATAACTACAGATCCCACACAAACTGAATTGTTTTGGGATAAAATTACTTCTGCCAGTGATTCTTTAACAATGGTGGTTAAAACCACTGATGCTGGATCAAATATTCCAAGCATCCTAAATTAACTGAACATTAAAGAAATAAGACCCGGTTATTTGACTTCTGGGCTTCACAGGTGGCTCAGTGATGAAGAATCAACCTGCAATGCAGGAGACAAGGATTCGATCCCTGGGTTGGGAAGATCTCCAGGAGAAGGGAATAGCAACCCACTCCAGTGTTCTTGCCTGGAGAATCCCATGGACAGAGGAGCCTGGCAGGCTGCAGTGCGTGGGGTCATAAATAGTCAGACGCGACTGAAACTACTCGGCACACACACATGCGGGATCTCAGTAGCTGTGGCTCCCAGGCTCTTGGGCTGGGGCTCGGAAGTTGTGGCTCGCTGGCTTGGTTGCCCTGTGGCCCGTGGGATTCTCAGGGACCAGGGGTTGGACTTGTGCCCCCTGCCCTGCAGAGTGAATACTTAACCCCTGGGTCACCAGGGAAGCCTCCGAGGTGATCACTTGCAAGCAAGTTACCCTGTTGCATCTGAGTCAGACTTGGACAGGGATCTCTGCCAAGAACGAGAGCCCTAGGGTCCGAAATTGCGCTTCCTGGGCGTCTCCCCAGAGGCTCTGTGCTGCCACCAGGCCCTGCCAGGGAGACGGAGTGGCTCTGCTGCCCTCCCTCCAGCGAGACCACCGCGTTGCCCCATGTGATTCTTCTGGCCCTGCTGCTCTCCCTCCAGGCAGACCACCGCCTTGCCCCACGTGACTCTTTCTGCCGCCTCCCTGCTTCAGCCAGAGCCACGCCATAGACAAGCACGTCTCCCGGTTGGCGGCCCGCTCGTTTCCTCCGGTGCAGTCGCCTCTGCTCTGACGCGCAGCGCGCCGTGGTCCTCGGCTCTCGCCACTGGCACTAGGGCCGTAGCCTCTCAAAGCTCCGGGTCAAGAACACCACGGACGGTGAGTGCCTGCAGGGGAACGGCAGCTTTGGCGTTTCTCACGCCTTGTTTCAGGGCTTTAAGGATCTCCCCTTACCGCAGCCACACGCTTGGGAAGTTGTTCGCACA
The DNA here is from genome assembly GCF_910594005.1 of Cervus elaphus. Lineage (NCBI taxonomy): Eukaryota > Metazoa > Chordata > Mammalia > Artiodactyla > Cervidae > Cervus > Cervus elaphus. The sequence continues at coordinate 63,307,234 of NC_057841.1, read as the reverse complement.
GGGGAGGTTTCTGCAGACCCTTGGCCGCCATATTGCTCCCATAACTTCTCGCCATGTGCTTCCTGTTTGATCCTGCTGTGGTCTCTCCCCCACCCTCTTTTCTGTTGTTGCTGTTTTCTCGGTCCTTCTGATACTTCTATAGCCAAATTTCTGTATTAAATTCCCTCTGAAATACTTATTATGATTTATGTTTTCCCGATGGGCCCTCTGATACCCAATCCCTGAGCCTGTCAACAGCGTCTGCCTCCCCACACGTGGGTACACACACAGACAGACACACAGACACGCACTGTTCTGTGTCCAGCCCTGGGCCATGTGGTAGCAAAGTGTGATGTGCTTCTGTCCACTTCAAAACCTCCAGAATGTTCTTTTCAGCCAGGTTTGACCCGTATAAAAGGTCTGGCCACGTGTGAAGAGAGCTGAACTGGACGAATGCCCCAGATAGAGGTAGGACAACTGGCGAACATCCTTTTCTTAGCGTGGCCCCTGCCCCACCTGGAAACACGCCTCCCTGTGGCTTTAACATCTGTGGCCTCGACTTACAACCACAAAGAGCTGCTCATTATAAAAAGCTGAATGGAAAATGTGCTTGTTTGCCCATGCATTTGCCCACGTCTCATAAAAATGACCGTAACTTCTGTTCTTTTGATGTGCCTTTCGTTTAAAGAGAGAAAAGATCGCTGGCAATACCCCAGACTCGGACGGAGGGAGACAGCACAGGTCGGGTTGGGTCTGAACCTGTGTGGGGATCATGGGGAGAGGGGAGCCCGTGACACCTGATTCCCTGCTGGGTCATCGAGGCTGCCGCCTACCATCCTCACTGCCACTCAGGGACAATTGAAGATAAGTTTTTAAAGCAAGTAGGTGCGTGTGTGCCAAGTCACTTCAGTCCAACATTTTGCAGCCCTATGGACGGTAGCCCGCCAGGCTCTTCTGTCCATGGGATTCTCCAGGCCAGAATACAGGAGTGGGTTGCCATGCCCTCCTCCAGGGACTGAACCTGCGCCTCTTACGTCTCCTGCATTGGCAGGCGGGTTCTTTACTGCTAGCGCCACCTGGGAAGCCCAAAGGAAGTAGGTACCTTTCCCCAGCGTCCGCGGTGTGAGTGGGTAACTGAGGGGTTTGAGCGTCACACACGCGGGCGAGGAGCCCAGCGGCAGGGAGAGCTCGGTGAGCCTGGCTGGGGCGCCCCCACCTCAGGCCACCAGCAGCTCAGGGCAGAGTCTGGAGCAGCCAAGGCCAAGGATGCTGCTGCAGACGTGGGCGGGAGCCCCCAGCGCCAAAGCCCCTCCCCCTACCGAGTGCCAGCGCCGTGTAAACGAGGGCTCCGGGCTGGGACGTGGGGAGCCTGACTCAGCATGACCTGCTCCCACCTGAGTCATCGATCCTGGGGCCACCACTGAGCCGGGCTTCTCAGTCAACCCCAGGGCCACCCGAGGAGGAGCTGAAGAGCAACAAGGCAAAATCCTCAACGCCAGAGTTCTCACTCCGCTGCTGCTGCTCCGCAGAGAAGAGTCAGTTGGAATTCCGCCTCCTGCAGAAGCCCACAGCCTCACCTCTCTCCATCTGCAAACCGCTTCCCTCCTCCGAAGGGTCTCCCCAGCAAGGCTCCCTGGACCAGCCACAGAGGGGCCTCAGTGGCCATCAACTCAGTCTGCGTGCTCTTCCCATGGGCATCCTGGAGGCAGGGAGGGACCTCAGGAGCGTCCTCCGCATCATTTTTTACCAAATACTACATGCGCACACCGGGCACTGACTGTGCTGAGCAGAGTATGAGATGTGAGCCTCACGCTCAAGCAGTTTCCGGGCTTCCCAGCTGGTGCTAGTGGTAAAGAACCCGCCTGCCAATGCAGGACAAGCAAGAGACGCGGGTTCAGTCCCTGGGTCAGGAAGATCCCCTGGAGGAGGGCATGGCAGCCCTCTCCTGGATGCTTGCCTGGAGCATCCCATGGACAGAGGAGCCTATTCAGTCCATAGGGTTGTAACGAGTCAGATACAACTTAGCTCTATGCAAGCAGTTTCCAATCTAGTGAGAAAAGGAAAAAAAAAAAAGCCAAGCCAAGTTTCTTCAAGCTCTCAATTCCATGCCCCAGGGAGCTTATTCTACAGAATCCAGGCGGGCGTGGAGAGACCTCTGAACGCTGGAGGAGGACATGCTTCATGGCGGAGACGCAACCTGAGGTTGGCCTGGGAAAACCGGCAGAAGGTGAACGGGAGGGAGGCCGAGAGGAAGAGGCCCAGGGTGCAGGGGACAGAAGAGGCTGCCCGTCGCGGCCTGGAGCGGCCTCTGCCCTGTGCTCCCCAGGACCCCAGACCTGCCCACTTCCCAGTGGGCGGGCCTCGCCTCCCTGCGATGGGCCCAGGGTCCCCGCCCCCCTTCCTGTTCCTGGGGGCAGGGGCTGTCCCCCGCTCTGTCCCCAGGCCTGAGCTCAGTACCTGGGGCACAAGATGAGGGAGCTGGATGGTGACTGAAAGGGAAGGGAAGGAGGAAGGCCTGGATGCACAGTGGGCTTGCGGGGGGTCTGACCCCCTCATCGTCAGCGGGCTCTTGGTGATGTTACCAGGACCCCAGGGAAGCAGAGAAGCATCAGCAGGGTGTGGGGGCGCAGGTGCTCCTTCCATGGTGCCTGGGGTCTCCCCCTTTCTCAAGCCCCTGCCTCTTTCAGCTCGTCCTGCTTGTCCTGCAGACATTGCTCCAGAAGCAGTCACAGCGGTGACTTTCTTCCCCATGGCCGGGTTTGGGGACCACCCTGCGGGGGGTGGGGGGCTGGTTCCCCTCCTGTGACCCTCCCACCCTGCTCCCAGAGGCCGAGGCCCTGCTGGAGATGCCGCTTCTCCTCCAGGCTCTTCAAACCCTGTTTCTCACATTCTGGGTCCCAGGAACCCCCGAGCTCTGACCTGCAGGGACCTGCCTCTCTGGCAGGCTGGGCTCTGTCTGCAGAGGAGACAGAGCTGTTCATTCGGCAGGGTCTGCTGGGGGAGCCGGGGGACGGGGTCAGCTCTCAGAGAACCTTGAGCATCACCTTGAGAATTTACCCCGAGGTTAAGGAGAGCCATTAACGAGTTTTCAGCAGGGCAGACACACGGTTAGATCTGTGTTTCAGAAAGATAACCTCCAGCTTTTTTAGCTGTAACGGGCTGATATTTTTAGCTGTGAAGGGTTGCCTGGGCTAATGAATCACTTGTCACAGGTCTAGTCTCATGGGTCCTCATCCATCAATACCCATCTCTAATCCATTATCCAGACACCCAGGCCACCTGGATTTACAGGGATGTGAGAGAGCGCAGTGCAGAATGTGGGGGTGGGGGATTCCGAACTGGGAGCCTTTGAGGTCCCTCTGACCTGAGGCGTTCCATCACCCCTGGCCCAGGGTAAAATATGATTTCTGCATAAGCCACTGGGATTTTTTAAAATGTCTCTTTTGCAGCCCACCAGAACTAGGTTGCTGTATACTTGTTCCAACAGGAGAGGATGTGTGTAAATCATCTGATTAAGTTGTTACTGGGTAAATCAGGAGCATCTGTCTGCGTGAGTGAGCCTGAGGCCTGGTGTTGGTGATCTGTGGCACCAACAACAGTGTCTTCCCGTGGGCGGCATCGCAGAGCCAAGAAACGGCCGCCGGCTGCTCCCTGTGACTGCCAGATGCGGGCTCCAGGGAGCGTCTGCTCGGACGGACCCCAGCCCGGCTGTGCACACGCCCTGCAGCCCTGGGCAAAGCGCTCTGCCTCTCTGTGCCGTCCGGCATCTCCTTTGTAAAATGAAGCGATGACAGAATCTACCTCATGCGGGTGTTGTAAGGATTTAACCAATATGTGCAAAGGGTTTAGAATAGTGTCTGGTACACAGGAAGCAGATTCTCACAGAATATTATCTCTTCTTATCCTTCCACCCCATCCCCACCCCCGCCGCAATCGCCCATCTATGGAGACGGAAGCAGAATCGGACCTACTGTGTGTCTGTTACTTTCCCATTGACTCAGCATGGATTCCTGGCCTGTCCACGTCCAAACCAAGAGCCCCGGCTGTGTCCCAGCCTCTGTGACGTTTCCACTGGTGCTTTTTTCCAGCTTGACTCCAGAATGCCTGCCTGTCTCCTTGGATCATGTCAGCCCCATCTAATTAGTAACTAACATATTTGCAGAGATTTAAGACTGGGTGCCTGGGATAACTCTAACTAACTGTCTGATGTGAATTAAACCAAGGATATTTGTATTTCAAGTTTCCAGAATATTCTAAGCACTCCATAATGTTTGGTGAATGAATAAGTGACATGAAGGGCAACAAAAGATGGCACCATCTGGGCTCGTGTAGGTTCCTTATTCCATTGCACACATCACACAGAGTCAGGCCATGCTGTGAGGAGTTATAAAATGAGCTCATTTAATTTACTAAGTGTAAACCTTAAATCATACTGTAAAGCTGAACACAGTCATGAAATCACATCAATTAATTCTGGTCAACTGACCAGACACTTTGCTACTGGATAAACTTAAAATGCAATGTTTATTGATATAGATTAACCGTGACTTAAGGAAACTAAATTTACAGACTTACACAATTGACAAATTAGAGGCTATTTGACTTACCAAAGCAGTCTTCAGCTTTACAAAAAAAAGATCCACTGGAAGAATCTATAAATTTCAGACTCTTTGTGAGTGTCAAAAATATAATTCAATTTCTGAAATTCATTTTTTTTTCAGGGATACATCCACTGTACAAATAAATCCAGCTCTAAAATACTGCTGTTGAACTTAGTAGAAATGTCCCAAGAGCAAATGCAGGTGCTAATGAGTATATAGAACCTGTAAAAGAATAAAATGTAGAAATGTATTAAAGGTGAAAGATGGGAAGAAGGACCAAAGGTGACCAAGAAAGAAATTATTGGAAGAGGAAGAAAGTCAGAAAGGCTAACGGCCAGACAGAATCCAGGCCTGTAGGGTATTCTAGGGACAGCAGGAGTCTGTGCATCCATCCCTAGCTTAGGAGAACAAAGAAAGACCTGAGGCCCTGGAGCAGGCAGCAGAGAGGATCCGCATCCCTCAAGTGTCCCAGCCAACGTGCACCATGGAGACTCTCCTCTCTTGGGTCCAGTGATTTCTTTCTGTGGGATCTTGGTTCTCTGACTAGAGATTGAACTTGTGGCCCCTGCATTGGAAGCGCAGGGTCTTAACCACTGGACCACCAGGGAAGTCTCTTAACTCTCTCTCTGCCAGATCTGATACCCCAGCAGAGCAGAGACATGATGGAGGCAGACCTTATCCAGATGCTAGCAGGGCGACTGATCAAGGTGCTCATTTAAATCCCAGGGGAATCAATCTGAAACAGTGTCCTCACGCTGATAGGATTCGGTCAGCGTCTCCCAAGTGTTTTATGGGTTCCACCAGATAACACTCTCCACACATAAAAAGATATTCCACATTCTTAACAATTTACTTGGCACAATAATAAAGATTCTGAGAAATTTTCTTTTTTTTTTTTTTGCAAGTAAGCCTATTAATATTTAGAGAAACAGTTCTTTCATCAGACATACTCTGCAAAACCCACCGTTGGTTGAGTAACTGTACTCAGGGAACACTGCTCAATGCCAAGCACTGGAAACATTTCTAATCCAGATCAACAGGCTCTGAGCTTGATCCTGGCCAGTTCAACTTTTGTTTTTTTAATCAGTGATTTGTGTAAGGGGTAAAATCCATGCTTATCAGCAATTGGTGGAAAGACAGTTAATGGAACAGAAAGTGACAGTGAAATCGCTCAGTTGTGCCCGACTCTTTGCGACCCCATGGATAGTAACCTGCACCAAGCTCCTCCGTCCATGGGGTTTTCTAGGCAAGACTACTGGAGTGGGTTGCCATTTCCTTCCTGACCCAGGGATCGAACCCGGGTCTCCTGCATTGTAGACCGATGCTTTACCCTCTGAGTCAATGGAACAGAAGGCAGGGTCAGAAATCAAAATCACCTGAGCAGTGACTGCTCTGTGTTCCTTCTGGGTGGCGTTCACGTTACCTGCACAAGAGTGTTCCAGGGGAGAACTGACTCAGCAAGCGGCCGTGCCTGGGCCACAAGCACAGCCTGAGTCAACACCATAACAGTAATACGACCCAGAGCCTCGTGAATAGAAGTTAGCTGTCCAGACCTTGCCTGGAGTGCACATTCCAGCCTAGATACCACATTCAGAGAGGGCCACTTGAGACTGAATTACGTGCAGAAGAGTTTGGACAGCGTGAAAAATTCCATTATATGAAAACTATTTGAATCTATTAAATATGCTTAGTGAGAATAAGAGAAAAGCAAGAGGCTGGGGTATTGATTTGTCTTCTACATATAAATAATTACCTTATGTATATTGTATAAAACTTGGTTGAGCACTCAAAGTCTAGATAGTGAACCAAAGAGTAGAAGTAAAACTTCACTCAATATAAGACCACTTTGTATTTTGTGTGGTCCAATAATGGAATGCGCTTCCCTGGTGGCTCAGCATCTGCCCGAAATACAGGAGACACAGGAGGCTTGGATTCGATCCCTGGGTCAGGAAGGTCCCCTGGAGGCGGGCACGGCAACCCACTCTAGTATTCTTGCCTGGAGAATCCCATGGTCTAGAGTCCATGGGGTTGCAGAGTCAGACACAGCTGCGCATGCACACAATCGTAACAATGGAATAGGCTGTCCTTACAAGGAGCGTCCCACCATGGAAGTGTTTAAACAGATGCTGAATGCCCAAGTGTCAGGGCTGAAGAAGAAGGGGTGACTTTCTGCTTAGATTCAAAGCTTTTTTCTGGTTATTTAATTGCAGAAGACAAATGATAAGTCACTCTTGTTGTGTCTGACTGTGCGACCCTATGGATAGACCCATGCAGCCTGCCAGGCTCCTCTGTCCATGGGATCCTCCAGGCAATAATACTGGAGTGGACTGCCATGCCCTCCTCCAGGGGATCTTCCCAACCCAGGGGTCAAATCCATATCTCTTATGTCTAACCTGCATTGGCAGGCGGGTTCTTTACCACTGGTGCCAACTGGGAAGCCCATTTAAACAATACTGCCTCATTGTGGGGGGGATGGTAGTTGAGATCACTTAGCTTGTCCTTGCCCTGATTCACAGGATCGTGTCCCAAGTCGAATCCTCTCTGATGTTTCCACTTTTAATTCTCAGTTCAATCTGAAAATGAGAAGCACTAGCCGCTGAGATGCCCAGCAGTTCCTGCTCTTCCTAATCGCTGTGTCCAGGTCATTCTTTAACACCGTGAGACTCCTACACGTCTTCCCAGCAAACTCCTCTAGCTATTCCATCTGGCAGACTTGGTTTCTATTCCTGAAAAATTAAAGAACTTTGACTACAATCCCTCAGGTCTCAAGTCTAGTGCCTTTTACAATGTTATCTCAACAGAGGACTGTTCAAGCTTATTGGAGCAGGAATTCTGGTTGTAGTTTCATAATATACTTATTTCCTATCCTTACACCCTGGGCTTTGAACTCCACAAATATTACAGCAACAGGACAGGGGAATGTGTGTTTCACCTTATAGAATTCACCCCCAGGTGTGTTATGGTCTCCGAAGAACCCAAGAAGGCTGCCGTGAACAGATCTATTTACATTTTCATCATTAAAAAAAAAAAAATACATGTCCCGCAAGGCACATTTTTATTTTGGAAGGCAGCCCTTCATTATGCAAATCCCAATTTCTCTGTGAAATGTCTCACTAACGGTGGAAGTCTTATACCTATTGTTTCTGGCCTGGAACCAAGAAAATGGCACAGCCACTAAAAGCTCACTTGTTACACAGCTGGTCTGACAGTTAATAAATGGGCTTTATTGGGCTGGAGGGCAGCAGGCCTCCCCGAGCCGAATTTAGGACCCAGTTGGGTCTCAAAGGTCGGGGGGCTTCGAACAAAGCTCTAACGTCATGCTGTTAACTCCCGGACTCTTGGCAGACCAGAGTTTTCTGTTTTGAAAGTAATGGCCTCATGTTTCTCGTGAACAAGTCCTGTTAGAGATCAAAGCAATCTTTCATAACCTCATTTTGATGAGTTAAGGGAAAATGAACCAGAAACATGAGGATTAAATGTCCCTTAAAATTCCCCTTGGGATGTAAATACCGAGAAGAATGTGCTGGGCTGAACTACGTATGGGTTTTTATCAGACCCCAACCATGCGGGGTAAACAGCGCGAGGCTTCTGACAAATTGAGACACGTCTGGGTTTGTCTCTGCCTAATTGGTCTGCATTACGGTCCTTGAGGGGGTCTCAGAATGGGGAGGGCACCTGTGATCTCCTGGGGGCCTGCTCCCACCTACAGGGCTTATTCTCGTCAAACGGACCAAGTGCAACCAGCCAACATTAAGATTGTTACTTTTGCTTTAAATCACTCATTACACGAAACAATTCCACCCAGTTTAAGATGTCTCTTAGGGCTCCAAGCTTATAAGTAAAAATTATTTTGTTTATGTGTTAATTTCTCACTAAAAACACAGCACTCTCAAAGGAATTTCTATAACATATAACCAAAGAGGGATGCTAATTCGATCTGTCTCGTTTTGTTTTCAAATATCTTTGAATCTATCTAAACATTTATCCTAAAATTATTAACAACTCCTTGCCTACAATTAATCAAAAAATATCCTTAAAAGAGGGGTGGCAAAAAAAAAAAGAAAAAAAAAATGAGGGGTGGCAGAGAGATGAATATCTATGAGAGGAAATTAGGAATAATCTGCCGCTTAAATGTGCAATGAATGTAAAACCATAGAGGTGTTTTTCTTTTTTTTTTTTTAAGATCTTTTGATGTGGACCATTTTTTAAAGTCTTTACTAAATCCAACAATATTGAAACAACATTGTTTCTGTTTTACGTTTTGGCTTTTTGGCCAAGAGGCATGTGGGATCTTAGCTGCCTGACCAGGGATCAAACTTGCGCCGTCTACACTGGAAGGCGGAGTCCTGACCACTGCACTGCCAGAGGGGTCCCCACAGAGGGTTTTATTTGTTCATTTTGAATGAGGTGAAATTCATACGACATAAAAATAACCATTTTAAACTGAACACCTCAGCATTAGTACAGTCACCATGCTGTATAACCATCACCTTTACTTGCAGAATATTTTCATTGCCTTGAAAAATGAGTGAGTGAAAGTCATTCAGTCGTGTTTGACACTTAGCGAACCCATGGACTCTACAGTCTGTGGAATTCTCCAGGCCAGAACACTGGAGTGGGTAGCCTTTCCCTTCTCCAGGGGACCTTCCCAACCCAGGAATCGAACCCAGGTCTCCCACGTCGCAGGCGTATTCTTCACCGGCTGAGCCATAGGGAAGCCCCTTAGAAAATGAAACCCTGTCCTATGAAGCAGTTGCTCTGCCCTCACCTCGCCCCAGCACGTGGCAACCACCAGTCAGCTTTCTGTGTCTGCAGACTGACCTGTTCATCAATGGAATCATACAGTAAGTGACTATTGGTGCCTGGCTTCTTTCACTTATGATATTCTGAGGTTCATTCACCTTGTAACATGTATCGATATTTCATTCCTTTTTATGGGTGAATAATGTTCCATGATACATACATACCACATTTGATTATTCATTCACCCATGGGGGATATTTGGGCTGTTTCCACCTTTTGCCTGTTGTGAATAGTGTTGCTCTGAACATGTATATACATGTGTGTGCACATGTATTTATTTGAACACTTGCTTTCAATTCTCTTGGGCATATTCTAGGAGTGGAATTGTTAGAAGATTATTTGATGCTACAAAGAACTGTAGCTATACTCTGCAAGTCTATTTTATTTTCAACATGGTAACACACACAGGTAACAATCCCCATAGCTCTCTTCATCACTCTCCACCACCAGTAGACCCATCACTGGTTCCCCTGCACTGGAACCAAACTGAGACCTGGTGTTTCTCTTCCTGATGCCACAAAGAGCATAAGAAAAAGGGGGCGGTTACAGTGGCTGCTGGGGGATTGGTGCCTTCGAGGGAAGTAAGAGAGCTCCTACCCTGGGAAGGAGCAGTGTTCACAGAAGCTGGGGCTGACCTCTTAGGGTGTCCGTTTGTACTTCCCATCCTGTGGACAAGGTCACCAAAGGACTACATCAACTCCATATGGCAAAATCACCAAGGGTTTACCCTTCTCAAGGCTAAAAGTTTGGATCATATTCTTAAGCAAAGAATCAACCAATGAAGGTGCTGGTTAAAGGCAAGTGGTAGGATGGATAGATATTGCAAGTGGTAGGATGGATAGATATTCAACCAACCTTACTCTTATGAACAGTTGCAGAAAAGCAGACTGAATTTTTACCTCCCTTTTTTTGTGTCTAGATAGAAGTTACACCCCTTGGTATATGACCTCCAAAATGAAAACATACATCTACAAAAACTTGTATACTTATGTTCACAGCAGCATTACTCATAACAGCCAAAAATGAAAACAACCCAAATAGCCATCAACTGATAACTGAATAAATAGATTGTGGATACAATAGAATATTATTCAGCCATCAAAATAAATAAAGTACTTTGGGCATGGAAAAATGTGAGGTATCCTAGATGCAATAGAAATGACAAAGTCATAAGGAAATCTGCACAATTTTATGTCAACAAATTTATAAATATAGATAACATTGCTAAGTTTCTAGAACTTTCCAACACTATAACTTTCCAACACTGAAAAACAAATAGAAAACTGAATAAAGCAATTTTAACATTAAAAAAAGTTGATCTGACAAATATTTGTGTTCTGCCCGTAGTCCGAGTCCCCGGTCGGGAAAGAAGACTCCTCGAAACAAGGCAACTTGCAATAGGGGAATTTATTACTGACTCGAGCCAGGGCCTTTCGTCCTCACACACTTGGTGAAGAGAGGGACTAGCCCAGCGGAAGAGAGAACGAGAAGCCCAACAAGGCTGGTTTGAATCTTGGTTTCAGTGCTCCCCCTGTTGACCACTTTGATTTCCACCCTCCTGGGTCCACTTATAATATTAATATTGTTACTGACCTTTGGTCCATGCATTTTAAACCATCTGGTCTCATTTATTAGGGAGCGCCTAAATACCATCCAAATTATGGTATTGAGACAACAATATCAGTCAATTTCACAGGGTGAAGAGAAGGATTCCTCTACAAAAGTACAAAGACAAGGGGGAAATGTGAGGCTGTCACAGCTAACGCCATGACAGGCAGCCTAGATTAGGAGTAGGCCTGGTTTCCCGGGGTAACATAATTATCAGGCCTCCTGGAGCCAGCCAATCAACATATGCCTAGCAAGAAAAAAGGGAACCTATCAGGGGAAAGCTGAAAGCCCCACGTTGGGCCAACAAAAATTACCTTGCAACTGTGTAACCAATCCGCTTGTGCCAACTACCTGCTGTGTAACCAATCCACTTGCACCAACTACCTGCTGCTTTTTTGACCTAATAAACACCCGAGAGAACTGGGGCTCGGGGCCTTTCGTCCTCACACACTTGGTGAGGGCGGGAGGCCCTGGCTCGAGTCAGTAATAAATTCCCCTATTGCGAGTTGCATTGTTTCGAGGAGTCTTCTTTCCCGAGCGGGGACTCGGACTACGGGCAGAACAATTTGCACCTTCCAAACACCTTCCCCCTACAATGCTAGTCTTAGATGATTTTAGTAGTGAATTTTACCAAATCTTCAAGGAAAGGATCATCTTTATAAGTTCTTACAGGTGTCACTAGTGGTAAAGAGCCCACCTGCCAAGGCAGGAGATGTAAGAGCTCCTGATCCAGGGATCAGGAAGATCAGGAAGATCCCCTGGATCAGGGAGATCAGGATGATCCCCTGAAGGAGGGCAAGGCAACCCACTCCAGTATTCTTGCCTGGAAAATCCCATGGACAGGGGAGCCTGGTGGGCTATGGTCGATAGGGTCACACAGAGTTGGACACAACTGAAGTGACTCAGCACGCACCCACACATACACAGACAAGAGGAAAAACTAGCAGGTCGCTTGGTTTGGAAAGCTAGTACAGGTTTGACAGCAAAATGAAACAAGGACAGTGCAAGAGGAAAAAACCCAACAACTACAGGGTAATCTCATTAATAAATGTAGATTAGAAGTTGTAAATAAAAATAATTGAAATACAACCCCCTCAAAACAGAAATATTTTTATAACAAAATATACCATAATCAAAGTTAGAGTTAAAAAAAGAAAAAAACGGGCTTAGAGAAGATATTTGCAGGATCTATAACAAAGGACTTGGTAAATATATATTTATTTTACCAGATAACATATTTAGTGGAGAAAGAACCTAAGCAAATAAATTAAAAAATGAAAGCGCTCCAACAGGAAAGTGGGGAAAAAATGAGAACAGGTAATTTTCAAACATGGAAATCCAAATACCATTATTACATATATTTTTTCTTATTTAGAAAATTACTTAATTACTTAGATTATTTAAACTACTTAAAATTATGGTATTCATATTCTATCATTTTTTTCACTTAAAGAGAGCATTTCTGAGAATTCAAATGCATCTTGCATGCGAAAGTTTATAGAATGTTAGCATCATAATTCTATTTATAAAATATTTGAAAAAATAGAGCAACAATATATCACTTGAAAATATTAAAATGTGGGGAAAACACCATGAGAAGCTGGAAGCTTGCACAGTAAAACTATGAAAGTGGTGTCCTTCAGGATAAGGCTGAGGGTGTCAGAGAACTTGAAAAATTTAGTTGCACTGTATTTCTGAGAGAAAAAAAAGACAAAGTGTTGGTAGCTATTAATGCTTCAGTATGGATTCTTTTACTCCGTTTCCCCACTCACATAGAAATGATAGTTTTTTAATGTTCCCCTCTTTTCTTTCTCTAATGTGAGAAAGACAAACTCACTGTTTGATCTATACGTTATAAGATGTTGCAATAACATCATGAGAAAAATAACGGAATGTTCTCGGTATAAAAATTACAGAGGGGAAACCCCATGCTGGATTCCTCCCAAGATATGCTTTAAAAAAATAAGTAAACTTCTGTAGTTTTATTTTTCAATTCAGTTTTAAATTATACATGCCACGAGGTAGAGAGAGAAGAACATAACGGTTCACTTATAATGATTTTAGGTCTTAAAAACTAAAGGCTGTTTTCCCTCGTGGCATCGTCATGCTTTTTGCAATGATTCTACACTTCTGTGTAGCTACAAATCTGAGTCTCCCGAGACCACGCTTGTGACACACACTTGTCATTCACAGGCCAAGCCACAGGATGCCACTGTTGGGTTTATGCTACGATGGACTTTTACTTAAGCTGAGCTGAATGAGGAAAGAAAAAAATCTCTTTCTCATAAACAGAAAAATGACAATTGTTTAAGACTTAAGATTCAAAATCTGATGAGCTCTAACTTAAAAAGTCCTTTAAGTTGGGTTTTGAACATCATGTATTGAAATTGCATGTCTTTTAATAATTGCATTTCAGAATCAAGTCAAAACAAGATATTTTGGACCAGTTTAAAAATGTGAGCACTCACAAGTGTTCAGAACAAAGCCCTCCAAGAGTTAACATTTTCAGACTTCATTTCTATGCCGGCTACAAGAAGTCAATTTCATCATTTATAGACTCACAGATCTCTGTGGTATATCACTTACTAAAACTGACAATGTATTCATTCATATTTGAACCTATCTAAATTTTTTTTTTTTTTAATGGGGCTTATGTAGTTTTGAAATCAAAGTTTTGGGTAAATCACATTACCTTTTCTTTTGCTTTACTCAAAGATACTTTATTTGTATTTTTGAATTGGAACACAATGGACAGTTACACTTGGTACTTTAAAATTTCTTTCTGACCTAGTTCCAGACTCTAAGAAGTAATTAAAGGTTTATAAATTAACCATCATAGGTCCCCGAGAAACAGATATTTAAAGGAACACATTCCTTTTGTTTTATGAGTAAATAAAACGTACAGCAAAGCACTCCCAAAGTAGAATACATCGTATTAAAAAGTGACTATATTTATGAATATCTAGTCTATACATGTGGGAAATAAATTATAGTCACTCAGAGACTATAGTCTAGTTAGGGATATATGGGTGGTGCTAGCGGCAAAGAACCCACCTGCCCATGCAGGAGACTTAAGAGACACGGGTTCGATCCCAGGCTCAGGAAGATTCCCCTGGAGGAGGGCATCACAACCCACTCCAGTGTTCTTGCCTGGAGAATCCCACGGACAGAGGAGCCTGGCGCGCTGCATACAGTCCACGGGGTCGCGGAGAGTCAGGCACGACTGAGCGACTGACACAATGCCTGGTCCACAATGGGGTCAATCGGGGAGACAGAGGCCGTGGTGACGGAGAGGGGCCAGTTAAAGAAGAAGCCGAGGGCTTCCCTGGTGGCTCAGGGGTAAAGAATCCACCTGCCAATGCAGGAGACACGGGTTCAACCGCTGATCTGGGAAGACCCCACGTGATGGGAAGCACAGTTTCCGAAGCCCACGCACCTAGAGCCGCGCTCCGCAGGAGACGCCACCCCCAGAGAAGACTGCGCCCCCAGCTGGAGAGCAGCCCCGCTCACCACAACCAGGCAAGCCTGCCCAGCACCAAGTGCCCAGCACAGCCAAAAACAGAGAAGGGAGACGGAACAGAAGGGCCTTGCTTCCCGTGAGCAGGGGGCAGAGGGCGAAGCCAGCACCAGCTCCCAGGATGGCTTTTCCACGCCGGCTCCTTCGGGTGCCTGCTTTCTTCACTGACCCTCAGCGCCAGCAAGCCTTTCAAGTTACAGAATTAACCGTGTGCTCGCCTAGTTATTCTGCCCAAGCTTGCCTGTGGGGCACTAAACTGTCGTCGGGCAATAAAGGCAAGGCCCTCGGAAGGTCAAGGCGGAGGCCCCGGGGGCTCTGGGGAGAGCAGGCTGGTGCACGTGAATCCTGGGGCGTCCATCCCAGCCCTTCCCGGCACCTGAGCTGCAGGTGATTTAGAGCTAGAGGCGACTCCTAGGGGGTCAGCGTGACTCATAGGAGTGGGAGATGAGCAAAGCGATGGCCCGAGTGGCTGATAGGCAATACATTTTTGAACTTAACTAAAATCCCCTGGGTCTGATAGTCAGGATATTGGTTGTCTGAGCAACAGAGAGGTGGGAGCAGCAGTGACTTAAGACAGGTCTCATCAGACAGAGGCGTTACGTCCACAACAGGACACCAGCGCCCTCCTGCTGCAGACACAGCTCAGCGGGAAGTGACCCACAAGTGGGCTCAACGGAAAACAGAAGCCCGCGGTCAAGGTCCACGCTCCGAGCAGCCCCTAAACTCAGACAGTTTAAAGAACAGGAAATGTGGGCCCTACCCTCTGCCCTTCCCAATCTTACGACCTGTGTGGGGGCGGGGGGCTCCGCCTGCCCCTGGGGACCTCAGACTGCCCGCTGCCAGGGAGAGACATTGTAGGAATCCAAGGAACACTCAACAATTATTTTTTTATTAATTTATATTTTGGTCGTCACCTCGTGGCTTGCTGGATCTTAGTTCCCTCACCAGGGATCGAACCTGTGCCCCCTTAAGCACTGGACCACCGGGGAAATTCTCAGGGACACTTGAAAGAAGGGACACACTCTACACAAAAGATATTGCTATCTCTCAAAGCTGAAAAACCATGTATCAGCTGAGGAAGAACAATGGAGCTATGATAGTTTCATAAGAAATGCTGCCAGCCAACAGTTTAGATGAATGAGATTATCTGAGCAAAAACTCAGTCTTTAAAAGCTGTTCAGAAAACCTCGTTACGTCAATCAATACTCATCCTCGACATTTGCAGAACCAGGGTCCTGGGTGAGTTGGAGATTTTTCAACAGGTCCCAGATGGAGACTCATGATGGTGGAGACCCCCTCCTTGGTCTTGTTCTGACGTCTGACTCCAGTGGAGTCCTCTTGCTCGGTCTTGCTCTGACGTCAGACTCCGGTGGAGTCCTCCTCCTCGGTCTTGCTCTGAAGTCTGACTCGTTTTGCTCACACACTGCCGACCACGCACCCGGGGCCGTGCTGACCCCTCACTGCTGTGTACATACCGTCTCCCTGTCTCCAGGCCCCCGTGTGAGTTCTCATCTCCGGCTCCACTGATGTCCTCTGTCTCACATGCATTTCTCATTGCCCTTTTCTCCTCAAAGATCAGACCATCATTGACGTCCACCCTACATAAGCCACATGGTCTCATAAAACAATCTCCGAGTAAGTTTGAAAACCTAAGAAGTAAATTCACTTCCCTTGCAGTGCTAACATAATTTCTGCCTTCTTTTGAACCCAATCTGCTTCCCGGGATTCCTGCCTTTTGTCTTACTGTCTCCTTTGCTGCCTTTAGGACATGAACTCACGTTTCTGGGCAAAAGACACCCAAATCTGTCAGTTCAGCTGAACCCTTATTCTGCACTCACGTCCAGAGTCCTTCATGGCCAGGGCGCTCCACCTGCCTGCTCTGACCGCAGCTCCGTTGTCCGAAGGAGAAGAGAAGAAATTCAGATGACCCCGCTGAGTGGCAATGCTACGGTGCTGGTGGCTACGATGAGGCTCCTGGCTTGTCTGAGTTATGTTTTCCTCGTTCTGAGCCCCTACATGACGCAGTGAGCGCGCTGCAACGGATGCGTGAAACCAAGGAGCAGCCGGTGCACGGCTCTCCATACCTGTTCAGAGACTGCAGCCAACTGGCTCACGGCTAAGTGCTGAGTGAAGATGGAGCCCGCCTTCTGCTTCCCAAGACTGGGCAGAAAGTGGAAATAGTCACAACGTGATTAGAGCGCGGCGTGAACCCATTTTTGCAAAAACAAAACAAACGTGTCTCTTTCATTTAGTCCAAAAATACTTATTGATTGCTGTGACTGCTCTAACAAATCACTATCAACCGGGAGGCTGAAAACAACAGAAATGTATCTTCTCTGAAGACCGAAAGTCTGAAATCTGTATCTCGGGGCGGAAATCCAGGTGTCAGCAGTGCCCGCTGCAGAGGACTTGGGGACGAGCCTGCTCCTTGTCACTTCCAGCTTCCGGTGACGGCCCGCGTCCCTTGGCCTGAGGTCATCACTCCAGTCCGCAAGGCCAGCATCTTGCAGTCTCTGCTCTGTGTTCACATAGCTTTCCCCTCCGTGAGTACATTGAACTTCCCTCTGCCTCCCTCTTACAAGGACACATGTCATCACGCTTAAGGCTCCCTGGCTAGTCCTGAATAACCACCGTCTCCAGATCCTTAATCACACCTGCAAAGGCTTCCCTGGTGCTCAGACATTAAAGAATCCACCTACCAATGCAGGAGACCGGGTTTGATTCCTGGGTCGGGAAAATCCTCTGGAGAAGGAAATGGCAACCCACTCCAGTATTCTTGCCTGGAGAATCCCATGGACAGAAGAGCCTGGCGGCTACAGCCCATAGGGTCACAAAGAGTTGGACAACCAAGTGACTAAGCACGCAGAGGTAACAGTTACAGTTTTCAGAATTAGGGTGGGACTATCTTGGGGTGGCATGGCACCCCACTCCAGTCCTCTTGCCTGGAAAATCCCGTGGACGGAGGAGCCTGGTGGGCTGCAGTCATGGGGTCGCGAAGAGTCAGACATGACTGAGCGACTTCACTTTCACTTTTCACTTTTATGCATTGGAGAAGGAAATGGCAACCCACTCCAGTGTTCTTGCCTGGAGAATCCTAGGGACGGGGTCGCACAGAGTCAGACACGACTGAAGTGACTTAGCAGTAGCAACTGGGGGTGATAGGCATTATCAGCAGCCCACTCACAAACACCCGTGTGTCAGGGGCCCTGGTAAGTGCTGGGGACACGTCAGGAACAGTCACAACAGCGTCAAAGCTCTCAGCTCTCACGGAACTTTCGTCCAGGTCGCACAATGTGCTGTGTGTCTGTGTGCTCCGTCATGTTCGGCTCTGCGACCCCATGGACTGCAGCCTGCCAGGCTCCTCTGTCCACGGCATTTCCCAGGCAATCACGCTGGAGCAGGTTGCCATTCCCTCCTCCAGGGGAATCTTCCCCACCCAGGGACTGAACCCACGTCTCCCTCATTGGCAGGCGGATTCTTTACCACTGAGCCACCAGGGAAGCCTGTATGTGATACCTAATAATAATGTACTGCATCAATAAATGAACGCACCTTAGAAAAAAGGCATTTTAAGGCAGAGCGTGGTGTAAAGGCATGGAGACTGAGAGTTCCAGGCTGAGCTCCGGAGCGATCAGCGTGGAGAAGCGAGGGGTCCAGGAGGAGGCCAGGACCGCGTGTGCTCGCTGACGCGGTGAGGAGGGCGCAGCAGGGGCGAGCGGGTGTGTCTGTGGGGCCTGTCGCGCGTGGGACGGGGACTGAGGACTCAGCCGCGCGAGCGTCACGTGGACCTCGACAGAAGCCAGTGGGGTGGGGCGGGTGGGGCGGGAGACTTAGGTCAGTGAGCA
This sequence comes from Cervus elaphus, assembly GCF_910594005.1. Lineage (NCBI taxonomy): Eukaryota > Metazoa > Chordata > Mammalia > Artiodactyla > Cervidae > Cervus > Cervus elaphus. The sequence goes on along the minus strand of NC_057841.1, from coordinate 63,288,881 downwards.
GGACATCATCTGGTTGGGAAGGTACCAAAGTAATCATGGTTGTCACCAGATGGCTAGAAATACTGCTGCCATTATTATCTTCTTTTCGCTTGACTATATATATATAAATACCTCTTTTAATGTAGTGAACGTCAGCTGATTTTAGAAAAATGATACGATCTTACATCATAGATGATACAGCAGAAAAAAATTATCTGGAATTGTGTTAGGTTTAACTTTTTTCTGATTTACTTTTTAACCTGCTTTGCTCATCTGTCAATGTGTTCATAAAAGTTTAGAATCAGGCAGAAATGAATATTATCATTTTTAAAGTTTGGGGATATAGTGTAAGACAGCTTTGTAATTTATTTAAGCAACCCACTATTGGTAACCGTTTGACTTGTTTCCAACTAAATTCCTATTGTTGGACAGTTTGGTTGCTTCCACCTTGGCACTAACAAACCAACACAAAGTCAGGATAACTGGATGAAAATCAATCACAGACTGGGGGAGGGGGAAGGAGGAAAACAACTGAAGAAGTTCTGGAAAGATAGACCACAGCGCTTAAAGAAACAAAATGTCCCTTGGTGCTCACAGTTTGCCAATATTTGTTGACAGGAAGGAAGAAAAAGAAAAAAGAAAGAGAGAGGGAGGGAAGGAAGGAAATCAACAGTGCTACGAAGTTACTCATTTTCAACCAAATTATTAGTAACAGTTTAGGAATTATTGACTCAGCTAAGCTGTTCCTGACAAATCCTGTGCTCGTCTCCTTCGGGTCAGGGCTTATGTGGCCCCTTGAAGAGCGGATGAGACTGGTGGAAACTGAGGGAGTGCTTCTCTTGGTGTCTGCAGGTGGCCTTCTAAAACCCCGTGCCTTCTCTCCAGTCTCAGGCCTGGTGGTGAGCCTGGCAGAGCCCCGACTCAGGCCCCGGGCGAAGCAGGCAGAGGGCACGGCCTCACACCGAGCGCTCAGATCCAGGGCCCGGGCGGGGCTGCTTCCCGGCCCCCCAGGGGTGGACGCGGCCCTTTCCCCGCCAGAGATCACAGCTCCCACGGGGGAGTCTGCACTCAGGGTCCAAAGCTCGGCTGGGACAGGAGGGAAATGCACAGCCACCCTGAAAATGGTCTGTTTCCCCGCCCCAGCCTGCCCCCAAACAGTAAGAACACACTTCATAGGCTTCCGACGGAAACGGCCCCCCAGCAATGAGACCGCAGTCACAGCGCCCACGGCCTCTGGAGCCGGACCGTCCCCAGTTCAGACTCAGGGAGGAGAACGCGTCCCGGCGGAGCGTTTGCCCATAAAGCCGCAGCACGGACTCTCATTTCCGAGGACGGGGTGTTCACTTCTGGCACCTAAAGTTGCTTAGCTGGTTCTTCCGAGTTACAGCATTGAATTCACTCCCAAGTATGAATCAAACCATCAAGCCTTTTATTATCTCAATCTGTCGCCAGGAACAAAGGCAAGAACCCCGCCTGGGTGAGCCCCTTAGAATACACTCCATCTCCCACTAGACAGGGCAGCCTGTTCTACCTCTTCTCTGGGCAACAGATTCTTCTTGTACATACGTACGCTTCAGCTGAACTATTTGAAAAGATGTTCCAGGCATCATGACATTTACCCATAAATACTTCAGCAAGCGTCCTGCACTCCACCACAACCCTATTATCATACTGAAGAAAATTTGCCTTAATATCTATTTTAAATTAAGATAAATAATAATAATAATGTACATAATATTATAAGGAGGACAGGGAAGCCTGGCGTGCTGCAGTCCATGTGTCGCAAAGCGTTGGACCTGACGGAACAACAACATACTTAATAATTATAAATAATAGTGTACAGTCCATATTCAAATTCCACAAGCATCTTCAAAATGTCCTTTATACCTTAAAAAGTTGTACCATATAGTTGCAGTTCATAATGTGTTTTTGGTTTTCTCTCTTTTAGTCTCAAAACATTTTAACTTAGAATAGCCCCCTGCCTTTCTGTCTGGTCTTGCCTGTTTTACACTACTTGGATTTTAAGTTCACACCAACTGTCTTATAGAATCTTCTGCTTCCTGGGATTATCTAATTTTTCCTTGATGATTAGATTCAGGTAAAACATTTGAGGCCAGAATGTGGTACAAATGATGGGTGAACTTAATTATATTACACCAGAAAGCAAATAACCTTGCTTATGTTGTCCCAGTGCTGTTGGATTGCTCTGTAGTCAATTTACTTTTTAGAAATAAAATGAACAAACCACACAGTGAATGGATCTATATTTTCGAATTGCCCCATGTGCAATGAAAACCCAGTGTATTTTTTCATAACAACCTTAGCAGCATCAGCTTTTGTGATTTTTTTAATTCCACTGTAAATAACAAGCCTTCTCCATTCCTGTGAAGGGGACGTTTAAAAAGCCTGTGAACTAATGCTAGGTACCTTTTGCAGAATCTGGAATTTCTCATATCAAGACAAAAAACCAAACCAAATGAAACACCACCTTGCAAAAACAGAAAAACCCACCCTTCACAAGCTGTGAGTTTTCAAGCCACAATCCAGACCGTGGCGGGTCGCTGAGGACGGGAGGCAGCGCGGCAGTAAACGCCGCCTTCGCCCTCCCTGGGGGCGGTGGTGGGTCACCCTGCTCACCTCTTTCACCCAATGGGAGCCCCGCACCCCCTGCCAGTCAGGCCCAGCCAGCAGACCCAGGGCTGAGGGTGTGCTCATGAGTTGGAAACCGCCTCGACGAAGGTCGCTGCTGCCGCCGCCTGAGAAACGAGCTTTATGTGTTTGTCTCTGTTTGCCCGAGACAGCAGGCTGGGGGCTTGGACTGGGTGCTAGCCATCTTGGGATCCCCAGCCCTCGGCAAATCTCACGGCTCTACACGGGGGCTCGAGATGGACTTGCAGCAAGCCCTCCATCATCCTAACGTGACTCTTGTACAAGGTGTGATTTCTGGGGCTGGAAATGGCTTTTCTGTGTCCCCCAGGTCTTTCCTAACTGCTAGAGCTACAAAAAAAAAAACACCACCCGATTTTGTGTTTCACAGCATCCTTTTTCTTAGTTTTTAAAAAATTGATTTTTAATTGGCGGATGATTGCTTTGCAGCATCGTGTTGGTTTCGCAGTCCGTCAGCATGAATCAGCCACAGGTGGACACACGCCCCCTCCCTCTCGAAACTCCCTGACACCTCCCTTCCCATCCCACCCCTCTAGGCTGTCGCAGAGCAGTGGACTTGAGTTCCCTGCCTCAGACAGCAAATTCCCACTGGCTATCTAAAACATTTAAACATATCTTTATTTCACTTTAATTTTCTGGCTGAGCCTCATGGCATGTGGGCCAGAAAACGCAGGATCTTGGTTGCCCGTCCAAGGATGGGACCCCTGCCCCTGGAGGGGAAGCACAGAACCTTAACCACTGGGCCCCCAGGGACGCCCTCACGCCGTTCTTTTGAGAGCCCTGTGACAGTCCTCTGTCCCTGAGAAACCATCTACCCGATGAACTAGGTCATAATGAAACATATGAGGCCCCGAGGGGGCCTTGGGGACAACAGATGCCATGCTGCACACCGCTCCTGATCCCAGCGTGGGACTGGCTGGAGCTGCCTCCCTGACTGCCGATTTGTTGACTGCTTTCGGGCAGTTTTGAGGTTTTTGTCCCTTTCTTCCTCTGCTGTTATCGTCCTCGGTAAACTGATGACTTTCCACAGCAGTGAACTTTGATTCCTTTTTCTTCATCCTGTGTGTGCCTACCCATCTTGTGTGTGGTTACCCTGAGGCTCCCTTGAAGTGTCTTAGAGACAGAAATCTATTTTAAGCTGGTAGTAACTGAACTTCCATTGCACGTGAAAACTCTACCCACTGACTGCCCCCTACACACACATTTTATGTGTTTGATGTCACTGTGTCATCTTTTTACAAATCCATTACCAGATTATTTTACTTATAGCTATTTTAGGGTTTCCTAGGTGGCGCTAGTGGTAAAGAACCTGCCCGTCAATGCTGGGGACATGAGATTCGGGTGTGATCCCTACGTCGGGAAGATCCCCTGCAGGAGGGAATGGCAACCCACTCCAGTATCTTTGCCTGGAGAATCCCATGGACAGAGGAGCCTGGTGGGCTGCAGTCCCTGGGGTCGCAAAGAGCCAGACATGACTGAAGGGACTGAGGATGCATGAGGGGGTGAAAGCAAAGCAGATCAGGGTGCAGGGCCCCAAAAGCTGGGAGGCTGCTCACTCCCCTTTCTCGCTTTCCTGTCAAGGGGAACTCTTTCCTGGGGGGAGCGGTTTCTTTCGGGCACAGAGCAGGGCTGGCCTCAAGGATGGACAAGGCAGGCAAAAATGAAGCTGTTCTTCCTTGTCACTTTGTGCGGTTATCCTCAGGAGTTTCTCCCATCAAGTTGCTCGGGTTTCGTAAGTGGCCTCCTGAGCCCTCCCAGAGCTGCTGCTGTTCAGGGATCTTGCTGTTGTTGTTTAGTCGCTCAGTCGTGTCCGACTGTCTGTGACCCCGTGGACTGCAGCGCGCGAGTCTTCCCCGTCCTTCACCATCTCCTGGAGTTTGCTCAGACTCATGCCCATTGAGTTGGTGATGCCATCCAATAACCTCATCCTCTGTCACCCCCTTCTCCTCCTGCCCTCAATCTTTCCCAGCATCAGGGTCTTTTCCAAAGAGTCAGGTGGCCAAAGTATTGGATCTTCAGCTTCAGCATTAGTTCTTCAATGAATATTTCAGGACTGATTTCCTTTAGGATGGACTGGTTGGATCTCCTTGCTGTCCAAGGGACTCTCGAGAGTTTTCACCAGCACCGCAGTTTGAAAACATCAATTCTTCGGCACTCAGCCTTCTTTATGGTTCAACTCTCACATCCGTACATGTTCATGGATCGCTGTCTAATTATTGATCTCTGTTTAGGAGACCCAGGCTGGGGTCTCCTACTTTGAAATCTTCATCAGGAAGAATTTGGGGGTGGGGAAGGGAAAGGAGTTTTTTTTTTAACTACTTGGAAATGGTTAGAATCCTTTCTCTGCTGAAATTGCAGACTTACAAAATGGGTTTCAGGGAGAGAAGTAATTTGTCTGAATAAGTTTGAGTGTCTGTCTTAGGATTTTGAATTTGATCAGAGCTTTATTATGATCAAGTAGACAGAGGAGATGTTTTCTGTTGGGGCAGCTTTTTCCAGACTTGTAGCCTCTTCCCCCTAAATGCAGACCTAGTTCTGTCATACTAGATGGGTATTTCATTCCCGAAGTCCTTATCACGGTTTCTCATCTGGGGGAGATGCACTGCTGATAAGAAAATGGGCTGAACATTCAATCAGTGGTCGTGACATAAATATTCTCAAGTTGTGTAAATGAGGCTGCTTTTACGTGAACTATATTTCCAGCTCCTGGCGGCAGCAACCTGAGCAAACGCTCTCTGGGGAAATGCCCTCATAAACATTAAAGCTGAAAAGAGTTTTGAGAGCTCGGACTCCTCCACGAAGTCACGAAAGACAAGCCTTCTTTAAAATCTAGTTGCAGCTGCCACATCTGATTTCCAGGTCAGGAACTGTCGGACTCTTTGAACCCGAGCTTCACCGTTCAGTTACGAATCCAATTGGAGAACCAAACGACAGGCAGGTAAATATGAAAGGGAAAGCTGACCTGGTGAAAGAGAGACACGCTTTGTCCTGACGACTGTGAGCCTGAGAGCTCTGCATCCTTCGTGAAAAGTCCCCACACAGTGCCGAGAGTGCGCTGCCCTCCAATCATCCCACGGCCGAGCTCCGGAGAGGGGCGAGCGGGGAGGGGAGGGGGGGGGCGAGCGGGGAGGGGAGGGGGAGGGGGGGCGAGCGGGGAGGGGAGGGGAGAGGGGGCGAGCGGGGAGGGGAGGGGGAGAGGGGGCGAGCGGGGAGGGGAGGGGGAGAGGGGGCGAGCGGGGAGGGGAGGGGGAGAGGGGGCGAGCGGGGAGGGGAGGGGGAGAGGGGGCGAGCGGGGAGGGGAGGGGGAGAGGGGGCGAGCGGGGAGGGGAGGGGGAGAGGGGGGCGAGCGGGGAGGGGAGGGGGAGGGGGGGGCGAGCGGGCGAGCGGGGAGGGGAGGGGGAGGAGGGGGGCGAGCGGGGAGGGGAGGGGGAGGGGGGCGAGCGGGGAGGGGAGGGGGAGAGGGGGGCGAGCGGGGAGGGGAGGGGGAGAGGGGGGCGTGGGGAGGGGAGGGGGAGAGGGGGGCGAGCGGGGAGGGGAGGGGGAGAGGGGGGCGAGCAGGGAGGGGAGGGGGAGGGGGGCGAGCGGGGAGGGGAGGGGGAGAGAGGGGCGAGCGGGGAGGGGAGAGGGGAGAGGGGGGCGGGGGGCGAGCGGGGGAGGGGAGGGGGAGGGGGGGCGAGCGGGGAGGGGAGGGGGAGGGGGGGGGCGAGGGGGGAGGGGAGGGGGAGGGGGGGCGAGAGGGGAGGGGAGGGGGAGAGAGGGGCGAGCGGGGAGGGGAGAGGGGAGAGGGGGGAGGGGGGGCGAGCGGGGAGGGGAGGGGGAGGGGGGGCGAGCGGGGAGGGGAGGGGGAGGGGGGGGGCGAGCGGGGAGGGGAGGGGGAGGGGGGGGCGAGAGGGGAGGGGAGGGGGAGAGGGGGGCGAGAGGGGAGGGGAGGGGGAGAGAGGGGCGAGCGGGGAGGGGAGAGGGGAGAGGGGGGAGGGGGGGCGAGCGGGGAGGGGAGGGGGAGGGGGGGCGAGCGGGGAGGGGAGGGGGAGGGGGGGGCGAGCGGGGAGGGGAGGGGGAGGGGGGGGCGAGCGGGGAGGGGAGGGGGAGAGGGGGGCGAGAGGGGAGGGGAGGGGGAGAGGGGGGCGAGAGGGGAGGGGAGGGGGAGAGAGGGGCGAGCGGGGAGGGGAGAGGGGAGAGGGGGGAGGGGGGCGAGCGGGGAGGGGAGGGGGGGAGAGGGGGGCGAGCGGGGAGGGGAGGGGGAGAGGGGGGCGAGAGGGGAGGGGAGGGGGAGAGGGGGGGCGAGCGGGGAGGGGAGGGGGAGAGGCGGGCGAGCGGGGAGGGGAGGGGGGGAGAGGGGCGAGAGGGGAGGGGGGGAGGGGGGCGAGCGGGGAGGGGAGGGGGAGAGGGGGGCGAGCGGGGAGGGGAGGGGGAGGGGGGGCGAGCGGGGAGGGGAGGGGGAGGGGGGGGCGAGCGGGGAGGGGAGGGGGAGAGGGGGGCGAGAGGGGAGGGGAGGGGGAGAGAGGGGCGAGCGGGGAGGGGAGAGGGGAGAGGGGGGAGGGGGGCGAGCGGGGAGGGGAGGGGGGGAGAGGGGGGCGAGCGGGGAGGGGAGGGGGAGAGGGGGGGCGAGAGGGGAGGGGAGGGGGAGAGGGGGGCGAGCGGGGAGGGGAGAGGGGGGGCGAGCGGGGAGGGGAGGGGGAGAGGGGGGCGAGCGGGGAGGGGAGGGGGAGAGGGGGGCGAGCAGGCGAGCGGGGAGGGGAGGGGGAGAGGGGGGCGAGCGGGGAGGGGAGGGGGGAGAGAGGGGGGCCAGCGGGGAGGGGAGGGGGAGAGGGGGGCGAGCGGGGAGGGGAGGGGGAGAGGGGGGCGAGCGGGGAGGGGGAGGGGGAGAGGGGGGCGAGCGGGGAGGGGAGGGGGAGAGGGGGGCGAGCGGGGAGGGGAGGGGGGAGAGAGGGGCGAGCAGGCGAGCGGGGAGGGGAGGGGGAGAGGGGGGCGAGCGGGGAGGGGAGGGGGAGAGAGGGGGGGCCAGCGGGGAGGGGAGGGGGAGAGGGGGGCGAGCGGGGAGGGGAGGGGGAGAGGGGGGCGAGCGGGGAGGGGAGGGGGAGAGGGGGGCGAGCAGGGAGGGGAGGGGGAGAGGGGGGAGGGGGGCGAGCGGGGAGGGGAGGGGGGAGAGGGGGGCGAGAGGGGAGGGGAGGGGGAGAGGGGGGCGAGAGGGGAGGGGAGGGGGAGAGGGGGGGCGAGAGGGGAGGGGAGGGGGAGAGGGGGGCGAGCGGGGAGGGGAGGGGGAGAGGGGGGCGAGCGGGGAGGGGAGGGGGAGAGAGGGCGAGCGGGGAGGGGAGGGGGGAGAGGGGGGCGAGCAGGCGAGCGGGGAGGGGAGGGGGAGAGGGGGGCGAGCGGGGAGGGGAGGGGGAGAGAGGGGGGCCAGCGGGGAGGGGAGGGGGAGTGGGGGGCGAGCGGGGAGGGGAGGGGGAGAGGGGGGGCGAGCGGGGAGGGGAGGGGGAGAGGGGGGCGAGCGGGGAGGGGAGGGGGAGAGGGGGGAGGGGGCCGAGCGGGGAGGGGAGGGGGAGAGGGGGGCGAGCGGGGAGGGGAGGGGGCGATTCCCTGACTGCACGTCCCCTGGTCTTCACGTGGCAGAGTGAGTGAAGCAGGCCGTGTTCATTGTCTCCAGCGTCCAGTCGGAAGCTGAATGGAGTGGTGGGAAACAACTACAGGATTGAAATCGCCTTGTTTGTGTTACCTTAGGAGTGCCTTGTTTTGTATACACTTCAGATTTATTGAGACAGATTACACCCCTGTGCGTAAATCACTTTGTAAAAGTAAATCAGGCAGTTTTCCATAATTCCTTTCAGCCTCTAGGGTACAAGCTGATACGCTAAAGCAATAATTTACTATCAAGTGGGGTCCTGGGGAATTGTCTTCTCATCGGGAGACGTGCTCATGGGGTTACAAGAAGGAAGCGCTCTCATCGCCTCTCTGCTCCCGTCTTTCTCGGTTTACGTGTCCAGAAGGGGAAAGTTCAGGCTCTGGGTTTGGAAGGTGGAAAGTTGGGCTCTGTGTTTCTGCTTTGAGGAGGGCTTATCTGTTCTCAGTAAAAAGGAGGAGACACCACAGGAGGGACCACGACATTGGCATTGACCTTGGATCCAGCAGGATCTGCCGCCTTCAGTCACCCGGGCTTTGTCTGCCAGTTTGAGGAAGGCCAGCCTCGGTGCTCACACTCAGGTTCCTCTGACACTGTGAGTGCGCGTGCTCGGTCACGCAGCCGTGTCTGACTCTCTGTGTCCCCATGGACTGTGGCCCACCAGGCTCCTCTGGCCACGGGATTCTCCAGGCAAGAGTACTGGAATGCACTGCCATTTCCTCCTCCAGGGGATCTTCCCGACCCAGGGATCGAACCCACATCTCCTGCATCTCCTGCATCGGCAGGTGGATTCTTTACGCTGTGCCACCTGGGAAACCCGTATATGACGCTGAACATCAAACACTATTTTCTCTAAGATATTTCACGCGCATTTCGGTTTAACTCAGGACATGGCCTTCTTTTAAGTGTTTTAAATCACATTTCCAATTTGCCAAAACATTAACAACCAAATGGTAGCTTAATCCTCAATGGCTAAAACCAAGAAGTAGAATGCGGAGGGGTGAGAGTTAAGTATGAAGTTGTGCCTTGAAATTAAAAAGACCCATTTAAGAATTGGTGGCTTAAGTTTATTTAAAATGTAATTACTTTGGACCTTTGTGATGGGGTTCCTCTTTCATGGATGAAGACAAGAATTCCACACACAATGCCAGTCAGGGGAACCTAATATTCAAGAGAGGATTTGGGTGGTTCGAGATGAAATTAAATCACATGCTTGGATGGGCTGCATTATAAGCAACCTCCCAGCTTCCTTCTTGATTTTCTGGTTCCTCGTCTGCAGCAGCAGCGGGGGCGTCCCTCCTCCCCAACACGAGTCACTGCTTTAATTGCCCTTCTGATGACCAGCCTCCTAATTGCTCTGTAACCCTCCTTTCACACCTACATTTTTCTCTTTATTAAGTCAACAGGGTTTAGACCTTTCTCATCTGTAAGGGTCTCTTCTCACGGCTCTGTTGTTTTACTTTTGAATTTAATTTCTTCCCCCTAGCAGTTTCTCATTATGTGATTCACAGGCAACGAGACAAGAAGAGGTTGCTCAGACTGCACACGCACAGTCCCCACGAGGTGAGGGTTCACATCCTTATTTTCAAGGGCTGGGGAACACGTCCTTAAACCACGGTAGAGGGGAAGGTGCATTAGAGCTGCAAATTGTCAGGAGTTGTTTTAGAAAACAGGGCTTGATTGCAGTGGAGATCTTTAAGAAGTAGCAGAAAGTCCTGACATGTGCGTAGGTGTGCTCAGTCGCAAAGTCTTGGTGACCCCATGGACTGTAGCCCGCCAGGTTCCTCTGCGCATGGGATTTCCTAGGCAAGAATGGTAGAGTGGGCTCCCATTCCTTCTCCAGGGGGTCTTCCCACCCCAGGGATTGAACCGACGCCTCCTGCATTGGCAGGCGAGTTCCTTACCACTGAGCCACCAGCGGAGCCCAACAAAAGACCCAGAAACTCATGACACCACCATGTGTAAATCGAGCTCTGATTTGCAAAGTTACTGAAAGTCATCCCTCTGCCCAGGAGGACCGTAAAGGCCCGTCCTTTCCGTCCCCTTTCAGGAGCCGTGCACACCTGGATGTCGGGACCGGCTCTCCTCACCCCCAGCCCTCCACCTCCGCAGCTGGCTGCCTCCATCAGGCCCACGGAGGCGGTGAGAGGCCTGAGTAGCCACCCTAAGGTGCAGGAGGACTGTGCAAGTCGTCCCAGCAGTGACCGGAGCCCGCGTTTCCCCTCGGCTGCCCCAGCCTGGAGAACCGGCGCGAGCGTGACTGCGGCGGGGCGGCCACCCTGGTGGCGTCACGCCGGGCGTCAGTGCGCCCGGGAGCTGCAGTCTGGGGGTGCAGCTGCAGGGGGAGAGCGCCATGCCTTCCAACCCGGAGGAGGCAGATCGGCCGACGTCCGAGCTGCGTCGAGATCTTTGCAAACAGTTCCTACAAGCCTGGTATTGTTCCGATACCTAATAATACAGTAGTGCTTTACATAATTGCCTTTCGTGGAAAACTATAAATAGTCCTCTTAATATGCACAGAAGTACTTATACCCCAGATGTTCCCATGGTGAAGGGACTGGGGCTGTAATTTCCACCTGCTTCAGGAGCGCTGAGACGCGGACGCTCGACAGGCACATTCTTTCCCTTTGCCTCCTACAGAGCCCCACACCCTCGTCCTCCAAACCAGTTCAGGACGCCCTGATCCCCCTCAGCTGTCGGGCTCAAGGGCTCCAGTAGCGATCCTTTGCGTCTGTCCGCTCCCGGCAACACACCTCAAGCGAAGTCCTTCTGGGAGAAGTGCTCTGACCTCTGCTCCAGGAGAGCCTGTTTCCTGGGTCCCCGGCCTCCTTGTTCCGTTTTGCAGGCTGCTGGAGGCGGTGGAGCCGTCTTCCAGGGTTACCTCACTGGTTCCTTGTCGTGACTGCTGGCTTTTCATGCCTCCTCACATAACCACTGATGGGTGAATCCAGCAGAGTCTTTCTCCACAATTTGGATTAGAACCTTGACCAATAATTACTTGGAGCTTTTTTTTAGGCTGAACTAAAATTTGCAGTACAGACACACTTTGTTTTATTGCGCTTTGCAGATACTCCGTTTTTACACACTGAAGGTCTGTGCAGCCCTGCATGGAGCAAGCCGATCCACGCCACTGTCCCCGATCCACGCCACTGTCCCCGATCCACGCCCTTGTCCCCGATCCACGCCACTGTCCCAACAGTCTTTGTTCACTTTGCGTCTCTGTGTCACGCTTTGGTAACTCTTGCAATATTTCAAGCTTTTTCATTATCATTGTATTTGTTACAGTGATCTGATGTTAATGATCTTTGATGTTATTACTATGACTTAGGCTTAGGGGACAGTTCACATTTTTGAGTAATAAAACATTTTTTAAAGGTAAAGGTATGTACTTTTTATAAAGTATGCTTTTGAGGTATGTACTTTTTTCTAGACATAATGCTGTTGCACCCTTAATAAACTGCAGTGTAGTGTGAACGGGCTTCCCTGGTGGCTGCTGACCAGACGCTTGCCTCCGGAGGGAACGGCAGCAGGATGTGGGCTCCTTGCTCTCCCCTGCCGCCCTCTGGGACGTGGGATGTCACCCAGAGACACAGCTGAACACAGTTGCCTGAACTGAGAAAGAAAAGCAGACTTTTTCTAACAGGAAACCGCAGTCTAACTTGGCTGACTGATGGGGCAACAGAGGACTGACTTTGTTAATTCGTTTACATGACAGCCAATTTCCATAAATTAAATGAACTAAATGATTTCTCCAGCGTCTTGAATAAAATAGATTTAAAGCCCTTGATAAGGTAATTGCATTTATCAAAAATATCCTATTAGTAAAGGTATACTGAGATTAACTAACAATATTTAGATTTTCCTATATCTTTTGGGTGAAATAAAATGCCTACGTGATAGATATTAATAATAAGTATAATCAGTTGTAATTTACTAAGTTTTAATATAGCCATCCTTTTTGGTTATATTTTCCCCAAATTGAGAAACTAAATAACTCCAATGACTGGATAACAAATCTTTTTTTAAATCAAATGGGTTTCTTGTGGGGTTCTTTTTTTTTTTTTTGGCTTTTAATAAAATTGAAGGAGGACCTAACTGAGTTGTCAGCTGATAGATTAATAGAATAATTTTTGAAGATGGAGTACAATGTGATTTTTGAAATATCTCTTGGAAGAAGTTCAAAGGACTGAGTGTCGTTGGTGTAACAATCTGTTTATTACACCATATAACTATATATATAACTATAATAACACCATCTATTAACCAACAACTTATAACCTATTTATAAGTTACCAGTGTGACTTATCTGTTTATGGGAACAGAGAGCTGTAGAACTTACATACGCACGGACGCAAACTATGACGAGGGTGACGCCGCACCCATCTTACTGCAGCAGTCAGAGAGACTCCTCTGTGGACGAACCCACCCTTTAGGAGAAGCGTTTCTAACGACATTTTACTTTTATGTATAACGATTATTAGCAAATCAACATGTGTAATATATTTATATTGTTGTGATCAATTGTGAACTAATAATAATTATAGCAATAACTCCATTTTATCCAGATGAAGATGAATGCTTAATGCTTCACATTCACTGGAAATTTAAACAGTTAAAAATTCCAATTTATATACATACATCTGTGGCAGAGAAGTATAATTGAGCAATCAATTACTACCTGGAAGCACAGACTTTACATTGGAATAAAATTCTGTGGGACAAGTAGAATGGAAAATGTAAGTTTGAGAAGGAAAAAGAATGACACAAGCATTAAACAGAAGTGGGATTCACATCCTTTTTTAAATGAATGATGGAGGTTTTCATTCTGGGTCAGTTTGTTCCTCAAATGCCAATATTAAAAGCACCTTGGAAAGTACATCTTTTGTGACTATTGTAGCTTATGATGAAAAATTTACATATCAACCAAAAATGTAGCTTTATTTATTCTATGAGATCCAAGAGACCATTTTGAAATCCACTGCTCCAGGAGATGCGGGTTTCTTGACACAAGACAGGACGGTTTTTCTGCTTCGTTCCTCTGAGCCTCTGTTAACGAGCAGCTTGCCTCCCGGGGGCCACGTGGGACCAGCTGCCCGCTGTCCTGCCTCCTGCGTGTCCGTAAGCTTGGGCAGCGCTTGGACCTTTTTAAGGTGGCGCTAGTGGTGCAGAGCCCGCCTGCCAGTGCAGCAGACGCAGAAGACACGGGTCTGATCCCGGGGTCGGGAAGATCCTCTGGAGGAGGAAATGGCAGTCCACTCCAGTATTCTTGCCTGGAGAAGTCCATGGACAGAGGAGCCTGGGGGGCTACATCCATGGAGTTGTGGAGAGTTGGACACAACTGGAGCGACTTAGCACACACGCAGAGAGGGAAAATATCACATGGATCTCTGTATTGGCTTAAATAATTTTCATGGTAATGTTGCTTGAAAAGTGACAGTGAAGTCGCTCAGTCATATCTGACTCTTTGCAACCCCAAGGACTATAGCCTTCCAGGCTCCTCTGTCCATGAAATTCTCCAGGCAAGAACATTGGAGTGGGTTGAATGTTACTTACTCCACTTTTAATCCTTTATACTCATAGCCCTTACACACTGATTCATAAAGACAAATTTGCAAGTAAAAAATAAGTGAGCGGGACCTCCCAGGTGATCCAGTGGGGAGGACGACACTCCCAGAGCAGGGCCCTGGATTCGACCCCTGGTCAGGGAGCTAGGGCCAACATGCCCCCACTGAGGAGCCCACACGCTTCAACAAGGATGGAAGACCCTGAGTGTAGAAACTAGGACCTGGAGGAGCCAAAATAAATATCTCTTTTTAAAAAAATTCATAAAATAAATGAGAAAACTAACAGAATTAAGATTTTATTTAACGTAACTGAAACTAACTGCCGTGTGCTTATAGCCCTGATCGCCAGGGGAGCCGGCTTTGTCATCGTTGCTTTCCCCGACACTGTACTCTCCTGGGGGCTGGAGGGGCTTCCCAGGTGATGCTCGTGGTAAAGAACCCGCGTGCCAGTGCAGGAGGCCTGAGAGAGGAGAGTTTGATCCCTGGGTCAGGAAGATCCCCTGGAGGAGGGCACGGCAACCCACTCTAGTATTCTTGCCTGGGAAATCCCTTGAACAGAGGAGCCTGGCGGGCCGCAGTCCAGGGGATTGCAGAGTCCCACACAACAGAGCAACTGAGCATGCACGCGTTCACACCGGTGACAGAGGCTTTAACCACGAATACAGACGCCTTGCTGCGGGAGCAGGGTTTATTTTTGAAGTGGTCATCGAATGACCCTGGGATTACTTCCACGAATGTTTTTTAAACCTTGTGACTGGAGCATGATTGCCGTGTAACGTCGTGCCAGCTTCTGCTGTTGGGCAGCGAGAATCCGCCGTAAGCGTGCAGACGTCCCTGCCTGCTCCTCCATGCCCCCTTGAGGTCACCACGGAGCCCCGAGCTGGGCTCCCCCTGCTACACAGCAGCTCCCTACTGGCTGTCTACTTTACATGTGGGGTGTGCACATGTCAGGGCTACTGTCTCAACTCGTCCCATCCTCTCCTTCCCCTACTGTGACCACAAGCCTTTTCTCCACATCTCTGTCTCTATGCCTGCCCTACAAATAGGTCCATCAGTACCATTTTTTCTAGATTCCATATATATGCATTAATATACAATATTTGTTTTTCTCTGACTTACTTCACTTTGTATAACAAGTTTTTTTTAAAGTTAGCAACAAAATGAAAATATGAGATTAATAAAGTATCTATTGTAGAGAACTTATGGGCCCCCATCACATCCTCAAACCCTCAGAGGTCCACAGCTCAGTTTGAGATGCGATCAATGATCTCAGCTGTTACCCACAACCTGAACACATGCCAATCTTACTAATTTAGGCAGGTGCAACAAGTGAAGGACAGGGAGGCCTGGTGTGCTGCAGGCCGTGGGGTCACAAGGAGTCAGACACGACCAAGCGACTGAACAACAACAAGAGGACGTGTAGGGAAGAGAGGTCATGGAAAGTTCTTTCCAGCTAATCCCCTAAGCAACCAGAGTGAAAGCATCTCCCAACTGCTCACCGTGCCTGGCAGAGTGCCCAGGGCTTGTGGGAAGACGCCATCATTTGTTAAAGCGATTTGAATAAAAGATCCAAGTCATTAAGTCACCCAGGATGAGCCTCTGATTATTGGCTTTGTTTCTAAATACCCCAAGCATAGGCTACATGGGCTATTGTCTCTATCAATCCCAACGGAACCCTCTACAACTAGATTGTTGTGGTTCCTATAAATGAAAATACTGTATATGAGTTACACGTGCTAAAGGCTTCCCTGGTGGTCAGTGGAAGAGAACCCGCTTGCCGTTGCAGGAGACGCACACTTGATTCCTGGGTCAGGGAGATCCCCTGGAGCAAGGAATGGCAACCCCCTCCAATATTCTTGCCTGGGAAATCCTATAGACAGAGGAGCCTGGAGGGCTACAGTTCATACGGTCGCACAGAGTCGGACATGACTGAAGCAGCTTAGCATGCACATATATGTTTAAATATAAAATAAAAAGATAAAGAGACACTGGGTTGAGTGGAGCTCTGGGAAACTCCTCTTGGAGTCTTGGCAGCCCCTCAGGCACGCTTAGGTTGTGTGCTTCTGCCGAGTGGCTTTGGAGGGGGCCAGTGGAGACTGGGGTCACCATTACTGACCTGGGGGTCCTGAATCTTCAGGTGTTCTGCATGTGACTCTGCCTTGTCCTCCTAACAGCAGCTCCCAGGACCAGGTTTTCCTTAGAGAAAGGAATTTTCTCAGCCTCTTCTCCAAGCTTTTGATTACTACATATTTTCCTTAATAGATGGTTTTCTCTTTAAGATGCCATCTAATTCCAACTGAGAGGTTTTGTTTTTTTTTTAAGTAAAGGCATGTCTGCCCTATAATTTTTCAGCCCTATAAACATTTCATTTACTTTACCCTTGGGGTTATCAGTGGACTTCGCCTATGACTTTTAGAATAGTGGGAGGTTAGAACCTTGGAGTTCATGAAATCCATGCTCCCATTTGATGGAGGAGGAGACTGGGGCAGGGGTCCCTGAGATCCCCCAGCCAGGCTGTGCAGTGTTGAGGCTCCCATGTCTCCTGAGTCCCGTGCTCCTTCCTGTCCAACTCAGCTAGGATATTTTGAGCTTTCAGTATCCTAACAACCTCAGGCTTCCAGCTACATTACCACACGTGCGTATGTACATAACCTGTGTGCATCTGCAACAAGCGTTTTTCTGTGCCGCATGGTCTGAGGACTGAACACACAGGCTTTAGACTTCCCCGGTGGTCCAGCGGCTAAGAGTCTGTGCCCCTGATGGAGGGGACCCAGGTTCAATCCCCGGTCAGAGAACTAGACCCCACTGACACATACAACTGAGACTTGGCACAGTCAGTTAAATATTTTTAAAAGATAAATAGAAATTTTAAAAAGAGAACTACATTAGCTTGGTTTACATCTCATCCTTACAACTTATTTGCTCTCTGGCTTGAGAAATTCACTTAACTCCTCCGAGCCTCAGCTTTCTCATTTTCCGAACGGCTGTGAAGGGATTGAGTGAGCCAACACGCACATGGGTTTTAGCACAGTATCTGGCACAAAAGAAGCCCTCAATAAATAATAGCTGTTCTTCTGTCATTACCTTCTAAAACATAAATTCACTCATGGCTTTGGGAATAAAATTCTTTGAATGAGAATTCCAAAGGCTTTTAAAGGTGTAATCCCTTTCCTGTAACTTGACTTCTTCCCGAGTCCTTCCGGAACACGCTGATGCACAGTCTCCTGAAAGCAGAGCAGCGGGCTTCCCGCCCACAGTAACCCAGCAAGCAGCACGTTTTTGGTGTCAGCTCCGCTCTTAAGAAATAAGGGATGGACACAGCATTTGAAAAAAGACAGAAGATTCTGTTGGATTCAAGAAACTAACCTTACTCATCTGGGCTTTAGGACTTTTCTGTTCCACTCTTGAGTTAATTCATGCTTGACTAAGTTTGTTTGTTTTTTTCCTTTCCTTTTCTTCATTTTTAAGTGACAGAATACCACTTCCAAGTTACAGAACTTCCAAATAGTTCTGAACTGAAACCTCTGAACCCAAAGGGGCAAAACTGGGCTGAACGGGAAGGAGCAGTGGACTCCACAGCGCCCGAAGGCTGGAAATGAATCACTGCGGCCCCCAGCCCTCCTGGCGGCCTCCCCGGCCCACTCCCCACACTCCAGTGCTCACACCTGGAGGAGCCACTTTGAACTCTCTTGGCTGTTGCTTCTGGCAACCGCCTTCACATTATTATATAATATGCTTGTATGATTTGTTCTTGATTTATCCGTCTTTGATGGTATCAATTCTCTGTTATGATGGATCACTATTTTAAATTAAAGCATATTACTATGACTATGTGATTTCCCAGGCAAGAATACAGGAGTGGGTTGTCGTTCCCTTCTCTGGGGGATCTTCCCAGCCCAGGGATCGAACCCGGGTCTCCTGCATTGGCAGGGGGTGTCTTCACTACTGAGCCACCAGGAAAGCCCCACCCGAGTGACCTACCATCTCAGATATTCTAAGGAGCCCCCTTTTACTTCAGGGTCTCTTCTCCCTGAACCATCTGTCTTCCTGCTCCGGGCTAATCTGCTGCTCTTCTGTTTTCCAGAAACTTCTCTTCACCCTTTTCCTGGGTTACATCCACTTTTAAGTATCTTAGTTCATTGTCTTTCTTGGTTCACCCCTTTATCTAGAGCATAAATGTCACTCACTTGCTATGCCAAAATGAATGAAAGGTAGAGATTCTGAGTCCTAGGATGTCTGAAAATCTCTTTTGCCTCATATTTGAGCCAGTTTATCAGAGGGCCAAGTTCTAGACTGAATGCTTTTTTCTGAGGATTTAAAACACATTATTCCCCTTTTTTTCTGCATATGATGTTGAATAGAGCCTCCCTCGTAGTTCAAATGGTAAAAAAAAAAAAATTCTGCCGGCAATGCAGGACACCGGGGTTTGATCCCTGGGTGGGAAAGATTCCATGATTCCATGGAGAACGGAATGGCACCCCACTGCAGTATTCTTGCAGAGAATCCCATGGACAATCCCATGGAGAATTCTCCCATGGAGAATCCCATGGACAGAGGGGCCTGGCGGGCTACAGTCCATGGGGTTGCAAAGTGTCAGACACGAGTGAACAACGACACACGTGTTGAAAGGCTGGATGCCATGCTTGCTTTCTCCTGGAAAGCTTTTAGAAACATCCCTTGACTGCTGCTCTTCACAGCAGCTACCTGGGTGTGGATCATTTCTGTGACGTTTATTGGGAGTTCCCCGGCAGCTGCGAGCGGCAGATCCGTCTCTGAGCTGCATGCTACCTTACTATAAGGTGGGCAGCAGCGAGGAAGAGAAACACAGCGGCCTTTGGAAGCCCTGGGCTTAAATGGCGCAGCTGACCCAGCCCCTGGGCTGTGGGCCGTCCCCTAACTTGTCTAGGCCTCAAGGTGCTCACCTGTGGAAAGGTAGGGGCGTTCCAAGCCCATGAATAGTGGAGAATCTCACGAGGGAATGCTTTTGCAAGGCTGCTTTCCTGGGCCTCAATTCTTAAGCCAGATACAGAAAAAGTCCCTGATGTTAGATATTAGAATAGATTTCCTTGGGAAAGACTATTGAGAGGGCTGAAGCCGGTGCTAGGCTTTTGAAAACACCATTTTTGCGGTTGGTTTTTAAAATATTCGTTTGTTTATTGCATCGGGTCTCCTTGGCAACACTCAAGCGTCTCTCTGGTTGTGGAGCGAAGGCTTCGCAGTCCCCAGGCCTGCAAGGTCTTAGTTCCCCGACCAGGGTGAACCCGCATCTCCTACACTGAAATCAGATTTGAACCACTGCACCACCGGGCAACTCCTTGAAAACAGTTTTGAGAAATGAATTGTCTTGTGTCCCTGTTTCCCATTCACCCTGTGTCTACCCAGGTCTTCCTCACAAATGTCTCTGCTGGGCTTCCGTGACCAGGGAGGAGGCTGCCACGGAAGGCTGCTCTCAGTGGCCATGGGCTCTGGGCTCAGGGCCCTGGGTCCTTCACTCGTATTATCAAGGGCCTGGTGTTTTAGAATTATATTCAAAACACAGGGTAGGTTGGTTACCCTGGGTGCTTGCATTTTGAAATTTGTAAATGGCCTACTTGGTTCCAAGTCAATTTTTGTGTTGAGGTGAAGCTAATTAGAACCGAGCTGAAGATGGCATGAACACCTGGACACTCATTCCTGCAGGCCTGTTGCTTGTACCACTCCAATGATAGGCCTGGCTGCTAACGGATATTTCCTCCTGCTCATTCAGCACTGGACAAAGCCTGGACTCGGGACACCGTGGAGAGTGCCCCAGCGTCAGGACGAGGCACCCCGAGGGGGGCGTCACACCGATGACCGTGCCACGCTTTCTCTAAAAGCTTGCACATTCTCTGGGATGGCCAGGGCACTGCATTTTATTCTTCTGTCTGGTTCCAGCTGTTTGGGGACAGATGACTAGTATTTGCTAAGATCGCACTGGTGCTGGTAGTCGCTCAGGCGTGTCCGACTCTTCGTGGCCCCATGGACTGTAGCCCACCAGGCGCCTCTGTCCATGGAATTCTCCAGGAGGAATACTAGAGTGGGTAACCATTCCCTTCTCCAGGGGATCTTCCCGAGCCAGGGATGGAATCCAGGTCTCCTGCTTTAAAGGCAGATTCTTTACCATCTGAGCCACCAGGGAAGCCCAGATTGTACATATATGTGCATAAATATCTTTTTCCCTCCAGCCTTGAACTTACATATTAAAGATGACAACCTTATTATTGTTAGAAAGTGTAAGTAAAAGAAAATTCTCGTTTTGTGCACCCAAGCAAAATGACTTCATCAATTTCTCCTTGACTTGCACAAAGGGAATTTGAAGTTAGAGTTCATGCTTTAGAAGGCATTATGTAGGGGATTTTTTCTTTTAATCCCACACTGCACATCAAACTGACTTTTTATTCAACCGTGAATGATACAGGGATAATTAAGATAAGCCTCTAAAATACTGTATGAAGACAAACAGAAATTTCACTTATATAGTTAAAAGAGAAATTTTCTTAGTGTTTATTGCCAACGAATGCATTATATAATTGTCATTATAATTATTGGCAGGCATTATGACTATACAGCGCTTTTCAATTCACCCATTTTCCATAATATAGAGAAAACTGGTTCATCTAAACAGAACAAAACAAAAAAACAAAAGAAAGAAAAAAGGGCTTGACTGTAGGTGTCCTCCAAAAGAATGATGTCCTTTTAGTGGCAACTTGCAGTAAAATTAGCCGATTCTCAGCTCGTTTTATGCTTTCTTTCTGTTTCTTTCAAGGTTATTTCAGGTTTCATCTCTGATGAAGCTTAGCTTTACTACATCTGGGTGGAATGGAAAGGATCTGGGAGTGTGGGAGTAACTGAAAAAAAAAAAAAAGGCAACGCCGCAGGACAGGATCTGCTTAAAAGACAGCAAGGCTGGGGGAGAGGGTGCTGATTCCTGGGGCCTTGCTACTCAAATACGGACCCAAACACCTACGTCCCTCAGGGAGTCTTGTTAGGAATGCAGCGTCTCTGGCCAACAGGCACGTGAAAAGACACTCAATATTGCTAATCATCAGAGAAATGCAAATTGAAACCACAATGAGATATCACCTCACACCTGTCAGAATGGCCATCATCAAAAAGACCACAGATAACAGGTGCTGGTGAGGGTGTGGAGAGAGAGCCCTGTGCACTGTGGGTGGGAGTGCAGATTGGTACAGCCACTGCGGAGAGCAGTGTGGATGTTCCTCAAAAAGTAAAAGCAGCACTACCATGACCCAGCGACCCCACTCCTGCGTGTAAGTGAACGTGTGAGCTGCTCAGTCAGGGCCCACGCTATGTGACCCCATGGACTGTAGCTGCCAGTATATATTTCTGGAAAAAACAAAAACAGTAATTCAACACCCCAATATTCATAGCAGCATTACTTACAATAGCCAAGATATTGAAGCAATCTAAACGTCCATCAACAGATGAGTGGATAAAGAAGATGTGGTGTATATATACACAACAGTCCAAAAAAATGAAATTTTGCCATTTGTCACAACACGGGATGGACTTGCAGGGTATTATGCTTAGTGAAATAGGTCAGAGAAAGACGAATACTGTATGACATCACATATATGGAATGTAAAAAATACAACAAAACCAGTGAATATAACAAAAGAGAAGCAGATTCACAGAGAACAAACC
Source organism: Cervus elaphus (assembly GCF_910594005.1). Taxonomy (NCBI): domain Eukaryota; kingdom Metazoa; phylum Chordata; class Mammalia; order Artiodactyla; family Cervidae; genus Cervus; species Cervus elaphus. The sequence continues at coordinate 63,267,371 of NC_057841.1, read as the reverse complement.
AGTGGTTAGCAGTGAGGAGAGAGCAAGGAGGAGGGCAAGAGAGGAGAAGGGGATTGGGAGGGACAAACTACTACTTCAGGGCAGTCCAGGCACTCAGGCACTCGGTCGCATCCAGCTCTTTGCGACTGCATGGACGGCAGCACACCAGGCTTCCCTGACCATCACCAACTCCCGGAGCTTGGACATGAGCTCAGACTCATATCCTTTGAGTCGGTGATGCTGTCCAACTGCCTCATCCTCTGTCGTCCCCTTCTCCTCTCGCCCTCAATCCTTCCCAGCACCAGGGTCTTTCCCAATGAGTCAGCTTTTTGCATCAGGTGGCCAATGTGTCAGCTTCAGCTTCAGCTTCAGTCCTTCCAGTGAACACTCAGGACTGATTTCCTTTAGGATGGACTGGTTGGATCTCCTTGCAGTCCAAGGTACCCTCGAGAGTCTTCTCCAACACCACAGTTCAAAAGCATCAATTCTTCAGCGCTCAGTTTTCTTTATGGTCCAACTCTCACATCCATACGTGACTGCTGGAAAAACCATAGCTTTGACTAGACGGACCTTTGTAGGCAAAGTAATGTCTCTGCTTTTTAATATGCTGTCTAGGTGGGTCATAGTATAAAGCAAATAAGCTGCAAGGACATACTGCACAGCACACGCAAAATAGCCAACATTTTATGACTATAAATGGAGTGAAACCTTTAAAACTGTGACTCTCTATGCTGTGCACTTGGAAGTTACGTTTTGTGCATCAACTTCGCATCCAAAGAAAAGTTACAATTTTCAACTACTCCTCCAAAGAAAAGTTCGAGGACTTTCCTGATGTCAGGACTTCCCAGGTGGCGCTAGTGGTAAAGAACCTGAACCTGCCTGCCAATGCAGGAGATGTAAGAGACACAGGTTCAATCCCTGGGTCGGGAAGATCCCCTGGAGAAGGAAATGGCACCCCACTCCAGTATTCTTGCCTGGAGAATCCCACGGACAGAGGAGCCTGGCGTGCTACAGTCCACGGGGTCGCAAAGAATTGGACATAACTGAAGTGACTTAGCGCGCACACACTCACTGGTGTCTCAGTGGTAAAGAATCCTCCTGCCAATGCGGGAGACACAGGTTCCACCCCTGGTCTGGGAAGATCCCACGCGCCGTGGAGCAGCTAGGCCCGTGTGCCACGAAGATTGGGCCTGCACTCTAGAGCCGGGAGCCTCAAGTGCGGAGCTCACATCTGCAGCCACTGAAGCCTGCATAACAAGAGACGTCACTGCAGTGAGAAGCCCGCGAATCACAACTCAAGGCAACTCAAGAAAAGCCTGCGCAGCAATGAAGACCCTAGTACAGCCAAGAATAGATAAATAATATCATTTTTAAAAGTCTGAGCGGCACTGATTCAGATCAGAAGCCAACAAACACTAGCCATGGCCAAGCCCAGCCGTCCCCTATTTCCGTATGGCCCATTGCTAAGGATGCTTTTACCGTTTTGAGTAGCTCAATGTTTATCAAAAAAGATTATTATTTTATGACATGCGAAAATTATATGAAATTCACATTTCAACATCCATAAATAAAGTTTACTTTAAATGTTTTTTTTAAAAAAAGAATCTGCCATAAAGCCAAGGCAATAGTTAAATAAACCATAAAATGAAAAAAAATTCTTATGCAAAAGTCATAGACTACATATTCAAATATAATTTTGTTATTTAAAAAAAACCTTAGAAATAGACTCACAGACATAGGAAACAAACATATGGCTAACAAAGGGGAAAGGGTGGGAATAAATTAGGAGTTTGTGACTAATGGATACACACACTACTACATACAGAATAGATAAACACACAGGACTCACTGCGTAGTATAGCACAGGGGACTATATTCAATATTTTGTAATAACCTATAATGAGAAAGAGTCGGAAAAGAATATATATATGTATATCTGAATCACCTCACTGTACATGAGAGACTATCATCACATTGAAAATCAACTGTACCTCAATAAAAATAAATAAGTAAATAAAGCAAAACTTAGGAAGAGGAAAAAAGGAAATGCAGATTCTCAGGGGCCACCCAGACCTAATGAGTCAGAATCTGTGTTTTCACAGAACAGTCATTAGCTAATGAGCAGCACGGCATTTTGCTTTCTGTTTGAGATCAGCTAATTCAAACACTTTATTAAAGAAGGAATGGCTTTATCTAAGCCTCTGGTGGGCAACAAGGTCACTCGCTGCTGCTTATAATGTCCTCCAGTGAGCTGGTTAACTCTGCTTCACCTGTACGTACAGAACCCTTTCAAATTCCTAACACTGTCTAGTCGTGTTTGTTTTCTTTTCTTCTGGATAAATGTTGCTAGATTCTTATTTCATTTCCCCTACCCCTAAACAGCTTTGTTGATCCTCTCATATTTATGTTCTATTAAAAAAATTTTTTTTAATTAATTTTTGTTGGTGTTACCGCTGCTTTGCAAAGCTGTGTTGGTCTCTGCCGTGTAGCGGCGTGAACCGGCCACATTGCACATACATCCCCTCTGCCTCGGGTTCCCTTCCCACTTGTCCTCATAAAGCATTGAGTAGAGTTCCCTGTGCTATACCAGGAGCCCCTTGTGGCTCAGATGGGAAGGAGTCTGCCCATAGTGCGGGAGACCCAGGTTCGATCCCTGTGTCGGGAAGACCCAGGAAGATCCTGTGTTGGGAAGATCCCCTGGAGAAGGCAATGGCAACCCACTCCAGTACTCTTGCCTGGAGAACCCCATGGACGGAGGAGCCTGGTGGGCTGCAGTCCATGGGGTCGCAAAGTCGGTCACCGCGGAGTGACTTCACTTTCACTTTCTTTCAGGGTTCCCTGTGCTAAACAGTAAGTTCTCTTCAGCTATCTATCTCATACACGGTCAATCCCAGTTCCCCAATCCACCCCCCCGCCCTTGGTAGCCGTACGTCTGTTCTCTACATCTGTGTTTCTATTTCTGCTTTGCAAACAAGTTCATCTATACCATTTTTCTAGATTCCACATATACACATTAATTATGATATTTGTTTTCCTATTTCATACATTTCTGTTTTACCTCTATTATCTTTCTACTGTCTTTGGGTTTCTGCTGCTATTTTTTCCCTCAATCTTTTGGTTTTTTAATTTAATTTATTTATTTTTAATTGGAGGATAAATGCTTTATGATATTGTGTTAGTTTCTGTCGTACAACAACGTGAATCAACCATAAGTGTACATATATCCCCTTCCTCTAAGTCTTAAGTTGGCTCTTTTTCTTACTAAGTTTTAGATTTTATTTCCTAACAAAAAAATCTGAAGTTATAAGTTGTTCTCTAAGTACCACTTTAGCTGCATCTGGTACATTTTGGTACATAATTTTCAGTTACTGTTTAGTTCTAAATATTTTCATTCTGTTGTGATTGTTAAATTTCGTTTCCTTTTATTTTTGGCTCTGCTGGGTCCTCGTAGCTGTGTAGGCTCTTCTCTAGCTGCAGCGAGCAGGGGCTACGCTCTAGTAGCGGGAGCAGGCTTCTCACTGTGGTGGCTTCTCGTATCGGGGAGCATGTATTCTGCAAGTGCAATTTTTGTTGGCCTTTCTTTATGAAAACTCACACCCAGGATGGAGATGATATTTGCAATAGAACTAGTTCTATTAGAAACGGTTGCCCTTAGAAGTTTTAAAATGCATTGGAAAACCAAACACTAGGATTTCTGAAGAAGCACCACTAGTGTAATGAAAAGTCTGAAATAATTCTCAGTGTCAAACAATAAGGGGATGCGTTAAAGTGGAACGATGGTGTGGGTTGCTTTCAACTTTTAGCAAGCTCAAGACCACTTTTCTATAGCAATAAATATTTTGCAATCCCCATTTGTTATCCTGAAATGAAATTCACAGGCAATATACCTACACAAGTGCATTTTTTTTAAGGGATAGAATGGCCTGACTATAACGTTAAACAAGTCAAATAGGATAAAAATCCTAAGCATTTTTAATCCTTTCATGTCCAATGGGGAAAACAAACCCCTCTAGGTATTTCAAACAGAAGTAAGTTAATCCAGGGAACCGGTTATAAAGGTTTGGGAAGGGCTGAAGAGCAGAGAGGAAGACAGGCTGGTCCAGGGTTAGGAGCCACGTGGAATCACCACCCCCCGGACCTGGAGAAGCAGGAGGGAAGACAGCAATGCGGGGCCTCAGCGGCCGGCGCCGCGGCTGCCACCACGCGCAGCACGCCGCCCAGAGCCCGGGGGAAACACCGGCTCCCCGAACTCCTCTTCCAGCCTCCCCTGTGTTTCCTTCTGGCAGATGCTCAATGCAGCCAGATGGGGAGGAATCTGGAAGATATAACTTGGAGGTTTCCGACCCCGGAAATGGAGAGCAGGGCTTGGAAGGGGCTACAGAGCTGACAGATAACAGTTGCAACTGCAAATTCTTAGGTGCAACTACATTTGAAGATATAATGAAGAAACCAGATGCTTGATTCTGCTTTTAAATAAGTTGGACTTGCTAGAAGCAAGATAAGTTACCACTATGTTTGTAGATACTTTCTGCATCTGACGTTGCAAATAAAAGGCTGATAAGTGTATTTCCCTATAATGTGTATACATGCTAAGCTGCTTCAGCCATGTCCAACTCTTTGCGACCCCATTGACTGTAGCCCGCCAGGCTCCTCTGTCCATGGGATTCTCCAGGCGGGAATACTGGAGTGGGGTGTCATGGCCTCCTCCAGAGGATCTTCCTGACCCAGGGACTGAACCCGTGTCTCTTACATCTCCTGCATCGGGAGGTAGGTTCTTTACCACTAGCCCCACCTGGGGGTCCCTGTGTGTACACTCACTATTGAGGCAAGGACTACAGTACAGAGAGACCTAGGTGGCTGGAATACTGACTCAGATGCTGGGAGTGACTTTCCTATTGCTGATGAGGTTTTCCAAACGGTTGAGTTGAAAACTCATAGTAAAAAGTATAAATAAAACAAAACTCATGAGTTGCCTTGCTATAAAATTCAGTGTATACTAAAACCAGACCAAAAAGCTTTGTGGTCATATGTAAAAAGGAGTTGGGTCTTGGGCTGAAATCATTTTAAGATTTTTTTCCCACTGTTGTAAATATCCACCTGGACATTCAAAATGTGACCTGGACTAAGCTTTGCAGAACACGTAATTTCTGGTCCCTTGCCTTCTAAGTGCCAGCTACACATCCCACCCCAACTCTCTGCAATCCCACCCTGACTGTGAGAGCTGAAAATGCCTCCACTGGTTTCCAGTCCTCTCCTGAGTGGCAGTACTGCTCCTCTTAAGACCACTGAGGTGGCTGTAAGCTTTTGACATGGAAACATCATGAGCTATTGAATGAAAAGGAGTTTCTAGAACAGTATTATAGATGACAGAGGATGAGATGGTTGGATGGCATCATCAACTCAATGGACATGAGTCTGAGCAAACTCCAGGAGACGGTGAAGGACAGGGAAGCCTGGCATGCTGCAGTCCTTGAGGTCGCAGAGTCAGACATGACTGAGCAACTGAACCACAAATTACAGGATGATTGGCTTTGATTATCTTAGAAAGTATTTATACATACATATGAGAAAAGATTCAGCATATAGAAATCAAAGTGTTTAACAACAGTTATCTCTGAGGTTGGAATTTGAGGAATAATTTTTTTCTTTTATCTTGTTCAGTCGCTCAGTCATGTCCGACTCATTGTGACCCCATGGACTGCAGCACGCCAGGCCTCCCTGTCCATCACCAACTCCTGGAGCTTGCTCAAACTCATGTCCATTGAGTCGGTGATGCCATCCAACCATCTCAGCCTCTGTCATCCCCTTCTCTTCCTGCCTTCAATCTTTTCCAACATTAAAGTCTTTTCCAGTGAGTTGGCTCTTTGCATCAGGTGACCAAAATATTGGAGTTCCAGCTTCAGCATCAGTCCTTCCAATGAATATTCAGGATTTTTATAATTTTCTTCTTGGGAAATTGTGAAATGCATTCAACAACAATAAAACCAAAACCCAACAGGTCAGGCCAGGCACACATGTGAGTGAGGATCCTTCTTGGCTCAGAGGACCAGTCAGCCCTCAAATCTGTCAATAATGGCTGGCAGCTTGACACAGACACCTGTTACAAGCATTTGCTCAAACTGGTCCTCCCAGAAATGCTGCCTCCTTCCTGCACATAAACCATTCTCTGATGCTCACTGAGCCTCCAGGATAGTGAGCAGGGCCTTTCCTTGGACACGTGCCGCTGGTCCAAATTCGGTTGTGCTGTATTACACTGTTGGCTTCATAGCACAGGGTTTTCCTTAAGAACCAGAGCCCCCACTGAACTAAGCACTTTGTGATGTGCAAGCAATTAATCCTCACGCCTGCACCATGAATCTCAGGTATAAACTCCCTAATGGGGAGACTCAGTCCCAGTCTCAGACAACCACTTCCCTCCACGAGCCAAGCCACGGTGGCCAGCACCAGTGAGATGTCTCGAGGCAGGTGGGTTGCAGGCTGGATGTTAGTGGCAGGCCTGTCACTGGGGGCCCTACCAGGGAACCAGGAAGGATGGTAGGATGGGAAGACCCATGTGGTGCTGTTGGCAGGTAGCCCGTTGGGATTCAACCCAACACACGGTCTCCAAACCCAGCCCCCAGCCCCCAAGACCTCTGCCTTGCATGGGGCCTGGCGTGTGGATCACCAGGCAGGGCTCTACCTGACGCACGCACATCCCCTAGGCCTGAACGCCTGGGCCAAGACCAGGGATGGTTTCCAGATGTGGGCCTCGCATTGGGGCCAGCCACCAGGAGGCTGCTTATTTGAACAAAGACTGTAAGTACTCAAAGAGCCCCAAGGTCCAAAGAAGGCTGCCAAGACCTGGCGAGCAGATGAGTGCAGAGCGGACCTTGATTTACGGCTCCAGGAGAGGAAGAAACCCAGGTTTTGTGGGCCACATCGACGCGTGTGAAGCTGGAGCATCTGTTCTTATAGGACAGGCGACGGCTTCATTCACGGCATTAAAATCAGGGGCTGAGACTCCAGCAAGAGTGGAATTCTGGGCTGAGGATGGGCTTCCGTTTACGACACCCCATCTCTTGACCCCACGCCCCTTTACACACCATCCCATAACCCGTATTCTCCGAAAGTATTTCTGAAACACAGGATTTCACAGCTTTGCAGTTTGGGGGCTCCATTAGTGCACCATGCCCCGTGGACACACTTTCTTCTGCTCATAGCCACGTGGCTGGAGCATCTCCCCCCCGTGACAGCAGAAACGGAAACGAAGAGATGCCGCCAGCCGTTGTCTCTGGAAGAGGCCAGGGATTTGGCTGCAACTCGGAGCTAAATCTTTCACTCCCAGGAAAGAGGAGAAATTGGCTCCTTTGGCCGAGCTGTCATAGGCTGAACTATGTCGCCTCCCAAATTCGTCTGTTGAAGTGCTAGCCCCCAGCACCTCAGGAGATTGTATATGGAAAGAGGTAATTAAATTAAAGTGAGGTGATGAGGGTGGGCCCTGATGCAATCCAACAAGTGTCCCCCTAAGAAGAGGTAAGGATATAGACACATGCAGAAGGAAGACCCCGTGAAGACACGGGGAGGGGCTTCCCTGGCAGCTCAGTGGTAAGGGATCCGCCTGCCAACGCAGGAGACACAGGTTCGATCCCTGGTCTGGGAAGATCCCACATGCCTCGGGGCAACAAAGCCCGTACACCCCAACTACTCAGCCTGCGAGCTAGAACCCGGGAGATGGAACTGCTGAAGTCTGCACCCGCGCTCTGCAGCAAGAGAGGAGCTCCCGCTCACCTCGACTGAAGCAAAGCCCAAGCAGCGGCAAAGACTCAGCACAGCCAGAAATAGATAAATAATTAAAAAAAAAAGACACAGTGAGAAGACAGCCGTCCTCGGGCCAAGGAGAAGGGCCCTGGGGGGAGCCAGCACTGCCACGCCTTCAGCTGGGCCTTCCAGCCTCCAGGAAAGTGAGACAGTGAACTTCTGTTGTTGAAGTCCTGGTCTGCGGAACTCTGTTCTGGAAGCAACAGCAAACGCCCAAGATGGCGAGGGGAGGGGGCATGCCTGGCGAGCACTGGGGGCTGTGAACCTGCTGACTCCAGGCCGGCGGTGCGATGAGGGCCCCGGGGGCAGGCCTGAGCTGGAGGACTCCGCGTCTTCCCCGTGTGCATCATCACCCAGGTGCTGCCGGACCGTTCCGGTCAGGGTCGCTCCCTCGCCCCGGCTCTGTGTGGGCCTTGAGGACAAGGTCCCCACGGAGGACAGAGGAGTGGGGGGCTTCCTTGGGGCCCTGAGGACAGTGTGCCCCGGGGCAAGTCCAGGTCCAGGAAGGGGCAGCCTCCCTGGGGTCTCAAGAACAGCTCGTGGGCGGCCAAGGAGTACCGGTGTCCTTAGGCATGCTGGTGCATGTCTGTCCCACTACCGCACGGATCACACACAGAATCTATACTTTACCATCTGTGATACCTTGGGAGAGTTACTGACACCTTCTGGTCCTGTTTTGGGGGTATGAAGCAAGGATAAGTGTCCTTTCACATAGTTAAGGATTCAGCGAGATGAATACAAAGTCTTGGCACTTTCTCTTACTTCTGGAGTAACTTCTGTGTGCCGGGTACCGTTCTATGGTTTGAGGATATAATAGAACACTAGAGTAAAAAATACCTCCACCCTCACAGAACTTCTATTGTGGATAAGGAGAAACTATGAAGGAAACAAACGTGGAAAGTGACTCTTAGAAGGAAGGGGTGGTGCCCGGGGCGCCCAGTCCAGGAGAGGGGAGGGAGGATCCGTGTGCGGGGCCTGTGGCCTCAGCCCGTGTGACCGCCGCACAGAGACTCCTGCAAGGCTGACGCTTCAGGGAGAAGAGGCTGGACTATTTCTGCTCGTTGGCCCAGGAAACGACTAGGAAGTATACGCCCAGGGCATGTATTTCCCGAATGAGGGGAAAATGTCTCCTGGTTGAAAACAAAATGAGTTTGGAAGTTCCTCAAAGTATTATACACAGACTTGGTAGGAGACCCAGCAGTTGCACTCTGAGCTACCACCTCGAAAGAACCGAAAGCAGGGGCTCAGGTCCAGTGTTCACGGCAGCACTGGTCAGAGGAGGAAGCAATCCAGTGGTCCGTCAACAGGTGAGTGGGTACACAAAAGATGTAACATGAGTACAGTGCAATATTAGTGAGCACGTGTACAAGAGAATATTATTGAACATGTATGGAATCTTACTGAACCTTCACAAGGAATGAAATTCTGATACACACTAGATGTGGATGAACCTTGAGCACATTATTTTGCTATATGAAATAAGCCAGATACAAAAGGACAACTCGTGTACAATTCCACGCACACGAGGTACGCGTAACAGTCAAACTCATGGGCAGCAAGTACACAGTGGTTACCTGGGTCTAGGGGAGGAAGAATGGGGAGTTATCGCTGAATGAGAATGGGGTTGCTGCTTGGGATGATGGAAAAGTTCTGTAAGTAGGTCATGGTGATGGTTGTCGAGTATTGTGAATACTGAAAGCCGCTGTACTGCACACTGGGAAATAGAACAATATGGTAAATTTACGCTATGCACTTTTTACCATAACAAGAACAAGAGAAATAAGTAAAAATAAAGTGATTTACCCCAGGTCTTGGAATTAGGGGGGTTTCAGATGCTGAACCTGGAACCCTGGGGTCCAGTTCCCTGGCCCAGCTTTCTCCAGAAATAGAAAGTGAAAGTGTTAGTCGCTCAGTTGTGTCCAACTCTTTACAGCTCCATGGACTGTAGCTCGCCAGGCTCCTCTGTTCATGGAAATAGAAACCACCCTCTTAACAGTGGCCAGCACTTAGCCCAGCAGCAGTGGTACCGGAAGTTGCTCAGTTTTCTTCCTCTATTCCTTCTTAACTGTCTTTCCTGTCCTCCCTCCCGATCTCTTCTGAGGTGTGGAGTATCATTAAGTGATTAGGGCCATGGACAGAGGAGCCTGGTAGGCTACAGTCAGTGGGATCGTAAAGAGTCAGACACGACAGAGCAACTTCACTTTCACTTTCAGTCATTAAATGAGGGCTTCCCAGGAGGTTCAGTGGTAAAGAATCTGCCTGCCAATGCAGGATCTCCTGCGGGAGGGCATGGCAACCCACTGCAGTATTCTTGCCTGGAGAATCCCATGGACAGAGGAGCTTGGAGGGCTAAAATCCATAGGGTTGCAAAAGAGTCGGACACGACTGCACGACCAAGCAGCAGCAGGAGCAGTCGCTGACTGAGACCACAGAGTACTGCCTGAGTACTGACTGAGACCACTCAGTACTGACTGAGTACTGACTGGGTACTGACTGAGTACTGACTGGGAGCCTGCGCCCTGCAGTCGGGTTGCTGAGTTCAGATCCCAGCTCTGCCACGTCCTGGGTGGGTAGTTTGGGGCAAGTCTCTTAAACTCTCTGTTCTTTGGTGTCCCCACCCGTGAGGAGAGGTGATGGCAGAGTCTCCAAGCCTGGCGCTGTTAGGGCTAAGTGCGTGTTTCCACTGTTAATGCCACAGGGCTAAAAGAGCTGCCTCAGAGGGAGGCTCTCTGGCCAGCGCAGAAGCTTGCTGGACTCTTACACCCCTTCTGCACGATTCTTACAGCCCCAGGACTCTTCTAGAATGCTGCATCCGAGGCAAGGGGAACAGCCAAGATGCACATCCTTCCTTACTCAGGGATGTCCAATGACCTCCCAGTTCCTGTCCCAGTTTCAGGACACAGTTCGTAAACTACTAGGCCGCGATGAGAGTGAAAGTGTTAGTCACTCAGTTGTGTCCAATCCTTTGCGACCTCGTGGACTGTAGCCCGCCAGGCTCCTCTGTCCATGGGATTCTCCAGACAAGAACACTGGAGTGGGTTGCCATTCCCTTCTCCAGGGATCTTCCAGACCCAGGGGTCAAACTAGGGTGTCCTGCGTAGCAGGCAGACTCTTTACCGTCTGAGCCACCAGGGAAGCCCTAGGCCGTGATGAGTGCCATTTAAAAACCAACACAACATTGAAAAGCAATTTTCCTCCATTTAAAAAAGTAAGCAAAAATTTTTTTCTAAGTATAAATTAAAAATTGATCTGCTGCAGATCTGCAGCCTAATAAATGGTGGACTTTGACAATAAAAATGAAACCACTCCATTGCTAACAAAACAAAACTGTGACATGTACACAGAACGGTCCACACACACTGGGAAGCACAGCGCCTTCCATTATCAGTGCTGCCCCCTCTAGGCAGTCGGAGAACTGCAGCCCAAGTCACACTGCGGGGGCCAGGGGGCAGGCACAGGCCTGACCGTATTGCGTTTCCCCGACACAAGCCCGCTCCCGATTCTGTTCCCTCTGCTCTCGCTAAATGGATTTGTGAGATACTTACAGTGCTCCTATTCCCATGAAATGAGGCTTAAAGAAAAGAAAAAAGGCAGCCAGCCCCTGAGAACCCAAGGAGCTGCAGGGCCGTCTGGGTGCTGGGGCTGTGCCGGGCTCCTGGAGGCATGGGAGTGCTCCCTCCTGGAGGCCTGGGAGTGCCCCGCCCCCCAAGGACATCACTGTCCCATCACTGTCCCTGCTTCGCCAGTCTGCGACTCACTGTCTAAAGGCCCGGCGATGAGACCAGTATGCTCCACTCCACTCAGTGGTAAAGAACCCACCGGCAATGCTGGAGACACAGGGGACAGGTTCTGTCCCTGGGTGGGGGAGATCCCCTGGAGGAGGGCATGGCACCCCACCCGTGCTGTCACCCGGAGAATCCCATGGACGGAGGAGCCTGGCGGCTGCAGCCCACAGAGTCACACAGAGTTGGGCACAAGTGAGCTCGCACACTGTTTAAACTTTTGCATGGAAAGGAAAAGAACCACTGTAGGCTAATTTTTTCTAAATGACAAATGTAAAAAAAAAATTCTTGCAGTTAATATGATAAATCAGGGATAAAAGTTCCTAATACAAAAAGGAGCACCTAGAAATAAGATGAAAGAAAGAGAAAGAATCCAATAGAAAATGTGGGCATCATGGACAGAAAGCACCCCTGAAACACGTTTTCATCCACTGCACTGACAAAAATCCTAGTTTTTAATACCATGCTCTGTCAGCTGGTCTGTGGAGAGACAGGCTCTGTGGAATGTTGCTGGTGGGATGTGAACTGGTATTTCCATTATGGAGGGGATTGTGTCTCATCCATCAAAAATCACAAATATGTGGGGAATTCCCTGGTGGTCCAGGGGTTAGGACTCTGTGGTTTCACTGCCGAGGGCCTGGGTTCAATCCCTGGTCGGGGAGCTGAGATCTTGCAAGCTGTGTGGCGTGGCCAAAAAAAAAAAATACAAATACATGATGGCTCCTCTGAGAATGCACCGTGTGGCCACGGGCAGGCCCAGAAGAGGACGTACGCAGCAGACAGCTTGCTGCAACCTTGCCTGTGATAGGAGACTGCACTCAGCAGGGGCTCTTCCCAGACCAAGGCCTCCCTGGGACGGACCACGCTGCCTGAACAAGAGGAGGTGTGTCCTCCGCACGGATGTGAAAGCGCTCTCCTGTGTCTCTTGGGAAAAACAAGTGAGCTTCAGGACAGTGCATATGATTTGCCACTTTGTGTAGCAAAAGGGGTGGAAGATAAGGATTTATATTTGCATTCTCTTGGCTTGCAAGGCAAACTGAAGGGATTTAGGGAAAAGCTACTGAAAGAGTTTATCTGTCAGGTGGGACGTCTGGATGGACAAAGTAAGGCTTGGAGACAGACTCTCCAGTCTCCCCTTTCTGTATTGACTGCTGAAAGGAAGAAAGGGCTTCAATTCAGACCTCACTAAGTATATTCTTATAAGGGGGTAGGGTAGATTTGCCTATATCACACCGGGAGAATAAATTCTGAAGTGGACTATTCGGAAATAGTTCAACATTTCTGAAGTGTGAAGATTCGTCTATATCACAACGGGAGAATAAGCAGTCCAACAATTCTGAAATTATGCACACAAAAAGAATTTCACTGGAAGGATCTTGGCTGTATGTTGTTCACAGGGGAAAATTACAAATTTTTGAAAGATAGACATGTTAACTAGCCAACCGCAGAGGATGGGCTGAACTAACTGTGGTTGAGTCATAAGATAGAACACTAAAAGCTAATTAAAATAGCATGAAGTACAGCTGACCCTTGAACAACCGGTGTGGTGGGTGCTATCCCACATCCTGCAATGAAAAATGTGCATATAACTTCATGGTTGATCTTCCTATTCATGGTTCCACATCCGGGGATTCAGCAGACCATGTATCTTGCAGTACTGTAGTATGTATTTTTTCTTATAAAAAATACATGCAGTTCAAATCTGTGCAGTTCAAGAGTCAACTGTGTACATATTAACATGGAAAGTTGGTCATTGAATGGAAAAACAGATTACATATTTGTATGATTTGGTGTAATTGTAAAAATGTAGACAGAGATAAAAATTCTGTGAGAATAATACAGCAAAGTGTCATCAGTGGTTAAAGCTACATAGTAGGGCATGATCAATTTAAATTTTTATCTTTTACTTATCTAACTTTTTTAATATTATGAATCAATATTGGAATTAAAGTTAATTTAAAATAATTGCAATATATGTGTATATTTGAAAAGACAGTTTTAAATGCTGGGATCATTACTATATATCTTGTTATAGAAACTGCTTTTTCAGCTTGAGCATTCATTAAATGCTAATGCTGGGAAACTGAAGGCAGGAGGGGAAGGGGACAACAGAGGATGAGACGGTTGGATGGCATCACTGACTCAATGGACATGAGCTTGCGCAAACTCTGGGAAATGGTGAAGGACAGGGAAGCCTGGCGTGTGGCTGGAGTCGAAAAGAGTCAGACACGACTTAGCAACTGAACAGAACACATCTTAGGGGAACTGAGTGGTGGGACTGAAAGAGTTTTATATCTGTGTGTTTTAGTTTTTTCTCATTCGGATCTTCTAATTTTTCTACTGTCAACATTTAGCAATTTATGCAATTAAGAAATAAACAATTTTTAAAAGAAAGAGTTGATGGTCTTCAAAGCTCATTTTGGGCTGTCTGCACACAATTTATGTGAAAGGAGGCAGGGCCACGATAACCCCATGTGGAGAAACAGATGCTGAGGTTAGGAGGCTTGCTGGGAGATTCCGGGCCGTCAGAGTGAAGCTGAGTCTGGACCCCGGTTTCTAACACATGGCTCATTCTGCCTGCTGTGCACATTCCCAGAGTCTGCCCAGACATCTGGAAGGCTCAGTCTCAGTTCCTGCTCCACTAGGAAAGCGTACAAGTTTGTCTGCAATGCCCAGTGAAAATGCACAAGAGGAAGGGCTCCCCGACACGAGGGAGCATCCCTCAGGCGACGCTCGGTTCAGGGCCCATGTTAAATTGCAATGACATTCTCAGGAATTCTCTTCCCACTTTTCCCTGAATAGGCTTATGACTGCATGTGGGCAGATTCACAAATATTTCTAGAGGAAATGGTTTCCATTAAAAGAAAAGAAAAGGTAATCCCCAGTTACAGATTTTTAAAAAAAATGTTATTAAACGGTAAACTAATATTTTTACCTCTGGATTTCGATGCTTAGGTGGTTAGCTCAGAGGCACTCGATCGGTCTTGGATGGTTGCCATAAATGAGTGGATAGACGGAAGGATGATTATTTGAGACGCATTGGTTGAAACAGGGAAGGAAGGAAGAAAAAGGAAGGTAGGTAGGCAGGAAAGGTTGGGGAGGCTGCTCGGCTTGGTTGGAGAGACGACTGGAAAATGGCTGGGATGGAAGAAAGATGGTTGGCTCCCGAGCAGGAGGGATGTGATGGAACAATGGGTGGGTGGATGTAGGATAGACTGATGGATGGATGGAATAGATAAAGCTGAAATTGATACTGAAGACTCTCATTCAAGTACTGGGGCCCGCATAATTCATGACTCTCTCCTGTGGTGCTGGTTTAGTCGCCCAGTCGTGTCCAACTCTTACAGCCCCCGGACTGTAGCCCACCAGGCTCCTCCGTCCATGGGATTTCCCAGGCAAGAACACTGGGGTGGGTTGCCATTTCCTCCTCCAGGGGATCTTTCTGATCCAAGGATCAAACTCACATCTTCTGCGTTGCAGACAGATTCTTTACTGCTGAACCACCAGGGAAGCACCAACTCTCTTCTAGGAAAGATGGAGATTTCACAGCTTCATATACGAGTCTCTCTAGCAGCTGCCGAGGTGGACACAGGGCTCTCCACTGGGACCCACCCTCCTCACAACCGTAAAACGGCAGAGCGAGTAAGAAGAGGCTGAAAAGAGGACGAGCAAGAGGCAGCATCTTCATTTTAGGTGAGGCAGTGAACTGAAACCCCCTTGCGGACAGTTAACGTCCAAGCTATTAGAGACTTTATAAAATACTGGGCATTCAAGATAAAATTGCAGACCACAGAAAGGAACAAAAGAAGAGGACAGAGTCATTAAAACCATTCAGTGGGATGGGACAGGTCACCCCACCGAGGCTGCGGCCAAGGCTAAATTGCAGTGAGTAACACCACCTGCCCTGGTGTTCTTCCTGTCACTCCCCAAAGCTTTTTTTCCCATTTTAAGAGTGCCAAAAGGTGTGTTTCTAATTTTACTCCTTTCCAGTTCTTTTTATAGTACTCAAACCTGGGCGAATGTCAGAAATACAAAGGCGTGCCGTTTTTTTGGAGTGTAAGTCAGCGAGGAGTCGAAGCGTCCTGAATTTCCTGCTCCTTTGCATCACCTGCTGTTTGTGGTGCCGGCTGCACCTCCTTGGTCTTTCGAGTGCACATCTGCCTGCTGACGGCCTGCCAGGCCACTAGCAAAACTGGCGGACAAGGCACATACTCAGCGTTGTTTTTATTAGATTCTGTCCCTGTAGTGAGAGGCAAAAGCCCCAGGCTTCCTGCAACCCCTCCCAAAGTTTGCACGAGAACTGGGAGGCGGCGGGGTTCATTCAGACAAGGCCAGTGAGCAGAGGGAAGGTCCGAAGCACCTTTCTGGCCCCAAGTTTGCTGGGTCTTCGTATTGCCTGTGAAAGAAGCACGCTCTCCTGCAGGCTTGGAATCAAGGTGCAATAGCAGATGCTGCCTGAGCCTGTCTACACCCTTGTCCGTCCCCTTCAGCGATGACAGGGTGGAATTCCCATGGCCAGCACCTCGTCCTGTGGCCCGAAGACTTTTTCTTGACCTGGAGCACCCGCCTTGTAACCAGGGCAGCAGGCCAAAGTGCCCAGGAACTGATGCCCCTGGAACAGCCTCCCAACAGGGCGGGACAGGGGGTGGTGTATGAACACCTCGGCTCCCTTACCCCCCAGACAGGATACTCAGAGGCACATTCTACACTGGCTTCCAGAGCTTTCTGAGCAGGCATAAGCTTCAGTCACCCGCGGGGGCGGCCAGTTTGATATCACACGCTTGGCTGTCTTCCCTTTCCTGTCCTGTGTCCCCACGCCCCTGCCAGTGTCTCCTGGGATCATCTTCCAAATAAACCGCTCCATCTGGAGCCTCTGTCTTACGGTCAGACTCAGAGAGATCCCAAAGACGGGCGCCCACCTCGGCCAGCGGGAGGCTGCTGTGGAGGATGCAGGGATCGGTGACTGATTCCCTCCCAAAGCCAGCAGTGCGCTCCTTTCGCAGCCTGAGCAGCACAGGGCTTGGAGGCCCCGTGATGCACTTTGGGGTCCTCCTGGCCTCCGGCCTCTGTCCCAGGAGGGGTGAGTTGACAGAGAACCGCAGCCAGAGATGTAAGTAGACAGACACTGCGTGTCGCTGGCACAGTGGAGTCACAGGAGGGCCCCACGTGCTCCTGCCCCATCTGTGAGCGCCCTCCTCGCCCAGCCCTCCTCCCCGTGAGCGGCAGGGGAAGCAGAAGGCTTCTCTGTATCCTGCTCTTTTCCTTTAGATTCAACTTACGCTTTTTGCTCTGAAGTATATTTATTAGTGTATTTTTTAGGGAGGATCTGCTAGGGGTAAACTTTCCACTTTGGGCTTTCCTGGTGGCTTAGTGGGAAAGAGTCCACCTGCCAGTGCAGGAGACACGGGTTCAATCCCCAAACCGGGAGGATCCCACGTGTCGAGGAGCAGCTAAGCCCGTTCACCGCAGCTACTGAGCCTGCGCTCTGGAGCCGGGAGTCGCGGCTACCGAAGTCCCCACGCCCTGTGGGAGCCTGTGCTTCCAAACAAGAGAAGCCACTGCAGTGAGAAGCCTGCACAGCGATGAAGACCCAGCACAGACAAAAATAAATTTAAAAACCTATTTTTATAAACTTTCCACTCTTATTTTATTGAAGATGTCTTTATTGTATCCTTGCTCTGAATAACCCTTTGGCTCAATTTTGGAGTATACCTTGGTACTTACTTTCTGTCGGCATGTGCCTTTTCTTCTGACTTCTCTTGTTGATGTTGAGAAGGCTGTTTTCGGTTGGGCTGTGGTTGCTTTGTAGGCAAGCCCGTTTGTTTTTTAATGTTTTCTTTATCAAGAGAGATTTAATCTCTTTCCCCTCTCTGGTGTTCTGCAATTTCATTTTCATCTGTAGGTGTGCCTTTATTTTTACTTATATTACTCAGGACTCCCTACCAGTTGAGTATGAAGGATCATGTCTTCTGTTAATTCTTTAAAAAACAAACAAACAAACAAACAAACAAACAAAAAACTCAGCCAGTATCTCTTTGAGGATTGCCACTGTCTCATTATTTCTCTTCCAGCTTAAAATTCCTATCAAGGATATGACAGCTCATGTTATTCTATCCTTCATGCCTCTTAAGCTCTCTTTAATATTTTCTATCTCCCCTTGGTTCCATCTTCCAATTTACAAACTTTTCCTTTAGCTGTGTCTAAGCTGCTGCTTAACCCTATCCATTGAGTGTTTTATTTAAATAATCTTATTTTTCATTTCTACAAGTTCTATTTGGCTCTTCTTTGAATCTATCTGGTCATATTTATCTCCATTTATTGCTTGCTCTTCTGTGGTTTATATTTTAAATGCATTACTTTATGCTCTCTGAATATTCTATTACCTAAAACCTACAATGTTTGGTGTGGACACTTAACTCTTGACGACTGTGTCCTTTAGCATTTTATAATTATTCCCCTTTACCATAAGCTTGTCTTCCACAGGGATGATCATGTTTTGTTCTCTGCAAGAATCCTGTGCAATTTGGAACACAGAAATGTCCCTCCAAAGTGGTTTCGGTGTTGCTATTGCCAGCTGCTTGGGGGGAGCCGGAGCAGCAAAAAGTGACCACGTCGATACAGCCTCCTCGGGTCGGCTTTCCTCAGTTGAGCCTTGGAACCTCCTCTTCTGCGTGCATAGCCCCCCAGACACATTCCCGTGGCGCCTCAGACCACACTCTGCTGTTAGGTCTTGTGTCTGTTTCCTCAATCAATCTCCAAACCCCTCAACAGTCATCAAATCTGACACAGAGCTCATAAACATCTGCTGACTGACGGAACTTGGAGAAAGAAGTCCTCAGAGCCTTAGCTTTTTTGAATGGGATGTTATCTTTTATCCTCACTTCATAGAACTGGGGGGAGATAGATCTTCAGGGTCAAAAAGTACTTTAATTCAACCCATAAGATCATTGCATCAAATGCTTGAAAGTGTTAGTAGCTCAGTCATGTCCAGCTCTTTGTGACACCATGGAAGGCAGCCCACCAGGCCCCTCTGTCCATGGGATTCTCCAGGAAAGAACACTGGAGTGGGTTGCCATTCCCTTCTCCAGGGGATCTCCCCCACCCAGGGATCAAACCTGGGTCTCTTGCATTGCAGGTGGGTTCTTTACCATCTGAACCACCAGGGAAGGCCCATATTCCTGGCGTAAGAGAAACAACTACAAGACACTCACCAGGTATGAGGCGCCCGCAGAGGCACATCGCTGTGCTTCCCACTGTGCCTGGTGATGGGGTCACCATGAATCACCGTCTGCTTTCCTAGTGCTTTGTAAGGCAGGAATGATTTCAGTGGGAAAAGTCCATCATGTGGTAAAACAGGCTCTGAGAGTCACAAACTCTTGAGAGTCGCTTGGACTGCAAGGAGATCAAACCAATCAATCCTAAAAGAAACCAACCCTGAATTTTCACTGGAAGGACTGATGCTGAAGCTGAAGCTCCTATACTGTGGCCACCTGATGTGAAGAACCAACTCATTGAAAAATACCCTGATGCTGGGAAAGACTGAAGGCAGGAGGAGAAGGAGGAGACAGAGGATGAGATGGTTGGATGGTTTCACTGACTCAATGGACATGAATCTGGGCAAACTCCAGGAGATGGTGGAGGACAGCGAATCGTGGCGTGCTGCATCCACGGGGTGCAAAGAGTCATACACGACTGAGCAACTGAACAACAGCAAGAAGTAACAATTTCAGACTTTGCTGAGATCAAGACTGGACCTGAGGTTGATTCCCTCCTAAATCAAATGGCAGCAGCCAAAAGAGCAGCATGATGGAACATTCTCTGAAGACAGTGACCCTACACACTGGCGCATGTGTGCAAGCCAGAAAGTGAAAGTGAAGTCACTCAGTCATGTCGGACTCTCCGCGACCCCGTGGACTGCAGCCCACCAGGCTCCTCCGTCCATGGGATTCTCCAGGCAAGAACACTGGAGTGGGCTGCCATTTCTTTCTCCAGGGGATCTTCCCGACCCAGGGATCGAACCCAGGTCTCCTGCATTGCAGGCAGACGCTTTAACCTCTGAGCCACCAGGAAGCCCCTGTGTGAGCCAGAAGCACATGCTAAACAGCAGGTCTGACTGAATTTTGACTGAGTTCCAGTTACAGGTAGGGTTCCATCTGATACTCACACTCCATCTGCAAAATACAAACTACCTCCGAATACCAGAAACTCTTGATAGTGGTAAAGCCATTCTTGTGCAATGCTTGTTCTTTTTTTCTTTTTTGGCTTTTGTTCTTTTTTTTTTAACTCAAGCGTTCTGTGGTGGGAAAGGACTGGGACCGCAGTGGTTTTACTGGCTCCTTCCAAAGAGCTGTCTTCCTCTGCCCCCTAGTGGCCTCATGACAAATTCTAAGACCCTCTACGTTGTCCTCCGTCTATTCTTAACTGTTTTTATCATTGCTCATGAAAAAAGATTTCCTTAATCTTGCTACAACCTCCAAGCTTCCTACAATAAAAGTGAAATGAATGAAGGGGGCTTTTACTGGAAACTGTGCAGTCAGAGGCATCGTGCTAGAATTCAGGAAGTGATCCCCTCCCCTCCTTTTGCAGGCTGCTTCCCGGCCTCCCATCCTTGGTGTAAACATTTTCCAGGGCAGCCGTTTGCCATCTGGGAAGCCCCTGCTCGACAGTTCCATCTGGTCCGACCTAGCACGACCACCTCTTTCCCAGTGGCGCTGTGCGACCCGGCCCCTCCCACATCAGAGCCAAGCCCGCCCTCGCAGGATGCAGGCACCCCTCGGCCACCCCAGTCTCCCATCCAAACCAGGACCGGCCCCCGTTTGCCTGGAATCCCAGCACCCACATCCTGCCTGTGCTCTGATAGCTCACCAGCGCGGGGGAGACCCAGGGGAACTGGATCCTGGCCCTGAACGCGGTGTTCACGGTGTGGTCCAACCCACACCAGCCAGGTACTCCTGGGGAGCTACAGGCCTCGCAAACACATCATTACTCATGGCACCACGTCTGCACTCGCCTCTCATCCAGCAGGGCGTGTGACCGGCTCCTGCTGAGCTTGAGTCACCCCCCACATCTCCGGTGGCCGGCTCGGCCCGCCCTCACCCCGTCCTCACCCAGGCCTCCTCACTCTGGCTTCTTTTTTCCATATAACCGTGGGAACTTTCTGTTCATCCCTGCTTTCTGCCAGGGGACAGGATCCCCATGTGACCATAAAGGGAGCTTCCATCCTGAAGGACGCTGACCACTGGGGACAGCACGTCCTGATGGCAGAGAGACGGGCCGGCCCAGGGGCCGAGAACCCAATGCGTGCTCTTGGCCCTGACCCTCTCTGCTCAGCAGTGCCGTGGAATCCACCTGACCACACGCTTGGGAGGGCTGAAGGAGGGGAAAGCGCATTCCAGAGAGGAGATAGTGTAACCTTGAATGGACAGCTGAAGGATACCAGACAGCCTTAGAAACTTTTTCCAGAAAACCACACGGATGTTCAGGAAATTAGCTCTCCAGTTGCCAGCTGGTAGGAACCTCGGTTCATAAATCCACGTGCATAAGAAATACTGCCTTTCTCTATTCTCCTTAAATCCAATTCTGAATCTCTGTATTGGTTTCCTAGGGTTGCTGTGATAATGTAAACCACTGTGTGGTTGAAACAATAGAAATGTATTGACACAACACTGTAAATCAACTATATGCCAATTAAAGAAAAATGTATCATCTCACAGCTCTGGAGTTCACGGTGTTCCCTGCGTCTCTTTGTCCAAATTTCCCCTCCTGTAAGGACACCAGGCATGATGGATTAGGGCCCACCCTGCTGACCTCACTGTAACTTGTTTATCTTTATAAAGACCTTATTTCCAAGTAAGGTCACATTCTGAAGTACTACAGGTTAGGACTTCAAAATATCTTTTGAGAGGACACAATTCAACCCTTAAACTCAACTTGACCACCATTAATTGGCTACACACACACCCCCATATTCTCTAGCCCAAGACTGAGCTTCTGATGTTTGGGGCCGACCCAAAGCCCCTGGGAGACACCTTTGTCCCTCTGTCTTTCCCGGTTGCTGCTGAGTGCCCAAGCTTACTCTGTGTCTGCAAACCAATGGCCAGCCACTCATGCTTTGCTTGAGGGCTCCAAACTCTTTGTCTTTTGGCAACTTGGGTGTCCAGGGCCCAGGCAATATGGCATCCCACATAGGAATCCTTTCAGAGTGTTGCCACTTCACCAGAGACCTGGGTCTTGCTAGTCTTGAGCCTACCAACTTCTTTTCCTCTTCCCTCTTGAAGCCCCTACAGGCAACTCCTCAAGCAATTCCAAGGAAAGAGAGCTGCTGGCGCTAAGCAGACTTCTCTTCAAACGTCCCCTGAGGAGACGTCACTCAGAGCCTCTCTGGGTGCATGAAATGGAGGGAGGGGAAGCCATAAGATGAAGAACAAAGCTTGTATATCAACGCATTACCCAGGCAGGCTTCTAACTGCGTGCCCAAGGAATAAGCCACAAGCCAATTCACTGACCAAAGCCAAGCTGGCTGGCGACCACAGACCTGAACGCGGTCTCGCTCTTTCCTCCACATTCAGCTCCAGGACACCTGCAGGCCCGAGCATATGATGCTGGGACCTGCAGATGACCAAGGATGAGCGGGTTTTCCTGGGGTCCCAAAACTCGGGGTCATCTGCGAGGAGTTGGACACAGAGCCTGGAGCAAGAACCAGAGGAGACACTTTGAGAAGAGATGGGTGTTGAGGGGCCCACTGTCTCTCCTGAAGAAGAAGAGGGGACCATACGTTTGGGCAGGGTCACTATGGTATGATAAGAAATACGCGGTATCTCTCAGGGATTGGTTTCAGGGTGCCCCCACTCCCACTGAATACCTAGATCTGTGGATGTTCTAGTCCCTTATAGAAAATAGCACAGTATTTGTATATAACCTATGCACATCCTCCTGTATATTTTAAATCATCTGTAGATTACTTCTCATACTCAATACTATGTTAATACTTGGAGGTGCATGGAAAATTCCAGTTTTGTTTTTGGAACTTTCCAGAATTGTTTTTGATCTATTCAAGTAGATACTTGTTTGTTCATGTTCATAGCAGCATTTTTCACAATAGCCAAAAGATGAAAGCAAACTGTCGTCCATCAATGGATAAATGGATACACAAAAATGTGGTCTACACATACGATATCATTCAGCCTTGCAAAGAAAGGAAATTCTGATACCTGTTACAACATAAAGGAACCTTGAGGACATGATATTAAGTGAAATAAGCCAGACATGAAAGGACAAACATTGCACAATTCCACTTATTTGAGGTGGTTAGCATAGGGAAGTCATAGAAAGTAGAAGTTCCCAGGAGACAAGGGGAAATGGGGGTTGTTATTTAATGGGTGCAGAGTGTGTTTCAGAAGACGGAAACGTTCTGGAGGTCTGCTGCACAACGATGTAAATATACTTAGCACTACTGTGCTGTCCACTGAAAAATGGTAAGACGGCACACTTCATGCTATATGCTTTGCAACATTTAAAAATTTTTAGTGTTTAAAATTTTAAAAATTCTGGATGTGTATGCTAACACTATGAAGCTACTTAATGCCACTTAACTGTATACTTAAAAATGGTTAAAATGATGACACTTTATGTTATGGATATTTTTCCACAATTGAAAAAAAGACTTGTTACAAAGCCGCAGCAGCTAAGACAGTGTGATAAAGCATAAAAACAGGCAAGTAAACTAGTGAAACAGCACAGAACGTCCAGACACAGACCTAAACACATATGATCACCTGGTTGATGACAGTGGTGACAAGGCAGTCCAATAAGGAAAGACCAAACTTTAATAAACAGTGTTGGGTCTACCGGATAACCATATGGGAGAAAAATGAGCCTTGACACCTAATTCACACTACACACAGAAATCAATTCCAGATGGATTGCAGAACTAAATGTAAAAGATGAAATACTAAATCACCTAGGAAAAAACGGAGTAAAAAGTCTAAAATGCACTAACTCTAGAAAAAGAGACTGGTCAACTAGACTTAATTGAAATTAGAGACTTTTACTCATCAAAGACAACATTAAGAAGGTGAAAGGGCAAGCCTCAGAGTGTAAAGTGACATAGTACATATACCCAACAAATGATTTACCTTCAGAATATGTAAAAAGTCCTAGAAGTCAATAAGAAAAAGATATGCAACCCAATAGACAAATGAACAAAAGACTTAAATAGTTACTTCACAAAAGAATATAACCAAATGACCAATAAGCACATTAAACATACTAAAAGGTGCTCAACATTAAAATAAGATTGTCCAAGGCTTCCCTGGTGGCTCAGCTGGTAAAGAATCTGCCTTCAATGTGGGAGGCCTGGGTTGGGAAGATCCCCTGGAGAAGGGAATGGCCACCTTCTCCAGTATTCTGGCCTGGAGAATTCCATGGAGAGAGGAGCCTGGCAGGCTCCATGGGGTCACAAACATCACCACAAAATTAAATTGAAAGACAGAGAATACCAAGGGTTGATGAGATTTTGGAACAACTGAATCTCATGTACTGATAATGAGAGCATACTTCAGTGTAAATACTCCAGAAAATCAATCATCCATATCTACTAAGTAGAGAATATGCACACCTTATGATCCAGAAATTCCACTCCTAGGTATAAAATTCCATGGAAATTCAGCAAGAATGTTAATAGCAACACTACTCATAACCACTTCAGAGAAGAAACGACTAAAATGCCCACTAACAGTAGAATGAATACATAAACTGCAGCATAATTCAAAAAAATGAAATACTATACAGGAATGAAAAAGAACAAACTATGGTTACACATGATATAATGGGTGAATCCCACAATGTTGAACAAAAGAAGGCAGATACAAAAGTGACCCCATTTACATACAGTCCAAAATCAGGGAGAAGTCATCCACAGTGTTCGCACTCAGGAGGGTGAGCCACGCTTCCAGTTCTCGGGGTGCAGATTCAATCCCTGGTCAGGGAACTAAGATCCCGCATGCCTTGTTGCATGGGCATTTTTTTTTAATGCAAAACAGTATGAATGACCATTAGGAAGGGGAATTTGCAATGCCTCCTGATATCCTACATGCATTTATCCTTTGACTCAGGAATCCCACTTCTAGAAATCTATCCCAAAGAGACATTGGAAAGAAAAGAAAAGCAGTGTTTGTGCAGAACACGGTGGCATTATATGTGACAGCAAAACGTAGGAAACAAACCAAACACCCATGCACAGACTGAATAAAACAAGCCATAAGGAAGATCTCTAAGTACAGACATAGAGAGATCTCTGATACACTATTAGGTGAAAAAAAAAATCAAGGTGCAGAACAGTATTTGTAACATGCCATTTTTGGGGCTTATCTTAACTGAGACCATTCAGATGTACCAGCTGGATTTAGAAAAGGCAGAGGAATCAGAGATCAAATTGCCAACATTGGTTGGATCATAGAGAAAGCAAGAGGATTCTAAAAAAAATCTACCTCTGTTTCATTGACAACACTAAAGCCTTGGACTGTGTGGACCACAACAAACTGTGGAAAATTCTTAAAGAGATGGGAATACAGACATCTTACTTGCCTCCTGAGAAATCTGTATGCAAGTCAAGAAGCAACAGTTAGAACCAGACATGGAACAACAGACTGGTTCCAAATTGAGAGAGGAGGACGGCAAGACTGTATATTGTCACCCTGCTCATTTAACCTACATGCAGAGTTCTTGCTGTAGTTCAGTCGCCCAGTCGTGTCTGGCTTTTTGCGATCCCATAGACTGCAGCACGCCAGGCCTGATGTATGCAGAGTACATCATGCGAAATGATCAGAAAGCTCCACCCAGAAGCCTCCCACGTTCCCAGTACAGGCTCACCCCTAAGGGCCCTGGCTGCACAGACATGTGCTCAGAGCCACGTGAGGCTCTGCAATAGGACATCAGTACAAATGGTTACTGCTCGACGCGTAATTTGATTTAGTTGCTAACTTGTTTCCCATTCCTTGTGATCAACCCCATGGACTGTAGCCCACCAGGCTCCTCTGTCCATGGGATTTCCCAGGCAAGAACACTGGAGTGGGTTGCCATTCTCTTCTCCAGGGGATCTTCCTGACCCAGAGATGGAACTCGCATCTCCTGCTTGGCAGGCGGAGTTTTACCATCTGAGCCACCTGCTCTTCCTACTCAGAGCTGATTATTTGTGCAGGATTTTATTACAAAGTCCGGTTCACCAGGAACTGGCACCACACTCAGGCCCTGAGGAGAGGAAAATCCCTGACAGATGGACCCCAGAGGGGGCCAGACCAGGGGAGGTATGGAGGGTGGGCAACCAAGTCAGCTGAAGCTCTGGTCAATGGTTAACACAAAGCCTCTTCAGGACCTTTGGGGAATCGTCCGAGTGTGTGGTAAGCCGTGATGGAAGGGGGTGTGCTTACCACATGTCCCCAGGGACAGCAAGGAGATCAAACCATTCAATCCTAAAGGAAATCAACCCTGAATATTCATTGGAAGGACTGATGCTGAAGCTGAAACTCCAGTACTTTGCCCACCTGATGCAAAGAGCCGACTCATTGGAAAAGATCCTGATGCTGGGAAAGATTGAAGGCAGGAGGAGAAGGGGACGACAGAGGATGAGATGGTCGGATGGCATCACCGACTCAATGGACATGAGTTTGAGCAAGCTCCAGGAGTTGGTGATGGACAGGGAAGCCTGACGTGCTGCAGTCCATGAGGTTGCAAAAGTCAGACATGACTGAGCGACTGAACAACAACGAGCAGGGCTTAAGTGCACAGGCTGGAGGAGGGAGGATGTAAAGAGGGAGGGGCTGCTCCTGGACAAGAAAATGGCCACCCAGGTTGGTCCGCTCGGGTGAGTCTGGCTCCAACACTGTTCCTTAGAGTTCAGGTTCACAATATGGTGGCTCTGACAAATTCCAGCAAGAGGAATCAGTTCTTCGAGCGTCAAAAATCTCTCACTGACAGGTGGTCTGGAGGTGGGAAGTCTCTGCACCTGATAACGCAGAGACTGGACAAGGTCCAGGTGTAGTTACGTCTGTCTTCAGACTTCAACAGTTTGGTAAGATGATAAATATGTAAGTGTTCCTTACACTGCAGGGCGCTGTACAAATGATGACACCTCTGCTATTAAGACACCTTGGACTTTTTTAACTTAGTGGAAGAGACTGGTGTGAACAAAATAAAATAAAATAAAATCCTCATGTTAGGCTCAAGTTCCAGCCAGCTCTGCCACTTTAGATGCTGATGTTTAATTCAAGCCAGTATGAGATGGGGCCTGAAGGAAGGTGCAGAGAGAGGAAGCAGGATGGGGAGGAGACCCTGACGAGGGCCCACAGGGCTTCCTGGAGGCAGGAACGGGGCACAATTAACCTCTGGAAAGTCTGCGAGGGGACGCAGTGTTTCCTCACCCCGCTGAGGCTCAAAGGTTAATTGGTTTGCCCTGCGGAAGGGCCAGGCCTGAGATCCAGAAGCGCCAGCTAGATGCCTCACGCACCCTCATTCTGACGGGAAGTCGAGGGGGGGGGGTGTTCTCTCCACAGGGGTCACCTGGCCACAGGGCTGAGCTCACCTCACCAGACCCAGGTACCTCACGTCAGCCCCCGGGTCCACCCAAGGGCGCCCCTGAGGTCTTCCACCAGTGGTGCCCTCTGGGCCCTGCCTGGGGCCCATCTGCCTCCTCTGGGGACACGGGCTGCTCCCACGCCGAGCTGCTGCCACTTCCTGGCCATGGTCACGTCACTGTCCCCATGCTCCCCTCAGGCGCGGGGTCCTGTCACTGTCCCCACCCTCCCCTCAGATCAGGGTCCCGTCACTGTCCCCACGCTCCCCTCAGACGGAGGGTCCTGTCACTGTCCCCATGCTCCCCTCAGATCAGGGTCCTGTCACTGTCCCCACGCTCCCCTCAGATCAGGGTCCTGCCACTGCCCCACGCTCCCCTCAGACGGAGGGTCCTGTCACTGTCCCCATGCTCCCCTCAGATCAGGGTCCTGTCACTGTCCCCACCCTCCCCTCAGACACGGGGTCCTGTCACTGTCCCCACCCTCCCCTCAGATCAGGGTCCCGTCACTGTCCCCACGCTCCCCTCAGGCGCGGGGTCCTGTCACTGTCCCCACACTCCCCTCAGATCAGGGTCCCGTCACTGTCCCCACGCTCCCCTCAGACGCGGGGTCCTGTCACTGTCCCCACGCTCCCCTCAGATCAGGGTCCTGCCACTGCCCCACGCTCCCCTCAGATGGAGGGTCCTGTCACTGTCTCCACCCTCCCCTCAGATCAGGGTCCCGTCACTGTCCCCACGCTCCCCTCAGGCGCGGGGTCCTGTCACTGTCCCCACACTCCCCTCAGATCAGGGTCCCGTCACTGTCCCCACGCTCCCCTCAGACGCGGGGTCCTGTCACTGTCCCCATGCTCCCCTCAGACACGCGGTCCTGTCACTGTCCCCATGCTCCCCTCAGATCAGGGTCCCGTCACTGTCCCCACACTCTCCTCAGACACGGGGTCCTGTCACTGTCCCCACACTCCCCTCAGATCAGGGTCCCGTCACTGTCCTCACGCTCCCCTCAGACACGGGGTCCTGTCACTGTCCCCACGCTCCCCTCAGATCAGGGTCCCGTCACTGTCCCCACACTCTCCTCAGACACGGGGTCCTGTCACTGTCCCCACGCTCCCCTCAGATCAGGGTCCCATCACTGTCCCCACGCTCCCCTCAGACGCGGGGTCCTGTCACTGTCCCCATGCTCCCCTCAGACGCGGGGTCCTGTCACTGTCCCCATGCTCCCCTCAGACACGGGGTCCTGTCACTGTCCCCATGCTCCCCTCAGATCAGGGTCCCGTCACTGTCCCCACGCTCCCCTCAGACGCGGGGATTCTGACAGGAAGCGCCCGTTTACCAGGGGAGAGGCGTTGCCTGCACACCAGCTGGCCCTGGGAACTGGTGGCCCTGCCGGGCCCTGTCCCCCCCACCTCGAAGGAGTCTCTCAGGGTGAAGCAATCTGTCAGGCCTTGGTCTTCCGTAAACAATTAGTGTTCTGGTTTCCAGTTGTGTAAAATGGGGTACTTGAGTTCTTGCCTCACCCAGAGCTGGAGAAAGAGCTCTTCATTTCCTCCCCTTCTCCTCCCACCACTATGATTCCCACCCTGGAAGCACAATGGCATCACCTCAGGCGCTTTCAAAAAATACTCATGAAGGTCCCACCCCCAGGCCACTTAAATCAGAATTTCTCAGGGTGCGATCCTGGCATCAGTATTCTTTTTTTTTAATACTCCCCAAGTACTCTCATGTGGAGCCAGGGTTGAGACTCACTGCCAAGAAGGGCTTCCCAGGTGGCTCAGTGGTAAAGAATCTGCCTGCTAGGGCAGGAGAACCACAGCGGGGGAAAACACACCAACAGCTCTGATGACCCCATCAGACGCATCGTTCCCAAACCTTTCAGGACTCGTGGAGACGGCCCTTCATTTCCTGGAGTGGCTAGTCTCATGCCCCCAGTCCTGCCTGACCTCAGACCCTCCTGGCACAAGATCCAGCCCCCAGCGCACTGGGTCTACTGCAGACGTCAGGTCAGCTCTGCCTGTCTCCTGTCCCAGCCTACAGTCTGGTTTCCAGAGCATCAGACCCCGGACAAAGCTGCCCTCACAAAGGGATTTATTCCAGTTGCTTAGAGATATGCAAGGGGGTACCCACCATCAGATGAGAATGTGAGGGCACATATGCCCATGATCCTGACCTCGGGTGTGGGTTTAGCTTCATAACCTCAGACAGGACACTCGTCTCTGAACATGCGCACTCAGCTCACTTCATGGTTTTCTCCACATTTGTGTATTGGAAGTGGGTTTTGTATTGGAATCATCATCAAAAACAACACACAAGAGTATAAAGCCTCTTGAGACAAAAGTCTCCCAACAGGTGTTAGAATCCAGTTGTCATTGTCCAATTGTTAAGTCGTGTCTGACTCTTTGCAACCCCGTGGACTACAGCACACCAGTCTTCCCTGTCCTTCACTATCTCTTACAGTTTGCTCAAATTCATGTTCATTGAGTCACTTATGCTATCTAACCAATCTCATCCTCTGCCACTCTCTTCCACCTTCAATCTTTCCCAGCATCAGGGTCTTTTCAGGTGGCCAAGGTATTGGAGTTTCAGCTTCAGCATCAGTCCTTCCAATGAATATTCAGGACTGATTTCCTTTAGGATTGACTGATTTGACCTCCTTGCAGCCCAAGGGACTTTCAAGAGTCTTCTCCAACACCACAGTTCAAAAGCTTCAATTCTTCGGTGCTCAGCTTTCTTTATGGTCCAACTCTCACATCCATACATGACTACTGGAAAAACCATAGCTTTGACTGTATGGACCTTTGTCAGCAAAGTGATGTCTCTGCTTTTTAACATGCTGTCTAGGTTGGTCATAGCTTTTCTTACAAAGAGCAAGCATCTTTTACTTTCATGACTGCAGTCACCATCTGCAGTGATTTTGGAGCTCCCAAAGAAGTCTCTCACTGTTTCCACCATTTCCCCATCTACTTGCCATGAAGTGATCAGACTGGATGCCATGATCTTCATTTTTTGAATGTTAAGTTTTAAGCCAGTTTTTTCACTCTCCTCTTTCACCTTCATCAAGAGGCTCTTTAGTTCCTCTTCACTTTCTGCCATTAGAGTGCATCCAGTATATTCTATGAAGATTTCAAAACTCAGTTAAAGCCACTCAGGGCAGCATCCACTGTGTGTGTGTGTGTGTGTGTGTGTGTGTGTGTGTGTGTGTGAATAAGCTTTTGGTAGAACAGTCTGGAATTTGCCCTCAAACAGTAATTCTCCAATTTCTGGAGCATCGTCACTGATGATCTATTCGGGGAGACAACAGCTGGAAGCAGAGCATTCCTCAGTGTGAGCTCACTGCAAAGCTTCAAACGCAAGTTTCCTGAGTCCAGACACTGGTTGTCCCAGCCCTGCACACACCGCTGCCGTCAGAGAGGGAACCACGACCCTGGCTTGAGTGCCTGAGTCAAGGGAACAAAAGCCGCACAGAGCGCTGGACGTTGCGCTCGAAGCTGTGGGCACGTGGTGGACGCTAATCAATGCTTTGCCACCGGGGAGTGTGCTGTGCTGAGCAGCTGCCTGTCCACAGAAAATAATAAGGTGATTCATTTTTATCTTGAAAACTTCAATATTTAACACACATTCTATCGATATTGCCTTTTGTCCCCAGCTCCTGTCTCCAGTATTTAATTGCAATGTATTGTAGCTGCAACAAGTTGAATCCATTGAGATTGAAAAATGAGATGTAAAAAAAAAAAGTGTAAAAACGTATCCTTTGTGGTCAATATTAATCTAGCAAAAGGGTTTTTTTTTCTGTAAGGAAGCCTGCCAAGAGCGATAGAAAGTGATTCACGGAGTCAGCAGCTTCAGAGAGGTCAGGAGGAGACATAGCTGGCCCTAGGATTTGGCAAAGAGAAGAGAATCAAGAGGTTGGCGAGAGGCCCCGGAAACACATCCTGTGAGACGGAAGGAGGAGTGTGTGACCACGGGGCAGTCAGGAGGGCGGGGGCCACACTGCTGGGGGAGCCAGGGACGCCCCAGCCTCCTAGGACATGACCTCCGCCCTCCCACACCTTGGCTCCCAGCAGGGCCCCTCCCACTTCCTGGAAGTCAATGTTCCCTTTATGTCAACAACCTCTCCATGACCTAACTACCCTCCACCCGCCAGGCTTCTTTCTGCTTGGGCTGTCCGAGGGGTGACCTCTGGGTGGGAGCCTCCTCAGTGAGAGACTGAATCCCCGGGGTCATTCACCTGGGACCGCCAGCACTTAGTTGACCAGACTAAGAAAGCTGAGGCTAAAAGATGCTGTCAAAACAAAATCTCCCTCGACTTTCTGCAGCCATCATGGCCTGGAATTATCCCAAGCATTCTGTAAGCCTGTCTTGACCTTCAAAAGAAGTCACAGTGAAGGAGGAGGAAGTTATTTACATGTCCACTTGGACATCTGGTTGTGTCACCTGCCGCCTGTGGGCCTGGTACTATTGGTTGCACTGGGGACACTTAACAACCACAGGTGAGTTTCCACTCCCATGAAGTTTCTAACATAAGGAAGGAATGCTGCACAAAGAATAAACAAGCTCGTGTCAGTATTGACAAAGAATATGAAGAAATCAAAATGCAGTCATGTAGTACAGGGTGATTTCGAAGGGGTCACCTTAGGTTGGGTGGTCAAGGAGACCCTTCTGAGGAGGTGACATCTGAGCCAGGATCAGATCTGGCTGATGGAAGTGGACAGAAGGAGGCAGAGATGAGACCATCTAAGGAAGCTGCAGTCATCAAGGCAGTGTAGTCCTGACATAGGAACGGAAACACAGATCAATGGAGCAGGAGAGAAACTCCAGAGAAAAACTCCAGCACCTACGGCCACCTAATCTATAACAAAGGAGCAGGAATGTACAAGAGGGAAAAGACAGTCTCTTTAATAAGTGGTGCTGGGAAAACTGGACAGCTACATGTACAAGAATGAAATTAGAACACTCCCTAATACACAAAAATACACTCAAAATGGATTAAAGACGCAAACACAAGGCTGGACACTATAAAATTCCTAGAGGAAAACACAGGTAGAACACTCTATGACATAAATTGCAGCAAGATCTTTTTTGATTGACTTCCTAGACTAATAAAAAATAAACAAAAAATAAATGGGATCAAATTAAACTTATAAGCTTTTACCTTGCAAAGGAAATCATAAACAAGATAAAAAGACAACCCTCAGAATGGGAGCAAAATATTTGCAAATGAAACAACTGACAAAGGATTGATCTCCAGAATATACAAACAGGTCATGCAGCTCAACATAAAGGAAAAAAAAAACAACATCAAAAAACAGGTAGCAGAACTAAAAAGACATTTCTCTAAAGGAGACATACAGATCTCCTGACACACACATGAAAAGATGTTCAACATCACTAATTATTAGGGAAATGCAAATCAAAACTACAATGAGGTATCACCTCACACCGGTCAGAATGGCCATCATCAAAAAATCTACAAACAATAAATGGTGGAGGGGATGTGGAGAAAAGGGAACCCTCTTGCACTGTTAGTCGGAATGTAAACTGATAGTTACCATGGAGAACAGTTGGAGTTTGCTTTAAAAACTAAAGTGAAAGTGTTAGTCACTCAGTCACGTCCTACTCTTTGCGACCCCATGGACTGTAACCCACCAGGCTCCTCTGTCCATGGGATTCTCCAGGGAAGAATACTGCAGTGGGTTGCCATTTCCTTCTCCAGGGGATCTTCCCAACCCAGGGATCGAACCCAAACATGGGTCTCCTTCGCTGCAGGCGGATTCTTCACCATCTGAGCCCCCAGGGAAGCTATTAATACATACATGTAACCACATGGTGAAGACAGGCTCACCCATGAAATGGTTAAACAACTGTGATAAGAGACCGTCTGGGGACCAGCCAGGCGGCTCTGACGCCTCCAGGCAGTGACCTGACCTGCCACTGATCACTGGAACCATCTGAGCCCGTGCTTCCTGCGGAAACAAGGATTGTAACAGTCTTCACCTCCTAGAGCTGCCGTCAAGATCAAGCCAACCACTAAGGTAAAGCAGCGTCCAACACTTCTTTAAAGCAGGGCAAGATTTTTTTTTTTTTTTTTAAGATTTTTTTGATGTGGACCATTTTTAAAGTCTTTATTGAGTTTGTTCTGATATTGATTCTGTTGATTCTGTTTTATGCGTTGTTTTATTGGCAGCGATTTCAGCCTCAAAGCCTGTAGGATCTTAGCTCTTCAACCAGGGATTGAACCCTCCTCACCCTCTGCACTGGAAGGTGAAGCCTCCCCTGGCCTCTCAGGGGAGTCCCGCCATATATGAATCTAACTCTCACAACTTTCAGAAATGCAAACCAAAAAAAGGGAAGTTCTGGAATTTTCCTTCCATATCCAGCGGTTCCTCTGTGCATCGAGGGCTGAACATATGCTCCTGGGAGACCACTCTGTCCTCCAGGCCCCTCCCTGGCAGCGGAGGCTTCATGCTGGTGGTGCTGGGCCCCCATGGGGCCGGTTTTGTGCATACACCGTCAGCCCGGGCCCAGAGCAGGTCCTCGAGGAGTCTGATTGAATCAGGTCACGTCCATTTCATGTGTTGGGATGAGTCCTGCTTCCTGAGAAAACCCTGAAGGGTGCCTGTTTCAATTTGTCTCCACTCAGGAAGAACATCATGAAAGCAGTGAGCTGCCCACGGAAGCGACCATGGCGGAGATTCATTAAAAGCATAAGTCAGCTCATTATCCAGACTGTGGTTTCCACTTGGTTTTGGAAGAATTTACTTGATATTTATTGATTATGGAGGATGTGAAATGGCTTGTCCTGGGCTAAATAAGCAATTTAAAATAGAGATACAGGGAAAAACCTAACCACAGCCAGTCGTCTGTTCCCAGGCCGTTAATAAACACACCCTGGACAGAAGGAGACCCCGCAGGGGGTGGCCGACCAGCTCACCAGGCACCTCTCCCAGCACGGGGGCGGGGGGCGGGGGGCTCGACCGTTAAGCTGAGCCACAGGAGACGCCTAGTCCACACAACAGCTCCGAACGGTTGCACCTCCGACCTGTGCCAGCCTGGCATGGAGTGCCCGCAGCAGGACTCAAACAGGGAGGACTCCTCCCACGGACAGGAAGGGACCCTCCGCAGACCGGCGACACCACCGCGCCCCACGCCTCCGCAGCTCCTGCCAAGAACTGAATGAACACAAGTCATGCTCCTCAGTCCAGGGAGGAAACGAACATTTTGTTGAACGGCAGACATTTTGAAACTCAAAGCTCCTTCTGGCTGTGATGGGTCAGAGGGGCCGCCAGGGCGGCAGCACGCGGGCCCTGCGTTTCTCTGTGCTTCCGCCGGCGTCGGGCCTGCGGAGGGGCCCGTCTGAGGCCCGCGGGGTTCGTGGGGCCCGAGGCCGGGGAGGGGGCCCCCCGGGGGCGTGTGGGCGGGGGAGGGGCCGGGGATGAGCCCCCCAGGGAGGAGCCTGGGGGAGCGTGCGAGGAGCACGGAGCCTGGCTCTGAAGGTCCGGCGGAAGAGCCTGCGAAACGGGCAGAGAGGCGGCCAAAGGGGGGGGGGGCGGGTCTGAACAAGCGAAGTGCAGCCGCGCAGACGCTGGTCGCTGTCCTGGAAGTGGCCCCGGCCCTCAGGGCAGCAAGAGGTGGGAGGCGCAGCAGCAGAGGCCGGGCTGGAGGGGACGGAGGGGCTGGAGGCCGCGGCGGCCCAGGGCGCTGCCAGGATGGACCGCTGACGCTCATTCTGGCCCCGATGGACGGTGGCGGGTGGATTGAGCTCAAGGACGGAGCCTGGAGACCCTGAGGGCGCTTCTAGCAGAAGCCTGGATGAAGTGACAAGTCAGTGATTTCCAGCGGAGGCCAAGGCGCACGTCCAGCCTGGGTGGGGGTGCCGACCACCGGAGGGCTTGCTCCAAGCCCTCCAGGATGTGCAGAGCCCCCGCCTCCTACTGGGTGAAGCTCATCCTGAGTGTGCAGACGTTTTTTGTCAACAGATGGGCATGTGTATCTCCGTCGCAAGGATGGGCTGCAGGAGGATTGCCCTGGGGCCGGTGCGCTTCTAACCCCCGCGGCGTCCCTCATCCCCAAGTGGGGACACAGAGCTGCTCAAGTGAAACTCCGCCAGCTGGAGAAAAACAGCCAGACGCGGTCTTGCTGGTGTTCCATGAGCAAGGGGACGTGAGTCCTTCTGCTTTCCGCCCGAGAGCCGAGTCTTCAGAGCTCTGCGGGCGCAGGCCCAGCGTCCATCTGCCCCACGCCTGCACCCTCGGCGCCCGGCCCGTGAGGAGGAGGCGGCGCTGTGCCCGGCGGCCACGAGGGTGGAGACGTCGGGGGCCTCAGCTCTGCGGGGAGGAAGGAAGGAAGGAAGGCAGGCAGGCGAGCAGGGCGTTGATGAGAAGCCGCTGATGGTGCGTGGGCCTCCTTTGTGCCCAAGAGGTGGGAAGTCAGCGGTCATCCCACGGGATCCAGGGCAGGAACGCCTGATGGTGGACGGAGAAGCTCGGCACAGGGCGGGGCTGAGAGAGCTCCGAGCGGGGGGTGGACTCGGACCAGGAGCAAGTCTTTGCCCTGACCCCCACCTGCCCCTGCATTCTACGCATCTAATACTAACATCTTTCAAAACGTGGTTTATTCCTCACCGCTGTGGTCCTCTCTCTGCGCTCTGGGCCCCCTGCGCTCTGGGCCCCCTGGGGCTTCTGCTCTGAGTGAGGCTCAGCCTCTGCCTGTAGGCGCTGGACAGTTTACGAAGCGGGTCTGTTTGGAGCTCCAGCAAGAAAGCACAGAAGAAGCCCATCTGCAGACGGTTTGGACTCTGCTCAGGGATGCGCAGTGGGCTGGCTCCCGCGTCATTTTCTTGGGTCATTCCAGCTACAAGGTGCTCAGCCCGGCTTCGAGTATCGAGAGGGCTGCCACGCAGGCCACGCTGGCGGGCTCCGGCCGCCTGCCCACTGCCTTTTCCTCCCCCAGTACACAGTATCTCATCCTTCAGAGCATGTGTTGATAACGGAAAAGGAGAAAAAACAAAACCCCATAGCTTACAATCCAAGGAACGCCATGGTTTTTTTGGCTGCGACACACAGCATGTGGGGCCTTACTTCCCCGCCCAGGCATCAAACTTGCATCCGCCCCCTGCAGTGGACACATAGAGTCCTGACCATGGGACTGCCAGGCTAGTGCTGTGGTGAGACTTTTCAATTTGAAAAGCAGAGGGAGGACTTGTAAAAACGTTTACAGGAAGACTGTACGCAAATGATATGCAGACAGCATTGACATACGTGCTTAATGAGGTTTCTAGGGGAGAAAGCCCTGTGGCTTTACCTGGGACAGAGGGTAGTTTCATCTCCTGAGGAAAAGGTGTGAATGACTGTGCTTAGGGTCCCCGGGGTGGGACCCTTCTCAGTGAGCCATCATAAACCTGCTGAAATGCTCTAGGAAAGCAGTGTTTGAAGAGCTCTTAAGACGTACTGACCGTCAGACAGACAAGAGACTCGTTCTGTGTGCAGCTTATTCCTGGCTGACATGGCAATCTCTTTTACGTGTAAAACTGACTCAAGAACCTCCAAATGTTAACTGCAAAGCAGTTTTTCTAAAGACGCAGAAAAGCAAATGACCTGTAAACGAGTTCAGGAAAAGACAACAGTGGGAGGTGCCCCATTTGGGAAATGATCCGAGCTGCCATTTCAACTTTCCTCCAATAGATAAGAGCACGAATTAGGGGGAAGTTAAGTTTATTGGAATAAGACCATAGTAATGACTAGAAAGTACTTGAAATTCAGTCTGAAGCCAGTTTTACTTCCATGGTTTTAGAAAAAGAGAAGAATCACAGTGGGAGCAGCTGTAGTCACAGGCAGACGAAGAGGGTTCTCCAGGTTCTGCCGTTCCTGTTTGAACAGAATAGAGCATTGTGCTTCTGATCTAGAAGAAAATGAAAGCATAATGAACTGGAACCCAACAAAAGCAACGCTTGTGTCTGTGTCCTTAACCCAGGGCAGGGTGCAGTGTGGCTTTCTACGCGACCACACAGCCAGGAGACGGAAAGCGGCCTGGGACCCCCTTGTCCCCCGTTCTGCCGTTGAAGGTGCAGCTTCAGTCCTCTGGAAGGCAGTGGGCAACACTCAGGGCCCAAACTCACCCTCAACTGGTTGAGAGCACGACTGCAGGGTGTCAGACGGCCACCTGGGCACCCAGCCCCCTGCATTCGTGGGCCCTGGGCGGGGGGCCCAGGGCTGAGCACGTGGTGGTCCCCGGCGCTTCCCGAATGTGTGGCGTGAACAGATGTGGAGAACCGGGCAGTGAGGTGGTTGGGGAGCGCGCTTCCTGTTATCGCCCAGAGCTTTGTCTGCTCGCTGGAGTTCCCTACTTTGTTACTGATCAGGGCAGTGGATTTGCCAAGCTAAGTCTGAACTTGGCTGCAATTTTGGTAAAGCTCAGGTGGGGGGACAACCTTTAGAGCAATCTTCCAACTCTGCAGCGGTAGGAGTCAGTTCACGGCAGGTCAGCAGCAACAGTGAAATAAGGTGAGTGTAGATTCATTTGCCCAAAATGCCTTTTGGGGGATAAATTGAAAGAAAATGAAATTCAGTGGCAAGAAATGAGAAAACCTGCCTTTTGTACCATTACCACATCCCTCCCTCCTGTAACAGTTCCAACAGATGTTTCTCTAGTTTTATTTTTCTCTAGGAGATTTTAATTTAAAAAGGCATTTTTGCTGGGTCCCCAATTATGTTCTCTCTGACCACCCTTAGGTGTTCATTTACAACAAGACAACACTTCCACTTACATAAGGTGCTACTATCTATCTACAGATTACCTAATTTGACCATGGGGAGATAGGGAGGGCAGATATCATAACCCTCATGCTTTACAAAAATTCTATTTCCTGATGTGTCCATGGGAATCCAAAATGCCTTCTGATGAGGTTCGCATGGGAATTGTTCTTATCTACCTACTGGGCAGTGTCAGCAATGAGCTCACTCTCAGGTACAGTCCTATTAGATCCAAAGTGTATTACAGTTTTTATTTATTTTTCACCATTTAAGTGAAAGTCGCTCAGTCATGTCCGACTCTCTGCGACCTCATGGATTACACAGTCCGTGGAATTCTCCAGGCCAGAATGCTGGAGTGGGTATCGTTCCCTTCTGCAGGGGAACTTCCCAACCCAGGGGTCGAACCCAGGTCTCCTGCACTGCAGGCGGATTCTTTACCAGCTGAGCCACCAGGGAAGCCCTTTCTCCACCATGAGGAACAGAGGATTAGATGGATGCTGGAGACTGACTTCCTCTCTCCCAGGTTAATGCTATGATTCCTGTTACACCTCTTGCTATGCCTGCACGTTGGTTTCCCAGAAAAAAACAGTGCTCATCACAGGAACCAGTCCTCAGCCTTCCACCTTACAGAGCAGAACTCAGGGGGGAACAGCAACACGGCTTAACGTGGCTTCTCTGACTACGCCACAGCGCTTGGGAGTGCTTTCTGTCTCAGGTCTAGGAGGGACCCAGACTGTTTCTTCTGGAAGAGAGAAAGAGGGAGAAAGAAGGGAGGCATGCCCATTTCCACCCAAGTCTAGTCTCACCAGCAGGTGGCGCTGCGACAAAGCCACCAAGAGAAGCCGGGTCTGATGGCCGGGTGTCAGGGCACCAGGGCCTTCGGGGAAGCCACGGCGGGCACACCCGACGCTGAGCCCACACCAGCGACTCCCGGGATCCTCAGCGGGGGCTCTGAGTGTGTCAGCAAGGCCCCGGCCACACTGGAGCTCCGCAATCCTTTCCCATTTTCTGGCCTTCCCAGAGGAAGGAGGGAGTTGGGGACCTGTGTCCCTCACACTCATCCTGGAGACCCCGTGGCTTTGGGGAATCTCCAAATGCTAAGCGCTTTCCAGCTTTATGAGCAGCTCTACATACGTATTACATGCTGCCTGGGTGGGCTTCCCTGGTGGCTCAGAGGGTAAAGTATCTGCCTGCAATGCAGGAGACCGGGTTTGATCCCTGGGTCAGGAAGATCCCCTGGAGGAGGTCATGGCACCCACTCCAGTGCTCTTGCCTGGGGAATCCCATGGACAGAGGAGCCTGGGGGGGTTCAGTCCATGGGGTCGCAGAGTTGGACACGACTGAGTGACTTCACTTTCACCTCAATGGGCCGCAGTGAAGGCCCCTCAGGCGGGCTCCTGGGGAAGAGCAAGGAGGCCAAGCAGGACCCCTGCGCCCACCAGCCTCTTTTACTCACTCACTATTGGCCCCACACTCCCCAAGGGCAAAGTCTTGTCCTTCATCTCCAGTCTTATGAGTGGACAGCGGGACTTGCTGAGATAATGAACTAGAAGCAAGTGCGCCCTGAGCTGCCGGCCTTGGGGAAACAGCCACGACATGCCTGCGCCCCATCTCCCGGTCTCCCCGACTCCCGCAGAGGTCGGGGCATGGCTTCGCTGGTCCTGGTGGCCGCCTCTAGCACAAGCAGCTGCCAGGGACCCTCTGTGGACCCCCAGGTCATGCTGCCTCTGCTGGCCCTGCTCGGGGCGGAAGTGTGGGCTCCTCTGGAGATGAGCTGTGGAAGAATGGGGTCCACATGGCCTGTCTGGGGTGGGGGCCACACAAGGCGGCCAATGAGCCCTGCCCGCAGGGGGTTCCAGCACTAAGGAGTCAGAGAGCGGACGGGAACTTTCGGAGGGACTGATGCAGGAGCTGAGTGCTGAGCCTCCCAGTCCGCTCAGATCTGCCCGGAGCAGCGGGAAGAAGGGCGGCCGGATGCTGGTGAGCGGGCGGGCGCGGGGTCCCGAGCCGGCCTCGCTCCCGTCTAAAGCGGAGCCCTGCCTGGGTTTCAGCAGTCTCCGGTCTCAGTCACTGACCCCTCGTGGGGCTGGGCGTGTGCCAAGTCAACTCACTTCAGTCATGTCTGACTCTTTGTGACCCATGGGCTGTAGCCCACCAGGCTCTTCTGTCCATGGGATTCTCCAGGCAAGAATACTGGAGTGGGTTGCCATGCCCTCCTCCAGGGGATCTTCCCCACCCAGCGATGGAGCCCCTGTCTCCATGTCTCCTG
Source organism: Cervus elaphus (assembly GCF_910594005.1). NCBI lineage: Eukaryota > Metazoa > Chordata > Mammalia > Artiodactyla > Cervidae > Cervus > Cervus elaphus. The sequence continues at coordinate 63,227,237 of NC_057841.1, read as the reverse complement.
CATGGCAGGTGGGTTCTTAACCACGAGCGCCACCTGGGAAGCCACACTTACAGGCCGAGATGAGCTCAGTCTTCTTCCACAGTCGTAGAGGTTTGCACAGTGTACAAGTAGCCCGACATGGAGTGAAGAACGGGCATCACCAAGACAAGGAGGGGTCCACTCATCTGGCCACCCAGAGAGGGGACGGACAGCCTGTTACTGAATCTACAAGAGAGACTAGTTGCTGTGTTCTGTTACTGAACCTGCCAGGTACCCCTCTGGAGGGCAGAACTGAAGAAGGGAAACCATTCTACCTGCAAAGCTGGTCCACATGAGATGTAGCGAAGACCTACAGCATCTCTAACACATGGGTCACAGATGCAGAGTGGGACGCTGCCATTTTTAAGTGGGGCCAGGAAGCCAGCAGGAGCGTGGGGCCCCCTAGAGGACCCCACTGCACGCACACTGTTCCCGCGAGGGGTGCAGAGTGAGGCAGTCGGCTCTGGATTTTTACTCTGTATGTGCACTGTTAATCAACTATACTCCAGTATAAAAAAGAACAACTATATCCAATTAAAAAAAAAGGTCAACTAACTGGTTCACGTGATTGAGGGCCTCTGAGAAAGGGAAACAAACTCGGCTTTGCGGGATTTTCCTGGGATCTCCTCTATGCAACTTTGTCTATTCCCCTTTTAATATCTATATGCTACACAGTAACAACCAGAAATAGAAACGCTGCAAACCAGCTACACATGTTAACTATAAGGTGGATTTCACTACTTCATTCAAGGTAGTTTAACCTGTTGGGTTATTTTTTCTTCAAAAGAAAAAAATCAAAGACAGAAGCACCAGATAACCCCAAAGTTACATGCGTTCATTCCAAACCCAAGCTGGGCGTGATCATCTGCAAGACACACCTGGCTCCCCAGACAAAAGCAGATGGGTCCGGGACTTGTAAATTTTATATTTATTATACCAAAATTATGACATGTTCATTTGTGCATTCTGCTTTAATATAACTCTCGGTATGTAAAGGATCTAACTGAATGCTTACACAATCATGCTGATTGTGGCAGCAGTAAGGAACACAATTAAAAAGTGTCTGCAAAAGGGGCTGGGTAGGAACAGGAGAGGAGGAGGGGCGGGTCAGCGGCCCCTGGGGGCAGGTCCCTTCCGGAGCCCTCAGCAGGGCTCAGGCACATCAGCGGGAGACCCTCTGGGTGCGGGGGTGGGGGGACCGGAAATCAGCTGTTCAGTCTGTGTCCCTTACACCAAAGCTACAAAACTTCTGAAGCATCACTATACAACATGGAGATATTTACAATAGAAATTTCTCAATCAACGGTTCTCTCAGAGAAAATTAGTGAATCCCAGTGACTTCAGTCACCTGACAGAGTAAAACAACTCCTAGGAGTTAGTCTCCATATTCTACAATGTCTATCATTTTCAAGACAAAAAAAAACACAAAAAAACAAACGAGAAAACGTCTTCCCCCCACAAAGAAATAAAGAATTACAATATTATTAAATCATTTAAGCACTGGCAACCTGCCCTGCCTTCCAAACAGAACAACAAAAAAGCCATTTTAAAAAACATTACATTAACGGTTTCTCTGTAATATATTAAACCTTTTGTTCGTCTTTACATATCTGATATGTTAGGGGAAGAGGTTAACAAATTGAAATCATATAGGTAAAGCATCACTAGAAGAAAAGTGGTAATTATTATTATTTTTTTAAACGGCCAACAGAAGGGGGGCCTGCAGACAGCGGAGCAGTCTGGAGCCGGCGGGCGGCCCTGGTCTGAGGGGCCCGGGGCAGGTCAAAGCGGCGTGTCGCAGCAGCAGTCCGCGGGCTCCGCCGGGCCCGGGCGCGGCGGCGCAGGGGGCGGCGCGGGAGGCCGCTGCTTCATCATCTCCTTCACCTCCTCCTCCAGCTCCGGGGGGATGATGAACTGGTCGTCGGGGTCGGGCTGCGCCGGGGCCGCAAAGTATCCGCCCGGCCTGCGCAGTGGTGCGTCGGTGGCCACCTCGATCACGTTGTGGCTGCGCTCCTGGGGGGCCACAGAGCCGTTTCCCCGCCGGCGCCCCATGGTCCCCGCGGCCCCGTCCGCGCGCCGCGCTGCGCCCGGCTCGTCCTCCGTGGCACCTGCGCCCTCGTCGGCGGCCTCGGGCGGCAGGCCAGGCGCGGGCGGCCGCCAGCGCTCCCCGTCCCTGGCGCGGCCGCAGTGGATGTCCACCGCCACCTCCACGCGGCTGCCGTTGCTGAACACGCCCTCGATGGGCTCCTCATCGTCGCTGTCCAGCCCATTGTCCGAGAAGGCGCTGGAGAAGGTGGCGCTGGACAGCTGCCGCTGGAAGGCGCCGGGCGCGCCGCCGGGGTGCAGCGCGCAGCGGGGCTCGCCGGGGCCGGCGGGGCTGCCCTCGCCCAGCGCGCCTGGTGGCGGCGGCTCGTCAGAGGCCGTGGAGCCCACCTCGCTGCTCATCTCCGACGTGGACAGCTCGCTGCTCATCTCGGAGGCCAGGCCGCTGCTGGAGGATGGCGCACCCAGCCCGTCGGCCGGCCGCTCCCGGATGGCCACGCCAGAAGCCGGCGTGAAGACACCGGGGCTGGGCGGCGGCAGGGTGGCGGCGGCGGCCAGCTCGCAGCAGCAGAAGCTGTCCTCGGGGACGCTGAGCTGCACGACCACCGCGCTCACGCTCTCGCGGCAGCCGTAGCTCTGCGCCAGGGTGCAGAGCTTCTTGGCGGCGGCCAGCGCGTCGGGCACGCTGCGCACAGCGCCCACAGCCTCCTCCACGGACAGGCTGTCCCACAGCCCCTTGCTGCCCAGGATGAAGAACTCGTCCTGCGGGCTCAAGGCCACGGACTGCACGTGTGGGCGGGGTACCACGCTGGGGTGCAAGAAGGTGTAGCCCAGGATGCGCGTGGACTCGGTCACTCCGTTCACTTTGCCATCCTGGAAAGAGAGGGGTTGCCAAGCAGACGTTACCACCGAGAGTTGGGGGGCGGGGCTCCTGCATGGGGGAAGCTCCGGGGCCTGCCCGCCCTGCAGGCCTGTCCGCCTCCTGTGAGGGGCTCCTGGCCACCAGTCATCAGAACCCGGGGCAGAAGCCCGCGGCAGGCAGGGAGCAGGAGGGACACGTGGGAAGCGCTTCATGCATTCCCTGTGTTGGGACCTGTCCGCTCCAAAGCACATGGTCACCTGGCTGAGTCAGCAACAGGGGCCGATCAGCATCTCTGGGAACGCACAGGGGTCCAGGGAGGAAGGGCCTGCTGAGCCAGCCGGGGGCAGACGCTCCCAGGCAGGTGCGATTCAGTGTGATGGCCCCCATCTCAGACCGCTGCCCACAGCCCAGCAACCAGCAGGCGTAGCGTGGGAAGGTTCATAAGTGAGCAGTTTTAAACTTGAGGCTGAAACAAACTGCTGGGGAAACCGCAGTGAGACTGGGTGGGGAGGAGTGAGGTGTTTGGAGAGGCAGACACGTAATCCACGAGAAAGGTGGCTCCTGTAACCCCTGAGCTGACTTTCCTGGCAGCAAATGCAGACGATGACACCTCCCGCTTCAGTCCAGCTGGGTTCCCACCATCTGAACTGTGAACTAAAACTTCACAGTTTGCCAGTGAAAAGCTTTTACTCCGAGGCTGGAGCGAGGAGCCCACGGTGTACCTGCTTGGTTCTTTATTCTTCAAGTTCTTCAGCGGAAATGGTTAATCTCCGCACCGTGTACTGTTGAGCACGGAATTCAATCCACAGGTAATAACCTAACACACCCCCATCTGAGCCTCCCTACATGGCATCTAGCGTCCACCTTGGTCCTCTCTGCTCTTAGAACGGGAAGGGGACCGGACTCGACAGGCAGACTCCTTTCCCAGACTCCCACGGGAGATCCCGAGGTGTCTTCCTCATGGCCCTGGTCGGAGCCGTCCTGGAGTCAGTCTTTCTCTACCGACTGCAGACCTCCACCATGGTCCACCTGCGCATCACACGGCTCCTCGGGCTTTATCGACAAGATGAGGCTGGACGACACCTGTGGGCAGACATGTGTCTACACGGGAATCACGTCGACAGCACCCATCCATTTCCGGCACACAGAGGTGACCCAACACTGCAGGATGAATGCGTGAACGGAGCCCAGCTCTTCCAGCCCGTTCTGGAGGCTGTGCCGCAGCCCGACGGCTTTTCTCAGCAGCAGCACTTGGACCTTCCGGGCCACAGACTGTGTTGTGGGGCTGCCTTGCACCGTGGGGGGCTCAGAGGGGCCGGCCTGCACTGTAGGGTGCTCAGCAGCGTCCCTGGCTTCTACCTGGGCTTCCCTGGTGGCTCAGATGGTAAAGAATCCGCCTGCAATGCGGGGAGAAACTAGGGTTCGATCCCTGGGTCGGGCAGATCCCCTGGACAAGGAAATGGCAACCCACTCCTGGAGAATCCCAGAGACAGAGGAGCCTGGCGGGCTACAGTCCATGGGGTCACAGACAGTCAGACGTGACTGAGTGACTATCACACACGCACATACACGGGCTTCTACAGGCTACGTGCCAAGAGCACGCACTCTCCACCCCAGTTGTGACAACAAAAATGTCCTCGGACATTACCAAGTGTCTGTGGTGTTGACCGGGGAATGGCCCCTGGTTGAGAACCCCTCACCGCCTTATCCGAGTGCAGCAGGAGGCATGAACTGAAGTAACAACTAGTTAATTTACACTGATATGTACACTGGCCTTGGGAGGCCTCACCATGCCCACTTCACCCAGGAGGACACCGAGGTGTTGAGATTGAAAGGTGATGGCCTGCAGGCACCAGAGCCAGGAAGACAGGAGGGCGGGCAGTGTGACCTCTGTGGGGCCTGAGCCCCACTGCGGGCGCCCCAAGGAGGGGACGGGGTGACCGCCCGCCCTGACGTGGAGAGGCCGCTGGGCCTGAGCCCCTCTGCGGGTGCCCCAAGGAGGGGACGGGGTGACCGCCTGCCCTGACGCGGAGAGGCCGCCGGCCTGAGCCCCTCTGCGGGTGCCCCAAGGAGGGGACGGGGTGACCGCCTGCCCTGACGTGGAGAGGCCACCAGGTGCCCGCCCTGACGCAGAGAGGCCGCCGGACCTGAGCCCCACTGCAGGCACCTGAGGAACAGACGGCCCCGACGCAGAGAGGCCTTTGGCCCTGTTCTGTATTCTGGACGTTGTAATGTCCCAGACACATCACACACAGAGCTGGTCTGTGATGCTATGGATTCGGATCTGGAATCTCGGCTCAGCTTTGGTGTTTACAGGACACTGAGGGAGACGCTCCCCAGCCGGTCTCAGCCGCCTCCTCCCAGTCTCCCCCGCCCCACCCAAGGAAGATGCCCTCACCTCGGTGACGATGGCCTTGTGCCGTTTGAGCCTCCTCAGCTCCTCCTCGCAGCTCATGGCATACGACCTGGACAGGGGCAGTGGCTTGCCGTTCCGACACAGCACCGCCCGGCACTTGCCCACGTTGGCGGAGGTCAGGGTGAAGGGCCCTCCCGGGTCCACAGCGTCGTGCCTGATGTGACAAAGGACGGCAGCACCTCCGAGTTTCTGCCCGGCTGTGCCCAGCTTCCTGGAATACAGAGACCGTGCTAAGTGCCCACACTGCCGCCAGACGGCCCCACGGGACAGGGAAGCAGAGCTCGGGGGAAGAGCCTGCGGGACTGGATGCACACACGTGGGGTCTGCTCCCGGCTGGGCGGTGCCGCTCCGCCACGCAAAGCCGAGGAGCTGCTGAGGGATAAAGAGCCCTCTCCCGGCTCGGTGTGGCCTGCGGCGGCCGAATCAGCACAGCCAAACCAGTGGGGGCAGCCGTGTCTCCCCCACCCCTCTGCTCCCGAGAGGGACCGGGAACCACCGCACAGGAGCAGGCGTGAACACCCACCGACGCGTCAGAACGGCTGATCACCCCTCTCCCATAGGCTGCTTGCGGGCAGGAGCCTTCACGCACTGGGTCATTCATGTTCTGGTCCTACACAGTGCGACTCCCTGGAGGAATGAGGTCTATCCTCAAACATTTACAGAAAAGACCATCTAATGACGAGCTCCAAAGTGCTCTTACTCGCCATGAGTTCATCACGCACTGAATACACAAGACACCTGCAAGTGTCAGCAATCAAGAGGCGCTCAGACCCCCGCCAGCAAGGCCCGAGGCAGGCAGAGCCTCCAGACTGAGCCTGGGCACGGCAGGAGCAGGGAGGGCCAGATGGACGGACCCCACTGTTCATAAGGGCGGACCCTGTAGGTCAGGCCGGGGTCACCACGGATGGGAACAAGGGCGGCCTGATCACAGGCATCAGGATGCTGGCAGAGCAGACACACGCTTCTCGCAAGGACTGCGAGCATCACCACACGCCTGTATCCCACTAACCCACAGGGAAAACGAGGCAGGAAGTGACGCGAAGACAGGCGGATGGCGGGGGCCTCCGGACCCTAGCTCGGACACGTCTAGGCCGTTGGCTCCAGACTCCGCCAAGGCAGCACGGCTTCCCTGCTGTCAGAGGCCGTGACTCCGCCAGCCAAGCCAGAGCTTGGGCTGTATCTGGGGGAAGTGCAGCCAGCGACCAGGGTTTGAGGGTCTCAAGTTCTTAACTCTGACCCAGTACTTGGGGTCCATAAAGAGCAGGCCTCTTTGGGCTGTGTGAACGGTCTGTCCATGTGGTGTGTGTGTGTATAATATGTGTTTGCTTTTTTCTGAAAGAAGATGGTGGTCAAAACAGAAAGGTAGACAGCTGTGCAGACAGACATCCCTGTCTCACACCTATCGGCATTAAGGCACTTAGAACAATGACTGGTATATATTAAGGGCTCACTAAATATTAGCTGTTATCAGCATCGATTATTAACTGCACATGCCCACCGAGGTGAGCTGCGGCACAGAACCTCACTGGGATGCCTCTACTGAGTTCTCCAGGAGTCGTCATGCCTGGGGGAGCTCTCAAGGCTTCTCTGGGGCAGCATTCCTCAGAGGACACTTTTTCTAGCCCTGCCGCAAAGATATTTCCTCTGGCAGATTACCAAGGGAGAGAAAAAGAAGAGAAGCAGAAAAGATGGTCACTGTTCCCATGACCTCTGAAGCACTCTCTGCTTCCTGGTCCCACAGGAGCAAATGTTTGCAGTACAATACCAACCGGCACGGCCTTCACAACCTACAAAGCTTCAAAGTGACAGAGAGAGAGCGAGGCTTTGAATGTGGGGATAATTATGACATTCAGCCCTCAGAGTTAGAAACAACATTCCACAACTTCCATGGTGACCAGAATCTCTAGGGAAAGGCCTATGATCCTTCCAGTAACACTGTCTTGAACAGGGCTTCCCAGGTGGCTCAGTGGTAAAGAACCCACCTGCCAATGCAGGACATGCAAGAGATGTGGGTTCGATCCCTGGGTTGGGAAGATCCCCTGGAGAAGGAAATGGTAACCCACTTCAGTATTTTTGCCTGGGAAATCCTATGGACAAAGGAGCCTGGTGGGCTGTACAGTCCATGGAGTTGCAGAGAGTTGGAAATGACTGAGCACACGCATGCACATGCACACACATACACACACACCATCTGAAGAATGATTTAACTCCTGGCCTTTTAAAATTTGATCACGAACAAGAATAAGAAAACCCACAGCAGGTGCTCTAGGTTTTACCTTTGCATAACGATGAATGTGTTGACCATGTATTCTTCTTCGTTTTTTGTTTTCTGCAGCTCTTCTGCCAAAATGTCACTCATGGTGCACTGGAGAAGGGAGGGCACTTCCACATTGCGGTCTCCGTCAAACACGCCATACAGGGCCTCCCGGTTGTCACAGAAGTTGTTCACCGACAGCGCCGCAACACACAACCTGCAAAGCAAAAATGCTTCTGTGCTGACTCAACTCATCTTTTCTTCTCCATGCCCAACCCAACTGTGGTTCTTCTCCCATTTGCTTTATCCAGTCTTGTCTCTTTCTTCGTGACTCTGAGTAGATTAAGAATAGGTAACACTTTGGCTACTTGATATGAAGAGCCAACTCATTAGAAAAGACCCTGATGCTGGGAAAGACTGAAGGCAAATGGAGAAGCAGGTGTCAGAGGATGAGATGGTTAGACAGCATCACCAACTCAAACTCAATGGACATGAATTTGAGCAAACTCCGGAAAATAAAGGAGAAGAGGAGCCTGGTGTGCTGCAGTCCATGATGTGGCAAAGAGTTGGACAGGATTCAGTGACTGAACAACAACAAGACTAAACCCCAGATAATTTACATCAACTAATTTCTGTAAGTGAAGAAAAATGAGCACATACTTATGCTTCATGGCTTTCCCCCACTCTTTTCTTCTGATGATTTTATTTTTAAATAGCATTGAAAGAAAGACCGTAAGAGGCATGGGGAATAACACCAGATTATAAATGCGTATGTCCACATTCGTTCACAAAACATTTATTAAGGAAAACTTCCACAAGGAGCAAAAACGGAGTCACCACTGAAACACTGGGAAGAGGAAGGGAAACGTGCACACCAGCGGGAGGAGGGCCACACGCGGCGTTCGGGGGACCACGCAGTCCTTCCACTTAGGCTGCGTCCGTGGGGCTCCGTGTCCCACACACGCTCCAAAACGGGCAGCGCCGGGGAGAAATGAAAAGCCATGGCATTAGTAAGTGGGGAGATGGCTTCAGGCAGCCTAACACACAAGGAACTGGAGTCTTCAGAAGAGAAGAGACAGGCGGAAAAACATTTTGAAGAATTAATAGATAAAAATATTCAAATCTGATGAAAATGACAAGAAACTCAACAAACAAGTGAAAGCAAGTAAAAAAAGCTTAACTGAGGCACATCAAACTGCTGAAAAGCGGGGATGAAGGCGGGGGTGGGGGCAGAGGGACAGCACACCCCCCGTGGAACAGCAGAGATGGCAGAGCTCTCGTCAGAACCTGCGCGGGACGCAGGGGACGGGCAGCAGCGTCTTCAAGGACTCACAGAAAGACCATCACCCTTGCTTTCTGAACAGTGAGAACAGCTTCCGAAAGTGAAAGTGCAAAACAGACATTTTCAGATGCACACACAAAAAGACGGCACTACAAGAGATAGGCGGAGCCGAAGAAAATGGCCCTACCAGATGGAAGTCTGGCTCTACACAAAAGAATGGAGTGCATCGGAAATGACAAAGAGATTAGTACATGTAAACGTTTTCTTTCTCTTATTTTAAAAATCACGTTAGGACAGTGGTTCTCGGGACTTCCCTGGCAGTCCATGTTAAGACTTGACGCCTTCACTATGGGGGGCACAGGCTTGACCCCTCATTGGGGAACCAGGATCCCACATGCTGCAGGGTGCGGCCAAAAATCAAAGGAAAGGACAAACCAGTGGTTCTCAGCAGGGGACACTCTGCGCCTGGAGTCGTCTGTGCTTGTAGTGACTGGGATGGTGCTGACACTGGCGTCTCGGGGGTGGAGTCGAGGGTGCTGCTAAATATCCTAAAGCGCAGAGGACACCCCGTCCCTCCCCTGCTCTCCAACAACAAACAATTATCTGGCTCAAAGTGTCACTAATACTGAAGTTGAGAAATACTTTGGGAAATAACTTTAAAATAAAAACTATAATAATGTATCCTGGGGTTTATAACAAAAGCAGAGGTAAAACATGAGAATAATGGCACAAAGACGAGGAGGGGGAAGTGGAAGTACACAACGTAAGCTTCTCATCGCACATATGAAAGGATGCTACTACTCGAAGGTAAACCGTAATGAACAAGGTCAAGGTTATACACAGACCCGAAACAAACCACACACACACACAGAGTAGAACCAATGTGAACAAATACAAGAGATAACAAGGAGTAAGAAATAACCTAAAAGAATGAAGAAAAAGAGAATCAAGAACAGATGAGACAAACAGAAGACAAATATTATTAAATTGGCAGATTTACACCTAACCACATCAGTATTTTATTAAATATAAAAATGGTCTAGACACTACCCAAAAAGATTCAAATTATATTAAAAAGTAAGACTTAACCATATGCTACTTAAAAGAAACATACTTTAAACATAAAGAGACAAATGGGTTAAAAGCAAAAAGGATTAGAAATGATACACACTGGCCCCCTAAACAACACAGGTTTAAACTGCTTAGGTCCACTTATATGTTAGTTTTTTCCCCTCTAATACTACTACAGTCCTAATACAATCTCTGCAAATGTGGAACCTTGGATATAAAGGGCTAACTATAAAGCGATGCATGGACTTCTGATGGTTGGTTGGTGCCTCTTAATCTGAAGTAGTTGAAGGGTCAACTATACTATGCTAACACTAAACAAAAGGAAGCTAGAGTAGCTACATTAATATCAGACAAAATATATTTCAGCATGAAGAACATTACAGAAATAGTTATTTTATAATGATTAAAGGGTCAGTTCATCACAAGACTGTAACATTCTAAATGTTTATGCACTTAATAACAGAGCTTTGAAATACATGAAGCAAAAACTAAGAGAATCACAAGGAGAAACAGACAAGCCTGTAATTACAGTCTCTCAGGCACTGACAGAAAAGTAGACAGAAAATCAGTAAGGACAGTCAAGGCTTGAACATCATTTTCAACAAACTTGATCTAAATAACAACCTACCCAATTTTTTTTCAAATGCACACAAAATATTTACCATAATAAACCATATTTGGGCCAGAAAATGTCTTAATAATTTTAAAAGATTCAAGTGATTCAAAGTATGTTCTCCAACCACACTGGGAAAACTGCTTAGGAGGAAATTTATAGCTCTAAATGCTTAGAATATTAATACCCTAAGCTCAAATCAGTGACCCAAACTTATACCTTGAGAAGCTAGAAATTTATAAGCACAATAAATCTAAACAAGCAGATAATAATAAAAATAAGAGCAGAAGTCAATGAAATAGAAAACAGAAAGACAACAACAACAAAAAATTCAATGAAACCAAAAGCTGGTTCCTTGAGAATTATCAATAAAACTGATAGACCTGAAACCAATTTGATCAGGATAAAAAGACAAATGATAAATATATCAGGAGAGAAGGGAGAGACATTACTACAGATCCTACAGATAGTAAAAGGAGAATAATGGTATATTATAGCCAATGTCTGAGGCGGCCTTACAAATAGCTGTGAAAAGAAGAGAAGTGAAAAGGAAAGATACAGCCATTTGAATACAGAGTTTCAAAGAATAGCAAGGAGAGATAAGCCTTCCTCAGTGATCAATGCAAAGAAACAGAGGAAAACAACAGAATGGGAAAGACTAGAGATCTCTTCAAGAAAATTCTCCAAGCCAGGCTTCAGCAATACGTGAACCGTGAACTTCCAGATGTTCAAGCTGGTTTTAGAAAAGGCAGAGAAACCAGAGATCAAATTGCCAATATCCACTGGATCATTGAAAAAGCAAGAGAGTTTCAGAAAAATATCTATTTCTGCTTTACTGACTACGCCAAAGCCTTCCACTCTGTGGATCACAATAAACTGTGGAAAATTCTGAAAGAGATGGGAATACCAGACCATCTGACCTGCCTCTTGAGAAACCTGTATGCAGGTCAGGAAGCAACAGTTAGAACTGGACATGGAACAACAGACTGGTTCCAAATAGGAAAAGGAGTACGTCAGGGCTGTATATTGTCACTCTGCTTGTTTAACTTATATGCAGAGTACATCATGAGAAACGCTGGACTGGAAGAAGCACAAACTGGAATCAAGATTGCCGGGAGAAATATCAATAACCTCAGATATGCAGATCACACCACCCTTATGGCAGAGAGTAAAGAGGAACTAAAGAGCCTCTTGATGAAAGTGAAAGAGAGTGAAAAAGTCGGCTTAAAGCTTAACATTCAGAAAACTAAGATCATGGCATCTGGTCCCATCACCTCATGGGAAATAGATGGGGAGACAGTGGAAACAGTGTCAGACTTTATTTTTTGGGCCTCCAAAATCACTCAGATGGTGATTGCAGCCATGAAATTAAAAGACGCTTACTCCTTGGAAGGAAAGTTATGACCAACCTAGACAGCATATTAAAAAGCAGGGACATTACTTTGCCAACAAAGGTCTGTCTGGTCAAGGCTATGGTTTTTCCAGTGGTCATGTATGGATGTGAGAGTTGGACTGTGAAGAAAGCTGAGCACCAAAAACTTGATGCTTTTGAGCTGTGGTGCTGGAGAAGACTCTTGAGAGTCCCTTGGACTGCAAGGAGATCCAACCAGTCCAACCTGAAGGAGATCAGTCCTGGGTGTTCACTGGAAGGACTGATGCTGAGGCTGAAACTCCAATACTTTGGCCACCAGATGCGAAGAGCTGACTCATTTGAAAAGACCCTGATGCTGGGAGGGATTGGGGGCAGGAGGAGAAGGGGACGACAGAGGATGAGATGGCTGGATGGCATCACCGACTCGATGGGCATGAGTCTGAGTAAACTCCGGGAGCTGGTGATGGACAGGGAGGCCTGGCGTGCTGCAATTCATGGGGTCGCAAAGAGTCGGACACGACTGAGTGACTGAACTGACTGACTGATGGCCAATAAATTTGAAAACTAGATGAAAATGGATAAATTCTTTGACAGACATAAATTACTAAAGTTCATTCAACAAGAGAGAGATAATCCTATATTAAAGAAATCATATATTTAGTTATAAACCAAAGAAAATTCCAGGCCCAGGTGAAATTCATTGGCAAATACTACCAAAAATTTAGGAAGAAATAATATCAAGGCTATAGGAACTCTTCCAGAAGACTGCAGAATCCTGAAGACAAAATACTCCTCAACTCAGTTTATGAGGTGAGGCCAGCATCACCCTGATATCAAAATCAGACACCACAAGAGAAAAATTACTGTGACTACAGACATGATCAACAAATTAGTAGAAAACTGAGCCCAGCAGAATATAAAAAGGTAATACATCATGACCACATGAAACTTATGCTGAAAATGCATGGCAGATTCCACATTTTAAAATCAATACAATTCATTATCTCAACCGACTAAGACAGGAAAAAAATGTGATCACCTCAACTGATGAAGAAAAAGCCTATGACAAAAAATCTGATACACATTATAAAAACTCTTAGCAAACTACGAACAGAAGGGACTTTCCTAACGTGATAAAGGCAGTGTGCATCTCCTCTAACATACCTGTCACACTCCCAGGGAGAGAGGAGGGGACGGACGTGTCAGACCCACAGTGTGACTTCCGTTCTGTTTTCTGACCCAAGGAAAAGCAGTCAGCATGGCAACCACAGTCCCACCTTTTACTTTCCATGAAGGAAAGCTAGCCAGCAGGCCTCAGTCCCAGATGCCTGTTAGAGTCGCCTGGGGGAGATTTTAAAGCGTCCTGATTCAACGGTCCTCAGCAGGAGAATGCTCTTTAAAGTTCCTCGCCTGGTTGATTCTCATGGGCAACTCGGGTTGAAGGCTGTTGGCTTTCATGAGGTCGTCCTCCACTTCCTGTCCCCCCGCACCCTGCCTGCTCTGAATATTTTGTGCTCTTACACCTCCGCTAGTGAAACGACGCCTATTCCGAGTTACAGGAGCCTTTGCTTCTCTGCTGCTGCTGCTCAGTCGCTCAGTCACATCAGACTCTGTGTGACCCCATGGACTGCAGCCCACCAGGCTCCTCTGTCCATGGGATTCTTCAGGCAAGAAGACTGGAGTGGGTTGCCACTGCCCTTCTCCAGGGGATCTTCCCGATCCAGGGGCCACACCTACGTCTCCTGCAATACAGGCGGATTCTTCACCCGCACTGATTATCAGCAGCCCTTCATAAAAAGCAAGCCTGAAGAGCAGGATTACGATTCTCAAGAAACCAACATCTGCATGTGAGACAGGGAAGGTTGGTGAAAAGAGGGAAGAGAAAGGAATTAAGATGGACGGGACCTGGAGGCAAGACAAGCAGCTGACATTACAGAGAATGGACATCAAACTCCTGACAAGCTGATTGAGACTGTAAAAGACAGCTCCACAAAAATGCTGTCAGTGCAGTAAGGGGTCGCGAATAAGGACAGTCAAGGCTACTTCTGCTGCTTTAATACTGTCCCTGTTTTGCTTGGTAAACAGGCTTCAGAGAAAGATAAAGGGGCTTTTCAAAAGAGCGGGGACGCGTTTCAATACTCATGCCTTCTCCAAACACTGGAGTCTCACAGAGACATAATGTGTCAGTTACACCATCTCCTAGCAACCTCTCTCACAAAGAGGGAGGATGTGATGCCAAGCAGGGCTGAGCTAATGTTCCTGCCTAAGTCATGCGGTGGCCTCCCTCTGGGGAGACGGGCCGGAATAAAGGTGGCACGGGGAAGTCTGTGCCACTGAGGGGCTTCTTTCTGCCCTGCTATGGCGGGCAAGCGGGCGGGCAGCAGTTCTCATCCCAAAGTTTCAACTTACTTGTTTTTCACCCCTGAAGCTTCAGTGTAGCCGTGGCTCCACACAGCTGGAGCTCCAGAAGCATCTCCTGCAGACGGCTGATCAATCTTGAAACAGCGGATATTGCTGATCAGAGAAACAGAGGGGCCAGGTATCATTAAAACAGAACAGGTGCTCATTGCTACCTTCACTTGAGAAACGAGAAACACCTAAGCACTCTGTCCTTACCATTTCTCACTGTGTTTGATGTGTCTGAAATGTTCACCAGCAGCAAGAACCAGCTACTCATCATAACGAAACCAAGGGGCATACACACAGAGCACAGAAACGAGTTCATCAGCATCAAACGGCGGTTACTAAGGGCTTTCACACTCACCGCCCTGGACGGCTGCTCTCGGCTGGGAATGGAAGGCTCTCAACCTTGGCATGAGAACAGGAACTATTTAAGTTAGGTGTGTTCTCACAACATGAAACCCAGATGTGAAAAGAACGAAACCTCAGCTACAATCGTACTATGCCTGGACGATGCAAGAGAGTTCTGCAACATTCATCCTCAAATCCAATACCTGCTCACACCACCCCTTTAAATATTTACAGAACATTACTGGGGACTTGCCGCTCCCTGATGCTTCCAATTCTTTCCTCACGTGCACAGCCAACCATGCTGAGACCAACATCATAAAGTTATGAAATAAATGAGGGGAATTCAATAAATTTCATGTTAACTACATATATATAAACGGGGAGATAAGTTCTTATCTCACCTTGGCTGTGGCATGCTGTAACTGGCCCAATAGGATGACAAACAGAAATATTAAAAGAGTAAACCTTCAAACTCAGTTCATTAAAAACCAGCCTACGAGAAAGCAGTCAATGCCCATGAACACGAAGTCATGCAGATATGTAGCAGGTCCTTAAAAGGCTGCCTACCACATGGTGAGATAAATCCCTATTTGTAAACTGCCACTAGTTTTTTTCCCCTATTAATTAAGAGAAAGGGCATATAACCTCAACACCTAAACACTTCTGTCCTGAGCCTAAGAATTTAAATTATCTGTTGGCATTCATTAACTCCAAAATATTATAAACACGGAATACCTTTCCCAAGAAGCAGTCAACTCAGAAGTAAATCAACACCTAATAATATTAACTTTGATTCTAGAAATATTTGGTGGCAATTTCTTTGAAATTTAAAACTATTTCATTAAACAGAAGTTTCTACTCTTAATTACCAGAAGGCATTCACTTTTTCCCTTATCCTAAAAAGCTGAGAAACATAAATATCACAGATGGTGCCAATGGAAAATTCTGAAATAAAATACCTCATTTTACATCAGGGGGATATATCCTTTTTTCAAACACATCAATAAAAGGGGCATTTAAAAAAGACCTGCTGTTGTTTGTTTTCCGTATGGCCTGGTACCAGATGTGATCCATGTGCCATGGTAAGCAATGCACTGGATTTCTTAAGGCATGTCTTACAGGTTCTCACTGCATTTTTTGCTTACCTTTCTGAATTCTAGAGAAAAATGGAACGTTCCTTTCTAAAGACATATATATTAAAAAAACAAACAACAGAACAGAGAGCCTTTAAAGAATTCCATTTCCTAGCCTGATTATTAAAGAAAAGAATAACCCTGCCCCCCCCCCCCCCCAGTCCTTTCCAGTGAAGCGGCACTCATCCTCCGCCAGGCTGAGAACAGTGCGACCAGGCGGCCTCTGAAGCGGGCGGGGCGCGGACTCGTGTGCACCCTGAGGGGAGGCTGAGGGGGTCTGGGAGCTGGAGCTTAACCCTGTAGAGGTCACCACACGGACTGACGCTGCCTTGTGGAGAACAGACCGGCCAGCCCTTGACAGAGGGTCTAAGTTACACATTAGATATGGAACCTCTACCAGGTTATTAAGGGGCCACAACTTTCTAGATATTAAACAGAGGGTGACGCTTTTACGTGAAGAGTGCTATGATGTCACTGCCTGTTACTACTCTTTTTAAATCTGGGAGCACACCTGCGCTTCACGACAGGAGCTCCAGCCATTCCAGTACCATATACTCTTCGGTAGAGAATTTAACGGGCACCGTCTTAGGCCTGTATAATAGTGGGGTCATTCCATTAACCATATGGTTTTGCATTTTTTTCTAAGTACGTCATGAAAATCTCCCCGTGTGATTTTATAGTCATCCTAAATGTTAATTAGAAATATCTTGATGACTATCCCTATGCCTAAAATGAACACATTTCTGATTATTTTTTAGAATAAAATTTTTACCACAGAAAACCTTGATTTAGGTATACGAATACTTTTTTAAAAGTCTGACACAGAGAGCCAATGGCTTTTTTAAAAACTTATATAAACTGACAATCCTCCATCAACACCAATTTGAGAGGAGAGGAAAAATGTTATCATTTAAATATTTAATATTTCCTTGATACACTAATAAAGCTGCACAATGATCTTTTCATGTAACTATCTGTACTTTGTTTATTAAATGTTAATGTCCTATGCTTATTTTCTGCTTGAATGAGTCATTAGCATTATTGACTCACACGTAACTACCTATAACATAAATATTAATACCAATATACTGACTTCTCTTGTGATTCTCCTTCTCTTTTTTGGCCTTAAAAGTTCTTTTCTGGTTTGTGAATATATATGATTTCTTCTTGCTTTTAAAAATTATTTCATTTTATAGATTTAACTCTTTAATTTAGCTAGAGTTTATTTTGGTGTGCAATAGAAATTTGACTTTTATTTTTCTCCAAAGAGCTGCTTTCACTTATTAACACATTTTTATACAATTATTTTTAACACAAAATGACATATTTGTAAACACTCAAAAGTTACCTGTATAAGGATGAAATATGTCTTGATAATCCATATATTCTTAGTTCTGAAAAGTCCCTTAGACAGTGTGTAGACCACCCTCCCTTAAAGATGAAAAAACTAAGGTACGGGCACACTGCATCCTGGCCCAAGCCTCTGCATCCTGGTAAAACAGTGGGGAGAGCTGTAGGTCTACTGTGTCTTCAAATCTCCCTTTCTACTTTGTTTTCATTATTCTCATCTCTTTTTGTCTGAACACTTTCTTAAAAACTTTCTGGAAGGACAGGAGTATCCAATTATCCGAAAAAAATTTTTGGCTGTCCGTCCATCTTGGTGAACTACAGACTCACAAATCACTTCACTTCCACTCTGTGCAGACAGACCTAGTAAGTCAGACACATCCCATTCCACTTCATGTTTGCAGTGAGGGGATGCGGCGCCTCACGAAGGACTCACTTCAGCAGCTCCAGCGTTCTGTGGTCAAGGGCGAGTCGGGGGTTTCCAGTCAGGTCCAGCTCTTGCAGCTTCGGAGGCAGGTTTTCTGGTAATGTGACTTCGCTTAGCTCGTTACAGCTCAGGTCCACGCACTGAAGGAAAAGTGGAAAAAAGAAGACATGGCCTGCAGAAGTGGTTCTAATGCTCTGTTGCAGGAGAATCAGTCTGACGATTCACTGCACTATGACAGCCAAATGCAGGAACTATGTTTGTCTGCCGTTTAGCCCTAAACATTTACAACGGACTAGGGCTTCCAGCGTGGCTCAGATGGTAAAGAATCAGCCTGCAATGCAGGAGACCTGGGTTCGATCCCTGTGTTGGGAAGATCCCCTGGAGAAGGAAATGGCAACCCACTCCAGTACTCTTGCCTGGAGAATCCCACGGACAGAGGAGCCCGGCCGGCTACAGTCCATGGGGTTGCAGAGAGTCAGAGATGACTGAGCGACTACACCACCACCACCACCCTGTAACACAGCCAGCGTTAAGAGTTCTGCGTCTTTCTTTAGCCTTATTATTAAAATATAAAAATCAGAAGTGTAGGTACAACTTCATTACATTTCAGTTATTCCAGATCTTCTCTCTCATCACCTTTGATAGCATTAATACTTGAACAGAAGTGCAAGAATTCACTTAATCTAAATGTTAATAATAGGGACATGGTCATCTCCTCCTTCTTGTTGTTTTTCCAATTATAAATAATGGCTGCATGCCACCTGGACTTGAATGAAACCCTGATAATACTGCTTCATTATGGGCTATTCTGGTAGCACGGTCTATATACATCAGTAGAGAGAAAACAGCGCATCACACGGTATAGAGTCTCCCGATGGTGATGAAACATGGGCTTGAGGACTGACAGGTGTTGGTAACGTAGGAGGTTAATGGTTGACACAAACGAATTCAGAGGTCAGAGTATGTATTACAGGAAAAGATTAAAGACACTGTGGAACATCACGGACTTTTATGCAATTGGTCAGTAATGTTTTTAACGCTACCTCTAAAGATTTAAACTTTTACAATTCCATAGACATAAAATTGCTCCTTCTTTAAATTACCAGATTATAAACAAGTTCAGTGGGGTATCATTTATAAAAGTGGCCTTGGGGACAGCGATACAGATTCTAAGAGACGGGCTCATGCACCAGCCCTCCCAGGCCCATCCGGTCACCAGTCCTGAGCTCCCTGCACCAGTTCCGCACCATCTAGTTCCACCGTCCTGTTCTGGCCACTGTTCACATTTGCCCTGTGGACTCTGAGCCTTCCCAACGTTGCTTCCTTCCCTGTGATCCACTCCTCACGGTGCTGCCAGGGGGGTTTTCTGATGTGGTTTGCTCTATCTCATTCCACTCCAGCCTCAGTCTCTGCTGCTCCCTGCCACCCTTCAACCTGCCCCCGAAGTCCTCAGCTGCGGCCCTTAGCCCGCCTTTCAGCGCCTGCGTCCGCACGCGGTGTTCAGCTGTGTCGGAGGGACTCTGCGCCGACCTGCTCTCACCGGCCTGTGCCCTTGCACGGCACCCTCTGTGGATGGAACTCTTCACGCTCTCCTTGCTGCGTCTCCTCCCACGTCTCACGCGTTTTTAGCACACTGCGCAAAGCAGAAGCTCGACCGATGCTTTCACCAGAAGGAGAAACAAACAACTGCCTGCCAATTATTTGTTGACTGAATAAATGAACGGATCTTAATGGATCTGTTAGGATGGGAACTGCAATACACATGTTTAGGTTAAATTCAGTCTAGAGTACGTAGCACTGCAAAGGAACTGATGTGTTTTTAAATGTGACTGCTTCTGCATGAGACGGGAACTCACTTCATTAAGGGCAGGCTGAGTGGAGAAACACCCCTACACAGCCGTGCACACTAAAGGGGGTCTATTCCTAAAAAGTACAGGACGCTGATACCTGGTGACAACCTCTGGTGCTAACACAGGTAGTAAGTGCTTTGCTTACAAGCACTATTTCCTATTCTTTTAATAGTCTTCCACTAATGCTTGTTGACTGAATAAGCAAAAGAAGAACTTCAATTCGTAAAAGTGTTAATTTCTCAGTCATGTCTGACTCTTTGCGACCCATGGACTGCAGCCCACGAGGCTCCTCTGTCCATAGGATTCTCCAGGCAAGAATACTGGACTGGGTTGCCATTCCCTTCTCCATTAATTTGTAAAGACCCTTCCTTTTAAGTTTATATACAGTATCTTTGATTTTTCTCAACTGGATTTTAGATTTAGGAAACCTTATTGGCAACACCTTGACAAAAATGACCATCAGGGTAAAACTTTTTTCAAAAAAATCCTTAATCCACCAATAACTATTCCATTCTTGCAAATAGTAAATTCCCTTCAACACCAAAACTATCTCTAAAATCTGACTTTAATAAAATGCATTCTATATGTAAGCTAAGCAATTCCTTTTCATCATTTCTTCTTAAAACTGGTTGTGTGCGCCCTTGGGGAGACTCAGTGGTGTACCATAAACTTACAGGACACCTGGCCTGTGCTTCTGGGGGCGTCAGTGTCACTCAGAAGACTACAGAGCCTTCACTTCCATATTAAAACTAAAAGAAATGGTAAAAGGGTAGAACACAAAATTAACATGTAATTTTAGATCAGAAAGGAGATGTCAAAGAAGCTTATAGATGATTCCAGGTCATATCCAGACTTCGGGGCATATGATCTCACTTCTCTTCTCCCTGTGGATAGGAGACTGTCGAGAGCATGACAGCGCCCACTTCCCAGCCAACCTCTCTGAGGACTCACGGTCACAAGTGCTCCTTTCCCCGGAGCATCTCTGAAGAGACGCTTTTCACACACACACGACTCTCAGAGGGCCAGTTGTTTATCTGCATGTACACACAGCCCACTTCATAAGATGAAGCAGTATTTGGTTGGAAAGGGCGTGGCTTTGTGTTTAAAAGACCTGCTGAAATAATTTTTCAAACTTGAGTTAAAAAAACAAACCAATCTGTCTGAGTTAATACATCACCCTGACTCAGAGAGACAGTGGCCTGAACACGTTACAGTTGCCGCCTCCTGCGGGCTGGGTGGCCAGGGCGGCAGGGAGAAAGGCGGCTTCGATGGCCCCGTCCTGGGGGACACTGCTTCACTCCTTTTCCGCAGCTTTTGTTCCGAACAGGAATGGATGCCAGATTCCCCAAATTTTAGAAGAATTCCTAAATAACTAATACCCAGACTCCAGGATCAGAAAGACAATTGTTCCTGCTTCCTGGTTTTTGGATATTTCAGTTCCTGGGTGACCTGTTGAGTCTAGAAGGTCAGCTACCCCACCCAAACTGCCACCTAACCGGTGCCTGGTGTGTCTTTATTTCCCTTACCCTCCTTTCCGAAGAATTAATGCCTTTTCTTTCATCCGCTTTGACCCACCACTTCCCCACATGCTTTGTGTTTTACGACTGAGCTGGTTCTCTTGCTCTCATCCCACTTCAGAAACAACAAACACAGCTTGATTCCAAAGGGAAATTTAACTTCCTGGAGTCACTGTTGTCAAGAGTGTGGCGTATTAAAAACATTTCGTACTCCATTTCCCAGTGAAAACAACAGTCCCAGAGATGGCGTCACTCAGCTTGTCCAAATGGTTTATTACTTCACAGTGCAAACATGAAAATAACCTTCTGGGGAGAACTTAAAACATTTTAAAATATGCTGTTCACCTAGTGGCCAGAATCAGGACCCTACAGAAAAATGGAAAATTTGACAAAAGCTGCTGGTATATGGTGTTTAAATTTCACCTGCTGTGTCACACATTAATTTCACCTGCTTAAACCACACTTTGAAAATGGTAGGAATATGCCACTAATTGGAAGTAATTCAGTGAAGAGCTCAGGTTTTGCTGCAAAGCTCCTACACTCTCGCCGTGACTGCTGTGGAGCGAGGTGAGGGGCCTGGGCGAGAGGGACTGAGGGCCGCCCGGGCGGCTCCGCTGCTCTTTGGGCCACCAGCACCGGAGCCCAGATGAGGACGTCGGCTGGGACCTCACGCCAAGCCTGGCTGACGTGGGGACTCGAGGACCAGGTGTTCCTCTCTAGCTGATGAACAGCGGTTCTGTATCCAGAAGGAGGTGTGTCTATTTTAGAATCAGAACGGAACACGACCTGCTCCAGGACACAGGACTGGTGGTGGGTTTGGAAGAAAGTGCCGAACAGTGGTGAAGACAGTAATCCTAGGGAGCAAAGCTTCTATGACTGGGTGCCCTCGAGCGCACCAGGAAACTCTAAAAAATTAACCTTTTCCTACTAACTTATATGACTTCTGGCCCACATAGAGAATCTGTTGCCTGACGATCACTCTGCGAGATCTCACTGAATGCACCAAAATGAGGGAAGCCTACATCCATATTTTATCCAAGATTAGGGGAGGCACGTGGTCTCTGTTTTAGGGTTATGCGGATAATGGCCTAATTTTACAAGTTTCAAAAATTACATTTTAGTATATATATTTTAGTAAGAAAAGTTGTTTATCCTTTTAAATGATAATTGGTTTTAAAGCTTTGGTAACAAAGCTGTGAACAAGCCCTCTCCTTAAAAGATGAGACTGCTCACAGAGAACTAGCTAAATGTAATAGGACCTTATTCTTTTTTAAATTATGTTATCTGCTAATGTTTATAATTGCAGTATTTTAACACTTTATATGAAACACCTTACAATTACACAGAGAACTAGCTAAATGTAATAGGACCTTATTCTTTTTTAAATTATGTTATCTGCTAATGTTTATAATTGCAGTATTTTAACACTTTATATGAAACACCTTACAATTACTGTAGTTTATTTTCAAGAAGCATTAGGAATATAATCTAGGATGACCAGTGTCACTCAGTCACGTCCAGCTCTCTGCGGCTCCAGGGACTGCAGCCCGCCAGGCTCCTCTGTCCATGGGAGTCTCCAGGAAGAATACTGCGGTGGGTTGCCATTCCTTATCCAGGGGACCTTCCCTCCAAACCCAGGGATCAAACCTGGGTCTCCTGCATTGCAGGTGGATGGATTCTCACCATCTGAACCACAATAAAATTTTAACATAGGCTAGAGTATTTCAACTTATAAAAAATGATTTCTTTTATATTAAAAACATGCTTTAGGGCTCAGTTTGCAGTGACGACTCTTATAGGTATTTTATCATTTGTTATCAGCCACTATTTTTACCAGGAATTTTCTTTTGGATGGTTTAAATATGTGTACTTACATAGCTGCTTAAAATATTCTCATATGAAATATGAATGAGTTACTTCTCATATGAAATAACACCAAAATATCAATCCAGAGTTCTCAAACAATATGACTATTACTTTTTCAATAACACTATCTGTCTAGGGCTGCAAAGTTCATACTTTTTATGTAAAGGATACTTGATACTGCGTATCACCGCCCCCCCAAATAAAACCCCAACAACAAAGTATCTCTTGGTCATGGAATTGCTGGGTCAGAAAGACTGGACATTTTTAAAATAAGGAAAATGCTAAGATATAATATCTGGGATTAAAAAAAAATATTAAAAAATAACACCAAAAGTAAAATTTTAAAAGAGGCTGCAGGACTTCCCTGGTGGTCCAGTGGCTAGGACCCTGCATTTTCTCTGCCAGAGCCCTGGGTTTAAACCCTGGGGGAGGGGAACTAAGACTCCACAAGCCACTGGTGTAGCTCCAGCCACACACCCTCCCCCACCCCCAACGCAGGGGCTGCAAATCAGGGCACAGAGAGCAGACAACAGGGAAGAAATTAAACGAAACACAAAAGCCAGGAACCCAAGGAAGGGTCTAAGAGAAATTTTGCTTTTGCAGGACAACATTCACATTGTGCAAAATCTAGTCAAAACTTGAAAAGTGTAAACGTCTATCCGTATTTTAAACCAGATACTTAAAAGAATCTACAACTAAGGGTTCGGTAACATTAAAAGACAGGTGCAGAAAATAAGACAGCACATGGGAGGTTAACCCGGAGGCCGGGGGCACAGGGTCCTGTTTAACGAGCCCCCGTGACACACCACGCCCCCTCCCAGCATCGGCCGGCGAGCAGCAGGCTCAGCTGTCAACACAGCTCGTGTGCTGGAATCAGAGAAGCCTGTGCTTAAGTGACAGGTTTCCTGGATTTTGTTGATCATCAGCCAAAACAGTTGCTCCATATAATCAACATCAGAGCTGACCCCTACGGAGGCCTCGTCACTAATAATAGTCCACATTTAGCACTCTCATTAGAGTTCGTTCTTCTATTTCAGATGCTTTGCATGTTTTATTTCATTTCGTCTTCACGGCAATACTGCAACTCTGTACTGTTCTTTCCCTCACTGTACAGATGAGGAAACAGAACAATTAAGTGACTTTTAGCTGGAATCCAACTCTAGATCGATTCCTTTCAGAAGCCTGCCTCTTACCCACTGTAAAAGGTGCCATAAAGTAAAAACAGAATACTTCTGGGACTTCCCTGGTGGTGCGGTGGTTAAGACTCTGCCTCCACTGCAGGGGCCCGGGCTCCAGCCCTTGTCAGGGAACTAAGATCCCGCGAGCCAGATGGCGTGGCAAAAAAAAAAATTCTGCTAGTTTTCAGTAAGTGTTGTAAAATGCCACAGTCATATATGAGAAGACAGTGCTCACAGTAAAATACTTCATGGCCTAAAGCACATACACACACACACTTATCACACGGCTCATACACACCTCAACCATGTAAACGTACTCCTGTGATGAAAAATTGTTCATGCTATTCAAAGTGTCTTCAAATAGGATGACTTTTGTTCCTTTTTAGGAGATCAGAATATATCCTGAGTCTATAACCAGAGTTGTTTAAGTATAAAACGAATAATCAGAAATGCTGAGATACAAATGAAAGAACTTCTTATTCTTTGTGCCAAAAAAAAAAAAATCATCAGATGACGTTCCTTCTGGTGAACTGGTTTCGTCCCGTGCGAGGGCTCAGGGTCGGGAGGTGCAGAGAGCCTCTGCCGCCAAGCTGCTCTCTCCACGGACACAAACCGCCTCTTCTTCAGCACCTCAGCTTCCCTGCCTGCCACATGGGAGACACTACTTGCTCTGCCAGCATCAGTCAGCTAAAGTGAAGCTCTGGTCACAGCAGCAGCAGTGAGACCCCATCCACCCGGGGAATCACTCCTACTCCACAGTGCTGGGGGTGCTGCTGCTCAATCAGGGCGCGGGTGCAGCGGTGCCGCCGGCTCTGCCCAACGCCCATCGAGCCTGGTCAGTCTCCGAGTCTCACAAACACCCTGAGAAAGGGTGCGGCAGGTGCTGTTAGACATGAGGGAATGAGCGAGGCGGCTACGTGGCTGATGCTGTTCAGTTGCAAGTAGTGTTCGATCCCTTGTGACCCCACGCACTGCAGCCCACTGGGCTCCTGTGTCCATGGGACCCTCCAGGCAAGAACACTGCAGTGGGCGGCCGTTCCCTCCTGCGGGGCATCTTCCCGACTCAGGGATGGGACCTGGTCTCCCGTGTCTCTGCAGGCAGACTCGTGACCTCTGAGCCACCTTCCCCACTCCCAGTCCAGGGTTTCTTGTTTAATGGTTTTTTCCCCCTTGGCCAACTCAGCAGTGTGGCCCAGCAGTGAGGAAGGATGGAGCAAGAACAACAGAGATGTCTTCCTTCTGAGGAAACCCAAGGAGGGTGCCAACATCCTGAACTGGTGACTCAGAGGAAACAAGTCTCTCTGTAGACCTGAAGGCTGGGGGTTACGGGCTTGGACCACATACCTTGATTTCCGGGAGCTGCATAACTTCAGGGAAGACTTCGATGCAGTTGGAGTGAGCAGTCACCGTGTGCATGCGTCTGCAGTTCATGATGGTTGTTGGGACGGCCTTCAGTTTATTCCCACTAAGGTCAATCTCTTCAAGCTCCTCCAGTTTTGCCATTTTACTAAAGAAAGAGAAAATCCAAGGTGGACAAGTCACAAAATAATTAGAAGGAAATTTAAAAAGAAAATACTAATAATAGATAATGAGAACCAAAGGGTAATTTAGTCTGAAGGTTCTTTAAAGATTCACTTAGAATCATTTTAACAAGTGATTTGTTAGATCACTTTTTCACCACTGTTTTTGAGGATCAAAGTATTTTAACACCTCCCTTCTTACTACAGGGGTCTTTCCTGGTGGGTCAGACAGTAAAGAATCCGCCTGCAATGCACGAGACGCAAGAGACCCGAGTTCAATCACTGGGTCAGGAAGATCCCCTGGAATAGGAAATGGCAACCTGCTCCAGCATTCTGACCTGGAGAATTCCAAGGACAGAGGAGCCTGGTGGGCTACAGTCCTTGGGGTCGCACAGAGTTGGACACGACTGAGCAACGAATACACACACTTTTCTTACTACAAAACAAAAAGTCTCAGCTTCAACTCTTTAAATTGGCAACAAGAAGTAAAACGGATGTCCTTTTCCTATTAAAACTCTGTGTGTGAATTAAGTTATCCTGACAACAATCACTTTGCTATGTGGCTTAGTCTGAACTTCAAATCAGAACTTGAAAATCCTACTCAAATGGGTCAAAAGTTAGCAATGATCCAGTATATGTGCTTTAAAAGAGCTTAGTGTAAGAGCAGGATTTCTTTGTATTGGCACTGAAACCTCAAGGGGGTACAGAGGAGAAGAGGGAATGGCTTATATGAAGATATGCTTTCTCCTGAAACCCCACTCCCCACACTCCTCCGACATAACGTGTGATAACAAAGTGGCGGTGAGGAGGAGAATGCTGCGGGACACCCGGATCGCCTCCAGACCTTCTGTGTGAGTGTCTTAGTCTCTCAGTTGTGTCTGACTCTTTGAGACCCCATGGACTGTAGCCCACCAGGCTCCTCTGTCCATGGAATTCTCCAGGCAAGAATGCTGGAGTAGGTAGCCTTTCCCCTCCCCAGGGGATCTTCCCCACCCAGGGATCGAACCCAGGTCTCCTGCAATGCAGGTGGATTCTTTATTGTCTGAGCCAATGAGAGATCTTCTGGCTGAGACAAATTCCATCTGTACCCAAAGAAATTTCTCTCAACTTCTGCTAAATATCTACAAAGAAAGCACCTTTCTGACTTTACCTTAATAACACACCCTAATATAATTTTCCTGATAGCTCAGCTGGTAAAGAATTCATCTGCAATGCGGGAGACCTAGATTCGATCCCTGGGTTAGGAAGATCCCCTGGAGAAGGGAAAGGATACCCACTCCAGTATTCTGGCCTGGAGAATTCCAAGGACTGTGCAGTCCATGGGGTCGCAAAGAGTCAGACATGACTGAGTGACTTTCACTTTCAATATAATTTAATGTTTTTGTTTAAGGATGTCTTTTATTGTTTAATCTTAACCTATAGTCTAGAATTAACATTAGTTAATCAATAATTACAGTAACCAAATAAAGAAAAATTCCAGAGTTGGGGTTTCCTATATTTTCTGTAAATCTAGAGGGAGAAAGTTTCCCCGCCCCCACCCCCAGTCCTGTATGCATCTATCACTCCTCTGACCCCTTTTTCACCGCAGGTGATGCCGGAGTCTTAACAGGCACCAGTGAGTGCAACTCAAACCTACAATGTGAATCATTCAGTTTACAGTTATTGTATCTTACCTGCCTGCTGCAGTTTCACTTGTCACAATAAACCATACAATTTAGCAAGAAACCCTTTATTGCCTTCTGTTACCTCTTAAAAATAAAGGTTACTTTATTACTCAAAGATATATACCAAAGATACAAGAACTAAGTTTTTATCTTATGAAATCGGATCTTTTAACATCATAAACATTCAACATGGGATTAGGATATACTATAAACACCCCTGTATGTAGACTGTGAAGTAATACATCTATGATAGCCTGAATTTGTAAGAGATTGTTATTTGAATATGTCATCATATTTTGAAAAGATATGGGAAGAAATCAATAAGCAACAGGCATGAAAAAAGATTCAAAATATGGAAATCAGGCCCGAGGAAGAAAATGTTAAAGAAATTTCTATGCTTCAACATAGAATGAAGGTGAAAAAAAAACAAGTTTCTATATTCAGGGCGGTCACCAGTGGCCTGGGTCACGGGGGAAGCCCTCAGAGCCTGAGTGGATGCACCTCTCCTGCTGTGGTTGGTTACTAACCATCTCAAAGAGGACGGGGAGCCCTTCCAGGGATGCCATTCTTACGGGACTGCCATGTTTTCTTCTAAAACTATCATCTCATTCCATAATAAAAGAAAAACACATAACAATTAAAAAGAAAAAAGAAAAGCTTAGACATTAACATCAAATGAGTGGGAGAAAATAAATAAATGTATACTACAAAACAGGGCAATACTAGAAGTCAGTGCATATCTGGGCCTCCCCGTGTTAGTAAGGGCTTCAGCAGACTGCTGACCTTGATGGCCGCAGAGGGAGGCTGTGCCAATATTCTCCTTTGGCTCAATGCTAAGCTGCACTTAACAGCAGAATACCACAGGGGTTACTGTTTGCTTCTTTGACATGTGGGTGTGAGTTCTAGGCCCTGACTTTTTAAAGGATAAATGCCAATGACACAGAAGCAGAGTAAGTCCTCCATGGCAGGCTCAGTGTGTGGATTCATTCAAAGCAAGACACAGTGCTACTGTTTCCCAGATTACAAATTCAAATTAAAATAGACTTAAAAGTGGAATTTTCTGAGAGCCATAAATTATTTCCAATGTCACAGTTTCTATGATCAAATAAGCCACCACTGCTTTTTATACCATAAACACAAATACGAAGCTATTAGCGAATTAAGAACCTTCAGGTTCCTAGTTAATGTTCTAATTCTCTCTCACCATACTAAGTTAATTTTTTAAAAAATTAATTTGACTGATTAATAGGAAGCAAAAGAAAAAATACACCTTGTAAATAACATACTTTGTTTCAAAATCATAAGAACATTCTAGCAATTGGATCCTTGGATACATTCATATTAGAAAAATAAACCCATTCCTCTTTAGTACAATGTTGATAATGGCTTACAGAAAAGAGGAATAAGCTTTACACTATTTGGAAAATAAACATTTTAGTTTTTGCCTTTCCATCTATGAACCCATCTTCAGATACGCAATGAAGGATGCCACTCTGTAATCTTCTTTTACCTTGCGGGAAAACTCTGAAGTCGGTTGTAGGCCATGTGAAGAATCTTCAGATGGGGGTGTCCGGTTAACAAGGGCACACACTTATCTGTGAGGTTGTTATTCGTCAAATACAACTCCTGTAAGATGCTGCTGGTCTCCTCTGAAAGTGCGGCTGGAGGGAGGGTTTCCAGTTTGTTTGCAGATGCATTCAGGAATCTCAGGCTACGATGACAAAACACAACAGAATCCTGCTGATAAGCCAGAGCTCCACTTCAGAACTCTCAACAAACCCAGAAGTTTCTGACAGACACCTGCCATGCTGGAGACCGGGTTTAGAAACACGAACTTACAGATTGGTTTTAGCTTTAGCAGGCATACAGATATATGACTCCACAATCTACACTGAACACAATAATTACCTAAATGTGCTAACTGCAAAGAGACAGAGATCAATTTTTTTTGTTTGTTTTTTCTGGCCTCACTGTGTGGCTTGCAGGATCTTAGTTCCCTGATGGAACCCTTGCCCCTTGCAGTGGAAGCATGGAGTCCTAACCACTGGACTGCCAGGGAATTCCCTAGAAATAAATTTTAATGGAAGTACAAAAGTAAAAGGAAGTCATATTTTATAGCTGATGGGCAGTAGAAAGGAGAGTGATAAGGTAAAGCTAATATTCTGTCTTAAGAAAGAGAAACAGAATTGCTTATTTTAAAAGAGTTTTCATAGCAATAAAACAATCAAGACGTTAGATCACAATACAACTAAATCACATAGTGACAAAGTCCTTTTCAGTATGCTGTCTAAACCATACTTCACTGACATATATTCACAACTGCAAGAGATAACTTGTTCTGTAGTAAAATAATGGAATACTATATAGTAGTGAAAATGAAGAACTACATGTATCAATAGGATGAATCTCAAAAATATGATACTAATAAGAGAATCTAGATAACAGGATACACTGCATGATTCCATAATTTCAGAGTTCAAAATCAGGCAAAACTAATCTACAGTATTAAAAGTCAGGGAAGGGAGGCAGTGTCTAGGAGATAGCTTCTAATTTTTCCAGTATGATACTGTACTGGTTCTTAATCTGGGTGCTGGTCACATGAATATGTTCACTTTGAGAAAATTTATCAAGTACTATACTTGCAATAGAAGGAAATGGGCTACCCACTCCAGTATTCTTGCCTGGAGAACTCTATGGACAGAGAAGCCTGGTGAGCTACAGCCCATGGGGTTGTAAAGAATTGGAGTGAGCAACTAACACTTTCATACTTATGGTCCCATTTCTGTATTTATATTATACTTTAATAAAATTTACATAGAAACATATGTATTAATATATGCTATCAGTAATCCAAATGATGATAGTGTGAACAATAGCTAAACTATGAATAATGTTTTTATACTTGAGGTAACTAAAACTCTCAAAAAAACTGTAATCCTTCCGTAGTTACTGTGAAACACAGATAAATGCAAAATGCAAAGTTGGAGAACTGAAACAGAATCCTTGCTGGGATCAGGTTCCCAATCACTGAAAAGCGCAGGCAGACAACCCTGCTGCGTCCCGGTCATCTCCGGCACGGGGCTCCGTCGTGGGGCCTCAGGGACCGAGCAGAGACTGCCCAGCCCACAGGGCCCCCTGCCACGGTTACCCAGGCCAAAGCTGCCTTGCTCCCCAAGCCCACCTGGAATGAACCACTCTGTTCATGAACTGACCTTCTCTCATTTCAAAACCACCCAGGTTTGAAATATTCTGCACTCAGTTCGGGACTATTTTACCATACCTTAGTTAAAAAAAGAAAATCTTCCTTGAAAATAAAGACTCTCAAATACCAGGTACAGATATTTTTAATCAAGGATAAAAAGAAGGCTCTGTTTTCAGGAGTTACCACCAAGACTGTCGTTCCAAGCTTTCAATCCACTAATTCAATACTCTCTGATCCTGCAGCCCCCACACACTTACTTACACACACACACACACACACACACACACGCACACACACAAAACTCCACGATGTAGCTAAGGAAAAGCAGCTTCCCCAAAATAGAACATTTTCCATTAAAGAAACACGTATTCCGTTGACATTTTCTTTAAAAAAAAAAAAAGAAAAGGAAGTTAGAAAAGGGCTGTACAGACCATAAATAGTCATGGGAAATTACAGTCGTGTGTGCTACAGAGAAGAAAATAAAGGTCATTCATGCAGTTTCTGAAATGGTTTTGAACTAGGAAGGAAACCCATTCCAGCACCATAGTTCTTTAAAGCAGTTTTACGACTCTCATTTTATCACCTGACTTAAATACCCTGTTAGGATTTCTCCAGTGTAGAATTAGAAAACATTAAAATGCATTGCCCTAAAACATTTTGGGATAGGGCTAACTGAGAAACTCTGACAATCCCATTAAAACACAATTCTCTAGGAAATATGTAGTTATAAACACATGAAAAGAAATTAACTCATGAATATTTGCATTATTTTTAGGCCAGGAAAAAAAGGAGGAAATTTGTTTCGAAAAAGGAAAAAAGATTGACTAGTGAATGCTCACTAGAAAATGACTAAAGGAACTTTAAAAACTCCTTGCAACACGGAAGTGATTTCCAGAAAGACCTGTCTACTCATCTTGTTGAAATCTGCCTGTATTGAAGCTTGTACTCTTTATGGGAAACTGAGGGGGCAGGATCCCACATTCTAGCCCTCCAGGAAACAAAGCTAAGTTGAAACTACATGGCTGGTTTCGAAAGACTAAGTTTGAACTGAATAAATCCTGATTGAATCATCTTGTTAGTTAATGGTCAAAGAGCAAACAACTGGGCTAAAAACATTTTTGACTATAATCGTCTCAGGGAAATTAAATTTAATACCCATACTTCAAGAAATAAAACACACCTGTCACCCAACTGCACATTTCAGCAGAAGGCAGATTAAGTTGGTTTAATCATCTGCGTGTTATATCCATCAGAGTGAGCAACTGCTTTAATTCTGTAAAATGTCTCCAGTCCAGGTAACAGTTTTACTCAATAAATAGGGTGTAAAACCCTACCTTCTGCTTTAAAAACCTTCTGGAGAGTTAAATTCCTAAAACACTGAGTTAGGTCTCAACTCCGTATGGTATGGGAGAACGTCCTCAAGCTTCTCCCTTGTAGATTTTTGTAGTAACTGCATAAAAGACTTGTTTAATACGCCATGAAGACTCTGACCCATAGAACCCTCTTCACTACTCAACCCTCTCATACAGACCAGAGAAGAGCAGCTGCATGTCCTTGCCTTCTTTCACTAAAGTGCTCTGTACAGACCACAGCTCCTTCCTATTTCCTGTCTCATCTGCCCCCCACCACCCAGAGATGCCCCTGTTCTATTTCACAGAAGACAAACTGAAGCTGAGAAAAGTCAAATTGCTTGGCTGCTGTTAAGCAGTAATTAGTGGCTGTCTGTGTGTGCACACACATGTGTGCATACACGTGCACAAATGGGCTCAGCCATGTCCGATTCTCTGCCAGGCTCCTGTCCATGGGACTCTCCAGGCAAGAATACTGGAGTGGGTTGCCATGCCCTTCTCCAGGGGATCTTCCCGACCCAGGGATCTTTGCTATCTTGAGCCACCAGGGAAGCTCCGAAAGACTGGTGTCTTTTTCGTCTCCTGCACCGGCAGGCAGGTTCTAAATAAACCAGATCTCATTGGTCTTAAAGACCCCACTATGTGAAAGGGGTAGCGTTCACTCAGTTGTGTATGACCCTGTGCGACCCCACGGACTGTAGCCTGCCAGGCTTCTCTGTCCATGGGATTTGCCAGACAAGAAGAGTGGAGTGGGTAGTCATCCAAGGGATCTTTCTGACCCAGAGATCTCTGCCATCTGAGCCACAAGGGAAGCCCCAAGAAAGCCCACGATTACCTAATACCATTCTCCAAAATTTAACTGACAGAAACAGTAATAATAAAACATTTTCCTCAGGACATTTTCATGTCATCTTCCTCCAAAACCCTGGAGGTCAAGCAGAGCACCTGCTGGGCAGTGTGAAGACCACACGTGCGCAGCTCTTCAAACTCCATCCCTAAAATAACGGAATACATGGCAGACCGCTCAAACCTTTCCTCAGCAGAGAGTGTGACGCTGTAGAGAAAGGACACTCACACAGGACTCCTGCCCTGAAGCATCTGGAGAGCTGCCCACGACAGCAGGGGGACAAATCCGCTTCCTGGTTCTTGAGCAATCCCTTTGTTCTTCCCTGGCACATTCTGTCCGTCTGTTCTGGCTCCTCTAGGGTTTTCTGTTTTGCTTTTTTTTTTTTTTTTTTTTAGTAATTCCCAGCACACCCTTAAATTTTACAGCCAAATTCTGTCCTTGAAACGAAGCATTGGATCGGTGCCACAACAGATCTACGCATTTGCAGGCAGACCAGGTATTCTGCATTTGAATTATTTTTTAAGCAGACAGGTACTGTGACTTGTGGTCTATTAAAAATGCAAAAGCTTAAGACCCTAAGCGCAGTGAAATCCTTCAACTTTTATACAACCCCCTGATTTCTGGCCCTCAAAATCCTCAAGAGGTGTCAAACAAAATGCTCTAAATTACTTCTGATGTGTCTATACAACACAATGCTTTTAACAACTTCATCTATCTTCAAAAGACTGACAGCTCTTAAAGCAGGGACTTTCAAACTTTTCATTAGTGACAACTAAGAGTACAACATGCATTTTACATGACCACCCAGTGAAGATGCAAAATACACACGTAGAAACAAAACAAGTTTCTTGCAACAGTATTTAATCTTACTCTGTCTTACACTGATATTTTCTATCCCATTTTTAAGTGCTGGTAGAAACCCACTAAATTACTACATCCTCATTTACCAGTTTGAAAAAAGGATGCCTGTTACTCATTGCACAGCAACGCCACTTAATAGCGAGACCGCACGGGAAGAGAAAGTGCGAACGTTCTGCCTAGCAGAATGCACTCGTCATTATTTGGCAAGGTCTGAAAACGTGCCTGGCCTGGGCAGTAAAGATCACAAGCCTATGGACCGAAGGTCACACAGACGGAGACCTGCTAAGCAAGAGCTCAGAAAGGACTGACTTTGAAATTTAAGTGTAATTATACTAAGAACTAACACTGAGGCAACACTGTAAGCTAACCTACAGACCTCATCCTGATTCAGTCAGTTATCCCACGCACGTCCTCTCTCTGGTCCAGAATCCAATCAAGGATTGCACGTTCCATTTCCTTACCGTGCCTCGGACATCTCCTCTAATCAGTGTGATTTGTTTCAAATGACCTTGACACTTTAAAAAAGTACAATTATTTTGTGGAATGTCTCTCAATTTAGATTTGTTTGATGTTTTACTATCATTAGAATAATGTAATGCACCTCTAGCAAAAACACACAAAAGTGATGTTTTTTCTCATTCCAGAAGGTCTGTGATTCTCAACTTTACCTCCCAGATATTATTCTTATTAATTAGGTCAGGGTATGGTTTCAAATGGAGGAAGGCATGGCAATCCACTCCAGTATTCTTGCCTGGAGAATCTCCTTGGACAGAGGAACCTGGTGGGCTACAGTAGTCCATGGGGCTGCAAAGAGTTGGATGTGACTGAATGACTAAGCACAGCACACAAGAATTCAAAAATCTATACAGAATTAAGAATTCTGATGACTGGCCAAGTTGAGTCAGTAGAAATGAGAAAATGGCCAGAAAAATACATGTTTAATAGGTAATCTAGGGGATCCTGAACACCCTTTGAGAAACACTATTTTATTTCACTATGGCAATCAAAACATCAGAACTTCACAAGATAGCTCTCTTCCCTTAGGAAAAATAATACAGGCAATCTAGCTCTTCAAAATGTCAGAAATTTTCTATCTTTGCCAAAAGGCACCAGTTGTCATGGTCAATTGATCACGCTTTCCCAAATCTTCCATTCCCTTTTAGTCCCTTTGATATTTACACCCATTCTATCTGAGTCACTAAAACTTACGGTCTGTAATGTGACTAACACTCTGGGGATATTTTAATAATTACCACGTACTTCATTTGTACACACACTCTCTCCTCCTTCACATCCCCTGAAAATATCTTGTTTTGCTCCAATCAGAGGGAAAAAACAGACCCTAATCTCCACTTATAACAGGAATCTATAACTCTCCTATAAAGGGCCCATTGTGGCTTTGTTAATTAGACTTATCTCATCAGAAGCAGTTCTCTGGCCATGATGTAAGAGTGCAAATGCAAAATGGCCCAGGAATCAGCCACCGCCAAGCTCTCAGGAGGGACAGAAGGACAGCAGCACCTCACCCACCTGCTCCGGTGATCCACAGGGATATCCACTCCCACTCCTGCCTATCTGCTGAAGAACACTGATTATCTGAAACTCTTTTGGGGGTTCCCATCAAGAAAATTCTCAACTCTCTGTAAGATGGGAGGACTAGGCCAGTTAAGATCCAGATTAGAATATTTGCCAGTTTCCCTCACAGAACCAAGTCCTGTCTTGATCACAAGATACAAAATCACAGTCCATTTATTGGCAAATATGGTCCAACATACTTCACATCTGTCTATGGTTATTGAGCTGCCAGTCAAAAGACACAACATTCAAAGAAAAACATGGAGAGTAAACTCATAAACTCAAATTGCTGATTCAAGTCATAAGAATTTTAATACAATTGGTCTGAAGGTGATCTGGAGCCACACCGCTGAGTTGGCATGCCCTAGACCCACGCTCTGCAATGGGGGACCCACAGCACCAAGAAGCCCTGCCCGCAGCCAAGAGCAGCCTCCGCCCCCCAAACCAGGGAAAAGCCCCAGCAGCAGCGGAGACCCAGCACGGCTAAAAAACAAACAAATAAAAGTACGGGGGGAAAAATTGGTCTGAAGTTTTCAGAGGAAGCCAAGGATATCACTCACTAGAAGTCATCTAATTTAGACTCCTCTCTCTTCTCTAGTTAACTGCTACCAGGTCAAGCAGATCAAAACACACCATTCCAAAACTATAAAATCTCACAGACAATAGTATGCAATGAAAACCATGATACTGTGTTTTACCAGCAAGATTCAGAGCTAAAGAAATCTCCCTAGAAAGAGAGTTCAACCTTTTGCTGTGTCCAATAACACACGTTTTTCTGACCTCTCGTGACACTTCCAAGCACAAGTTCTATTTAGAGAACAAACTAAACCATTTTAACTTATGAAGACTTATATATTCAGGCCTTTTCCTCAGTTACATAACCACAGAACTAGTAGTAATAATTTATTACCAGAAAAAAAGAAAGAAAGAAAAAGTGAGCATCTACATATATTTTTAAAGATCTGTACTATGAAGCAAACTGAATGGGAGGAGAACTGAAGCAGTCTTGTCGCGGCCTGGAGCCATCTGCCAAATACAAAGCTCTGCATCACACAACAGGACGCTCCTCTTCATACCCAGAGCCTAAGGAGAACCAGCCCCACCACTGACATTCTCCTTTTCCCGCTAACCTACCACGTTTTACTAGTTCACTGTGCAGCTATTCTAACTCGGCATCAGGCTGTAAGTACCTTGAGGATTAGTCATTTTTCAGTTTCCTGAAGCACCCAACTCAGTGACATAAACTGACAAGGTCAGGGAGACACCGGCCACCCTGAACCAACAAATGAAAACAGATCTCAGCTGGTCCACCTGCAAGGAGTGTGTGACGATTCTCTCCTAGAAAACCCTCTTAGTATTTTAAGCTTCATGTCTTTAGGTTGCCCTACTCCCAACAATGTCGGTAGTAGTTTATTCCTTCCCCTCAAACGAAATCAAGCCAAATATACTCTATCCTACATATTCCTGAATGTAAATTATGCTTCAATGTAAAATCTTAATTAGTCTCAATTAAAATCTCAATTAAAAAGATTTTAAAGTAGGTAGATAAAACCTCAATTACTTAGGTTTTGGAAATGGGATAAGTAGAAAAAAGTATTAACCCTTTAAGAGGCAGTAAATAGTATGGTACAATAGAGGGAATAAAATCAATATTTTTATCATAATTTTGTATAGCATGTCATCTATAAAAATTAATTGAATCACTATGTTGTTGTACACCTTAAGCTAAGATAATATTGTAAGTCAACCATATTCCAATTTTTAAAAGTTCTGTTTCTCTTGTCTTCCAAAGAGTGAGATAATACAAGAACGTTGTTCAAAAAACAGATCTCATTGACATAACCCACCCTTTTCATAACCTTGTCTGCCCCAGAGACTCAAACCTCCTGGCCTTTCTGACCGAGTCGGGACCACAGGGTCAGCCTGGAGACACAGCTATGGCGCGCGCTTGGAAAACAAAGGCGGAGCGCCTTCTGGGAAAGCTCCTCACTTCAGCCCTTTCGGCCGCTTGCTTTTCTCTCACAGAACAGAAGCAGGACGCCTGCCCTTTCCAGCCCCCTCGGCCCCTTACTCCAGAGCATTCCTGGGCCAGAGCCGCTTTCACACAGCTCTCCCTCCTCCCAAGACCTGCAGACTGCCTATGTCCCCGGAGACAGCCCTGACTCTTCAAAACAAAGCCGGCTTTGGACAGGCCTGTGCGTTCAGACAAGGGCGTTTCAGCCGACATGCCTTCAGCTCTCACTTGCAGGCTCGGCCCCCTCTGCTCCCCTCGGTAGCAGTGTCCTCCTTCAGAGGCTCGATTCGGGTCCTCAGGTTTTCACATTGTGTGACTAGAAATATTCTGGCTCATACAGTGACCCCTGTTCCAACAGACGCAGTCCATTTGGGACTGTACAGCCTAGACAACATGGGAAGACCTGCGAAGGGCCACGAAGCAACAGTCCACACAGCAGTTCCTAAGCCCAGGGGTCAGCAGAATGGCCTGTGGAACAACCTAGTTAAAGTTGCCACTTGAAGCTCCTCATGTGAACACAGCTGAACATGAACACAGCGTCTCCCGGACCACACGACGAGCACCCTCAGACACACGCTGTCAGATGCGCCTGGCACCTGGGAGACTCAGGACTGCTTGCTGACACCTCAGAGAATGCAACACATACACAAGAGTCCCTTTAGAATCAAATCCTCAGAAATTAACAAGAGCGATTACTACCTACTGGAGAGTTCCAGGTCTATTTACCTTCTCGATGAGCCATGACCTTACAAGAGGCAGAGTCACATATTTATCTCACTCAAAGACTCCTAAAACCCAAATGCATCTACCTATTTTTTTCCTATCAATTCAGTGTAGATCCCCCAAGAGAACAAGTAGACTCCCATTATAGAACTGCATGCAGATTTTGCCTAGCGAGCCTCAGGAAAGGAAACACAAGGTTACAACACGACATAGAATTCTCCGCAGGGGAAGAAACCAAATCCTATATTCATAACAACAAGAAACAAGACTACAGCTACTGATAGGCTGTGCATCGTCTTTTCACATGAAGGCAAAAGCAAGAACAATTCTTTAAGCGATCTTGAAATGCTGTACTCTTTGTCAGGGCAATGACAACACCAGCCGTTACAAAGGAGCAATCCCGTTTTCTCAGTTTCATTGTATCTCAGTAACTGTTCCAGTAGGAATTCATTGTAACTTACATTAAGTACAGAGAGTAATTTTTTTTAGTGAGGAAAACAGAAGGAAAAGAATGAAGTACACATTCTCTGTTTCAATCTGGGTGACGGTTATGGGCTATATATGTATGTAAAAGTTCACAGAGCAGTGTGGTTAAGAGTTGTACACATTTATTATCAGAAGTTACATCTGGATAAAAAGATTTCCTTTAAAAAAAGAGGAGGAATAAAAAAATGCAAATCCAAGATCAAGGGTAGTATTTAAAATTCCTTAAATTTTCTATCTTTCATTAAACAAATATTTACTGAACATCTTAAAAGGGTTCCTACACTGTGGTGGGAACATGAACAGGGGCAGCCACTATGGAGCAGGATGAAGGTTCCTTAAAAAACTAAAACTAGAGTGACCATGCAGTCCAGCTTCTGGGCATATATCTGCAGAAAACTCTAGTTCAAAAAGACACATGCATCTCAGCGCTCACAGCAGCACTGTTTAACAACAATCAAGACATGGAAGGACTTCCCTGGGGGCTCAATGGGAAAGAACCCGCATGACAATGCAGGAGACGGGTTCGATCCCTGGTCTGGGAAGATTCTCTAGAGAAGGAATGGCAACCCACTCCAATATTCTTGCTGGGAAATCCCATGGACAGAGGAGCCTGGCGAGCTACAGTCCACGGGGTCACAAAGAATCAGACACAACTTAGTGACTGAACAACAAGCGATGGGAACAACCTAAACGTCTGTAATCTGTGAGCGGGGTGAGACCAGTAAGCAAGAAATTAAACACAGTGTGGTGTGATGAGTACGATGGCAGGGTGAGCCCTGGGGGCTTGGGGACCGTTATCTATTTCAGTTCAGGAGAGCCAGAGTTCTTCAACTGCTATTTCACCCACAAAATCAAAACAAAAAAACCATACATTCTGAAATATTTTTTAAAGCAAAAAGATCCATCATGATGTCTTTCTCTTAGGGAAGCACAAAACTAAATTTAACTCTTGTCTTTATCATGAGGCACAGTAAAAGTCAGATCCTTCATCTTGTCGCTAAAGTTATGGTCACTCACTAAAATAAACATCCACAGAGACCAACATAATTCAGGCCACCAGGCTATAGAGCATTTCGGTTTAATGCATAAGGGCTCTGAAGCAAACAAGATGTTCCAAAGCAATTTAACATGCACAGCTACTTACAGCTTTCTTGAAAGAAAGTTCTGCCGTGGTAACTCCTCAGAGAAAAGAGTTTCCACTTAATGTTTAAACTAACTTCCTCCTTGGATCAAAACAATGTCTTTTAAAACTTAGTAAACAAGTAATTTAGAAAAACTTGGTCCAAAAAGAAAATAGTTCAAATGTGAGGGGAAACTGTGGTAAAGATGAGAACTAAAAAAAAAAGATAAGTCAAAACTCTAGGAAAATCTGTCGCCCACAGTCATAAACATGTGGAAACAGAAGGGAGACTCCTGAGATGACTCCTTTAGGCAGGAGTGACCTGCAGGGTTTTGCCCAGGTCGCAGACTTCTCATCCTATCACTCACACCCCCACGGCACAGGGCTGTTTATGCACGGCTCACCATACTTAAGGAATCAAAATTAAGGAAGACTTGCTAAGATATTCCTGCCTCTATCCCCACAGAATGGTGAGGCTGGCAATACCATTTTCTTCATAAACGCAGGACAGATAGATGTCACAAGGAGTGGGTAGCCATTCCCTTCTCCAGGGGTTCTTCCCAACCCAGGGATCAAAACAGGGTCTCCTGCCTTGCAGGTGGATTCTTTTCTGTCTGAGCCACCAGGGAAGCCTCAGATAGTCACAAATTCCACTTGAAATGGTCTGAGATCACCTAAGACAAGACTGGGCTTCCCTGGGGGCTCAGATGGTAAAGAAGCTGCCTGCAAAGCAGGAGACCCAGGTTCGATCCTTGGGTCAGGAAGATCCCCTGGAGAAGGCAATGGCAACCCACTCCAGTATTCTTGCCTAAAAAATTCCATGGATAGAGGAGCCTGGTGGGCTGCAGTCCATGGGGTCGCAAAGAGTTGGATATGACTGAGCGACTAAGACAGCTAAGACAAGCCTGCTAATGAAGGGGCATTTCACGAGTCAATGAGCAACCAGAGCAAACCCGCGCTTTACCTGTCGGCCTTCATCAGGAGGCTGGGCGGCAGCTCCAGGAGCTGGTTGTGCTGCACGTCCAAGACCTCCACCGAGGTCCTGTCCAGCCTTTCAGGAAGCCTGGTCAGCTGGTTGTGTCCTGCCAGCAGTTTCCGGAGACTACTGTTACAAAACAGGCTGTGTGAACAGGGGCAAAGAGAGAAGGTGACTTACTGAGAGCTCGTTTGGGATGAAGGCTTAAAAATGAATGGGAGGAAGAGAAGACTTAAAATTACCTTGCCAAGAAACCTAAACTCACCGAGCAACTGCAAATTCATTTTAATATAAGCTCAAAGTTTGAGCTGTTATTTCAATGCTTTCCATACTTCAAAAAAAAAAAAAGGAAAAACTATGAAAAGGACTATTTAACAGAGCAGCTCTCCTTAGTGTGAAGGAAACACGAGTTTCTTTTTTATTTTTTTATTAGTTGGAGGCTAATTACTTCACAACATTGCAGTGGGTTTTGTCATACATTGATATGAATCAGCCATAGATTTACCCGTATTCCCCATCCCGATCCCCCCTCCCACCTCCCTCTCCACCCGATTCCTCTGGGTCTTCCCAGTGCACCAGGCCCGAGCACTTGTCTCATGCATCCCACCTGGGCTGGTGACCTGTTTCACCATAGATAGTATACATGCTGTTCTTTTGAAACATCCCACCCTCACCTTCTCCCACAGAGTTCAAAAGTCTGTTCTGTATTTCTGTGTCTCTTTTTCTGTTTTGCATATAGGGTTATCGTTACCATCTTTCTAAATTCCATATATATGTGTTAGTATGCTGTAATGTTCTTTATCTTTCTGGCTTACTTCACTCTGTATAATGGGCTCCAGTTTCATCCATCTCATTAGAACTGGTTCAAATGAATTCTTTTTAACAGCTGAGCAATATTCCATGGTGTATATGTACCACAGCTTCCTTATCCATTCGTTTGCTGATGGGCATCTAGAAACACGAGTTTCATGGACGACCTGGAAGGTGGCGGCCTCATCGCGTCAGACTCACGGGGCAACTGCGAGGCTGCCAGCTCCCAGGCAAGGCCTACGCCCGGGGCTGCCCGGGACACAGGGTGCTCTTCTACACAAGAGATTCTGAAGAAACACAGCTGAGCAATTTTCACCTACAGGATCAACATTCAACGAGGGTTCTTGCGTCCAAATAAACTTTTACCAATGCCCACTGAGAAAATGTTACATTTTCCTCAGCTGCATTTCACAGTAATTATTTGTTCCTTTCCTCACTTCCCTAAATCTGATTACTTTTATTTTCTCATTGATTTCATCCTGGACCAAAGCAGACTCCCTTCTAAAGAAAACGGAAGGCGCTCACTGCAGCATTTTCTTCTGAGCCTTAAACGAGCTGTTGGGAAGCGTGACTGTTTCTTCTATGGATTATCAAAACTGCAATAAATGATGAGTTTGTGTTCATCAAAGCAAAATCTGCTTTATGATCACTTGAGACAGCAACAGTTGCAGAGAATAAAGCACATCCTGCGTTAAACACAGAAGCCTGGGGACTGTGGGGAAGCAAGGTTGTGATTCACGTCAGGGTCACTTTGAAACGAGAGCTCACTCACACCAACGTCAAAGAATGAGGCTTCCTCACCCGCCTCCTGTTTTCCACCATCTTGACCTCACTCACTTAAAAGTTTTTAAAATTACTCTAACTTAGAGCCATAACTTTATTCACTTTAAGGATGAAAACGAGAAACTTTGGTCACAAAGATGCTACCAACCTGTCTCAACAAGGTGACACTGTGGGCCACCATTAGGGATCGCCTGCCTCTGCGGGTTTAGAGGCTAGAGGACAAGACGAGGCGTCCAGGACGGTCTCCAGTCAGTTACGCAGGGCCGGCCTCCGCGACACTCACTCTAGGCTCCTAACTCTGGATTTGGTCCACAGAGGAATGGGATTATCTGTCTGTCTGTCTCTCTCACGCACAGACACACATATACATACACGCTTTACCCTTAAATAGAAGGATAGCTGAAAGAAGATAACACAATCTTTATCTTCATTTTTCCACATAAGAAAGTAGATTTCATGACTACAGAATGAGTATACATGCTAGTGACAGAATTTGTTCAATTCTTCTGTATATGAAGAATAAATAGCTTCTTTTCCTTTCAATACATCTCTGGTTCTAAATATTATTTCCTGTTTTGTCAAACCCTTTCAAACACATCTCTTAGACAAACAAAGCTTGAATGGTTCAATCAGTTTCTAATGAATCGCTGTCTTGGCCTGGATGTTAGATCAATGACAGGGCTGATACAAAGTTTGCAACTAAACAACACTATTAAATGAGCAAACAATATGTACTGTTACTGTCCTATGTGTTAAACACACACAAAAACAAACGCTGTTTACATTTTATGACAATAGAGCATCTGGATTTGCTTTGAATAAGCATTTGTTTAGATCCCCCAAATCCTGCACTGTTCAGTTCAGTTCAGTCGCTCAGTTGTGTCCGACTCTTTGCGACCCCATGAACCACAGCACGCCAGGCCTCCCTGTCCATCACCAACTCCCGGAGTTTACTCAAACTCATGCCCATCGAGTCAGTGATGCCATCCAGCCATCTCATCCGCTGTCGCCCCCTTCTCCTCCCATGTTCAATCTTTTCCAGCATTAGGGTCTTTTCCAATGAGTCAACTCTTCCCATGAGGTGGCCAAAGTACTAGAGTTTCAGCTTCAGCATCAGTCCTTCCAATGAACACCCAGGACTGATCTCCTTCAGGATGGACTGGTTTGACCTCCTTGCAGTCCAAGGGACTCTCAAGAGTCTTCTCCAACACCACAGTTCAAAAGCATCAATTCTTTGGTGCTCAGCTTTCTTCACAGTCCAACTCTCACATCCATACATGACCACTGGAAAAATCATAGCCTTGACCAGACGGACCTTTGTTGGCAAAGCAATGTCTCTGCTTTTTAATATGCTGTCTAGGTTGGTCATAACTTTCCTTCCAAGGAGTAAGCGTCTTTTAATTTCATGGCTGCAGTCACCATCTGAGTGATTTTGGAGCCCCAAAAAATAAAGTCTGACACTGTTTCCACTGTCTCCCCATCTATTTCCCATGAGGTGATGGGACCAGATGCCATGATCTTAGTTTTCTGAATGTTAAGCTTTAAGCCGACTTTTTCACTCTCCTCTTTCACTTTCATCAAGAGGCTTTTTAGTTTCTCTTCACTCTCTGCCAGAAGGGTGGTGTCATCTGCATATCTGAGGTTATTGATATTTCTCCCGGCCATCTTGATGCCAGCTTGTGCTTCTTCCAGCCCAGCGTTTCTCATGATGTACTCTGCATACAAGTTAAATAAGCAGGGTGACAATAAACAGCCTTGACGTACTCCTTTTCCTATTTGGAACCAGTCTGTTGTTCCATGTCCAGTTCTAACTGTTGCTTCCTGACCTGCATACAGGTTTCTCAAGAGGCAGGTCAGGT
Organism: Cervus elaphus; assembly: GCF_910594005.1. Taxonomy (NCBI): domain Eukaryota; kingdom Metazoa; phylum Chordata; class Mammalia; order Artiodactyla; family Cervidae; genus Cervus; species Cervus elaphus. The sequence goes on along the minus strand of NC_057841.1, from coordinate 63,183,448 downwards.
GGTCTGGCAGAGCAAATCAAAGATTAATTCACTCGGGCAAACTGGATAAGAAATCAGTTATCCTGTATTTATGTAATTGTTGGTTTATTTATATGTTTGTTGCAGCCTGCAGTGACACAGCGGCTTTAAACTCCAACAGGCTACATGTGTTAAATCGGGGAGGTCAGAGTAGGGAAGAGAAAAACAGACGGAAAGGTAACAGGACAAGATTTTTTTTTAACAAATTACTTTCCCTTGTTAGTAGTCACCTTTTACTATTTTTGCTATCTTCTAAAAGGGTCTCTCTCTCTCCACGTCCCACACACACACTGCTGCCCGAAGTCCTTCTGATGCTGGTGGGCTCCGCACTGGCCCACCTAGATGCTCGCTGAGTAAGACTCGGCTCACAGGTGTCATATGTTCCTGAGAAGCAAAGCCAAAGTCACTGAGCTTCCCAGGAACTAAAAATGGAAATTTAGTGTTTAAATTAAATTCTTCTCACATTTCTTCTACAAGAAGACAGACATGTTAAGACAAGAGACAGAAAGTAAAGATTCTGAAAGAATTAGGATCACAGAGGTGACCCAGCCACATCATTTGCTGAGTTTCTGGACATTTCTTTTGGCTTATTTGAAAAAAAGTTCCACCAAGCATCAGCCTCCACAAGGCTTCGCCAAGCCTGGCTAGCAGTCAAAGTTTCTCTCTACTTGTCAATACATGACGAAATATTACGACTTAACGATGCCACGAGAGATAAGAGATAGTAAATAAGGTTTGAAAGCAAACTCAGGGGTTCATAACAACAAATTAAACACTGAACAAGCAATTTTTTCCATTGTTCACCTTATTTGAGATTCTCTAACTTAATCTGTGCTTAATACTCACCGCGCAGGAAGTTCACATATTTGATTATGGCCAACATCCAAAACTTCAAGCTTTCGGCTTTCACAGACCCACTCAGGCACGTTTTCTAAACAGTTCCTAAATGCAAGAATATACAATTTCTTCTTTGATTGGAATTTGGCTTAAAACATGGTTCAAAAGTCAAAATAATTACATACAACAAATAAAACTTCAGAGGAAATACTCAATTACAGTGAATATAAATCAAAAAGATATGTGTAGTCACTTTAACCTAAAGCAGGATGTGATAAAGAATAAGAAATAAAGAAAAAGTAGGAAAGAACACAGTAACATCAGTTATATTATCTCTAAAGTCTAAAAAATAGTTTGGTTTCCAGAGTTATTACTATCCCAAAATGTCTATAAACCCATGTAAGTTTAGGGAGAAGATGTCTTCCACTGGAAAACCAATAAACACATATTTACACACTTCCAGTTATGGTAAAGAGTCAAATGGCATTAAATAGATTTGTTTTCCAATCTGCATTTTTACCATTAACATGAAAAATTTCCCCAACTCCAGAAGGTACCCTGAGACCACTGCCATAGACAAGAGGAAAGAAATGCTGGCAATGAAAATATACACTGACCCGAAGACTCAGAATCAATGATTTGAAAATATTTACTTATGCATTTGACAGTAATTATAATTACTGAAAACAAGTAAACTAAACTAATGGTAACTATAATTGTTAGATGAATTGACCACTTTTTTGATAAATCTGTTACCGTATTTGTCTCCTTAGTCATGGATGGTTAGCTTTTTATCTTGTTTTTAAAATATGTGAAATGACTAGGCTCAAAAAAATCTAAAACAGTATGTATGTTATGGTTACAATTCTTTAAAAACAGATGAACAAGTCTGTGAAAAGTATGAGGCTTGGAACAAGGATTATAGAGAATAAAATTTTTTGCTATTTTATCAACTTCTCAATTAAAATATAGAAAAGAAGGCATTATTTTCCATTTAGTGTTTGTATACGTACACATTGCTCAGGCTTTGAAGGTCTACCGACTGGACACTTAATTATTTTATTGTATAGTAGTCAAGGAGGGCATGGAAACCCACTCCAGTATTCTTGCCTGGAGAATCCCATGGACAGAGGAGCCCGGCAGGCTACAGTCCATTGGGTTGCAAAGAGTCGGACATGACTGAGTGACCACACACACACAGAGTCAGACGTGACTGAGTGACTAACTGCTCACACACACACAGAGTCAGACATGACTGAGTGACTAAGTGCACACTCTCACACACACACAGAGTCAGACATGACTGAGTGACTAACTGCTCACACACACACAGAGTCAGACATGACTGAGTGACTAAGCGTGCACACTCACACACACACAGAGTCAGACATGACTGAATGACTAACTGCACACTCTCACACACACACACAGAGTCAGACATGACTGAGTGACTAAGCGCACACTCTCACACACACACAGAGTCAGACATGACTGAGTGACTAAGTGCACACTCACACACACAGAGTCAGACATGACTGAGTGACTAAGTGCACACTCACACACAGAGTCGGACATGACTGAGTGACTAACTGCTCACACACACACAGAGTCAGACATGACTGAGTGACTAAGCGCACACTCTCACACACACACAGAGTCAGACATGACTGAGTGACTAAGTGCACACTCACACACACAGAGTCAGATATGACTGAGTGACTAAGTGCACACTCACACACAGAGTCGGACATGACTGAGTGACTAACTGCTCACACACACACGGAGTCAGACATGACTGAGTGACTAAGTGCACACTCTCACACACACACACAGAGTCAGACATGACTGAGTGACTAAGTGCACACTCTCACACACACACAGAGTCAGACATGACTGAGTGACTAACTGCACACTCTCACACACACAGAGTCAGACATGACTGAGTGACTAACTGCACACTCACTCACAGAGTCGGACATGACTGAGTGACTAACTGCTCACACACACACGGAGTCAGACATGACTGAGTGACTAAGTGCACACTCTCACACACTCACACACAGAGTCAGACATGAGTGACTAAGTGCATGCTCTCTCACACACACAGAGTCAGACATGACTGAGTGACCAAGTGCACACTCTCACACACACACAGAGTCGGACATGACTGAGTGACTAACTGCACACTCTCACACACACAGAGTCAGACATGACTGAGTGACTAAGTGCACACTCTCACACACTCACACACAGAGTCAGACATGAGTGACTAAGTGCATGCTCTCTCACACACACAGAGTCAGACATGACTGAGTGACCAAGTGCACACTCTCACACACACACAGAGTCAGACATGACTGAGTGACTAAGTGCACACTCTCACACACACAGTCAGACATGAGTGACTAAGTGCATGCTCTCTCACACACACAGAGTCAGACATGACTGAGTGACCAAGTGCACACTCTCACACACACACAGAGTCGGACATGACTGAGTGACTAAGCGTGCACACTCTCACACACAGAGTCAGACATGACTGAGTGACTAAGCGCACGCTCTCTCTCACACACACACACACATATCAACCCCTAAAACATCTCATTAAGGTAGGCAAATGAAAGTACCCTTCAGCATAAGCAAACACTAAAATAACACAACTCCTCTAAATCATAAAATATCCTGAACTTTGACCCTGAGGAAATCTAAGAACCTCGTAAGCACCATAATAAGCAACAGCTCAGTTCCTTTGGAAACGTAAATACTGACAGAGAGGAGGGTGAAACACCCAGAGACATGTGAAGGATCAGATGCAGAGGGTTTTCTAAGAGAAAAAGTCCTACAGTTTGGGAGGTGGACAAGGCAGAGCGTGTCACAGTGCAGGTTCTGGACATGAGAATTTTTCTTAAGAAAAAGATGAACAGCATTTAAGCACAGAATTCAGCGACTAGCACAGCACAAGTTTCTAATTCAGTCTCACGGGGTGGGGTGGGGGGGCTTCAATAGGAACCAATTAGCAATTACATCCTTTAAACAAAAGAAAAACATTCACTCTGTGGCCAATTCTCTAGAATAAATCTATTCAAGATATTTATATGCACCCATGTATGCAAACCCCACTCCTGTACTCTTATTTCAGTACTGAAGATAACAATATTCAAGGCTGATACAATAAAAAGAACTTGGGTAGTGTCTGACTTAAAGTTCATTAAACACAAAATTGACGTGAATTTAGTAGGAAGTGTATGAAACACCACTCATAAAGAATTTTATAAATTCAAAGCTGTACTGTAATCATTCTCACATCAGCTAAATTCTGACACATTCTTACATAACATGATTGAAAATATTATTAAAATATCTAGGTTGGTATACTTTTACGACTAAAGGCAAATTCTGCACCTGACAAATTACACAGCAGCTGTACCAAATTTATGCACTGAAATGAGCTGCCTGTCACATTGAGAGGCCATATACTCCTATGTACTGTGGTCGTTCAGAAAAGTTTGGATTATTACTTTTGAAATTACGTTAAAAGTGAGTTTCAATTTAGTGTGTGGAGATTATGAAAGTCTAATTTGCTCCAATACATGCTTTGGGCCTTCAGGGAAAAGTTAACTACAGTATTTGTGGAAATCAAAGTAAATATGATACACGGCAGCAGTGAATCTGTATACAAGGTGAGCAGGTGAGCTTGTGCACAAGTGAGCTTAGAGGGGTGAGCGGGCTGTACGGAAACCCCACTCTGGCCGTGCCAGGCGCCGCCACTTCAGGGCTCCAGGCAGGAGACGTGGGGCTTCCCCGGGAGCGCAGTGGTAAAGAACCTGCCAAAGCAGGAGACACGGGTTCAACCCCTGGGGCGGGAAGATCCATGGAGAAGGAAATGGCCACCCGCTCCAGTGTTCTTGCCTCGAGAATCCCCCAGACAGAGCCGCCTGGTGGGCTGCAGCCCACGGGGTCGCCAGGAGCCGGACGGGACCGAGCGCCTCTCCCAGCTGTGGGCATTCGGCAGTGCTGCTGGCTTTACAGGTCATTTCTGTTGTGCAGCAAAGTGATCACCTGTTTGTGCACACGTATCCCCTCTTTCTTGGGTTTCCTTCCCATGAAGGTCACCACAGAGCGCTGGGTAGAGTTCCCTGTGGTGTACAGGAGGTTCTCATTCGTTACCTATTTTATATTAAAAGTTCTCATGCTCAGGTTTAGACAGAATCACCAGATAATTTTCACGCAGACCCTAGAGCGCTCCAGGAACTGGCTTCTTACCTTGAGACATCCATGTAGGACAGATAATTCGGAACTGGGCAAACGTCAAGCTGGACAAGTTCTAGGAAGCAGGAAAAAAACACAACCAAACACATCACCATTCAAGTGATACAGAGACTCTTTTTGTGTGTAGAATCGTTCCTGTCTTCTATTCTCCATTGTTTGTTTAGGTTGGGAAGCACAACATATCCATTTGTTTAACTCTAAACTACAGGGAAGTACAGAGATCTTCTAATTTGGTCACAAGGTCTTAGTCAAAGACTGAAATAAATCACTCACTCTGCTTTCCTGCCTCTTCCCATCCACTTGCTGCGGCACTCCTCTTGTTATGCAGCCTAAATTTTAACTGGAAGATTACGAATATCACTGTTTTTAAACACTCAGGGTTCCTGGCATATAATCAAATGTGTCCTGGCTTGAGCCTTTTTCACTCTGTGTCATTCACTGGAATAGCACTCCTGAGGATCAGAAAGGACTTCCTCTACTCAAAGCTAGAAGCCTTCCTCAAAACTGTGTGCAAAGTGACACCAAGGGCTCTGCTTCTCAGATGCAGTAGTCTCGAGATGCCCTTCTGCTTTCTCTAAACACTTACCAAGTGTTTCAGAGGCTCAGCTCCTCTCGGCTTCCTCATCTGGCCCCAGCTAACTGTGATGGTTTGGGAAGTCTACTTCTGGTACCGGGTCTCTTCTCTGCTCTAGTTACCTCACCTCCACGGTTTCAGATACCACCTCTGAGCAGATGTCCTACATCGACATCTGTAGTCCCGACTGCAAATTCCTACTAACTCACATGAAACCACTGCAATAACCTGGATTAGTGGAAAGGCGGATTATCCCACTCTTCTCCCATACGGGCACTCTGGACCCTGCTTTCACGTTAATAGTCTTACAGCTTCATTTTCATCACTTGCCTCTTCCACTAAAAATTTCCACTGGATCTCTACAGCTTACTGTACCATCTGACTCCAAGCCATGCGTTCCATAAGTACATGTTACCACTTCCCAGCAGGTACCTATGAGAGCAGAATTCCCTTTTGCTCATCTACCAAATGAACCACATTCATATTCTTTCCACTTCAACACCTATTTCATGTCTCCCAACTAGCCAAATCCTATAACACTTTGGTGACCTGCAGTTATCTGAGGTTTATTTCTCCATTGAGATGACAGTAAATTCATTAAAACCAAAAAAAGAAAAAGGAAAAGGAAAGAGAATCCCATCCTTTAGCACTCCTGCGCTACATGACACAGAACACAAGTGCCTGACAGACGTATTCAGTGCATCGGTGAGCACTCATTTCCATTCAGCTGTCTGACAGGAAGGGGCAGAAACCTCCATTCATTCACCAAACATGTGCCCATATGACCTTTTCTTTTTCAGAGCTGCCAAGATCTCCAAAGTCTAAGGAGGCAATCTTATTAGATGAATAAGGCTCTTGCTTTGTGATGGCCCTGTGGTATATAATGAGGTTTCTCTTGCACTGAGGTCCTCTGTTGGTGGAGCAGGAAATCTGAGACCTTGTATGGAATCCATAATAGACGTACCTTCCACTTTCACTCTGCAGATTCACTATCTTCACAAGCTGGCCCAGTAAACAGTTCACTTCCCACCACCGTCCCCCACCCCCGTCTGTTCTTCAAGCTGAAGAGCCAATCACCAGTGGGAATAACTTATGTAAATGTCACAATACGAGAAAAACAAGTCAGGAACTATAATAAGTCCTTCCTCTTTGATTGCTTTAAATACCAAACAGCATTCTTCTGTCATGACTTTTATCTTAGCAAAAACTGACCGCTATTTTACTAAAGAGGGAAGAAAAGTCACAGCCAGGAGGGAGCTGACAGCACTGAGTGGATTCTCGGGGCCACGTGAGGAACCCCGATGTGGTCTTGTCACCTACCGTTGGAAGAGGCATAGAGTGCTTTGAGGACGCAGCCACAGATGCTTAACGTCACCAGCTGATTCCTTTCACAGTGTAAAACTTCAAGGTTGTTGAAAACCATAGCATCCAGACCCCCAAGTTTGTTGTCTCGCAGATCGAGCTGAGTGACATGAGGGAGAAAGTCCACTTCATCCGCGATTAGCTTCCTAATTAGGTTCAGTCTTGAGGAAAAGGACATAAACAGAGACTATAATCAAAGGCAATGCTGTCAATACAAGCCACCGCCTAACATGTGCCCAACAAGGACTCGAGTATCACTCTATCCCAGCTCCCCAGGACTTCCTGACTCTCAGTATCTGGTCTTCCTTCACTAGCTAGGTTCCCTGGCTATTTCTAGCTACAATTCCATGAGGTCTTAACTTTGAAACTATATTCTGAAATGCAATTTAGACCATTAACAGACTGGAAGAGAAGCATGCATATTGATTTTTACCTTAATTCATTTCAAGGGGGGGAAAATCATTTAAACACTTATTTCCAAGAATCTGGTTGAAAGAATACAAGAAACAGAACCCAGAAAACCCAGCTAAGCACATGCAGCTACACTGAATATTTAAGAAAGGAGCAAGGGCAAGCGAGCAGGTGGATGAGGAGCCATAAAGGACAAAACTAACAGGCGAGCTTGGGAAGAAAAAATGATGAACGGGGACCACCTATGCACCAGAAACAGGCGTGGAAGCCTACCTGAGAATTTTCATAGCTGGTTCCAGACAAAGGATTAATTACCAAAACTACCTCCATCTTTAAAATACTGCTTGAAAAAGCAAAGCACAGGAAATACTGCTATTTGGCATGTAGGATTCACTGCGAACCCACAGAAAAAGGATCGTGATGGGGCCCGATGAGTTCAGGGTGCAGGGAAAACCTGGCAGAGCCTCGGTCATGAACACTGGTCGGCTCGTGGGCCAGCGCTGCCATGGATGAGGTGCCAGGGAGACAAGCAAGCAGGAAGGGGACTAGGAATCAACACAGAAGCACATCGAGTGTGGAGAGAAACATGGAACTCCCCAGTCCTAGTATGCTAGGCTGCACCCAGTCCCGGTACAAACAAACAAACAGCAGAGCCTCCCACGTCCCGTCACAGAGCCGACAGAGTGCCGAGACCGCGCGCTTGGTTACAGGAGCGTTCACGGGAGGGGGGGACGTGGAAAAAAGCCAAGTGTGCTCCGCAGTGGTTTCCAGCCCTTGGAAAAAATAAAATGAGAGTAGCTAAATTTTTAAAATTTAAAAAATAAATCTAAAAAAATAAAATGAGAGAACTGAACTAAATTTCTAATAGCAGTATCATAAAGCCATTGGAACACAAGGATGAGGGACAAGACACCCAAGAGCCAGGATCTGTCAAACTGCAAGAACAGCATGTGGCTTCTTCACATGTCCCTGAGGTTTAAAGTTATTTTTTTTGCTCCTTCTCTTTTCTGTTCCAGGTTGTAAGAGTGAAAAACTGGCCTCAACTCAGCGATCTGCCTATCTCGAAATGCTCACTAGATTACTAGAACATGTACACATAATCACTTTAGTTCAGTCACTCAGTCATGTCTGACTCTTTGAGACCCCATGGACTGCAACACGCCAGGCTTCCCTGTCCATCACCAACTCCTGGAGTTTACTTAAACTCATGTCCACTGAGTCAGTGATGCCATCCAACCATCTCATCCTCTGTCATCCCCTTCTCCACCTGCCTTCAATCTTTCCCAGCATCAGGGTCTTTTCCAATAAGTCAGTGCTCTGCATCAAAACCCTCATCTCCTTTTGGATATAAGAGCCTATAGGAACTGAAAACTCCCGTGTTCTCCCGAATCTACACTTTAAATCACCTTCATGTGGCACCATCATCTCAGTCCACCCCAACCCTGCACTGTAATAACATGGACATAATTACAGGGCTGATTTAATGAGACAAAAGAAAATTTATAATGACAGGGAGGTTATTGCCACTATTCACTTTAAATTGTCAAGTCTTATCAGGATGCAAATATCAAAAGGTTTCAGTCTCACATAATAATACGATTACTTCAGATGAACTTTTAAAGAGGCAAAATGTTTGTGAAAATTTCTTTCCAATAATCTCCTCAGTTAACAGAGGCATTTTATTTATTTCATCAATACTCATTGAGCATTTATTGTGTGTAGGTCGGCAGTGTGAAAATGTTCTAGTTCCAGTCTGCTGCTCAACACTTTACGTATATGTCCTTGAGCCATCACCTAAGCCTCCAGGAAGTCTCATTCTAACCTGGAAACTGGGGCTGACACCTTCCTTGTCCTACACGGCTGCTGAGAAATGAGGGGGACGCACGTGCCAGCGCTCTGCAAACGAGAGGAGGTCACGGAGACGAGACAAGGACAACCCTAGGCTTTGCGTAAGAGATGAATAAAATAAGGGGCGTGCCAACAGATTTAGTAATTCAAGCCACATATGCTTTAAAATATGAAGCCAAAGGATACAAGTCAGTGATCAGTGTCATGGTGGTGGTTTAGTTGGTAAGTCATGTCCAACTCTTTTGAGACCCCATGGACTGTAGCCCACCAGGCTCTTCTGTCCATGGGATTTCCCAGGCAGGAATACTGGAGTGGGTTGTCATTTCCTTCTCCAGGGGATCTTTCCCAACCAGGGATCAAACCCATGTCTCCTGCATTGGCAAGCAGATTCTTTACCGATGGAGCTACCAGGGAAGCCTGACCAATGTCATAAATGATGTATAAGACATACAGAATGGTCAAAAAGAGATGCTATGGGAGAGGAAGCATCTCATCTGAACCCCAAGAGCAGGCAGAATTCACTGGACATAAATGGGAGGAGAAAGGAGTCCATGAGGAAGAGCTGAACGGCCTTTGGACTCTGAGGCTGAGCTTCACACATGGGTGCAGGGGCCCCTCAGGAGCGCACAGTACGTGAGAGGAGTGAGGACAGGGACACAGAGGTGGGTGAGTCCATTAACATTTATCAAGCACTGGGCCTACTGCACGCTAAAACTGGGGGTTCAAGGACACATGCTTCCCTGGTGGCTTAGATGCTAAAGAATCTGCCTGCAATGCAGGAGACCCAGATTCGATTCCTGGGTCTGGAAGATGCCCTGGAGAAGGACATGGCAACCTTCTCCAGTATTCCTGCCTGGAGAATTCCATGGACAGAGGAGCCTGGTGGGCTACAGTCCACGGGGTGGCAAAGAGTTGGACACGGCTGAGCGACTCACCCGTGTTCACTGCAGAGACTAAGGGTACATAAAGGAGAGCAGTGCTTCTCAAGTTATCTAGGAGGAAGGACCTACCGACGTCTACCCCTCACAGACGGACGTGCACGCACGAGGACACAGCTCCCTGCACAGGCGGCTCACCACTTGGAGCTCGCCAACACCTAACCTCATCTGTTCCCTTTACAACGAGATGCGTCTGCTTACACGGGTCTATGGGAACACTGTGGCAGTGCCCGATGTTTCTAGGATATTAAGTCTCAATCACTATACATATCTCTTTGTTAAAAAAAAGTTGCAAATAGTTGGTTTGCTAGCACACGCTGGAGGACCACAGTCTGGACAGAACCATACTTAGAACCTCATCCTCAAGGGATTCACAGGCTAGAGGCTTGAAACTAGAGACGAGAGCTTCAGTATCTTGAATCAGAGAACTGAAGGTTCTGAGTGCGGCTGTGCTTGAGAGGCTGTACAGTGGCAGCAGACAGCGCAGAGAGGAGGCAAGGGCAGCAGCGAGAAGAAAAGTAAGGCCAGAGAGTGAGACCGGTGCCCAAGACGACCTGACAGCGTCTGGGTGGCACGCCAGAAAAGAGGCACAAATTCTGTGTCTGGCAACCAGTGAAGCTGGAAAACTCGCAGGGGCCACAGGACCGGAAAAGGTCAGTTTTCATTCCAATCCCAAAGACAGGCAATGCGAAAGAAGGCTCAAACTACCGCACAACTGCACTCGTCTCAGACACTCGCAAAGGAACGCTCAAAACTCGCCAAGCCAGGCTTCAGCAGTATGTGAGTGGAGAACTCCCAGAGGTTCAAGCTGGATTTAGAAAAGGCAGAGGAACCAAAGATCAAATTGCCAACATCTGCTGGACTATAGAAAAAGCAAGCGAATTCCAGAAAAACATCTACTTCTGCTTCATTGACTATGCTAAAGACTTTGACTCTGTGGATCACAACAAACTGGAAAATTCAAGAGATGGGAATAGCAGACCACCTACCTGCCTCTCGAGAAACCTGTATGGAGGTCAGGAAGCAACAGTTAGAACTGACATGGGACAACAGACTGGTTCCAATTTGGGAAAGGAGTATGTCAAGGCTGTATATTGTCACCCTGCTTATTTAACTTATGTGCAGAGTACATCATGTGAAATACCAGACTGGATGAAGCGAAAGCTGGAATCAAGATTGCTGGGAGAAATATCAGTAACTTCAGGTATGTACATGAAACCATCATTATGGCAGAAAGCAAAGACCAACTAAAGAGCCTCTTGATGAAAGTGAAAGTTCAGTTCAGTTGCTCAGTTGTGTCCGACTCTTTGCAACCCTGTGGACTGCAGCACGCCAGGACTCCCTGTCTATCACCAACTCCCAGAGTTTAGCCAAACTCAGGTTAACTGAGTCGGTGATGCCACCTAACCATCTCTTCCTCTGTCACCCCCTTCTCCTCCTGCCCTCAATCTTTCTCAACATCAGGGTCTTTTCCAATGAGTCAGCTCTTCCCATGAGGTGGCCAAAGTATTGGAGTTTCAGCTTCAGCATCAGTCCTTCCAATGAACACCCAGGATTGATCTCCTTTAGGATGGACTGGTTGGATCTCCTTGCAGTCCAAGGGACTCTCAAGAGTCTTCTCCAACACCACAGTTCAAAAGCATCAATTCTTCGGCACTCAGCTTTCTTCACAGTCCAACTCTCACATCCATACATGACCATTGGAAGAACCATAGCTTTAACTAGACGGACCTTTGTTGACAAATCAGTGAAAGTCAAAGAGAAGAGTGAACAAGCTGGCTTAGAACTCAACATTCAAAAAACGAAGATCATGGCATCCAGTCCCACTACCTCAAGGCAAATAGATGGGGAAACAATGGAAACAGTGAGAGACTTTACTTTCTCGGGCTCTAAAATCACTGCAGATGGTGACCACAGCCACGAAATTAAAAGACATTTGCTCCTTGGAAGAAAAACTATGACAAACCTAGACAGCCTATTAAAAAGCAGATACTACTTTGCCAACAAAGGTCTGTCTAGTCAAAGCTATGGTTTTTCCAGTGGTCGTGTATGGATGTGAGCAATGAACCGTAAGGAAAGCTGAGCACCAAAGAATTGATAATTTTGAACTGTGGTGTTGGAGAAGACTCTTGAGAGTATCTTAGACTGCAAGATCATATCAGTCCATCCTAAAGGAAATCAATCCTGAATATCCACTGGAAGGACGGATGCTGAAGCTGAAACTCTAATACTTTGGCCACCTGATGTGAAGAACTGACTCATTAGAAAAGATCCTGATGCTGGGAAAGATTGAAGGCAGGAGGAGAAGGGGACGACAGAGGATGAGATGGTTGGATGGCATCACCGACTCGATGGACATGAGTTTGAGCAGGCTCTGGGAGTTGGTGATGGGCAGGGAAGCCTGGCGTGCTGCAGTCTGTGGGGTCACAAAGAGTCAGACAGACTGAGTGAATGAATTGAACCAATAAAGTGGTGCTGCTATCAGCAAAAATAGGAATCCATGGGAAAGAACTCGCTGAATAAAGAAAGAAAGTAGTCATTTATAGTGATGTGGATGAACCTAGAATTAGTCATACAGAATGAAGTCAGAAAAACAAATATTGTATATTAGCACAGGCATATGGAATCCAGAGAAACGGCACTAAGGAACCTATCTGCAGGGCAGGAACAGAGACAGAGATGTATAAGCAGACTTGTGGACACAGAGACGGGAAGGAGAAGGTGGGGTAAACTGGGAGCAGCACTGGTACGAGCACCGCCACGTGTAAAACGCGCGGCTGGGAAACCGCTGTGGCCCGGGGGCTCCGCGCAGCGCTCTGTGACGGCCCAGCGGGTGCGGTGGGAAGGAACACACGTGGACACACAGCTGATTCGCAGCAGAAACTAATACAGCACTGTGAAGCAATTACGCTCCAATTTAAAAACACAAAAAAGAAACTGAGCTGCTTCCCACGCGGTTTGGTTCAGTGTGTCCAAAGAAGAAAGCAAGGTGAAATCACGCTGCTGGCAGCTGAAGTGGAATTGATCCTAAGACGAGAAACACGGGTTGGAGCAAGACAAAGAGTGTTTACCACGGAGACAAGAGGTAACGATGGGGTCCCGTGAGCACAGGCAGAGAACAGAGAGAGGAGTGATCAAGGAGAGAAATGTAACATCCAGAGTTTGGAGAAGAGGCGAACATATTAACCACACCATAGAAAAAACAGTATCAATCTTAAATACATGTGAGAAAAAGAGTAAGACTAAAAGAAAAATGATTACTTTTAATTTGACGTACTATTTCCATCTGAAGGACCAGAAATTCAATCAATAAAATTAGCCCTTGGTTCACAGAAACTAAGTAAGACTCCTCTTAAATCATCCCACTAGCTTCAATATAAAATGTTAAGGCAGAATTACAAGCAAATCTGACCAGACCTTCTCAACTCAGTAGTCTGGAAGGAAGCAGTTACTCATGATCATTCAGCATTTACAGTGTATAAAAGTCTATTCTGGTTTCTAAATATCCTGTAACTGATCTCATCTAAAAATACCCAATTTGAACTAGAAATCTGAAGAATTTACAAAGCTCTTAATAAGAACAGTTGCTTCCAAACATATTAGATTGATCTTGTTTGGAAGCTAATTCATATCAAGGAAAATGATGTCTTCTTATCTAACATGAGGTAACTTATAAATCCTCTCTGATGCTTGTTACCAGAGATCAGTATGACCACTGTTTCATCTCTGGGTGACTGAATTTAAAAAGAGCGCAAACTTCTGAGTAAGAAGGTTTTCTAAACCCAGCTGTGTGTGCTGTGGGTGCTCAGTCACAGCGGTCACGTCGGACTCTCTGTGACCCCGCGGACGGCAGCCCGCCAGGCTCCCCTGTCCACGGCACTTCCTAGGGAAGAATACTGGAGTGGGCTGCCATTTCTTCCTCCAGGGGATCTTTCCAACCCAGGGGTGGAGCCCACATCTCCTGCCTCGCCTGCACTGAGCCACCACTCAGAGGCAAATACGGTTAACAAATTCACAAAGAAAGTTAACACGACAATGTGTTCAGCTCCCTCTCCTGTCACCCTTCACAAAGTTCTCAAAGTCAGAAAAATTGTTACCATTTGGTCTCCCTGAAGTAAGAACTGTACGCCTGCAAATTGCTAACATGTTCCCGAGTGTGACAGCCTTTATTCTTTCAGTCTGAGGAAAGGTAAAGCAAACCACGTCTTTGTGGGACTGGAATGCATGGGTTCCCTGGGTCAAACCGGAAGGATGGAGATGAAAGTGGAGCAAAAGGCGAGGCTGCTACTTTGTACTGATGAACTCGGACAGGCGTGAGGGAGGGTCTGGTGTCATCACCTGGGAGGAAAGTGGGCAGAAAAACAAGGAAAGAAAATCCAAAGAGGGGAAAAGATGCCGAGAATGACAGCAGAGAGGGTTCATGAGCAGAAGAGTTCTCACCAGGTAATGAGAACAGCATGGAACATTTGCTGAGAGAGTGAGGCATTTACTCTCTTCCTTCCCAAACGCTATGAATTACGTTGCTATTAACTGTAATCTAGAGATGAGAATACAGCTGCACAGAAGTATTAACCATCTCACCTAAGATTTAACGTGGTCACCACTCCCTGGCTAATGGGGAAGTTTGCTGTTGTTCAGTCACTAAGTTGTGTCCAACTCTCTGTGACCCCATGGACTGCAGTGCACCAGGCTTTCCTGTCATTTACCATCTCCCGGAGTTTGCTCAAATTCCTGTCCATTGAGTCGGTGATGCCATCTGACCATCTCATCCTCTGTCATCCCCTTCTCCTCCTGCCCTCAACCTTTCCCAGCGTCAGGGTCTTTCCCAATGAATCAGCTCTTCATATCAGGTGGCCAGTTACTGGAGCTTTAGCTCCAATGGGGAAGTTACTTTCATTGAAAAATATCAAATTGGACAAGTTAATATTAAGCCCTAAATCCAGTATGTTGCTTTGCAGGAACTCAAAGCCCATCCATATGTAAAGTATATACAAAAATACATCTGTGATGTAAGCGAGGATGTGTGGGTGTTTTCACTTGGAGTTTAGTGTGATCAGAACTCAAAATGCAGGTTCCCTGTTCCTGCAAAGGGGTGAGAATGGAGGCTTCGGCCAAACTCAGGTCGAACAAGAGATGACGCAGTTTACATTTTTATAAAGAACAGCGAAGTAAGGGAAAAGCCATCTGGATGGAGAGAGAGGAAATTAACATAAACAAATAAAGTAAGTAACAAATTTAACGAATATATTATATTAAGGAAGCCAAGGAAGGGAAAAAAAAAAAAAGAAAAGAGAGGAGCTCAACGATGTCAACTGCCTCAAAGAAAGGGAGGGAGAAGGGAGGGCAAAATCCACGGGCTCTCAGGCACATGGTTTTCATTCACCATAGTTTTCTCTGACTTGATGGCCCTAATAATTAAAATTGGCCTCAAGCCTGCAAAACCAACCTTCGAGATAGATGGTCACTCATCAATGAGGGAAAAAAAAATTTTTTTAACAAGTTTCAGGGTTCCCTCGGGGGGAAAACAGAAAAGTGGGTCCTAATTGCAACTAACCAGCTTGCTCGTCTAGACAGAAGACTGCCACCAGAAGGGCTACAACCGACATCCCAGACACAAGCCAACCACTCAAACAGGATATATTACTTAAAAGTGGTTACCTTAGATCCACATGCTTAATGTGAGGCATTTTTCTTAAAGCCTGTAGCCGAAGCGTCTCCATGCAGTTTCCAGACATACAAAGCTTATCCACAGCTGTCAGCTTCTCCAGCACCTCTGGAAAGTCAGTGAATTCATTGAAAGAAAGACCAAGATAACTAAGCTGATGCATGTTCTCCAACTCAGCAGGAAGGGTCTGGAGAAAGTTTCCATCCAACAAAAATGTCTGTAAGCTATTAAAGAAAACGTAAGAGTTATAAAGAGAATGTATATATTTTACATCTTTATTATTAACATGCGAGTTCCACAAGTATAGATTCTCTTACCAGAAAAAGGAAATATATTGCACTGTCCTTTGCAAAATGCTAAGGGCAGGGCCTGAGGCGATAATACACCAGAGAGAAAAGATCAGAGACAAGCATCTTAATCTTTTATTGAAAACGAAAATTACGACCAATTCTCTCAACCTGGATAGGCATAAATGGGAACACCACGAGCTGACTGCAATGTGAATCCGCCTAAATACTCATCTTTCATTGTTATTTTAAAAAATTAACTTCTAAGTCTGACTTTTAAACACATGAGAAGATTCTGTAATACTGAGATATCACTTTTCACCTATACATCCATCCTTCTCCCTGTATAAATGGAAAAATATATCTCATAATATTTTCCTAGTATCAGTAATAGAGATTTTTAGATAGTAGGATTTGGGGAGCTTCTAAATCATTTATTGTTGTATTTGCTATAGTATTTTACAGTATTTATATTTCTGGTAAAGAACCTGCCTGCAATGCAGGAGACCCAGGTTCAATCCCTGGGTTGGAGATTCCCTGGAAGAAGAAATGGCAACTCACTCCAGTATTCTTGCCTGGAGAATTCCATGGACAGAGAAGCCTGGTGGGCTACAGTCCAAGGGGTTGCAAAGAGTTGGACATGACTGAGCAACTAACACTTTCACTTCCATAATGAGCATGTGTAAGATTTTAAGTAGTTTCAGTTAATAAAACTGTAAGCAAATTATTGGAAGCAATTAATGTAAAAAAAAAATTAACTTCTAAGTCTTAGAATTCAACATAACTCAGGAAATGAGAAACCAACCCCTCCTCCCGCATTTAGACACATTCATCTGTAGGGATCACTGGTTCTAAACGAGGATATTTTTAAGTTTTTACAACATACTCAAAGTAGCTATGAAATGAACTCTACACAAGAGCATGATCTCTTGATTTGGGGCAGAGGCGTCCACGACCAGCACAGCAGGCTGACTAGCCTCCTGTGCAACGGCCCCAGGGCAGTGTCCGGGGCGGGCCCTCGGGGGCCCTGATGTGAGGTCTAGAGGACCTACTTGTGCATCGCTCTGACGGCTGCTGGGACGGCTCGGAGGGCGTTGCATGACACGTTGAGCTCAGCCAGCGTCGGAATATTGCAGACCGCTAGTGGGAAGTCCCCTAGATGGTTATTGGAAAGGTTAAGACTCTTCAACTTGGTGAACCTATCACAGAAACAAAAAAGAAAAGACACATGTCACAGATGTGTAACAGCACAGCCTTAGAGATAATCTAGTCCGACTCCAATTCAGTGGAGCAGAATGAAGAGCCCTCACAGGGCACGTGAACAGCAGAGCTGGGGGGCGCATCTTCAGATTCTAAGGCTGGTGCTCCACCTAAAAGATAACGATTCTATTTAAAAACAAGCAACACTCTAAAACAAGGTTGAATATCTGAGGAGGTGAGTTTGCTGGAGTTAGACTTTCAGCTTCACCTTGGCTAGCTTAATTAACACCTGTGTGAGTAACAGAGAGGAAGGAAAAGTTCTTTACGATTTTTCTATAATCCCAGACAAGTCAAAAACCCAAACCTGAAATAATAAACTTCCCAATCTATCAAAACCACACTCTGTCTGCGGTGCCCAGTTCTGCAGTTCCAAGCTGAAGACCCAGCTGCCCTCCTCCTCTCAGCCCCACCCCCGATCCTGCGGGCCACCCAGCCTTCTGGAGGGGCTCCGCTCGCCCCACTCTATCCAGCCTTTCCTCACTGCTTCTTCCTGCTGCTGAGTCACTCAGTGTCCCCCTCTCTGGGACCCCGTGGACTGTAGCCCACCAGGCTCCTCTGTCCCTGGGATTTCCCAGGCAAGAGTACTGCGGTGGGCTGTTTCCTCCTCCAGGGGATCTTCCCCATTCAAGGATCAAAACCATGCCGCCTGCGTTGCAGGCGGATTCTTCACCACTGAGCCACCTGGCAAGCCCACAGCTCTCTGCAGACCTTCTCTCCTTTCCTCCTGTTCTCTCTCCCGTCTCCGTGTGCCTACTGCAGAGTCAGGTATCGCAGATCTGGTCCGCGTCAGTTCCTTCTCTCTTTACCCTGCTTTCCTTGGCGCTGTTTCCCTGCTCCGTGGACAATTCTCTCTAACCCGTCACAGCCCCTCCCCTCTCCCCTGACCTGCCGACAGCACCTCCAGTCCAAAACTGAACTTACCATCTTTATCCCAGACCAGCACTTCCTCCTGTTCTATTTTTGTTAATGGCTCTTTCCTTTTCTCAGTTGTCCAAGCAATTAAAGCAATTCAAGAAGTCATCTCTAAATTCTCACGGTTGGCTCTTTGCCAACCTCTACACGTTTTCTATTGAGAAGCGAATCTGATTAGTTATTGCATTATGCCAATTTTTTAAAAAACTGGCCATGCCTAAAGTCTAGGCAAGGTGTACAATGCCTAAAACAGACACAGTATCTTAAAAATAAACTCAATTCAATCCAGTCAACATTTTAAAGAAACTCTCATGTGACTACTGAATTCTAAATAAAAAATGTAAAGCTTTGCTCTAAATAGCTATATACATTTTATTTTAGATAGAAAACTGACAATGTACATATCTGACAGATTGATAGCGGTTTTCTTGGATGATGGAGTAACCTTAAAGTAAAAAACAATGCTTAAGAATTACTGCTAAACTTAAATGATAAATAAAAAATTTTTGTATTTTACCATTTGACTCATTACTCCTTCTTGAAAGAGAATGTTCATCCTCTATTCTGACTACCTATGACCTATCTGACACAAGCTGGAATTACAGGGTCTATTATTTCCAGCCCAGGAGTTCTCAAAGCAAAGTTGGGGGGCAATGGAAGAGGTCCTTAAAACCCTCTCAGGAGGTTCTCAAGGTCAAAATTATGTTCAAAACAACACTAAGGTGTCATTTGCTTCTTGTGACTCTCCTTTCCTCCCAAATGTCCAGGGGAAGTTTCCAGATGGTACACATCTTTGTGATAGCACACCTGTTTAGAAGCAGAAACAGACTTGAGAATCCAACTGTCTTCAACTAAGCCAGGATTTAAAAGAGTTGCAACAACATAAAACAATGACATTCTTCTATTTTTTTGTTTTAGAAGGTAGTTATCTTTCATAAAAAATACATATGTTAACAAGAATGGCGTCTATTTATTTTTTAAATTAATCACTATATATTAAAATATTTTTCAGCTTAAATTTCTAATATAGTAAATATCAACAGCTTAATCCACAGAAATAAAAGCTGCTTAGGGTCCTCAATTTTTGACACGGTAAAAGAGTCCTGAAATAAAGTTCCCAGATAAAATACAGGGCTCCAGTTAAATTTGTTATTTCAGACAAACAACAAATAGTTTTTAGTATGTCTCAAATGTTGCATGAAACTTACTTACGTTAAAAATTATATATATTCTTTGTTTTTCTGAAATTCAAATTTAAGTAGATGCTTTTGTTCCCTTCTAATTCTGGCAACTTCGTCCTGAAATAGATAAAACTGCTGTTCTAGTCCAAACAAAAACAGTACCCTACTGTCTAGGTTTGCTCCCTCCTTTGGTAGAAGTGGCCAGGTTTAAAATATGCATGCAATGAAACTGAACTGTCTTTAAGCAGCTCCTCAATGAAGGAAAAAGACCCTAACCCTAACCCATATAGGACAAAGACTTCAGAAAGCGGAGAATGGAAGGACTATAATTCCAGTAACTACTTACGATGGAAAATGGAATCACTGGCTTTTGGAAAAGTATTTGTCAATAATGGGGGAAAAGGTATACTCATCTATACAAACAAGTTTACTAGGACCACATCATCGCTGGTAAGAAAGGAAATCAGCAGTGGGCTGGGTAAGTAAAAGGCAGCTGACAAGCTTAAACGGGAGAGAACAGAGGGACAGTAAGCACAGGCCAAGAGTCCCTGCATCACCCGGAGTCCAGGCGCCCTCCCCGACAGCCGAGCCGTCGGGCACAAGACCAGCAGGTTCAGGTGGTTCCTGAGCGCCCGCGCCAGCGCCAGTCAAACCGACATGCCTCTCCAATCATAAGGTACACACTGGATTTCAAAGACTTACTACATCTAAGTTCTATCAATTTTTCAGAAGCGATCATTTTGATTTTGTGGTTGTTCATTTGCTAAGTTATGTCTGACTCTCTGCGACCCCATGAACTGCAGCATGCCAGGCTTCCCTATCCTTCACCAGCTCCTAGAGTGTGCTCAAACTCACATCCACTGAATCACCTCATCCTCTGTTGCCCCATTCACCTCCCATCCTCAATCTTTCCCAGCATCAGGGTCTTTTCCAATGAGTCAGCTCTTTGCATCAGGTGGTCAAAGTATTGGAGCTTCAGTATCAACAACAGTCCTTCCAATGAATACTCAGGGCTGACTGGTTTGATCTCCTTGCAGTCCAAAGGACTCTCAAGAGTCTTCTTCAGCAACACAGTTTGAAAACATCAATTCTTCGGCTCTCAGCTTTCTTTATGGTCCAACTCTCATATCCATATATGACTACTGGAAAAACTACAGCTTTGACTGTATAGGCCTTTGTCAGCAAAGGGATGTCTCTGCTTTTTAATATGCTTTTCTAGGTTTGTCATAGGTTTTCCTTCAAGGAGCAAGTGTCTTTTAATTCTGTGACTGCAGTCACTGTCCACAGTGATTTTGGAGCCCAAGAAAATCTGTCATTGTTTTCACTTTGATATATTTAATTAAATCATTTGATATATTTTGATATATTGAATTAGATAAGTTATATCAGTAAAATTAATTTCACCTGTTTCTTTTTCTGTTTTCTAATGTGGCTACCAGAAAATTTGATTATTCATACAGCTTGTATTAGATTTCCACTAGAGAAGCATTCTCTCCATACTAAAAAATATGTAGGATCCTGGAATTCCTCACCTAAGTAACTCCAAACTTTGTTCAGTACTCGTGTGGGCCTCTTCCCCGGGCCCATTCGCCCAGGACACTGGGGGCCCACAGCCCTAGGAGCGGACAGAGCCTGGGCACGCGGGCTGAGGGGTCCTCATCCCTGCAGGACGCTGGACGGAGCAGGGGGCGGGAGAGGAGGAGACTCGGGCCACTGAGCCGGGCTCCCCGCGCCCCCACGGCCAACGCAGAACTGCTTGGGGAGCGCGCGGACTGAGACTGCCCCCCGTCCAACGTGGGCCCACTAGGGGAGCACGCGGACGAGACTGCCCCCCGTCCAACGCGGGCACCGGCTGCGTGAGTTCTTTTACGCCAGGAGGTCCTGCTAATGAACACGGAACTAATGAGCCACCACCAACGGGAAGAGCTCAGGGAAGGTCAAAAGGAGATGCCGCGGCCTCTCACCTCCCAGAGGCCCCTGCTCTGGCATCCACCTTGGCCCAGGCGGGCACTGCGCGGTCCAGGACGGACCAGAGTCAGAATGATTGGTCAGAGACAACCTGGAAGCTAATCCCATCAGGAGGAAACCCGAGACCGTGAGCCACGTGGCAGAGCAGCTCTCCTGGGCTCCCTGACCCGCTGCTCTCCACCCTGGCGTCCGTCTCCAATGAAGTCTCTCGTTTTGTCAGCCCGTGTGTCTCCTCGGACAACTCAGCTCCATGTCAGACAAGAGCCCACAGTCGGGCCCTGGAAGGGGTCCCCCTCCCTGCCACAGAATCCCAAGGGGTCTGGGGATTCTAAACTTGAATCCAAAGGTGATCATAAAAGTGTGTGCTGGAAGGCAGGAGGAGAGACTCTGTTTCAGTAACAGGTTTTAGTTTATTAGAATTCACACACTTAGCTATGTGGTCTAAGGCCTCTGTCTGCATGCCTGCCCTGGAACCTACACCTCCAGGGCTGATGCCGGTTGGAGCATCTGAAGGCCCTCTCACTGCGGGTCTACCTCCGCCGAGCAGCCCACCCCCGACTGCTTCCGGAAACGAACACAGCATCAGCAGGTTTGTTTAGCCAACAAAGCATGATTCTGAGAACTCAAGTTCTTGATCAGAACACAGTAAAACTCAACTGTTTTGGAAACTCTAACCCTTAGTCTTCTTAGAGGTCCACTTTTTCTTTGTCTATGGAAAGCTGTCAGGTTATACACATCTGCTAATTCAAAAACCCCTTCCCAGGAAAATAACAAGGAAGGTCACCTAGAACCACCTCCCTCTGGTCTTCAAATGAGTGACACAGATACCTCAGGGCGACCACTCAGCTAAGAGGGAGACGGGAGATCAGGAGAGGCGGATGATCTTTCCTCCCTTTAAAAAAGAACGCAGAGGAGAGAGCAAGGTGACCGCACACCGTTAATGGAAGAAAAGACTAAAAATCTCTGTCTCTGACAAAAGAAGAGACTTTTAGTTCTGGCATGCCAACAGGTGAGACTGATAAATAATCAAATGTGCACAGATCCAGATTCTAAAATAAAATTTGGCTGGCTTTGGAAAAATGTGTATCTGGTGAAATAGCTTAAATAATTTTATTTTTAAAACTAACATTAACAGTTCTCAAACCATAAAATTAAATCCCTTGAAAAGAAGTTACAGGAACTTCATTCATGTTCAATATAGGAAAGCAGAGGGAAATCCATGCATCAGACGACAGAAGATTCATAAAATTATTTTAAAGATGATTGTGATAATTACAGTTATCAGCTGATCAACAAAAAGATTCTTTTTGATACTTTAGAAATTAAAAGGAAAAGAAGCTGTGTGGTTTTTTTTAATCTGTTACATGTAAGGGCTTCCCTGGTGGCTCAGTAAAGAATCTGTCTGCAATGTGGGAGGCCAGGATTTGACCCCTGGGTTGGAAAGATCCCTTGGAGAAGGGAATGGCAACTCACGCCAGCATTCGCGCCTGGGTATACACACACACAGGCACACAGTGCCAAGGTCAAAGGAAGCTACTCAAAGTAGAGGTGTCAGTACTTCTCCTCTCTCCTGCTTCCTTATTACGTCTTATTAGAGAGTTAGATGTAAACAGATACCAATTACCAATCATCCTAAGTCGCAGGCTGGAGAATGGCCTCGGAGTCGTGAGTGGAAAGCACCCTCTTCACCCTCACGTCCCCCTACAGAAGGTGGTCCTGTCGGCCCTGGAGGACAATGAACACTTTGAACACTATGCACGCTTACGTGCACACAAATTCAGGCACAGCCCATACTCCCAAACTACCCAACAACCTGAAAAGACTGACTTGACTTTTACAGAGCAAACAAAACATTTTAAGAAAAGAGATATAACTCACGTTCGTTTGTTCTGTAACAGAGCTCAGAATAGGGAGACGAAATCAAGTTAATATTCATCCACTCTAAGAAACAGTGGTCTTAGCTCTCCAAATGAAGTTCCATGGTACAGTTCTGCATTGAGCAAATGGAGGTGGGCAGTGTGCGTGTTAACTCCGGTCTGACTTAGTCTGAAGTCTCCAGGCACACGTCTGTCTCTATCCCAGGTGTCACATAAGAGCACAATCAATTAAACACACTTGGTCATCTACAGAGACAAAAGCCTCTGGTTGTGTTTTGTGAGAAAAAATCATCAAAGTCCCTTGTAACCGAGGTATCCTAAAGGCCCTGTAGCAAAATGCATGATGGTCTGCAAAGGGTGGGGGCCGAGAGGTGAGAGGGGGTCAAAGCTGAGGACAGCAAATGCTGAGCGGACGGAGCGGACACCATCACTGCGGCCAGGGCAACGGCATTTCTTCCACTTGCGCTCC
Organism: Cervus elaphus; assembly: GCF_910594005.1. Lineage (NCBI taxonomy): Eukaryota > Metazoa > Chordata > Mammalia > Artiodactyla > Cervidae > Cervus > Cervus elaphus. Next base: position 63,159,572 of record NC_057841.1, on the reverse strand, counting down.
TGTACTCACAGGAGTGTGAGACAGAAGGACGGTAACAAGGATGCTGTCTGCAGACACAAGATGTGCTCCGCTCTCCAGGGGCTCAACCCATCACCCTTTCCTTTCTCCCCAGCCTCTCAGCCGTAACTCATCAACAGCAGGGCCGGAAGAGCATACACCTCAATGCTGCTGTTGAGGGAACAGCAGCCTTTGTTTTGTCCGTGCACGGGTCTAGCTTCCTGGTCAATCTAGGCAGCACTAGAGCATGCTACGGCATTACAGTCTTCACTTAACTTTAAATGGACCTTTTTCCTCGGTCACGAAATTCCCACTAACATCCTCCAAGCTACTCTCTCCAACAAATCATTCAACTAGACAAAAGGAAAGGGTGTTTAGCTTCTTACATTAAACCCAAAGGTTAACATGCATCATATTCATGCATCCAACTCCTTATATCTCTATTATGTATATTTGTTGGATCATAGAGAAAGCAAGGGAATTCCAGAAAAACATCTACTTCTGCTTCACTGACTACACTAAAGCCTTTGACTATGTTGATCACAACAAACTGTGGAAAATTCGTAGAGACCACCTTACCTATCTCCTGAGAAACCTATATGTGGGTCAAGAATGGGACATGAACAATGGACTGGTTCCAAATTGGGAAAAGAGTATGACTGTATATTGTCACCTTGCTTATTTAACTTATATGCAGTGTACATCATGGGAAGTGCCAGGCTAAATGAATCACAAGCTGGAATCAAGACTGCCAGGAGAAATATCAACAACCTGAGATATGCAGATGATACAACTGTAATGGCAGACAGTGAAGAAGAACTAAAGAGCATCTTGATGAGGGTCAAAGAAGAAAGTGAAAAATCTGCCTTACAACTCAACATTCAAAAAACTAAGATTATGGCATCTGGTCCCATCACTTCATGGCAAATACTAATAGAAAGGGAAAAAGTGGAGACAGTGACAGACTTTATTTTCTTGGGCTCCAAAAATCACTGCAGATGGTGACTGCAGCCATGAAACTAAAAGACACTTGTTCCTTTTGAGAAAAGCTATGACAAACCTAGACAGTATATTCAAAAGCAGAGACATCACTTTGCCGACAAAGGTCCTTATAGTCAAAGCTATGGTTTTTCCAGCAGTTGTGTATGGTTATGAGAGCTGGACTATAAAGAAGGCTGAGAGCCAAAGAACTGATGCTTTCGAACTGTGGTGCTGGAGAATTCTCCTGAGAGTCCCTTGGACTGCAAGATCAGACCAGTCCATCCTAAAGGAAATCAACCCTGAATATGCATTGGAAGGACTGATGCTGAAGTTGAAACTCCAATACTTTGGCCACCTGATGCGTGTAACTGACTCACTGGAAAATACCCTTATTGCTGGGAAAGACTGAGGGCAGGAGGAGAAGGGGATGACAGCAGATGAGATGGTTGGATGGCATCACCCAATGAATGGACATGAGTCTGTGCAAACTCTGGGAGATACTGAAGGACAGGGAAGCCTGGTATGCTGCAGTCCATGGCGTCACAAAGAGTTCGACACGACTGAGTGACTGAGTAACAACGGCAGATTTAAAAAACAGATCTACCAGCTGATTTCATTCTGGCCTCTAGAAAAACTGCCTGAGAGCAAGCACTCCTTAGAAAATAAAGAGAAGTTATGTTTTCCAAGAGTAGGAAAGAAAAGGCAAATAAATGTTCTAAGACGTAACAGATGAGAAAAACAAATACACAAATGCTATCAATTCTCACATACCTCCCTGGCCTGGGCTCGCTTTATTACCATCACAGACTTGCTTATGTCTTTTCTCCTTTCTCAGCCTCTATCCATTCAACCTACCCACACTCAAAGATTCATATATAAGGTTCTCTGTGTGTCTGAGTTAAAGGAAGGGCTATATGCAGCCCATATTAATTTAGGAAATAAAACCAAATAAATAGCATTTTGACTATCTGAGCTTTAGATCCATCTAAATCTTTAGTAAATTTCCTTCCAGGAACTAAGGGTACTAAGAAAGGAAAAACGAAGGTACTAGGAAAACTTGACTGTAAAATAAAATGACAGTATGGTGGAAACAGTTCTATTTTTAAACACATTCTAAGTGTGTTTAAAATTAGTGTCACACACTGCACTCATGAAGAGGAAACTGCATTTGTCTTACTCAACGAGTCAAAGAAAAATCAATATTCCTTTCTGGAGTTATTATTCCCCACAAGTGGGTCAATTATAAAAAGGTTCCCTGGGAGACTATATTTCCGTTTCACAGTAATAGTTGGAGTTTAACTTGTTTTTTTCCCTGTAGGGGGACAGGCTAATACAGGTCGGAAATTATTAGGCTTCAGTATTGAGTAATGAAGGCCCTGCTTGAGGGCTGGAGCTGTAAGCCTAACTCCAGGCTCAGCCCCCTGCTTTCCATTAATTATTAATTATGAAAAGCAGGCTCCCCTGTGGCCTGGAGAGGCTGCGTCTTAATGAAGAGTGCCAGCTGCCAGTGCTCTATAATACAAGCTATATTCACTCCTAAGAGAAAAAGTGCTTTTATCTGGTTACCAAAATAACAGGTGCTCACGTTAACAAACTCAACAAACAGGGAAACAGCACGTTAACAGTCTCCTTGTGGGTGCTCAGTCGCCCTGTAGCGTGTCACTCTGCGACCCGTGACGCTGCGACCTGCCAGGCTCCTCTGTCCATGGGATTCTCCAGGCAAGAATACTGGAATGGATTGCCGTGCCCTCCTCCAGGGGATCTTCCCAACCCAGGGACTGAACCTGGGTCTCCTGCGTTGCAGGTGGATTCTTTACTGTCTGAGCTGCCAGGGAAGCCCTACTTCCTTCCAAATCTCACCCTCCTGAGGTAACCAGTGTGCAGAGTTGGTATACATTCCCCCAAATCTTTCTTCCTTGTAAAACACACGTATGAATAAAGGGGAGGTAACCCCCCTCCCTACTTTTTGGGACTGTACCACACACTTCGCCAACTTGCTTTCTCACCTAATACAAACAAGCCGTCTTCTGCATCAGTACCTTAAAGTCTCACTCACTCTTTGACAGCTGCGTAACACACGGCACAAACCACCGCCTTCTGTTCCATCCCTCCACCGGCCAACACCGACCATTTCCAGCTGTTTGCTGACAGAAATAATTCAGCCTTTTTGTGCATCAGTGATTTTTATTTTGCAGCGTTCTTTGTTGCCCAATGCCATGGATATCTCTGAAACCTAACAAGCTCTAAAAATGGAGAGATTTTTCTTTGATTCATGTTGTGGCAAAAATGATCTAAACTGATGTGAATATTCATCTGTCGTTCCCTTTACAAATACAAAGGTGTTTGCTTGTAGTGCTTTCCCAAACCTTGAGCTAGGTGTTATATATTATACAGTATAGGTATCATTTTATCTTTGAAAATCTCTGAAATCTGAGCCACAAATAGCCTCAAGAGTTTTGGATTAGAGATTGTGAACCTGTATTTCTAAAAATATAACTGATGGGTCTAAGAGTATGTACAATTAAACATTTTAAAATTTTCTCATTTTTATACAATTTTTAAAGGTTACTTTCCATTTACAGTTATTACAAAGTATTGGCTGCATTCCCCGTGTTGTACAATACATTGTTGAGCCTATCTTACACCTAAGAGTTTGTATATCCCACCACATATTTTTATTGACACATACAGCAAAAAATAGCAAAAGTTGTAGAAATTCACATTCCCAGTTGGAGAGGGTTTCTTTCTACACTATCTTCACTACCTTTAATGTTAGTATCCTTTGCTAATATTAGCTTTGTTGCTAATCTGATGGGCAAAAAGTTGTACCAGGTCATTTCAACTGCTACTTCTCAATGAAGTTCACCTTTCTATGAAGTCCATCTTCTCTGACATACAGCCACACTCCGTGACCGCTGTTCTCCTGGGCTGTTTATCTCCTACATATTAACTTGCAGGTGCTCCCCGAACACTACGTGCCACTGGTGGTGCGTGCTCCACGCAGTCACATGACACTCCAGCCTGCGGTTTTGTTTTTCGCTCAAGCTGAGCACCAAGAAATTGATGCTTTTGAACTGTGGCATTGGAGAAGACTCTTGAGAGTCTCTTGGACTTGCAAGGAGATCCAACCGGTCCATCCTAAAGGACATCAGTCCTGAGTGTTTATTGGCAGGACTGATGTTGAAGCTAAAACTCCAATACTTTGGCCACCTGATTCGAAGAAATGACTTACTGGAAAAGACCCTGATTCTGGGAAAGGTTGAAGGCGGGAGGAGAAGGGGACGACCGAGGATGAGATGGCTGGATGGCATCACCGACTCAATGGACATGAGTTTGGGTAAACTCCGGGAGTTGGGGATGGACAGGAAGGCCGGGTGTGCTGCAGTCCATGGGGTCGCAAGGAGTAAGACACAACTGAGCAACTAAACTGAACTGAACCAGCTTCTCAACATTCGAGCAAAATAAATGGAAACCACCCCATCTTAGTCCTCATCACCGTAAACGACTGTCAGTATAAGCAGAACAAGCATAACACCTCATAGGACTGCTGCTGCTGCTAGGTCACTTCAGTCATGTCCGACTCTGTGCGACCCCATAGATGGCAGCCCACCAGTCTACCCTGTCCCTGGGATTCTCCAGGCAAGAACACTGGAGTGGGTTGCCATTTCCTTCTCCAATGCAGGAAAGTGAAAAGTGAAAGTGAAGTGGCTCAGTCGTGCCTGACTTGTAGCAGCCCCACGGACTGCAGCCTACCAGGCTCCTCCATCCATGGGGTAGGACTAGAAAACAAAAATAAACAGAGGCATATTTTTACTTGGATAAAATTTAACATTTATGGCTACAGAAGGATCAGAGCAACATTTTGTTAAGAACTGCTGCAGATGTTAAAAAAGCCAAATAAGTAAACCAAAGCTACAACACACAGACATAATTTTTCCAAAATAACCATCAAGGAAATAAGGAACACTCAAATGTGGGCAATAATTACAATGGACATTGTGCTGTAAGGGCAAATTAGAGCATTCCCTAAAGAGGGAAATTTTTACTTTAATCCTCCCTTTTAAAAATAATTCAAACAAGAGGCATTTATTGGTTACTTCCTTTGTGCCAAATCCTAGACTCAGTTAACCCTATGGATACAACAGCCGACAAGACAGAGCTCCTGCCCACAGCAAGGGAGGGGGCAGCGTGCAGAAGCAGGCTGCTCGAATCCAGGAATCCCGTCACACACAGTACGTGAAGTCGCTCAGTCGTGTCTGACTCTCTGCGACCCCACGGACTGTAGTCTGCCAGGCTCCTCCCTCCATGGGATTCTCCAGGCAAGAGTACTGGAGTGGGTTGCCATTTCCTTCTCCAGGGTATCTTCCCGACTCAGGGACCAAACCCGGGTCTCCTGCACTGCAGGCAGACGCTCTAACCTCTGAGCCACCAGGGGGGCCGAGAGGACCGCTCCAGACCACAAGCCGGTAATCACATGGAGACAGCAGTCACTAGATCACAGGAGCTCTGCACCATCTAAACTCATGAGAACAGTGAGCCGTAAGTGGCATAAAGCTGCCATTTTCTGATTCTTTTATAAACTGGCAAGACAACAATAAAAAAAAAAAGCATGTTAAGTTACAGTTAAACATCTCTCTTATCGGTTTCTTGCTTTATCCATGACTACATTTTGTCGCTTTCTCACCAACAGATGTGCCCACAGTTCGCCAATTTCATCGTGATCCTACTCGCAGGGTGTTTAATGCTAACCACCACACTACCCTGGAGAAGGGAATGCCTACCCACTGCAGTGTTCTTGCCTGGAGAATCCCATGGCCTGAGGAGCTTGGTGGGCTACAGTCCGTGGGGTCGCAGAGAGTCAGACACGACTGAGCGACTAAGCACAGAAGCACCACACCAGTAGGACAAATAAGAAAATGTAAAAACATTTCTGTAACAGGCAGGAAACAGACAGCTGTTTCTATTTCTCAAAGCAGAGAAGACCCACACAGTATACTTGGATAAAATCCCAGGTGAGTCATACAAGGATATGTAAAAATGAAAACCAGGTAACGTCTCTTTCAAGGATATTAGATTACCAAAGGAGATGGTGAACACGAGCTAAGACTGGAGAGAATACTCATGTCACGAAAACATGCTTAGACGGGAAAAGCTTAAAAGCTTGCATCACAAACAGACCAGGTATATCAGGTATTTAAACAGAAAAAAATCTAATACCCAAAGTTTAATAGGTATAATAAACATCTGATCCTAGGACTGAACCATTCACTCACTGGACACTTTCAGAGTTCTCATTGGGCACAGAGGGGCGTGAGGCATGCACATGTGTGAATGAGGCATGGCTTTCCCCCTTCAGGAACTGGACACAGCTTGGGAGCAAAGCTGCTATAATGAGGAGCAGAAGATGGAAACGTACTGGAAAAAAAATACCATAAGTGCTTACAGAAAAGTCACTTGTCTCAAAGGGACATGAATAGGCAGATGGGGAATCAAAAAGAGAACACTCAGAGAGAACAGGTTGGTGCGACCGTGCCTTGGACGTCAGGAAGCACTGCTGGAAGGCAGCGGCCTGTGCCCGTCACCAGAGGGTCTGATTCAGCAGGTCTGGGATGAAACCCAGGAATCTCTGTTTCTAGTAAATACCCCAGGTGATTCTGATGTAGGCATTGCACAAATCACATTTTGAGAAATGCTAATTTGGAAGGCAAAAGCTCTATTCCTGGAAAATGGTAAGCAAATACACTCTTAAGCAGAAAGCAAGCTTGTAGTTGTAAACGATGCTTAAAGACTTTTCAGAGAGCCTCGAATTCCAGATGAAGACACTGCTGTTTACCTGTGGACGCTTCTGAACAGGGAAGTAACCTGTCTAGAATGCACGGATTTGTGAACCACGTGAATGAATGAGCACTGCCCCCTCCCTTCCTGTGCTGCCTCTACACACACGGTCTCAACTGGGGTGAAAATGAGCTTTCCAGCAGAAATTTTTAAACTGGAGGAAAGAACAACTGTTTGGAAAGTCAGACTTTCCCTTAGGTTTCTTGTTAATTCCAAGTCCCAAAGACATCACCAGGGCGGGGTGGCCGTGCCGGCACCAGGAGGCCTCCATCAAGCGCCCTGCCAGCTCCAGCACCGTCCCAACCCGCCATGGAAATGACAGCGGGAACGGGACTCCCGCCGCCCTAAGCTCTACTGGCTCCAGAGGACAGCGAGGGACAGCAAATCACAAAATTACACTTAGGACAAACAGAAACCCTCAGAGGCCTTTGGTTTCCAAGTTCCGCGCTCCAGTTACCCGTGTCTGTCTGATGTGAGGCAAGGGAGAAAGGGAGAAAGGGAGAAAGAGGAACATCACTGGCTTCCATCAGCAGCCTCATGCTAGCGACTGAAACGCTATTTCAGAGTCACCAGTAACGATGCTACTCATGTTTCCAAGTCCCCAGTTACGATGATATTAAACCATCAACAACCACAAAGTTGGCCTGCTCGCTGCATGGTTAACCTGTCCCCTAAGAGCTAGGCAGGGGGGAAAGTTGGTTACCATGCAGAATAGCAAACTTCTGCAAATACTATGTTTAACATTAAATTCTAACAGTTGAAACTTGAGAGTCCAGCAAAGAGCTCCACGAAAATAAACAGAAGAACAGAACCAGCCAGAATACAATAGCCTCGCTGGATTCAAGCCAAGGGTTCTGAAGATTCCTGCCCACTTTTTATTTAAGTGGGGGGAAAAAAAAAAAAAGTTAAAGAACATCTTAAAGGATCCCAAGAAGTCAAGAGGGCAAACGGAATTTAATACAGTCTGGTTGATAAATAAATCTTTTGTTTCTCTCTGAGCTCTCTTCTAAACACACTGCACGAGGGAAGAAGAAAATAGGCTATTATGGCCAGAAAAGAGGCTGGGAGCCGGAGCCAAGGAGGGCACCGTAGGCTGCACAACCTCAGTGCCCCAAGCTTACAGCAAAGGCTTTCCTTTGATCAGATGCTCAGGGAAGGAAAAGGGGAATTGTGTGAGCTGGAAAACTTCCCAAGAGTATCAAAATTCCATCCGAAAAGCAAAGCTGTGTTGGGAAGAGTTAACTGGAGGAAGGCATCCCATACAGTCTCTGAAATTCCTTAGACACTTGGCAAGCCTCCCACCAAAGCCGGTGGTGGACACTCCTCCCCAGGCTTTCTCTCCTTGAGCAGCAACTGGGCTGGGTTTTGTTTCTAGCGCATCGGCTATGCCCTTTCCTCAGCAATGAGTCGCTCCTGTTTGCTTGTAGTAATTTTTTATATGGCAGAGCATCTTCAAAGAAGCTGAAACTGTTCTGAGTACTGCAGTCTATGTCTGGCAAATAAGCTGAAAAAATATTTTGGCATGCCACTCCCAGTCCCACTATGTTGATGAATTATTACTATTTCCATTAAAGGTGAGTTTTCAGGAATCACTGACAAAAACAAAAATTAAAATCTCTCTTTCTATAAATACCTGGAGATTTTGGTAGGGATAAGCAATTAAAATGAATAACTGTAGCTCTACAATGTCAAGATCCCCAAAAAAACAGAGCAGGAAATAAGGTCACTTTTTTATTTCATGGAGACTCAAAATATAGAAAATTGAGCTAAGAAGAAAGGTACTTGATAAATGCCAGGCATAACTATGAATTTCTCAATGTTTCTTTACAGCTTTCATTCTTTGACACCCACATACTTGCACACCCAACCCAACTTCATTCCTTCACTCCCATCTGAAAAATTCTCACCCCTCCCATCTCTCTTACTCTTTTCAGCTAAAGGAATTTCACGTCTAATCAGATAACCTTTGAAGTACCATGGAAAAGCTACCAGAAACATATACATACAAATTATTACCATCAAACTTCGCTTTTGCGTTTCCTCTGACCCTGCTCTCGGTAAGTACTGCACTGGATTATCACCACCGAGGAGTTCTCTGACAGAGTCCCCCACAAACTCCAGATCTGTCAGTGCAACGCAAATACTCGGGAAACTTCACTAAGTGACAGATTTAGCTCTTTTAAGGTGAAAGTACATCTGAAATGTTTGAACACCAATGTCATTTAGTATAAATATGTTCAGACTGCTCTGATACCATGTTCAAAACAATAAAACTAAGACATGGGAAGGAAAATTATATTCCTTGAATTTAAGCCAGCAAAAACTTGTCCTCTTCACTGACTTTACAAATAAACTTAATGTATTACAACAATTTTCCATCATAAATAATAACAATCTTAGGACTAACACCACCTGTAACATCTAAGTGGAATACAGTTAATATAAGTGAAATAGTATCTACTAATAAAATAGAGGTAACTAATGCACCGTAATTATTAGTAACATACAGAATCCAAAAAGAAACCATGAAAACTACCAAAAATCACTCTGATTTTGCCTCTCCTCTATTTTTGAAAACTAACTGAAGAGCTCCAATGCCAATAAAGGAAAAACAGACACTGGGAGTTCCAAGAACAATGTTTTCTCTGAAGCTGCTGGCCTGTGTGTGGGCATCAGCATGCCACCTTTCCAGAGTTAGAATGCTGCTGCAAATGCCGCTTTACATGCTCCGTGAAAACTGCCCGTTTGTTTAAGGTGAGAATTTGCATAGAAAGAATAATTAGGGGGATGTGTGGTTAAAAGAAGAAGTCTCACAATGCCTGTTATACATGCGTTATATGTAGTTTTTCTCTGGATATCTGCCCTAACACTGTAACCTAGAAATTCATCCCTTGAGATTTGGTAAAAACTTAAAAATAAATTATCCTTTGGTTCTTCTCTAACATATTCCCTGTGAAACACACACTTCAGATGAACAAAAATTCCTTCAAGATACAACTAAAAACAAGAAATTAAATATATGGCGCATCTCAAAAATACCATACTAACGGTACGACCCTAAAGAAGTTACATTAGTGCTTTCTGAAGTATAATTGAGCTTTAAATATATATAATTTCAATTCCTAGTATTGAACACCTGTGTGCATGTACACATAGACATATAAACTTACTACTCTGAAACCTCAGCAATAAAATCCTTCATGGATAATGGGGATGGGAGACAAAAATCTCACATTAGTATGTGGTGGTAAAGAAACTGGTTTAAAGCCTAGGGGTTTTGCTGTTGTTGTTGCTTTGTTTTGTTTTTAACAAAGGGCAACACAACATCATCCTCAGCAAACGCTCGGACCCCACAAACCGAGCCCCCTCAGCCTGTCTCCCCACAGAAAGTTAACGACACTTGGCTGGCGGTGAGAACCTGAAACGTGCTCCACCTTAAATCAGAGCTACAGCTTCATAGTAAAACCACATACTCTACAGTGCAAGCTGATAACATGCAACTTGCTATGTTTTGTTCTGCTTTTAAAAATGCAAATGAAAGATGCTGGACACGAGCACATACTACACGACTCACACACATTACCAACAAAAACAGGCAGAGCTGCTGCATGGTGCCGGCAGCGGGGACAGGGGTCATCCTCAGGGACTGGGAGCAGGGCACGGGGACCAGCAGCTTCCATCTCTCAGCACGAGCTCTGGTCACACGCGCTGCCTTTGTGGAAACCTATCAAACTGTACCTCCGTTATACTTCCACAGGAAGACTTCCGAAAGATTATATAAGGAATAATACGAGACCCCAGGTCCTCTCCCCAGTCCCAGCAGGAGACAGTTTATTCCCCGGAGGAAACTGAGCTCTGGCTCAAAGACACCAGGGAGAGTAGAGAAGACTGTTCTGAAAGCAGGGGGGTCAAACACGGATCCACACGCTGAGCTCTGAGATTCCAGCTCCTTCACTACTGCACTCCCTGGACCCCGGCGTGCTCTGCCCAGGTGGAAGACCAAAGGACTGCCCTAAATAATACTGACCCACCCCAGGGACTGTCTTTGGAAGTTCCCCAACGAAGCCACAAGGCTCACCCTCGACAGCCCTGCCGTGAAGATGCAGGGAGCAGAGGCCTCGCCCACAGGCCCCGGCGCCCGACTCGCTTCTCAGGGGCCCCTTTAAAGAGGAGCAGAGAGAGGGTCACTGTGCGTGCTGTCACTTCAGTCGGGTCTGACTCTTCGCGATCCCACGGGCGGGAGCCCGCCAGGCCCCTCTGTCCATGGGATTCTCTAGACAAGAACACTGGAGCGGGTTGCCATGGTCGCCTCCAGGGGATCTTCCCGACTCAGGGATGGAACCCAAGACTGCTGTGTCTCCTCCACTGGCAGGCAGGTTCTTTTCCACTAGCACCACCTGGGAAGCTCTAAAGGATCAGCAGTGAGGTCAAGTTCCTAACATAAAGTCAGACACCTACACAAACAGGAAAAAAGAAGCCAAGACAGCAAAAGATACATCCTCAGAAAAGGAAGAAATGCACCCATTGCCGGGAAGGGGGTGAGTGGGGACAGAATGCTGCTAAAATGCACAGTAATTAAACACACAAAGAAAGACCTCTTGAAAAATAAGGACAGCAGAAATTCAGAAGGTTAAGATAAAGTAGAGAAACCTCGTTAAAAGTAGGGCATTAAGACAGAGGAAAATTAGAGCATCAGAGGACAAACAAGGAGGTCCTGCCTAACTCATAGGGATTCAGAGGCAGGATCAGAGGCAGAAAATAAAAGGGGAGAGAGTATCACAAAATACGAGAAAGTTTCCCAGAACTGAAGGGCATTTTTTTTTTTTTTTTTTTCAGATCAAGTGTTCATCATAGTGGCTGAAATGAAGAGTGCCAAAAAAGAAAATCCTAAAACCTCTTTAGGGTTGTTTTAAAAAAAGGCGGGGGGTGGGGAGAAGGGGGGGAGAAGGTCTACAAAGACAGGGATCAGAAGAGTATAACACTTTTTAATAGCAACTGTAGAAACTAAAATACAACGGTGCACTGGCTTCAAAGTCCTGAGGAAACGTGTTTTCCTATCCAGAAACCAGTCAAATTGGCAAACATGTGAGAAAATATTTTTAGAGATACAAAGGATGTAATAAATTTGTCTCCCATGTCCCCTTTCTCAGGAAGATCCTAGAAGATTTTCCATTAAAAAAGAGGAGTAAACCAAGAAAGAATCACTAGATACAGGACAACATATCGAAAACACAAGAGAGACGAAAAGGGCATTACCAGGAAAATGGTGAAAGATACCCCCAGGACAACAGGTGGGCACTAGACCTCCTAAGCAGCACCCATGCTGGCTCCAGGAAGGAAGAAGTCTCCAGGAAAAGAGGGTTGAGAAGAGGGTTAGAGTTCTGTCACCTTGACAGCACTAGAGAAAAAGAAAAGGACACTCATCTCTATGCCACTAACCAGCCGCATTTAAGTGCCTTAGGGATGAATTACAGCTGCACGCTCAAAGTGACGTCAGCCTTCAACACCCTTAACCGAACACAGACACCTACACACCCAGAGGGTGAGAGGAGCAGTGGCCGGGGCCTGGGGCTGAGGGGCTGGGAGACAGGGAGGAGAGGCAAATCGCCACTTTCCACAGCGCTGTCAACCGCAGTCCAAAAACGAAAAGTTCAAAAACAGCAGCAGATACATACTTATCTGGGAAGGTGGAGAAGACAGCAAGCAGGGAGCCCTGAGCATCAGAAGCAGCTGCCTAGTGGACAGGACGTGGTAGGAAGGGCTGAGTTCCGAGCGCAGATTTCTCGTCTTACTGCAAGATTTCGGACAAATTCATATAAAATATTACTTTGATGGGACAAAAGTTTAAATTTTTTAAAATACGAAACAAAACCAAGAAACGCACAAAACAGAAGGCAAGAAAACTAAGGAGGGTGACCTGCAGCGGGAAAAGGACAGCGAGATGACCGTTTCTCCAGCTTCTGCAGCAGTTCAGGTGAGAGCCGACAGCCGGCTGGAGGGTGTGTGCTGAGGGATGGGGGGCAGAGGAGGCAGGATGCACTCAAAAGCTATTTACAGATTTGGGATCAACAGACACGGGGGATCGATCAGGAGCTTCTGAAGCTTCAACAGGCAAGGCAATGTCCCCCGAGACCCCTCTACCCAGAGACTTACTTATTTAGTCCATAAATGTTGACTCTTTGGGGCTATCATATTTCCCTATGTTATTAGGACCATTTTGATTTTCTTTTTGTTTAGGCTTTAATTTTTGGATTATTATGAAATATACAAATAGGAAAATACAGAAAACAATAATGATCATCCTAGTATGTACTATTCAGCTTTTCAAATATTAACATTTTGAACACTTTGCCTATTTGTCTCTAATTTTTTTTTAAAGAAATAAACATTATGGATGTAGTTGAAACCCTCTTCAAACCATTCCTGAATCACATCCCCTTAACCGCCTCCCAGAAGGTAAATGTTAATCTGATTTTGGCATTTCACATCTTCCTCCACCTCGTCTCCAAGATGAAAGTGCTGGTTTGGATAAATTCTAATGCCCCTTTCTGTTCTAAGATGGCAGGACTGAATAGCATGATGCAAAATTCTTGATGGGAAATACACAAAAATACTTCAAATAAAAATTTCAAATGCCCAAAACAGACTAAATCATGACATTACCCTTTAGCAAAAAAAAAAAATCACAGTATTTATTACAGGAGAGTCAGTAAAAATAGTATCATCAGTGCACAGGACATATAAACACCTAAGCTTGAGAAGTCCCCTGTGGTTCCCTTTCACTGTAACCGGAGCTCCAGGGAAGAATAAGGAAGTGCTTGAGCACACCTTTCTGGGGTTCTTACTGCCCGGGGAGCTAGTTCACTGAGGCACCAAACTGTTTCTACTGTCACAGGACTCTTCTCTGCCCATCATTCAGAGCCAAAAGACTCTTTTTAAAGATGCGTAACACCAATTTTACTTTAAAATTGCCCATGAGGAGGCAAGACAGTTATTTGTATTACACCTCGACCCTTGTGTGCATCTTTTTCATCTTCTGGGTGATAAGATGGGAAGGGCACATAAAGCACTCTGCCACGCTCAGTGTACCATTATCCCAAGGAAAACACTTGTACGATTATTTGAGTTGTGAGCCAAACTGGTCACAGTGTTCACGGAGCACCACTTTCACTTGAAAGCACAACTGACAAACTCAGTATTCAGACTTGGGTACTTGGCAGACGTGTTCTCTACAACGAAGTGAGAAGGTCACTTCAGGAAAAGCAACCCACAGCATTCGTTGCCAAGGGTAGCCTTCAAGCTTTCAACTGAAATTTAAAATGCTGGAAAACTCGTTTCCCCAGTGAGCCTGACAACTTCCCAATACTTCAAGATTTTTTCTGATGAGATCAGTGGTGATATTAACAATGGCCATTCCTCAAAATTTCATAACGAAGAATGTTAACATTTGGAATATCTGTATTATCCCAACAAACCAGTATTTTCCAAATGACCAATACTTAATGCAATGAAATGATGTATGGGCAAAGATCCATTCGAACTGCTAGAAACACCAGTGGATCCTAATGTAAAAGAATTTTAAAAGTCTACTGAAAGGGTTTTACATTCCACATTGAAATCCACATGTAAGAAATTACCACTTAAATCTGCCTGCAACACAGGAGACCCAGGTTCAATCCCTGGGCCAGGAAGATCACCTGGAGAAGGAAATGGAAACCCACTGCAGTATTCTTGCCTGGCGGACTACAAATCCACAGGGTCACGAAGAGTTGGACACAACTTAGCGACTGTGCATATCAAAGAAGAATATTCATAATCATCTGAAAAGACAATTGAAACACTCTTCCCTTCTCTAACATATCCACACAAACTTCATATTAATACTTAATGGATTATTCTTTCTGGATGTTAAAGATCATAAACACATAATCACAATGATTAATGATCATAGCTAAATCATTAACAGGCATTTACAAACAAATGAACTATTCGTTCTTTCTTTAAAAGTTATATCCTTCTGGAGTTACTGTCTCATATATTTGCAACAAATACGTAAGCATCAGAGGCTTTATTTACCACAGAATCAAGATTGATCAAAAAAAAAAAAAAGAAAGAAAATGAAATTAATTTGGTAAATCCTTCCATCTGTTTCACAAAGATGTAGATTAAAGTCCCCGCCCTCTAGTTATGAGAGAGCAGACCCTTTTCATTTACCATGTGACTCTTGAAACCTATACACTAATCACCCAGATGATGTGGTATTAATGGATTTAAACTTTAGTTCTTAGATTTTGAAGGAAATATCTTTTC
This sequence comes from Cervus elaphus, assembly GCF_910594005.1. Lineage (NCBI taxonomy): Eukaryota > Metazoa > Chordata > Mammalia > Artiodactyla > Cervidae > Cervus > Cervus elaphus. The sequence goes on along the minus strand of NC_057841.1, from coordinate 63,144,449 downwards.
ATGGAAAAAACTGACCTTTTTGTAAATTTTCAAAGAAGTATCTGACCAAACCCCTATAGTTCAGAAGTAACACACCAAATATCAATCCCAGATGCATTTGTAGATTGGTTAAGAAATACAAGTGGTTTAGGAGAAGTGTTCTTGTACAAATGTATCCAGTTAATGAATATCTAAATCATTCATTTCAAAGGCAGGGACCCTGAAAAAAATTTCAGAATGAGAACTGATAGTGTCTTCACTACCAATGTCCTACTACCAGGCCCTCTGAAAGAGAAAGGTTACCCACTGCAGCATTTTCACTCAGAATAGTCAAGAAACAATCAGAAGCTGACACCTCCTCCCCTTCCTAATTATCCACCCACTTCTGCATGCTCACCTTTGCAGTTCGCTGAGCCCCCTTGCAGTTGGTAGACTGGGATTCTGCCTTAGAAAGTTCTGTTTTAAATTGAGATGAGTGAGGTCCTGGCTGTAGAAGAGGTTGGCAGGCAGATGCTCCAAGCTACAACAGGAGAGGTCCACCGAGCTAATGCGCTGGGACGCGACCTACAGGGGGATAAAAACCACAGTTCAGTTTTCATAGCATCCTTTACCCTGCAACTGCTTTCCACAGACAGAAACAAGGTAACCTCATTTGGGAACACAGACTCGCTATGCAATTAGCACCATTATTCAAATCTAAACCAAGAGCATTTAGACAGAACTGAGCAAAGGATTAAAGCATTATCAAGGCAGGAAATAGTGTCCCTCCCTGGAAGGTGCTTACAGTAACCTAGTATAGGAGACAGGTGAGGAAGAGCACAGATTATCTTATCAGGTTTAGTGATACCCGTAATCCCTTCAACCACAGGGGTCACCTTCCTGAACACATTCATGGAAAGGGAATTCAAAGCTAAACAATATAAGACCTTAGAGTAAATACAGGGTTGGAAGACAGACACTAAGATCTAGACTGAACTTAAAGAAAAGCCCCTGAAAATACTGATTTAAAAACAGCACACAGAAAAGCACGCTCGGTGGCCTTGCATGTACCTTTAATAGTAACAGCAGCATACAATCAGATCCCACTGCTTGCCTACTGTAAATTTTTCCGGTCATGTCTCCCACAATGTCAGTTTTGCTTCATGTAGGTAACCTAAGTGAAATTTACTGTACGTCTAAATGTTTATCCACATATTCAAAATATCCCCAGTTAAATGACTCCTACGATAGCCAGAGTCCCAGGGCTACAGGGCATGCTGGAGGCAGAAAGAGCACCGGGCGCCCTGCGCTTCTCTGTCCCACATGCTGGGAACCTCCGTGCCGATCTTCGCCACGGACAAGGCTTCAGGACCACTGACACAGAGCTTCACTCCCCTTGCCTCACCAAGGATGTGGGGTTACTGTTCTAGGATCTGGGTTGATACCTCCTCATGCTCTTCATCTTCACCAAAGCTTTATGGAAAAAACTCCACTCCGTATCTGTGACCAGTTTGATGCCCTTCTCTATTAGCAAACCCCTGCTTCACTCTTTCCTGATTACAAAAGGCAGCAGAACATGCTTCTCAGGGGGTTGGCTCTGGTTCCATCATCCCAGAGCTGAGACAGCCTGAGTGCACCACGGAGTTCTCCCAACTCCCGCTTCCTCACCCGTTTAACAGGCATGAAGACGACACCTACATCTACACAGCAGGCTCAGAGACAGCACTCAATGACTGGTGACTGCTATGACCACTTATGTTGCTAAGCCTACTTCCAAATAAAGCTTACACTCACCGAACCCACGTTCTCCTGATGCTAAGAAAAGGTATTCAGGAGTAAATCTGCATGACAAACACTGCTGAAGGCACGTCTGAGGTTGGAAAGGAATTGTGAAAGCTAAGGGGACAGTGGGATGGAAAAGGGCTGTCAGAGCTCAACTCAAAAGATTTCACAAAGTCAGTCTGAGTTCACGTTTCAGCAATTTCATCTTCTCTTGAATTTTCACCCTTAAGAAAAAGAAAATCCGAAACAGGGCCAGGTCACCCATGTAAATCAAATGATGTGGAAAAAAGGCCAGAATTTAATGGGCCTGCAAGGCAGGTACAAACCTGCCACGGCCACTCAAGAGCCCCTGGCGGGCGCGCATTTACAGGAAGTAAGGCTGAAAGGGTTCCTTGGACTCACCCAGGAGCAAACCTGTGGAGGACGCCTGGTGTCTCAGGCCTTCCGCTTGCTGAGGGGCGGGCGCGGAACAGAGGCCCCGCGGCCAGGGGAGGGCGCCCCGGGGGGAGGGCGAGCACTGCCTATGGTTGGTGCCGCTGCTTACTCACAGCGCTCGTCTGACCCTCTTGTGACCCTGTGGGCTGTAGCCCACCAGGCTCCTCTGTCCATGGGATTTCCAGGCAAGAATACTGGAGTGGGTGGCCGTTTCCTTCTCCCAGGGCATCTTCCCAATTAATACGCTCTATGACAAAAGTTTCAATGATCGTTAAGGGCAAGGGCACAGAGCATGATCCAAGGAGCCACAGAAGGCTCCACAGAGGACCTGACGTCCAAGCTCAAGGCTGACACTCACGTGGCAACCTCTGTTTCCGCCTGCCCCAAACCCTTTTCCGCTTCTTCCTGTAACAAGCCTTCAGATGCACATGACCTGGCGGGAGCTGCAGACTCCGCTGCTCTCAGGGCGGGAGGCATGTGCACGCAGCTCCAGCCATCCCAGCCACACTGCTGAACCCACAAACTGATCTATCGGGGACTGGCATGTGACCCATGCCAGGCTGACTCAAGGCCTTCTCTGGGATACATATTCTGAACCCGAGAGCGCGAGCGAGGCTGCCACTTAGAGCTGCAGTTAAAATGACAGAACCAGATTTGTATGTATCAATCTGGATTCCTTAAAAAAGAAACTCAAGCCCAAAATAAACAAGTCAAAAATGCACGCTGTAAAATTTTACATACAGTATAATGTCATGCATGAAAAAAATTTTAACACATACAATGATTCCATATATTATGCATGAATAGTTATATGTGCAATAAAGCTACACACTATATACACTGATCATTCCCAGGTCACTCAGATGGTAAAGAATCCAGCTGCAGTGCGGGAGACCTGGGTTCAGTCCCTGGGTTGGGAAGATCCCCTGGAGAAGGGAAAGGCTACCCACTCCAGTATTCTAGTCTGGAGGATCCCATGGACAGAGGAGCCTGGCGGGCTACAGTCCGTGGGGTCACAAAGACTTGGATACGACTGAGCGCCTAAGCACAGTACATATACTGATCACATGTCAAATTAATGACAGCGACCGCCTCCAGGGAAGCAAGGAGGGAAAAGAAAATAGGAACAGAAAGACAGGAAATCTGGAATTTATCTATAATGTTTATTCACTTTATAATAAGAATAGAAAGTATGGAGGAACTACGTCTCCCCAGATGGCACTAGTGGTAAAGAATCTGTCTGCCAATGCAGGAGACATAAGAGACGAGGGTTTGAACCCCTGGAGGAGGGCATGGCAACCCACTGCAGTATTCTTCCCTGGAGAATTCCATGGAATGAGGAGCCTGGTGGGCTACAGTCCATGGGATCCCAAAGAGTTGGATATGACTGAAACGACTTAGCACGCATGCATGTCAGAATGTTAGACAAGCAGGAACTGTAATATTATTCTTTGTGCTCTTCCATGTGTGCGCGTTTAACTGAGAAAAAAGCAACGTGATCTCAATATAAAAACGTCAGTAAAAAGGTAAGGAGATCCTGCAGCTCCTTTGAGGTCACTGTAAAGATTCCGGCTTCAGCAAAATGGGCCGCCGTGCAAGGGTTCCAACAAGAGTCTCTGTCTCGGACTGTTAAGCACACAGAGGGGGCCTTGGCCCGGCAGGCTCACAGCGGGCTGTGCCCCACACTCAGCGGGCTGTGCCCCACGCTCAGCACGGCCCTCCCTCGGGAGCGCGTCCCCGGAGGCTGACATGGAGCCACTTTACCGCCCTCCTCTCTCACCAGCCGCCGGCCTGGCCGGGCGTTCCTCCACCAGGGACTCCTCTGCAGAGGACACATTCCCCTTTCGGCTGAAGCATCAGGCTGAATACTCTCTTTGGACAACTACAAGATAATGACTAAACGTCAAGTCGGATTTGATTTCCTTCCTCATTCTGGACCGCAAGCCTGTCCCTGCTGGAAACCAGGGGGAGGACGGCTCAGGGCGAAAGTTCGGCAAGCAAGGGGCCTGTGGGGGTCAGGGCGGGATGGGGGCAGAGATGGAGAGCAGAAACCAGATATGTCCTGACGGCAGTGGGCGGACCGAACCGCGAGTGGCACCTCTGCCCTGTGCCAGGCCCTGCAACAGAGGAGATTCAAGGGCTTCCCCCTGGATCGGCCTGGGCAGGTAAGGGCGCCATCACGAAGAGGTTTTGCACAACTCCCAAATGAAAGAACTACCAATAGGTCCAACCAAAGAGGCTGTAACCTGCCTACCCAGCGCCTATTAAATCTAAGACCCTCCTCAAGATAAGAGATAAATGAGAAAGCCCCTCTGCACACCTCACGGCAAGCGGCCTTTTACTGTGGTGGGTATTCAGTCGCTCAGTCATGTCCGACTCTCTGCGACCCCGTGGACCACAGCACGCCAGGGCTCCCTGTCCATCACCAACTCCCGGAGTTTACTCAAACTCATGTCCATCGAGTCGGTGATGCCTTCCAACCATCTCATCCTCTGTCGTTCCCTTCTCCTCCTGCCTTCAATCTTTCCCAGCATCAGGGTCTTTTCAAATGAGTCAGCTCTTCGCATCAGGTGGCCAAAGTATTGGACTTTCAGCTTCAACATCAATCCTTCCAATGAACACCCAGGACTGATCTCCTTTAGCATGTACTGGTTGGATCTCCTTGCTGTCCAAGGAACTCCCAAGACTCTTTTCCAGCACGACAGTTCAAAATAATCAATTCTTTGGTGTCTCAACCTTCTTTATGGTCCAACTCTCACATCCATACATAACTACTGGAAAAACCACAGCTTTGACTATATGGACCTTTGTTGGCAAAGTGATGTCTCTGCTTTTTAATATGCTGTCTAGGTTGGTCATAGCTTTCCTTCCAAGGAGCAAGCATCTTTTAATTTCATCTTCACAATAACTCAGCACAGTAAGGACTGATCTCTACTTCAAAGATGAAGGTTAAAGGGTCTGCCCAAGGTTGCATGGTGAAAGCCCAGCCATGCAGAGTCTGAATGACAGCCTCAAGTTTAAGTCCCACCCAGAGGGAGACTCCTTTAACTGCCACGGTCAAATCCTAACGGAGCCCTCGGCCCAGAGCAAAGACGGTTTGATGTCATCCCTCATAGACCATGAGTGAGCCACATGTGAACAACGTCAGTTTTCAGAAGATCAGTTCAAGTCACCATGGCTTGGGAAATCACTGCTAGTTTGTACTAACAATGACAAAAAATTTTGAGGCTAATAATTTAAAGTAAATCAAATGGGATATTTTTCCCCATGAGCCTACACACGTTGGGAGATACATTAAAATGCACATGAATCCCAACCATAGCTTCCCAGTGGTAAAAGAATCCACCTGCCGATGCAGGAGATGCACGGGACATGGGTTTGATCCCTGAGTCAGGAAGGTCCTCTGAGAAGGAAATGGCAACCCAATCCAGTGTTCTTGCCATGGACAGAGGAGCCCGGTGGGAACGGTCCATGGGGCTGCAAAGAACTGGACTGAGAGCACACACACAGCCCAGCCACTGGCTCAAGTAGTCTTCTCTTCCAGCTTGAGGGTTCGAACATATGAACACATATGAACAGAAAGCTCACTGGACCCTTGAATTATTTCCCCAAAGAACACTGCAGATAAACCATAAAAAAATAGTAATACGAACAACAAACTTTCCAGATTACCTACCTAGGCTTCCACACACTTCTAACATCCCACTCAGTGGGACACTTTCCTCAGTCGTCTCTGCCAGCTGTTAGGGCCCTTCTCTCAGCGATCCCTGCTCTGAGTCTGGGCAGGGTACATTTCTCAACCAGCGCCTGTCTCCTAGCCCTAACCCATCCTCACTCTGTGCTTCCTTTTGCAACAGACCTGCACTCTATGTCACTCACGTTATTCTGACCATTCACTTAGTGGACAATCATCTTTCACCAGCAAGGGAAAGTACAGAATGACAACCAGATGACTTTTTTTGTCCCCACTATACTTTAGTGAAATACTATTTATCCTTATTACGCACAAAGCAGGCTCAGAATTAAACAAAATGATTGTGAAAGGCTCGGTCAAAGTAGCTGAAACAGCATAAATAATTCCACTTGTGCAAAGTAAAATACTGCTGTAAACTGGCTTTATGAGTCATTAATTGCTCTGGCCTAGCCTTCAGTGGTTTGGGAAATTATGCCCTGGCTATGGAGAGTCTCTGGGGAGTTTACTAAAATTCTTAACCTCAATTTACTTAGTTTTAATTCTTACCCCGCTCCCCCCTTCCAAATGCTTTGGAAAGGCATAAACATGTAGGAGAATATAAATTTAGAATAGAGTTTATTCATCTTTACTAGCTAAGTACTCTCTTACTTTCAATTTCATTCTCATCAATAAAAGTTTTATAATACTTCATATCAAAGATTTCCCCATTTTAATAAACTTTAAACTCGCACTGCTCCAAAACATGCAATAATTTCTTTTAAAAAAAATTCTACAAATACAGGAAATGCCTTGATTCCAGACCTTTTCACAATGACCTCTCATTTCTTGATCCTGCATTCATTATCATTTCATAAAATCTACTTAACAGCAGATGCAGAAAACCTTCCTATAAAATTAATTACAATATATACACTAATAATGTCCTCACAGGGTCATATCAAACTACCGATTTTGGATTTAGTAAGTCCTACCTGAAGTTCTCATATTTTATTATTTCTTTAGGTTTCCCTGGTGGTTCAGATGGTAAAGATTCAGCCTGCAATGCAGCAAACCCAAGTTCGATTCCTGGATTGGGAATTATTTCTTTGCCTTAAATGAGTAAATGCTACGAAATAGCTAAAAATCCAAGGAATAAAATACACAGATTTACACAGTATTCTAAACCACCAGATGTAATCAAATGCACGAAGACAGAGCGGACCTGGAGAGGCCGTCACAGCCAAGCACAGAGCAGAGTGGGGACTCCGAAGGCACGCGTGCTCAGGAGGGGCCTGCTTCTCAAGAGAGGGCTTCCTAAGACTGGAAGGGACCGCCAAAGTGTAGTTAAGGGACCAAAGAATAAAAACGATAGAAAGCTGCAGGCTGGAAAAGGAAAGAAGGGAGGGGAGAGAGAGAGAGAAAGAGAAGAGAAGCGTTATCGACAGGTGACCAACTGGACAGGTAAGCAAACACACACAACTCACTGTAAAGGGACCAGGGTGTAACAATAAGGCTGGGCTTCCCCAGGGCTCAGCGCGAAAGAACCCGCCGGCAACGCAGGAGACGCGGGTTCCGTCCCTGGGTGGGAAAGATCCTCTGGAGGAAGAAATGGCAACCACTCCAGTATTCTTGCCTGAAGAATTCCATGGACAGGGGAGCCTGGCAGGTTACAGTCCACAGCGTCACAAAGAGTTAGACAGGACTGAAGCGACTAAGCACGCATAACAATAAGGAGAAACAGTACTGAGAAATTTAGACCTAGAGTTCCTGCTAGGCATCCCAACCTCTCTGCCAGGTGAGTGGAGGGGAGTGGTGCCCTGTCAGCGTGTTTACCACCTGCCTGTAGGCAACAGCCCCTGGACAGATACTGGAGAGACACGCTCTTCGTCTTCAAAACATGAGTCCCTTGAAGGCACAAACACCTAACACGCATAATTCAAAAAGGCATGTGCCACGGTGCAGAGGGGCACAGAGCAGAGAGCAGAGACCCCGAGCCCCCGGCTGCCCAGCGCTGACGGTCCCCTCTTGGGACAAGACGGACAGGTCCTCGCAGGCCCCCGAGCGGACTGGCACCGCACCCCCAGGAGCAGGCAGAGCTGCGAGACGCACCCCAGGAGCTCGTCGGATGGCGGAAACCAGACACGCAGGCCTGGCGCCTCGCCCTCTCGGAGTCACACGCAGGGTGAGAAGCTCGGAGAAGGTCCCCAAGGCCTCCAGCATTACTCATCGGGTCTCCAGCCTAAGAGTTACCTCCTTTCCACACACAGAAATCCCACTGTATTTCTCAGTAAGAACAGAAAAATAGGACTTGGCTTGGGTGGAGATCAAATCTGAACTCAGAGTTCCTTCCTCATTTCCTTATTGGCAGAGTACGTGTAAACAAGCTCCTTAGAAGGGGACCACCAGAGAGCCCCTGCGCGTTTCCCCCGGGGGGCAGCTCCTCCACGAAGGACGGGGCAAGCTCGCCACCACAAGCAGCCCACACTCTAGCTTCCCACTGTAAGAAGTGAGGTAAATTCACATTAAACAGAACTAGTTCTGAATAGCCTAGGAACAAGCTACTTGTTTTTCTATTTAAAATACAAATTATACAAACACCTCAATGTTTAAGTTCCAGTCTAACATACAAGGTCTGGTATGTTTAACTAGAGAGTTCACTGTTTTTTTTTTTCAATTATTCTAGTATTCCTTACTTTATAAAATAAATCAGACCAGAGAGTAGAAGAATTTAACTCTTCAGAATAGTCACAGATAATCTAATACTCTGGGTTACAAATACTGCCATCTTCCAAGGTAAGTAAATATATCATGGAAATTAAACTCTTAAGACACCATGTATTTATTTGGGGGGGGGGGGGCTTCCTAGGTGGCGCTAGTGGTAAAGAACCCGCCTGCCAATGCAGGAGACATGAGATGCAGGTTCGATCCCTGGGTCAGGAAGATCCCCTGGAGGAGGGCATGGCAACCCACTCCAGTATTCTAGCCAGGAGAATCCCATGGACAGAGGAGCCTGGTGGGTTACAGTCACAAAGAGTCAGACACAACCGAAGTGACTTGGTTCACATGGACACACACACCATGTATTTTTATGCAGGTCTAACACCCAGATTAAAACGACTGAACTTCAAAATATAATATGACCAGACGCAGAGATCTGGTTAACTATGTATGATTAAGTTCCTGATGCAGCCATACTTGACCAGTTTTGGAAGAGGCAGACAACAGCAGTGCCCTCAACACTGAAACCGACTTAACCTGCCTTGGGTGACTCAGAAGGCACCTTGGACTTCCTCAGTCCCTCCTGGTCATTCTTTAGGGAGGTCAGTGATCCATGCAGTGGCGATGCTCAGATGCCCTCAGCAGCACTACAGACTGCCTATAGACCAGCTTCTGCTCTACTACTGAGCGGCCGAGAGGCCACCAACCACTGCGCACGTGAAGCCCTGAGACTCCCCTTTGATGTTTTCAGTGAATAAACCTCAGCTGCTATCTGAAGTCTGGTTTGTTTCGTCCCTTCAGGCCGCTGTGAAACACTGGAAGTAAAATGGAAGGCCAACAGCAAGGCAGCAGAACTCCCTGCACAAAGCAGTGCTGGGCACCTCACACCCTGCTCCCTCACGTGTAAGACGGAGATGATGACATCTCCTCAAGGGTGCCTTCCTTCAGCTCTGAAACCCGGCCCTGTCCAGTGTTAGGAGCACCCACCTCACAGGGATACCGTAGAGCATCTAGAACAGACCTTGACACACAGAAAAAAGTTTCCAAAATGTTAGTTATCACTACTTGTTGTCACTACTACATCAATTCACTTGGCTAAATGATTTTATTATTAACAAAGTATACCTATTAACAATTTGGGGTTGGGGAGAAACAAAGAGTCTTTTGATTTTGCTGCTGACCTCACGAATGAACTAACTCATTCATTATGAAATAACATCTAAAGAATGGTAAACAGTGGTCACATCCTCTGTGCTCATCGGATGGATGGCAAGCCTATCAAGAAACTGCAGACTACCCAAAGGAAAACCGAGAGAAGGAATCTGGGAAGCAAGTGATGAGGGAATTGCTGCAGTTATCAGAGATGTTTCTCCTAGAAGTAGATTGCCAAGGGGTGGGGGAGGGCGTAGAAACTTAAATAGTTAAGAGGTCATCAAACAAGAGAGGGAGTGCAATGATTACCTTGGGTTAAGCCAGAGCAGTGAGCCAAGGGTACAGGGATCAAGACCTCAGCTCACTTCTAAGGAAGAACTGTCTCGTGAGACACTGTAGGTGTCTGAAAGGTGGTAGCCCTTTTTTATTTAGGAGGGAAGTCAGTCTGGAAGTCCACGACGTCCTGCTCAAATCTTAAATGCTAAGTCACTCAACTAAGAGACACTCGATGATGACTAGAACTTAAGGTTAAAGAACACTTAAAAAAAATAAAGTGGCAAGAGACTGTCTTATTTCTCAGTCTGTCTCCTGGCCTCACTGCAAGGCACGCAGGATCTTATTTCCTGATGGGGACCCGGGCCCTGCAGTGGGAGCGAGCGGTCTTAACCACTGGGCTGCCAGGGAAGGCCCAAGACCACTCTGAAAGAAAACACCAAATAACTGTTAAGGCAATTATTCCAGAAAACTACAAGGAACATTATGTTTTTGGCAACTACTTTCCAATCTTAAAATCATATACTGTTACTTTAAAACATGGCTGTAAGTTCCTTTCTTGAAACCTAGAATGTATTTTATTAAAGATTAATAGCAACATACAGATAAAACACACATGAGGAATGCATTTCTTCCATCTGCTTAAGTCTGGATGCTAGAAGTAGAGCCTGGAAGCATGCCTGGCACAGAGAAAGGGTGGGGTAAGTACCCTCTCATTCCCCCTCACTGCCCTCACCCTCCAGCCCTGAAACTGAAGTGTGGAGAGACCAGGGGAGGCAAGGCAGGGAGCCGGGGGGAGAGAGATGAGACGCCGGGTGAGCCTCCCACGGAAGCACACGAGGAGCACCGCTTCCCCAAGAGGGGGTTCCGTCAGGATACGGTAAGGAAACGAGCTAGCTTTTTCATGAGCACAAAAGTGGACTGAAAAACTGAAGAAAAGAGAAAAAGTAATTTTAAATGGAAATGACTTAGAATGAAGGAAAAATCCCTTCTTTATAGAGATATATTGACTAGGATCTCAGAACCAATAGTTACCACGGTGGGCGAGCAGGGGAGGATTAGCGATGTGTTAACAAGATGAAGTGTCGTCATAACTGCAAAGAGATCATTTCATTTTCACGAACCTAATCAGTCTTACGTATGACAAAAACAAAGTTTAACGTAATCCAAAATACTTTAGTTTAAATATCATTAGTTTAAATTAGTTTAAATTCAAAGCAGAATTTCTAAGCTCCCTAATTTCATAAACTGCTATTTATATCTATAACAATGAAAGATTCCACAGTATGAATTTTTGTGGAACAAATCCATTACCATGTTGGAAAATTTAGTTAAACCAGTGGGTAACGTAGTCGAGTTTGCCCAGGAAAACAGAATGAACGCGCATGAAAGCACCCAGGCCCGCAGCACCTTCTCCTGCACACGGCGCTGACGTCACGCGGCGCTGCCGCCCCTGCAGACGCCTCGCATCTCCCTGAAACGCGCTTCCACCCTGCCTCGGGGTGAACGCTGTTCCCTCCTCAGGACTCTGCCTGCTCATCACCTCCTCAATGCTTCCTGTCCCTAAACATTTCATATACCGCATTTCCAAATTTTTCTCATACCTTCACTACAGAATTGGTACAAAAGCAATAGTCTAGGTATAGGGGTGACATTTTATAAACTAAAATCCATGTCACTCAGACCTTCCATTCTACTTCAGATTCTACCACTGACATGATAGACTGCCAGGATCAAATGACCCTGATCCTTTATCTAAAGAATGGGTACAAAATGTGAAGGAGGAGTTTCCCATAAAAGTCCTTTGAAGCCCTTGGCTTCTTAGCAGAACAGGATTGAAAAGACAACTTCTTAACCTCATAATCCCAATGTAACCAACTACAGCACAACCCGAAAAGACAAGTGACCAGCCAAGCTGAAGAAATGCAGCACACTCCCTAAATTACACTTCAAGTTAAGAGGTACAATATGTGTAAAAAATGCTAAGTGACCTTAAAGGTTTCCTTGCAACTACATCAAATGACACAGATCTATATGCTGGAAACAATCCTATTATACAAGAAAGATCTGACTCTGGTTGGTGATGTACTCTTTGAGTAAAATCTGGACAATAAAACACTCTTTTTAAGTACACGAAGGCAAAAGTTCGGCTGTGATTGACCACATATCTTATTCTTATATAAAGGGTGATGTTTACTCATCATTTCAAGTGATCTTTTAATTCCGCACGAGATGGGACTCTGATTGGCCTATGCTATGCATATTGAGGATGAACCAAACTATCACAGCAACTTCAACATGGTCACTTTTAATTTTTTTCATTAAAAAGAGGAAAGGCCTGGAATTAAAATACTATGATTGATACTAAAAGAAAGAGAGATGAGCAGTGTGACGGCCACAGGCAGTGTTCACCCACCGATCAACAAGAGAGACCTGTGCACCAACCATGCGGCCTTACACGCGAACTCACACTGTGGGGCCACACACACGCACACAACTGGCCACAGGCCGACCCCTGTGGACGCTGAGTCATAGGTATGCGGGCAATTATTTCTACTTCTGAATATTCAACATTTCTTGTAATGAAAAGTTAGAAACACTTTCATGCATACTTCAATTAATTTAATTAAATTACTTAAATACTTATTGCATGGGGTTGGGGGGGTGGACAAAAACAAGCCAAAACCCCAAGATTCACGCACAACACTAAATCAGTGATCTGAATCCCCTTTAATCTTCCTTGAAATCAAGAAACAAACTTTCCACTGGGACAACACAGCATTGCAGAAGTGACTAGGACTTTAAAAATAAGTATGTCTTAGGCAATAGATTCACATGCAGACTCAGTCTGAAAAGGATTCACAGGATCAGTCAATATGTCTGAAACAAATCCATGCAACAAAGCGGGCCACAAAAGCAGGCACACAGGCCAGCTTGTCTAGAGTTACTTGTGCATCTGACCGGAGCACCTCTGAAACTCCCTCCCTCAGCTACCCCCTCACCCCCACCACTGCCCCCCAACCACTCTGAGACCATGCTGCACGTGTTCTTGGTAAATGCCACACTGCACTTGAAAACACATGGGTTATTTTCAAGTATCTTTTGATATTTGATTTCTAAACTAATGGCATTTGGTCCCATCATTCCATGGCAAATAGATGGAGAAACAGTGACAGACTTTATTTTTTTGGGCTCCAAAATCACTGCAGATGGTGATTGCAGCCATGAAATTAAAAGACGCTTGCTTACTCCTTGGAAGGAAAGTTATGACCAACCTAGACAGCATATTAAAAAGCAGAGACATTGCTTTGTCAACAAAGGTCTGTCTAGTCAAGGCTATGGTTTTTCCCGTAGTCATGTATGGATGTGAGAGTTGGACTATAAGGAAAGCTGAGTGCTGAAGAATTGGTGCTTCTGAACTGTGGTGTTGGAAAAGACTCTTGAGAGTCCCTTGGACTGCAAGGAGATCCAACCAGTCCATCTTAAAGGAGATCAGTCCTGGGTATTCATTGGAAGGACCGATGCTGAAGCTGAAACTCCAATATTTTGGCCACCTGATGCGAAGAGCTGACTCATTGGAAAAGACCCTGATGCTGGGAAAGACTGAAGGCGGGAGGGGAAGGGGATGACAGAGGATGAGATGGTTGGATGGCATCACCAACTCAATGTACATGAGATTGGGTAAGCTCTGGGAGTTGGTGATGGACAGGGAAGCCTGGCGTGCTGTGATTCATGGGGTCACAAAGAGTTGGACATGACTGAGCGACTGAAGTAAAGTGAACCTAATTCCATGGTGATAAGAGAACAGAGTGTATGATTTCAATACCTTTAGGCCACGAAATTTTTGCACCTTGTTTTATGTCCCTGGATATGTTCCAGTGTCTCCTGATTTACAGTCTACAGGAACTTGAATAGAATTTGTATAGTGGTGTTGTGTGAAAACCGCTTAATCTTAATTATGCTGAACTGATTCATAGTGCTCATAAGGTCTACTATCTCCTTTCTACTTGTCTATCCATTCTATTAATTTTTGAGAGTTTGATACTGAAACTCCAACTAAAAATCTTAAGTTACCTACCTAAAAAAATAATTGTAGTATATAGTGGAACTATATGTAACTTTGTTCTGTATTTTCCAAGTCTCCTGTAAATGCGTTATGATACTTTCATAATTAAAACAATTTTTTAAAAAATATTAAAAAAAAACAGTGGACATGTATCCATGTTGGGAAGACAGAGTCCTTTTTACACCACATATAACAGGATGTTTGCTGATTTTTTAAAGCATGCCTGCATTAATATTTCAGGTATGACTTTACAATCGATATTGTATTAAATAATCCTCCCCAAGGAGCTATTTCCTCCACAGCATCTACCACTAACATTCGATCCAAATTAAAAACTCTAAAGGGACAGCCTTGGGTGTTGTTTTGGCAAGCAACACTAAGTGCTAAGATGAAGTTTAAAAAACAATACATAAAAAAAAAAAACAAAAACAATACATATATAAGAGCCTGTCTTGGTAGTTCAGTTCAGTTCAGTCACTTAGTCGTGTCCGACTCTTTGAGACCCCATGAATCGCAGCATGCCAGGCCTTCCTGTCCATCACCAACTCCCGGAGTCTATTCAAACTCATGTCCATCGAGCCGGAGATGCCATCCAGCCATCTCATCCTCTGTCGTCCCCTTCTCCTCCTGCCCCCAATCCCTCCCAGCATCAGGGTCTTTTCCAATGAGTCAACTCTTCGCATGAGGTGGCCAAAGTATTGGAGTTTCAGCTTCAACATCAGTCCTTCCAATGAACACCCAGGACTGATCTCCTTTAGGATGGACTGGTTGGATCTCCTTGCAGTCCAAGGGACTCTCAAGAGTCTTCGCCAACACCACAATAACCTTTTATAAATGTTCACAGAATCAGATAAAAAAATTAGAACAAAGATTAACATTTTTCTTGTAGCTAAGATCCAGAAGCATAAACTGAAAATAATTTTCATTTTAAATTAATGACCTAATTCATTTTAAATCAACAATCATTGGAATTTACTTCTCTCTATCCTTCCAACCTGACTGGGGTGAGGGTGGTCACTAAGAATCAGAAACTCAGATATTTCTTTCTGGTGTTGGTTTGTCTCTCTTTCAGATACTTATTATTAAAATGAATCCTCATTTAAACATCAGGATATGGATAATCCTTTCTGTGAATGTTTTGTTTCTCAGTGAGAAGAAAAAGAAACTGTTTCCATAGTAACTCGGAGTGCGACCGAACTGTGCAACTCCCTAAGAGCTCCATGTGAGGAAGCACAGCAGTGGAGAGGGGAAGCTGGAAGCAGAAGCGCCGTGTGACCGGCAGCCTGGGCCACTCCACGCTTCCAGACACACACAATCCCAAAGGGGCCGAGTTCTCACCCTCTTCCTGGCAGTCCCGACCCACGCTCCCAGGAAGTTCGGTCAAAGGAAAAGACACTGCCATAGGACTGTCCTCAACATACAAAGTTTAAAGTGTGTGGCCATATTTTACACAGGGTTCATACCCAAGTAGGGAGTTCTCACTCTTATTCCTTCCATAATGCCTAAACTTTTTAACCAGCCCCTTACAACTCATTTCCCTTTTAAGTCACTAACTATAATAACTTCTAAAAATTTTGAAATGTGTATCTGGTTTTTAAGGTTGGAGAAAAGGAAGACACTGTATCTATCTAAAATCTGCATTTATTAAAATATTTGCCCTCTGTTCCCCTACCTTGACTTTGCAGAAAGAAATCTTTCTCCCCAATGTCTGCCATTCTTAATTACTTCACTCAAAAAGGCTGCTGTCAGAGCCCAGGGCAGACAAAGGAGACATAACAGTCAAATACACTGTAGTGCCCTAGATACAATCTTGGAACAGAAAAATGGCATTAATGGAAAAATTGGTAAAATGTAAATAAAATCAGAGTAATGTACCAACGTCAGGACATCACTTAGTTTTGACATATGGATCATGGTAATATTAGATGTTTGGGAAACTGAAGGAGGACTACATGGAGACTCTCTATATTGTTTTTGCAACTTTTCTGTAAATAGATTATTCCAACACAAAAAGTATAGTTAAAAAAAAAAAATCAACATTTCCATGCAGAAAGAAATTTAAACAGCACCTTGACCAGTTTGGCATTTTATTCTGAACAGAGTGTGGGCCATCGACTCACTGCTTTGAACCCATACAACCACTTAATGTTTAAAGCACAGTATTACATAGTATTTGTCTCCTCACACTGGCAACCACCAGAGTAATTTCAAAACAATGAGACAGATGTACTGGTTGCCTCTTACATCATGTTAATCCTACAAGCATATCTGAAGGAGAAGTGTCATCTTTCCCATTTTCTCTACTAGGGGAAGTGTCCTGTACATTTGGAAGCGTCAGCTGCCTGCGAGATGGGGAGAATCTTCTCAGTCCTATCAGGCTAAACTCTGGCCACAGCTTCTCCAAAAGGAAAAACTAACGTTCCTAAGAATCGCATTATTCACCAGAGAATGCAGTTTGTCCCTGGTAATTCAAGTGTGACCAGTCAGTATTTCAAAATGATTTTCTAAACAATATTCTCTTTTCTCTTAACTGCTTTATAAAGTTATTCCTTTCAAAGTTACTCATTCACTTGACAAATAATTACATCATGCAGCAGTCTGAATCATACTGAACTTGAATGACAAATTGGATTATAAATTCAAAAATATGAAAGCAAATTCCATTTTAATGCTTCTGCACCCTAGGGAGGTTTCATCATTTCATAAACACCCAAAACCAAGGCACAAAGTACTGCCATCTAACCCACTGTACATAATTCTACAAAGGGGACGTAAAAAATACCCTCACACAGAGCACCTGAAATACAACCATTTCTTTATCTGTCACTTTATCATGGGCTCCTGTACACACACACAGACAGGTATTTTTAAGTTAATGTAATCTTATTTAAACAGAGGACTATGAAGTGGTAAAGATAATTAAGACAAAAAAAGAAATGAAATCATTCAAAAGAAGTAAGTTGAAAAGGTGAAAGGGAGATGGTACAAGATTAGACTGCTTATAAGAAGAGATGGTCAGAGGAAAAGGGGAAATTTGTGACAATTTCTGGGTATTCTGTGGTTTTCTAGTTGTCCTACCCTGGGCCAGTCCCTTAAATTTCTCAACTTGTTCCTTCTCTATACCACTAAGATAATAATGACAGTCTACCTACTGAATTCTTTTTTAAGTATAAACAAAAATGGCAAACGAACACACAAGTTTTAAAAAGCTACTTTTCACCAAAGTGAGCTTTTAAAAAGACTAAACACTGCTGACTACTGGCAGTAGTTGGAGGAAAAAGAAGGAAAAAAAGAGTGTATAACTATATTTTGTAAAGCAGAAGCAACTCGAGCCAGCCAGAAGCTGAAAATTCCTGCTTACCTTGGAGACTTGTCGAAGCCACCTTAAATATTCCGTGAATGTATCAAAACATATGTAGTACGTCTGGCTTTGAGGTCCCGAAGAGCTCAATGCTAAACAGTGCTGGTGCTTTTTCACTTCTTCTACCTGTAAAAACAAACAGTGACAAAGGCACATCAGAAAGCAGGACACGGGCACAGCTCACCACCTCCTCCCCGCGCCAGAGAGACGCGCGGCCTTGCACTCACCCGCCTGTGCGCCCTCACTGCTTCAAGCATGCACGTTCCCAAGTCCGACCAGCCAATTTGAATTACAAGGAAACTGAAAAGGGGGTTTTACCTTCATTAGATTTCCCCTCAATAGTGAAATTCTCATCTTCCTGTTTAAGACTGGAACAGGCTACCTTTCTTATCCTTGTATACTCTCAAGGTTCTTACTTCCTCTTAGCAGGACCTGCAGTTAAGATTTTACTTAAGAATTTTTACTGCAGGTGGATTTTCACTTAGGGGACTTTTGTATTGCTCTGAATTACGTGCCTTTTTAAAAAGAGGTCTTCAAGCATGTTAAGTAAGTTTTTTTTTCTTTTAGTTTATTGTGAAATTGAGATTAACCTGAAGTAAAACCCTACCGTGAGAAATTTCAAGTCCCAATAATGCAGCGATACAGTTGAATCAAATTTCTACTCCCAATAAATTCTTCATAAGGAGAAAAGGTCCAAACAATAAAGTAACATGATACTACATAAACACCTATGTTTTACTTAAAGAATGAATGTTTTCCTATATCCCATTTACAAAAATGACCACAAATCAAGTCACAAAGAAAATGCAAAACCATTCACAAAGATCTATATCACACAGACTATGTTCTGGGACCAAAATAAAGTGAAATTAAAAATCAGTAATAAATAAATCAATTAAAAATCAATGTTTAGAAAATTAATATACTTCTAAACAAGTCACAGGTTTAAAAAAAAGAAACCACAGTCAAAATTTAGAAATTCTCAGAATTACACAATTAAAAATATTACATATTGAAATTTATGGACGGTAATAAAAAGCAGGTACACAGAGAAAATTTTATTTTAAATACTCATATTAGAAAAGAAGGCAGAAAATTAATTTAATTGACCATGCATCTAGTAAACTTAGGGAAAAAAGTGAACTCAAGCAGAAGGAAGGTGATAATAAAAAGCAGAAGTTAATGAAATGAAAATCAAATACACAATAGAGAATATTAACAAAGCAAAATAGTAATTCTTTGAAAAGGCTAACAAAATTGAATATCAATTGATATTGATCAATGATATCAATTGAAGAGATATATATTAATAATGAAAAGGAAGACAACATTAAGCAGGGGTTAAAGAGATTATTATAAATACTTTTGTGGCAAGTTTTTTGAAAACTGTATTTTGTTAGTGCTCAGTCACTTCAGTCATGTCTGCTTTGCGACACGGTGGTGGCGGCCTGCCGGGCTCCTCCGTCCGCGGGACGCCCAGGATTCCAGCCCGTGTCTCTGGGGTCTCCTGCACTGACAGGCAGGTTCTTTACCACTAGCGCCACCTGGGAAGTCCAACACCAAGTCAAGAAAAGAAACAGACATAGATAGTTCTATTACCATTAAAAAAAATAGCATTTTTTTAATTATCAAGAAAAGATCAAGACCCTATGATTTTGTAGGTGAGTTTTATTAAAAAATCCAAGAAATAGACCATTGCAAACTAATCCACCAAACAAGAAAAGAAATAGACCCCAGACTATTCTATGAGGCCAGTATAACCCAAAACAGATCACAGAGTAACAGAAAGGAAAATTTAAGGCCAACCTTAGTTATGAATACTTATCTTAAACAAAATGTTGCATCAGAATTCAGCAATATGGAAAAAAATATATCAAGAACAAACGCTGGATTTACCTCAGGAAAGATGGTTTAATGTTATTGGAACTATAAAATCATTAATCACGTTAACAGATTTAAAAAAGTCATATGGTCACCCCCACAGTTGCAGAAAAAGCTTCTGGTAACATTCTCCACCCATTCATCATTCATGATAAAAACTTTTATCAAACTAAGAACACAGATAACTCACTTAAGCCAACAGAAGGTATTTATCTAAGGCAAAAGTCAATGTTAATGATGTGACATCACTCTCTTACTTTTTCTGCTCAATACTGTACTAGAGTGCTGGCCATTACAATAAGACAAAGAAATGTATTGAGGAAGAAAGAAAACTGCCATTATCTGAATATGAAATGATTAGCTACACAGCAAACATGAATAAATCCAGAGACTTTAGAAAAAATAAGAAAATTTAGTAAGGTAAGTGGATATAAGATTAATACTCAAGAATCAACCACATTTCTATACACCAAAAAGAAAATATAATTTTTTAAAAATGCTATTTAAACTAATCTGTATTGACAGAAATCTGTGTTTTTTGGGAATGGGTAGGAAATAGGCAAATTTGGCCTTGAGTACGGAATGAAGCAGGACAAAGGCTAATAGAGTTTTGCCAAGAGAACACACTGGTCATAGCAAACACCCTCTTGCAACAACACAAGAGAAGACTCTACACCTGGACATCACCAGATGGTCAACACCGAAATCAGATTGATTATATTCTTTGCAGCCAAAGATGGAGAAGCTCTATATAGTCAGCAAAAACAAGACCAGGAGCTGACTGTGGCTTAGATCATGAACTCCTTACTGCCAAATTCAGACTTAAACTGAAGAAGGTAGGGATAACTACTAAACCATTCAGGTGTGACCTAAATCAAATCCCTTATGACTATACAGTGGAAGTGAGAAATAGATTTAAGGGACTAGATCTGACAGACAGAGAGCCTGACGAACTATGGACAGAGGGTCGTGACATTGTACAGGAGACAGGGATCAAGACCATCCCCATGGAAAAGAAATGCAAAAAAGCAAAAGGTTGTCTGAGGAGGCCTTACAAATAGCTGTGAAAAGAAGGGAAGCGAAAAGCAAAGGAGAAAAGGAAAGATATTCCCATTTGAATGCAGGGTTCCAAAGAATAGCCAGGAGAGATAAGAAAGCCTTCCTCAGTGATCAATGCAAAGAAATAGAGGAAAACAATAGAATGGGAAAAACTAGAGATCTCTTCAAG
This sequence comes from Cervus elaphus, assembly GCF_910594005.1. Taxonomy (NCBI): domain Eukaryota; kingdom Metazoa; phylum Chordata; class Mammalia; order Artiodactyla; family Cervidae; genus Cervus; species Cervus elaphus. The sequence goes on along the minus strand of NC_057841.1, from coordinate 63,123,922 downwards.
AAAATTAGAGATACCAAGGCGACATTTCATGCAAAGATGGGCTCAACAAAGGACAGAAATGGTAGGGACCTAACAGAAGCAGAAGATATTAAAAAGAGGTGGCAAGAATACACAGAAGAATTGTACAAAAAAGATCTTCACGACCCAGATAATCACAATGGTGTGATCACTCACCTAGGGCCAGACATTCTGGAATGTGAAGTCAAGTGGACCTTAGAAAGCATCACTACGAACAAAGCTAGTGGATGTGATGGAATTCCAGTTGAGCTATTTCAAATCCTGAAAGGTGATGCTGTGAAAGTGCTGCACTCAATACGCCAGCAAATTTGGAAAACTCAGCAGTGGCCACAGGACTGGAAAAGGTCAGTTTTCATTCCAATCCCTAAGAAAGACAGTGCCAAAGAATGCTCAAACTACCACACAATTTTGCACTCATCTCACACGCTAGCAAAGTAATGTTCAAAATTCTCCAAGCCAGGCTTCAGCAATACATGAACCAAGAACTTCCAGATGTTCAAGCTGGTTTTAGAAAAGGCAGAGGAACCAGAGATCAAATTGCCAATATCTGCTGGATCATCGAAAAAGCAAGAGAGTTCCAGAAAAACATCTACTTCTGCTTTACTGACTACAACAAAGCCTTTGACTGTGTGGATCACAACCAACTGTGGGAAATTCTGAAAGAGATGGGAATACCAGACCACCTGACCTGCCTCTTGAGAAACCTATATGCAGGTCAGGAAGTAACAGTTAGAACTGGACATGGAACAACAGACTGGTTCCAAATAGGAAAAGGAGTACGTCAAGGCTGTATACTGTCACCCTGCTTATTTAACTTATATGCAGAGTACATCATGAGAAATGCTGGGCTGGATAAAGCACAAGCTGGAATCAAGATTGCTGGGAGTAATATCAACAACCTCAGATATGCAGATGACACCACCCTTATGGCAGAGAATGAAGAGGAACTGAAAAGCCTGTTGATGAAAGAGGAGAGCGAAAAAGTCGGCTTAAAGCTTAACATTCAGAAAACTAAGATCATGGCATCTGGTCCCATCACCTCATGGGAAATAGATGGGGAGACAGTGGAAACAGTGTCAGACTTTATTTTTGGGGGCTCCAAAATCACTGCAGATGGTGATTGCAGCCATGAAATTAAAAGACGCTTACTCCTTGGAAGGAAAGTTATGACCAACCTAGATAGCATATTAAAAAGCAGAGACATTGCTTTGCCAACAAAGGTCTGTCTGGTCAAGGCTATGATTTTTCCAGTGGTCATGTATGGATGTGAGAGTTGGACTGTGAAGAAAGCTAAGGGCCGAAAAATTGATGCTTTTGAACTGTGGTGTTGGAGAAGACTCTTGAGAGTCCCTTGGACTGCAAGGAGATCCAACCAGTCCATCCGAAAGGTGGTCAGTCCTGAGTGTTCATTGGAAGGACTGATGCTGAAGCTGAAACTCCAGTACTTTGGCCACCTCATGCAACTCATTGGAAAAGACCCTGATGCTGGGAGGGATTGGGGGCAGGAGAAGAAGGGGGCGACAGAGGATGAGATGGCTAGATGGCATCACTGACTTGATGGGCATGAGTTTGAGTAGACTCCGGGAGTTCTTGATGGACAGGGAAGCCTGGCGTGCTGCAATTCATAGGGTCGCAAAGAATCAGACACTACTGAGTGACTGAACTGAACTGAGGAACGAGCAGAAAAGCAGGACAGAAGGGTACAATGGAGCATGTTTTTGTTATCAAAATGTACAGTATGTTGTATATCAGTTACACCTTAATAAAGTGTGGCGAAGATGGAGAGAAAGAGGAACACTTGTATACCAATGTGAGTATGAAATGGTGCAACAACCTTGTAAACAGCTGGAGATCATCTTGTAAGAGTAAATGCGCATATATGCCCTACAGCCCAGCGACTGCATTCTTAAAGAGCAGTATATCTCAAGGTAGACATCACAGAAATTTTGGGTTGAATAGTTTTTTGTGTACATTGTGCAGGACTGTCTAATACTTTTGCATGACATTTCACTTTGAGTCCCTGCACTTTAAATGCCAATAGTGTCCCCTTGCAGCAAAAGATACTGGTATTAACCAAGCACACCATCTACTTTTCCCAGAATCTTTGCAATTCAGGTGGACGCATGCAACTAGTTCTGGTCAATGAGCCAGGGGCAGAAGCTCCATGTGTCACTTCTACAACAAGGGCCAGTGAATGACTCTACAGTTACCTCTTCCCCTGCCTAAGCAGCAAAGGAAGCCACATGTTACAATATTGTAAGAGACAGGGCCTCCATCAGGCTGAGTCCCCACATAATTATTTGAAAAAAGAAATCTCCACCAACGCACACTGGACAAATAGTGTGAGTGATAAATAACTGTTAGGCATTCAGATCTGGGCGTTTTGTGACCACAGCATAACTAAGCTTACGTCAACTGACTATCCATTCATTTGACAATCAAAACACTTGCATATATTATCAAATGTCCCTTCAGGCACAGCAACAAGAGTTAAGAACTGCTGCTCTAGAAAAACTACTGGTGTACCAGGAGGCCTATCAAAATAAGACTGTCCCAGGAGAATTCTTCATAACAAACTAGAAGCAACTCAAATGTCCATCAACAAGAAAACAACTTGAGAAATTCTGGAAACCTGGAACACGTACAGAGTGTAACATTATAGAGAAAGAAAAACGATACACAGCAAGCAACATGGACTCTTACTATGAGGCATAATATTTAGTGAAAAATTCAATCACAGGAAACTACAGACAGGATGATCGCAGTTTTAAAGGTCAAAATAAAGTCATATGATAACATTTATTTCAAAAAAGAAAGAAAATAATGAATACCTATCCTAGGACAGTAGCTTTCTCTAGGTTAGGAGAAGGTAATGTGACAGGTAAAAAGAGAACTCCAGCAGAAACACTAGTCTTGACACTGCTGTGGTTTCTAAACTGAGTAATAAGTTACACTTACTCAACTTATTATGCTTCATGGCTTGACAAATACTATCTCAAGGATTAGTTTAAATAAGTTATCTAAATCTTATGTTAAATTTTAAAGGAGAAATTAAATACAATAACTGCACAATGAACAAAAATTTATTAAATGTTTTTCAACAATGAAGCTTTAATAAAACTTTATTTAACTTCATATTTGAATTCGACATTTGAAAATGTAAACTAATGATCATGCTCAAGTATTGTGTCAAGTTTCACTATTACAGCAATTACAGCTGGATTATGACCCATCTATCTCACACCCCATTTCTAGCTCTTATATAAATTAAACAAAACAAAAATTCCTTCCATTCTCTCTCAGTTTTTTAACAACAGAACAGAATGAGAAAAGGAACACAGATTAAAGAAAACTCAGACTGCAGAGAGTGAATTATTTTTTCCTAACTTGGTTAACAGGTTTTAAAAGGCTCAATTTCTCAATATACTCCCCTTATTTTTAAAGGCATAGCACAAAACAGGTTTTACAAGGTTTGTCTGTGAGAAAAAGAAGCTATTAACTTACTTTCAATTCACTCAATGGTAGAAGTGCATCCAGTAACATGCCTGGGAAACAGAACAAGTCTCTAGCTCTGAAAGAAAATGCTAATTACAACTGGATCCTCTGACCTTACATGAATACCACTGCTTTCCTGCGGCTGCTTCTCAGAGCACAGTCATCTTTCTGACCATCTTCTTCAGATGTCAAGAGATTTTTCGCTCTTCGAGTTCTACCGTAACTGCTACCTCCTACGTTACAAGCCCCCTGATTCGCCCCACAGAACGGAATCTCCCCTTCCACTATCTCCCACACTACGTTCTCGCACCTCTGCGGAGCACATATTGTAGTGTCCATCCTTCACTTCCAGATAGTAATTATAAGCTATTCAAAGGCAGAGATGGTGACTTACCCATCTTGGTATTTCTGGGACACCAAGCAAAGTGGCTTCCCTATAGAGGGTATTTAATAAATAGTTATATTAAATTTGCCTCTGCAAATGCCCAACATCATAGAGAAGTAAGAAACACACTGTTGACCTATCAGGGCATCAAATGTTAAACATGCATTTTAAATGATGAGTTATGGAAGTAACGATGATTAAGTTTTCAGTAATTCATCCATCCAAAGAACAAGATCTTCAGTAGTAAATTGCCACTAATTCAATGCTCAGACAGAAGTTAAGCCAAGGTTTCAAAATGGACAAATGAAACAGACCTAAACATACCTCACAGACTAGCCAAATCTATTTTTTTTTTCCAAATCTATTTTTTAACAATCAAGTATTAGAATTAAGGCTAGAATAGATAATAGTAGAGGGGGGAAAACTTACATGGGCTATTTACGCATAAAGAAAGAACAACTTAAACTTATGCATGAACTTGTTACCTAACAGTTGAACAAAAAAACCATTTACTACTGTACACATCTGGTCTTTTCTTTCCTTCTTGATTTCTAATCCCTGGAATCAATAAATCAAACATTTGCCAATTAAAAGAAATCACTTTAACCAAGTAAATTACTTTATATTTAGTTTATAGTCCTCTCATTTTAATTTCCATGCCATGCCCTGCCTCCCTTCCCATGCCTGTTCAGGGGAAAATGGTAATGAAAAAAAAATTTTAATGCTTTTTAAAAAATTACTTTTTTTTTTTCCCGGCTATGCCGGGTCTTCACTGCTGCGTGTGGAGAGTAGGGGCCACTCCTCACTGCAGCGCCCAGGCTTCCTCTCACCTGGCGCCTCTCGTGGGGAACAGGCTCTGAGCTCGCAGGCTTCAGCAGCGGTGACTCTGGAGCACAGGCTCACACGGGCCTGGCTGCTCTGTGGCACGAGGGATCATCCTGGACCAGGGATTGAACCCACGTCTCTTGCACTGGCAGCCAGATTCCTCACTAGTCAGTCACCACAGGAGCCCAAGAAAACAATTCTTAATATGGTCCTGATTTCCAAAAACCTGTTTTTTCATCCAAATTTGCCTTTCCCTTTATTAACAGGTTGTCGTATCATTTAAAAATCAGGAAATACTGACATATAATTATGGTAATGATACCCTTACCAATGCTTGGGGTTTACAAATAAATCTGGCAAAGACAAGAATAGAACATCTTCCAACGCAACCTCTTTCTTTCTATTTTGTAAATGATAGAAATAAAATAGCTAACGTCCAAAGGAAAGCAGTCAGTATGTTGGAAGTATCTATCAGCTGCATCATGGGTTTTCTTGAAATGAGACGTATTTCAGGTTCAAAAATCATGACTAGCTATACTGATAAAACTAAGCATGCTAACCCAACAGGTCACAAAACACAAGCACAGAGGGAAGGCAAAGCAGAATGAAAGATTCCTGCTGAAGAGTCTAACCTTCGATAAGCACGCCTGAATGATCCTAAAGTCAAGGGACCTGGGGATCACTATACTACACTACAAAATATGTTATCACAATATCAAAAGATATCTTCTCATAAATAATTGATCACCGATAGTCTGAAATATAACAGTGAAATTCCAGTTGCTCTATTTTCAGTCTCATAACTATGATGCATGTGAAAGTAAGTGAAAAAGTGAAAGTGTTAGTCACTCAGCATGTCCAAGTCTGTGACCCCATGAACTGTAGCCCACCAGGCTCCTCTGTCCACAGAATTCTCCAGGCAAGCATACTGGAGTGGGTAGTCATTCCCTTCTCCAGGGGATCTTCCTGACCCAGGGATTGACCCCGGGTCTCCCACACTGCCGGCAGATCCTTTACGGTCTGAGCCACCAGGGAGGCCCCAAGATACATAAACTAATGAAGCAAGCATCACCAAGGCGTCACGTGAGCCAATGGCCATGATATATTCCAAACTCCACCAACCCAGCATGCCCGCGGCAGAGGCACGACAGGAAGGGTGAGTCAAAACCCACTGCCCCTTCCTACAGCATGGTTCAGAGCAAAGCTCCTTAGGAGGCTGCAAAGTCTGTCGGTGTCTGGTTTGTTTTCCACTTACTTTACCACCGATGAGCGGCAGCACGTGCATCTTTCCGGCCACGCTGTCTTTCACAGATGACACGATGAGGCAGGTCCCACACAGGATGACTTGGCGTCTGGTCCATCGGTTCACTGGCAAGTGCATTTTGCCTTTCCGGACATTGTACATTCCTGAGAGCTGAATCCGCTCAGAGCTTCCGGTACTGTGAGGTTTGCCTACAAGCACAAGCAAACTGTTTAGTCTTAAAGAAATGGGTGTCTTGCTTCTCATCAGCATATCAGCATAAATTACGTGAACAACAGAAAAGAATTATATTAAAACCATCTAAATGATAACTGAGGATCTAATTTACAATTAAGAGAATCTGAAACCAGCAGTATTACAACCATGATAAAGAACTACTGTATCTACCTCCATGTGGGATTTTACTATAAGTGAAGAACTTTTGCCTTAAAACCCTAAGGAAAAAGCCATTTTAACTCATCTGCTATAAACCCAAGTTTTATTTTCTGCTTTCCTTCACAATTTCACTTTACATTTAAAAAACAAATGACTTCAAGATTTTCATGAATGAGAGAGTTAATTTAAGTACACTAAGAAGAAAATATTATATAGACTGATATAGAAAGATAGCATTAAAGAGCTGGCATTTAATGAAACTAACCAGTTTTATGTGATTACCCAGATATTCTTTCTCCTACGGATAGTCAGTGTACATTGATTATCAAGGAGATTAAAAATGAATGACTTTTCTAGTAAGAAAATGCTACTCTATAAACATAGCTAAGTCCTCACAGATAATTAATGGCAGTCTAAGAAAGATGGTGTGCTGCAGTGCCTGTCAATCAGGGAGGGAGGCGGACAAAGCAGCCCTGAGAGGCAGACGGAACTGAGACGGACCTGAGGAGCCTCATTTCCCAGATGGAGTAAACTTGGAAGAATGACCTTCAGACAAGTCCCACCAACTGAATGGGAGAATTACTAGACGACTAAGTGACGGAGTTGTATAAACGAGAAGGAAAATATTTCCCAGTACTAGACATTGACTATTTATCACAGAGAGCGGAAGACCACGCTCACAAACTGATGAGGTGCACGCATCCCTGAGCAGGTCCCGAGCCAGAAGTGTCTTATTTATTTGGAAGTTTGCTGTAGTTGCCAAGGGCTAGCAGAAGAAACAAATTCAAGAGAAACTGTATTCTTATGAATATTAAAAACTAAAGTAAATGCCAAGTGTTTTGGTAGATGTCAAATATCTACTGGAGAAGAAAAAAGGAAGAGCAGCAATACCAAAGATAGGTCTCAAGAAAATCCACCAACTGTCTGAGCCCTCCCAATACAAACCTGGAGTAACAGGCAACTTTGCCTTGGAGTATAGAATGAAGCAGGGCAAAGGCTAATAAGAATTTTGCCAAGAGAACGCACTGGTCATAGCAAACACCCTCTTCCAACAACACAGGAGAAGACTCTACACATGGACATCACCAAATGGTCAACACCAAAATGAGACTGATGATATTCTTTGCAGCCAAAGATGGAGAAGCTCTATACAGTCAGCAAAAACAAGACCAGGAGCTGACTGTGGCTCAGATCATGAACTCCTTGTTGCCAAATTCAGACTTAAATTGAAGAAAGCAGGGAAAACCACTAGACCATTCAGGTATGACCTAAATCAAATCCTTTATGATTATACAGTGGAAGTGAGAAATAGATTCAAGGAATTAGATCTGATAGATAAGAGTGCCTGATGAACTATGGGGGGAGATTCCTAACACTGTACAGGAGACAGGGATCAAGACCATCCCCAAGAAAAAGAAATGCAAAAAAGGCAAAATGGTTGTCTGAGGAGGCCTTACAAATAGCTGTGAAAAGAGGCAAAGGAGAAAAGGAAAGATATACCCATTTGAATGCAGAGTTCCAAAGTATAGCAAGGAGAGATAAGAAAGCCTTCCTCAGTGATCAATGCAAAGAAATAGAGGAAAACAATAGAATGGGAAAGACTAGAGATCTCTTCAAGAAAATTAGAGATACCAAGGGAACATTTCACGCAAAGATGGGCACAATAAAGAACAGAAATGGTATGGACCTAAGAGAAGCAGAAGATATTAAGAACAGGTGGCAAGAGTACACAGAAGAACTGTACAAAAAAGATCTTCACGACCCAGATAATCACGATGGCGTGATCACTCACCTAGAGCCAGACATGCTGGAATGTGAGGTCAAGAGGGCCTTAGGAGGCACAACTAAGAACAAAGCTAGTGGAGGTGATGGAATTCCAGTTGAGCTATTTCAAATCCTAAAAGATGATGCTGTGAAAGTGATACACTCAATATGTCAGCAAATTTGGAAAACTCTGCAATGGCCACAGGACTGGGAAAGGTCAATTTTCATTCCAAACCCAAAGAAAGGCAATGCCAAAGAATGTTCAAACTACTGCACAATTGCACTCATCTCACACGCTAACAAAGTAATGTTCAAAATTCTCCAAGCCAGGCTTCAACACTACGTGAACCATGCACTTCCAGATGTTCAAGGTGGTTTCAGAAAAGGCACAGGAACCAGAGATCAATTTGCCAACATCGAAAAAGCAAGAGAGTTCCAGAAAAACATCTACTTCTGCTTTACTGACTACAACAAAGCCTTTGACTGTGTGGATCACAACAAACTGTGGAAAATTCTTCAAGAGATGGGAATACCAGACCACCTGACCTGCCTCCTGAGAAATCTGTATGCAGGTCAGGAAGTGACAGTTAGACCTGGACATGGAACAACAGACTGGTTCCAAATCGGGAAAGGAGTACATCAAGGCTGTATATTGTCACCCTGCTTATTTAACTTATACGCAGAATACATCATGAGAAACGCTGAGCTGGATGAAGCACAAGCTGGAATCAATACTGCTGGGAGAAATATCAATAACCTCAGATATGCAGATGACACTACCCTTATGGCAGAAAGAGAAGAGGAACTAAAGAGCCTCTTGATGAAAGTGAAAGAAGAGAGTGAAAAAGTTGGCTTAAAGCTCAACATTTAGAAAACTAAGATCATGGCATCTGGTCCCATCACTTCATGGCAAATAGATGGAGCAACAGTGGAAACAGTGACAGATTTTATTTTCTTGGGCTCCAAAATCACTGCAGATGAAATTAATTTCATGACTGCAGCCATGAAATTAAAAGATGCTTGCTCCTTGGAAGAAAAGTTATGACCAACCTAGATAGCATATTGAAAAGCAGAGACATTACTTTGCCAACAAAGGTCCGTCTAGTCAAAGCTATGGTTTTTCCAGTAGTCATGTATGGATGTGAGAGTTGGACTATAAAGAAAGCTGAGCACTGAAGAATTGATGCTTTTGAACTCTGGTGTTGGAGAATTCTCTTGAAAGTCCCGTGGACTGCAAGGAGATCCAACCAGTCCATCCTAAAGGAAATCAGTCCTGAGTGTTCATTGGAAGGACTGATGCTGAAGCACCAATCCTTTGGCCACCTGATGCGAAGAACTGACTCACTGGAAAAGACCCTGATGCTGGGAAAGACTGAAGGCAGGAGGAGAAGGGGACGACAGAGGATGAGATGGTTGGATGGCATCACTGACTGACTGGATGGACATGAGTTTGAGTAAACTCCAGGAGTTCGTGATGGACAGGGAAGCCTGGCATCCTGCAGTCCATGGGGTCTCAAAGGGTCAGACACAACTGAGCGACTGAACTGAATACATACCTTTCGGCAGAATGCTTGCAAATAACAAAACCAGAAGGTTTGGATTTCACTTCCTCTTTCTCCCAGTATATCAGAGTGCTTTATAAAAAAATACTGTACACTACATGAATTTGCTGGCAATGAAAGAGAATGAAGTCTAAAAGTGGTTCAGCTTTTTGAATTCTGGCCTAGTAAACAACTACACAGCTAGCATCCTCCATGGAGAGCTCCACTGAGTTGCCTGTCTACCCAGTGCTAACATTCCCACAATGGGATAGGAAGCCAAGGAGACTTCAAACTAGATGTGACTTGACAGAGCCTGCCTGTGGTGGGTCTGACCACAGCCACCTACTTGCCCCAATCTGCTGAGTCCACTGACCCTCAGACAGAAAGACGCACAGGTTCCCAGTCTCAGTGTTCCTTTACATTGCAGTCTCCTCACAAGAGAAGGGGGACAGAAGAAGAGATTCAGCAGAAATGGAAAGGTATGTGCAAGGCTAAAAATAATAGACAACAGGCAACTGGATTTCCCAAATCCGATTTCCATGACTGTAATACACTAACATTCTCTAACCAGGGATCTGATCTAAATACTTACACACACACACACGAATACAAAGAAGCAGGCATTTTGCTGAGCCATCTGAGTGTGGATTCAAGGACATTTCTTAACCTGTCACAGGTATATAGACCTATGAGTAATTACACTGAGGAAAAAGACCACAGCGGTACACAAGGAGCAGTCCTTCAATTCTCCAACTCCACAAAAATCCTAAGAAAAGCCCCAGAGCAAACAGAGAGGACTAGAAAGTCCCCGAGAGAGAGGACGAAGGCTGGAAGCGGCACGTAAGAGAAAAGCATGGGGTGTCAACAGAGACTGGCTTTTTATTCCCCATTAGAAAAATCCCCCAGGGGCCTGAATGGTCCTGGAACCTAGCAAGTTTAGTCTGTCCCAGGAAAGCCTTAAATATCCCAGTCTGAATCAAGTCCCTCTTATCTATTGTGAATTTAAATATCCTTGTTGACTGCTCTCCCCTGCTCAGGTGTCCCCAGCTCAGACACACCCTCAGAACGAGGCTGTGTGTCAACTGGGCTCTGGGGAACACAGACAGGAATGAGTGAGCGACAGCAAGGCACACCCCGGGGCACAGCCCTTTGCATCAGACTTCCTTATTCTATGACGCAAGAAATTATTTTAGCTCTGTCAATCCTGAAACTTCTCAACTCAGAGGCATTCAAATTGTCCTATGCTCTAATAAATATTCACATCACACAAGGACCCAATGTCCATCAATTTAAAGTTGAATCCATTGTTACAACTCTTCCTTTAGAAATATCCTACAGATTTAAGGCATCTCTTACATGATCTGGGAGGAAAGATGGACAAGAGAACAGGGTCTCAAGCTGAGAGAGAAACCTGACCACAACAGAATGATTTAAAACATCTTTTTCCTCTCCGATCATTGGACACTGGCAATTTGATAAGATGTGACATATACACACCTATAAACGAGCTAAAGAATGAGTGCGCTCATCACCGTGACAGTGATCGAATTTCTCAGTGTAGACTTCTGGACCTGGTGTCTTATTTTTTCTGGTCTTTGTTTTTTGCAGGGAACAGGTATTTAACTTCGATTTTTACTTTTTACTAGAGTTTGGGCTTGGGATTCTCTGGTGGCTCAGAGGTTAAAGCGTCTGCCCACAATGCGGGAGAACTGGGTTCAATCCCTGGGTCGGGAAGATCCCCTGGAGAAGGAACTGGCAACCCACTCCAGTATTCTTGCCTGGAGAATACCATGGATGCAGGAGCCTGGTGGGCTACAGTCCACGGGGTTGCAAAGAGTCAGACACGACTGAGTGACTTCACTTTCAGAGTTTGGGCTATGCTATTCCATTATTTAGTTATTCTTGAGTTAGCTTTGGTAGTCTGACCTTTAGAAGTTTGCTCATTTCATTTTTCATATAGTTGACAAAGTTGTCCAGAATACTTCCTTATTATACTTTTAATATTAATAAAAATTTGTAGTTATCAGCTATCTCATTCCTGATACTGGTAACATAACTTTTCCCCTCTCCTGTAAGTAAGCTCGTTTGCATTTAAGCTATCACATATAAGCCATATCCTATGATATCTGTCCTCCTCTGCCTGGTTTACTTCTCCTAGTCTGATCAGCTTTAGGTCCGTCCAGGTGACTACAAATGGCATTATCTCCTTCTATTTATGGCTGAGTAATACTCCATTGGTATACACACACCACATCATCTTTATTCATCTGTTGATGGACATTTGGGTTGCTTACATGTCTTGGCTATTGTAAACAGTTCTGCAATGAACACTGGGGTGCAAGTATCTTTTCGAATTATGGTTTTCTCTGGATATATGCCCAGGAGTGGGACTGCAGGATTCTATGGTAATGCTATTTTTAGCTTTTTAAAGAACCTCCATACTATTCTTCTTAGTGGTTCCACCAATTCACATTCCCATCAACAGTGTAGCAGAGTTCCTTTTTTCCCACAGCCTTTCCAGCATTTACTACTTGTGGAATTTCTGATGATGGCCATTCTGACCAGAGTGAGGTGATACTTCACTGTAGTTTTGATTTGCACTTTTCTAACAAGTATTAATGTTTGGCATTCGCTCATGTGCCTGTTGGCCACCTGTATGCCTTCTTTGGAGAAATGTCTATTTAGGTCTTCTGCCCATACTGAGTCGTATAAGCTGTGTGTAATTTTGGAAATTAATTCCTTTCAGTCCACACTGCTTGCAAATATTTTCTCCCATTCTGCAGGTTGCCATTTTGCTTTGTTTCTGGTTTCCTTCTCTGTGCAAAAAGCTTTTGTGATTAATTAGGCCCCATTTGTTAATTTTTGTTTTTACTTCCATTACTCTAGGAGACAAACTTTTCTTTATCAATCTGATTAGATTACCAGTTATATTAAACATCACAAAGAACCAGGTTTTGGTTTCATTCTCTATTGTTTTTCTGTTGACGGTTTCATTTATTTCTGTTCTTATGATTCTTTTTTCTCTTAGTAATTTTAGGATTAATTTTTACTTATTTTCTATTTTCTTAATATGGAAGCTGAGGTCACTTTTCCTTTCCTTAATACACATTTAAATGCTACAAACTTCCGTCTAAGTACTGCTTTAGCTGCATTCCACAAATTCTGGCTAACTGTGGTTTCAAGTTCACTAATCTTTTCTCCCCCCCCCCTTTATTTATTTATTTATTTTTCCAGTGGGTTTTGTCATACATTGATATGAATCAGCCATAGATTTACACGTATTCCCCATCCCGATCCCCCCTCCCCCCTCCCTCTCCACCCGATTCCTCTGGGTCTTCCCAGTGCACCAGGCCGGAGCACTTGTCTCATGCATCCCACCTGGGCTGGTGATCTGTTTCACCATAGATAATATAATCTTTTCTTTTGCAGTGTTTTATCTACTGTTAATTCTATCCAGTGTACTTTTCACCTCTAAGTTCAATTTGGGTATATGTGGGCACACATACTTACATACACACACACGCATGTATCTTCCATGTCACTCCTATCTGCTTTATCTTCATGAATATATGAAACATAATTATAATGGCTGCTTAAATGTACCTGTCAACTAATTCTATCATTTGTATCATTTCTGTGTCAGCTTTATTGTTTTCTCTTATGGGTGATATTTTCCTGCTTCTTTGCACACGAGGTCATTTTTGTTTGTAAGCTAGTCATTATGAATTTTATCTTGTTGAAAACTGGATATTCTTATATCTTTATCAATATGATGGAGTTTTGTTCTGGGACACAATTAAGTTTGTTGAAAACAATGTGGTTCTTACAAGGCTTGCTTTCTGGGATTTGTCGTATTAGACCTGAGCCACCTTAAGTCTAGATTTATAATGACAGTACTAGCAAGCAATGCTGTTAACTGATACCTTCTAAATTGTAAGGTTTTCACTAGACCTGGCCCTGAGTGAGCGTCGGGGTTTAGTCCTTCCACTCTTCTTCAGCGGTTTCTTAGCCCCAGCCTCACACACGATGGATCAGCATGAAGCTGAAGGGCGGTGACGACTCCCTGCACATCTCCGGGACTCTCTGAGTGGCTCTTTTCCCTCCAGCACCTTACTCTTTATATTCAAACTATTCAGTCTCAAAGGACTCCCAGCTGTCTCCCGAACGCAGGGTCAATACCAGGCTCTGCCTGGGCGCCTCCTCCTTGCAGCTGAAGCCTGGACACCCTCCCGCCGTCAGGGAAGAGGGCACCTTTGTAGGCCTGTTTTAATCCGCTTTGCTTCTCAATTGTGTGTGTTGTGGGGTTTTGTGTCCTGTGCTGCCTGATGCCCAGTGTCTGAAAGCCGATTCATGTATTTCACCTGGTTTTTAGTTGCTCATTTCTTTTAGGTTCAAAAGTAAATGCAGTCTCTGTTACTCTGTGTTGGCTGGAATGAAGTGCCACATAGTTAAATTTAACTCTCTCAAACACCTACCATTCACTTTCATAGATTATAAAAGTATGTTTAACATATTTTCTTTAAGGTGTGGATTCTCAATATATTACTATATTCAGAAATTCAGAGAATACTGTGGGACCAATGGACGAGAACAGCTATCTGCTCTTGTCTAAAAATACCTCCAAGCTTCAGCATTACCACAGTCTTTGGCTCTTCTTTTCCAATGACCGACAGTAATGAGTAGATAAAGAACTTCTCATTTATTACCTTACTTTACAATCAATCCTAAAACAAAAGGCTGAAAGCTAACTTTCTACCCTTCTTCAAAGTAAAGGACTAAACTTTGTCGTAAGTCTTTTCCTCCACTCAGAGGTCCTCCTTGACTTCAGTATTTAAAAGTATTAACCTAAGTAGTCTGGCCTTCCGAACCGTTCACTCCTGGTTAGGCGGGGTGTCATTATACGACCTTTGAGAAACAAATGTGAAGAGAAGAATCTCTCTGCACTGTCACAAACGTGAGCGCTCAGCTGCGGCGGGCAGGGGCGACCCTGCAGCTGCAGCGTGGGGACGCCGCGTGCTCAGGGGAGCATGGGCTCAGGAGCTCCGGCTCGGGGCACAGCCGCCCCCCAGCACATGGCATCTTCCCAGACCAGGGGTCCAACGCATGTCCCTCGCATTAGCAAACAGATTCCCAACCTCTGGACTACCAGGTGAGTCCAGTAGGGAATTCTGTTAAATAAATAAACAAACATGATTAGACGAGAAGTACTTACAGAAAACGAACCTCAGTCTAGCTAGCGCAACATTGCCTTCAATCGTGTCCGACTCTTTGCTACCTCATGGACTATAGCCCACCAGGCTCCTCTGCCCATGTGATTCTCCAGGCAAGAAGACTGGAGTGAGTTGCCATTTTCTCCTCCAGGGAATCTTCCTGACCCAGGGATCAAACCCGTGTCTCTTATGTCTCTTTCCCACTAGTGCCACCTGGGAAGCCCAACAGTCTGTTCTGCTACAATATGTTTTATTAACATTGATTAACTCACATGTGGGCTTCCCAGGAGGCGCTACGGGGAAAACTCCACCTGCCCACGCAGGAGACACCGGAGACGTGGGCTGGATCCCTGGGTCGGGGAGACCCCTGGCAACCCACTCCAGCATTCTTGCCTGGAAAGCCCATGGACAGGGAAGCCCGGACTGGCAGGCTACAGTCCATGGGGTCACAATCAATCAGACATGACTTAGCAACTAAACAACAGCTCACATAGAGGGGAATGAAGTCAGCGTGGTACGTAAAGCATTGGTCCACAAGGATTTACTGTAGGCAAGGGGAGCCAGAATACTGGGAGTGGAATTATAACTTTCAAAAACAGAGGAAAAAGCCAACAGCAAATTCAGTCTCAATGCCCACAAGCCAACATTTCTACTCTTACGCTACTGTGCATTTTTAATATTCCCTAAGGTAACTCAACTTCCAGACACAGTCAGCAACCAGTCTAGACTGTCCAGGTTATCTCCTGAGATATCCATTATTATTTCCGTTATTATTCTGGTTATAAAGATGCTTCGACTGAAAGTCCTACCTCTCTCGAGTTCTATTTTCCTATAAACCCATTTAATTTTCAACTCTGGAAAACATGAGAAGTTTCAGGAACAGATAGAGCAGTGGAAACACCTCCTTTAACTAGAAGACCGCTGAACACCATAGAAATTACTGCAAATTTGGTTTTTGCCAATTACTCGTCTTTGCCAAATATTAACATATCCCAGCGCCTATCATCGTGGTAGTTTAAAAATATGTCCACCAATCTTTAAAAATTCTCCCCCCGATCAAAGGCGGAGCCCAATCCCATTCCCTCTGCTGTGGGCTGTACTCAGGGGCTCGCTTCTAACAAACAGAATGTAGCCAACTCAATGGCTGCTGAGACTTCTGAAAAGTGAAAAAGTCAAAGTGTTAGTCTCCCAGGCATGTCCAACTCTTTTGCAACCCTATGGACTATAGTCCATGGAATTTTCCAGGCAAGAATTCTGGAGTGGGTTGCCATTTCTCTTCCAGGGGATCTTCCGACCCAGGGATTGAACCTGGGTCTCCTACATTGCAGGCAGATTCTTCATCGTCTGAGCCACTGGTGATTTCTGAAACCAGGTCATAGAAGGCACACAGCTCCCACCCCACCTCCTCCAGCATCTCTCTCTCTGAAGAAGCTGCCGTGTCATGAGGACACTCAAGGGGCCCCACGAGAAAGCCAACCAGCTGGGGAACTAGCCCTTCCCGCCAGCAGCCAGCAAGGAGCTGTGGCCACCGCTGCAGCCACATGAGCAAGCCATCCTGGGAAGAGCCTCCAGTCCTGGTCAAGCTCAGAGAACTCTGCCCCCAGGACACCTTGGCTGCAGTCTTCACAATAATGTGGCCAGCATGGGACAGCTGAGCCACTCCAGAATTCCTGACTCAAATCACAGGGCCATAAATGTGTGCTGTTTTAAGCCACTGAGTTTTGAGGCAATAACTAATACAACTTTACTGTGCTAGCTTCACTTAGTTATATTTACCTGAACATAGTGAAACATTAATAGCCTACATTTCCCTAAAATAATCTACAAAAATATTTACAGAACGTCTTGTAACTTAGTGGAGCTTCCCCGGTGGCTCAGCGGTAAAGAACCTGCCTGCTAATATAGAAGCCGCAAGTTCGGTCCCAGCATTGGGAAGATTCCCTGGAGAAAGAAATAGCAACCCACTCCAGTATTCCTGCCTGGAATATCCCATGAACAGAGGAGCCTGGGAGGCTGCAACTCACGGGGTCACAAAGATCGGACATGACTTAGCAACTGAGCTCAGATGAGCACGTAGAACTTAGAGGGTCTAGTGTAACTGAAACAGTCAAGAGAAAGAAAAGAACAGCACATGAAGCAATCACAATTTCCAAAACTTTGGAGGAAGAAAGTATTCATGATAATGCTGTTCAGTCACTCAGTCATGTCTGACTCTTTGCAGCTCCACAGACTGCAGCCCGCCAAGCTCCTCTGTCCATGGCATTTCCTAGGCAAGAACGCTGGAGAGGGTTGCCATTTCCTTCTCCAGGAGATCTTCCTGATCCAGGAATAGAACCCAGGTCTCCTGCATTGGCATGATAACACAGCACCAAAAAGTAAGGGTTGGTGGAAGAATTTGCCATGTCCCTAGAGCTGAAAATGGTCAGGAATGACTGAGAGCATTCAACCCTCACCTCATCTTCTCTACCTTCAGAGCTTAGACTGATTAAAGAGTGTTTCTTATTGCAAAGAAATCCTTAAATCCTTCTTGACCACCTGCAGTGTCAGAAGGACTGAATTAAATTACCTGCCCGGGCTCTTTTCAAGAGTGGGCAGAAGGATTTAGATGACCTTATAACAAGGTCCAGAGACCTCAGCTCTAAACTGGCAGCTGGGAATTTTGTGAGCTGAAAGTCTAAGCAAGCTCAGCAAGGTATGCTAGCAGCAGCTTTGAAGCAGAATCAAGACTAGTTGCTTTTAGCTAATGGAAATGACAGCCAGCTGCTAAATGAATTCAAGGAGCATTCATTTATGCATCAGATCAAAATATACAAAGTCACCTGCCCAGTAAGCCTTGCCTCTTACTGACCGCCCCCCAACTGGTTAGGGTTATGCACGTCCCCCAAATCGGTGCGGACCCAGCCCCGAGGAGCACCGCGTCCTGCGCCGTCCTCTCACCTCCACGTTCCTGATTGCCGCCAGACTGCATCACTTCCCCGTAACAGTCACGAAACAGTGCCTGAGAAATGTGAGCTAGCCCTTCACACTCTTACAGATTATGTAAACAAAGGCCCAAAGTAATTGAGGAAAAAAAAAATCCATCAAAGCAACCTCTATTAAACTACAAAATTATCTAGTAAAAGTAGCCATGAATTTTTAAAATTTGAAAAATCAATGTAACGAACTATAAAAACAAAGGAATGAACTATGATTATACACTGTGTGTAATGTATGTTGTGTTCAGTCGCTAACTGATGCCTGACTCTTAGCAATCCCAAGGACTGTAGCACACCAGGCTCCTTTGTCCTCCACTACCTCCATGAAATTGAGAGTTTGCTCAATTTCATGTCCATAGAGTCAGATGAGTCTAGTATATCCAAATGACATTAATAAAATGCCAAAGCAACTGCTGCATGAAGACAAGCCACAGCAGAGAGCCTCAGACTTCCGTGCACACCAACCACCAGGACGACCGCTGGATCATCGAAAAAGCGAGAGTTCCAGAAAAACACCTACTTCTGCTTTATTGACTACGCCAAAGCCTTTGACTGTGTGGATCACAACAAACTGGAAAATTCTTCAAGAGATGGGAATACCAGACCACCTGACCTGCCTCCTGAGAAATCTGTATGCAGGTCAGGAAACGACAGTTAGAACTGGACATGGAACAACAGACTGGTTCCAAATCGGGAAAGGAGTACATCAAGGCTGTATATTGTCACCCTGCTTATTTAACTTATATGCAGAGTACATCACGAGAAACGCTGGGCTGGATGAAGCACAAGCTGGAATCAAGATTGCTGGGAGAAAGATGACACAACCCTTACAACAGAAAGTGAAGAAGAACTAAAGAGCCTCTTGATGAAAGTGAAAGAGGAAAGTGAAAAACTTGGCTTAAAACTCAACATTCAGAAAACTAAGATCATGGCATCTGGTCCCATCACTTCATGGCAAATAGATGGAGAAACAGTGGAAACAGTGACAGGCTTTATTTTGGGGGCCTCCAAAATCACTGCAGATGGTGACTGCAGCCATGAAATTAAAAGATGCTTGCTCCTTGGAGGGAAAGTTATGACCAACCTAGACAGTATATTAAAAAGCAAAGACATTACTTTGCCAACAAAGGTCCATCTAGCCAAGGCTATGGTTTTTCCAGTAGTCATGTATGGATGTGAGAGTTGGACTATAAAGAAGGCCCAGGACTGAAGAATTGATGCTTTTGAACTGTGGTGTTGGAGAAGACTCTTGAAAGTTTCTTAGACAGCAAGGAGATCTAAAGGAAATCAGTTCTCAAAAGTCATTGGAAGGACTGATGCTGAAGCACCAATACTCTGGCCACCTGATGAGAAGAACTGACTCATTGGAAAAGACCCTGATGCTGGGAAAGATTGAAGGCGGGAGGAGAAGGGGACGACTGAGGATGACATGGTTGGATGGCATCACCGACTCAATGGACATGAGTTTGAGTAAACTCTGGGAGCTGGTGACAGACAGGGAGGCCTGGCGTGCTGCAGCCCATGGGGTCATAAAGAGTCGGACACGACTGAACTGAACTGAACCCACCAGGAAAACCTAACTATACACAGACTTCGAGGCTCCACCACCCAGAGTTTCTGACTCAGTAATTCTGGGCGGGGGTATGAGGTTTTGCTGATGCTGCAGGTCTGAGCACCACAACTTCAAACCCACTGAGTTCTGCTTTCAGGTTACCAATGTCTTTTTGACCTGGTGGATCATCGGCGTGTGGGTGATTAACACTGACGGAAGAAGCAGGTGAGTGACTCTGGGGAGATGAGACAGACATCTGGGATGAACGGGGCTGTGTCTTAACTCCCTTCCTTCCTTCCCCCACTTCTGTCCTCACAGGGAACTAGATTCATTTCCCAGGCATCTTTAAAGTTACCTCCCCTCCATCACAAAATTATTCTCAGTTGTCTCAGTATCTGATGCTCACGTCTGTCCATGGGACATGTATTTAGAGAAGCTATTTTTTTCAAATGTAGGTTTCATTACAATTTTGCATTCATAGAGACTCTAACCCTTTGCTGCTTTATCAGCGTCTTCAGCTCACTTCCAGGAGCCCTCGATGGCTAGCTGGTGTGGTCCCCTCTCATTAACTTCATATCTGGCAAAAATCCACATTTGAAAAACTTCATCAAATCAACCTGCACCTGTCAGTTCCATGTCTTCACCATCTGTTACTTCCCAGAAGTGGCAGTCTCATCTTTCCTGTGACATCAGACCATACCCTAAGAACCTTTTCAACATTCTCCTGAGTTTTCTTCCTCATTTGATGAGCATTTCCACCCCCCACCCTTGGTTAGAACAGTCAATGAAACAGTTTCGTTAACTTTTTGTTGCCATTTCCACCACAGTGAATGGCAGACTTGCTTGGGTCCATAGGTTTGTTAAGGCTTTTACCACATTTGACGTTCTTAAGTTACCTATAACTTCAAAAAAAAAAAAAAATTACCTATAACTTCTATTTTCTGGCTTAAAAAAAAAATCACTTTGGTAGACTTCCAAATTTTCATCACCTGCTTTCTCAGCTGCCTCGCTTTTTGTGGTGCCTCTCCACAAAGAATAACAGCATAAGGCACCAGCATTAAAGCATAAAACACCATTTGTGAGGAGAAGCAGCTGAACTTCGCTGAAATGACCAAGCTGGGCAGCGAGCCTCAGGCTCAATGCAAATTTAAGTTTCCAAAAAATTACGAATTACTATAGATAATGAGGTTTTAGAGGCCTCAGGAATAACTAGATCTCAAATCTGAGAATGCCTAAGATCCAGCATCCACTCTCAAAAGAATAAACAACACACTCACTGCCTCCTGGAGACACAAATTGTGACTTGTGTCAGAGGTGACGCACACTGCTGCGGGTGTGGAAATCAGAATGATGAAGCTAGACAGCTCCACAGCTCCAGCGGAGTCAGGTCCTCACTGTGCAAGGCTTTATTAGGAGTGCTGGAACATTCCAGTCAGGAATACACACACATAAGCAAATACTAAAATAAAAGTTCTAAAGTCCAGCATGAACAATGTTTGGATAACCCACAACATTATTCCTCTCTAAGACATAGTAAAAAAAACAAAACAAACACTATATTTCAGTTTCCTCTGTTTAGAAGAATAGACTTCAGCCAAGATGCCTTGACAGGTTTACAAAGAATAATGTCTACACAGCCACATGAAGACACAATGTGATTCAAAAATCTTTTCCACAATGGTTCTCTCTGAGCGATGGGGTCAGAGTTCACTTTTCATTTTATAATATATACTGACAATGTATAATTTGACTTTTATAAATAAAAACAAAGATTTCAAGAGCAAAACAATTTCCTAAAAACCGTATTTTCCACTCCTCTACTGTGTTAGATAACATTCATTTGACTTCCTACCCTTTTCTCTACAAGGCTGATTATGTCAAAGATGTTAAATCTAGATTCAGGAGTTCTGAAACTGTCCTTAAACAACAACAAACATCAGAAATGTCTAACACTCAGCCACATTCCAAACAAATGACCATTCCTCAACTTACAAGACATCTCTTTAAAAAATTACAAAATATCCCACAATTAGCCCATTTCTGTAATTTACTTATAGGAAACTTCAAGATATTTATTTTGAACTTTCTCAGAATTACACATACAATCTACTACATTTCCACTTAAATTTTTTCAATTATTATTTTAAGCACAGTTCTATCATGAAAAGTTTAAGAGAAAGGGGAATTAAAAACAAGAAAATAAGCATAATCCCAATTTCTCCATAGTATTATAAAGATTTTGGTGAATTTTTTCAGTTCTTGTTAAAATTTTGAATCACTTACATACTTATAACATGCACAGCATTTTATGTCCTGCTTTATTTAGCCTCCTCAATTTATATCATATACTCTCCCAAGTTCTCAGCCTTTTTGTCTAAAAGATTTGCAAGATACTCCATATACTAGTATTTGTTTACTCATTTTTTCATTATTGATGATTGTTTCTGAATTTTCATTCTATGAATTGCTAAATCAAAGTTCATGACTTGTATTTTTTTATGACTCCTAACCTCTCTTCAATTTTACTAATTCTTCCCAGCCAGCAACTCAAAACCAGCTATAAATCAAAACAAGCAGAGATAAGCGTTTATGCCTCTACTACTTTCACCAAAGAAATGAGTAACTTTTCTAGAAATCCTAAGGACGTGTGGGAAAAAAAACAGCCCACTAAGCCATGTTATTAATAAAAATGAACCCACATCCACTACCCACAATGAAAGCAGGTTTCACATTGTTGATACCTGTAGTTGTGTTTGACTAACACATGTGAAGTCACTACTTTTCAAAGAAAGGTTCAAAGAAAATTAACTTTAAAAAAAAAAAAAAACCTGTAATTTATGGGAAAAACACTTTTGTATTTGTACATAGACAAATACAGTAGCATTCTAATTTCACGTAGGCCTCCATACTGTTTTTCCTTTCTGCTCCCAACCCATAAAAGAACAGCTTTTCATCAAACAGGAAAAGTTAGAGGGAACCATTACTCTGTCATAAGTTACTCACTGAGTGTAACTTTAAAAAAGCAACAAAACCCTAGCAATGGGTAAAAAAAAAAGCGTTTCCAGATAACTACACTGAGAAGGAAATAGCTGTAATTGACTAGCATGAATTTTATCGTGCTTCCTATTGTAAAAGCTATTTATTAAGTCTTTCAGAGCTAAAATTCTGATTTAATTCCTTGGTAACCAAATAATTTATTCTTCTTAGTAATCCTTACTAATTCTTCTAATTTTCAAAGGGATCAGGAACCCGAGAACTTCAGTCATCCTGGGATTCTGAGTGCCTTCAACTAGCACACCCCTTGGCTTGGAGATCCCAGTGTAGCCCAGACACGTAGCACATAGTCTACTAGGGAGGGGTGGCTTTTTACAGCGTGAAGGTCCAAAGCCCAGCACAGTATACGGAATTACCTAAGGGCTCAACAAGCACCTGCTGCATAAACGAAATCACTCCAATGTTTGGGCAAAACAAAGCAGCCAGTTCTCAACATATACAGCAAATTACAAAAACTATACAATCAATAGCTATGTTTTTGGGGAAAACAGGATATGGGAGAGAAAACATGTGGTTCACAATCAATTTCTCAGGCTCTAGGAATCTTGTTAGGTTATAAAGGAAAACATCTGCCTGGAATTATCAGCCAACTATTTCAAGCTTCTTCTCCTAGAAACATAAGGGATTTTTTTTTTTTTTTTAAGGAAAAGAGATACAATCAATGGGCAAACGTGAGTCATTCAGCTGAATTCATTACTGTATATATACAGTTTTGAAAAAACTGTCTTATTTTCATCTAAAGTATGAGTATGATAATATAATGATTACATATATAAACGATAATATATAAAGAATATAAACGATTACATATATAAACGATAATATAATGATCACACATATAAACCTTCAAACAAAACAGTTCTGACAAAAGGATGAGTAACAGAGATCATACCAAGAAGAGAAAGAATCAGATTGGAGGGTAAATGAGGGCTTGTGTTTAAACAGGATTCACGTCCGTTTATCTGTCACTTTCAGTGTCCCTGAAAACTAGAGAGCAAAATCTGCCTCCAGAACCTGCTGATAATAGGAAAGAAGTGCTTGCTAGCTCATTTGCCAGACTATGAAGTGGTCAGAAGAAGAAGAACTCTCGAGAAACAGGAATTTCTAGGTACTATGGAATCTCGTACCAGAAATGCAAAAGTCAGCTCTTCCTTTTCACCATGGTTTATAGAAGCAATATATTATTGTAATGGATTTATTTACAATTGTATTGCAATTCCAGGTCATACTTTTCAATCTTGAGTTACCAAAGAGAAGTTTTAATTTTAGTAGAGCAACAAACTAAAAAAAATTCATTACTCAAAACACCCCGGGGAGAGTTTGAGAGAAATGACTTAGAATATACATTGGAAACACCGAAATCCCACATCCAAAGTAATAAAACAAAATAAAAGCTTCACAGCTACAAAATATATTCAGATGATGTTTAAAATATAAATGTACCAAAATGCTATCTTGTATACACTAGCATATATCACACATGCTACTTTGGAAGAGACTGGCTGGATGTTCAACAATCCCATTTCATCTTCCTGGACACACAATAATAACCACATCTCTCAGCCTCTCTTGCAATTCAGGCAGATCTACTTAATTGGTTCTGGCCTACAAACGTGGCCTCTACCACTCCTGCAATCTCTGTGCTCCTTTCACAGGCTCCTCACCCCTGACCAGCTGGATAAAGATGGTGCAGGAAGAACTCTCTGAGGAGGCTCAAGGGGATGGGGAACCCCAAGATGGAAGAAGCCCAGGTCCCTCAGCCACTTGAGCTGGAGCTGCCTGACGAGAAATGTCAGCGATGGACTAGACCATGAGAACAAAAGAAATCTGTATTATGTTAAAGCAAAAGATCAGCATAGTTGGTTGGTGCAGTAGCTATAATTTCCCTAACACAGTTTTTTTTGTTGTTGTTCAGTTGCTAAGTCATGTCCAACTCTTTGTGGCCCATGGACTGCAGCACGCCAGCCTCCTCTGTCCTCCACTATCTCCCAGTTTGCTCAAATTCACGCCCTTTGAGTCGGTGATGTTATCCAACCATCTCTCCCCACCATATCCCATAAGCAAACTTCCAGAACTGGGAACCCCAACATGCATCAGTAGGTGGCCAAACTTCTTTCTTCGGAGACCCAGGGAAGAGGGCTGTGACTGGTCAGGATGCCTGTCACAGAAGGGGCGTGGGGCTGTGATATGAAGGGATACACTCTTCTCAGTCACCACAATGGTAGCCAGTTACCAAGAAGAGTGACTCTGAGCAGCAGCTTAAAAAGTAGGTAGAGTGACTCTGAGAACAGCAAATGATCCATCTTTCATTTCAAAGAGAGTCAGTCTTGGAATCTTAAACTGTGTTAGTTGCCTAGGTCTGCCATAACAAACTACCACAAACGGGTGGCTTAAGACAACAGAAATCCATCTTCTCACAGTTCTGGAGTCTGAAAGTCCAGAACCCGGGTGCAGGGAATGCCTCTCTCCTCCCTGCCGGTGGTGACCCTCGCCACTCCCTGGCTGGGTAGTGTGACGCCAACCTCGCCCCACTGACACATCGCCTTCTTCTCTGGGTCTCTGTGCGTCCTCTTCCTTTCTCTGGGGGACACCAGTCGCTGAATTGAGGGCCCACTTTAGTCCAGTAAGACCTCATCTTAATTAATTACATCTGTAACAATTCTAAGGTCACATTGTGAGATTTTGGGTGGACATGAACTTTGGAAGAACATCTACTACTATACTTTTGATACCAGATCTAAAGAAATCTAATTTTCTCTGACTTTACAGCTTTTGAAATTTGAGAATTAAATATAGCACTGCCTTTTTAAGTATTATCAGAGTATATTTTCAATATATTCAGCTTATACATTAAACTCATTTAATCATGAAGTATCACCTAAGGTTAAGTAATTCTTGTTAGGAGAACTCCAAAAAGAATGCTAGGCACAATACAGCATTTTGACTTTTAACTGTTAAAGGCAAAAATACCCCAGCCAAAAAAAGTATCATGTCTCTAAGCATTACATGCGGAAATTCAAACTACTGAAGATACATGAAGCAATTCATGACTTTGTTTGTAGTCGGGCGATGGGCTTGGCTAAAGTCCAGTAATCAGTACATCAGTACACTGACAGTGTTAGCACTTCACTTCCCTCTAAGTTAAACAAACCTCATTGTTTATTTAACTGTATTTAAGAAAAGCTCTTAGCACTCGAAGAGGACTTAAAAGCCATGAAGACTAACCCTGAAGACTATCACAATCTTAACGTATTTTTTCAATAATTTTACATACTTTTGCTGCCTATTCACAACTTCAAATAACACCAGCATCCACCAATTAAATAAACCAACTGGAGGGTGAACTAAAGTGCTGACATGGGTGCAGAGGGTGTGCGTGATGGTTGTTATACACTAAACAGAACGTGGGTGTTCTGTTCCCAGGAAGGCGGTGGCGGCAGTAAAGAACCCTCTGCCGACGTGGGAGACCTAAGAGATGGGTTCTATCCCTGAGGCAGGAAGATCCCCTGGAGGAGGAAATGGCGACCCACTCCAGTTTTCTTGCCTGGAGAATCCCATGGACAGAGGAGCCTGGTGGGCTCTGGTCCACAGGGTCTCAAAGAATCGGACATGACTGAAACGATGTGGCCTGCAAACAGAACATATCCACTCATTTAACCAACATTCTGGGTAAGAAAAATCACCAAAAAATAGTCCCCAACATTCAGCATGACGTGCTGAGAAACACCAATGAAGTTTTTAATTGCTTAAATGTATTCAAGGTCATCACTACAAATCTAACATTCTCACTTTCTTGGATCAACAATTGTATATACATAAAAGTAGAAAAGTCTCGTCACCCCTGTCCCCCAAATACCGCTGAATCTAACCGCTGGCATCTTTTGCCAACAGAACAACAAACTCCACTCTCAGTCACGGTGGCAGTCATTCATGTTCTCTGCTATGAGCTGAAATGTTTAAGCTCTACGCCTGGTCACTGTGAATGCAACCTTATATGGAAATGGGGTCTTTGCAGATGCAATCAAGTTAAGCTAAGGTGATGTTGGACTAGAATAAGCCCTGATCCCATGACTAGTGTCCTTATAAGAAGCTTGGACCCAGGCCCCTGGAGGAACAGGGGCCATGCGACAACAGCAGTAGACGGAGGGAGGCAGCTGCAAAGCCAAGGAGCCCAGGGACTGCCGGCAACCCCAGGCGCTGGGAAAAGCAAGCATGAGTCCCCTCAGCCTTTGGGGGAGCACTTACAGCCTCCAGAAATATGAAGGAACAAATTTCTGTTGTGGTAAGTCACCCAGTTTGTCATCACTTGTTGCAACAGCCCCAGGAAACAGGTGCTGGCAGAGCATCCCTCCCTCCAGAGGTTTGGGGGCAAATCTGGTCCTTGCTTCTCGCTTCTGGAGCCTCTTTTAAGAGAAAGAGAGACAAGGTCACGCTGTCGCCAGGACCTGGCCCAGCGGCACAAGAACAGCTGGGCAGCCCAGACACAGCTCCGCAGCAGTGCGCTCCAGGGCCCTGAGCTGCTGCCCACACCGCACCTGTGCTGGCTCCAACCCGCCTTTCACCCGCAGACAACACGCTGAGTCCACGGTTGAGCACGCAAGTAAAGTTCAACCAAAACCAAACCTGTGTTTCGTTCACGCTGTGGATATTGAGTTTTGGTTTCTCTCATGGATTCAGAAAGGGAAAAAAAAGTCTTTAACTTAACATATAGAACAGATTTCTGACAGTTTTAAATAAAGGCTAATAATAAATATATTACTATTACTTTAAATACAATACCACTATTTCATTCTAAAGTGAGAATTATGAAGGGTGAGACTGGATTGAACATTAGGAAACCTGAATTCTAGAGCAGGCTTTGCCACTGACCGGCTCTATGACTTTAGCTAAGTCATTTACTTCTCTAGGCCTTTATTCTCTCAACTGGGGCTAGAAAATGGGAAAATCAGTGTTCTCAGTGGTCTTAAGTTCCATCTTTCCCCCAGTCCAACTCCTAATAAAGCAGTGATCTATCTAGAAGGGAATCACCTGAACAGTATCTCCTTTAAGATGCTCTCAGGGAAAACATACACCAGCAGATTATCACAGGTCCTCCTTGGTACAAAGTTGCAGCTTTCTATGATTTACACATGAACTATTCCTCAGGTATCTCTTTAATCATCTGTTTATAGTGGCTCCCTAGTGTTCCTGGCTTTTATAAATAATGGTAATAGTTCCTTCAGTTACTGTTGTACCTTTTTCTGGCTTATCTTCTTCTGGAAGAGGGCAGAGGCACCCTGTCAGACGTGTGTGTAATGTAGTTGTCATTTCTGTGAGCGATCTGCTAAAATCAAGGTTTTAAAGATGGAATGCAGTGCGTCTCTGCTCATCCAGCTGTGGGGTTATCACTAAAGAGGACGGTCAGGAGTCCAAGTTAACGCTAAAAGGAAAAGCAGCATGTTTTCACTTTCACAGGCTTTCCAATGCTTACCCTTCATACCTCTTCAGAAGTATTCAACTCTGGATAGAATAAGACAGTCCCAGTGCAGCCATTCTGAGCTTCTCTCAAACTAATGATGTGGAGTCCTTTAAAAAGCTACATAGTTATAACTTAATTTTCATTGTAATCCACAGAGGTCTTGTCTCCCCAAAGGTACTTCCTTTGGGGATAAGAGAAAGAAGAAAAAAAAAAAAGCAGGTATCTTTGTTTGCAGCAGCAAAGTTTTGGTTT
The DNA here is from genome assembly GCF_910594005.1 of Cervus elaphus. NCBI lineage: Eukaryota > Metazoa > Chordata > Mammalia > Artiodactyla > Cervidae > Cervus > Cervus elaphus. Next base: position 63,095,757 of record NC_057841.1, on the reverse strand, counting down.
CTAGCTCTCATACAAGATACATGTTCTGTTTCTCTTTTTCTCTGGTCTCACGGCTTATGGAATCTTAGTTTCTCACCAGGGACCGAGGCTGGGCCCTGAGCAGTGACAGCCCAGAAATCCTAACACTGGACCACCAGGGAGCTCTCTAAGGTATATATTCTTAAGAAATGAGAATCTCATCAATGATACTCCAATGTAAAATAAAAATTAAAAAAAAAAATTCAAATGTAGTTAACACTTAGTACTCCAGTCCTTACACAGATAGTAAATGGAGTTCTACGTGATCGACCTGAGTTTTTCTGCACTAGAAGACAGGTTCAAATCCTTAAAAACCTCAGTCTCCAGTCAGATAATCAGGCAAGTACAGTATAGTGAGATGAACTGTGAGACAAAAAGTACAGTGTGCTAGGAGATCACATTAGATAGTGATTCCAAACGAAAGCAATTATTGTAGACAAGTACTCAGCACAGGAGATTAACAAGTATCTGTTTGCATATGATCAGTGCAACAATTACATGATTTCACATATGAATGGAATCTAAAGTATGGATTCATGACATCACACTTTCAGCTTCTCAAATCTGTATCTCCACCCCATCTTGCCTTGAACTCCAGTTTCCTTAAACCATCTGTCTACTTGAATTGTCTCCTCTACTCCTCTCGGAGTAACCCATCTTTGGAAAAGGCAATTCCATCCTTCCTTCCAAACCCATAGAACAGCACTTGACTGTTCTCAACCCAGTATCCAGAAACATACTTTTAAAAACAGATCAGATTGTGTTCATTGTGCTATTCAAAAGCTTCCTGCAACTTCTTAGCTCAGAGTAAAGGCCACAGTGTGTAACAGCCTTGCAGGTCCTGCTGGGCTGGCCCTCCACCACCTCCTGGGCCCACGGCTCCGTCACATTAGCCCATGCCCTCCCAGCCACCCAGGCCTCCTCACCGCAGACCATCTGGATTAACTGTACACATTCCCATCCCCAAGTATTACCCTGGTAATTTCCATACAACCCCCACCACTCTAAATCACTAAATTCTGAGGCTAACCACCTAAAACTTCTACGTTAATTTGGGGATTTCACATTTGGAATTGGGAGCCTTCTATATTAACAACTTTAAGAAATTTTAAATGGCATTAATCTTGCCTGTTGGTACTTAACACTAACATGATTAATTCACTAACTACCAATGAGTAAAAATATTAAATTACATCACATAGTAGGATGAATCTACACGTTATGCTTCATCAGCTCAGATAAAATCTGACAGCTAGGACAAAAAAGTCCTGAGTCAACAGAATAGCAAGAGAACATGCATACACACTGAGAGTTAACAAAAATCTGAAAATGAACAAACTTACCTTCAGGAAAAGGACAGATTCCTTAAAATTATACCAGAAGTATGGATCACTATAATAATTACATATTTTTTAGAACTGTCTCAAGTCTGCTCAAATCTCTTATGGAAACCTTTCTGAGAACTATTTGAACTTTTTTGTTTGAAAGAATATTTTTTTAATCCAAGAAAAGTGCTGACAGGCACTTGGAAATTTGAGGGGAGATGAATTATTGAAATGTGTTATACTTGTTGCAATGGAGTTCAGCCTATAAAATTCTATAAAATGTAACACATTTTCTCTTAAAGTCTGTATTTCAGTCGGAAAACCAATTCTTACCCATCCTTCAAGGCCCTGCTTAAAAACACCCCGTATCTGTGCCTTTCTTTGCCTACTGAATTAACTTCTCCCTCATCCATCGTCCCGTAACACTTTATATATACATCATACTTAGAGTACAAATCATATAAACATTGTAAGTTGTTAACCTCTCTGTCTTCTGTTAGTTCAGGAACAAGCATCATGCCTTTTACCTTTCCGTTCTCACATGGCCTTGACCAACGACACACACACAGTCAGCATTCAATAAACGTCTAAATAAATTAACTGAGCTAACTGGAGATAAGAAATATGAAAACACTTCTGGTGAGGAGAAAAACTCAATTTATAAATGGTATTTTCTAATAATAAACCAAATACAAAAGACACTGCCTCAATTACCTAAGATATAAAGGCAAAATAAGCTGAGGAAGAACAATTTAGCCAACAGACTATTCAGAAAGAAGAACAGATATACAACTAACCAAGTCTATTACAAAACTTGTCCTTCACACAAACAAAATACTAAATTTAAAACCTCCGCGTTTTGGGGAGCAAAGAAAAACTAATTACTTGCTATGGGTACAAAATTATATACTACAGTGAACAAAGAAAATCAAGCATAAAACTTTCTAAGAGACTAGGAATATGACAAAATTTCTTATACTAAATTTAAAAAATCTTTCACTTCCCATAGTTATCATTGTTAACAGTAACGCAGCATTAGTCACTTCTGAGTCATGACTAGCTGTTTTATACCAAGATCAGAAGAACGAATGTTCTTCCTTCACTCATCCTTGTTCATCAGCCTCTGCTTGTCTGCATCCTCTGTCTCACAAGCCGGTCAGCTCACAGGGTCAGGTGGAGAGGAAACTTCTCCAACCCTGACGTGAGGCCGGAACGCCGCCCACCCTGACGCGCACGCGCTGCGGCGTCCCCACGAGCTGCCCAGCCCTGAAGCGCATGCGCGCTGCGGGCGTCCCGTGAGCGCCCTCCGCCAGCGCGCCCTCTGCCAGTCTGGACCCAGCGCCCCTCCCTCCGGCACAGCAGAAGAGTTCTGCAATGCACCTGAGCCAGCTGTGTCCAAACGCTCCCCTCAGAATAATCCACAGAGACAAATGCCTTCGCTCTGCTTTAGCTTCTTTGTACTCACATGGTATGTAAGCTAAAATAACCATGTGAGTACAATACTGGGGCCTTCCTGTTTATGCTTCTACTCCCAAAACCGTAAGCCTTAAAGCAAATGCTCAATATACACAACTAAACTTTACTTAAAATTTTAACCTAGTTTCTTAATTTTATGTCCTTGAGTTTTAGAGTAAATAGAATTAATGGAAAACGGAACTTTGCAGACAAACTGAGATCGATGTTTATAAAAACTCTCCTTCACCACCACTATCTCCTACTATCTCTAAGAGACAGTGGTGTGTGTATGCACACACGTGTGTGTGTGCGTGTGCACAGGCACACACGCATGGACGCTCAGTTGTGTCTGACTCTTTGTGACCCCATGAATCATAGCCTGCCAGTCTCCTCTGACCATGGAATTTTTCAAGCAAGAATACTAGAGTGGGTTGTCATTCCCTTCTCCAGGAGAGCTTCCTGACTCAGGGGTCAAACCCATGTCCCCTGTGACTCCTGCATTGCAGGTGGATTCTTTACCCACTGAGCCACTGGGTAAGCCCTATACATTTTACCAATAACTATGTTAAAAGATGAGAGTTTCCATCTCATATTAAAAAAGAAAATTTAATGACTGCATACTACAATAATCCTTAATGACTCTTAATTTGAAAAAAGAAACCACAATTAATATATTCACCATGCACTAAACCAGAAGATTTTATTGTGAAAGGGATTAAGAGCAAAAATCATAAAAGTAGATTTAAACTAAAAGTTGATAACGTTTGGATAAATAACATACAAATTTAAATTCATAATGAATTAAGTATTCACCTCAAGATTTTATTTTTGGGGGGTTTCCTCAAACATCTCTGACTCTCTTATCTTCCCTTTAGACAACACTTCAGCTCATATAATCCCAAACAAATTTATGGGGAAAATAAAACTATACTTAAGGGCTTTAGATTCAAAGAATTTAATCTCATACTAAGATCTGAGGGCAAAGTTCTGTTTAGATAGATAGGGAATTATGGATTTCAAAACAGATGTTAAACTGATCCTCAAAAATAACATTTCCACATTGCAAACAATATTTAGATAGTCCAACTACTGAGAGGAGTGGGCTTCCCTGGTAGCTCAGCTGGTAAAGAACCCGCCTGCAATGCAAGAGACCTTGGTTTGACTCCTGGGTCAGGAAGATCCACTGGAGAAGGGATAGGCTACCCACTCCAGTATTCTTGGGCTTCCCTGACAACTCGGTAAAGAATTCACCTGCAATGCGGGAGACATGGGAAGATCCCCTGGAGAAGGGAACGGTATACCCACTCCAGTAGTCTGGCCTGGAGAATTCCATGGACTGTATAGTCCGCGGGTAGCAAAAAGTTGAGACATGGCTGAGTGACTTTCACTCACTTCACTGAGAGAAGTAGTGTATGCATAATATATACAATGCTCTATAAAATTCTCATTTACAATCTTTCCATTTTCCTACAAAGTATTTGCCCTGGAAGTATTATTTACCTTTCAGAAGAAAAAGGTTTTCTCAAACTCTTAGGACTAATACAAATAACAACAACAAAAGAATCAACTAACCAATAATACAGAAGTGTAATATACGCTCACCAGTCCCACTCCTATAACCATTTTTTTGCCTTATGTGTAAAAATGAGGATAGCAGGAGAAAACTATAAACAATAAATACTAGGAAGAATAATTTCCTTTCCTTATGAATCTATCAATATATTCTTTTTGGAATCACAATATATCAGTCTAGAAGAATTAAAATAGAAAGCAATCAGGTAATAGAAATCACTGGTTTTCCTGAGAGGCTACCTAAAATTTTATTTACCAATTCTCCACCTGACTATATACACATACCCTATGATGACCTCAAAGTTGGACGATATTTCTTGTGTCCAACAAAAATATGAATACATGACTTCTGAGGAGAAGACATGTACATAAAACTCTTGAGCTTGAGTTTTTGTATTATTCTCCATAAACAAAGAGAAGTAGATGATCATACAGAGAAACCAGTCTATCTGCAGTTTTGTATTCTACAGCAATTTCGGATACTACATCAGAAACAGAACAATCATTATTTCAATTAAGAGCATTTTAAGTCATTTAAAAGTATTGGTGGAGTCGACTGAATTAGATAAAACATTTTGAAATAATTCTGTTCCTTCTGATTTGAAACTTAAAAATATGAATCCAAGCTATCCATACAGATGAAGGGGAAAAAAAGAACTGACCTTTATCTTACACCATAAGTAAGGTAGACATTGGGCTTCCCAGGTGGTGTTAGTGGTAAAGAACCAGCCTGCCAAGTCAGGAGATTAAAGAGAAGTAGGTTCAATCCCTGGGTCGGGAAGATCCCCTGAAGGATGGCATGGCAACCTGCTCCAGTATTCTTGCCTGGAGAACCCCATGGAGCCTGGCGGGCTGGAGTCCAGAGGGCTGCAGAGAGTCAGACATGACTGAAGCGACTTAGCACATATACATACACATGGGCACAGAGACAAGTCCTGGAGAGTGAGTGCTGGGGGGTCCTACTGCTTCAGTCCAAGGCCCAGCTCTGTCCCCGGGCGCTCCGCAACTTCCGGCAGGTTCCTCAACAGCACCCCAGTGCAGAAATTTTGTTGTTCTTCTTTGTTTCAGTGCTTTTGTCAGTGCAGCAGCCAGAAAAACGCTGGCACATAGTATAAACTCAAAACAACCGAATCAGTTAATAAAAACACTTAACCTCTCTGGATTCTTTTTCCTTAGCTGTAAAATGAGAATTATATCAAATCAGATTGTTATGAGAGTGAAATGAGACACGTATAAAGTCTTCACAACATCAGGCATCACAGAAAGCATTCAATAAAGTAAGTTTTTTATTTGACAATAAGTATATATAAAGACTTTTGTTGACAAAGGTCCATATAGTCAAAGCTATGGTTTTTCCAGTAGTCATGTATGGATTTGAGAAGCTGAGCACCAAAGAAATGATGCTTTTGAACTGTGGTGTTGGAGAAGACTCCTGAGAATCCCTGGGACTGCAAGGAGATCAAACCAGCCCATCCTCAAGGAGATCAACCCTGAATATTCACTGGAAGGACTGATGCTGGCCGATGCTCCAATGCTTTGGCCACCTGATGTGAAGAACTGACTCACTGTAAAAGATCTTAATTCTGGGAAAGATTGAGGGCAAGAGAAGAGGGGGACAGAGGATGAGATGGTTGGATGGCATCATCGACTCAACGGACATGAATCTGAGCAAACTCCAGGAGATGGTGAAGGACAGGGAAGCTGGCATGCTGCAGTCAATGGGGTTGCATTACTTATTAAAAAAATCTTAAGTATCTGAGGATTTAACTGAAACAAATAGGTGAAGATCAAAGTTAACTACTGTCCAATAAGATCGCTTATCTGTACCTTACTCGGTCAACATTCACGGAACACCCACTCACACACAGAATTCTAAAAAATCAGCAATTTGGGCTTAGACTGCCAAAGAAACGGAAAATAGAATCTCTCTTCCCAAGCAATTAACAATCCAGATGACAATATGCAACCCACAAACAAAACAGTAATCAACAGTTTTCTGAAATAACTGCAAATTCTTAACAAGTTCATTTCTATCTTCCAGCAGATGGCTGACCAAAACAGACCTTTGTTGATGTTTTTAACAAATTTTCACAATGAATAATCACGTTCAAATGCTTTCTCTTCTCTCTGCCTACGGATAGAGTCTCTGGCACATTCTATCCACACGCACCTGACTGTGCTCCAGGAAAAGAGCTGTACTCTTTCTGTTCTGATAACCTTCAACTCTTCCCTATTTCAAACGTTCAAATACTTCCATCTATGAAGTTCAGCCAAGTTCACAAACTCTCTGGCAAAACAACAAAATACAAAGAGATCTGGGACCTTGGCAGGGAAAGAGATGAAGGTTAAAGCTATGTTTGAATGATTCCTTCCTTTCCTCCACTAGGTTCAAAGTCTTTCTTGTAACGATTAATTCATTGAGGAAACAATATAGCACAGTGGTTCAGAACTATGGATTCTGGCGCCAGAGCGCCGAGGTTTGAATCCTACCATTGCCCTGCACTGCTGCTATGTCTTAGTGTAAAGTGGGACCTTCCTCATTAGTTTGCTGGGACGGCTACAGAAGCCGATCTAGCCATAAAGCCCAGTGACTGACTCTGCATTTACCGTTGCTAATAGCCTCTGAATATTACCTTAAGTCTTACAAACTTGGAATTTACTTTTAACAATTTACTTCAACAAAATCCACTATGATCAACAATTTTTGGTGTGTCCAGAAAGTAATCACAGGATATAATCTGCTTTATAAACTGTGGCTTCACATAGAAAATGAATAAAATGGTTTATATGGCTGGTTCTAAGGATGGGACGCGCCATAACTTTTCAAAGAGAGTTAAGGAAGAGTTTCAGTGTCACACAGCAAGAGATTAACATACCTTGAGTAAAAAGATGGCACAGTATCACTGTATTTCCAGAAAACATTACCTCAAGAACTGTGTACAAGACAGTTTATAAACCAGTAGAAGACTGAAAGAAGTCTGAGAGCCAAAGAATGGATGCTTTTGAACTGTGGTGCTGCAGAAGACTCTTGAGAGTCCCTTGGACTGCAAGATCAAACCAGTCCATCCTACAAGGAAATCAGTCCTGAATATTCATTGAAAGGACTGATGCTGAAGCTCCAACACTTAAGCCACCTGATGCAAAGAGCCAACTCATTGGAAAAGACCCTGATGCTGGGAAAGATTGAGGGCAGAAGGAGAAGGGGATGACAGAGGATGAGATGGTTGGACGGCATCACTGACTCAACAGACATAAGTTTGAACAAACTCTGGGAGACAGTAAAGGTCAGGGAAGCCTTCCATGTTGCAGTCTATGGGGTCACAAAGAGTAGAATACAACCTAGCAACTAAACAGTGACAAAGACTGGAAGCAGAGAAACATGCAGAGTAGGCAATTACTAACAATCCAGCCAAGAGAGTCATTCGAGTTTAGATCACATGGTGAACCTGGAAAGGAAGGAGAGACGGGCCATACTAAAAAGTCTGAGAGTCAGAGGAGCAAGAGGATACTAGGGGTGGAAAGAAACTCCATCCTTTCTGGAGGATGGGATGGGAGATGAGCTTACATTGATTTCAGGGGGTCACAGGGCTCAACTGAAAGGGTTCCTGCAGAGCAAGGGCCTGCAACTACTGCCGAGGGGCCAAGTCCAGTCTGTGGCTTGTTTTTATATGGCTGGTGAGCTAAGAATGACTTAGATTTTTAAAGTAAAATTTTAAAGGCTTGTAAACAAACAATAACAAAACAGGAATATGCAACAGAGATTTATGGGATCTGCAAAGCCTAAAATACTTCCTGTCCAGCTCTCTACAGAAAAAACTCTGCCAACTTCTGTCCTTAAAGCACTATTAAGGCAGATTCCAAAATAAGCTGGAACTGATGGATAATTCAGAGTTTAGAGGCTACACAGAGTAAGGTCCATAATTTCCATTTTTTTCCTACTCTCTCCTCTGCTGCCTCAAGAGAAGAGTTTTGTCTTTTATTCCATTTACTTAAATAATCCTGAACATGATTATGAAAGTTTAACTATAATACTCACTAAAAACACACCCCCAGCCCCGAACACTGCAAACCCCAGGCCTACAGAGTCCACTCTGAATATTTACATTACAAGGACCAGTTTTGAGCCCTTCATCCTTTTTTGTCATCAACAATAAATACAAATAAAATTCAAGTGATTCATGTTTTAAAAATCTAGTACTTGAATTTGTGAAATGTAGATTAAAATGGTAACAAACTATCCACAAAAATATATGCTTGTAGAATGAACTCATTTTTTTCCAAGCTCCAAAGTCAAACTAGTATATTGACTTACCAAAAGTTCTAGGCAAGGACTTCAAACTTTCTCCTCACCTCAAAACACACACACAAAAAGCACTCCAAATATATACGAAATATATATGTGTGTAATGTGTCTATATGACATTTCTACTTGTTTTTAAAGAAGGTCGATCACAATCTTGAAGAGAGCCACTTAAGCCCAGAATAAAAACGCTGATTTTAAATTTCTTAAAGAAAACTTACCTTTCAGGAAAGCAAATTAGTTATGGTAAAAAGCAACCACTGAAACCCATCCATGGCAAGAAACCAAACTGAGGTCTGAAGGATGATTGGACACATTGGACATCCACACCCAAATCACAGGCCAGTGGACCCGTTTGAGAGCCCTTCAGCTGGCCCACAGCACGGCAGGGAGAACATGGAGTACCACCATGGTGTGAGAGGTAAGGCAGGCTTCGGGGTCTGAGGGCCCCGGGTCTGTGTGCTGGCTCACCTCTTACGCTGTGAACTGGGACAAGTTACTAAACCAAGCCTCAGTTTGTTCATTTGAAAATCAGGTTAAACTGCTGTCTGAACCGGGCACCGGCAGCATTCGGCACAGCCCCTGACACACAGCAAGCACTCCATCACTGCTAACTAAGGTTGTGATGTATGCGTACAGAGCTCCATGCTCAACAAACGCCAGCCATGCCTGCTGTCACAGGAGAGCTGAGGAGGGCTATCGGAGACGGCACCCGGGCCGTGGCGGGTCCCGCGCCATCGTCAGATGACTCGCAGTTAGAGTGAGACGGCTCACAGGGGCAGGCGGGGGACATGAAGTGGTAAAAACCCAGCTTTGCGCCTTTATCCGGCAGAGAAGGGACCGAGAGGGACAGCAGAACCTCAGTCTCTTGGCATCTGAAGAGCTGGCAGGGGGCCGGGAAGGGAGCTCAGGGTGGGAAGGGAGGGGGCAGGGGGGCATGTCTGAGGGGAGAACGGGGCCCCGAGAGCGAGGCAAGGGCTCAGTTACACCCGGGAAAGAGACAACACGGGCATGGCTGGGACCCGGCAGCCATGCCGCCTCGGTCTTGGTCACGCTGGTCCCGAAACACCATGCGAAGCTGAAACCACCGTGAGGCTTTCTCAGAAGGGAGGCTGTTAAGAACCACGGCTGCAGACCAGCAAGGTCCGGACCAGGAACTCTGCTGATGCACAGGAATCTCTCCTTCCTTGGGACGCAGGTCTCTTTGGAAAGGACACGACTCCAAGCTTTACCTCCCGCGTCCGGGTCCCCGTCATTCCGTGAACATGCTCCCTCCAGAGCCACCCTGCCCGCCCCGTCCCATCCTGACTCCTGAATGTTCCCACGCTTCAGTTTCCTTCTACTTCCCTAGACTCTTTTCAGTCTCTGTAAATGGGATCCCTTCTAACGGAAGCCCTGGTCACCGAGTTCTCTAAATGCGGTGATTTCTGTAAACGTGGGTGCTTTCAGCTCTGGCTTCTCAGGCTCCTCACCACCACTCACCTCCATGACGTCACTCTTAACTCTGACATCTCAGGGTCAGCTTGGATCTCTTTCCTGAACTGTATACAGGCCCTAACTGGCTGTTGGACCTCTCTTCTAGGAAGACCCTCAAATATGAAATCTAAATCCAAACTGAACTCACCATCTTCTCACCTCAAGTTTCTCCTCCTCACATATTTTCTCTCTGGCTTCCCCCTTGTTTCTCAAATCTAAAGCCTCCTGGTTATCTTGACACACTGGGGTCCCCCCATATCTCATTTATCAAAAGCCAAATCCCCATTCTCAATCTCTCTAATCCATCCTTTCCTCCCCCCACTCCCCTTGCAAGCAGTTTCATTCAGGCCCTCATCTGTCTCGCCCAGATGACTACTGCAATAAGGTGCCTTATCCATCTTACTTTTCAATTCAATATACCTCATCCTTCCACCCTCCTTGCCAAGAACAGTTCTCTAAAATGCTAATGTCACTAATTCCTCCCCTGTGAAATATCCTTTAATGATCCCTCCACAACCTTTAGATGACAGTAACAATAATTACATCACCACCACCAACAGGAACTAACACTTTCTGAGCAGTTACTCTCTTCAGTTTCCTGTGAGGTGAGATTATCAGCTCCAACTGACAGAGGCGGCAACAGATATCAAAGGAGTTGTCCCAGGTCACAAAGCAGGTTAGCAGGTGGCAAAGCCAGGATCCAACCCAGAGCCACGCTCTTAACCACTGCACAATAACTGCTTCACCTAAACCCCCAGCACACAGAGGAAAGCTCTTTCACCTCTGCTGGCTCATCTCTCTGCATGTTCCATTTTAGCCATCCACCCCTCTGGTCACACCAGACCCACCGGCAGTACTCCAAACACCCCAAAATGCGCTCATGTCTCATGGATGCCCCTCTGTTTGGAATGTTCCTCCTGACCTTCTACGCAGGTTAACCCTTCTTCTCCTCTTACAAAACTCGGTCAAGACATCTGCTTGAAACTGATCTTCAGGACTGGGGCTATCTCACTCCCCTCCACATCACAGGACGTGATGAATGAATGGACTCTGCTGTCGGTGAATAGCAGGCAGATGCTGGTGTCTCCGTGTTAAAGAGGAAAACCTTTAAAGTGCATCTGGTTCCTTATCGGTACTGCTGAGTGTTAGAAGGCTGCTGCAAAGTGTGTGGAAGTCATGTTTCTTAGCACATAAGATCTCATCACTTAATTCATTAAATCATTGTTCAGAACTAATTTTTCTTTGCAAATAGCTAAGTGACTTGCAAATCATGACAAGCACCCCCTTGTAATCTGCCTTCACTGGAAAACTCTTATGCAAAGTTTCTAATGGAATGGCGCTCTCATCTCTATTTCAGTGGGTAGATTTTATTCTTAACTGCAAGGGAATTTCTTTGTGGGTTATTTATAAAGCATCAAATTTAGGGGAAAACCCACACTTTCAAAAGAAAAGTAAGAAAAAAGGGGGGATTTAAAAAGAAAACCTTTACTGGATTGTTGAATTATAAAAACAACAACAACAACAAAAACTCAAACTCAGAGCTTAATGATAAACGGGAAGACACGCTTTGAAACTTGTCCATCCACAGACGCGTCTCTCCATTGACCTGGGGAAGCCCGTTCCCAGGAGAACCATCCGAAGGCACTGACCGACGGGTGAAGGGGGAGCTCCCAGACGGTGGGACGCGGCCCTGTCGCGGCCGGGCCCTGGGCTCCAGCCTGGGCCAGGAAACAGATTCCGCAAGCCGCACAGGGCAAGGCAAAAAAAAAAAAAAAAAACACCGTAAGGGGACGGTTAGAAGACAGTGAGAAGAGAACAAAAGCAATATTTTAGATAGAAGGGGGAAGGAAAATCAGAATTTATTTTCCCAAGGAAAAAATACAATGCCATTTAAATCAATGATGAAAAGTCATTTATACTAAAAGGACACTGGCAATAAAATCAACTATTTCATATTGGGGAGCATGGAGCACAAATATGATAGCAAATCGCAGTTTTATCCTAACACTGAAAAATACTCACCAGAGATTCAATAAGCTATGCCTGAGAATATACTTCTTTCCTAAACTGCCTTTAGGCCCCAGCACTTTGACAAGTCCAGGTAAAACTTAGCCAATACTTTCTCCTGCCACTGACTTCAGTTCTTATTTCTACAACGTTCACTTGAAAGGCTGCACCAGCATGGAACGACGGGTCTGATGCAATCACCGTGAAGAGGAGGACGTGCTCAAGGCTGTGATACAGGCATCTGCCCCTCCTGTGGGGATCCAGGCTTACCACACTCAGACTGGAAAGGTGATTTTCATCATTCCGTCATTCATCAACAGAGAAAGTGTCTCACTGCAGGAAAAGGTAATGTGCTCATTAATATGCAGGGTAGTGATTTTTTGAAAAAGGTGTCAAACCAAGTCCCCTAATGTCTGACCTCCCTCACATCCTCTCACTTATTTGGATTCCTAACCATTCATGAGAATATCTGCAGTTACTAATTATCCATTTCAATACAAAGCACCTTTTTCAATAAAAAGTCTTAACTAGTCACTTCAGTTAATAGTCATCCCCTATTACCCTCTTAAAAATCCTGCCCCCAAAAGAGTTTGAATCATGTAAGGTGTACTATCTTGCTTTCTTAATAGAACTTCAAAACACTTGGCTAATTTAGAACATTTGTCTGAAGATCATGGAAACACTGCAGCAAGAACATTCAACCATGTACCAAAGGGCTGTCAAACTGCTGACAGGAAACTGGGTTTCCCTTCACAAGTCAAATAAAGCACACCTATTCAGAATCAAACAAGACCACAGAGAAACGTGGTAGGCAACTTCATTTTGGATTGCTGCTCTTTATTCATGCTTTTTAAAACATTATATAAAAGAAATATGACGGAGCAGAATGGAGATTTTTACATTAACATTTGGAGAGAAAACTTGAGGTTTAACGGCCAAGTCAGGCTGGCCTGCCCTTGCTTCTGTTCCTACTCCTCAAGTGCGTGAGCAGGCTTAAGGACTGACATTTTACTTGCAAGCAAAAACGATGTAACTGCACAAAATTTGTTTTGAAGCAAATCCAATCATCCCACAAAACTCCAAAGAAGTACAAACCAACTAATAATTACCAAGCACTCGCCAAGGCAACAGTGAAAGCCAGCCGGTCTCCGTGAGTCTCCGAACAGCTGCAGAGCGCCTCCTGGGGCCCGAGACCCGGCCGCACGGCCTCCCGGTCTCCGCCGCTCCCGACTCTCCACTCGGACGGAGCATTCGTTCTCCCCCCTGAACACACACAGGCTGCTGGGCCCATCCCGACTCTCCACCCGGACGGAGCCTTCTCCACCTGCCCTCCGGCATCCTGCACCCTTGGCCCCTCCGCACCTCACAACCACCACCAGGGTCGGTTCCTGCCCACGCCCCGCTTTCCTCTCAACTCCAGCCACAGCCAGCTACTCGCTCCCTGGTCCTGCCACCTGCATGGCGCGCTCCACGTGACCCCACCACCGGGGGGAACCTTCTTCCCATCCCACTTAAAGCTGGTGACTTTCTCTGGAACATTCCAAATCCATGTATTAGTTTTAACAAGAATACCTTGGCTTCCTAAACCTAGGCAACATGAGCTGTTCTAGATTACCAAGCTTTCATAGACGTGCAAGAATTTATCCTTTTGGCAATAAGTTTTATTCCAATACTTCTGAATATACCACAACTTGCCCTGCCTTGTCAAAAATCAAATAAATGGTGAATACTTTCTTTTGATTGCCTTGAGTCATCATTATTAAAGGATATGTAAGAGTATAATAAATGATATTCATGAAAATGTCCTCGGGGAGTTCTGAGGTCCCAGGCTAACTGGCTCCCACGTTATGACTGCTGCTTAGACAAACCCCGGGGATGCACTTAAATACTCCAGTGTCTATGCGCACTGTTCAGTGGCCTTCTACTAGCTTCCTGGCTCAAAGCTGTATCTGCAATTGACAACACTGCCTGAAAACCAAAACAGTGAGGCGTACCTATAGTTGTAATCTTTCTTTTTTCTTTTGCTTGAGATGTTCTTGATACTTGAGATGTACACTCAACTTATTCATAAAGTGTTCAGTTCAGTCGCGTCTGACTCTCTGCGACCTCATGGACTACAGCATGCCAGGCCTCCCTGCCATCACCAACTCCCGGAGTTTACCCAAACTCTTGTCCATTGAGTCGGTGATGCCATCCAACTATCTCATCCTCTGTCGTCCCCTTCTCCTCCTGCCTTCAATCTTTCCCAGCATCAGAGTCTTTTCCAATGAGTCAGCTCTTCGCATCAGATGGCCAAAGTATTGGAGTTTCAGCTTCAACATGAGTCTTTCCAATGAATATTCAGGACTGATTTCCTTTAGGATGAACTGGTTGGATCTCCTTGCTTTCCAAGGAACTCTCAAGATTCTTCTCCAACACCACAGTTCAAAAGCATCAATTCTTTGGTGCTCAGCTTTCTTTATAGTCCAACTCTCACATCCATACATGACTACTGGAAAAACCATAGCTTTGACTAGACGGACCTTTGTTGGCAAAGTAATGTCTCTGCTTTTTAATATGCTATCTTGGTTGGTCATAACTTTTCTTCCAAGGAGTAAGCATCTTTTAATTTCATGGCTGCAGTCACCATCTGCAATGATTTTGGAGCCCCCAAAAATAAAGTCTGCCACTGTTTCCACTGTTTCTCCATCTATTTGCCATGAAGTGATGGGACCGGATGCCATGATCTTAGTTTTCCGAACGTTGAGCTTTAAGCGAACTTTTTCCCTCTCCTCTTTCACTTTCATCAAGAGGCTCTTTAGTTCTTCTTCACTTTCTGCCATAAGGGTAGTGTCATCTGCATATCTGAGGTTACTGATATTTCTCCTGGCAATCTTGATTCCAGCTTGTGCTTCATCCAGCCCAGTGTTTCTCATGATGTACTCTGCATATAAGTTAAATAAGCAGGGTGACAATATACAGTCTTGACGTACCCGTTTCCCAATTTGGAACCAGTCTGTTCTTCCATGTCCAGTTCTAACTTGCTTCCTGACCTGTATACAGGTTTCTCAAGAGGCAGATCAGGTGGTCCCATCTCTTGAAGAATTTTCCACAGTTTACTGTGATCCACACAGTCAAAGGCTTTGGCATAGTCAATAAAGCAGAAATAGATGTTTTTCTGGAGCTCTCTTGCTTTTTTGATGATCCAACAGATGTTGGCAATTTGAGCTCTGGTCCCTCTGCCTTTTCTAAATCCAGCTTGAACATCTGGAAGTTTATGGTTCACATATTGTTGAAACCTGACTTGGAGAATTTTGAACATTACTTTGCTAGCGTGTGAGATGAGTGCAATTGTGTGGTAGTTTGAGCATTCTTTGGCATTGCCTTTCTTAGGGTTTGGAATGAAAATTGACCTTTTCCAGTCCTGTGGCCACTGCAGAGTTTTCCATATTTGCTGGCATATTGAGTGCAGCACTTTCACAGCATCATCTTTTAGGATTTGAAATAGCTCAACTGGAATTCCATCACCTCCACTAGCTTTGTTCGTAGTGATGCTTCCTAAGACCCGCTTGATTTCACATTCCAGGATGTCTGGCTCTAGGTGAGTGATCACACCACCATGGTTACCTGGGTCATGAAGATCTTTTTTGTATAGTTCTTCTGTGTATTCTTGCCACCTCTTCTTAATATCTTTTGCTTCTGTCAGGTCCATACCATTTCTGTCCTTTATTGTGCCCATCTTTGTGTGAAATGTTCCCTTGATAGCTCTAATTTTCTTGAAGAGATTTCTAGTCTTTCCCATTCTACTGTTTTCCTCTATTTCTTTGTACTGATCCCTAAGGAATGCTTTCTTATCTCTCCTTGCTATTCTTTGGAACTCTGTATTCAAATGGGTATATCTTTCCTCTTCTCCTTTGCTTTTCACTTCTCTTCTTTTCACAGCTATTTGTAAGGCCTCCTCAGACAGCCATTTTGCCATTTTGCATTTCTTTTTCTTGGGGATGGCCTTGATCCCTGTCTCCTGTACAATGTCATGAACCTCCGTCCATAGTTCATCAGGCTCTCTATCAGATCTAGTCCCTTAAATCTATTTCTCACTTCTACTGTACAATCATAAGGGATTTGATTTATTTAGGTCATACCTGAATGGTCTAGTGGTTTTCCCTATACTCCTTAATTTAAGTCTGAATTTGGCAACAAGGAGTTCATGATCTGAGCCACAGTCAGCTCCCGGTCTTGATTTTGCTGACTGTATAGAGCTTCTCCATCTTTGGCTGCAAAGAATATAATCAGTCTGATTTCGGTGTTGACCATCTGGTGATGTCCATGTGTAGAGTCTTCTCTTGTGTTGTTGGAAGAGGGTGTTTGCTATGACCAGTGCGTTCTCTTGGCAAAACTCTATTAGCCTTTGCCCTGCTTCATTCCGTATCCAAGGCCAAATTTGCCTGTTACTCCAGGTGTTTCTTGACTCTACTTTCGCATTCCAGTCCCCTAAAATGAAAAAAACATCGCTTTTGGATGTAAGTTCTAGAAGGTCTTGTAGGTCTTTTAGAACCATTCAACTTCAGCTTCTTCAGCATTACTGGTTGGAGAGTAGACTTGGATTACCGTGATATTGAATAAAACAAAGTGTTATCTTTCCAAATTCTTTGAAAAATTGTGAAGGCAGTAACTGTATATGCAATCTATGTTTCCTATTATTTCTATATACTGTTTTATCATCAAATTACTAGCTTCACACAGAATTTAAAAAATTAGCTGGGAAATAAGTGTCCTAACAGGCTTCCCAGGTGGTGCTAAAGGTAAAGAACCCATCTACCAATGCTCATGAGACCAGGGTTCAATCCCTGGGTTGGGAAGATCCTCTGGAGCAGGGCATGGCTACCCAGTCCACTATTTTCGCCTGGAGAATCCCATGGACAGAGGAGCTTGGCAGGCTACAAGTCCATGGGGTCACAGAGAATTGGACTCGACTGAAGCGACTCAGCATACATGCAAGTGTACTTCACATAGGACCATAACCACAGTAAAGGACTTATGGAGTGTCTAAAGTAGAGAAAAAGCCAAAGAATTTAAATTGTTGCTATGAAAGCATTAAAGGTTTGTATGTTTAGTTTTCTAATATATAGGTGTGTGTGTGTATATGCACTATATATAAATATAACTGGTCTCAAGGGGAGCCAGGAACTATTTACTTTCATGAGTCAGAATATCTGCAGCCACAGATAAAAGCTACCTTCCAAACCGACATCAGGGATCTGCGGCGTGAAGAAACACAAGCCGGACGGCAGGGCTGTGAAGCTGGCGCCAGGACAGCAGAGGCTTGAGCAAGGGGACACTGCCGGGGGGGGATCGGCCCCACTGCCACCCAGCCTCCAGACCTCACCTGCAACCTTCACGGCAGGGAGCCACACAAAACCATTCTTAAAACACCTAGAACATTCCGGTCAA
The DNA here is from genome assembly GCF_910594005.1 of Cervus elaphus. NCBI lineage: Eukaryota > Metazoa > Chordata > Mammalia > Artiodactyla > Cervidae > Cervus > Cervus elaphus. The sequence continues at coordinate 63,078,174 of NC_057841.1, read as the reverse complement.
GGTTTAGGATTTTACAAAATCTGAGATACACTTGTGTGCTAGGTTCTTCAAAATCAAAAGCACTGTTTGGCTTTCACCCAAAAACAACTAAAATTACTATTTGACTGGCCTATATCTACATATACACAAAAAAAACCATCTCAAATTTTTCAAGCAATGACTCTCTCAGGATAGCAATGTTTCTCGTGAATATGAAATGTTCACCAAGAATGTTTGTTTCTATGAAAACAAAAAGTCTTACATATATTCACTAACGCTCAAGGAAAGAAACTACGCAGTTCGATGCAGACCCCTAAAGTATTATTTGCAGTCAGCCCTCCTCTCCCAGGCTCCCACGTGTCCACCCGGCACAGTCGGAGCTGCCCTCCCCGTCTGCGTTACTGCCCTGACACGAGCCTTGATGTGGCTTTGTTTAATTTAGTTTCGTGGGCTTCCTGGCCACAACAGCGACATCTCCCGTGATGGGAAATAAAGCTAGCACCCCAATGGCAGGTTAAAGCTGGTTTTTCACTCTCTCCTGATTTCCTAACACCAAGTTGGAAGGCCTGGAAGAACTGGTTCCCTTTGCATAACACAGAAACAGACATAAGAATACAAATGAAAAAAAAAAAAAAGGAATATAAAATATAAGAAGTTTCTGCATACAATTAAGCAAGCTAACAAGTAAACAATGGAATGTAAATTTTGGATACCCCCACCAAAATCATTTTTTAATGTGATTTTTGTGAAGCTTGGGCCAATATTAGTATTAGTTTGCACTCTGTGAACATGTATAGTAACTAATGACTGCAAGAGAAAAGACAGGAAGGAAAGAATGGGTGGGGGTGGCCAAGATATTCTGAAAGATTTTACTTGCCTACAGTCCACATAAAAATAATTGGAGTTAACCATATTTCAAAAATCGAGAGCAATTTGCTAAGCAAAAAAGAAAAGAAAGAAAAAGGAGAAAAAGACACCCTGAGTAAATCATCTTTTCTTTGGAATCCAGAATATCTTTTCACATAAATCTGCCTGTTTTAGGTTTATCCATCCAGTATCAAAAGCAGAAGCTGTGCCTTATCAAGACTTGCTGTGGTGATTTTAAACTCAAGATTGGTGTTTTTAAACATGTAAGATATAACAAGCTTTAACAACAATTTATGGTGACACACCCACACTCACCCCAAATGAGAACAGCCCTGGGTTTAATTAAAAGAAAAAAACACAAAAAACCTCGCTTATCATCTGCTTGTGAAGGCTCACTTGAACCACGTAAAACCATGCTCTGTTATAAATAGCATACAGAAGGGCAAAGCTTTTCACTTCTCGCCAGAAGGCGCAATTCCAGCACCAAGTGAGGAGGGCAGGGGCGGGCTCCGGGCGGGCTGCGGGCTCTGGGACAGCGGCTCCGCCCGCCCGCCCCGCCCCAGCTCCCGCTTTACCACCTCCCACACCCCTGGCGTCCAGCTCCTACAGGAAGGTGCAAGGGTGCCAAGACATTAACACTGGGGCAGCGAGAGACACCCATCTCAGAAATACCACCCGCGGGTCTCTGCAACAAGTGATCGATCGAAAGCAGTTCAAAGAAATATAAAAGGGCCTCCCAGCTGAGCCTTAGACAGACAGAAAATGCTACTGGGACAACTTCTGCACAAACTGCTGGAACACCCCACATGACACGCAACAGGCACGAGACGTTTGTCAGGAAGGTACGGAGTGAACGCTCTGCCCCTCAGGTCTGATAGAGCGCCATACAGTCTCCCCCAGCCAAGAGACTTCCTAAAGACTCTGAACACAGGAAACACTCTTAACCAACCTCCTCTCCACCGACCCAGCAGGTGAGCCCGGTGCCTGCACCCCTGCAGTGAAGCGCGCCGGTCACGCCCCGCACTCTGCAGAGTCCCCACAGCATCAGGGCTCATCTCCACTTGCACCTACGGAGTGGGGGGTTCAAACCAGACCTGCAAGGCCAACTGAACATGCACTATTAACTTTCACAAAAACAGAGAGATGCAACTACAAAAGGAAAAGTTATCTCCACAGCAACTAAACTGAGGGGCTTCCCTGATAGGTCCAGAGATTAGGAGTCTCCCTCCAGCACAGGGGGCACAGGCTCAGTCCCTGGCTGGGGAACTGAGATCCCACCTGCCGAGCGGCAGCAAAGCCTGCGAGCTGCAACTGGAGAAGCCAGTGCACCACAGACATGACAGAGCCTAATGGACGGACGCAGTAAATCAATAAATATATACACACACACACGGCCTCCTTGCTGGCTCAGCGGGTGAAGAATCCGTCTGCAATGCAGGAGACCTGGTTCGATCCCTGGGTCAGGAAGATCCCCTGGAGAAGAACAGGCTACCCACTGCAGTATTCTGGAGAATTCCATGGACTACACAGACCACGGGGTCTCAAAAGAGTCGGGCACAACTGAGCGACTGTCACTTCACTTTATATATATGTACAACTAAACTGAATGCTTTGGAGAAACCCAATAAAGTTAACCAATTGACAAAATAATATTAAAATAGGTTTGTGGAAAAACTGTAACTAGCGGACACCAATAAAATTGAGTCCCCTGGTCGGGAGGCAAGAACTAGAATAACTGTTTTGTGACTGGCTTAGTTCTTGGAACTCCCAGTCAGTCCAGGAGCACCACCCCCGAGGGCCTGGCGCGCTCAGACCCTTTCTTCACGACGACGCTTCAGAGGCATCTCACCTCCATGCCTCCGCACAAAGTCTAGGATAAGGAAAGCACAAAAACTACCTGAAACCATTTCATGCTCTGCTTTGACCAACTTCTTCAATTAACTGACTATATGCTAGTCCCAACCTTATGAAACAAACTTAACACAAACCGCTTGAAGGCACGCAAGCAGAACGCCATCAGCCGTTTGACCCAAGTGGCGGGCGTGCAGCTCCCAAAGCAGGGCGTCTAGTGGGCCGCGGCCCAGCGGAGCGCCAGCGCGTTTCCCAAGCGGATCCCACCGCGTGCAGCTGCTTCAGGGCGACGGCATCAGACTCTCTCAAAAAAGTGTGGATGTGCGAACAGTTCACCTTGTATTCCTCTGCTTTGTAAACTGCATCATTAAATTACAGATGCTGGTCTCCTCCTCAGTACTGATCAGCAGAACCACATATTTAAATGAAAAGTCTGTGGCAAAGAGAGATGACAAACGCTTATGGGAGCAGTTATTCTTTTTTAAAACATTGTGATAAAAGACACAACAAAAAATTTTCCAACTTCACCATTTTATTTCATTTTTTTATTGAAGGATAATTGCTTTACAGAATTTTGTTGTTTTCTGTCAAACCTCAGCATGAATCCGCCGTAGGATACGTATATCCGCTCCCTTTTGAGCCTCCCTCCCCTCTCCCTCCCCGACCCACCCCTCTAGGCTGACACAGAGCCCTGTTTGAGTTTCCTGAGCCACTCAGCAGATCCCGCTGGCTGTCTATTTTACACATGGTAACGTAGGTGTCCCTGTTACTCTTCCCATCCATCTCCCCCTCTCCTCCCCTCGCCCATGTCCATGAGTCTATTCTCTATGTCTGTTTCTCCACTGCTGCCCTGTAAGCAAATTCTTCAGTACCGTTTTTCTAGGTTCCATATATATGCGTTAGAATACGATATTTATTTCTCTTTCTGACTTACTTCACTCTGTATAACAGGCTCTAGTTCATCCACCTCATTAGAACTGACTCAAACGCATTCCTTTTTATGGCTGATTAGTATTTCATTGTGTATACGTACCACAACTTCTTTATTCATTCATCTGTCAAAGGACGTCTAAGTTGCTTTCATGTTCTAGCTATTGTAAGTAATGCTGCAATGAACAATGGGATACATGTGTCTTTTTCAATTTTGCTTCCCTCGGGGTATATGCCTAGGAGTAGAACTGCTGGGTCATGTGGTGGTTTTACTCCTAGTTTTTTAAGGAATCTCCATACCCTCTTTCATAGTGGCTGTATCCATTTACATTCCCACCCAGCTCACCGCGCCCCAGTGCACAGCTCTGTGACACTGAGTAGGTTCCCACTGCTTGGCCAGCATCACCCCGCGCTCCTGCAGGACCTTCTCGTTCCGAACCAGCACCTTGTGTCCTCGCAACACTAACTCCCCATTCTCCCCTCCTCCCAGCCTGGGACCGACCATTCTACTCTCTAAAGCAGAACGAATTTGACAATGCATAACTCTAGGCACATATCTCATACGAAGGGACTCATACGGCTCTGTCCTCTGTAACCGGCTCACTAACAGACTGTGACGTCCTCGGGGTTCACCTACGCTGTAGCATGTCAGAGTTTGCTCCCTTTTTAAGGCCGAAATGGGGCTTCCCTGCTGGCTCAGACAGCAAAGAATCAGTCTGCAATGCAGGAGACCTGGATTCCATCCCCAGGTTCGATCCCCGGGTTGGGAAGATCCCCTGGAGGAGAGCATGGCAACCCACTCCAGTATTCTTGCCTGGAGAATCCCATGGACAGAGGAGCCTGATGGGCTACAGTCCATGGGGTCGCAGGGTTGGACATAACTGAGCAACTAAACACACGCACACACAAGGCTGAAATACACTGTTTACCCATCTGTCAGGGACACTTGGGGTGCTTCTACCTTTTGACTGCGGGGAATAATCTGTTATGAACATGGGTTTATATCTTCCATATTCTGCTTTCAATTCTTTGGGGGTATATGGGGTATACGCTCAGAAGCGGAACTGCGGTATTATAATTTTAAATTTTTTAGTAACGAACACATTATTTTTCATAGCAAATGCACCATTTTATTAATATATTCTCATCAACAGCACCGGAAAAGGCAATGGCACCCCACTCCAGTACTCTTGCCTGGAAAATCCCATGGACAGAGGAGCCTGGTGGGCTGCAGTCCATGGGGTCACTAAGAGTCAGACACGACTGAGCAACTTTGCTTTCACTTTTCACTTTCATGCACTGGAAAAGGAAACGGCAGCCCACTCCAGTGTTCTTGCCTAGAGAATCCCAGGGACGGGGGAGCCTGCTGGGCTGCCATCTATGGGGTCACACAGAGTCGGACACGACTGAAGCGCCTTAGCAGCAGCATCAACAGGGCGCATGGGTTCCAATTCTGCACATCCTCATCAACAGTGCTTTTTAATAGCAGGCATATAATGAGTGTAAGGTGGTATCTCATTGTGTTTTGAGTTGCATTTGCCTAATAATTACTAATGTTGAGCATTTTTCATGTGCTTATTGGCCATTTACATTAATATATCTTCTGTGGAGAAATGTTCATTGCTTTGCTCATTTTTCATGAGGTGGGGGTTTCTGTTTAGTAACTCTGACTTTTAAAACTTCCAGGTACCTTTCCTTCTTTTTCCATAAAGAGACACCGCTCAAGGCACACAGCTGGATGTCACCATGCAGGCCAGCGCAGCCGGCCACATGCTGCACACCCAGCCCACGGTGTGAGCGGTGCCCGCGGGGTGGTGGGAGCCAGGCGACCCTCACAGCTGCCATGCCCCTGCGCCCCCACGCTCAGGCTGCGTGTCTGACTGCTGTCTCCCTCAGCGGGGGCTCGGCCCTGCCGAGCATGCACCCCAAGTGCTGACCTCTCTCTGCCTCCCTCCTATCTCGGCGTCGGGCTCTAACTTGGCCCTTTTCTCATCTGCTCTTCCAGAGAAATGTCAAGTTTCTTCACTGAAACGGATCCTTTAACAGACACTTTTTTTTTTCCGGCATTTCTTGACCACCAAACCTGCTAAACTATGGAGATGCAGAGGTAAGTACCAGTCCCTGTCCTGAGTGCAATTCCTAAGAATTCCAAATACAGAAAACTGTAAAAGAAAAAAAAAAAAAAAGGGCTTGCTTTGGAATCCTCCAGACTTGGGATCAAACTCCAGCCGTGTTATTTACTACAAATTGAGTAACATCTCTAAATCCCAGTTTTCACATCCGTAAAATGCGAATACTATTTAATCACCAGGTGGTTGTGATAATGAAGTGAAATAAAAGTTTATGAAGCCTAGTCCAATGTGTGTTTTTTTTTTTTAACTGTATTGGGATTCATTTTCTTTCTGTTTCTGTCTGTCAAACTGATGGTCTAAGCCAACCGTGGAAAGAGAAAAGAGGGTGATAAAATAGATATTTAGGAAGCAGTAATCTCCCTATAAAGTACTCACCTGTTGCTACCTATGAATGATTACATTACTAATCATACTCATTACGGGTCGGGCACTGCATGACTGACTGAAGAGAGAAGTGAGCTGTCAGCTGCTAGGCTGCGTCCGACTCTTTGCGACCCCGTGGACTGCAGCCCACCAGGCTCCTCCGTCCATGGGATTCTTGAGGCAAGACTATGGGAGTGGGTTGCCATTTCCTTCTCCAGGAAGGAATTGCCTTCTCCTCGTTCCTTCCCCAGTGAATCTTCCAGACCCAGGGATCAAACCTGAGTCTCCTGCACGGCCACAGATTCTCTATCTACCATCTGAGTCACCAAAATACAGATAAAATTCAACTCACCCAGTTTTCAAGACTCACCACTCTTGCCATGCCAAATGAAGGCATGGTTTTCTCATCTCGAAAACAGAAATGCCAGACAGCACACTCCTTTCTACTGGAAGCGCCAAAAAGATAATCCAGGAAAAAGACACGCCAGAAACTTGGCGAGAAAGCACCCTGTTTCAGCACTTGGAGGAGAAGTTTTAGGCTAGGCTCTTTCCAACCACAAGGAAGCTTTTCTCACCTCATACACCACCTATGTCTATGTTAATGACATTTTCCTCTCCAAAAAGCAATGCTACATATCTTAATAAACAGAATTAAATTTTACTGTCTAGCTAGGTCAGTCTTGCTCAACACCACCTCTAAAAGTCACATTCCTGAGTTAGGAACCAGCACTATTTTCTCCATCTCAGGCCCAGAGTACTGCTCTTGGTCTCTACTTCTGCCCTAACAAAGAGAACAACTGCTTTGCCCCTTATAAACACTACTGTCTCTTTTTTCTGGATGATGTTGAATATCATTCGTAAACTGTATATGTAATTAAATTTTGGAAACTATCATTTACGGCAACCAAGCCGAGGAACACAGTGGGAATCTTAACACTGCTTCAGCTTCTGCCCAAATCCTCTCGGTCTTTCTGATGATGGTTAGAAGAGTCTTAAATGGCTCTTTATCTGCTGACTGTGACATCAGCCTGGCAGCCGCTGCACTGGGACTGTTTCGGGGGAGAAGCACTGCACGTCTGAGCTGCTATCACGTGCCTTCTCCTCTCCCTCCCTATCATCCAAACACTGTATTTAGTGAACAATATAAACAATACATCAATTAGTGTCCTTTAAAATTGAGAGTCAAACAGAAAAACATACCAATTATCTGGTTTTCCATGTTTCAGAACAACATAATTTTGGAGCTATGATTTATTTGCTTAAGTTATAAATAATGAGTTTTCAAATTATTCTCTCCTCCTCCAGCACTTAGGTCATATTAGTCTTTTTTCCACAAGTGTATATATATTTCTTCTGACTTCATGACTCATCTTGCCCTGAGCAGACCATGCTTCAGTTTCTTGATTATGGCAAACTACGTCAAAAACAAAGCCACAATTACTAAAGTCCAAAAAGAGATCCCTGTAATCTTCTGTTGATTTAAGCGTCAGTGAAAGTAGATTTGTGCCCTGATCCAATTCACTCTGAGAAAGTCAAATTAAGATCAAGTGAAATGATAGGAAAATGTAGATCCAATGAGGTAACACACTGTTTGCTGTTTAGGCGCTCAGTCAAGTCCAATTCTTTGTGACCCCACAGACCGTAGCCCACCAGGCTTCTCTGTCCATGGGGTTTCCCAGCCAAGAATACTGGGGTGGGTTGCCATTTCCTTCTCCAACACACCGAAGCAGGCTATATCCCATTTTGCAAGTCAAGTGAAAGGTTTCTGGTGATCATTTCCTCATTTCTCCAGCACACAGACATACTTGTGGCTTTAGCAGTCTCTGAATCTGCACCCACTCACGTAAATGCAAGATGGCCTGCACTGGAGCACAGACTGTAAGCTTTTCTTTCCTCTAAACACAACGGCTGTGGATGAGGCCACAGAACCTGTGTCATGACTTTACCACAGCTCACCAATTTCTATTCCATCGTTTTTAAGGCAGGAACCAAGATCAGAACCTGTTCCTGTTTTCTTTCTCAAAACTAGCTCAGGGCGAGAATGTTAATCACACCAGAAATCTCTGTTCCCCCTTTGAGATGATGCTTCAGCAGCAGGTTTCTTGACCATGAAACTACTGACACTTGGGGCTATCTGAGTCTCTCCTGAGGTGCTATCCTGTGGGTGTCGGGGCGCTGAGCTGTCCGGGGACAAGAGGTGTCAGGAACAAGCCCCTAGTGTGACAGGCAAAGACGTCTCACGGGAGGCAAAACCGTCCCAAAGGTGAACTGGATCAGGGCACAAATCTGCCCCGAGATGTCCGCTCTCCGTCTGCTTCACACGCGGTCAGGGTGGGGGCCGTGTGACAGAGCATGCACGCCAGCACGATGCTGCCCACAGCGCGGGGTCTGGAGCTGCCTCAGCTCCGACGGGCGAGCGGGCAGGGGGTCCCTCCTCGCCCTGGACAGCCTTCTTCTCACCCTCAGGCCCTTGGATGAGAAATCGGATCTAGACTTTGACAAGTACGAGTTTGCTGGAAGTAGAAATACTCCCTTTTTCCCACTGCTGGGCTGCTATGCTGCACTCACTCACTCCAGCCTGCATGAAGGTAAGTCGGATTAGGTTAAGACACAACTGGCAGCGGCTTTAAAGGGTGGAAGAGGAGGAGCAGAAAGGGCAAAGAAAAGCTTTTCTCCCAGGCTTCCAGTGTCCCCCGATGATGGCGGTATTCATGGACCAGAAAAGATACCCAGCTCACGGTGCAGTACACTGGCTTCTGGCCGCAACGCCCGGGACAATGCAGCATTCATCCGAAGGTTTCCGAGGAGAAGCAGCAAAGTCGAGGAACTACTCCGCTGAATCACCTTACCTTTTTGTTTTTTAACTCCAAAAACAAACATTTTAATGCATCAAGTTTTATTTAGCATGGGCACCATTTCCATCTTCTGGCAAGAATGATGTTTTATTGGTCCCTAAACTATTTAAGAGAGTCTCAAACTTTCACCAAAGCTATTTACTTATGAGAGCTGAAATCAACCCAAACCATGGTAAGTGCTCAAAATGCTATAAAAGCAAATAAATTCATTTTACCCCAACACAAATTGATGCCAAAAAAAACAAAACAGTGCTCTGCTCCAAAAACATCTGATGTTAATCTGTCAAAAACTACACTGCTCTTTGCTATACAATCTCCAGCACTGAAAATTATTGTTCCTTTTTCTACCCTTGGTTGCATCTTACTCAGGGATAGATATTAAAGTCAGTGAAGAAGGGGATAAAAATCACATATATTACTGTAATTATCCTTATAAATTCATTTGTAAATTCTTTGACATATACAAATGTTTATCCAAAACATGGAGTACATTTGTATATATGGCTGAATTCATATAAGTTAAATTTGCATATGACATGCTTACACTATAATGAAACAGTTTTGAGCAAGAATTCATAAATGGCAGGGAGAGCTCTGTTATGTATTATTCAATCCTTCATACCATGAAGTCATATCTTTCAGTATCATATAGATATGACTATAAAAACTGATATCTTTTAAAGCAATAATTTTGTTGTTATTGTTCAGTTGCTAAGTCAAGTCTGACTCTGCGTCCTCATGGACCAAAGCACAGCAGGCTCCTCTGTCCTTCACTATCTCATGGAGCTTGCTCACATTCATGTCCACTGAAGTGGTGATGCCATCCAACCATCTCATCCTCTGCTGCCTCTTTCTCCTTCTGCCTTCAATCTTTCCCAGCATCGGGGTCTTTTCCAATGAGTCAGCTCTTCTCATCAGGTGGCCAAAGTATTGGAGCTTCAGCATCAGTCCTTCCAGTGAATATTCAGAGTTGATTTCCTTTATGTTGTGCCCCAATCCTGAAGTATTGTACCAATATTTAGATATCGCAATTCAATCAAGGAAAACTGTTACGTCTTGTTCTTTACATCCATTGTATAGTTTTTGTAATTATACTACACATACTTGCAAATGCAAGCAAAAATCATGCTTAGAAGACCAGTTCTCAGCCAGACACATGCATATTTGCTGAGAGGCCATCCTGCCCCAGTGAATTAGATTAGCATTAGCACACTGGAAAGGAAATAGGCAGCAAAGTGTTGGTGTAAATATCAACAAAGACAAACCTCTTCTGTTTCTGAAGAGCATGAAATCATAAATATGGCAGACGGTACATCATCACAATAGGCTTGGGACAACGGAGAATTCACGGTCACATCCAGAAACAACGCAGAACAACAAGGAAAAGGCACTGAACCCCTCACGCCGCCCCCAGGCACCGTCTGTGCCCAGAGTGATCGGCATTCTCACCAAACTTTCCTTAGTGGCCAAGACAGTTCCTTACGGGATTCTCCACCCAATCAACAGGAACCACAGTTGAAAAGTTCCCCAATGTATCCGAAACCAACTAAAATCCAGTGACTATAGGTACTTTTGAAGAGGACACACAGTAAGTCAAAGTTCTTTTCTCTGGGCTATGTGTCCACTGAACATCCAGGATGAAAACTGGAGCTTCAAGTGCACAAGAAAAATTTGCTCTGAATCCAGGAAAACTAAGGTCATACACACTGTGAAAGACGTGTTTAATAAAGACGGGAGGGCTAACTGTGCCAGGCCGGGTGGGGCAGGGGCTGTGTGCGCTCCGTCGCTTCTGTCGTGCCCCCGTGGGACCCTTCGCGTCGGGACTCCTTGTGACCCCACGGACCGGAGCCTCCAGGCTCTTCAGTCCATGAGATTTCCCCAGAAGAATACGGAGTGGGCTGCCATTCCCTTCTCCAGGGGATCTTCCCGACCCAAGGACTGAACACGCATCTCCTGCACTGCAGGCAGCTTCTTTACCACTGAGCTACTTACCTCCAAATATATTGGTTTTCACTTGGAGCCAGAAAGAGGAGCGTAAGGTCACCTCCAAACACGGAGAGCGGGTCAGAGGCAGGGAAGCAGGCCGAGACAAGCCCTCAGCAGGGAGGGCCTGACGTGGGCCGCAGAAGCCGGAGCTCAGCGCCCGGGGGCACAGAGCCAGTTCAGACAGGAGGGGCAAGACCCAGCATCGGCAGACAAGCAAGAGGATGGCAGAAGCGCCCCGTCTCCTGCCCGGGGCCAGCCTCCTGCTGACGGGCCGGGGAGCAACCGCATGAGGGCAAGACTGGAGCCGAGCTAGCGACACTCAGGCTGACTGTTCACAAAGCCGCCAGGTACTGAGCACCTGCAAAGTGCTTTCAGGCTGACTGTTCACAAAGCCGCCAGGTACTGAGCACCTGCAAAGTGCTTTCAGGCTGACTGTTCACAAAGCCGCCAGGTACTGAGCACCTGCAAAGTGCTTTCAGGCTGACTGTTCACAAAGCCGCCAGGTACTGAGCACCTGCAAAGTGCTTCATGCACCTCACCCAGCAAAGTCCTCACAAAAATCCTGCCACTGCCCTCACAGCTCAGTGGGTGAAGCATCTGCCTGCAGTGCAGGAGACCAGGGTTCAATCCCTGAGTCAGGAAGATCCCCTGGAGAAGGAAATGGCAACCCACTCCGGTATTCTTGCCTGAAGAATCCCATGGACAGAGGGGCCTGGCGGGCTACAGTTCACCGGGTCGTGAGGGTTGGACACGACTTAGCAACTAAACCACCACCACAAAAATCCTAGAAGGCAAATATGATCAACCCATCTCAGCAAGAAGGAAACTTAAGATTTGGAAAAGCTACATAAGTTTCCCAAATTCAAATAGCCAATAAGAGGCAGAGCTAACCTATGAGCCAAGGTATTTCTGATTCTAAAGCCACTGTTGTCAAACTGACAAGAATAAATTGCCTATCACCTCTAAATGCACATTTTCCCCATTTAAACACATAATCCAAAAGGTTAAAGTGACTGGCAGTATGCTGCCTTAGGTTCCAGTCGCATTTAACCATTTGTTACGTATCACATTTTGCAGGAGACTGGAAGGACTTGAGATAGCTTATAATACCAGTGACCACGATGTCAAGACGGAAAGAGGGCTGGCCTGCTGAGATGCATCACTGTAAATACAGAGGACCGCGACTCCTCCGGATCGGGGTGCTGGCAGCAAAGCACAAGTCAAGCACTGGACAGACCACAGCCAGTTCTCAGGGCCCGTCTCCGATCGGCCGCACCGGTGTATCTGGGAACTCAGAGACATAAGTTCTCAGCCTCATCCCAGACCTACTAGTCGAGAAACTCAGGACGGGCAGTCATCTGTGTCTCACCAATCTTAGAGGCAAAATTTGGGGCTTCCCTAGTTCTGGGCTTCCCAAAATTTGGAGCTCAGCAAAGAATCCACTTTAACTGCAGGAGACCCAGGTTCGATCCCTGGGTTGGGAAGATCCCCTGGAGAAGGGAATGGCAACCCACTCCAGTATTCTTTCCTGGAGAATTACATGGACAGAGGAGCCTGGTGGGCAACAGTCCACAGGGTCGCAATGAGTTGGATACAACTGATCGGCTAACACTTGACTTGCTTTCACTTTCAGAGGCAATGTTGATACCCCTGCTAAAGTTTGAGGACCAGTGAAACACAGAATCCAGAATGGGACATAATACTCTAGTATTTCTTAAAACTGCCATGTATCTATAGTCAATGAAGATTTATATGAACTTTAAAACTGATATGCTAAAGTAGATTCATTAAGCCAAATCAACGATAAAGTCTCAGATGATTTCCAAAGGAAAAAATGATTGGAATTCTTGAAACAGTGATAAAGCCAAAAACAGCATTCTAAAGGCAAACCCTTATTAAAGACAAACCTCCAATAAATCATATATAGTGTTTCTTACCACAGGTGCTACCAAAAAAAATTACAAGTGTAACAAACTGGACCATTTTTCAACCTTTTAAATGCTTTAATGTTCTGACAAACAAATTCGACCTTCCATTCTTGCAAAAGTTTAATGATACCTGGAGAACTATCCCATATTTACATAACCTATAAAAATTCCCAAAAGTGAAAAAATGACTGGCTCATGTTTGAAATTAGATAATTTTACAATGTTAAAAGAGAACAGACATTTACAGTCATTTCATTAGAACCTATTATTTTATAAATTAGGGAAATGAGGACCAAAAGACTCATGTCATGAGCTGGCTACTGACAGAACTAAAACTCTTGAGAGTCCCTTGGACAGCAAGGAGATCAAACCAGTCAATCCTAAAGAAAATCAACCCTGAATATTCATTGGAAGGGCTGATGCTGAAGCTGAAGCTCCAATACTTTGGCCACCTGATGCAAAGAGCCAAGTCTCATTGGAAAAATCCCTGATGCTGGGAAAGACTGAAGGCAGGAGGAGAAGGGGATGACAGAGGATGAGATGGCTGGATGCCATCACCAACTCGATGGACATGAGTTTGAGCAAGCTCCGGGAGATGGTGAAGGACGGGGAAGCCTGGCGTGCTGCAGTCCATGGGGTCGCAAAGCGTCGGAGACACCGGAGCGACTGAGCAACAAGAACTGAAACAGTCTGGGCCTCTGACCTCCAGTCCAGGATGCTGTCGACCGCCACGCCACCTCAGACAAGGTTTTACTTAATTTTTTTTTTTTAAAAAAGAAAGACCTAATGATATTTCAGCAATTTCCAAAAAGCCTCTAGAACATAAATTTAAAGTTTTAAATTAAAAACTTTAAAGTTTTATATATTTAAAACTATATATACATATATATTTAAAACTAGCGCTTCCCCAGTGGCTCAGATAGTAAAGCACCCGCCTGAAATGCAGAAGACCCGGGTTCAGTCCCCGGGTCAGGAAGATTCCCTGGAGAAGAGCATGGCTACCCACTCCAGTATCCTTGCCTGGAAAATTCCATGGAGAAAGGAGCCTGGCAGGCTATAGTCCATGGGATCGCAAAGAGTCGGACATGACTGAGTGACTAACACACACACACGTATTATGTACATTATTCGGCTGTTTCTCTTAAAGAATCGACAGAAATCATGACCTGACAAATTGAACAAAAGATAGATTCTTGTATCTGCACACCAGCTCCAGCCCCAAGAGACAGTATCTGCTTCTACCCTAATTGAGTTCTGTACTGTGTAATGAAATGGTGAATCAATTATTGAGTAATTCAAACAGACAACTGTATGAATTAGTACCTGTTTAGCCACATGTTGTTTTCATCACTTTGAATCTGTGGGGATAATTCTAAGGGTTCCATTCATCTAGGTACGAGGCACCTCCAGGCACAGGGATGCAGCAGTGAGGACAGGGAGTGACCAGCGGCCAGGCCTGGCTCTCCTGCGGATCCCTGACCGGCCCGGGGGGCGGAGGCGGTGAAGCAGGGTCACGAGTGAGGGGAGACTCTGCTGAAGGCTCTGAGGGGGCGGCATTCGATCTGAGACCCAGGGCAGACGTTGGGAGGTCTGGAGGAAGAGGATTACAGGCAGAGGTGACCGCAAGTGCAAAGGCCGAGGAGGAGGGCCCGGGTGTGCCAGAGGGCAGAGGGGCTGGACCAGCTCCCGGGCGACAGGGAGCCAGGCAGAGGGCCGGGGCCTGCAGGCGTGGGAGGGTGTCTGCATTTCCTTCTCAGTGCAATGGGAAACCCCAGGAAGGTTTCTAATAGGAGCAGAACGGGATCTGATTACTTATGAACACAACACAGTCATTACAAATTCTAAACGCACCTGTGCGTTTATCACCCCCCAGCAACTCTCCTTACCTGAACTAAAGGTGTACGAGCCCACAGCTAACCTCACGGGACCACAGGAGGTCACAGTAAGAAGGCTTAATTTAAAATATTTCCATAGCATAGTTTGAGCAAACATGCTAAGGGATGACTCAAAATCTACACTGTATCATCAAGCTACAAACATTAAACCAACACATTAACACATAGTTACTTTACAGGCTAAATTTTTTATTTTCTGGATGCTCAGCCTGTGTGCTAGCGAGAATAGCAGTCATAAAACAATTCAAGGAGATGCCTGTTAGAACTTTAATGCTACCTCCACTTAAAAATCCTCCAAAGAACAAACTCAATATGAACACCTGCCTCCATCCCACGGATTATGCCGCTGAGTCTTTCAGAGCCTCAGAGAGAGCAGTTTCAATACAGAAACAGGGCTGAAAGCTGCACTGAAGTCAGTCTTACAAAGGAAAAAAATTTAGAGCAACTATAGTGTTATGGTTATTTTTTGAAGAAGCTGCTTATAACAGAGAGTGAATAAGAAGATGATACATAGGAATGAGAACCAAGAAGGTTTTTTTCTTTTTTGAAGAGCTATGTTTGTTTGTTTGAATTTTGCTTTTGCTATTTATTTGCTTTACATATTATTGTTTGATTTGTACATAGGGAAAAAGCGAATGCGTTTACAGCCTGAGAGAATTAGCTCACAGCGTAGGTAGATTGGTGATACAAAAGAGGACAAGGTTTCTAAGGGGAGGTCAAGAACACAGGTGGGACTGTTCCTTTAAATAATCATTTCAAGCAGTTAAGACAACTTTCAAATTTACTACGATTTAAAGTGTGTGTGTGATGCCTCTTAAAAGAAAGGACAGTGATCGTCAAGATGTTAGCTCAGTCAAGGGTAAGGGGAGAGATGATTTACTAAGTGGCCTTTATGTCAAAAGCTTTCACATTTATCATCAATTTAAACATCATAACTTTGCAATCCATTTGCAGATGAAGCATGAGAGGCTCAGAGAAGTCAAGTGACTTTCTAAGGTCAAAGCTTTAGCTGGCAGCAGAGCAAGGCTCAAAATGAAGCTAATCCGACTCCAGCGCCCTTGCCCTTCCCCATGCCTTGTTACACGCCCAACGGTGTGGAGGAGTCTCAGGAAAGCAAGGCTGTTTCATTCAGCTGCAGTGAGTAACATATGGCAAGAGAAAAAAAGACTGCCTAGGACCACATCTCACATGGCCTTGAACCGAGCCAGGCTAATCAGATTCTGGACAACAGGCAGAGTGAACCGACTTATGTCACAAGAAGGTTGTCATTTTTTTTTTTACTAAATTCACAGCAGCATCAAGAACACCTTTTCACTTCTTTGCATTTCCTCATAGTTAAAATTCTCTACATTTTCATTAAGAACAAACAAGCAGAATACTGTTTCACCCCCACACCCTGCCAAAAAATATTTAATAGTGCTTTCCTCAAGTCTGGCACCTTGTGGTGACAAAGAAGCATAAATACAGAGCATACACAATAAACTAACAAGAAAACATTACATTATATAATATTTTGCAACAAGAACTTGGACCATACTATTTTGTTAAAAAAGGTTTGTGACTGTATTCATTCATCTATTATGATGTTTATGCATCAAAATTTACTTCATATGGTTCGTTAGTAGACTGCAAGTTGACATGCTGGAGACAATACTGAAAGGAAATACATGACAACATTTCTGGAAATGAAAATATTCATTAGACTGGCCATGCTAACTGGCATCTACAAACCTAGTTTGAATGAAAATGTTTGAAAATTATGGGACAAAGATGATGGCCGTCTGGTCAACAGAACTATGTTGTCCACGATTTCAAAAAAAAATCCCTCAAGCACGGCCTTTGATGATGCAAGGGTGAGAAGAACAAGAAGTGACGATGCGTCGTTAGACCCGTATTTGAATACGGAACCCTACTTACAAGATGAGCATCTCTAGATGCATGCATGACACATGGCCAGCGTTTACTTGTATTCAGAGAATGCTACCCACTTTGAATGTACACACCTTAAAAATCTAGAAAACATGGATTAAGAATTTGGGTTCGCTATCCCTACATTCTTATTTAATAGTCCTAATACAGTTGTTTCTCATTATCCTTATACTGTTCTGCAAATTATTTGTAAAATGGCTTAAAAAGAAAAACTTTTAAGGAGCCATTTAACCCAGATAGAAAAATGGTAAGGTTATTTTTCCTGATATATGGAAGAATAAAGCAGCTTAGAGTCAGCTCTGTGAAAGCTTAAAAGATGTCTTCTGCAAAGATAAAATATGTACTTTTGAATCCTGGCATGATTAAACAAGAGTTTGTTGAAAATTATGGTTGCTTATCTTCCATCTCCATAGCAATCAAAGCTAATTACTCATTTCAAAATCAGAAACCATCTTTTTCAGCTGGTCAATAGTCTTTATGATAAGCTTCAAAACTCTGTAGAACAGCCTGGAAACCAGGGGTCACATGAATTCGTCTTTAAGACCCTTCCTATCTCCAGATTTCATTCCTGATTTGACAGAAAAAAAAATTTTAGTCAAGACTTACATCCAACAGCCTATTAAAATTCAAATGTATGTCTGTCTAATCTACAGCTTCAAATACCACTGATGACTTTGTTTCTTTAAACGAACCATCTCGGAAACTTTGTATACAGAATGTTAAGTGAACGTGCAGGTTCTTAATGATTTTCCAGACAAAGTTTGGTGCTGTTTTAATTTCTTGGCTGAACCATGTGGGCCCTTAGCCTCCTGGCCGGGGATGGACCTGGGCCCCCCTTCATCAGCAGACCCGAGTCCTGATCACCAGGGATGGACCTGGGCCCCCCTTCATTGGCAGACCCGAGTCCTGACCACCAGGGATGGACCTGCACCCCCCTCACTGGCAGACCCGAGTCCTGACCACCACGGATGGACCTGGGCCCCCTTCATCGTCAGACCCGAGTCCTGATCACCAGGGATGGACCTGGGCCCCCCTTCATCGGCAGACCCGAGTCCTGACCACCAGGGATGGACCTGCACCCCCCTCACTGGCAGACCCGAGTCCTGACCACCGGGGATGGACCTGGGCCCCCTCACTGACAGACCCGAGTCCTGACCACCGGGGATGGACCTGGGCCCCCCTTCATTAGCAGACCCGAGTCCTGACCACCGGGGATGGACCTGGGCCGCCTCACTGGCAGACCCGAGTCCTGACCACCGGGGATGGACCTGCACCCCCCTCACTGGCAGACCCGAGTCCTGACCACCGGGGATGGACCTGGGCCCCCTCACTGGCAGACCCGAGTCCTGACCACCGGGGATGGACCTGGGCCGCCTCACTGGCAGACCCGAGTCCTGACCACCGGGGATGGACCTGCGCCCCCCTCACTGGCAGACCTGAGTCCTGACCACCAGGAATGGACCTGTGCCCCCCTCACTGACAGACCCGAGTCCTGACCACCAGGAATGGACCTGCGCCCCCCTCACTGGCAGACCTGAGTCCTGACCACCGGGGATGGACCTGCGCCCCCCTCACTGGCAGACCTGAGTCCTGACCACCGGGGATGGACCTGGGCCCCCCTCACTGGCAGACCTGAGTCCTGACCACTAGACCATCAGAGAAGTAATTTTTTCCTGGAATCCTTACCATCATCCTTATTAGCAATCATTTTATACATGATAAATTAAACTTTCAAAAGTCTGTCCCCTACCAGCAGTGATGATTAGGGAGTGTAGCAGACATCACTAACAGACTGTCATCCCCAGCAACACCAGACCCCTAGAGAGTCCAGCATATAAACCACTGTTTTGATGCCTATAAAATAACTTAATTGTAGTTCTAATACTTAAAGGCTTACCTAGATATAAACTGTTTCATCCTAATAGACCCAGTTTCTGAGATTTTAGATCCCTGTGTTTGCTTTTCAATCGTATTTTTTTCATCTCCTTTTTCATGATTAGGTAATCGTATAATTTTTCATCTCCACCCACATACTTGCTTCATACTATCACTTCAAATGTCTATAAGCAGCCTCTTTCCCAACTGCGTATTTCTAATATAACCACATAACCAAGCTTAGCAGAATTATACTAAAGATAATGAAATCTGAGCTCAGTATGGGTTACTGGCACTAATTTGGAAAATTCAGAGCATTTTTTTCTGGCTATTTTCCTGTTTTGCCTATATTCCAGATACACAAGTGAGGCTGTGACAGAGTCTTCTGTTGTTGTTTCTGCTGTTCGCAGAGGAATGTAATTTTTAAACTCAAATTCCAAGAGTGTTATAAAACAGCATTCTCCAGCCCCAGCAATGACACCATTCCTGAGTTGTTTTCAAGAAGAGGCTCAATAAGGCTGTACTTCCTGCCTTACAGGTCAGGTCTGGTTCCGTTTTTGGATCTTCTCCATTGCATTCAACCTCTGCTTCTCAAGGTGCCTACTCACAGATCTGGGGCTGAGGAACAAGAGAGACTGTTGTCTTTGTAATATTTTTCATTTTTGTTTTTCTTTAATCATAGCAGCTGAAATTTTGCAGCCAAGCTGTGGCTTCTTTAACTACCATACTGCAGTTCTCAAACTTTTCATTTTAGGCTTCTCTGCATAGTTTCTTTCTAAAATAGACATTCGATAAATTTACAAAACAGGGCTTCTTGGCAAACCCCTTTTCCCAGACAGAGAAGTGCTAGCGGGTTCTCACCCCTCTCCTAAGAGCCCCAAGACGCCTGGAACCCTTGAGCCCCACATCAACCCTCTTCCCCACATTCTGTGTGGTTAATTAGTGCCAGCCAAACACTGCATCTTAGCATCTTTTGTTCCAAACCACTTCTTGGATAAAGGGGCTAGGTTTTAAGTGGGCCACTTCTTGAACCGATTAGCTTTCTGCTATTACGTTCTATAAAAGCAGACTTGGGGTGAAGGAGGGACAATTTCTGTAACATAAAAGCATATGCTGTATCTTCTTCTCTGTGTCCCCAACCACATGCTACCGCCAGGTTCAAACAGCTGCTGCCTACTTCCCTAGTCAGAAACGCAATTAAATATAAATGTTTTCAGAGAGCTCAGCGCCTGTGCTCTAAAGCTCCAAGGCAGCAGTAACTCTCATGAGTCACCACTGAGGATTCCACGCCTGGGCCGCAGGTGAGTCAGGCCCCAAGCCACTGAAGCACCTCACTTCGCACACTCAGAAACGGAATCGGGCTCTGCCCTGCATGGACGGCATCGTCCCCACACGGAGGAAAGGCTCAAGCCCAATGGGAAGTGCAGCTGACTCTGTCTCCAGTCCCCCGCGGTAACGGTGCCGTCCCTCCAACTCCAGGGCTTCCCCCGTGGGAGCCGCTGACCCAACGCAAGCCCACTTCCCACCATGAGCCAGACGATGCGCGGGGCTTCTGAAAGGCCATCCCTTGGAAATTACTCACTTTAATTTTCTCTATCTCGTTGGTAAATTAACTTTTGATCTGATACTGCCTCATTTCGGTATTCTGGGATACCACAACAGCACTTTAGAGCCCGGTGCCTAAGCTTCACTTGAGGAGACACCTGCGCCGCTTGCTCTCCCCACTCGCCTACCCCAGCAGCGCTCCCGGGAACCCAAGGGTTTGGCAGGGGGCTGGCTGCAAGAGCTAGGATTTTACCTGTGGACAGCAGCGAATTATAAAAGTAACAGGTCCTAGCTTGTTCCCACTTTCCACTCCCAGGAATGTTCATAAAGCTATACATTTGGGCTTCCCAGGAGGCGCTAGTGGTAAAGAACCCGCCTGCCAACGCAGGAGACATGAGAGAAGCAGGTTTGATCTGTGGGTCGGGAAGGTCCCCTGGGGGAGGGCCTGGCAACCCACTCCAGGGTTCTTGCCTGGAGAATCCCACAGACAGAGGAAGACTGGTGAGCTGCAGTCCACGGGGTCGAAGAGCTGGACACGACTGAAGTGACTTAGCTCACACGCATACATTTGTAGACAGTTTACTTTTCAAAACTGGTTGTCTTTTACCCTCAGAGTCAGCACTAAGTGACCTGGTTTAGATGAAGTAAGTTTAGATGAGGTGAAAGAGATTCACTACCTCCACACCTGTGCACCCACCCCTCACCCCAGCGAAGTTTGGAACAAGTGAGAAACAGCCAGGTAACCAGACAGAGGGAGATAAACACAGCAGCTTTATTACTAACAGAGCATTGGCTGGACAAGGTGGCACAGGCAGTTACCAAGCGGTCCTGCTACTGTTTCAGCCCTGGCTGCTGCTGCTATGAGGCCACTTCATCCACCCCGTCACCTTCCTGCAGAGGCCTGCCCGTAACCCTGAGGGCATGACGGGGCGGGGCCCCATGCAGACTGTCTGCAGGACACAACGAGCTGGACCAGACAATGTCTCCTGCCCCGGAGGAGGAAGGGCTGGCTCCCAGGAGCCCAGTCCCTCTGAGGCCGGAGGGAGGAGGACCTGTGGGCCCCCAGGAGGTCCGCCCCCCTGAGGAGCAGCGCAGACTCACACTCTGCACCAGGGGCCATGCCCTGAAGCCGGAAGGAAGCTCCCAAGTCTCCACACTGCTCTCTCGGACTGAAACGTTTCCCTCTCCCCTCCGTCCAAACCCTGTTCACGTGCATTATTCACACTCGCTTCAATCCTCGTATTTGTAGAAATCTTTCCTTACTAAATTCTCCAAGCCAGGCTTCAACAATACGTGAACCATAAACTTCCAGATGTTCAAGCTGGTTTTAGAAAAGGGAGAACCAGAGATCAAATTGCCAACATCTGCTGGATCATCGAAAAAGCAAGAGAGTTCCAGAAAAACATCTACTTCTGCTTTATTGACTATGCCAAAGCCTTTGACTGTGTGGATCACAATAAACTGTGGGAAATTCTGAAAGAGATGGGAATACCAGACCACCTGACCTGCCTCTTGAGAAACCTATATGCAGGTCAGGAAGCAGCAGTTAGAACTGGACATGGAACAACACACTGGTTCCAAATAGGAAAAGGAATATGTCAAGGCTGTATATTGTCACCCTGCTTATTTAACTTATATGCAGAGTACATCATGAGAAATGCTGGGCTGGAAGAAGCACAAGCTGGAATCAAGATTGCAGGGAGAAATATCAATAACCTCGGATATGCAGATGACACCACCCTTATGGCAGAAAGTGAAGAGGAACCAGAAAGCCTCTTGATGAAAGTGAAAGAGGAGAGTGAAAAAGTCGGCTTAAAGCTCAACATTCAGAAAACTAAGATCACGGTTCCATCACTTCATGGCAAATAGATGGGGAAACAGTGGAAACAGTGTCAGACTTTATTTTTCTGGGCTCCAAAATCACTGCAGATGGTGATTGCAGCCATGAAATTAAAAGACACTTACTCCTTGGAAGGACAGTTATGACCAACCTAGACAGCATATTAAAAAGCAGAGACATTACTTTGCCAACAAAGGTCTGTCTAGTCAAGGCTATGGTTTTCCCATTGGTCATGTATGGATGTGAGAGTTGGACTGTGAAGAAAGCTGAGCGCCGAAGAATGGATGCTTTTGAACTGTGGTGTTGGAGAAGACTCTTGAGAGTCCCTTGGACTGCAAGGAGATCCAACCAGTCCATCCTAAAGGAGATCAGTCCTGGGTGTTCATTTTGGCCACCTGATGTGAAGAGTTGACTCATTGGAAAAGACCCTGATGCTGGGAGGGATTGGGGGCAGGAGGAGAAGGGGACGACAGAGGATGAGATGGCTGGATGGCATCACAGACTCGACGGACATGAGTTTGAGTAAACTCCAGGAGTTGGTGATGGACAGGGAGGCCTGGCGTGCTGCGGTTCATGGGGTCACAAAGAGTCGGACACGACTGAGTGACTGAACTGAACTGAACTTGCTTACTAAAAACTAGGTGGCAGGGGCTTCCGCAGCGGCTCAGTAGTAAAGACTCTGCCTGCCAATCCAGGAGACCCAGCTTCAGCCCCTGGTCCGGGAAGATGCCACAGAGCACTGAGCCCGTGCGTCCCAACCCGAGCCAGGGTGCAGAGGCGGGAGCTGCAGCTCCGACATCTCAGGGACTGGAGCCCTGGCTCCGCAACGGGAGAAGCCTCTGCCTGAGAAGCCTGGACACCCAACCAGAGCAGCCACAGCCAGAGAACCGCTCACCACAACCAGAGCGGGGCCCACACAGCAACGGAGACCCAGCACAGCCATGGCTAAAACAGACAGAATAAAAAACTGATCCTGTTGAAACCCACTCACACAGCCACAGGCTCTGTGACAGACTCCTGCGTGCCAAAAGGCAGCCAACAGGGAAGGGCTGTTCACTCATTCGCATTCTTCTCTCGGGACATTTCAAGACACATGACCCAATGTCTTAGATATGATGATGGCTACTAATATCAACACACACATCAAATATTAGTAAAGCTTAATTTAAGCGTAAACACAAGTTTTAACATTTTCTCCCCACATCCAAATGCACGTATCTGCATTATCCCTATAATGTGAGCGCCCCTCTTCAGAGCCCACCACCTCCAGCAAACAGCTTCCCAGGGGGCGCTGGTGGTAAAGAACGCGCCTGCCAGGCGGGAGGCCTAGGAGACCTGGTTCAATCCCTGGGTCGGGAAGATCCCCTGGAGAAGGGCACGGCGACCCACGCCAGTGTTCTTGCCTGGAGAACGCGGCTGACAGAGAGGAGCCTGGCGGGCTGCAGTCCACGGGGCAACAGAGAGCTGGACACGACGGAGGCGACTCAGCGCTCACGCACACACCCCTGCACCAGTAGGGAGTGACAGTGCAGCTGAGCGTCACGAAAAACATCAGTGCCTGGTCGAAACGCGGAGAAGGGGACGCTGAGAGACCAGGCCCGAAACAGGACGGTGCTGACCAACACGACAAGGCTACGCAGGCAACGACGCAGGTGCACAACAGGGTCTGGGAAAAGGTTAGAACTTGAGGGTCTAGAGAAAGGAAATGAAGGAGCAGACAGAACTTCAGATGATTTCAGAGTAACAATCTTGAATGACAGAATGTCGGCATTAATTAACTGCATTAATCAAAAAGAAAAATGCACAAACAGCAATTTGAAGGCAGGGCACATAGATGGAAGAGACCCTTGAGAACATGAGACAAGTGCTCGGGGCTGGTGCACTGGGAAGACCCAGAGGGACGGGATGGGGAGGGAGGCGGGAGGGGGGATCGGGATGGCGAACACATGTAAATCCATGGCTGATTCATGTCAATGTATGGCAAAAACCACTACAATATTGTAAAGTAATTAGCCTCCAACTAATAGAAATAAATGAAAAATAAATAAATAAAAATCTTTTGGCAATTAAAAAAAAAAGGACACATGGAGCAGAAACTAAGGAGGGAACTGAAAACGGTCAACACAACACTCAGAAAGAGGACAGTGAACGGTCTCAGCCAAGGCAATGGAAAAGCATTGTAAAAGGATGCGATGATCTTCCGTGCCAAACACTGCCAATAACTAAAGGAGACAGAGAGAGACATTAGTGGGTGTGGCAAATAACTATCGATAAGGAACACCAGCATCTACTGGGTGTCTGCCACATCCAGGCACGCTGTTCCAAGAGCTTCCCAAGTGTTAACTCATGTACTCCTCCCCAGAATCCAATGAGTAAGTATTATTACCATCCCCACTGAGAAAATCACTTCCATAATAAAGGCAGAGTCCAGACTGGATGAGGCTGAAAACAAATCAGAGTTGAGAAAGAAGAGTGTAAAGGCCGTTTGCTTATCCAAGAAAAGAGGGACACAAGGGCGAACAGGAGCAGGAGGTGGAAAGGCGTTTTGTTCTGAGTGGTTTTGTTTTAAGATGCAGGCTCTCTCAACCCTTTGAAGCGTTGATGAACTGAAGTGACAGAGCCTAGGAAAAACATCCAACAGGAAAAACATCCAAGGCCACTGGGAACAGTCAGGTTTAGAGAGAACAGGAGCGCAATCTCAAGCATCCAGAGAGGAGGCGGGAGGGACACCCGGGAGAGACTGGCACAGGGTACTAAGCGGGGTCACAGGGCCACGCGGGGCTGACACGCATGCAGGCTCCACGAGGACGGGACTGAGACACGGTAAGAGCTGGGAGGGATGGGAAGACGTTGCCCTGGTCTGCGTGTCGGCAACCCACACGAGGCGGAGGCCAGCGCAGCGGTGCTCAGGGCTCCACAGCAGCCTGCCGGGTCACTCGTCTTCCCCCTCCTCTCCCGCCAACACCCTGGTCCCTCCTGAATCCCAAGAGGTCAGACAACAAGGGGACAGGCCATTACACTACAGTTATCTCAGAAGCAGCAGGAATCACAGAGAGAGATGTTCAAAGAGCAGTGGAGGCGGTAACCACACCCATTCACATTCGAGGGATCTGGCATGTGATGTAAAATTTGTCCAAAGATGCCCAGCTGGGAAAATGGTAAAACCAAGCTTCAAAACCAAGTACATCTTCCTCCCAGAACAAGAAGAAATGCTAAAGATAATAAATGCTATCATTTAAGTCACTGCATACTGAACAGAAATTATTAGATCTTTACTAGGTCTTAGATCACCTGATTATAAATGAGAATAGAACCAAGTGTTTACTGCCACAGTAAAGGCAGAAAATCTAAGGCCATAAACGCGGGGAAGAACCTGCAGCAAGAAGGCTTCAGGAGGACTGCAGGTGCCTGTGGGGCCGGCAAGAAACAGAAAATGCAGGCGATTCAGCGGAACTGGGGACGGGGGGCTGTGTGCATTACGCTAGGCAGGAGCTATGCGGAACTGGGGAACAGGGGGCTGTGTGCATCACGCTAGGCAGGAGCTATGCGGAACTGGGGAACGGGGGGCTGTGTGCATCATGCTAGGCAGGAGCTATGCGGAGCTGGGGAACGGGGGGCTGTGTGCATTACACTAGGCAGGAGCTATGCTTCACTCTATGCAGGAACGTGGGCACAACATTGCCAGACTTTCTGCTTCTTTTTGAGAGATATTGGAAATAAACTCATTTTTTAAAAATACTAACTATTTTTTAAGCATGTCCTGCTCAAACAATATAAATCCGTGAACCACTAGCATCCAGTCCCTGAAACTGCTGCTAGATAGGAACTACTATCTGCGGGCACCACTATGGTTTTTGACAGAAACAGAAATAGGCAAGTATGGAACCCGAAGCACTGGGAGGTGAGCTCACGGCTCACAGCTCAAAGTGCGAGGACAGCTGGAGACTGTGGAGTGGGATCAATCACGTGTCTGTTTCCTTGAAGCTGAAATCAGTATTAGCAATATGCTTCATTCTCCATTTCTTCAGTTGTGAATTTTCCCAAAGTTAAAGAAAGAAAGAGAGGGAGGGAGGAGGAACAGACCAGAGACAGAGGAGCGATTCTAATGTCCAGGCACAACTACCCTCAGGCGGTTAAGCCACCACTTAAGGAAACTGTAACATCACCAATTTGGAACCGCTCAATATTTACTTGGGCACTGGTGGGAAATCCCAGGCTTACACCACCTTCTCAATAAATTTCTAACAATTCAGAAGTACACTGATGTTCCTGAAGATACATACAAGTATATACATAATAGTTCTGAAGCAACATAAAAAACACACCAATTAAACAGGATGATGAAGCTGAGATTTCCAATAAGTGAAAAATAATTTCATCCTGTAATTACATTTAGATACTCAGGAGTCTTGGATGTTGACAGCTAAAAAATCTAATTACCAGACAGGGTAAAAACTTATATAAGAGAAATTTTTGAACAATTAAATTTATATTTTTCCCAATTATTTTAGTATTTTGATGGCTGTTCACTGTGAACACACATATTTGAAGTGATTCATTTTTAAAGCCAAAATGGGAAGATCCCTAGTTAACGCATCTGTCCAACAGACCCGAAAAGGAAAGTACTTCGGGGGTTAGAAAACAAATAATGGGGTAAGAGATAAAAGACCCAGTAACCAAAAAATATCAGTGGGAACCTCACATAAGGGTCAAGGAAACTGATCAGCAAAACCAGTATACTTCGCTGTGGGCTTGCCAACCTCATATACAGTTAGTCATTTGTGCTCAGTTCTTGATCTTAGCCAACGAAGCAGAGCCAAGGGAAAGTGAACCTTATCAGTGTGTGACAGTTTAAGCAAGATCTTGAAATTTAAAACAAATATTTCACATATTCAGGGGATTTTAACAAGTGCTATTTAAACAAATGGCGCAAATGAGAACATAACCAGTACAGTTAATTCTTCCTAGCTCTCAGTGCATTCCAGATCGGTTGCAGTTTAAAAGAAACATGTTTGTGAATGCATTCAAAACAATTTAGCGGCAAACATGACAGCATCTCAGAAGCATGAAGCAGCCCAGGAGTTAAAATGTGTTCCCACTGGACAGGTAAATGGTGACTTTTTAAGTCTGCAAAGAAAACTTAACTTTAGGCTTTACTTGAGGCCTCAAGACAATTCTCTTTACCTGTGACTCTTCTGCAGGAACGCTCTCCTAACAGTACGGCCTTGATAAACTCCACAGCGTTACCAACACTCAGACCCACGAGCACTGGGTCCTACAGCACATCAGCTAGAACCCTCTGTCATCCTACTCAGATGATGTTTAAAAATCAGCTCTAAGTTACCTCAAGGACTATTTTCTCCATTCTCAATATTTCCCAAAAAGTAAGACTCAAAAATTCAACTAATAAAACTTTCATATAAATCCTGTTTTGACTTACAAACGTCACAGTTGGTTCTCATAAACATTACATTGGTATCAGACACAATATTTTCCCTTTTTCTTGGTTTATAAAGAAGTGGATTCAACAAGAGTCTCCATTCTGCAGAGATTTAACCTTACAACCCTTCTATCACAAAATCACCATATGAAAAGAAGTTAATTTGCACTCACTATCCTCAGAAGGAAAGAATTTTCATAGTTGGGAGGGGAAAAGATTGCTTCTTTTTTTTAAAACTTTTAAGGAAATAGTTCATTCCAGTGGTACAAGTTTTCCACAAGCAAAATTCAAGTGTAGACCTTAACTGAAATTTTCTTTTCTGCAATGGGTTTGCTAAGAAAAGTAATAAACTTAACAGCAAGATGTTTCAGCTCTACCTCAGACCAATTCACTGAACAACATTTAGAAAGTTAAGATACCAGTGGCTCTTCACTTCAGCAAAAAGAAACTCTACTTTTGTTGTTGTTGTTGGGTAATTATGGGTTTCTGTAACTACACAAAAATGTAGAGGAAGAATAAAGATTTTGCTTTTGTATTTTTTTTTCGTTAAAAAAGGTAAGTTCATCGAAAGTTTCATTAAAAAGTTAAAAGTTCTGTTAAAAGATAAGTTTCACTAAAAAAGAATTAAAATGTGGAAGAAATGCATAGTTCTGACCTTCCTCTCATTTTTTTCTATGCAAGATATGAATTATACCAAAGGAAAGAAAGAGAAAAGCTGAAAGAGAAGATGAAGACGAGACTAGTGGCATAACAGCACGGTTGAGGACAGAAAGCCGCCCCTTTATGAGAGAGAGAGAGTGTGTGTGTGTACACTGTGTGTGTGTGTACACTGTGTGTGTGTGTGTACACACCAAGACACTTCAGTCCTGTCTGATTCTTTGTGACCCTATGGATAGCAGCCCACCAGACTCCTCTGTCCATCGGATTTTCTAATCAAGAATACTGGAGTGGGTTGCCATGCCCTCCTCCAGGGGATCTTCCCCACCCAGGGATCAAATCCACATCTCCTATGTCTCCTGCATTGGCAGGCGGGTTCTTTACCATTAGCGCCACAAGGGAAGGCTAGCCACATATTCTTCATCAAGTTACTCTGCTTCTCTTTGCCCGTGTTCTCATCTTGGAGATAAATGTCAGTTCACTGTCCCTGAATGAGGTGTTCCATTTCATCTTAAAAAAAAAAAAAAAAAAGCTATGCATTAATTTCCTGGATGACAAGGTGACAAGGGTATGATTTATTTTGATAAACATACATTGAAAGGTTAAAAAAAAGTTAAAAAGAGTTCACCACTACAATCAAGTAATTCTGTCATCCAAGTAATAAATTTTCTTAGAACTGGGAAAAAAGATAACTGCTATCTGGTAATAATGGACTTTACATTCACAGAATATTTTTCAAGTACTTGGAGAAGAAAAGCATTTTACACTCGTGGAAACCAGTTCATGGGGGTCAAACTGCAGGTTGTCTTCACCATTCCCTAATCTAGGAGTACTTATTGAGAAGTGCCCATAATCCAGAACTATCCACAGCTGAAAACTAATTGAACTTACTGCTCTCAAACCCCAAACACACAAATGAAAAAAGCCTTGCTCATAAAAACACATACCTTGAGGGTCTAGAGGCAAACAGGCGAGATGAAAAAGTATTTGCAAGAAGTACTACTCACAGGTTGATCTGTTCATACAGGTCTGCAAACAGGTGAAAGAGCAACCCAGGGAGGAAGGCTGAAAGCTAAAAGGCAACGCTAGAAACAAGCACGGGGTGACCCGGAGAGGAGCTGCAGGGCTGGCCCCTGGAGTCCTGCTAAAGAATCAAAGAACAACTACAAACATAAAGCTGCAAGGAGGGAGCGCACAGCGCCCCCGGGTGCGCCACACTGCCTGTCTGGGGCTCAGGGCCCTTCCTGGGTACTCCTGGGTATCTCAGAGGCCAGAGAGAGGAGCGGAGCTCAACTCTGCAAGAACAGAATAGAAACAAGGTTTTCAGTTAAAATGCAGCTATCTCATCGGAGTGGGGGGAAGCTGGGGCTGCCTCCGTGGTTTAATGGTGAAGAATGCTCCTGCAATGCTGGAGACAGAGGAGACATGGGTTCAATGCCTGGGTCGGGAAGATCCCTTGGAGGAAGGCACGGCAACGCACTCCAGTCTTCTTGCCTGGAGAACCCCATGGACAGAGGAGCCTGGCGGGCTACAGCCCACAGGGTCACAGAGAGCCGGACATGGCTGAGCGACTGAGCACAGCACATCGCCAGTCTAGCCTGCGCTGGGAGGAAGTAGACCCATATTTTTCTAAATCTCAGAGAAATATCAAGCCTTATTTGAAACACAGCAGGAAAAGTCACAACATTACTGATGTATCTCTACAGACAGCAAGAAACGAATAAAAACTAAAGCTACACTGGAGTTTTATCCCATCCAAGCAAAAACTGAACTTGCAGAGACACTAGAAGCAGCGGCCCGCTCTGGTTTGTTTAGTGTAAGCAGCTGGTCAGGTGAGATCTATTAACTGATGATCATTACCCGGCACCTACTGCAGCGCTTTGCATATAATGCTGACTTTTGTGAAAACAATCCTGTATCTGCTCTACTATCTGAAAAAGAGGTCTAAAGGTTACCTCTTGTCCACACAAATCTCCATTCTATGTACCATTTTACACTCATTAAGGATATGTCTAGATAGATGACTTGATCTCTAGACAGATCACCTAGGTGGATGACTATCACCTCTAGAGATGAATGCCTCCACCACAAGCACCCAGGCTGCAGAGAACGCAGCCGACATTGCTGGCAGCTCATTCCACAACAGCCTTGACTGAACCCCTCTTTCGGTTAAGTACCTGCCTCTCCTGCCCACAGTCACGTGCTTCAGGGTAAAGTCCACTCTAGTTTTAGCTCCAACAAGTAGATTATAATTTCTAAACTCACCATGGTAACTGCTTTAGAATGCACACAGTACTCCCCAGTGAAACATGAGGTACCTAACTGGGGGCCTCTGGGAAAGACCTCCAAGGAAGAACTGTCCTTCTGTGTTTTCTTCTGAGACGTTAACATCACTGGAAGCACCAACTGGAACTGCTGAAGCAGCTTCTGCCCAAGAGCGACGCCGACCTGGTGGACCTGAGAGACCAACGACTCCAGTCCTTGAAGATGTCACTGAGCTCCTGATCATACCACCTGCTGTCTGGACCCCATCAACTTCCAGATTCTCAGTGTTGTGAAATCCTACATTCCCTCACGATTTAAGCTTGCCTGATCCAGGCCGTCCATCCCGTGCAGCCAGAGGCACCCTAAATGACCCAGCTGTGGGTGGGCCTCCCTTCCAGGCACCTGGGAGGGCTGCTCCTCTTGGCATGTGGTTGTGTGGGGCCGGGTACGTAAGCCATGTGAGATGACGCTCTCTGGAACTCTTTGCCCTCTGCCAGGCAACTTGCAACGTTCCGGAGAGCATCTGCTCCACCAGCCTGGATTCCTGAGTGCAGACCTGCTGGCAGTGCATAGTCAACAACACAAGGAGGAATTAACCCTTTGCTATTTTAAGCCACTAAAATCACTTGGGAGTTTTTAGTGTAACATAAGCTAGTCTAACCTCCTGAAGTCTCAGTGGGAAAGAATGCGCCTGCAGTGCAGGAGACCCAGGTTCGATCCCTGGGTTGGGAAGATTCCCTGGAGAAGGGAATGGCAACCCACTCGAGTGTTTTTGTCTGGAGAATCCCATGGACAGAGGAGCCTGGTGGGCTACAGTCTATGGGGTTGCAGAGTCAGACATGACTGAGTGACTAAGCACACACATACAAACTAGGCTAAAGCATTTTAAAAGAAAAACAAATGAAAGAAACGTTAACCTGAGCTCCCAGTTACCACACATAAAAAGGACAAAATAAAACCGCCTCACAAATCACGTCTCTGTTCACCCGGATGTGAAGAAACGGCAAGAAGAGCCGGCTAAGGGGAGTGAGCGAGAGCCGCTACCTGAGGGGAGGGCGGTGCCTTCTCAGAAACCCCGGACAGTGAGCGCCCAGCTCAACAGAGCCGAAGCCGTTACAAACGATCCTACCAGTACAATATTAAAGCAGCCCTCTATCTAAACTTTCCCCTCTTTACTCCAGGGAAGGAAGTAATTTACGGAGAAGACTGGTCTGGGTAAGAACCTGAAAAGGAAAGAAGAGAAAGGGCCAGTGGGCTCACAGAGCATGATGGGATCAGATTCTGGACCTGCCGGCCAGTCACAAACCCCAAGTGCTTCTCAACTTTTCCTCATCTACACACAATGGACGGATTATAATGATAGTCAGTCCAAAGGACAGCAAAGAAAGGAATATACAGTGTCTAAACCTTTATACCTACAAAAAATAATTATTAGCTCATTTGACTCCTCAGTTATTCCAAAGCGCTACCTGGCTAACTCAAAAACAAGAACCTGCAAGTTGTTAATTTCAAGAAGCCTGTTTGAGTCCTAGAGGCACATTGGGGACCCCGAGAAGAGGACAGCAATCTGAGGCTTTCTTTCCCACAACACGGCACAGTCGCGCAGTCGGCCAGAGTGACAGGACAGGTGACGGGCGTGCCTGTCGCACGGGATGGAAGGAGCCCCAGGGCGGAGCGGACAGCTGAGCAGGGCTGTCTGTGAGCTCGCAGGGCCTCTCCGCGGGCCGCACAGCGGGCACCCGCCCGCCGGGGAAGGTGAGACGGAGGGCCGGCTGGGGAACAGCTGCGGCCGGGCCGGAGGGGCGGGGCGGGGCCGGAGGGGCGGGGCCAGCAGGCTGCGGGGCGGGGCCGGAGGGGCGGGGCCGAGGCCTGGAGGTGCTGCGGGCACTCAGCCCTCGTCAGGACCTAGCAAGCGGGGCCCGCTCAAGGAAATCAACTCAACTCCAAGAGGCAACTTCAACGAAAAGCAAAAGCTTCAATCCCAGAGCATCCAAAAAATCTCTGTGGAATCTTTTTCTTTGGCCCATGATAAGAAACTTTATAAAACAGTCCGTTCTCTAAAGCAGGGTCACAGAGACAAAAAAAAGGCCAAACTTTAACTAAAGTCATTATCTTGAGGAAACTACCCTTCTTCATCTAATTGTTTGCAAGGTACGTAAACAAGTCACTCCAGGCATGTCATATCCTGAATAAGGTGAAGTTCTTCCAGAGTGTCAGGAACATGGGTATGGCGTGTCCTGTTTCAGTATTTGTGCTGCAACCAGTAACTAATGAACTTCAAAAGTCCCACTACTTAGCAGGGCACCTGAATGCATCTACACACATTTCCTGACATGACACTGATCAAACTCTTAGAGGCAGTGAATGGAGGACTCAGACCTGTCAGGGAACCAAGTCAGATGCCAGCAATACTCACACACTGTGTGTGCCGCTGATGCAACACTGTGGAGGCTAAATATACAACTGTTATCATGCTAATTGTTATTAAAATAAGTCCTCATTTATTTTCATCTAATCAAAGTCACCATATATCTCCCAAGTCTTCTTATATGACTTATATAGACCCAGTTGATTATCAAAAAAGAGCCATTTTTTGGTTTGAAATGAAAACATTTAGAATCATGTGAACATAAATACCTTCAACAACTATATTTTAACATAAAACATAAATGTGTATTCATTTATCAATCTTCTGACGCACAGCCAAGTACAAACTCATAATGCACTATCTAAAACACTGTTCCTGTTTCTTTAAAGTGGGAGCCATTCATTTGTTCAACAAATGTTGAGTGCCCAACTCAGGCCAAGCACTATTCTAGGAACTGGTCCGGACTTTGCCCTTTACTCTGAGACAGAAACCATTAGTTCTGAGAGCAGTGTCGTCATCTGACTTTAATGAACCTGGTTCATTTGGCTGGGAAGCAGGGAGATAGGGCATTAAGAGGCTAGTGTAATAAATCCAGGAGAGACGATGGGACTTGAACTTAGGAGGGAGCAGAGGAGACAAGACAAATCCTGGATACATTCTGGAGGAGGAGCCAATAGAATACTCGACTCGGGGGGTAGGGGAGGACTACACACGCACACAGAACAGTCTCCCAGGCTCGCGGGACGTTACGGAGTGCACAGAGGGCAGCAGAGGTGGCCGCTGCGTAAAACCAGCCTTGCCTCCTGAGCACAAACCTGCTGAACAGTTCCTCTCCGCTCCTCCACCACCACCGATCTGAACCAGTCAAAATGTAAGATGTGGAGTCTGTCATTGTTGTTTAGTCGCTCAGTCATGTTCGACTCTTTGCGACGCCATAGGTCGGAGCCCGCCAGGCTCCTCATCCATGGGGTTCTCCAAGCAGGAATCCTGGAGTGGGGTGCCATCTCCTCCTCTGGGGACCTTCCAACCCAGGGATGGCGCCTGAGCCTCACGCGCTGGCGGGTGGATCCTCACCACCGAGGCCCTGGGAGACCAAAACACCTACTCCAGCCCCTGAGGACGCACCTGCCCCTCTTCAGTAAGGACGGGCTCCAAACACGCTATAACGGTGAACAAGCATGAACGCATGGACTTCCTAACATCTCAGGTTCTTCAGAATAACTATACCCATCTAAGTATGTTATTCCAGGGATTAAATAAAAGTGCAGTTCATTGAAACCTTACTGAAAGAACCCTTGCCTCCTGTTTCAGGCGTAAGGAGGGGGTTCTGGGGAGCACCCAGCCCCGGGGTTTACATCCTGGTCGACGTCAGCAGCACCCCAGTACTCACGCAGAGCAGAGCTCCCAAAGCCACAGCAATGCACTCTGGGCACAGAGCAGAGTGGCATTCCCACCCTGGCACAAGCCTACCTGGATGAACTTAGAGAAGATCCCTGGCCTTTCGGGGCCTCAGCAGCTCCTGAAAACAGAGGACTCAACACCAGGCACCTGCCTCGTGCCTCCTCAAACCTGCATGTTTTATTTCTTCATTTCCACTGGAACTAGAATCCAACCTTCATTTCCATTGGAGCTACAACCCAATTTCATTTTTTTTTACCTCAGGTCCTCATCCTGTTTTCACCAAACCTACAGGCTCTTTTCTAAGCATCTCCGAACTTGCTCTCCTTTACCCCCTTTTCCACTCTCACTGCCTCGTTTCTCTGTCAAATTAACTTCTAACTGGTCTCCTTGTCTCTGGCCCTCTTATTCTGCCCTAAAGCAACCTTTTTGAAATGAATACCCTCTGTCACTCCCCTATCAGCTTTCCCCGTGCCTACAAACTGACGTCCACACTCAGCACAACCTGGCGGACAGGCCGCTGACACAGCGCTACTCCAGGCGGCCGCGGCCGCCCCGCCACCCCCTCCGTCGCAGCCCTCATCCCAGCCACGCGAACCGAGCGCGCCCTCCCCCAGGCCTGCACTGCCTCAGGGCCCCGGGCCTCCGTTCAAGTTTCCCGCCTCCACCCACAAGGAGGCTGGTATCCCAGCTTTCTTCACCTGGCAAAACGGGACATCTCCTAGACATCCTCGATGGGCTGCACCTCACATCCTTCACTTGTTTAACCTCACAGTCTCTGTGGAGACGGCGGCCCTGCGTCCCCAGGCTGAGGGCCGCCTCCCTTCGCCATGCCCCCAGCACAGCTCCCGGTGCCCAGGCCTACAAGAGTGCCGTCCGAGGGGCTGCCGGGGGCTCTGTGCAGCCGGGCCCGGCCCCCCAAGCCCGATGCCCGGAACCCAGCAGAAGGGGCACACACGCACGAGAAACACGGCAGGCTGTTTCAGGTTAATTAAATGCCTCACATGGCATTATTTTCCCAAGTATTGGTTTGTTTCTCAGTCTTGGGAATCAGTGTTCTTCCCATAAAAGCCTGCCTCTTCCTTTAAAGTTCTTGGTGGGCAGGTATATTCCATGGGATTAAATCAAAGACCTCCGTTTTTGCCCCTGAGGCTGTATTTTCTAGATCGAGGCTTCTGAACCTCAGCTTCAGTACAAGAGCCAGACAGCTCTCTGCTGCGGGGGCTGTCCTGTGCTTTGTGGGCTGTTTAACCACACCCCGGCCTCGGTTCAGCTAAAACTTAAAGCAGTCACTTACACAAGCACATGTCCTAAGAGATAAATATCACATCATGAGTAACTACTGAAATAAAGCTATTGATATAAAGCTGAGAACTAGTTTCTCAGAAATTATCATTCGTTAGCAAATACGACAAATGATACAGAAAGGGAATGCAAAAAAGGGAAGAAAGTAATTTAAATATCACAGTTTTATCTCAGAAATCACCTTCCCAAGGCATGGAAACAAAAAAGCTGGAGAACATTGTATGAAAATATGACCTGTTTCTCTTTGGTAAATTATTTTACTATCTAGTCATCAGTATACAAAACAACCTCTGGTGCAACATTTACTACAAATTCAATTAGAAATATTTTTATCCGCTTTCCACAGTAGAAAAGACAATGTAATCTAACTATACATTTAAACATACTGCAACACATGAGCATTCTCACCTCACCGAAAAATGAGAACAAAAATTCTGCATTATTTCTCTCAATGAAAACTGCTGAATGCTCAAAATTCTTTGTCTTGCTTCTATTACCTTCTATTGCATCCAGTCAAGGCCTCCAAGTGTCAGAAATTCTTCTTAACAAATCCCTTAAGTAACTATTTTTTGTGTGTTTATGTTTTAAAAGTGATGACACAGTACAAAATAGAACACAACGTGCAGCTACATACTTCCCTTCCCTTAGCTTTCATCTCATTTCTCACCCCTCGCTTTTCACTGGAGGTTTTACACAGATGAGGGTTGGTTTGATTTTGGTTTAACTGCATGGTCAGCTGCAATAAGGATCCACTCAGAAACCAGAAATACCACCACATACCTAAAAGTCCTGAAAAAGACACTAAGTATGTAACAGGAAGAGACTCTAACACGGAACACCCTCTGATAGCTTCTCCAATTCATTTATCCAGATTTCTAGGCCATCCCCCCCAAAATCAATAAAACCAAACTTCCCTTTTTTATAGAACTACCCATTAACCATAACCATTACCCATTAAGATTATATCCGGGCAATTCAAAACTGGGGCACTATTTATTTACTTGCAAGAGTCCATCTATACTCATCATTCCTTTATTTTCCACCATCACCGGCCTCTCAGAACAAAACAAAATCTAGATAATCCCAGCTCTCTTCCTTAAGTGCATACCTATTTTAAAAACTGGAAATGTAAGCAGCAATTCGGCACCTATTAATCAAAGATCACATATTCAGAACCAAATCTAAAATAGTACTTATTTTCTTAAAAAAATCTGCAGACGGAGGCAATAAAAACACTCCCTGGCCTCTTCACACTCCCTCATTAGATTTTCAGATGTTCACTTGAACTCTTCTCTGTGTCAGCTCCCAACTTGACTGCTAACACAACCTTAGAGCTATTCTTTACTGGGAGGGGGGAGAAAAAAGGTCCTTTAAAATACATTCAGTTGAAAGAAATAAATCCTCTGGAACACACTGCCATCTATTCTTCCAGTGCCTCCTACCCTCATCTGACCCGAAATGCTTTTTCTGGGTGTTCTAGTACTATTTGTAAATAGAGGCCAGAGGCAGACACAGCTTTTCTGTGATTGACCAGGAGTTATCAATCCACGGAGTCACTTGAGAACTTCCTTTAGAGCTATCTTCTTGAGTTTGCTTTTTGTCTGGGGTTTGGTTTTGTTTTGCTTTTAAGGAGCAAAAGCAGGAAACCGAGGGGGAAGAAAAGACCCACACAGCCCTCTGCCTCCTCCCTCATCTCCCCCCTCCCGCCGTCCACCCCCAGATGAATGTGAGAACTCCCTGCAGTGAGAGCCCATGAATAGGACCTGGCATCTAGACAGGAAAGATGCACAGGACTCTGAATGCGCTGAATACAGCTTCTATGCAGCCACTAAATTAAAGGAATTCAGGAGCTCCACAAAGGGCCTGGCTAGTGAAAGGATTCGGCCTTTTCTTCCACAGTATAATCAGGCAGCACACAAGCGCAAGCCTTTCCCAAGGCTGCACGGACAAGGCCAGAGACTCCCCCACCTCTCCCCCAGAGCCGAGCTGCTCTTACTGTGACACAAACATTTCACCAGGAAGCTGGCTAGATGAAATAACTTCATGCACCCACAGGAAGTACAAATCCTCTCTTACCTCGAGGTCAGCTTCTGAGGGACCTCCGAGTTTGACTCCTTCACAGATTCCCATACAAATAAATTATTTTAGAGAGAGTGTTCAAAAACAGGGAAAGACTACCTGCTTCCTCCCAGAAACACCCACATGCTTCACACTTACTTCAAAACCACGATGATAATACTAGAGAATGTTTCCAGACCAATTCTGCCGACTAGATTTATGGTAAGTGGAAAAAACTGATCACACAGCTCAGTCAGATGTGCAGTCGCCCTAAGAATCAATCCAAGATTCACTCTGGATCACCTGCACCTGAGCTGCAGTTCTCAAAAGCCAAATGGGAGCTACCACTGCTTTAAAACAAAACAAACCAACAAACAAAAACTCAAACCAAACCAAAAGTGCAGACCTTACTTTGGCTCCCTGAGGAATCAGGGGTACATGAGAAACGGTGTTTGAAGGGAACAGTAATTCTTGAACCTGAACCCTTTCGTTTTTCTCTCTTCATTCTGCCAAGGCCCTCCACCCAAAATGGGGTGACTTGGGATCTAAACCTTTAAAAAGAGAGGAAGAAATAGCTTTTTTGAGGTGCAGAAAAAAAACCTGTTATAACGAACTACAGAAGAAAGTAGAGACCCCAGACCCCTAGAACTGTAGAACAGTCTTTGCATTACAGCAGTAAGTCACACGAGTACCTGAAAGTACAGGAAAGAGAAAAGAGCAATAAATTCAAAACACAAAAATTCAGTAGTCAGAATTCTAGAGAGAAGCTGAATCTAAGAGCTCTAAGAAAAACAATAAAAATGTAAGTGCCAGGTTTTCAAGACTGTAGCACATTTTTCCTCAATGCCTCAATGTATGTATATAAAACAGAGTGGTTATATTAGTGAACACAAAACAAGTATCGCGGACGTGTGTGTACGTGTGCAGGGAAGGGGAGGGAAGGAAAGAAATTACTACTAGACTTCTCTAAGACTAAGCCTTGTGAGGGTGTGAACTGCTGCTGCCTCATTCACAACTGCGTCCCCAGGGAACACACATCTGTACCTGGAGGCAATCAGCAAACCAAGGGCCAAAAGAAAGAAGCTGGAAAATGGGTATTATAGGTTTTGGGAGTTGTTGCTCAGTTGCTAAGTCATGTCTGACTCTGCGACCCCAACGACTGCAGCATGCCAGGCTTCCCTGCCCTTCACTATCTCTAGAGTTTGCTCAAACTCATGTCCACTGAGTGGGTGATGCCATCAAACCATCTCATCCTCTGTCGCCCCCTTCTCCTCCTGCCCTCAATCTGTCCCAGCATCAGGGTCTTTTCCAATGAGTCTGTTTCTTTGCATCAGGTGGCCAAAGTATTGGAGTATTATGAGCTGTGTTTCCCATAATTCATATGCTGAAGGTCTAACCTCTGCACCTCAGAATATGACTATATTTGGAGGTGATTTAAAGAGGTGATTACATTAAAATGAGACCATTAGGGTGGCCCCAATCCAATCTGACTGGTGTCCTTACGAGAGGAAATCTGGATACACACAGACACACCAGGGTTGCGCACAGAGGAAAGGCTTCCGCGAGGACACGGTGAGAAGACAGTCACCTGTGAGCCAAGCAGAGCCCTCAAGGGAACCAAAGCTGCCCCTGAACTTGGACTTCTAACCCAAAGGCTCCCGAGAAACACCCTTCCATGGTTCCGGTCGCCCGGTCAGTGGTCTGTTAGGCAGCACTGGGAAAATAACACAAGGAGTGAGAAACTGGGGAAGAGGGAGAAGTGGGAAGGAAGAAATCAGCCAGTTAACTAGCATGTTTCCTCCAAGTTCCAGAAGTTATCCTTTCTCCTATGTGTGCTTTCATAATGAAACCAAAGTGTTTTGGTATCCTTTTTCATAATGGGGGGGGGGGGGGCGTGAAATTTGTCCTTTCCTCCCCAAATCTCAAGAGGTCTGGAGTTTGATAAAATGAGGCTGTAAAACCTTCATTCTTAAAACAAATTCTTGTGTATTTACGTATTTAGAGTACCAGTAAGCCTATGGGTAAATCTAAGTATGTGTTGACTAAATAAAAGTAATAGCATCTAACTTCAGGGGTAAAAGTTAAGAAAAATAGCAAAAATAACTAGTAAAAATGAACACCCAGGACTGATCTCCTTTAGGATGGACTGGCTGGATCTCCTTGCAGTCCACGGGACTCTCAAGAGTCTTCTCCAACACCACAGTTCAAAAGCATCAATTCTTCAGCGCTCAGCTTTCTTTTTAGTCCAACTCTCACATCCATACATGACCAATGGGAAAACCATAGCCTTGACTAGATGAACCTTTGTTGGCAAAGTAATGTCTCTGCTTTTAAATATGCTGTCTAGGTTGGTCATAACTTTCCTTCCAAGGAGTAAGTGTCTTTTAATTTCATGGCTGCAATCACCATCTGCAGTGATTTTGGAGCCCAGAAAAATAAAGTCTGCCACTGTTTCCTCATCTATCTGCCACGAAGTGATGAAACCGGATGCCATGATCTTAGTTTTCTGAATGTTGAGCTTTAAGCCAACTTTTTCTCTCTCCTCTTTCACTTTCATCAAGAGGCTCTTAAGTTCTTCTTCACTTTCTGCCATAAGGGTGGTGTGATCTGCATATCTGAGGTTATTGATATTTCTCCCGGCAATCTTGATT
This sequence comes from Cervus elaphus, assembly GCF_910594005.1. Lineage (NCBI taxonomy): Eukaryota > Metazoa > Chordata > Mammalia > Artiodactyla > Cervidae > Cervus > Cervus elaphus. The sequence goes on along the minus strand of NC_057841.1, from coordinate 63,038,057 downwards.
CCAGCTTGTGCTTCTTCCAGCCCAGCGTTTCTCATGATGTACTCTGCATAGAAGTTAAATAAGCGCAGTGACAATATACAACCTTGACGTACTCCTTTCCCAATTTGGAACCAGTCTGTTGTTCCATGTCCAGTTCTAACTGTTGCTTCCCGACCTGCATACAGATTTCTCAGGAGGCAGGTCAGGTGATCAGCCCTGGGTATTCATTGAAAGGACTGATTTTGAAGGTGAAATGCCAATACTCTGGCCACCTGATGCGAAGAGCTGACTCATTTGAAAAGACCCTGATGCTGGGAAAGACTGAGGGCAGGAGGAGAAGGAGACGACAGAGGATGAGATAGTTGGAAGGCATGGGTCTGGGTGAACTCTGGGATGATGAATCCTGGGTGATGGACAGGGAGGCCTAGTGTGCTGCGGTTCATGGGGTCGCAAAGAGTCGGACACAACTGAGTGACTGAACTGGAACTGAACTAGTAAAAATAACATGAATGATAGGTAAAGGATTATAAAAGTTAGTCTAAAGCCTTTTTTGTTGTTTTTAAGGAGAGGATGCTGAAGAAATGGTGACTATAAACTTTTTAGGTCACATATTCAAGTATTTTAAGATAATCACTAAAATAATAAAGCAAATTATAAAACGGTAAGTTTTACTTTCAGATGAGCAATAAGTAAAATGAGAACCAGAGAAAACCCTATCGAGAAAAATCAAAACCTAAAAAGGTGAGGGGAACACAAAATTAAAAGTAAAGAGATAGAAATGTAAGGACACAGACTGACTTTCCAGACTCTCAGCTTAAATCCTGAGCCTGTTGTCTGCTGTTAAGAAGGGCAACACTGGCAGCACAGAAAGAACACAAAGGAAAAGATCATCAAGTGAATATTAACCAAAGAAAGCTAACAGAATCATACTAGTATCAAACAAAGTAACCATTAAGGCAAAAGCTGCATATGGAAAGAAAAAACAGTCATATAACAATGAGAAAAAGATGCAGTCAACAAGATTAAAATTCTGGATTCGCCTGCAATTTATCAACATTGCCTCAAAATACATGGAGCAAATATCAAATGAATTAAAGGGGGAATTTAATGAATTCACAACCACTGAGAAAGATTTTAACATACTCTCAATAGATTGAGCAGTCAGATATTAGGAAGGCTACAGAAAATTTGAATGATGTAACTAACAAGCATGATCTAGTAACATTTTCCCGACCAAGAGCTTGAACCTGGGTCTCCTGTGTTGCAGGTGGATTCTTCCCTGTGTGAGTCATGAGGAAAGCCGACATTATAGCCCAACACTCAACAAGCAGAATGTATGTTTTCACGCTGACATGGAGCGATTACAAAAACATACCAGGGCACAAAGTCAACCTCAGAACTCAACTGCATATCAAAGGAAAGTACAGATAGCTGGTGAGAAGCTGCTATACAACCCAGGGGGCTCAGCCTGGCGCTCTGTGATGACCTAGGGGAGTGGACTGGGGAGGGGGTAGGCTCAGGAGGGAGGTGACGTCTGTGTAATTACGGCTGAACTGCAGTGTCGTGCGGCAGAAACCAACACTACAACGTAAGGCGATTTTCTTCCAACTAAAGAATAAATTAAAAAAAAAGAAAACTAATGCACCTCATATTAAACTGTGTGGGATGTCACTGAAGTGTATTTGAGATATTTATGACCTGCTATAGACAGTTATGGGTCCTCCCCAAGTTCCTGTGTTGAAACCTAATCCCTAATGTGATGGTATGAGGACTCGGGCCTTTCAGAGATGCTTAGGTCATGAGGAGAGAGCCTGCCTGGGTGGGATTAGCCCTCAGATACAGAAAGAGACCCAGACGGCCCCCTCTCCCCTTCACAGGCATGAGGTCACAAAGTCAGCAGTCCACCACCTGCAAGAGGGCTGTCGCCAGAGCCCAACCACGCGGCACCGGATCAGACACGCCCAGTCTCCGAGCTACGAGGAAAACACCTCTGTGATGTGCAGCCTACCCAGTCCACACGGTACTTTGTTACAGCAGCCCCAAATGCCTGAATACGGTCTTAGAAAAGGGCTGAAAATGAATAAGCTGAGCATCTGACTTTAGTTAGGAATAAAATACAAGAGAACTCCTACTAAAAAAAAAATGATGGAATTAAAAATAAAAGCATACATTAATTAAATATGGGAGGAAGGGAATAATAAAAGTTTCAATAAAATCTGAATTTGGTTCTTTCAAAATACGAATAAAAATAGTTACAAATCCATGGTGAGACCCACAGTAAAGAAAAGGCATATTGCAAAATGTGATAGATTTCAATAGTGCTGAAAAACAGATGTCAAATGTTTTTAGAAAACTGCATCTTCCCAAAACTTACTACAGAAGAATTAGAAAACATTCATATAGCTATTACCATCAGATACAGGGAAACAGGAGGCGCTAGTGGTAAAGAACCCACCTGCCAAACCCTGGGTCTGGAAGATCCCCTGGAGGAGGGCACAGCAACCCACTCCAGTATTCTTGCCTGGGGAAAATCCCATGGACAGAGGAGCCTGACGGCTACAGTCCACACGTCGCAGCTGGACCTGACTGAAGCGACTGAGCAAAGGCAACTCCACTCTAAAAGCTGCCAGTTCCAGAAAGTTTAAGCAAATTCTACCAAACCTCCAAGGAACTAACAGGTAACTTTTACCTTATACAAACTGTTCCAGAAAAAAATAAAAAGGGGGACTTATTCACCTGAGTGAAACCAAAACAGGGAAGAACAGTTCAAGAAAGGAAGTTTAAGCCAATTCTATTTGTATAACATAAATAAAACACTACTAAATATAAAGTATTAGCTAACTGAATTCAGCAAGGTAATTTTTTTAAACCTCAAGAATACATGGATCACTTAACATAAGAAAAATCTAAATATATTATTTATCATATTCCACAGATTCAAGGAGGGGGAAAAACACCACCATAAGATCTCCAGGTTACAGAAAAGTAATCAGTAAAATCAATACTCCTTTCATGATTTTAAAAACAAACTTCTCATACCATTCTTAACACTTATAAATTTTATCAACTAGAATCAAATCAAATGGCAAAACATATTCATTTTAAAATAAAGAATAAAATTCAAAGTTTCCTACCACCAGCTTCTTTCAGCACTGTATTAAAAGTTCTAACTGGTGTAATAAACACGAAAAATAAATTACACATATAAGACTCAAAATACCACCACCAACTATTTGCAAGAGATATGGGTGACTATACAAAATAATTCATACAAACTACTAAAAGTATTTCAGCAAGGTTGCTAGATTAAGATAGAAATGCAAAAAATAAACTGCACCGCTATGTACCACCAAACAATTTTGAAGACTGTGAACCCACCACTTTTAAATAATAATTTTTTAAATGTATGATATACAAGAATGAATCTCATGAAGCATGTGCTAGATTGCTGACATCATGAGGTGTACACAGGGTTACATCTTTAAAACAATTACATGTGGAACAAATAACACAAAATGCTAAATTTAGTAAGGCTGGGGACAGTCACATAAGTGTTCTTTATACTCAACTTCAGGGTTGAAAGGGCTCGTAAGAAATTACTTTAAAAGAAAAAATACTAAAAAAAAAAAGAAAAGAAAAAGAAAAAATACCGGGACAAAGGCAAACTAAATTAATTGTTATTTAAGCACACCATTCAAACAGTATCCACCTCACGATTTTCAAAGGCCGTTACAGGCAGTATGTAGGAAAGGAAGAAGAAAATCAAGTTGCATCAAAAAAAAAAAAAAAAAAAGCAACAGCAGCAAGGAAATGCTAACATCTGATGCCTCACTATAAAAAAATTTAGTTTTCTTCCAACTACCTTTCTCCAGTTATCAATACATAAGGCAGTCCATTAGGCACACATTACCGTCTTCCCTGGGCGCCTGGAAATAAATCCAGTGGTCAGCCATCTAGATTTAACACCTCTGACACTGTCTCTGACTCAATTCATTTGAAATTAGTATAGGATTTCAGTTTCAAATCCTCAATTTAAACGAGTTTTCCTTCAAATTGCAAAGATTCTTCTTTATGCAAAAAAAGAAACATTGGCTAACATTTACTACTAGTAACTAACTTAAAAAAAAAAACAGGAATTAAAGGGACAACAGTAACATTAAGAATTTTTCTTTTAATCAGTAAAGTCTCAGATTTGACCCACTGATTCTTATTTCAATACCAAAAGTGCTCTGAAAAATGTAAAGCATTTCCACGTACAAGATGGAGACATCATTACTGCTGTTCTCACTGCACGCTAAGTCACTTCAGTCCTGTCCGACTCCATGAGCTCATATGAAGACCCCGTGGACTGCAGCCCGCCAGGCTCCTCTGTCCACGGGACTCTCCAGGCAAGAACACTGGGGTGGGTGCCATGCCCTCCTCCAGGGGATCCTCCTGACACAGGGATCGAACTGGCATCTCTTATGTCTCCTGCACTGGCAGGCGGGTTCTTTACCACTAGCGCCACCTGGAAGGCCTCATTCTTACTAAAACCAACTCACAGGAAAAAGCCTCTAATTTCTTTCAGTATTACAGGACTTCCCTGTAATACTCAACCTCACTATGTGAAGATACCACACACTTTCAATAAGAGTTTATCACTTCTCACCACCCACAAATACCACTGAAGGATTCTTTCAAAATGAAACTGCTTACTTTTAATAGTAGTAGTTGTTCCTTTCACCACACAGTTAAAGATGTGCAAAATGAACTAGACATCTTAATGAAAGGTCAGTGTATTGACAGCTGAGGGTCATCCAAACTACATTTCACACATTATCACTACCTCAGATGGTGCTAGAGCATGCTTACTGGTATTTGTTTTTCTGTTCTTTTACCCCTGATAAATTAAATATCCTCTTTGAGTCGAAGTGTACAGAACTTAACCTCACTCACACTTTTTATAAAAGGTGTCTGTCAGTAAGCAAGAAATAGTTCAGGCAGGCTTCCAACATGCCAAAAAAGAGATCAAAACCTCAATTATAATTTTTAAAGGATGTGTAAGTATAACATAAGTAAGATTATTAAACCCTAAAATGCAAGAGCATTTTTAAAATTATTATTTTTGGTAATATCCAAATGCCAGATTTCAAAGCCTCACCAAATTACGCCAGATGCAGCTCCTAGAGGATCCTCAAGGCTGTGCACTCTTTCCAAGCCGGATTCCTCTCCTCTTTCACACTTGCTGCAAGTCCTTGTTGACACGGGGTATGTTCCAAAGGAATAACTAAACTCCAAGTTCTTACAGCAAAATAGGAAAACCCAGCTAGTCTGTTTTCCAAAGCACAAATAAAATGAAATCTTTTGTTAGGAAATCTATCCCCAACTTACCTGTTATTGACGTATGAGATAAACATTTGCAAATCTATACAGAAGTTAATTCTAACTTGTATAGTGCAGTCTGTGTGTGCATGTGTGTGTGTGGTCAATCGTGTCTGACTCTGCAACCCCATAGACTGTAGCCTGCCAGGCTCCTCCATCCATGGAATTTTCCAAGCAAGAATACTGGAGTGGGCTGCCATTTCCTCCTCCAGGGGATCGTCCCGACCCAGGAATAGAACCCTCATGCTGCGGCAGGCAGACTCTTTACCACTGAGCCATCCGCGAAGCCCACAGTGGTGGTGTAACACACGGTAACTACAGCCACTTTCTGCTAACACCCGCCACGAAGAGGAGCAGAGAGACAAACACGACTGAAGTGCAAACTCGGATACCCTCCCATGATTTCTCTTCTCTTCCTATGTTTTATCTGGTAGTTTGTTTGCTGGCTCCTTTCTTCCTCCACTCATTCAACAAGAATTTATTGAATGCCTACTATGTGCGAAGTATTGTTAGGTTCTAAAAGTGTACGCACCAGTTTCCACAGGACCTGAGAATACAAGACAATCCACTGATGTCTTATGATCGGTAAACAAAGTACAGTCGGAACACCAGCTGGCACTCTGACCTTCTTCTGAACAAACACCGATTGTTAGACAGGAAAACAGCCCAAACATCAGCTTAGAGTAAAACATGTGCAAAAAGTCAGGATTAAACTGTCATGCATAAAATTTAAGGGAGACCACGCAGACCAAAGTAACTGCTGCTGTGCCGCGGCAGGGCTCACAAGCCCTACAGCCCTTTCAGGAGACCTCTAATGGAGAGCTCGGGGCTGCCGGGGCGGACAGATACCCTCCTCTGGGGGGTGTCGTCACCTCTCATCACCACACTGTGGACATCGCCACAGAAGCCCAGGACGCCTGAAGAGAAAGAAGAAAAACAGGAACCTTGGTTTTCATGGGGAACTTTACGATGCTGAACTGATGGAAGTTAATTTGAAAACATTTCAAACCGTGTCAGCAAACACAACAGGTCTGTGAGCCACATGTGACACACAGCACTAGCTCTGTCCTCCAGAAGGAGGTCCGGCTTAACTCACCGGATCAGTGAAAAAAAAAAAAAAAAAACTAAGTAAAACTCAAAACGAAAAGAAAAAACCCAAAAGTACATACCCAAATTCTCAACATACTCCTGTAAACACCACGAGGATGTAGTCACAGAAATCCGGACTACAAGAAATACTACAAAACAAATAACCTGTTTTTTCCCCCAGCAAGTAAACTGCAAGGGAAAAGGAGTGGGAAGGGTGGAGAGGAGAGAAGGGAAACTAAAATGAAGACATTGAGAAGACAAAACTAAACAGAAAAATCACAAATGTACTGACCACACTTGGATCATATTTCACACAAAAATTTAAGACAACTGGAAATCTGAACACTGACTTCACTGAAAAATGGGAATTAGTGTTAATTTAAAAAAAATAATGGTATCATGGTTGTTGCTAAAGAGTGTTTACGTTTTAGAGATACTTAAGTTGAGAGAATGCAGAGATGAGGTGATAGGACCTGCTCGCGAGTAATCGAGGTGGAAGAGGTCAGACAAGAGCGGCACAGCGGTGACGCTGTCGGCCCGGCGGCGAGCAGGACGTCGTGATGTTCTTCTGCCTACTTTTAAAAAATTGTATACTTTCCATAATGACAACAAAATCCTAAAATAAAGAGCTGTTTTTAATCTCGTTCCTGTGTTCTATCACATGATCTCATTAAAAAAGTAGGAAAATGATTGAAAAGATGACTGACTAAGAGAGGGTGAAGGAATAACGAAGAATAATAGTTTCAATGATAATTATAAAGAAACCAATTAACCTGCCTTTAGTTGAAAAATAATCGACTCTGTGCACAAATGACCTCACGACCTCTCTCATTGGTGGATTAGAAGTGTGGGAAAAAGAAACCCTAAGCAGGTATAATCTCACTGAATGTCTCCCTAACAGGATATGAAACTTGTAACACTATCACATTTTCCTTAAAATGGAAGTGGTTGCTGAAGTATCAAGAGAACACCCTGAATCACTGTTTTCTGATTTCTCTAATCAAGCACGCCTGATGTTCAGCTCAACTTAATGCTGGGGTGAGTTAGGGAAGTTAAGAGTGTACAACAGGGAATGTTTAGATACCCGTTCCCTGAGAGATACTAACTCTTCTAAGAAAGAGAAACTAAGTGGGCTAGGGTGGGACAAAAAGAGGGTAAAATGAAGCTTTCTGTAAAAACTAAGGTGAGAACAGGTAAAAAAAAACAAAACTAAACTAAATAGGCCCTCTATTCTCACACCACGGCCCCACGTAACGGGGAGCAGCCCTGGGTGAGATGAGGACGCGCCCGGGGCAGAGCAGAGAGGGGCCCGCGAACACTGAAAAGACGGGGCTACGTTTACCCCGACCTTGTCCTTCTTACGGAGGAGATGAGAGGAAGTTATAAAATGACCATCATGTTGATAGTCGTGGCACCTGTCCTTGAGAGACACACCTACATGATGCTTGATGATTCAGTGGAATGCTTTCCTATTAGATTTATAATCAGTTCCAAAACACTAACTGTGGCCTTTAAGACCCTTACAGCCAGATACAACCAAGAGGGCGTATCTACCAACCTTGCATCTCATTCCAGGAGCAGGCAAGGAAGCAGCGTGAAGACCACAGCACGCGGAACTTGCCAGAGCACGCACACCCACGTCTGACCTGCCGACCTCACCAGCCTCGCCCAGTGCTTCTCCCAGCCCTCCCCTCTGGGTCTGAACGTGCTGGGCTCCCTGCCTCAGGGAGTGTGTTTAGCAATTTACCTTGCTTGATATGAATTATTGTCTGATACAAAGAGATAACAATTATGTTTCTTTCTCAACACTTTCTATCCTATTACCCAAAAGGTCTTTACTAAAATCTTACAGAAACAAACTCTGCAACCAGAATATAACATAACTAGATGATCTAGTTACTTCAGTAAATATTGTGGCAATTACATTCTTAAGAACAGCCTAGCTGTGCTTTTCATTAACCACATTAACTGTGTTTCAATAACCACAATTTGAAATCTCAGCATCCAGTGCAGTGCTGAGCATAAAACAGAAATTAACACTCACTACAACTCACAAGAGGAAAAACATAGGTGCAGCATGGTTTCTGAAGAGCATTTCAGAATAACTGTGTCCTATACAATCTGACTTATATCTATTTAAACTTATCATTTATCATGTCTTCATGTTCACTTTATAAACAGATTCAAGTCACAAGTTACTCTGACGACCTAGGAATGGAAAGCACATTCTCCAGAACCAGCCTTCACATCTGCAGGCGTCGTTGGTTTGTCATGAGAAAACAAAAGAAACCATCGCAGGACTGTCACTACTCCCTAAGTGGTTTTTAAACAGCAAGGAAACAGAAGCTCATGGAAGGTATGATCCCAGCTTCGTCAGAGCGTTTCTGAAGGTTTTTGACATGTCTGCACATCCATACACCCCCACCCCAGCGGCCCATGGCTGCCTAAAGACACACTTGGAGATGGGGAGGGAAGCAGCGGGCCACTGACGCACCGCCCGATTGCAAGCACAGCCGGCCGCAAGCCCGAGTCGCAATCGTCTCCACCTCTGGTTTACCCCCCCACCCACGGTCGGCACGCAGTAAGATGCAGGTGCCTTAGGACAGTCAAGAAAAGATCGCCCTACAGAAAATTCAGTGGAGACGGAAACCCCAGTCCTAAGTTCCCCAAAGCAGCACGATCGATGATTAGCCCATTACACAGAGCAAACACTGAGACTTGACTCTTCTCCCTTCTCATCAAGGAAACTGAGGCCCGACCTCCTGAATGTCGCGGACCTGTGTCTTGGCCTGTCCTTCCTAACAGTCTCAGGGGACAGGCGGGCCTCGTCCTGCCCGCGGTGAACTCCACGAAGGCTCACGCGTCCCCATCTTCCTTCTCCCAGGACTTTCCCTTGTTCACTCCCCCCTCTCCAGCCAGCCAGCACCTTCCTCTCGCTCCCCTTTGAGGATGCCGCTCACTGTTCAGGTTTCCACCTTCAGAACCACATCTCTTCTTTCTCCTGAGGGATAGCTTACATCTAGTAAAGCACACATAATACACTTCCATATATGCATATACCCAGGAAAATAAAACCCAGAAAAACACAGAGATCATCATCAACGGCAGATGGCTTGAGCCCCTTTCCATCAATGTCCCCCTGAAAGGTAACAACCAGCATCATCTCCTGCCAAAACTGCACGCTGCCTGTTAACCAACCTTCATACACATGCCATCTCTCTCTACATCTGAATTCTTCCCTGCATCAGCGTCCACTACGCTGCTTTTTAAACAGGCATTCCTCGGAGCTGCTTCCACAGCCCTCTCCCCACTCCGCCCATCTGACCGAGCAGTTTCATTTGACACAAGGACGGTACCAACTACCTACACATGGCAATCCCCGAGCACTTCAGACACGCCTGGATGTCTTCCAGGTACCTTACACTTAACACAACCCAAATCGAATTCACCATCTCTCTCCCTCACCCTACAGCCAATTCCCGCTCCTCTCTTCTGCATGTTGGTGAGGGGACGGGAGTCACCCAAACCAGAGACCTCCCCGTCCCCCCGACCCAGGGTGTGAGGCCTACGGCTCAGTTCACACGACACCCCGGCGCAGGGCACAGCGGCACGTTCCCGACGAGAAGACACACAGATGGCGCTAGGAGCCAACAACAAACCCTGCACTACTCTCTCCCCAACACACAATCATTCGGTAAGACCCTAGAATTCTACATACCAAACAATTCCCACACCTGCAGTTCTTTCTGCTCTAATATTCAAAACCATCTCCCACCTGCCCCAGCTGCAGCTAAGCTGATTAACTCCCTGCCTGGTAAAAACCACACTGTACAAACCTCAAAAGGAGGTGACTCTCCATTGTAATCAATTCTTTTTCTCCTACTGGGCTGAACTCCTTGAGGCAAGGCCATGCCTTCTTTGGAACTTAGCTTTAACGGAGTGCTTTAAGTGTTGACTAAATGCTGGAGAATTCTATGAACAGAGGAGCCTGATGGGCTACAGTCCATGGGGTGGCAGAGAGTGAGACGAGGCTGGCTGACTAACACACGCTAAACGCCCCGAGGCCGTCCCCCAGGATCTGGTCTCCCTCCAGGCCTCCCTGCAACTGGCCGCCGCCAGGTGAGGAAGGCCCTGCAGTTCCTCGCCAGAGACACAGCTCCCGGCCCCCATCCCAGTGCTGAGGCTGTGCTCCCACCACCCACCATGCCCTCACCTGGGGGGCTTTTCTCCAGCGGCCCAGCCTCCCCCCACCTCCCCCGCTCACCCCGCCCAGTCCCCGCTCACCCTCCAACACCCCCCACCGGCCTCCCCTCCCGCACACCCCGCGCCCTTTCCCGCACACCCCACCCTCCCACAGGCTCTGGCTCCCACACGCCTGTTTCACGCAGGGCTGGTCCCGTTCACACAAGGGGTCCTCAGGAAGTCTTCCCGGAGCATTCCAGGGAGAACAGCTCTGTCTGCTTCTGGGTCCCCTTGGCACTCAGCAAGGCTTTCGTTAAGGCAGTTCAAGTTTTATTGGACTTGTCTGTGCAAATTACATAATTGCTTATGCTAATTGTTTATGTCCCCCCCATCCACACCCCAGACAGGAAAGCCTCAGAATTCAAAAGGCATTCATCCTGAGAGCTTCAAAACTTTAACAGAAACACTCTTTTTAGACCTCTTCCCTTCCATCCAGGGCCACAGCCCCACCAGCATTTACTCTGCGTATGGAAAAGGAGCTCTTACCAGAAAGCCAGGTAAATAAAAAAGGTTTATATCATCTCCCTGAGAGTTACCATACATATGAAAAACAGCAGAAAGCAAAAGGACCCACTGAGATCTGGAAGCTGGGTGGTGAGCCAAGTCCATTTGCCAGCTGAACACATGACTACTGTCAGCTTAAAGTGTGTTACCATTTCAAACTCGTCCTCAGCAAAATTCATCCTCAGCTGCAAAATATTTAAATACGAAGAACAGGAGACATATCTTCATTCATTCTCATATCACCAACTCCCAACTAGAGTCCTAATCCTCCAGTTTGATGGAATTAATTAGTGAAACCCCCACACGAACCTTTTGCTTCCTACTTTCAGGAACTGACCCACACCCTCTTATCAAAGGGCAAAGGCGCCACCTCTGCGCTTCTACGTCGGCTACTGAGCCCGTGCATCTGCTCCCTCCACTGCTCAGTCCCAGTCCTCAGCATCTCCCAGAACCATGCAAGCTCCCAGCAGCTTCCCTCCTCCACGTCCAGTCTCTGCCACTCGCAATTCATCCAGCACTGGCACTTCTTAAACTGCACTGTGCAAACGCATCGCCCGGGGATTTTGTGAAAAGGCCGATTTTTCAGAAGGTCTGAGGTGGGCCTGAGCGTCTGCATTTCCCCCCCTCCCAGGAGATGCTGCTGCTGCTGCTCCACAGCTCACACTCGGGGCACCATCTCCACCCGCAGCAAGCAGGCAAGCAGCAGGAGCCAGACGCCCGTCAGTCCCGACTGGGTAAGTGCGGGCTTCTACACTAGCAAAGAGACTGGACTAGACACCCCGGTCCCTTCCAGTGCTCTCATCCCAGGCCCTCCCTGGAATATCCAAGACGCTGTCACCCATTTTTCACCCGTGAAGCTTGGCAAAGCTAGTCCCTAGCAGGAATTATCAATGATCACGTTCGCCAGATTCTGAATGATTAATAGTAACCATCTACAGACAACGCTGGTTTAGTCCAATATTACAAATGTTTCTAAAAGATAAAGAACATACTGTGCAAGGGGCTATATACAGTTGTACTTAGGAAAGTACCTTAAAGATAAATGATCACCACCATTTCCCTGTATCCATCAGTATTATCTAGAGATCAGTACTGCTTGGGTAATCTATCAATTTCTCAGAACCATGAGGCTACTGACAGTTTTGTCTCGCTGGGGTGGGAGACCTCATGAACACGTATGGAAGTAGGAAGAGATGAGAGTTCCCAATTCTCTATTAGCAGCTGCAAGTCAATCTGAGATTAAAAAAACAAAAACAAAAAAATCAGCATTCCAAGTGTAGTGACTACAAGGGGATCCCTGCCCTCAGAAATGGGCCCTGATGTGGTATCTTCACAATGACATCACTCCTTTAGCAGAACCAACACACAGGTTTATAAGACTTGTCATTGTGCATTTATCAATGTGTGCCTGTGTATTTACCTCAAAGAATCCACCTGCCAATGGTGCAGACTCGGGTTCGATCCCTGGGTGGGAAAGACCCCTGGAGAAGAGAATGGCAACCTACTCCAGTATTCTTGCCTGGAAAATCCCACAGAGGAGCCTGGTGGGCAACGGTCCAAGGCGGTCACAAAGAGTCGGACACGACTCAGCGACTGCATAACAACAACAATTTATCAGAGAGACAGTTCTGCTCAGGTTTGTTAGAAACATCAAGCTCTTCTTAGGACTTAGTTACAAGTGAACCTGAAGCGCCAATACTGTGGCCACCTGGTGCGAAGAACTGGCTCATTTGAAAAGACCCTGATGCTGGGAAAGACTCAGGGCAGGGAGAGAAGGGAATAACAGAGGATGAGATGGTTGGATGGCATCATTGACTCGATGGAAATGACTTTAAGCAAACTCCAGGAGCTGGTGATGGGACAGGGAGGCCTGGCGTGCTGCAGTCCATGGGGTCGCAAAGAGTCAGACACGACTGAGCGCTTGACCTGACTGACTGACAAGAGAATTTTAGTGTCTACAATCACAAGGGCTAATAGTAACTATTCCCCTTATAATTACACTGATGCCAACATTTCTGTTAACATCCCCCGTAAAAATCAGTTTGTCGGGTGTTGATACTCTTCTAATGAGTTAACTGAGGTCTCTAAAAACTTGTCACGGAGGACAGAAAGGTGCAACCGACAGTGGAAAACACACACTGGCAGGGAATTAACCTGAATGTTGATTAGTCTGAATTACAAGTATTTTCATTTTAATCAGAAGCATGACTTATCTTAGTCAACCAGGATCTGCATAACTTTAAAAAAAAAACAGGGTGTTTATCATACTTTTAGAGCATAAAAAAACAATAAAGATTCCTTCTAGTGTCATCATTCACATTACTACATGAGACAATGTTTCACAGAGACATTTTGTCCTCCACTTAAATTTGTAACAGGCCATTAGTGAAGACTTAATTTACCATTAAGTGTAGTACGGATTTTACAGCCATGGATAAAACAGTTGTTTTTGCCTATGTGAACACTTAAAGAGTTGTGTTTCCTCCTAGTCCACTTAAGAGGTTTTTAAAAAATTCCTCCTCCAATGACAATTCAGACAGTAGAATGGCAAAGTTAAGGATAATACCCTCAGGTTATGACCAACTCCACATCTTCCAAATTTTACATTAATATGGTTGGTCTACATGACATTAAACTAAAAAGAAGTATCTCATTCTGGAAGATAAAGACAGCATCTTCCATAAACCTCATAAATCAGAAGAAAGCAAAACCCTCACAGGCCTTACAGAAAGAAATAAGAGACGGACTTTCCAGAGTTCTGGAGGCCCCTGGCAGGCTTCAGGGCAACCTTGAGCATATGTGTATTTGCCTTTTCAAGAAAGCAAAATTAACATTTGCTTAACCCAGAACTTAGATCCTCACAAACGATGATACCCAGTGAAGCACATGGTTAAGTAAAAGACTTGGTAAAAAGGATTGGTAAGTCTTAAAGAATCCATCTGGAATGACTAACCCTAAACTTAGTCTGACTAGACCTTGATCTACTAGTAACTGATGGTTACTTCTGCAAACAGTTCACGAGTCCAGAGTTATGGCAGAGTCTGCCCCCTCTGGTCCTTCACGACGGCTCAAGGGCCTCCAGGGGACACGTAAGTGGGGTCAGGAGCCTGTCCGTCCCTGTGACGACAGTCATGGGTGAACCACTGCCTCCATCAGAACATTTTCCACTTTTGTTTTCTAAACACTGGCTCACTTGTTTCCACAAACATGCCCTCAGATCTACAAGTATTTCAAGGGATCCTAGAAAATTAAAATTAGTTATCTGTGAATCAAAAATACATTTGACATGGTAGATACTCACAGTAATTATGGGACTGAATGAATGAGTGAAAGTGCCCAGTCTGCCCGTGTCACTGAGCAATAGCATAGCCCATCTTCCTTAATGAGCCCTAATTACCTCTAATTAACACTTGTGGCAATTTACTAGTGCTAAAAATAACAGCACCAAACTAAATCTGTAGAACATCTCACAGTTTACAAAGCACTTCCACATCAAATCTGAACCTCAGGAAGGGCTCTGAGACAGATTTTTTTTCACCACCTCTTCTCTCTCTCAAATAAATGAGGCTTAAGGAGATTAAAGGGCTCCTCGCAGTCCTTGCATCAAGAAAGGAGGCACCGGCGGTCAAGTCCAGCTCTTGGTTCCTCCGTCAGGGCTCCTTCAGCCTCAGACCCAGGGCCTGGGTGATACCGGTCCTGCTGTCCTAGGTGCTTGCCCTCACCCCATTTGATCTTAATGACCCCATGTGGCTCAAGGTCGTTACCTGCCTCCACAAAACAGGAAAGAGGGAGCCGGAGCTCCGGGGTCAGGGCCACGGTCAGAACACAGGTCTCAGATCCAACTGCTTCAGAGTGCACGCTCCCCAAATGCTGACCTGCTCCAACTGGCCCCCGAAGGTCGTTAAGGACAAGGTTTTCACATTCAGCAAGTCAGGCTGTTACACACTGCTGAGTGCTGAGTGGCTTCAGACATGTCTGACTCTCTGCGACTGACTCTGACTCTGTAGCCCACCGGGCTCCTCTGTCCATGTAATTCTCCAGGCAAGAACACTGAGAGTGGGTAGCCATGCCCTCCTCCAGGAGATCTTCCCCACCCAGAGATCGAACCCACGTCTCTTCTGTCTCACTGGCAGATGGGTTCTTTGCCACTAGCACCACCTGGGAAGCTGCTGGTTTGGCAAACCCAGAGTACTAAATCAACTGCTCCAGTAACTGGGTCTACCTGTAACCCTCTGGGGGTAACACCGTCTGCCTCACCGGGTTGTTATGAGGATTAAACGAGCTCATATTTACAAAGCACCTAACAGTGCCTAGCACATCGTAAGAACGATACAAATGTCTATCAGTTAAAAAACAAAGACACAAACTGAGGAAAGGTGCCAGTCTAAGTCACTAAAGAAACACTCGATTATCCAGTGAAACATTCGGGGCAACTTGTTCCTTCCTGCTTCCTCTCTTAAACAACATAAGCTGAAATAAACAAAACTATAAAATACCACAGGAAAATATGGGAAATTTATTTTAAATCTGCCCACCCCTCTTAAATCTTGGGATGGGAGGCCTTCCTACGCATGACACAGAAGCCTGAACACCTAGAGGAAGACGGACACAAAAGCGCCAACAGATAAAGAAAAGAGCGACTTGCAAACCAAAGCTGTCTCCCAGCTACCCCCCCGCCCCCCGGAAACAGACCTGTAAGTCAGGAGGAGCAACGCAGGCATCGAACACAACAGGGACAAGGAAAATGCCAGTCACAGGAGAAATAAGTCAACAACTAAAACATGGGGGAAAGATCTACACAATGAAGAACTGTCAGTTTTTAAATGGAGATTTCCCCCCCAAGACTATTTACCCCACCCGCGCCCTTCAACCCACAATTATACCTACCACCTCCCATTACTTCCCCCCTCCACACTCAATGGAGAACATGTGTGCGTGTATCATGCACACGTGTGTGTAAGGAATAGTACACGTCTCGCCCAACTCCAGGGTGCTTACGTCTCCCCCAAGGAGAGACTCCGTTTATTACATAACCCTGCACATCGGCTCCCTCAGCCACGTACCCTCAGAGACGATCCAGAGAAATGCCCCCCGTTTCAGATCTAGAGGACACAGGCCAGACGCATGTGTTTTTACCCGTCGTACTTAAGTTCCCTCTCCAACAGTAAGAAAGGAACAGTCATCCCTGAGGAATTAACGGACTCCATAGATTGACTGCCATATAAAACTTGGACTCAGTATAAACGAGTATCTCCTACGCTCCTGGAGAAGGCAATGGCACCCCACTCCAGTGTTCTTGCCTGGAAAGTCCCATGGACAGAGGAGCCTGGTAGGCTGCAGTCCATGGGGTCGCTAAGAGTCAGACACGACTGAGCGACTTCACTTTCACGTGTCACCTTCCTGCATTGGAGAAGGAAATGGCAGCCCACTGCAGTGTTCTTGCCTGGAGAGTCCCAGGGACGGGGGAGCCTGGCGGGTGGGCTGCCGTCCGTGGGGTTGCACAGTCGGTCACTCAGCAGCAGCAGGGTGCTCCTACCTCCCACTTGGAGACAAGGGCTGGCAGGGAGCGGGCGACCCCACGCCGTCTGCTCCATCACTGGTCCTGATCTACTCCAGAAAGGTATCTGCTTTGGCTGGCAACCTCAGGCTGACTGTATTAGGTCCAAGGATGTCCCTTTCTCCATGACAAAAGGCAGGGGGTTCAGCTGTTTTTAAACCCACAGGATAGGTCTTAGAAAACTTAAAACAATGACAATGTTTAGTCCTTCTAATCTGAAGAACAGACCCTCCAACGGAGCCCCGGGACGTTAGGAGCTGGAAGAGATCTTACACGTACTCTACCCCAAGCTCATCATCATTTTACTGAGGAGGAGCTCAGAGCCCAGGGCAGGTTAAAACGGACGCCCACAGGCACACCGAGCTCCCCCACTCCTTTCTCTAAACTACAGACCCCACCTCAGGTCACAGCGGCCAAACGCCGAAGCCCTAAGATGTTGCCCCCATTCCAGTGCGAGCAGTGTCAGCCGCTCAGTCGTGTCTGACTCTCTGCAACCCCACGGACTGTAGCCTGCCAAGCTCCTCCAGGCTCCTCCGTCCATGGAATTCTCCAGGCAGGAATACTGGAGTGGGTAGCCATTCCCTTCTCCAGGGGATCTTCCCAACCCAGAGATTGAACCCGGGTCTCCCACACTGCAGGCAGACTCTTTACCGTCTGAGCCACGGGGGAAGCCCACCCCCACTTACCGGGGAATCCCGTTATAGCCAAAAAGCTCTCCCAGTATATGATTAGAAACAAAGAAAGAACTCCTTAAGTATGTATTTCTCATACATGACAATAAAAGTCAAAAACTGGTTCTGTGCATAAAATCGCACTCTTTGGACCATGTGTCAGGAGTGAGCTGACTGTAAAACCCAGACAAGTATTAAATAGGCAGTGGAAACAAGTACAGTTCGTACTTTCTCTCGCTGTACTTAAAAGCATGCCTGGTATCTGAAAGAAAACTCAAACATTCTAACATATTACTAATGGAGGTAGACACATGAAAAAATACACTCTCCACCTGCTCTTCATCAGCTGTACACGCCAGCAGAACTAGACACCAACAAGCACAAAGTTCTTCTGCTTGAAAAGAACGTGGGGCGGGGAGGGAGACACAAATCAACCAATTCAAATTATCTCGAAGTTCTAGATGTTTTTTCCCAATCATTATTGACACGGTCCAAAACAAAATTATTTCAAATTTTATTCAATTATCAACCAAATGCTTTCACGTAACTGGAAAGGAGACTAATTTCCTATAACAAGCTTCATTTCAGAAAATACACGTCAGAAATTCTGGATCTGGGGGGACTTCCTTGGTGATCCAGTGGTTAAGAACCTGCTCTGCAATACAGCGGAGTTCGATCCCCGGGAGGGAACTAAGATCCCACATGCCACAGGGCAGCTCAGCCCGCATGCCGACCAAGAGATGTCACATGACGTGATAAACATCTCCTGTGCCACAAGGAAGGCCTGACGCCGTCAAACACACAGCTTTTCTAAATTCTGGATTTTTCTGTGTTTTGCTAAAGTATCGACATCTATAAACTTACAAAATACGTATAATGTATTACCAAAATATTTCACTCCAATAGAACTTCTAAGTCCCAAACTCTCATGTCACTGGACTTATACTTTAGCAAGACACTTTATTATTAATACATTTTACAATGTATTAAAGCAATCTCAAGTGTAAAAATACAACAGGGAAACATTTCAGCCTTAATGTGGCATTAGGTATGGTTATGCTTTGCTTCATTTAACATACTAAAAGGCATACCAGGCATATATTTTATATATATATAAAACAAAACCATTCCACCTCTAAATTGACATGTAATTACCCTTCAGTAATCCGGTAACCATTACTATTCTTGATTCTAAAGTACAATTATCACATAACTTGAAACAGCTGCTATTTCGTAGTTAACCAAATATCCTAATGTTCTTTAATCAAACTACCATTAAAGTCTATTTTTTCCAGGCCCTGGAATTTCAATTTATGAAAAATTTCCAAAGCCTAGAGAGGAAGTTTCATAACAACCAGTCACACAGACTTAGGTTATAAGCAGCTAATACATCTAAAGAATCCATACGGTCAATGTTCTTTGGTTTTATTTTAACTCTACTATCTTTAGAAAACCTAAGGAAAGTATAAAAAGAGTCTGCCCAAGAAGCAGAGGGACCTGAAGCCAGACTCAAAACTTCTTGTCACCAGTGTTGTCCCTGAAGCCTGGGGTAGAGGAGGTTTTAGGAGGTGAGACTTTCAGGGGTTTAAAAAAAAAAAAAAAAAAAAAGGCTTCATTTACCCAGACTATTTTGGACATTTTAATAACATTTCTTTCTCTTTTTCAAAATGTCAACATCTTTAAAGAAAAGGCTTTTCTATTGAGTGGCTTCAGGATCTCTCAACTGTCACAGCACAATTAAACCTTCTCCTGTCCAGGTAGACTCAACTGTATTCAACCCTGGCTCATTAAATCTGAGACGCCTCATTCGATAGATGCCTCATTAAATTCATCTCAAAGTTGAGGTAAGAGATGCCTGTGAAAAGGAGGTGGGCACACCTGCTAACTCTTAAGAAAACTTTGAGAGAGAATCTCAAAATCCACATACAGCTTCATTCACATGAAGGTATTAACAGAAGCACATGTACAATCTCCTGCCCTGGGGGGTAGGTAGGGGTGTATGGGGGTGTGTGGGTGTGTCCTGGGAGAGGGCTGTGTCCTGGGAGAGGGGGTGGGGTGTGTCCTGGAGAGATGTGTGTGTGTATTTAACACAACCCCTGGGTAACAGGAAGGAAGGTCAAAGATTCAGGACACACACCATCAGCTGCTTCACAAAATTCCACAGATTCAACTCAACAAATGTTTAAACTAAAGTGCCAAGTATTATACGAGCCTTGGATCATACACAACCTCAATAAATGCTATGTTACCAAGAAATCAAATTCAGCATTCTATAAAGAGAACAAGAAAATAAAACACCTTACACTTTAAAAATAAGAATCTTGGGATAACCAATCATTTAACAATGTTACAGATACAAAAAAGAAACTTCATAAACTTATTTACACTCATCTCCTTTCCCTACAATTATTTCAATGATTGTTAAAAACAAACAAACAAAAACACACCGTTTTAGAAATAACTATGAAATTTAGGGCGAGTACTTACTCTCTAGCCCTATATAATATAGAAATTACAAAAACTGAACAGCATAGTGACATTCATAAAGCACTATTGATCACTAGTACAAATAAGTTTACCTCAAATAAAAGATTTGTGCAACTCTTTCATGATAGCTATTTTTGATACTCACAAGTAAAGCTATGTTTTAAAAGAACTGAAGTGTCACACCGCCATCTTAAAAACTTATCCACTTTTCATGAAGATCAAGTGCTAATACTCTGTAGCCAGTGACAATTTTACGGTTAACAACTGAGGCATGCTCAAGCAAGAGAATAAAGAATCATTAGGTGAGCTGTATTTCACACCAACTTGAATGTATGTATGACTATTTGCCACCAGGATACTTGGAACACTATCATACTCTTTCTGTATTGTCCCCTTATTGTCCAGTCTTGCTTCTTTATGTTAAAGGCAGCATGATAAAAATAGAACCGTCCACATTTTACAAGGAATACCACTTGGGACTAGAGGATAATATCACCTCATTACCAGCAAAAATAGCGTATTTCCTGAATGCTTTTAACCAAGTTAAAAATCCAAATGTAAAGAGATCCAGCATCGATTCGTGGAAAGTGACATGAATTGTAAGACAGAATGGGCATGCTCTCTTAGCTCTGCCAAGAACTGAAAAACCAGAAGCAAGAATCAGAACTCTTTACACATCAGCTTCTCTGTCTGAAAAGAGGACTGACGCTGACTCCTCCCTAATGTTTCTGAAAGGACACGAGATAATTCATGTGAAAGCTCTTCTAAGATTTTTGAAGATAATAAACCCAACATATTCATAGACATTATCAAACCACAGTTAACGAAGGACAAGACAGCATGCACTTTACGTCAAAAACAAGTATAAAATATAAACGTAAAAAAACAAAAATAAAGTTAAACCCTTTGTTCTTAAAAGGAGTGCTGAAGCACACGCTGGTGTCACATGCTCATACCACGCTACTCAACGCTGCTGTAATTATCGTAACAAGACACTGCTCGTCAATATTACAGCTTAATGCTGAACCACCCCTTCTTGATTTCCACATAGGAAGCCATGTAAGGTTTGAACATTCCCAGAAAAGGAAAGGAAAAAAACTAAGAGGGGGTGAGGCGTCCCTTTTCCAGAGCAACCCCAGAAAGTCACACGTAAAAACGTCTGGTCCAAGGTTCACCGGCCACAGCTCCGTCAACATCCTTTCCCTGTCACAACTGCAGCTGAAACGGTGAGACAACTAAATCTAAAAGGCAGAAGAGAGTCAAAAATATAAAAAAATACCCTGTAACACTGCCCTTGATCAATGACTCAGGTGCCCCCAGGGAGTCCAAAACATAGCCTGATTACTGATGTTGAGCAACATAAATTCTTGAATTTTTTTTTCCACTTAAAATTACTCTCTTTCAGGTAAAATTTAAGATAGCTAATCTTAAAAGGAAATTAAATGTTAATGTATCTAACAGACCTAATACTTCACACAAGTTATTTCGGGTAAAGCCACAATTAATTTTTTTCTTATTTTAAGTCAGCTAAAAGCATGGCTGCTTGAGAGAAGCAGTAACGATTTTCAAACTAAAGTTTCTATCACAGCTCTGCAATCACAAAGAGCCCTGAGTCCAAAGCCTTTCAGTTCATTACTTTCATTTTACTTTGCCTAAATAAATATTTAAATATTCAAAGCAACCACAAATGGCTTCCAAAGCCTATTTGAGAATCACCTGGGCCAGGTTATAAACACTAAGATTTAACTGAAAGGTGACCTCAAGGGCATGAAGTTCTCCCTCGACAAGAACTTCTCAAAAAAAGCAACTGATAAATAGACAAACTATATAAACAACAGGTAGTGAGCTCAATTATATACAGGAAAACATTCAAAAGCCTTCAAAGGCAACTTCCTAGTCTATCCTTAACTCCAACTACACATATAAACAAAATTATACGAAGCAACAAATTTAAAAGTTACATGTAAAATTCTAAAAACAAATGTGGTACAAAACACCCACTCAAAGGGTCTGGTGTAAAACAAATGTCAATTCTCTTCTTCTTGAGAAAAAGAATTACTACATAACACTTTCTTGTTGGGTGTCCTACATTCCAAAGGGGTAATTTCTGGGAATCTCCTCCCAGCTTAATGCAAACCTCCAAGACATGTGAAGTCTTGATAATGTTCCTGTGATAAGCGAGACCACCTTATAACAAAGCCCTTTTGTCCACCAACAACTACACTTCCTTGCAAAGCTTCAAGTGGACTCATGATATGGTAAATTTTGTTCTATGGTAAATGAATAGCAACAGAGATGTTTGATATCTTAACTTTGGCTTAAAATAAACTCAATTTTGTATAAAATGTGCAATTAGACATCTTGATAACAATCAGGCACCTTCCTTCCAGGACTCCTGTATACAGGCTTCATATTAAAGAATAGGCTGGATGCTGTGTGTGGCTTCCCCATTTTATTAGTTACCTTTACAAGCGTGTACACAGAGGGGGATATGTATTTACGCTGTGCATACTACAGCAAAGCAAGTAAGTTTAGAGTGAAGTAGCAATGACTGCTTTTCATGAACAACAGAACAAAAAGATTAAAATGAGCACACCAGAAATTTGAGATTTAACCAGAAAGATAATCTGTCAACTTTACATGGAGATAAGTTTAAAAACAAAAAGCAAAAAACAAACAAACAAATAAACCTATATATCATCCACTTAGAATATTTTAGACACACTTGAAGAGACAACCAAGGGGAATCAAAGATTTAAATGCCATGACTAGGACACCTAACACCCTTCCCATGGACATTTATCATGACCAGCAATTCGGTCATGAGGAAAATGAGGCATGCGGAGATCTCTCCATGCAAAATATGTTCAGTATGTTCAAAATATGCTTAACACAGACCGTGCTTCTTTATACACACACACACACACACAGAGGCATTTACCATTCTCGTGTTAACAAAATATCATTCCAAGCATGATTACCATTTAATGCTTCCATAAAATAACATTATTTTATAAATTACATGAGGCACAAGAGAGGAGAATATAATTGTTGCTCCTACATTAATTAAAATTTAAAAAATCACCTATTTTCTAGACCATAAACTTTTAAAGACTTGTCATCCGGTTGGGACATTATCTTCAGGTACTGCAAATGCTATTCTATTACGATACAGTTTTCTTTATGAGGCCAAATTCCATCAGAAATCCACTTAAATTAATTAAACATAAAGGAACATCTCACCAGGAATGCTACCAGTCTTGCATATATCAATGTAGGAGTAAAGAGCTCTTCATTCAGACTGACTAAACTGCTACTAGAAGACAGGTGTGGACCAAAAACATTAAGTTGGAAAGAATGGCTACAGATGAATGCAATTACAAGTGTGATTCTCTTTCCACCACCACCTACAACCTAAGTGGAGAAATAATTTACTACTTTAGTAAATTCGGGAAAGTTGTAACTCCTAATTTAACTATTACACTAACCTTGTTTTAAAATAAAATTCCTTACCACTAAAACATAATTCTTCAAACCAGCAGAGGAAAAGGACATAAAGAACTTATTAGCTCAAATATACAGCCAGGACCCATAGCTCCCTAATTTAGCACCAGCCAAGTCTTTAAAAGAGAAACACTAGTCACCCCTGGTCAAGAACTTGATCTAATGCATCAATTCTATCCCAATGAAAAAATTTAAGATCTTTAATCTAGAAATGAAAAAAGGATGCAGAGGATTTTAGATCACACTCAGTGAGAGACGGCAATCACTTAAAGTCCTACTGTGATCCCTATGTATCCCTATTGGAAGACACATTGTCAGTTCTGGCTATAAAGGTTAAAGGGGAGAAACCAAGAGAAAGAAATAGGCAAAAACCACTTCTGATGCAAGAAGTACACTTGCAGAGGAGACTGAAATAAAGCCAAGAAGCGATAAGGAAAAGTATCACTAAAGAGGATCGCGGCTGCCGGGTTCCATCGAGGACTAAGTAGGCAAAGGACAGGACAGAGAGCAGGAGGAGGGCACCGGCCGACCCTGACTGAGCTCGGGGCGGGCACCGCCGGCCGCGCCCGGTCGGCCGCAGGCCGGGCGCTCCCGAACGTTTCCCGCTGTCCTTTTCCTCTGCTGGTTTCACGGCACACGAAGTTGCCCTGAAGCCTCAAAAGGCCGCAAACCCCGCGGCCCCAGGCCCGCAGGCGGCACCGTCACGGTAGGGCTGCAGGACTCCTCTCAGAAGCGTGTGCACCCGGGGCCCCGCCGCTGCCCCCGCGCCCGCGCCAGCGGCGGGAAGCGCTCAGCTCGGTCCCACCCGCCATCCGCACGAGCGGAGAAGGGCTAACAGAGCCCCGAGGGCGCGCGCGGCGCGGGCGCAGGTGACCGCCTTACCTGCGTAGAAGCGGATGAGGCAGCCGACCTCCGAGTCCAGGCCCTCCTCCTGCACCCTCCACAGCGCCCCGAAGCCCAGCTGGAAGAGGTAGTCGTTCTGGATCTGCAGCGGCTTCTCGTCCGCCTCCAGGCGCCGCGCGGTCTCCCCGTGCAGCTGCACGTACAGGGTGGGCGGCGGAGGCGCCTTCTCCGCGGCCGCCGCGTCCCCGCCCGGGCTCTCCTCCGCCGGCCGATCGCGGGCGGCGCCGCCCGGGCCCTCGACGTCCCTCGGGGCCGTCGGCGGAGGCGGGGAGGCGGCTGGGGAGAGCGTCCAGGCACCCGAAGAGCGGCCGCGCAGGCGGGGCTGGCCAGGGTCAGCCTCCACCTCCTCGGACGACGACGAGCAGTAAGGGTCCGACCGGCCCGACGAGCCCTCGGCGCCGGGGCTCGGCCTGGCGCTCTCGGGCTCGGGGGCCGGGCCCGCGCCGTCTGGGGCCCGCGGGACGCCCGGGCTACAGCCCGCGGGCGCCGCGCCGGCGCGGGAGGCTCGGCGCGGTGGCGGCCCCCCGACGGCGGCCAGCGCGGCCCTCCCGGGCGGTGGCCCCGCGGGACCCCGGCCCGGCACCTTCAGCACGCCGCCGGCCCTGGGGCCCGCCTGCAGCAGGCGGGCGGCCACCTCGCCGGCCGTGGTGTCCAGTGTGCAGAGCACCGGGCGCAGGCGGCTGGCGGCCGGGTGGCGGTCGAGGACGTGCACGCAGCCGCGCTGGAGCTGGTGCCGCACCCAGTCCCGGTCCGACGGCTGCAGCGGCAGCATCTGCCGGGGCCGCGGAAGCAGCGCCCGGCGGTCCAGGCTCCGCGAGCACGGCGGCGCCGCAGCCGGGCCGGGGGCGGGGAGGCCGGCGGGGCGCGGGGCGGCGGCGGCGGACGCGTTCCTCTTCAGCCGGCCTCTCCTCAGCAGCAGCGAGCTGGCGCCGGGCCCCAGGGCGGCCCCGCCAGCGGCGGGCAGGGGCGCCGGGCCGCGCCGCCGCCTACGAGCCGCGCCTCCCGCCCGGCCCGGCGCCGCGGTCAGCGCGGACCCGGGGCCGCCCGCCGCGGCCCGGCCCTCCGCGCGGGTCTCCGCGGCCGCGGGCTCCATGGCGGCGGGGCTCGGCGCGGCCCCGGCTCGGGGGGCGGCGGGCGCACAGCGAGCGGGGGGCGGCGGCGCCGCCAGTGGCGTTCGCGCGGCCGTTCCAGGCGATTATGTGGCGGCTCGGAGCGCTCCGTCGGCGTCTCGGTGTTCCATCCCGCGCGCCCGCCGGGCCGCCACCGCCCCCCGCCCGCCCCTCGCCTCGCGCGGCCGAGCCAGCAGCCGAGCCGGCCTCATTGAATATTAATCGCGCGCTGGGAGAGCCGGGCGGGAGGCCGGCGGGCGGCGCGCCTCATGAATATGCATCGCCCGCGTGACGGCGACCCCGCGGGCGGGCGCGAGGGGCGGGGCCTCGGGGTAAACAAGCGTGACGGCGTCGGGGGGCGGGGCCGCGCGGCCAGGCCCGGGAGCTTCCTGCGCGGGCCCGAGTAGGGAGGTGGCCGGGAGACGGGAGGCGCGCGATGCCGCCTGGGAGCTGTAGTTCCAGGCTGCGGCCGGGAGTCCCCGAGAGGACCGTGGCGAACTACAAGTCCCAGAGATGCTCCAGGGCCGCCCCGCCGTGCGGCCCGCCGCGGGCCCCGGACAGTGGGTCTGGTGCCCTCTGCTGTTGGAGTCGGTGCTCGGGGATGTTCGGTTCGTGAACTTGTAGTTACCCGCCCATTCCTGCTCCCAGAGGCTTTCATTTTCCCCGCTGGTTGAGACGGGGCTCGAAAACATTCCAGAAGGCACGAAGGTCCGGGCGCTCGGTCTTCCCCTCACCACAACTGAACTCGCCCGGAGGTAGTCGTGCCGCGGCCCCGTGCAGCTCCTGTGTGAGGAGCAAGGAGGAGGACAGGGCCCTGGTTTCTCCCTGCTCAGCTTGAGGTCCAAAAGGACTGAGGATACGGAAAGCGATGGGAAGCAGAGGAAACGCTGGAACGGAGACACGTGGGACAGAAGATACGGGCCCTGTGTTCTCTCTTAACGTCTTCCCTTGGTTTTTCCTTCAATATTCAGGAAAAAATTATATCCTGCGATCACAATGTTAGTCGTGGCGTAAAAAGTTGTACTTTCTTGTCGATTAAAACAATATTGTAGGCTGGATTAGAGCAATTTACTATTTGAAAGAAGTTAGTAAACCTTTTTAATTGAACTACCATTCCTCCCTATTGTTTCATAAATTGGATTTTTACATGCAAGACTTATGCAGCTGCAAACAATCCCGGGCTTGTTTAACATCAATAAAGTTACTAAACCTGGGGGTGAATTGCGGGTAAGGGGTTTGAGGAAAGAGGAAGGAGAGAGAAACAGGGAAGAAAAAAGAGAGAAACTGGAACTTGTAGCTGAAATAATAGAAAAATAAGGGCAGAGAAAGTTGTACTTGGGTTATCTACACAGTTTCACTGAAAAGTAGAAGTCACAGGACAAAAAAATTATCTTGATTCTTGAAATTCCCAGAGATGACTTTTTATATTTTTCTTTTGAATTATTACCTCTTGGTCTCATGAAACATGTTTATACTATTTCAATTCAATCAACAGTTCAGAGTTACTTTTTTAAAATTAGGGAGAATGCAAATTTTTCCAAGAGACATAAGATACAATTAATTTAACAAACAATTATAAACATATACCAAGCAGTCTTTTACAGCAGTGGAATATCAGACACTGTCCTTGCCTTTACAGAGTTTATAGTTTAGAAACAAAGAGATTCAACACGTGAGGGATGTGGAAGAGGGGGAAACACCAGGTGTCATGGGAAGAAATAAAAATAAGGGAACTGACCTAGTCTAAGGAGTCCTACTAGAACTGGACATGAAACAACAGACTGGTTCCAAATAGGAAAAAGAGAACGTCAAGGCTGTATATTGTCACCCTGCTTATTTAACTTATATGCAGAGTACATCATGAGAAACGCTGGGCTGGAAGAAGCACAAGCTGGAATCAAGATTGCTGGGAGAAATATCAATAACCTCAGATATGCAGATCACACCACCCTTATGGCAGAAAGTGAAGAGGAACTAAAAAGCCTCTTGATAAAAGTGAAAGAGGAGAGTGAAAAAGTTGGCTTAAAGCTCAACATTCAGAAAACTAAGATCATGGCATCCGGTCCCATCACCTCATGGGAAATAGATGGGGAGACAGTGGAAGCAGTGTCAGACTTTATGTTTTTGGGCTCCAAAATCACTGCAGCCCAAAATTAAAAGCCCATGGTGACTGCAGCCATGAAATTAAAAGACACTTACTCCTTGGAAGGAAAGTTATGACCAACCTAGATAGCATATTAAAAAGCAGAGACATTGCTTTGCCAACAAAGGTCTGTCTGGTCAAGGCTATGGTTTTTCCAGTGGTCATGTATGGATGTGAGAGTTGGACTAAAAAAGCTGAGCGCCGAAAAATGGATGCTTTTGAACTGTGGTGTTGGAGAAGACTCTTGAGAGTCCCTTGGACTGCAAGGAGATCCAACCAGTTCATCCTAAAGGAGATCAGTCCTGGGTATTCATTGGAAGGACTGATGCTGAAGCTGAAACTCCAGTACTTTGGCCACCTCATGCGAAGAACTGACTCATTGGAAAAGACCCTGATGCTGGGAGGGATTGGGGGCAGGCAGAGAAGGGGAATGGTAGAGGATGAGATGGCTGGATGGCATCACCGACTCGATGGGCATGAATTTGAATAAACTCCGGGAGTTTGTGATGGACAATGAGGCCTGGCGTGCTGTGATTCATGGGGTTGCACAGAGTTGGACACGACTCAGCGACTGAACTGAAGGAGTCCAACAATACAGACCTCACTTTGGACGAAATTTTCAGAAACAGGTGAAACTGAGTTAAACTTTAAAAACACGTTAAATTTCAGTACTAAAACATGGACTATTTACATTTCTTTATATTTTTTAGTTCCTTCATGGATTCCTATAAACCTCTTTAACTTTTTGTATATTAAGAAATATATATTAACTCTCACATATCTGCTCTCTAGAGTTATTTTTATGTGGGTAAGGTAATAAACTCAAGGGGAGTTTGTTCCAGTCAGAGACACTGTCAGCCCTGGCCCAGGGTCCGCGCGCTCCGGGGTTACCGCACTGTCCTTAGCTCTGGGCCCTGTGCGGTTTCAGTCACCACCACTCCGCCTTTCTGTCCTCTAGGAACTGTGTGTACCCCTTGAAGGTATGTGTAACCAAAAACTTTCCCTGGAAAAAATTAAAGAAAAAGCATCGGCCAGAGAATTGAGTATGCAAAGCGCTGGAGCAGGGAGAGGCGGGAGAGTCTTCTTACCTCCCTGCCAGACGTGGTGTGAAGGGTTACTCACATTGGGAGGAGATGGGGCAGTGAATTACGGTCACATTTCTCAAGGTGGAGAAAAAGGAAGTCCAGTCCAGCCTCAAAAACTGGATCCTTTTTGTTCTTTTGATGGAGGGAGGGAGAACGCAAAGGATATAAGATTTATGTAGAGAAACTATTTCAGGCATAGTGTGTATAACCTACAAGACATCATATCCCATTATATCCAAAAGCATAAAAATCAGAGGGGAGAGCAGAAGGGCAAGGGTCCACAGTGTGACCCATCCCTGGATCTGGGGGTCCTCAACCTCCGGGGTCTGATGCCTGATGGTCTAAGGTGGAGCTAGTTAATAATAACATTAGAAATAAAGTGCACAGTAAATGTAATATGCTTGAATCATCCCGAATCTACCCCCGTACCCCCGCCCCAGTTCATGAAGAAACTGTCTTCCATGAAACCCATTCCTGGTGCCAAAAAAGTTGGGGACTGCTACCTGGTTCCGCTTCCAAACCTTCAATAAAGCGACTGAACTTGCAGGTGAGAGGACAGAGAGAGAAAGAAATAGGAGTTCATAAAGCATAGACGGTCCTCTGAACACCAGACCAACTGGAACCTCAGAGTTATAATAAGACAATGATAATGACAATGAAACTTGGAGTTTGCTAGTATCTCGGAACATCCCCCAGATCATATGAGCCAAGCCACGCTCTACAATTTCTCTGAAAGAGGAAAGGATTTCAGTGGAGAACAAATGTTTTCCAGACACCCATGAAATCGCAGCTTTTCCTACTTAAAAAGTAGAATGGGGACTAGGACAGTATCTTGAAACCACGGTAACTCAAAAATGCTTCCCAACCCTCTAAAATGTTCCACATGTACAATCTAATACCACAGTTGTAACTAGCCACACTTTTCAAAGAATCACATCTTCCAATGTGAAAAGATAATCCCCCAAAGAAACAACAGATGTACAAGTTGCAAACCCTGATGCCAACTTGTTAAAATATTTTCACAGCTAAGTATAGAAAAAGAGAATGTAATTTTCAATTTACTGCTACAGTTTATTTTATGCTGTGTGGTTGATAACTGACTTGCTGTGTTTTGCATCGAGGTTAATCCTGTTTGCATCCTTAGATCCAAGATAAAAAGAAACCATCTTTGGAATTTTTTTTCTAATATAAGCAGTTGGAATCTTAATGGAGGCATGAATTGATAGAGGATAGTTTTAGTCTGAATTGTAAAGTTCTCAGCTATGTTCAGAAATAAACTCAGAAAGATGCAACATACCATGTAATACATTTAGTTAGTACATGATGAACAGGAATTAATTATGGTTTCACATTTTTATATCCTTTGAGCTACTAGTGGTTAGCTGTCCCTAAATTGCTCACTGTTTACTCATTGTCTTTTACTACGATAGCAAATAACTACTCAGTGCACTAAGTGGGCCCAGGGTGGCCAACCTGAGTTAACACGTTCCCCGCTCACTGGCAGGGTGACACCTTCTCAGCTCTCTAAGGCTTCACCCATGCCTCACAGACTTACCATGTGAACTCTATCAAGATTGCCCCTGGCGTTTTAGGTAGTCTACTTTATACATACGGCCTGATAACTTTTCAGTCTTTAGTGCACACTTTTTTGTCCCCTAATTCTTAGTCTCTTTCTCATTCCTCACATCTTGCCTCACAGAAATAAATGAGATATGTTTCTTGTCACAACAATGAAGTATTAGAGAAAAAAATTGAGGCCATGGAATCCTACCACTTCCAGTAACAATATAAATTACCTGGGACATTCATTCAACAAATATTTATTAAGCTTTTAAATGTAGGCATCATTTATGCCCCAGTCAATAGTATAGACAAAAACACCTTCCCTAAGAAAGTTTATGTATAGGCATTGTCATTTTTTTTTTAAGCTTTAATTAAAACTGACCTACTTTCTTCTTTTGTAGAGATGGTTCTCATTTCAGGCAAATGGGATATATGAAAACCTAGGTATATAAACTATACATTAGACTATAGATATTTCTTCCCAAAGTATTCTTTATTCTTTCTCTTATATGACTTCATCAGACAATTGTTTTAAATACTGGGCTTCTATAATATTGATACATTTAATATATTCATTGTAAAAATTGATGCCTAGCTTTTAGAATCCCATTTTGGGTTCTAACAGTGGCCTATTACTTCTTTCAACGAAGATTCATATCTAACAACATTTTCCCCCTGAACCTTCCACGACTAAAAATAAAAAAGTATCCTCCAGAGGTGGGGGCTTCCAAGGTGGCTCGGTAGTCAAGAGCCCCCTGCCAGTGCCGGAGATGTGAGAGGCCAGGTTCGATCCCTGTGTCGGGAAGATCCCCTGGAGAAGGACAGGGCCACCCACTCCAGTGCTCTTGCCTGGAGAATCCCATGGACAGAGGAGCCTGGCGGGCTACAGTTCATGAGGTCACAAAGAGTCGGACATGACTCAATCGACTTAACAGGCACACACACATCCTCCAGATGATTCTCCTATACTTAGAGGCATTAATTATACCCTGAGGAATCAGCGTGGGAATTCTCTTTTTTGCCCCAGAATAGATTCTAGGAGACACACTCAATCCCTAGAAATCTTGCTCTTTTCCCCTCTATTTCCCACCCAATCCACTGAGCTGGACTCCTAGGTATATTTGTTCCTTATAGCTACCATAACAAAGTACCATGACCTGGATGGCTCCAACAACAGAAACTGATTCTCTTAACAGTCCAGAGGCTGAAGTCCAAAATCACAGTGTTGGCAGCATCGTGCTCCCTCTGAAGGCTGGGGGTTGGATGAGGGATTCTTTCTTGCCTGGTCCTGCTTCTGGTAATTGCCAACCTTCCTTATCCTGAAGCTGCGTTACTGCTCTTCTCTCTAGTGTCTAACAGCATATTAAAAAGCAGAGACATCACTTTGGCAACAAAGGTCCATCTAGTCAAAGCTATGGTTTCTCCAGTAGTCATGTACAGATGTGAGAGCTGGGCCATAAAGAAGGCTGAGTCCAGAAGAACTGATGCTTTTGAACTGTGGTGTTGGAGAAGATGCTTGAGAGTCCCTTGGACTGCAAGGAGATCAAACCAGTCAATCCTAAAGGAAATCAACCCTGAATATTCATTGGAAGGACTGATGCTGAAGCTCCAATATTTTGACCACCTGATGAAAAGAACCAACTGATTGGAAAAGACCCTGATGCTGGGAAAGATTGAGGGCAGGAGAAGAAGGGGACAACAGAGGATGAGATGGTTGGATGCCATCATTGACTCGATGGACATGAGTTTGAGCAAACTCTGGGAGATGGTGAAGGACAGGGACACCAGGCGTGTTGCAGTCCATGGGTCCGCAAAGAGTCAGACGTGACTGAGTGATTGAACGGCAACAAAAATAATATGTAAGGGTGGAAGCCAGAAAGTCCTCACTCTGGTCCTGGTTCTTTACTAACTAGTTAACCATGAACTTGGAAGGCATTTGGCCTCAAGAAGGCTTCAATTTCTGATTTATGAGATGAAGGAGTTGAACAAGATAGCATCTCTAAGAATTTCTACCAGCTCAAGAAATTTCTGGTTTTTGGCTGAAGGCAAAATTGTCTAAATTGGAATATTGGCAAATGTTTTTGTTAGTCACAAAGCAGAGGCTTTCACATTTAGATGACATTAATTTGAAATAAAGAGGCTCTTAAGGCTGATTCTTGCCATTTAAAAGAATTTCTAATGCATTTAAAATAACAGCAGGTTTATTTTATTTTGACATTTAAGGAAACTGCTGGGTTTTCAGTCCTTTAGAATATGAATTTGTCATGAATAGGAGCCAATCTATGACAATCAGATCCACAGTCTCAGACTTCCAAACTCCAGGGTCTTTATCAATTTTCCCTTTAACGGTCATGAGTGAGTAGAAATCTCATTAGCACAAAGTCAGGTCAGCTCACAGGAGCGAGAATGTCAGCCCGCTGAGCACTGTGTGCCAGGAGAACACAGGGGAGCTGATAGCAGCCACGGTTCCTGGTGCCACGGCCGGGATCAGCTCAAAGGTCCACCAACGGCAAAAGAGATGGATGCGCGCCAGCACAGACCCACGCTGAAACACCAGCAGAGCAGCAACAGTGACTAGATCACCACAGTGCCAGCAACGTGGACGAACCTCAGCAGCGCGTTGATCTAGGGCAGCCAGAGGCGGCGGAAGGTGTGCCAGAGGACCACGTTTGTGTCGAGTTCAGAAACAGCCACACTAACCTGCGTGGTTTAGGGTACGATTTAGATGGCAAAACTGAAATGAAAGGAAAAGGAAGTAAATAACCAACAGACCAACGAGGTGGAAGTGAGTGGTTTGTGACTGGAAACAGGGCACGTGGCGGGGGGGCATCTGGGACCCTGACAGTGTCCTGTGTATTGACCCAGGCGGTGGGCACTGGGTCTCTGTTTTAAAAAAAATGTGTTTGGCCATACATGTGTGCTTTATACACTTTCCTGGTTTTTTTATACTTCAGAACAAAGGTTTTTGTTTTTTTAAGATCAACGGTATGGTTTTGCTACAATCTGAATTTCTACATTTTGTTCATAATTAAAAGTTTAAAATTAAGCTTCCCACCACTTAATTCATTAAAATTTAATTTATAATTTAAAACAATTGAAAAATTAAAAATCTAAAGTAATTTAAGAGAGAACTTTAAATATTACTTAAGAGTAATCAGTTCATTATAGAAAGTTTGGTCAATATGGAAAACTTTGTATAAAGATAAAAAATTGAGCAAAAAAAAAAAAAAGCCAGTGACCCAGAGTTATTTCCACAAATTTCCTTCAGATTTTTTCTGTGTACTTTAATGGAGTAGAGATCATCATGATGTTACAATTTCCTATCCCACTTTTCTCACTGAAAACTATGCTATAAACATGAAAAAATTTACTATAAACATAATATAAATTTCTAAATAAAATGCATTATTTTGAAGAGCAATGATTTATTTAAGCACTCCATAAAGAGTGAATCAGGTGGGACACTGTGCTGGCCTTCAGTACTTTTATGCCTTTTTTTTTTTTTTTTTACTATTCTACTTGTGGAAATAAAAAGATGGTAATAGTGGAGTCATCTTTCCTTATCTCTCTGTCCTTCGACCACATTTAGCAACATTTAAATCAGGCAGCATGTGATGTCCTTTTTAGATGATCTTGTGAGGAAGTGGAAATGAGGGAACACTTATCAAGGAAACATTTACCAAACATGTACCATGTGACATGAGGAAACATCATATAATGTGTCATGATGGGGTGGCCAGGTTTCGCAAATAGAATACAGGACGCCCAGTAATTGCAATATTTGGACATATGTATGTGAAAAAATGTCCCTGCCTGAGATTTGAATTTAACCTGGTGCTCTGCATTGTAGCTGGCAGCCCCATGCCAGATCACCGTCAAGCCTATCCCATATGTTTTCTAATGTGATCCCTTTAACCCCTTTAAGACTTACATATGATTCTCATTGTAGAGAAGAGCTCAGAAATGCTCAGCATCTTTTCTAGGGTCACATGGCTAGAGAGGAAGGAGAAAGCTGGGGTGAATATATGCAGACGACTTGAAAACTGGCAGCGAAACCTGGAAGAGGAGTAGAAAGGCGTTCACTTTCCAACTCCGTCCACGAATCTTCATTTCTACATTTTCCCCGTAAGATTAAAGTTCTGGGCAAAAGCACACGGACCGGAGTCTGTGTCTCCTTGTTTGAGCCCCATGTGAGCTTGTAGATCTAGACTTAATCTGAGTTGTATTTATTGATTCTGGGCCATACACTGATATGATCCGAATTGTGATGGTCCAGTTACACAGATGAACTCATTCAAGAAAGTCTGACCGAGCACCTGCTACAAGCCAGCTCTTTGTAAGTGTGAGGAATACAGTGATAGCCGCATCATCCATAAACCTTCCTCTTGGAGCTACAGTTTTAGAAGTACCCACCTGCCCACCAGCATTGCTCTTATAAAAGTAGGTGCCCTGGGTTCTTCATCAGGAATCAGCTTCTCAAACTGGAGTTTCTTCCCTCTTTTAGAATCACATAACCTGGGAGTGGAAAGAAGGATGGGGGTAGTGAAGGCAAGACGGAAGGAGGAAAGAAAGGGGCTGACTATTCCTTTAGTGGAGTATATACAATTTTTAACATTAAAAAATAGGAAAAACTCAAAATCTGACAATAGCTATTTTTTGCCCCTGTAATGTTTTGAAGAATGAATATTTTCCCATTACACCTTTTTTGTATTCTGAGGGTTAATACTAATATTAACATACATTTTCTAGAATTGTGACCTACTTTGCTTCTGGTACTTAAAAGTATAAGAACCTCATTGTGAAACTGATGCACATTAGATTTAAATCAGGCAAAGGGCGCTGAAGGATAATAGAGGGGGAAAGCTCATATTTATATTTTCCCTACTCAAATATAAGTATTATAGTCAAGGTTGATTGATGAGATTTATAGTGAATATCAATACCAAAAAAAGTAAGGGAAAAGCAAGCTTTGGTTCATGGATTTAGATTGTTTTTTAATTGGAGACTCATAGTCCACAACTGAAAGACACAGGAAGCTGCGTAGAATTTCCACAATAAATGTTAATTAATCTATAGTATTTTTTTGTATTTGCAGTCTTTTGTTGTTTAGTCACTAAGTTGTGTCTGACTGGCGTGGGACCCCGTAGACTGCAGCCCACCTGGCTCCTCTGTCCATGGGATCTCCCAGTCAAGAATACTGGAGTGGGTTGCCATTTCCTTTTCCAGGGATCTTCTCAACCCAAGGATGAACCCACATCTCCTGCATTGGCAGGCAGGTTCTTTACCGCTCAGCCATCAGGAAGACCATCTGTAGTCTACTTCAGTCATATTTTAAATTAATTATAGCTACAAAATGATCATAGTTTTTATGTAGAACTGAACACAAACAACTTTGATTTATTTTTTTAATATTGTGCAGGGTGGGTGAGATAGGCACTTTCAAATGATAAAATCTTGAGCCCATTACAAAAAAAAAGGAAGAAAAACTGATAAAACTCTAATCATTGTACTTTTAGATACATAAGACAGCTTGTATTAATATACATCTATAGCTCTATTAAATTACTGATTTTTTCCCAGATTAAAAGTCATTTTCTAATCCAAACTTTTTTTCAGGTTGGACTATAAACAAAGACTAGGATGTGTTGCAAAAACAATGTCTTGTGTCTTTCTGCCACATTCCTGTTGACAAAGTATTTTTGTGCATGAACATCACTTCGCCCAGTTCTCCCAGGAAGTCTGGGAGCTAGACACATGACAAACATCATCAGGATACAGGCCGCTCTGGTTAGGGGCTCCCACTCAAAGAATTTGAGGACAAAATCTCCAAAATGAAAAACTTACTGAAAGTAGAATATGTAGAAGCAGTCCACACTAAGACGCACCTATATTGCCACAGAGACCTGGAGAGTATCCAAGTTTGATGGTAGTGAATGGCAACCTTGCCACTTGTGTAGTGATATAACTGTCTGAAAGAAGGATGTTTTAGGAGAAGGGCTGTTATAATCTGAAGGGAGCCCAAGAGTAAGAATTGACCCATGTTGTCTGGGAAAAAGATGTCCTCAACAATGAGGGTAAGCACACTTTGATCTGGGGCATCAGTAAAGATCCTCAAATCGGGGACTTCCCTAGTAGTCCAGGGGTCCAGAATCTGCCTGGAAATGCATGGGACGTGGGTTCAATCCCTGGTCAGGGAACTGAGGTCCCACATGCTGTGGAGCAGCTAAGCCCAGGCACCTAGAGCCCTGGAGCCGCAGCAAAAGATCACACGTGACCTCACTAAGGCCTGACGCAGCCAAATAAATACATAAATGTTTTAAAAAATATATTCAAATCAACCTAGAAGGGTGGGCTGGCAGGGAAAGAAGGCTTCCTGGAAGAGGTGAGGCTAAGCGGGTCCTGGGGGACAAGAAGTCAGGCGCGTCGAGGGTTCCAGCAGAGCGCACAGCTGACTTACCGCACGTTTCACCGCTCTGGAGCTCGCCTACTGCTCCAGAGAAGTCTGTGGTCCCTTGACCCGGCTTTCCATGCTGGGTGACCAGTGCACCCGTGAGAAAGGAGGAATCACCCCGCTTGTGGCCCACATCAAGTTCAGTTCCTTGTGGCTTCGCACCCAGAAAAAATCACACAAGGCATGCAGTGCACATTTACCCATTAGCAGGAAGATAGGCCTTAATGTCTTCTCTTTGCAACCTGCTAACACAGAAGTGCCACGTTTGTCTGAGGCCCATGTCAAAGAGCGAGGAACTTCCAGTCATTCAAAGACAGCACGAAACCGGGCTGGGTGGTGTGGGTGAGCGAGAAGAGCAGGCGGTCCCCACGGGATGTGTGCTGCACGACCTAGCGGGACCGCAGACCTGTCTTCACCCCAGAAGCCAGTTTCAGCACCGCAAACCTGGACAGTGACCAGGAAAAGGCCGAGGAGCGACGGCAAAGGACGGATATGTGGAAGAAACTGGTGAGAAAAAGCGTCCATGAAGTCATCTTATACACAACCTCGATTAAGAACAGGACCAATTTCTGGCTAGAGAAAGCAGACCGAAATACTCATTGAACTCTGATCTCCCAAGAAATCCTACAAAAGTGGTAGTGGATAAAGTTAAAGTGATAAAGAGATAAAGGAAGGAAGGGCGTGGGCAGGGGGGGCGGGGGTAAGGAAAGCACTGCAGGTCTGGGAGCAGAAGACCTGAGGGGGTGCTGGCCGGGTCAGCAGGAGGAGGGGAGGCCTGAGACGGTGGAAGGGAGGCCGGGGGAAGCCTCTGGCGTGGGGCGGAACTCCTGAAGACACAGGGACACGGGCCCAGGCTCCTCCGGAAGGGAGGAGAGGGGGTCTGTAAAAGAGGAGGCTGCCAGTCTGTTTAGGAAGTGACGGTATTGCTAGATCTCCTGTAACACTGGCCTTCCCTCCATGACATTGATTGCCCTTCAGAGTTTCTTCTTGTTCACTTGCTCAGTCATGTCTGACTCTGCAACCCCATGGACGGCAGCATGCCAGGCCTCCCTGTCCATCACCATCTCCTGGAGCTTGCCCAAACTCATGTCCATCGAGTCGGTGATGCCATCCAACCATCTCACCATCTGTCATTCCCTTCTCCTGCCCCCAATCTTTCCCAGCATTGGGGTCTTTTCCAATGAATCATCTCTTCGCATCAGGTGGCCAAAGTATTGGAGTTTCAGCATTAGTCCTTCCAAAGAATAGTCAGGACTGATCTCCTTTAGGATGGACTGGTTTGATCGCCTTGCTGACCAAGGGACTCTCAAGAGTCCTCTCCAACACCACAGTTTGAAACCATTGATGATGAGCCCCTTCAGCACTTATTCTCTGGGAAAAACAGATAAAATAGAGAGTCCCACATAGGGGACAACTAAGCACAAGAGAAGGTGGGATTAAAGTCACATTTTACAAGAAAGGAAAAATAGTCTTAGAAAATACTACCTTACTCAGCAGTATGCATGTACACAGTCAAAAGAATTGTTGAGAGTTGGTCTAACCAAAATTGTGATTTAAGTATTTGGGGGAGGATATGTGGACAGTGTGTGGGGGTGGTGAGACAGACCATGCCTAAAATGAAAAATGCAAGAAGGAGCAACATACAGGTTACTTGTGACAAGGAGGTAATACTGCCCCCTCCCCCCCCAAGGCTAAAAGAACTGAAAACATTTGCTCTTAGGGAGAAGAAAATGGGGAGCAGGAAACTGCCAGGTTATGAAGGTAAAGTTCTTTGACTCATCAGGTATAACACTGATGAAAACAAAAATTAAGTTTTGAAAATCAAAAGGGTCGTATTTTTTTCTGGGAGGAGGGAAGAGGAGAAATAAGTTGGATGTGAAATCAAGTTTCAGTTGCAGCAGAAGCAAGATATTCAGGTGATCAGCAATAAGAGATCAGAGCTCAGGAGATAAGATGAGGTTTGGAATAGAGATTTTGTAATTATTTAGACTGGAATTCGATCGGACTCTTTGAGAGTCCCTTGGACTGCAAGGAGACAAAATCAGTCCATCCTAAAGGAGCTCAGTCCTGGGTGTTCACTGGAAGGACTGGTGCTGAAGCTGAAACTCCAATAGTTTGGCCACCTGATGCGAAGGGCCAACTCATTGGAAAAGACCCCGATGCTGGGAAAGACTGAGGGCAGGAGGAGAAGGGGACGACAGAGGATGAGATGGTTGGACAGCATCACTGACTCGATGGACATGAGTTTGGGTAAACTCCGGGAGTTGGTGATGGACAGGGGGCCTGGCATGCTGTGATCCATGGGGTCGCAAAGAGTTGAATACAGCTTAGTGACTGAACAATAGCAAGAAGATTGGAAGAGAATTAGCTCTACAGGAAAAGGTGCTGAGAAAAAAAGAGACGAGGCCTAAGACATTTTATAAATGCCATGTAGAGCGTCGGTGGAGAAAGGGACTCCGTTAAAAGAGCAGCTGAGAAAACCAAGGGAAACAGGAGTCTCAACCAGGGGAGGCCGTGCTCACGGTCGCGCTCAGGGAGCCTGAGGCCCAGGAGTCAGATAAACAGCGACAGATTTCCAAGGAGGGCACTCCAGTGTGAGGACCACGATCACACCTTCTAATGAGCCTTACATTTTAAGTGGGTTTTGGGTTTTGGAAGGACCTCGTGTTTTCCAGGACAGCGCACAATGACTGTGACCCTGTTTCTGGTAAGCACACAGTTGTCTTTCATGGGGCAGCCACACAAACGCTGCACTAATAAGAAAGTGGATCTGGGGGCGTATCGTCATTAGCGATCCCAGACAAAGCCCTGCGCCTGCTTTGTTTCCCACACAAGGGGTGGCATTGTCCGGGTCAGAGACGCGCTGGAGGTGACGCCCGCAGCTTGGCCGGGCTCTGCCTCCTGGCCCCGCTCCGGCGGCCCATCCGGCGCTGCGGTCCTAGGACCCCCCAGACAAATAGAAGCCCCGGAAAACTAACCAAACAAAACTGCTTTTCCCTGTGGGCGCGTCAGAGACTACAGATGTTATGTTAAATCTCATCTTGAGATGAAAGCAAACGTGGTGAAACAGTTCACTATTTCGTTTTTGCTGAGTCGAATTCAAGGCTTGGCTTCAGGGCAAAAAGCATAATTGGTAGCAAATGTTCCCTAATCACTTCACAAATGACTTCTTCTTTCTATTAGAGAGCGCTGTGCTTCCACACTCTCCATGCAGAGGCACGACAACAGGAGGTCTAGTGTGTTTCTCAGAAGCCCATCGTGACGCTTTGCGGCCGAGCTGGTGTCAATTATTGCTGCCTTCCAGACGCTTCCATCTCAGACGTATCAAAGAGCTGGAAGACCGGCTTCGACAGTGCTGTGTGGCACCTGGGTGGCAGGGGCGTCTGGGGCAGAATGGACACATGTATGTGGATGGCTGAGTCCCTCTGCTGTCCACTGGAAATTATCACAATGTCGTTAACTGGTTATACCCCAATACAAAATAAAAAGTTCAAAAAAAAGAATGGTTTCGATTTGGAATTCAAAAAAGCTTACCCAAGTCCATTAATGACACCCTAAACAGCCTGGTTAGCAAACGTTTTTGTGTTAGTATATTTAGCAGTTTCTCCCCTGGGGTGTCGAGCAAATGAATAATCTTGGGGGGTGGAGAGGGAGGGGGGTGCAGTTTCTCCCCAGTCCCGAGGCTCAGAGTTTCTTAGGTGAAGCATTAGAATGCCTCCCAACGCCCACCGAGCGCATCATAGGACGCTGTACAGAGCAGTGAAACATCACTCCACAATCCACGTACTGAGCAAAAGTGAGGGTGGGACGAAAGGGGCATCTTCTGTAAAGGTTTATGATGCTTGATAAACAATCCGAGAGATGGACTGAGGACTCATTTATGGGCAATATACTCATTCATAACCTCACCTTATACCCCTTCCACTCGTCCAAATGTTTTTCAAACAAGTACAGCAATGAGCTCAGTTTTGAAGGACATGTAAACATTCAAGGTCCTTGACTTAGATCAATCACAGGGCCACTTTGGAAGTAAAAGACCCAAGAGAGTTTTACAGAACCTAGCCATGTTCCTCTCCAGGATGCCCAGAGACTCTTCAGAGATAACTAGCAGTGAGCACAGAACCTAAGACACAAGGTTTATTTCCAACCCAAGCAGTTATCCTCGCTCTGCAGGTTTTGCAGGTGTAAACTTGCTCCGCAGTTATCCTGGGTTAGCAAGAATTCTCCTTATGAAACCTCATGCGATGGACTTTAACCGATACAAGCCCTGAAACGCAGTCCCTTCAGCAATGGAAAAAATGTCAGATCCTTAATCAGGTGACTGCCTAGGCAGGAAAGAACTTCTTGGTTGGAGGAGTTGGTCAAATCAAGCCCAGAGGGAGAAATGTCTTAATGTGCTGTCTGAGAGCCGGGACAGCAAGGCAGTCCGGGCGGGAGAGAGACACGTCCCAGTGCTCGTGCGGCTCTGGCGCTCAGCCGTGTCCGGCTCTGCGACCCCGTGGACTGCAGCGCGCCAGGCCTCCCCGTCCATCACCAACTCCCGGAGTTTACTCAGACTCATGTCCATCGAGTCAGTGATGCCATCCAGCCATCTCATCCTCTGCCCAAAGGGATCCTCTGTCCCCTTCTCCTCCTGCCCTCAATCTTTCCCAGCATCAGGGTCTTTTCCAATGAGTCAGCTCTTTGCATTGGGTGGCCAAAGTGTTGGAGTTTCAGCTTCAGCATCAGTCCTTCCAATGAACACCCAGGACTGATCTCCTTTAGGATGGACTGGTTGGATCTCCTTGCAGTCCACGGGACTCTCAAGAGTCTTCTCCAACACCACAGTACAAAAGCATCAATTCTTTGGTGCTCAGCTTTCTTTATAGCCCAACTCTCACATCCATACATGACCACTGGAAAAGCCATAGCCTTGACCAGACGGACCTTTTTGGCAAAGTAATGTCTCTGCTTTTTAATATACTGTCTAGATTGGTCATAAGTTTCCTTCCAAGGAGCAAGCGTCTTTTTATTTCATGGCTGCAGTCACCATCTGCAGTGGTTTTGGAACCCAAGAAAATAAAGTCTCTCACTGTTTCCATTGTTTCCCCATTTATTTGCCATGAAGTGATGGGACTGGAAGCCATGATCCTAATTTTTTAAAGCTGAGTTTTAAGCCAGCTTTTTCACAAAGAATGTCCGCCTCAAATTCACATCCACCCAGAACATGACCTTAGTTGGAAATAGGGTCTTGGCAGACGTAAGGAGCTAAAATGAAGTTATGGGATTAGGAGGGCCCTGAGTCCAGTATGACTGGGGTCCTTAGAAGAAGAGAGGACACACCGCTGTACCCACAGGAAGGCCGTGTGACTACGAGTGGCGGCAGGTGGAACTGATGCAGCTGGGAACCAAGGACCACAGCCAGCCACCAGCTCTGGGAAGAGGCAAAAAATCGTCCTTCCTTGGAGCCTTCTGGACCTGCCAATACTTGATTGTAGACTTCCAGCCTCAGAACTGTGAGAAAACACACTTTATCATTTTAAGCTGTTCAGTCTGTGGTACGTTGTTACCCAGAATTGGCAGCCCAAGGAATCGAATACCAAGCATCTGTCACCACCTGACATACGGCCTCCCAGGTGGCGCGAGTAATAAGAGCCGCCTTGCCAATGCAGGAGACTCAACAGAGGCAGGCTGGATCCCTGGGTGGGGAAGATCCCCTGGAGGAGGCATGGCAGCCCACCGCAGGCTTCTTGCCTGGAGCATCCCATGGACAGAGCAGCCCGGTGTGCTACGGTCCGTGGGGTCACAGAGTCGGACACGACCGAGGGACGCAGCATGAGCCCTTGACGTGTCTCTGTATTTACTGGTGGATCTGTTGTCTCCTCGCCCTCTGGGATCTGTTGTCCTGGAGACAGGACTTCGTCGTTGCTGTTCACTGCTGTGTTTCCAGTGCCTAGAACAGCGGCTGGCAGGTTGGCCGTACATGATAACTGTTGGTTGAATGACTGAGTGAGGAATGAATGTTCCCATCTTACAGAAGGGGAAACTGAGGCTTGGTAAGATTCCAGTGAGTCCAGGTTCACCTAGCTTAGTAGCAGATTTAGGATCTTAGGCTGTCTGCTTCTAAAAACCATCACCTTTTCCCCACACCTTGCAGACTCATTCCATTGCCAACTTCTCACTTTTAAAATCTACAAGGTAATGTATAACAGCTAGCCTGTCGTGTTACACAGTCTGTGTTTGAGAAAACACCGGAACGTGTATGAAGGTTCATTCTCTGGGAACTTGGTATCTCTTAGCCTTGCAGACATCAAACTCGATACTTTTTATATTGATCGTAGTAGCCATGCCCCGCCCTCACTGAAAGTATACTTTTACTAGATTAATTTTTTCACAATGAATAACATTCTGTAAACCACACAAATTCGCAAGTCCTTTCACGTAAATACCTTTTGTTAATCCGCATACAGCTGATCTGTGGACTAAACATTAGTTCCATTAGTCCTGCATAAACACTCATTTTGTATTTTACCACACAGTGTTCATAATTCACACTGTATGTCTCTTTGTCTTCTTCACTGTAAATTTCTCTTTGTCTACTTAAATTCAAAGATAAGAGTAAAAATAGACTTTCTCCAAACTGCAATGTATAAAGATCTTGAGGTCTTGTTTGGAATAGATAAAACACAAAATATATTCACAAAATGCAGCAAAAAAAAAAAAACAAACCTGTTTTTAAAGTGATCCATTACACTGAGGTCATTGGAACTGCAAAACTATATGCCGGTTTCACCTTTCGACAAGGACTTCTGTTCCTCAGTATTTTGCTTGCGGGTTACTTACAACTCTGCTCCTGATGGAAAGTGACGGGAGCCGTTCCCATTCCTGTCACTCTCGGGGAGCAC
Source organism: Cervus elaphus (assembly GCF_910594005.1). Taxonomy (NCBI): domain Eukaryota; kingdom Metazoa; phylum Chordata; class Mammalia; order Artiodactyla; family Cervidae; genus Cervus; species Cervus elaphus. The sequence continues at coordinate 62,994,525 of NC_057841.1, read as the reverse complement.
AGAGTTTCCCGAGTCGCCAGTCACCAGTCAGTGTGTTCCCCCTGGAGGCAGGACACAGAGAAAATGCTTTAACTTAATTTGTTTATGCATGGCCACGCCGCGCTGACAGTGGGATCCCAGCTCCCCGACCCAACCAGCAATTGAAACCGCACCTCCTGCATTGGAAGCTCGGAGTCTTAACCACTCTATCTCCAGGGGAGCCCAGAACGTGCTTTTAAAGCTCATTTTGCGCCCCTCTCATGCCATCTCACACAGCTTGGCAAAAGTCTGGCCAAAGAACAGTCTCCAGCATGAGTAAGGGTGGCCAGAAGGAGTCATGCTGATCACTGTGGTCAAGTGCACGAATCCCGGGCAAGATGGCCAGTCGGAACCTCAGCTCCCAGGGGTCTTTGCCACCTGACTTTGGGCTTGGAAAGGCTAGACGTGCATCTGACCACACCTCCGAGCCGCCACCCCAGCCCCCCATTCTGTGTTGGTGCTGCTAATAGTTATCTGTTGTTGGGTGCCAGCCAGAGACCACGGACCAAATATACTTAAGAGTAGAAAGTATTAGGGGAAAAACTCAGGGAGGAGTTTACGGCAGTTTCATCTGGTTATTTCAGAGACACCCATTCATTCAGAGGGACATTCCGTTTTGGCCTAAATTCAAGGAGGTTGAAAGCTCCTTCAACAGGAACCGTGAGGCTCCACCTTTGAGACATCCCGACCTATGATCTGCGGCTTTTCCATGTTCCCTGAACCAAACGAGAAAACACAGCTGCAGACCAAACGTGGAGCATCCTTGCTTTTTGGCGGCCACATGTAAGAGCTGTGCTACAGCGCACCATTAGGCAAATTAACAGCGTCCTGGTGAACGCAGCCGGGCACCTCGGGGCCGGATCAGCGCTCCTGCAGCCTGCTTCAGAAGCAGACTCGCTCCAGATCGGCAGGAGGCCGGGCATTAATGAACGTTTCTCCGCACTTGCTTTCCTTTGACTGCAACTAATTTGAATAAAAATATCATTTTTGAAAGCAGTGGATCTGAAGAAACATGTGTCACAGAAAATAATAACCCCCTTTTCATACCCCACTCCCAAGGCAACCCAGAAAATCTCTATGAGGGACTCCATGCAGAGACTGAATGTCTCCTGATTGATTGTTTGGCTGACTGACAGGCCAGATACGAAGAGGAGCTGGAAAAGGCAAGACAGTTTCCCAAACGTGCTGCCGGTGCGTCCTCTCAGGCCGCAGAGGACTGAGCAATTACAGAATATTATTTCAGCAAGGAAGCCTGACTACAAAGAAGCCACTCTTCACAGCGCGTACAGCCCAGCAGCAAGGAGGGGAAAGAACGCCAAGGTGTTCGGGGTCTTCAAAGTGTGCAAAGAATGGTCAGTTCAGTCTCTGGTTTTTTTCTGTTTTAAGAACCCAACTGCTTCAGTATAGAAATCTCTTCTATGACGCCATCTTAACGCACTTAGGAAAACACACTGTTCTTATTCTTCGAGCGACAATGAAGAGAAAATAAAGAAAGATCAATAAACAGCAATGTAAGCGTCCTCTACTGCAGCCAAAATCTTTAAGGGGAAAAGTAAATCATGTCATATGTTATTTCCCCTTTTTTAACTATGGCCCTACAAACACTAAAAAAAAAAAAAAAAATAGAGTACAAATATACAAATAGGGACTCCCACCCACCTGTGAATCACATTTATTACTTTAATGATTTAATGTTTATGTAGTAGCTTTCCCTGGAACAGTTTGCATGAAAGGATATTTCCCAATTTCCCCAATGAAGTGGGTAGGGCAAACCAGAAAGACATGAATCTCTGATCTTGAACGTGACTTTGCCTTTAAACTGTAGGTTGCCATTAGAGCCTCTTCTGTGTTGAATTATGTATCCCCGCCCCCCAAAGACATTCAAAGCCTAATCTCCAGGCCTTGTGAATGTGCCCTTATCTGGAATTGCAGTCTTGTGGATGATTAAGATGAGTTCATCAGAGTGGGCACTAATCCTATATAGCTGTCCTCATAAAAAACAGAAATTTGGACACAGAGACAGATCCACATAGAGGGGAGCCAGGTGAAGACAGGGAGCATTACACCTACAAGCCAAGGGATGCCCAAGGCCACCAGAGACTCGGAGAGAGGAGGAGCAGACGCCCCCTCGGCCCTCGGAAGGAGTCAGCCCTGCCTGGATCTCTGGCTTCTTGTGGCCAGAAGTGCAAGACAGTGCATTTCGGTGTTTGAAGCATCCAGCCGGCACTTTGTCGTGGCAGCCCGAGGAAACAGCGGGGGTGGTGCTCAGTCGCTCAGTGGGACCTGACCCTTTGCAGCCCCGTGGACTGTAGCCTGCCAGGCTCCTCCATCCATGGGATTCTCCGGGCAAGAAAGTGGAGCGAGTTGCCATTTCCTTCTCCAGGGGAATCTTCCCTACCCAAGGATTGAACACTTCTCTCTTGCATCTCCTGCATTGGCAGGCAGATTCTACAAGTCTTCAACTCTATGGCTATAAAGTAAGATACAGTGTGTTTAAACAAATCCCTTCCTATCAGAGAAGTGAATAAATTGTATCTTCTAAGGAATAACTAGAGGAAAAGAATAACAATCAAACTGTTCTCTGGAGACCATCTCATTTACCCAATAACTACAGAGTTGTCTGATTTATAACCAGACTTATTCCATGAACTGTTTCTCTGTAGACTTTCAACAATGCTAGGGTCTAAAGTGTGATTCGAGTACAGGGGCCCCTTGAGTAAAAGCAAGTTATGTAAAGATAATGGTTTGATTAGCCCACTTACAATCAAGATTTAAGTGATCTTAATATACTTTTATTTACTAATTTTACTATGGAGGAAAAACCCTTAATTCTCACTATCTTTTTTTTTTTTTTTTCTGTTTTGTCTTGTTTTTGGCTGTCCATCTATATAGGTAAGAAGATGGGGGAAACTCCTCTTCTTCCCACAGCTGGTCTGAGAATCCCCGGGTCTCAGATGTATATTCCGTTTGCGCCTCTAACTCTGCAGTCCACACTTCTCCACGTGCTTTATGCCCCAGGAAGCTGACCCGTCAGACGTTACTGTCAGCCCCGGCCTGCTGCCTTCTGGCTGGCTTTGGGGCGGGGGCGGGGGTGGGGTCAGGACGTGAGGCCTCAGCGGGCAGCCTCCAGCTCCACCCAGGCTGCTCATGCCTAAGACCGCAGCTCTGGTCAGGCTGCCCTGGCTTCGGGTTTGCCCCCTCCCCTGGCCTCTGGGATCTGAAGGGGGTGTGACAGCCACCAGTGCTGGTAACAAATCAGCACAAACACGGAGGCTTAAAGCAGCACACGTCAGGATTGCACGGTCTTCCTCCGTTCGGGCTGCTAGAACAACGTGCCACAGAGTGGGTGGCTGGGGAACAACAGGCATTTATCGCTCCCAGTGCTGGACGCTGGGAGGTCTGAGGTCAGGGTGCCAGCGCCCTTGATTCTGCTCAGGGCCCTCTTCCAGGGGCAGAGAGCCACGTCCTGTTTTGGGGAACTTTTTATTTTAGATGGGAGTATGGCTTATTAAATGGAGAAGGGAATGGCTACCCACTCCAGTGTTCTCGCCTGGAGAATTCCACGGACAGAAGAGGCTGGTGGGGCTACAGTTCATGAAATCAGACAGTCAGGCACGACTGGCCTACTAACACTTTCACTACTTTTCACAGCCTATTAACACTGTCGTGACAGCTTCCGGTGGACAGCAAGGGGACTCAGCCACACATGTACATGTATCCGTTCTCCACCAAGCTCCCCTCCCATCCAGGCTGCCACGCGCCACTGAGCAGAGTCCCCTGTGCTCTGCGGGAGGTCCTCGTTGGTGGTCCATTTTAAATACAGCCGGGTGTCCTCATGACGTCCATACACGGCAGAAAGGGGGCAAGACGGCCCTCCGGGTCCGTGTTGTGAGTGCACTAACCCATCCACAAGGGCTCCGCCTCCACGAGCTAATCACCTCCAAAGGCCCCACCTTCCGACTCCACCACACTGGGTTCAGGAGGGGGACGCACACACTCAGCTCACGACATGGTTCCTATGCGTCTGAGTCTGGGCTCAGTGGGCTCCTCCAGACTGGGTCTCCCAGGCAGCAGCTTAGGAGTGGCTCAGCGGTTCATCTCTGGAGCCTGGTCTAAGCTCACGTGATTATTGGCAAAATTTAGTTTCTCGTGGTTAAAGGACTGAAGTCCCTGCTTTCTTGCTGCCTGTCAGCCAGGGGCCCCTCCCGGCTCTCAGAGGACACTGGACTTCCCTGCTTCTCGGCCCGTCTCCCAGCAGGGCAGCCTCCTTCCCCTGGGCCAGCAGAACCTCCCCCGTCACCCAGACCGCACTGCACACCGCGTCTCTGAACCACAGGAGGGGGCGTCCATCACTCTGCTCTCTCCTACTGGCTAGAGGCAAATTGAAGCATCCAGCCACATTCTAGGGCTAGGTGACGCTGAGCGCTGAAGGGTGGATGCTGCTAATGCTTGGTGCAGAAGACTCTTGAGAGTCCCTTGGATGCAAGGAGATCCAACCAGTCCATCCTAAAGGAAATCAGTCCTGACTGTTCATTGGACGGACTGATGCTGAAGTTGAAACTCCAATACTTTGGCCACCTGATGCAAAGAGTTGACTCACTGGAAAAGACCCTGATGCTGGGAAAGATTGAAAGCAGGAGGAGAAGGGGACGACAGAAGATGACATCTGTCACCTTGGTTGGATGGCATCAGTGACTCAATGGACTTGAGTTTGAGCAAGATCCGGGAGATAGAGAAGAACAGGGAGGTCTGGTGTGCTGCAGTCCATGGGATCGCAAAGAGTCGGACACGACTGAGCGACTGAGCCACAAGCCACATTCAAGGGCAGAGGTGTCGACAGGGTGGTGACTCGCTGACGGTCACCTTAGGCTTCTGCCTGCCCCGGGGTAGAAAGTCAGCCCGCCCTTCCCACCTTGAACTTATTTCCCAGAAACCCTGCCTGCGCCTTTGCAAACGGCCCCTCAATTAAATCCTCCTGAAATCACCCCAGCAGAGCACTCCATCTGTTCCCGCCAGGACCCTTCTGGTAAACCCCTTCGTAAGTGGCGGGTCCTGACGGAGGGCCCTGCAGGGGTCTTCTGGGGGCCTGGGCCAGCTGGTGGCAGGGCTCGAGGGAGCTGAGGGCAGCTGAACTGCTTAGCATCACAAAGAGGAGGGAGGCCCTGATTTCCACTTGTCTGGTGGCAGCGGAGGCGCTGGGAGAGGGGGCTCTGCATCTGGAAGCCAATCCGAGAGGTGCCTCAGGGGGCGCGTGGGGCGGGCTCGCCCCCGCCTCACTGGCGTCTTCTCCGCAGGGAGCAGAGGGAGAAGGCGCCCAGCTCTGAAGCTGGTTCGGGCTGAGCAAAGGGCCCTGAAGACGCCCACCCTGGGGCACGGCCCCGAGCACCTGCACACCGATGCCCGCACCGCTTCCATTAGCATGGCGAAAACCCGTCTTCTCCATCCGAGAATTTTCTTTAACATTTCATTTTTTTTTTTTAGTTATTCCACTTTTTAACCTTTTCCCATATTTTTTAGAAACTTTTTTTGTCAAATGTTTCCATAGCATACTGAGTGAAGGAAGTCAGAGAGGAAGAACTACTGTGTGACATCCCTTATATGTGGGGTCTAAAGAGGAATGATACAGACGAATTTATTTACAAAGCAGAAATAGACTCACAGACTTAGAGAATGAATTTAAGCTTGTGGGGGTCTGAGGGGAGGAAGGGATAACAGGGAGTTTGGGATGGACAGGTACCCACTGCTGCATTTAAAACGCATCACCAAGGAGGACCTACTCTACAGTACAGGGAACTCTGCTCAATCTATGTGAGCCTCGATGGGAGGGGAGTCTGGGAGAGAAAGGATGCATTTACACGGATGGCTGAGTGGTTCTGCTGTCCAGCTGAAACTATCACATCATCATATAATCCAATAGAAAATCAAAAGTTAGACTTAAAAAGAGTTTCTGTGTTCCTAGACCACTGGTCAGCACACACGGGTAAGCTCTGGCGGGCTCTTGCAAACTTGCCCTGTTACTTCACACTCCACATTTGAGATTATTTCACTAACTGTCACACGTGATAATCTCCAGATTCATCTTCAAGCCCTCAGAACAGGGCCCCCAGGCCAGCAGCACCAGTCCCACTGGGTCATGCATGGGAGATGCAAAGGCTTGGGCCCACAGACCTACTGCAGCTGAAATTCCGGAGGTGGGGCCCCGCAGTCGAGGTGATGCTGACACGTGCTGTCTTCTGCGCCCCTCAGGCTGGAAGCACAGCGTGAAGAATTTAGTGACTTGCGCTTGTGCAGTGAAGGGTGGTGCCCTTTAAAAACACACAGAAGAAGAGGGAGGGAGGAGGGAGGAGGGGGAAGGACAGAAAAAGCGAGAGGATCCGTCTTACTCCTCCAGTAACTGAGAAGCAGTGGTACGCTCTGTGTGTGTGTGTGTGTGTGCGTGTGTGTGTGTGTGTGTGTGTGTGTGTGTGTGTGTCAGTCGTTCAGTGGTGTCCGGCTCTCTGTGACCCCATGGACTGTAGCCCTCCAGGCTCCCCTGTCCACGGGATCCTCCAGGCAAGAAGACTGGAGGGGGCTGCCATTCCCTTCTTCAGGGATCTTCTCGACCCAGGGATTGAACCCAGGTCTCGCTGGCAGACTCTTGTCCATCTGAGCCACCAGGGAAGCCTGCTGATGTGCTGGTACTTGTCTAAAATGAGCTTTGCAGGGTGTGCTGTGTGGAAGCGCAAAGCCCTGCTTTACACTATTTGCCAGTTTCCATGGTGGAACTAACCTATTTCAAGCTACAAATGTGAGGCTGCAGGACACAGAATGGGGATCTTGGAAGCTGGCGTGAGTAGGCTTCACTACGTGTTCAGGTTAAGAAAGGGCTTGTGCAGTGGCCACTGGTAAATCCAGTCAATCTCCCTAGGTTTGTTTCTCAGGTTGAAAAATCCCCTTGTATCAGGGTTTCCCAACCTTGGCACTGCTGACATTTCGGACTGGACCCTTCTCTGCCGTCTGTTATACGATGTTTAGCAGCATTCCTGGCCACTCCCTACAAGATTCCAGCAGTTCCCTCTCCCCACCCAGCTGTGACAACCAGAACTCTCTCCGGACATTGCCAAGCGTCCCTCTGGTGGCAAAATTGCTCCCGGTTAAGAATCACTGCTTTATATTGACCGTTCAACCTTTTTCAATTTTTTAATTTACATCCATCCTTTGGATTATTTTAGTCCCATCACCACATCTAACTCTGATGGCTTTCCTTCCTCTGCTAACTCTACCTAGAGTGGAGATGACTTTCTGGCCAGTGGGGCAGACTTGGCTTATCATTCATTCATCCTGGTGATGATGATGGTGATGGTGACTTCTCTGCTCAGTGGCCTGATTCTGGTTTCCAGTTTGGGATATTACAGGTGGTGCTATTTGTATGTCGGTCACGTGTCTTCCTACCTGCAGCTGTCTCCTTGCTCTTTCTTCTTATCCATCCTCAGAGGATTAGACATTACTCTTTCTTCTCCTTTCACCAGACCAGGGAGTAAAATGATTTGTTTTGTTTGTCTCTAATCTCCTTCTCCTCTACTCTCTGCATCTTCATATGATGTGAAAGCCCTTCCAATATGTCAGACATTCAATAGTATTTACCAATCTTGGACATTAAAATAATCATCATTGGGACTTCCTTTCCCTCCCTCTCAGACTCCAGAGGTTAAGACTTGGCCTTCCAGAGCGGAGGGTGTGGGTTCAATCCCTGATTGAGGAACTAAGATCCCATATGCCTTGTGGCCAAAAGCCACCAAAACATAAAACAGAAGCAGAATGGAAACAAATTCAGTAAAGACTTTATAAAAATGATCCACACACAAGAAATCTTTAAGAAAAAATTAAAAATCATTATTAACTGATCCGTGAAACAGCAGAAGTGAGGAAGGCAAGTAAAACTGATGCCGTGCTGGTGGCAGAGATAAGCGCACCTCTGTAGGCAAGGCTCGGAGGATGTCCAGCAGTGGGGCACGCCGCCGCACGTGCTGCCCGAGAGTTGCTAGGCAACGCCACGTCTCCGCGGCAAGGCTTCTCCGGCCCTGCGCTTTGAGCTTATTTTAGTGGTACAGTTCAGCAGCTTCCTTCAGCAGGTCCAGATACTGGAAAGCTCACTGTCCAGTGAGGCTTAAGATACATGAAACTATTTTTAAAGGCATTTTTTAAAATGACTGTCTTAAAAAAGCTATTTTAAAGTACTTTAAAAACTGAAGGTTGGAACAGATGACCTCTGATAGTCCCTCCCAATTTAGAATTCCATAAAGGGCAAAAATACTTTAAAAATACTTCAAATACTTTTAATACTTAAAATATTTTAATACTGTGATAAAAATTAAATGAACTAGCAGTGTAATGTTTTCTATTTGAAACATTTCATATAATTGTTTCCAGTTATTGCTTCTAATTAGTCTTTTTCCTTGGAAGGAAAGTTATGACCAACCTAGACAGCATATTGAAAAGCAGAGACATTACTTTGCCAACAAAGGTCCATCTATTCAAGGATATGGTTTTTTCAGTAGTCATTTTATGGATGTGAGAGTTGGACTATGAAGAAAGCTGAGTGCTGAAGAATTGATGCTTTCTAACTGTGGTGTTGGAGAAGACTCTTGAGAGTCCCTTGGACTGCAAGGAGATCCAACCAGTCCATCCTAAAGGAAACCAGTCCTGAATATTCATTGGAAGGACTGATGCTGAAGCTGAAACTCCAATACTTTGGCCACCCGATGCCAAGAGCTGACTCATTTGAAAAGACCCTGATGCTGGGAAACATTGAAGGCAGGAAGAGAAGGGGACGACAGAGGATGAGATGGTTGGATGGCATCACCAACTCAATGGACATGGGCTCTGGGAGTTGGTGATGGACAGGGAGGCCTGGCGTGCTGAAGTCCATGGGGTTGCAAAGAGTTGGACATGACTGAGCGACTGAACTGAACTGAGTCTTTTTCCAATCCTTTCTTGCAGAAAGGCAGGTGGGGTCGGTATGTCACTTATCCCTGCATTCATGTCTTAACCTGAGGATCAGCACTGTGGCAGGAATGGAGTCAAGCGCTGGGTACAAGGAGCTTCCTAACCCGTCAGAAGATACAGAGACAGGTCAGTACAGATCGGGGTAAGGATGCCTCCACAGGCACGTGGCTCCTAGAGCTCAGGGCAGGGAGCTTGAGGATGCGGCCTACAAAGCCTTCTCGGATGGAGAACGTAGGAGCTAGGGAGCTGGAGAGGAAGGAGAGGCACAGAGGCGAATTATGGCAAAGGCACGGATGGCCACAGCCAGAGACGCTGTAACATGAAGGCAAGAGGAGCCATTGGAGGAGCAGTTAGGAACCTGATCAGTGAAAAAGCTGAAGGTGGCAGGCAGTCTCCAAAGAACCGAAAGCAAGAAGGACAGGATCATGTTTGCACTGAAGGCTCATCTCTTTGGCAGCTGAGGGAAGGAGTTAGGGAATGGGGGTGGGGCTGAGCGAGAGAGACTGACGATGATGCTGGCTCCGTGGTCCACGAGAGAAGGATTCAGGCCTGGATTCAGACCCTGGCAATGAGGGTGGAGGAACCAGGCACCCCTGACAACCCCCAGCAGGCTGGGCAGAACTGGGCGAATGGGCGCTGCCGATGAAGGGCAAGAAGGACTTGAAGTGACACTCAGGTTTCTGACCTAGTGACAAGTGGGATACCATCTGTGATCAAGAACGTCGGAGGAGTAATTTTGGTTCTCCTTTGTGTATATGAGACGCTTATCTATCTATCCATCTTGTATGCAATAGAATATCTGAGTCCTCTTCTTAGGAAGGGAAAAACATGCTAGATAAACAGATCTGGGAGTTATCAGTGCATGGATGTTGAAACGATGGGGTCACCTGGAGAGAGTGTAACAAGGACTATGGGTGGAGCATTTGGCCTTGGGGGACCCTGGGGTTTAAGGAATGAGTGGAAGACATCAAGATTGTAAAACAGATAGAGAACAAAGAATGATAAACGCCAGGAATCATAAACTAGGAAGTGTCTCAGAAGTTGAGGGAAGCAGACATTTCATGAAATAGGGATAAGTTAAGAGTGAACAATGCCTCAGAAAGACAAGTGTGATTAAAAGCACCTGCTGCTCAAAGCAACTGGGCGGCCAGAGGTGGTCTTTAAAGAGCAGAGTTTTCATAGAAACCAGAACGCAGGGGTTTGTGGAGTCAGAGGAAGGTGAAGAGGAGAGAGAATACAGGCAGCTCTGCAGAGAGGAGAGCCATTAGCCAGAGACTCTTTTCTCTTTAGATGGCGAGATGAGAATCATGTGTCCTCTAAGGCAGACAGAGGAGGACAGGGGAACACAGAGAGATCAAAGGAAGGGATGGGTCCACATCTGACAAGCGGGTGAGTGACATCACAGAAATGAAGGAAGCACAAAAGACAAATGCAATTTGCAGATGCCTGGGGCACAGGGCGGAGGCCCAGCCAGCAGCGAACAGACCCGAAACCTGGGAGAGGAAGCGGAGAAGGGAGAACCCTCACTACCAGAGCCCGAGTCTCCAGCGGCGGCTTGCAGGCTTGGCTGCTCTGAGGCATGTGGGGTCTCAGCGCCCCAGCCAGAGACTGAACGCACTGCCCTGCACTGCAGGGCAGATTCTGAGCCACTGGACCACCAGGAAAGCCCCAGCTTCTAGAGCTCAGATAGCTGAGCTCTCCTCAGCTCCCCTCTGATAATAAACAGTGAGATGCTTTGTGGCCAGGAGTGATAATCTCTCTCAGGAAAAAATGCAAGATAAAATCATCTCTGGGCACTGTCAACAGGAACATCCAGCCTTCTGCACAAAAACATTTCGTCTTCCACCACTGCAGAAGGTCTACAGACTCCAAGGGCTCAGGTCACCACCATCATCCATCTCAGATTTGTTCATCTCACATAATTTTTAGAATGAGTGAAAGTGTGTGTTAGTCACTCAGTCATGGCCGACTCTTTGCAACCCCATGGACAGTAGCCCCCCAGACACCTCTGTCCATGGAGAGTCTCCGGCAAGAATACTGGAATGGGTTGCCATTTCCTTCTCCAGAAGGAGGTATTAATCAATGAATAACTGAGTTAATGAGTATTAAGGTTATAATTATTGGAATTAATCAATTAAAGCACAATCATGCCCAGCTCTTATCCTGGGTCAGGATGGCAAGTGCTTTATCCCCCAGAGACCCTAATTCAGAAGCTGGTAAAGCACGACGTCTTTGCTCGACAAGACTGATTACATTAGCTCGGAATATCAGATTCGCCTAATGTCCCCCCTGGAACAGCAGAGCCTCTAATTATACACGGTCTGTTGGTTAACTGTAAAAGTAGGGGCCCAACAACTATGGAGAAGGGAGCAGAATTCTTTCGGGAAATCAGCCTCATTCAGACGGAGTGCTCCTCCTACAAAGGGCTGTCCGCTGGCCGCCGTCCGATCCCCCCACCCTCAGTTCTTTCAGCACAGAAACGTGGGTTCCCGGATCACTAGATGGGGAGTGTGCGTTGTTCCAGGAACTCTCTTCTATTAAGCAGCAAACTTTACATACAGAAGATAGATAAACAGGAAGGTCCTACTGTACAGCATGGGGAATGATATTCAATATCTTGTAATAAATTATAATAAAAGAGAATCTACATACACATGTGTATGTATAGCTGAATCACTTGACTGTATACTAGAAACTATTACAACATTGTCAATTAACTATATTTCAATAAAAAAAAGTTTAACTACAAAAAAAAGAGCAAATTTTATTCCCTTCTGCATCAGCGGCAAGGGTTTGTGTGGGGCCACTATGTGTAAGGACTTCCCAAGTAGTCCAGGTGATAAAGAACCCACCTGCCGATGCAGGAGGCATAAGAGACTCGGGTTCCATCCCTGGGTCGGGAAGATTCCCTGGAGGAGGGGCCGGCAACCCACTTCAGTGTTCTTGCCTGGAGAATCCCATGGACAGAGGAGCCTGGTGGGCTACCGTCCACGGGGCCGCAAAGATTCAGACATGACTGAAGCAACACGGCTCGCAGGCACATCAGGTGTAAGGAACGCCAAGCTGGCCCACCTCATACGCAGATGATAACGGCCTCTCTGAGCTTTACCCCGCAGTGGGGGGCACCGCACCACCCCCAGGCCCTCCCCTTCCTCCTGGGCTCCTCTCCGCTCGGGCCCTGGAGAGCCGCGGTGGACGTGGTAACAGGAGTGACATTCTGGCATTTGTGGGTTAGCCTACGACTTACCATGACTCATGCAGTTTCTCTGGGAAAATACTTTCTGAGGCTTAAACCAACAATTTACAACTTGCACTCAAGTACTTCTGTTGCCTTTAGAATATCTCTTCCTGGGGTTCTGTGTAAAGGAAAGTTCATAATCATCAAAATGAACAGTGAAAGAGCTGAGCTCAGGGTTAATGCTCTGAGAATCTTCATGACAACGTACATCAGTGTGTGAGGAGATAAAAATAGTCACCTTACTAGTACCGTCTGGGGTCAGACGGGCAGTGGAATTCTCAGCTGTACCATGGGGCTGCGGGGATCAAATGTGTTTCTGTGTTATTCAGTTGCTAAGTCATGTCCTACCCTTTGCCAACCCATGAACTGTAGCCTGCCAGGCTCCTCTGTCCATGGGATTCTCCAGGCAAGAATACTGGAGTGGGTTGCCATTCCCTTCTCCAAGGGATCTTCCCAACCCAGGGATCGAACCTGCATCTCCTGCATTGGCAGGTGTATTCTTTACCACTGGAACCATCAAGGCAGCCCCAGGAATCAAATGAGATGAAGTGAAATTGCTTTTGAAGTTGTCAAGTGATATGTAAATTCAAGTATTCTTATCTATGGTACATTTGTACAAGGGAAGCCTCTAGAGAAGGACTTCGTCAGTTTTAGTCCTGGCTTTGAACCATTGTGGCTCAGGTGGTAAAGCGTCTGCCTGCAATGTGGGAGACCCAGGTTCGATCCCTGGGTCGGGAAGTTCCCCTGGAGAAGGAAATGGCAACCCACTCCGGTATTCTTGCCTGAGAAACGCCATGGACTGTCACCTGAGGAGCCTGGCAGGATATAGTCCATAGAGTCGCAAAGAGTCGGACATGACTAAGCGACTTCACTTTGAACCATTCCATTCTATTTGAAATGTTAATCCTTTATTCTATTTGTTCTACCCTAGCTATGGGAACTTGTGCAAGGTACTTAACTGCTCTCTGCTGCCTTATCCTGTTAGATATAATAACAGTAACTGTCGGAAATGATGGTGGTGAGGATTGAAACATTAACTGTGCTGGGCACATAGCAAGCGCTATTTAAGTATCAGCTCTCACCCGCGTCTTCCTCATCTTCACCTGCAGCAGCAGGGCCAGAACTGGTGAGAGGCGGAGCGGGTCTGATGGGAAGACCCCAGCCTGGGCAGACAGCGGGCCAGGAGATCAACAGTGCTGGGTAGAGTTGACTGTTCTCATTATTGAGTTGATTGTTCTTATTATTTTTACTATATGCAGTGGCTTTATTGGTCATTCAAGAGGAAACTTGGTGACTATTTCAGATTTTTGTGTCTTTATGCTTCGCCACCTCTAGCTAAAATTCTGAATGACACTGTTTTTCTTTCCATTTGCTGCTCTTGTTTTCAGTCCACATGCCGAGGGTGTGATCTAAAGGCCCGAGGCTCCTCAGCAGAGACACTGATGAGAACTCGCCTAAGGCTTGCATCCTCACCTGCAGCTGTCAACCTCAGGTTAACCCCGAGCGCCTTTATCTCCGTGCCCTCTGCAAACCCTCTGAGAGAGTCGTAAAGGAATTAAAGACAAAGAGCGAATGGGAGAGGAAATGAAAAAAAAGAAAAAAGTCAACAAAATTTGGAAAGATAATGATGGAATCTAATTTAGCTTCAGCTTTCTCCATTCTGCTAAATGTCTATGCTTAGAGAAGCCACAAACCATCAGTGGAATCCACCATGAATCCTCTAAAGGCTGAGGGTCTGAAAGCATCGGCTGTGTCTGAATCCAGGGGTTGGGATGGGGCTGAAAGCAAGAGGGGTCACTCATTAGAAGGACCCAGACCCCTGATTTCCTCCCTTCACCCCTCTCCACCTGGCCAGGGCTGTGGCTCCTCCACCATCAGCAGATGTCAGATTTGTTCTCTGCGCAGGCTGACCCTGAGATACTCTTAACCGGGGGGCATGAAGCCCAGAAGAGGGAGGAAAACAGAGCCCCGCGGAGAAGCATGAGACTCTTGGAGTCGCATCCGCAGGCCAGCCCCCCACCCCCACCCCCGCGATGACGCTGGGGCTCGGCTTCCCCTGCAGGGCCTGGGTGTAGACTCTAAAGAGCCCTTGTGCCGTGACCGCATGAACAGAGCTCCCTGGAGCCGTGTGGTGAGTGGCCGCGGGGACGGGGCTCGGTCCCTGCCACACTCTCCCCATCTCGGGTCTATCTGCGTCTCTATCATGAAGAAGAGCGGCAAAGCCACCCACTGCAACTGTGGTCCCACCTCACATCTCACTAGACAGAAGTGAGTTACAAGACCACACCCACCAACAAGAGTGGCTGGGAAGCTCTAATTAGGCATGCTGCCCTCCTGTATAGACATTCTGTTAGTAAGAAAGAAGGAAAGCCTTATTAGGTAGGCAATGAGCAATCTCGACCACAGGAATACACATAGCGGGCGACAGTCCATGGGGTCCCAAGAGCTGGACACGACTGAGCGACTAAACCACCACCACACCCCAGGTGTAAAGGTCCCGCGGAGCGCCTAGAATAGGAAAAAAGTCACAAGGAACCACAACACTATGAGATTTAAGACACCAGAGTTTAAAAAAAAAGTCTGAAAAGCCTTCAGAGAGAAAAAGCAGATAATACATGGGACTGGAATAAGAAACGTTGGCTCAATAGTAGCCCTGGGGGTGAGCCCTTTAAACGGCTTGGTCAAATGGTCGTTGCCTTTGGTTATCCACCATGGAAGTTGTTGTTCTGTCAGTGACCACGCAAAAGCCAAGAGGCACAAACCAGCTGAAGAAGCATCAGCATCTCTTTCAAAGGAGAATTCGAGAGGTGATTTTGAATAGTTACTTTCCCCAAACAGCAAGTATGATATGTGCAACTGTCATCTACATCTTTCTGTGAAGCATGGCTTTTTGTTCACATCAAGTAACTTTTCACCTAAGTTAATTTCGCTCCTTTTTATTTCAATTTTTCTTACAGATGTGAAAAATGAGGCAACCACTGTTTTTGCTGGCTCCATTAGCAGAGCAAACCTTGCAAATAGTTACTGATGGCGGGTTGATACAGGGTCATCATATGTTTCAAAAAGAAAAGTTTAGATTTTGCTGCTGCTGTTTCAAACAATGAAATCAGAGGAACGTTTTTGGAGTGTGTTCTATTAAAGGTGAAATGTCTGATGTGATGGCTAATTCTGTTGTAAATTCAGTTTAAGAGGTAATCATTCAAAGTAAAATTTGTTTCTGCAGGGACAATGTAAGTATAATCTTTGGAGGAGCAGTGTTTCTTGGGAAAAATAATACACTTACCCCTTAGTACTGTTAAGAAGCCAAATGGTCTTAGCAATGATTTCTTGGATATGATGCTGAAAGCACAAGTAACAAAGCAAAAATAGACAAATGCGACAACGGTAAACTAAAAAGTTTCTGCAATCTACACAGTGAAAAGGCAGCCCACAGACCTGGAGACAATCTCTGTGAACCATATATCTGATAAGATGCCAATATCCCCAAAATAGAAGGAACTCCTACCAGTTAAGAGCAAAAAACCCCAAATAACCCAATTTTAAAAAGGGGCAAAGCCTCTGAACAAACATTTCTCCAAAGAAAACATGCAACTAGCCAACAAGTGTACAAAAGGATGCTCGACGTCACTCATCCTCAGGACAACGCCAGTTAAAACGACCATGCGGCACCACTGCATACTGTGAAAACGGCCACGATAAAATAAACAGAAAGTATCAGCGTTGACAAGGGTGTGGCGAAATTAGAAGACTTGTACGCTGCTGGTGAAATGTAAATTGGTACAGCCACTGTGGAAAGAGTATGGAAGTTCCTCAGAAAATTAAAAATAGAGCAACCACATGATCCAGCAATCCTGTTACCGAAAGTGGGGTCCCACGACTCGCTGTTTCAAAAGCCAGTGAAGAGACCAGGTCGGTGGAAAGGAAAGTCTGCTTTACTTCAGATGCCAGCAGCGGGGGTGCGTGGGGTGCGGGTGCGTGGGAGGGCGGACGTCTGTCCAAAAGCCGACTCCCCCCACTGACCGCCAGTGGGCAAGAGCCTTTATAGAAGAGGGAGGGGGCTCCATGCAGAAACAGCACAGCCAGCTCTGACGGGCGTCTTGAAATTGGGCATCGCTGGTCTGACCACCACCATCTTGGCTGTTTCAGGTCCAGTTCATCTTCGGTTCCAAGGTCAGTTTGTGTCCATCTCTCGGAGGCCAGTTCTGGGAATTGTGGCAGCTGGTGTCGTGGCTATAGTCCCATCATCACGTAGCTAACTTCTCCACCTGGGGTGGGGGTGCGGTTTCAGTGTCTAAGAGCTCACAGGATCTGGCTCAGAATATTGTCTACAGCACTTGAGAAGGAACTAAAGTCCGTGACGACACTTAATGATACGTTATTATTATTCGGTCTCCTTTGACTGTTTTCCTCTGTTTCTGCATTTCTTCGCTTCTCTGATTAAGCTTATTCTTTGGCTAAAGTTTTTCCACAGACAAAAAGCAGACTGAGGACAGGAGTCAGGGGCAAGGGCCATAGGGTCCTGCTCTATTTCAATCCCACTTTTGAGTATTTAAGAGCAGGATCTCAAAGAGATATTTGTATTTGCATATCCATCACAGCATTTTTCACAATAGCCAAGAGGTGGAAATGACTCAAATATCCATCAACACATGAAAGGATAAACAAAATATGATCTATACATACAACAGAAAATTGTTCAGCCTTCATCAAGGAAATCCTACGATATGTGACATCCTGAAGACATAATGCTAAGTGAATAAGCTGGCCACAAAAGTACACATATTGCATGATTCCACTTACAAGAGTGTCTAAAGCAGTCAAACTCGCAAAATCAGACGATATGATAGTGGTTACTACAGACTAGGCGTGGGAGAAATGAGCTGTTAATTTCACCGGTAAAAAGTTTCAGGCATCCAACATGATGTTCCGTTGCTCTACAACAATATTCATATAGTTAATACTATATCTATCTTAAAATGTTGTTAAGAGGGTAGATTTCATGGTTTTTTTTTTAAACCAGAGTTTCTTAAAGAAGAAGCCCAATGGAGCAAAAACATACTTGAAATTGTTCAGGGCAGACACACAATTTGTAATTGCATCCAATCAAGTTGTGACTGTCTTCCGCTTAGCAGACATGGTGGTTGACATAATTTGCAAATATATATATATATATACACAGAACTAGGGCAGATCCTTCATTTGGGCTTCCCTGGTGGCTCAGATGGTAAAGAATACGCCTTCAATGCAGGAGACCAGGGTTCGATCCCTGGGTTGGGAAGATCCCCTGGAGAAGGGAATGGCTAATCACTCCAGTATTCTTGCCTGGAGAATCCCATGGACAGAGGAGCCTGGCCGGCTACAGCCCATGGGGTCTCAGAATCGGACACAACTCAGCGACTGAGCACAAGCACGATATTAAACACACAATTTTTGTGATGAGCTGATATTGAGTTTAAAAAAGCGCTTCCTCCTGGGGCTTCCTTACTGCCCCTGACCACGTCTCCAAATCTACCTGCGTCTGTGAAGTGAAGTGAAAGTGTTCGTCGCTCAGTCGTGCCAGACTCTTTGTGACCCTGTGGACTGCAACCCACCAGTTTCCTCTGTCCACGGAATTCTCCAGGCAAGAATACTGCAGTGGGTTGCTGTTCCCTTCTCCAGGAGATCTTCCCGACCCGGGGATGGAACCCGGGCCCCCTGCACTGCAGGCGAGATCTTTACCATCTCAGCCGCCAAGGAAGCCCCACCTGCATCTGCATGTACACTCTGTCTCCTCTCTTATTACTCACAGCAGGTACGCTGCCCCTGTCCACACCGACTTCTTCCGCGATGCTTTTCATTTCCTCCCCTCTTCTTCCTCAAGCACTTCTCTCCTGCAGTTTTCCCCTCTCTCTACAGCATCAATTTCTCTCCTCCCATCCACCCCTCTCCAAAGCGTATCCCGAACGTATCTATTCCTTCCTACATCCCTGACAAGCACCCGTGCCCTCCTCCCTGGTACCATGTCCTCCCTGGACCTCAACAAGTCCTTCCTGACCTGCCTCCCTGCTGCACACTCTTGCTCCTTGTTCTTGCAGAAGCAAGGGTTCTCCTTGCGGAAGCTAGGGTAGTGTCCAAGATCACAAAACCAGCGTGGCGGCTCCTCTGTGCTTAGAAACACTCCTGTGGGAGACTCAGCTGCGTTCCACTCTGGCCTCAGCAGAGACGAGCCTGGGCTCCTGACTGCTTCTCCACCCCCGCCTTCCGCCTCTCTCCCTTGCCATGCTCATCCATACTGACTTTTGGCCAATTCCAAGAACATATTAAAATCTTCTCATCTTAGGGAATTTGCACTAAATTGGTCTTTTTGTCTGAAATTTTCTCCCCTCAGCGCTACAGGTAATTGGCTCCCAGCTCCTCAGAGAGGGTTTCTCTAACCAGCCTACCCAATGCCACTCTTCACTGTACTATACCTTTTTATTTCTCAGTTGCATGCATCACCACTGAAAAGCATTGCCTTTTTTTTTTTTTTTTTAAAGCACTGCTTTTTAAAATAAGTGTACTTTTTTTGGGCCTACATTCCCCACAAGAATATACATACCACAGAGTAGACTGTCAGGTTTAGCAAATAAAAATACAGGGTACTTGGTTACATTCGAATTTTGGAAAAACAAAGACTAACTTTTAGGATGTTTCATGCAATACTTGGGACAAACATGTTTAAACAAATTCGTTTTCATTTCAGAGATTCAAACTGAACTGGGTATTCTGTCTTTTATCTGCAAGTCTGTCTGAGAGCAGAAACCTTGACTGCTTTATCATCCCAGCAGATATAGTGATATCTGGCAAGTACACCATAAAATATTGATGAAATGAAATAGGGATTGAATTAACAAAAGAAGGGAGAAGAATCAATCCGCATGATATGCTCAGTCTATACACTAGTTTTATCGATAGCTACTGTGATAGTTAATTTTATGTGTCAACTTGGCTGAGCTAAGGGATGCTCAGATAGCTGGTAAAATATCACTTCTGGCTGTGTCTGTGAGGGTGTTTTGGGAAGAGATTAGAATTTGAATCAGTGAACTCTGTACAATAGATTGCCCTCCCCAGGATGGGTGGACGTTATTTAATCCACCAAGGGCCTGAAGAGACAGAAAGTTCTCTTTCTGAGGAAGAGCACACTTGCTGTCTCTCGACTTGAGCCGAGACATCTGGCTCCTTCTGCCCTTGGACACCAGCGATCCGGATTCTCGGGCTCTGGGACTCGGGTCAGGACGGGACTCCATCCGCGCCCTGATTACTGGTCCTCAGACTGAGTCACGCTGCCAGCTTCCCTTGGTCTCCAGCCCACAGATGGCAGCGCAGGGGACTTCTCAGCCTCTGCAACTGCTGAGCCAACTCTTGTGCTAAATCTCCTCTTATGCATGTCTATATGTAGCCCGTTGGCTCCGTTCCTCTGGAAAACCCTGACTAATACAGTTCTCCAGACTGTAACCTGGAAGGGCAGTCTGGTGTGCTGCAGCCCACGGGGTCGCCAAGACTCGGACGCGACTGAGGGACTGAACTGAACTGAATACAGGCCTCCAGGCTGTAACCCACGAGTTGCAAGCTTCAGCTCCGACCAGAATCACAGTCCTCTGGGGGCTTAGCCCTGACCCCGTGGGTGCGGGGTGGGCGTGAGAGCGCGTGTTCCTCACACACGCCCAGGTGAGGCTGCGGCTGCTGGTGGGCCAGCGTCACACTAGAGCCACTGGTCCAGCTCACACCTGGGGTCTCTGACTTGCGTCTCCAACCCTCACGTGAGCACACATTAGGGACAGAGATAAGACTGCTGGAGCTGCTTCTCCGTAAGGGAGGATGACCTCTGCACCATGCCTCTAGACGGCTGGATCCGTGTCTTTGTGTTTGTTTTCTTAGAAAGAACAGTCCTTAGGATGAGTAAGAAATCTCTAGACACACACAATGTATTTTAGGACCAGATGCTGGCTCGGTGGTAATGAGTCCGGCTGCCAATGCAGGAGACGTATGCTCGATCCCTGGGTCAGGAAGGTCTGCTGGAGAAGGAAATGGCAACCCAGTCCAGTATGCTTGCCTAGAGAATCCTGTGGATGGAGGAGCCTGGCAGGCCACCTTCTACAGGGTCACAAAAGACTCAGACAGGACTGAGTGACTGAACCACCCACCACCCACCTTTAGAAGGGACTCACGAGGATCAGGGCGTCTCATCAGGGCAGAAAGCAGAGGAGTCACGTGACAGGCTCTTACCCGCTGGCCAAAAAGAAAGCAGTCCCACGAGGCCCCATTTATGTTTTTCAAGATAATTAAATTTATTTAATCAGTTGTTTCGGAGCTAGTTTTCTCTCCAGGATTGGTAGCCCATGACAACAGACGGAGAGGACAAAGGCGCAGCTCTGCCAGGTGGCAACACAGACTGTGTCTCAGTATAATTTACGGATGTTCAGGACTCCTGAGACCCTTTTATTTCTTTATGATGATTCCTCCCCCCTGTTCCTGAGCAACTTTAGCAGTTTGCCTTGGAGGGTTTCCCCCCATCTTCTCATTTTCCCTTGGTCCCATGTGGCCATAACAGTACCTTGTAATAAATTTTTGTGTGCTCACACTTTTATTTTATGAGCCAAGAGACAGAATCAAGGGGATCCCTGTGTGTCTGTGATGGAGACAACCACGGCCGCTGCTTGGGTGCTCTCAACCCCGGTTCCCGCTGCCCCCCATCTTCTCCTTTCCCACGTCCCCAGGTTTTCAACCGTGAAGCTGTCTCCCCACTCTCCTATCAGCTCTCCCGGGCACACCCTTGATCTTCTCTCTGCCCTGGGTCCAGGCTGCATCCCTTGTCCTAGGGGCCTAACTCCCACTCTTTCCAGTTCAACCCGTGTCCATGTTTTCATTCATTCATTCTCTCAACATCAGTTACTGAGGACGAGCTACACGTCAGATTGCGCTAAATGCAGTGACCTCCGGACAAGATAACGCCTGGTCCTTCTTTCTGAAGCCATCACGTTGTCCCGTCCCTAGGAACCTGCCACGACTGGAACATGCCCCGAACCCCCTGAAGTCT
Source organism: Cervus elaphus (assembly GCF_910594005.1). Taxonomy (NCBI): domain Eukaryota; kingdom Metazoa; phylum Chordata; class Mammalia; order Artiodactyla; family Cervidae; genus Cervus; species Cervus elaphus. Next base: position 62,973,229 of record NC_057841.1, on the reverse strand, counting down.
GGACCTCACTGGAGCGTCCCCTCCTGGGAATTTCTCTGCGTCTCCCTTTGTTGAATCCTGTCCCGACTTCAAGATTTAGGTTCCCCCAATCACCTCCTTTACCCTCTCTCCTTTACTTCTCCTCTATGGAACGCCATTGCCCCCCTTTAACCTAAAACGCATCCTTGTCATTCAAACTGATGTTGTCGTCTGACAACATCTGTTTCCTGGCTTGCCGTGGTACTTATCATCCCATAGTTCCCTGAGAAATAGTTCCCCTAGGGTTCATCTTTTAAAATATATTTATTTATTTGACTGCACCGGGTCTTAGTTGTGGCATGTGGGATCTTTTTTTCTTTTTAGTTGCGGCATGTGGGATCTAGTTCCCTGACCAGGGATTAAATCCAGGCCCTCTGCATCGGGAGCACAGAGTCTTACCCACTGGACCACTAGGGAAGTCCCCAAGATTTATTTCGCAGTTATGGGTGGGTGGTGGTGCTCAGTTGTGTCCGACTCTTTGCCACCTCATGAGCTGTAGCCCACCAGGTTCCTCTGTCCATGGGATGTTCCAGGCAAAGCTCCCGGAGTGGCTTGCCAGGCCCTCCTCCAGGGACGCTCCCCACCCAGGAGTTGAACTCAGACTTTTGCATCCCCTGCACTGCAGGCAGATTTTTTACCACAGCACCACCTGCAAGTTGTAGGGGAGGCAAAACGTTATCTCTACCCATCTTAGATTTTCTGCTGAAACTCTTAAACAAAAATGTTAACAAGAGGAAAAGGAACATCTTACATTCAGCACACATCACAAGGGAGAAACTCAAAGGAAAGGTAACTCAAAATGGCAGCTGAGCATTCCAGTTTGTGTAGCGTCTTCAACAATCAATGACAAGACGGAGTCTTGGGCTGGGGGAGTGACTTGTGGAACCGTACGGGGAAGACAAGCCTTAGTTCAGGGAGGCATGTTTGCACAGATTCTGAGCACCAGTTCTACGTGTCTGGTGATAAGCATGTCTTCCTCCTGGTATAGCTTGCCAGGTGGTACAGTGGTAAAGAATCCGCCTGCAAAGCAGGGGATATAGGAGATGTGAGTTTGACCCCTGGGTCGAGAAGATCCCCTGGAGGAGGACGTGGCAACTGACTCCAGTAATTTTGCCAGGAAAACCTCACGGACAAAGGAGAACCTGGGAGGCTACAGTCCATGGGGTCTCAAAGAGTCGGACATGACTGAGCACGCGCGTGTGCCTCCTGGTACTAAGAGAGGCACCTTTCACACAGGAGTTTTATCTCTTGCTTTCAGGTTGAAAAGAAGGGTCACAGTGCTCTGCTTTCCACTACTGCTTCTCAAATGCCTTTAACTCACAGTAATCAGCATGCCAAAAACGACGTCCTGGGGAAATGGTCCATCCAGCCAGTGTTCTCTGAGAGGACTTTCTGAGGACCACATTCCACATACAAACTAAGGAGCACCACATTCATGTCCACTCACGATCTGCCCAAATCAAGGCACAGATTGTGCAGACCTGTGGCATCTGCTCCCAGGTCATATTCCAAAATACTGTGTAGTTATTTTTTCCTTAAAGTTTGACATTTCTGCATCTATACAGGTATATCACCATTGTAACTGACCCACGTAAAAAGCACTGGGGAGGGACATTGAGAGTCCCCAGAAACTCAAAGCCACCGGATTTCCGAGACTGGCAAGAACCCAGAGAGGCTTGGTGCGCAAGCAAGCGCTGGTCTGGGTGCCGGAATGGTCCATCTCCTAATTATTTTCTGTTAAAGTCTGATTTGGCTCAAAAAGCATACGGGTATTTAACTGACAAGGAACAATCTCAATTTAAAGATTTCTCCCATTGGGAGAGGGGCAGCGGGACGTCTCTCCCCACATCCTCCGCCCTGTCCGTGTCTCACCGCGCTCCCCACCTGCCCTCCCGAGGTCTCTCAGAGCAGCTCACACACTGTACCACCCTCTTCATGGTGAACACTCAGCTCTTCACTCCTCCTGCTACTTCACAAACATGTATGAAGGTGAAATCAATAAAATGCATGAAGACTTTTAAAAACTAGAAATAAAGCACGAGGGTTCAGGGTGTAGATAATGATTGGAGTTAATTATCATTAATCATTCCAAAACAGCAAGAAAAAGAGAGATAACATGGCTAAAAATAAGAACCTGGAAAAGACTGCTGATGTAGAGGTCAATTTAAGAATAAAGTTGAACATGATTTTGGAAGCCTGGTCATAAATAAATCAGGTTGGTATTAAAAGCATTGCATTTTAGGTCAGTCCAAGTAGGCATTTTTTTACTTCCTCAGAAAATACAAAACTTTAGTAAAAAATAGTGGATATCTTTTCCCAAAAAATGCTTTTCTCCCTTCAGATAAATATGTAAGAAATTTCAGCGATGAGTGTTAACACACTGTTGAGACAGCTATCAAGGCAACAGCTGACAGCCCGTTAGTGGTAATATTCTGATATCCACGCAACAAACAGCCCTCACATGCTTGCAATGCTCACTTTGCTGCAGTCAGCACTTCGGAGGATTAAATAAGAATAAAACTATCACTACCACTTATAAATGTAACTTTCCCTCGTAAGGAAAGATTTGATGTTTAGGTGATGCGGTATACAAATTGATGGCTGCTATATTGAGGGCTGAGGGAGACCTTATCATGTCTAGAACTTGAAACTGAGGCAGCCAATGAATCAGTGTTCATTATTGCTCTAAATCCCCATTTTCTCATTCTGAAATATTAAAACAGGGAAGCAGGGATCATTACAAACAGCAATGTGCTTACTTAATGTAATTTGGCGCACCAGGAGAGTGTCTTGGAGCAATAAACCCTCTCACTTGTTTGCTATCCCCTAAAACATGCAGGCACAGGACTCCTTGGCTGACCTCTTTAAAAATGATAGAGGTAGGCAGGAAGGACATGGAGCTCTGCCCCATGTCAAGCGGCAGCCAGGATGGGAGGGGAGTTTGGGGGAGAAGGGATCCATGTGTATGTACGGCTGAGTCCCTTGATGTTCACCTGAAACTATCACAACACTGTTAATTGGCTATGTGCGTGTGTGTGTCTCTGTGTGTGTCTACGTGCATGTGTGTCTCTGTGTGTGTGTGTCTCTGTGTGTGTGTCTGTGCGTGTGTGTCTGTGTGTGTGTCTGTGAGTGTGTGTCTGTGTGTGTGTGTCTCTCTGTGTGTGTCTGTATGCATGTGTGTGTCTCTGTGTGTCTCTGTGTGTGTGTATGTGCATGTGTGTGTGTGTCTATGTGCATGTGTGTGTCTCTGTGTGTGTCTGTGTGTGTGTCTGTGTGTGTGTGTCTGTGTGTGTCTCTCTGTGTGTGTGTGCATGTGTGTGTCTGTGTGTGTGTCTGTGCATATGTGTGTCTCTGTGTGTGTGTCTGTGTGCATGTGTGTGTCTGTGTGTGTGTGTGTGCATGTGTGTGTCTGTGTGTGTGTCTGTGTGTCTGTGTATGTGTCTGTGTCTGTGTGTGTGTCTGTGTGTGTGTGTGTGTGTGTGTGTCTGTATGTGTGTCTGTGTGTGTCTGTGTGTGTGTCTGTGTGTGTGTCTGTGTGTGTGTGTGTCTCTGTGCGTGTACGTGCATGTGTATCTGGGTGTGTCTGTGCGTGTGTGTGTCTGTGTGCATGTGTGTGTCTGTGTGTGTGTGTCTCTGTATGTGTGTCTGTGTGTGTGTGTCTGTGTGTGTCTGTGTGTGTGTGTCTGTGTGCATGTGTGTGTCTCTCTGTGTGTGTCTGTGTGTGTGTGTCTCTGTGTGCGTGTACATGCGTGTGTGTCTGGGTGTGTCTGTGTGTGTGTCTGTGCGTGTGTGTGTCTGTGTGCATGTGTGTGTCTCTGTGTGTGTGTCTCTGTGTGTGTGTCTGTGTGTGTGTCTGTGTGTGTGTGTGTCTGTGTGTGTCTGTGTGTGTGTCTGTGTCTGTGTGTGTATGTGTGTGTGTGTCTGTGTGTCTGTGTCTGTGTGTGTCTGTGTGTGTGTCTGTGCGTGTGTGTGTCTGTGTGTGTGTGTGTCTGTGTGTGTCTGTGTGTGTGTCTGTGTGTGTGTGTGTGTCTGTGTCTGTGTGTGTATGTGTGTGTGTGTCTGTGTCTGTGTGTGTGTGTGTGTGTGTGTCTGTGTGTGTCTGTGTGTGTGTCTGTGCGTGTGTGTGTCTATGTGTGTGTGTCTGTGTGTGTCTGTGTGTGTGTCTGTGTCTGTGTGTGTATGTGTGTGTGTGTCTGTGTGTGTGTCTGTGTGTGTCTGTGTGTGTGCGCATGTGCGCATGCTTGGTCATGTCAGGCTCTTTGCAACCCCATGGATGGTAGCCCGTCAGGCTTCTCTGTCCATGGGATTATCCAGGCAAGAATACTGGGCTGGGTATATCCCAATACAAAATAAAACGTTTATTTAAAAAACCGACAGGGAGGGACTTCCTTGGTGGTTCGGGGGCTAAGGTTTGTGGTCCCAGTGCAGGGGCCCAGGTTTGATTCCTGATCAGGGAACTAGACGGGCCTCCCAGGTGGTCAATGGTAAAGAATCCACCTGCCAATGCAGGAGATGAAAGAAATGTGGGCTTGAGGCCTGGGTTGTGAAGATACCCTGGAGTAGGAAATGACAACCTACTCCAGTCAAAATCCCATGGACAGAGGAGCCTGGTGGGCTACCGTTCCTGGGGTTGCAAGAAGTCAGAGCTCAGAACTACAGGAACTACATCCCGTATACGCCGCAGCCAGGCGTCCACCTGCTACAACCGAAAAAAAAACCCCACATGCCGCAGTGAAGACTGAAGTCCCTGCCTGCTGCAACGAGGACCCGGAACAGCCAAAGAAAGAAAAATTCTTTTGTGAAAAATGATAGAGATAACTCATGGAGCTGCCATTTACACTTGGTATGACACAGTTTCAGGATGTGTCTTGAGAGGGATTTTGTTTGGCCGAGAGTTTAAGACACAAAATACGGGAGAGCGCCTCCAGAGGCTGGGGAACTACAGGGAAAACGTGGGCTCACGTCACCACCACTGGGTCAGGGTCCACCTGCAGAAACGGCCACTGACAGGTCTCAAAAGACAGGTAACCTGAAGGTATATTCCAACCAGGCGGACAACGTGACATTCTCTGAGGTGACTATAACGTACGCAGGGAAGGAAGTGAATGAGTCTACGAGGGGAACGTTGGACTCTTCTATGGAGAGCATCACACCAAGATGAAACCAACCGTCCAGAGAAGGGCTGGCCTGGGGGCCGAAGATGGGCAGCTGAGGAGGAGACCCTTTGCGGAAGAGCCACGTAGGGCGGGGAGTGCGGGAAAGGACTGGGGGGTCACAGCAGAGGAGGGCGGCAGAGGGTGAGATGGTGAGATAGCGTCACCCACTCAACAGATGTGAACTTGAGCAAATTCTGCGAGATAGTGGAGGACAGGGAAGCCTGGAGTGCTGCAGTCCCTGGGGTTGAAAAGACAACAAGAACAACAAACAGAAGTGCCAGGCCAGCTGCTGGGAGGTGGTATGAAATGGATGAGACTTTGATGGGGACCCAACACCATATCCGGGCTTCCACAGTGACTGACAGTAAAAAATCCACCTGCAATGCAGGCAACCCATGTTCCATCCCTGGGTCGGGAAGATCCCCTGGAGGAGGGCCTGACAACCCACTCCAGTGTTGCCTGGAGAATCCCATGGACAGAGGAGCCTGGTGGCTACAAGTCCACGGGGTCAAGAAGAGTCAGACATGACTGGACGACTAAGCACTCATGCAGCTCCATCATCACTTGAGTGTGTGGGTCTTTTCTTTTTTTTAATACTTAATTATTTGGCTGCACAAGGTATTAGTTGAAGTACTCAGGATCTTTTCTGTTGTTTTTTTTTTTTTCAGTTGTGGCGTGTGGGGTCTAGTTCCCTGACCAGGGATCAAACCTGGGCCCCCTGCATTGGGAGCACAGAGTCTTGGCCACTGGCCCACCATGGAAGTCCCGAGTGTGTGAGTTTTACCAGAATCTTGCACATGAGAGAGACAAGAAAGTAGAGATGGCCCAGTGATCTTCTTTTTCCAAACTTGCTTTTCTGCAAAACACTTTGGGACTGAACATGCAGCTTCTTAATCACCCTGTCCCCTCGGAGGTGGAAACTCGGGGGGAGTGTCCCCGGCCGGGGAGCTATGGACCTGCGCGCCCCTCATCAGAAGCAGTGCTCAGCTGTCCTCCTGGGGGACCCACCCCCAGATCCTTAACTGCAAAGCCCTCTCTGACAGCAGCCTAAGGAATCATTCCTAGGACTTGAGTCCTGTAAAACAGCCCAGACTCCCTTAAATTCTTCCTTGAGGGGGCCCCTATTACATGCCAACCGCACCCTCTGGTCGGCTTCCTGCTTGGCAGCTAAGAAAGAAAGCAGAACAGGGAGCCTCCCAAGCATCATTCTTCACCTCTGACAGGTGATCACGGGGATGCCTTTCCTCCTATTGTCCCATTGTTCACGCTTGCGGAGGACCGCCTCCAAATACAGATGTTGTCAAAGCAGCCAAGAAGGCGATGTAAACAAGGGCTTCCTGATAACGCTTGTTCAGATGATCTTATTCCCATGGCTAGTGCTGCCAGATTCCTGAAGGACATGGTAAGGCCTCCATGTGATTTTGTCTAGTTTAACAGCTGAAGATGTATCATCTTCTTGCCTTTTACAGCCCAGGTATCTCCTTGTGGTTTTAATTTGCACATCTTTGATGAGCACTGAGGTTGAATTTTCATATATTTATTGGCCATTTAGGTATCTTCAAGTCTTTTGCCCATTTTTCTTTTGAACTTTTTCTTATTGATTTGTAAAAGTTCTTTATATATTATGGATCCGATGTCTTTGTCACTTATATGTGCATTAAATAACTTCTCCCCCTCCCCTCTGTGGTTTGTCTTTTTAATTCTTTTAATGGTATCCTTTGATTAACAGAAATTCCTGATTTTTAACATAGTCCAATATCTATAAGTCAAGAAGTAATATAGTCCAATATCAACAAATTTAAGAAAAATTTTTAAATATTTTAAACTAAATGAAAAGAAACACAACATATCAAAATTTATGGAGTGAGGTTAACGTGGCGCTTAGAGGAAGTTTTATGGTACTAACTTCTGGCAATGTTGATTTTATTGGTTTTAGGTTTGTTTTCTATCTTACTAATTTTTGCTTTTTTCTTTCTTTTTACTGTTAGACTTGATTTTCTGATTGTTTTCTAAATTCTTTAGATTCTTAAACAATTGTTTTTTCAGTCTTTAAAAAGTCTTTAAAATTTTTATAGTGTATGCATAAATTAAAACATTTAAAACCATAAATGTCCTTCTTAGCTTGGCTTTATCTGCATATCCTAAGTTTTGAAAGGCAGCAATTTAATTGTGGCTTAATGCAAAATATTTTCTAATTTCCACTGTGATTCTTCTTTGACATGGATATTATAAATGTATTGTTTAATTTCCAAACATGGAGACTTGTCTCCTGAATTTTGTTATTTATTTTTAGCTTGATTTCACTGTGTCAGAGAAAATACACTAATATTGGTACTGCAGATTCTCCATACCTTGGTAGCTTTCCAACATCTTTTTTAAAAAGTTTCTGTTTTTAGTCCAGCTTTTCTAGTTGTTCTAAGAACCAAGGATGATCCAAAATAACTTACTCAGTTATTGCCAGAAGCATGATCACCACCCATGATACATAATTGTGATGGCACCACCATCCATGGGTCAACAAGTAACCCAGAAGAAAAAAACAATCATCAGAGCCTCCACGGTCAGAACTGAGCAAGTCCACCTCAGAACTGCGTCTCATTTTCTCCGAAGCCCGTGTTCTTGCTATTTCTAACACGCCATTTGCTTCACTTATCACGGCTTCCAAGGTCCTCCCTGACAAACTCCACATTTGCCATCTCATCTTATTTCCCCTGTATCTAAACTCGGGCTTCCCCAATCCTCTCCCTCTTGTTTGCAAATACCAAAGGCAAGCCGGACTGTGCTCCTTTGCTATTTCGTTCTCAGCCTCTCCTCACTTTTCTTTGAAAGGTCCGCCCTTTGGTTATTTTTTGTCTAATATGTAAGAAAATAGATACGTAAGTACGGGAGTAAAAACAAGGGCCGTCTCGGTGCCACTGAACGCCGGGACTGGGCACATCACACGCTGCAAACAGTGTGATGTGAGAGGGCCTTTGCCGCACCGTGTGGGTCCGCGAATTCGCAGTGAGAATCAGGGATGTTACCAAAAGGATTCACATATCTCAGAGTGTTACACAACACGACCCGCACAGTCCTTTACATTTTGAGATCCTCCTTCCCATTTCAAAATCTTCAAAACAGCACACAGCTCTGGAGACACTGATTTTATTTGGGTATATCTCAAAAATTAAATATACGCTCTACAGCCCTCCTCCAAAGCTAGAAATTGCAGGCCTCCCTCGAAGATGGGTAGTACTGTTAATCAGAGACATAAATAATGTGACATTCACATCAGCGGGTTCCACGGGATTGCTCAGATTTGAGTGGGATCCTGGGGCAGGGGCAGTCTGCAGTAATTGTTGGATTTTCCCAGTGCAAAATGCAAAAGCAAACAGATTATTTTAAAAAACTCTTTCAGTGAAAATGGAGTTGGTGAAATGTTTTTAGCGTGATGGGTTTGTTATTCTCTGAGACTTATTGGAAGAGGAGTGCCCACGGTTTATGGGAACTACAATCTATGGGAACTGTGAATCCCATCAAGAGGTGATGGGATTGACCCCTGGGGCACCCAGGCCAAGACTGAACCCCTCTGCCGTAGCCGTGGGTTATTTCGTCTCCCTTTCTCAGTGGAGATGGACATCAGTTGGTCCCTAAGTCTCCCCAGGTGGCACTAGTGGTAAAGTAACCACCTGCCAATGCAGGAGATGTGGCTTCCATCCCTGGGTCGGGAAGATTTCTCTGGAGGAGGAAATGGCAACCCCACTCCAGTATTCTTGCCTGGAAAAATCCCATGGACAGAGGAGCCTGGTGGGCGACAGTCCACGGGGTCACAAGGAGTCAGACACAACTGAGCGACTGAATACAGACACACACACACGTCTGCAAAATAGCCCCCAAGGCCTCGGAGCCCACGACTGTCAAGCCGCTCCTCAACCTCTCCCTCCAGTGATCCTCATCTCTGGGACCTTCCTCAACTGGCGGCTGTTTGTGAAAACTGAACTCTAAGCCAACCCTCGTCTTGGAATCGTCTCTGAGTCTGTCTCACCCTAGAGAAGACAGAAGTGAAATCACTGCTGATGCAGCAGGGGGACAAAGCCAGGGCCTGTCGCAGCCCAGATTGCTGCACCCTGGGGAGAACGGGGCCGCCTCTGCGTCTTCAGGAGGTCTCATTACTCCGAAGAGAGCACTGCTCCTGCTGGAGGGGACGCCTGACGAGGTGCAGCCAACACCATGCCGTCACACGGGGCGGACACAAACATCCCAGCGCGTGAGACCGGCTCCCTGGGGAGGTGCAGCCAGCAGGGCAGGAGCGGCCTTGCCAGCAAAACCAGCTGTAAACAAATCAAGGGAAACAGGAGCGATTCTTTGTGTTCATGGAGATTCCCAAGGCCGCGAAAGCTGAGAAGCACCACACGCGTCTCACGCATCACGGGAGGACCAAGCATCAGACACAGAGGACAGGCTCTTGCAGCGCGTCTCACTCTCACCAGCGGAGAAGAGGCCCTTCCCGCAGCCCCACCGCCTCGTGCAAGTTGGAAGACACTCAGAGCAGACAGGGGCAGATAATCTCTTTAATTATTTAAAGTTATTTAACTTTAAAGCAATCACTGTAATTACTCAAGTTCTGCCTCGGTGTTCTCCTCCTGTGAGGGTTTTTGAGGGGTCCCAGGAGAAAACACTTTCCTGCTTGCCTCCTTCACGGGCCAGTTGAGAAAGAGATCAAGAAGGCGGGCAGGCGGGGCTGCGTCACCGTGAGTAAGCTGACCCCGAGCGCGCACTTGTATCACTGAGCAATGAGCCTCCCAGCACTGAGGCCCGTCTCACAGCTGGACCACCGCAGCCTCCCCCCCGGCCCGCCCACCCCCGCCCACCCCCGCCCACCGCCCAGCTCGTGTCCCCTGCAGGCAGGGTGTTTCCGAAAGAGGAAAACAGAGAAGGGCTGTGCCAATCACACGTGTTTGTTCTCTCCAAATTTCCTCTCGGTCAAACCACTCCATCCCCTCTGAGCAGAGGGTGGCATAGCTCAGGGTGTTACGTAACGAACAAACGAATGCTATGTATGCAAATGGAGGTGTGCATCGCATGCCTGGGTATCCAAGTGTGTGTGTGAACGTGCATGTACACAGGTGTGTCTCGAGAAAAAGTGTGCACCCTTATTGAGCTCTGGAGCCCGGTGGGCACTTGAGCAGACTCATTTCAACAAACATCCCTTGAGCACCTGCAACGACCAATGACTGTGGCAACTGTGAAGAGGAGTATCACGTTGCTCTAGATGCAAAAAGCTTACACGCTGGTAGGAAAGATAGATACGTCAGCAACCGTTTGTAGCACAAGATCAAAGACACTAAACACAGTAACAGCACAAAAAGAGGGGAGCTGTTCTCCCCGTAGGATGGCAGGGATATTTGAGGCCAGCTGGAGAGATGAGAGGCATTTGGGGGCACCCCAGGAGCTCAGGCCACAGGCGGCAACAGAGGGCAGGCTTAAGCCATGAGTCACTCGTGCCAGGGCAGACATTAGCATGAGACTTACCGCATCAGATCTGGTCAGGGATAAGACCAGGCCTTCTTACACAGGGCACACCGTAACGAATGACGCAACGCAGGGAACTCTGGCTTGTCCTAAGAAACGTGGACTTCCTTTTTTAAGGCAAAAGGAAACCATTATGTTCAAGCGGAGAAAGGCAAGGGCAAGAGTGGGGCTGGGAGTTTTGGGTGAAGAGGTGACTGCGTTGACTTTGGGGAGAGAAAACGAGGGCCTAGGCTCGGTGCCAGGAAGGGGGGGGGGTCCCGGAGGTGACACTTACAGACACGCCTGTGAGGGGGCTTGCGGACCTGGGGACTGCCCGCGTGAGGACGGCTTGCGCCCCGGAGGAAGGCGCATGCGCTGAGGAGGATGCATCCGTGTCTGCCCGGATGGTCCCCCGGAGCCCAACGCTGTCGCCCGAAGCCTCCACAGAGGCTGACTTTGGGGATCGGGTCCTCTTGCTGGTTAGGCAGCAGAGAATGAAAGGCTTCTCTTGTCACTACGCTTCACAGTGAGAAAACTGTTCTCTTTGGGAGGAGGTCAATTCCTCGCTCATTTGGAGCCTTCTGTCTCTAATGAATTCATCTTTCAAGCTCAGGCGAAGACTCGGTCTGAGCCCTCGGAGGGGGCCCTGAGGAAGCAGGGCTCCTAAGACCAAGGAAGCATCGCTCCTGCGCTGGTTCCCTCTGCTCAGAGTCCAGCAAGTCACATCCAGACACTGCAGGGGGCACGTCCAGGCGTGTATGACCTGAGACAGAGACAAAGGGACCGCTACCCCATCGGCTGTGAAGAGGCACGTTTGTGTCTAAGGAAAAGTCAGGTTCCAGGAATGGACAGGCTGCCTGGTGCCTCTGGTCAGCAGATGAGGCTCTGAGGACTTCCCTGGGGTCCAGTGGCGAAGACCCCGCACTCCCAAATCAGGGGGCCCAGGTTTGACCCTTGCTCAGGGGACTAGATCCCACTACCTCTGCTAAAAGACCTCACGTGCCCCAACTACGGCCCTGGAGCAGCCAAATAAATAAATCAGTACTTAAAAACCGATGAGGCCCTGCTGGGGCAGCCGGGAGGCAGAAGAGGGGAAAGCACCCTCCATGTGCCGCGTCAGCCTGGAAGGACGGGGAGGAGGCCTCAGTGCAGGAGTCTGTAGAACCAGGGGCCAAGGCCAGGATGAAGGTGGAAGGGCCGGCAGGATAGCAGCTGCGGTGGATTCCAAGAATGAAGAATGGCCAGCCAGAAATACGGCGGCTGACAGTCCGTAGTCGGGGCCTCCCCAGAGCAGGGACCTGAGAACTGAAAGGGGCTAAACAGTCAAAGACCCAAAAATGCAAAGGCCAACGGGCTAGTGCGGGTGCACTGGTCCTAAGGGGTGTGGCACCCCTGGAGAAGCCGATTAGCAGGCACTGGGTTCACTGGCCTGTGTAAGAGAAAGTGGCTGGGAAGTAAGCTGTAAGCTCCTAGAAGGCAGAGAGCAGAGGTGAGGGCTTCATCTGTAAGCAAGTGACGGGTATTGATTGACCAATTGCTTACATAAGCCTTGCAAGAGAACAGCCTCTGAATTGCCACTCCATACTTTTGCGAAGGCTTTGATTTCTCTAGTTTCTCTCTTCTTCTCCCCCGGCAGCGGTGACTGCTTCAGCAGCCTGAAGCTGCTGCTGTCTCAGCAGCATTGCTGAGAAGGGCATCAGAGCATCTCGATGTCGGGCTGAGCTCACTCAACCAGATTAATTTCTTAGATGTTCAGCAGGATTTCAGGGAAAGTCACCTTTCGGTCGGAACAAAAGGCAGATAACTCACTTTATCCATGAGTCTCTTATCTTGTTGACAAACTCCAACTCGCATCCATTCCAATTTTCATGGCAATTCGAGAAATTGCTAGAAGAAATGTGGACTTGGGAAAGACACAGCTTGCTCTTGTTATCATGTGCAGTCCCCGTCGTCCTAGCAGTTTCTGAGTCAGTTAGGTGGGGATTACAGAAACAGAGTGATTACTGTGTCCCCTAAGCCTCTCACTGGTTTTAAAGACATAGCTGGTTTCTACTTTATTTATGGAAACTTTAAGAATTATCTCCAAAGGCCAAGAGTCCAAGAAGACATGCAGGCTCTTAGAGTTTGACAGGACATCTGGGGGTCACCTAACCCACTCCTGTGTCAGGGGGGTGAGCTGAACTCAGAGAATGACCCTGGCCTAAGGTCCAATGAATTGAAATGTCAGCAACTGGACCTGAGCTTCTCATGTTCCAAATAACATGACTTCTCATTGACAGAAATACTTGCAGTGGGTCCAAATATTAAAAAAATGAATGCAAAAGAAGAGATGAAAAATGTAATAAGAAGTAATCAAAACCAAAAAAAAAAAGAAAAGGAAAAATAAGGAGAAAAGTCTGAAACGAAAAAAGGCATTTGCTGCCTAGACCAGGTAATCGTTCCACTGAACACATTTTTGCGTCCATAACACAAAGCACTCTCAAGTTGTCTATACATGTGGATCTCAAAAGGTACTTTATGTTCCTTTATTCTCTGCAAAAATGACAAAGTTATAATCTTTTTCTGAGCAAGTAAGGACCTTCCTTGGCCTCCATCCTTTGAAAACTCAGTATTAAGTTTCACCCTTCACCTCTCTCAGTTTTTCTCCCAAGAACAAAGAAAAATTATAAAGCATTGTGCTGACAATGGAAATGTAACCCCCTTTTAAAAAAAAGTCCTGTTTTTTTTTGTTGTTGTTGCTAGGGTAGAAGACTGCGTGTGCCATAACACTCTGTCCCATCTGGCTGGTTTTTCAGACTTCTCTGGGACTCTTGTTTTTACAGTTGAGCAATTAATTCTCTCTAACGGGAGCTGCTGAAATAAAGATTTCAGAGAGAGCAGTTCATGACCTTATGCCTTTGTGAATTGTACTGAACACTGAACTTCCTGCATCACTGGGAGAGAAAAATCTATTAAAATCTCTTGGGTGAATACCTCAACAGCCTGATTTCATTTTGAAGCTAATCATTTGTTATAGTTTAGAAGGCATGATGAATGATGTCACTTCAAATATTAATACTGTTATAACCCTGGATGACATGCTTTTTCCTCAGATTCAGAGCTTTTTTTAAACAACATTTCAACAATTCCATAAAGCTTCTCCTATATCATTTGATGTCCAGTGAAACACAGGAAAACAAAAAACCCATTGTTTGACATCATTGAAAAAGTATCAAAAACTTAACTATCTGTAAACCTAACCCCCCCAAAATCACATGAAGTTCTGGAAAAAAATTAAAACTCTAACAAACGATATAAAAGACCACCTAAATAAACCGACATATGTACCATATTTATGGGTAGGCCAGCTTGGCACAGAATAGATGATAATTTCCCCTAAACTAATCTCTAAGTTAATACAATTTAAGTCAAAATCTCAAGGTGATTCTTTCCAGTTTCACTGAGATACGGTTGACACATAACAGTATTTTAGCTTACGGTGTGTGGTGTGATGACTTGACCCACCTGAGTGTGATCTTGAAATGAACGGCGCGTGGGATTGGTGAGCCACTCTTCACCTGGCACAACTGCTCTTTTCTTGCTGTTTTGGTGAGAACACTAGAGGTCTATTCTCACGGCAACTGTGGGGTGTCCAACACAGTTTTGTTGACTCTAGTCACCACGCTATGCCTTAAAACCCTGGAACTTATCACTGCCAATAGATATAGTTCTTCAGACACTTCTGGCCTTTGCAGTTACCTGTTACGGTATAGTTCATATTGCAGGGGAGTTTAAAGACATGGATGCCACTTCAGAACTAAAAAATAAGACATTTGACACACTAAGGAATCACCCATCATTTTATGTATTTAATCATCGTGGTCGAGTACTGTTCCGGCCTTCGGATACAACAAATTCTTCAAACCAAGATGCATTGTCCTCTAACACATCATTGAAGTTACGAAAACTTGAATCACTGCGTCGTTAAGATTTTTACAAATTATAATAACAGGACAGGACACAGAGCTGGAATATTGGAGTTTGGGGTACAAAACACTCCCCCATCAGTATTTATATTGATCGCTCAGACCTAGTTAAAAAAAGTCTACGGCCCTTATTTGTACACTGTTAATCAAGGCATTATTGCAGTATAAGTTATCTGTGAAGTGAGTCTTTGATCTTTCATAGAATTCTTTTTTCATTTAAAACAAATCCACATTTTTTGTAAAAGTCACTGTTTTGAGCACATTTCTTTGAAAAATGTTGATGGTTTTGTAATTATTTATTTTCTTAGATTTCTTTTGCACTACAGTTTTTAGGATCCTTTTGGAAATGGTGTGACTACTGCATTTTGCAGCATGAATGATAGTAAATGGTCTTAAGTTCGTAACAACAAATGGACTTCTCTAAAGAGACCAAAATGGTGACTTATGAGTTTTTCTTATGGCCCCTAAAAAGTGGCTCTGCTTCAGCAGATACTTGCCAGTTTTTAATTTATCCGTGACTTCTCACCCTACCCCGCTCCCATATACCTCCTAACATCAGCTGTCTTGTTTCATCACTTCTCTGGGGTTCAATGTGCAGTGAGCAATTTTTGTGTCAGAAATCCCCTGTCATAACAAATAGATTTAACAAACTCAACTTACGTAAAGCTACCTGTGTTCTCTTCATTTATCTGTAAAAAGATGTCCCTAATTGATTATGTAGTGTAAGAATAGTTGAAGATAGACCAAAAAGACCATCCGTGAATTAAACATCCTGCCTATGTAGAGGAACAGTAATCACTGAAGAAAACTGATTAGTTGTTACTAGCCAGTTTAACTTATTCAAAGCCTCTGTTATTTTATTGCATACTAAACTAGTGAATTAGTAAGGATAAAGGATAAAGGTAGATTTCAACGGAATTGGGCCAAATAGGTTCTAAATATTTGGAACTAATATCTTTTAATTTAAAAATTAAGGTCATAGCTTCCATTTTGTAGCAAACTTAGAGTTTTCTGTCTTCATTGTATGTTGCTGAAGGTAAGGATGAGGGTACAGACTAGAATTTTTTTAGAAATAGCAATCTTAGGGAAATTTGGCTAGCTGTTTGATCTGCTGGAAGCTTAACATTTCTTGGTAGAGAAGGTTGCTTTTGTTGAATTGTATGGGTGTAAAGGGAATTTAAATTTAAAAAGGAAATGTGCTTTAGGCAAGAATCATAAGATGCCCTTATCCTTGATGGCTTTTTTTCTGCTAGTAGTGAACCTCAGCTCTTCTGCCTGGTAACACACAGCCCAAAGTACAAGATTATTTTGTCATTGGGTTTTTAATCATTGTTTAGTTTTGTTTTGCTAACCCAATCTATCTGTGGAACACTGACTCTGCTCTCTAAGGAGAACAAAGTTAGAAATCTAAAATAATTTAGAAATGAGTTTAAAATGTGAAGTTGGGAGTTAAAGTGGTCGTATAACTCAAAGTCGTGTACGAGAAACAAGCTCTTTCCATCATACCTGTCTACCGTTTCCTCAGGTATGGATTGATTTGCAAGAGCCTCTTGTTTTCTTCTCTTTTGAGGCCTGTCTTCCTTTCCTAGTATGTTTTTATAATAAATTTATTAAGATATAAATCACATACCTTACTATTCACCTATCTAAAGGGTACAATTCAGTAGTTTTATAATATATTCACAAAGTTGTGCAACCATGATCACAGTCAATTTGAGAATGTTTTTGTCACCCCAGAAAGAAACCCTGTATCCTTTAGTAGTTACCTGTCCTTTCCTCCCAATATCTCCCAACCCTGAGCAACCAATCTCTCTGTCTGTATAGTTTTGTCTCTTCTGGTCATTTAATATGATTGGATTCCCATAGTATCTGATCTTTGGTGGCTGGCTTCCCAAATATTGTTCAGTTCTATGTAGAATGAGAACTTCTCATGTTAAAAACTATGAATTCTCTGAAAGGAGATGGTTGGTACGAATCAGTAGATGTAAGGAGGGAAGTCAGATTCCTAACATGTTTCTCAGTCAATCGGATGCTGAATAGGTTTTTTTCTCAGAACCAAGCATTCATGATATATTAATATGATTGTCTAGTCTCTAGAATGTATATTGAAATCTTTGCCTGCTCAGGAAAGTCTTGCTAAAAATGAGGCCAAATAATATGGCAAGTAATTGACATAGCGGACTTCAGTCATGTCTAATTTTGCTAGGAGCTTGTTTACCTCTGGTCAGGTGAGCTTCCCAAATTTTTAATTTCCTCCAGTGAATTTATGCTATCTTTTAAAAGTATGTACCATAGGATTGGGGTGATTTGGATGCATCATAACAGTGCTAAATGGATTAAGTTCAGAAGTTTTTTGTAATGATTTGAGGCAGTACTAAGGTAGCCAAAAATATAGTGATGTGAGCAAATTAAGCTTGCAGCTGACTATGATTTCAGTGACATTCAGAAGTGTGTACTGTTGAAGGCTCTCTAGAATATAGGAAGGCTCACTTTTAATCAGGGAAGCAGCTGAATGCTATGGCCTAGTGGCCCAGCTGCAGAAAATGCAGGTTGGCGAATTGGAGGCTGTGAAGCTCTGTAACTCCCTAATGATTGTTTCCTAAGCATTGTGGCTTATTTTGAGTGGCATGACAGCATCCCCCGGTTGTATGTGGCCTGTTTCCATGATGTATTGAGTAATGTTGTTTGTTGTGAGCATCAATGCCTGTAACACCAAGCTAAACACATTCTTTTGGATATGTTTCCTCTCTTTAAATGATCTTGCCCTGTCCAATAAATAAATGATTGTCTCACCCAAAAAAAAAAAAAACAAAAAAAAAAAACCCTGGAACTTGATGAATTCAAGACGATTCTTCAACTGAAAAGATTAATTCTAAATTTTATAAACAAGAGTAAAAGTCCACAAATAGCCAAGGGAGTTCTGAGAACAAAAGTCAAAGAAGGACCAGCTCTATCAGACGCTAATCCGGACTACAGAACGTAAGCATAGGAAACTCTATCAGACGCTAATCCGGACTACAGAACGTAAGCATAGGAAACTCTATCAGACGCTAACCCGGACTACAGAACATAAACACAGGAGACAGAACAGAAACAGAGTGTTTTGAAAATAGAACAACATACACATGAGGAATCGGTATATGATAGAGCTGCCAGTATAGACCAGAGGGAAAAATGAGAGATCATATAATAACTGATCTTGGAAAAATGTGGTTCACTCTATGGAAAAAACTGATTTAAATTAAAACTTTTACATCTAAATTTATTTTAATAATTACATAATATAATATATAATAACATAGTTTATTAAGTTTAACAAATATAAATTATAAATGAAATACTTTATACTTTAAATAATTATTTAAAGATTTAAAAAATCAATACAAAAAAAGAAATTCCAAGACCATAAAACTCCTAATAGGAAACACAGGAGACTATCTTTATAAGCCTGGAGGATTGAGAAGAGTG
This sequence comes from Cervus elaphus, assembly GCF_910594005.1. Lineage (NCBI taxonomy): Eukaryota > Metazoa > Chordata > Mammalia > Artiodactyla > Cervidae > Cervus > Cervus elaphus. Next base: position 62,955,132 of record NC_057841.1, on the reverse strand, counting down.
GGAAGAACAATAGGTGAGCACAGAGGATTTTCAGGGCCGTGAAACTACTCTCCCCGATACTCTAACGAAGGATACGTGTCATCGGACATTGGTCCAAACCCACAGAACAAACAACACCAAGAATGAGGCTGCGTGGACTCTGGGCAGCATGCTCTGTCCATAGACTGTAACATTTTTGAGCAGGTTTTGGGTGGGGATACTGTGCATGTTGAGGGCTGGGTGTGAAAAAGTGTGAAAGGGCTGGGTGCAAATTGGCATCTCTGTACCTTCTGCTCAATTCTGCTGTGAACCTAAACCTGCTCTAAAAAATAAAGTGCATTAAGACAGACAAACGTTCCACAGCCCCTCCCTCCAGGACAGAGGCGGACTCTTCTTCTCACTCTCTGACTCTGGGCTTGGTCGAGGGTCCTGCTTTGGTCCACGGGGTCCTCGCGATGTGAAGAAGCAGAGGCTTGGAAAGCATGTGCACCCCAGGGCTTGTCCTCCCCACTGCCGGAACCCACAAGATCCCCGTGTGGAGAGACCTGGGCTAGCCTCCGGGAGGGTGAGCGGCCCGGCCCTCCCAGCCGAGGTCCCCGTGACCTGAGACCACCCTCGACCACCCAGTCCCAGGAGGCAGTCCCAGACCAGAGGGCCACCCTGCCAGGCCACTGCAGGGCAACACTGCTGGCTTACGCCATTATGCTTTGCAGTGGTTTGTTACATGTCAAAAGGTAGCTGATTCAAGCAGAGACCCAAAAAGTACAAACTTCAAAGGAAAAAAAAACTGATGAATTTAATGACATCAAAAGTAAAACTTTCTCTCCAAAATAAGACACCCTTGACAAGAGTAACAGGTAAGAAATGTGCTGGAAGAAGATATTTTTCAAAACTAGGACAAAGGATTAAAATCAGAACATCCAAGGAACTCTTGTAAATTAGCAAGGAAAAAAAAAAAACAGAAAAATTGGGAAAAATATGAAAAAAGAATTCACAGAAGAATGCAGAATGGCCAGTAAATAGATAAGGAGACTCTCAAATTAGTAATCAGAGAAATGCAGGCTATGTTAAAAATGAGATACTACATGGAGGTTTCTTAAAATAGAACTACTATATGACCCAACAATTCTACTGGGTATCTATCCAGAAAAAAACAGAAACAATAATTCAAAAAGATACATGAACCCAATGTTCATAGCAGCATTATTTGCAATATCCAAGATATGGGAGCAACCTCTATCAACAGATAAATGGATAAATAAGATGGGGTGTATATTACACAATGGAATACTACTCAGCCATACAAAAGAGTGAAAATTTGCCTTCTGCAACAACATGGATGCACTTGGAAGATATTATGCCAAGTGAAGTAAGTCAGACAGAGAAAGACAAATACTGCATGATATCGCTTATACATGGAAACTAAAACATACAACATACTATATTTTGTGAATATAGCAAAAAAGAAGCAGATTCATGGATACAGAGGACAAACTAGTAGTTACCAGTGGGGAAAGGGAAGAGGGAGGGGATGTTATAGGGGGAGGGGATTAAGAGGTACAAGCTATTAGGTATAAAATAAGCTACGAGAGTCTATTGTACAATACAGGGAAAACAGCCAATAGATTATAATAACCATAAACAGAGCATAACCTTTAAAAGTTGTGAATCATTATATTGTATACTTGTGACTTATATAATACTGTACATTAACTAAACTTCAATACAAATGAGATCCTACCTTATTACAATTAGACGGGTAAAAAAAAGTTTTTGTGTAACAGCAAGTGCAGGCAAGAATGTGGGGACACGGAAGTCCTTATTGCACTGCAGATGGGCAAGAGGCACTTGATGCCATTTTTGGAGGGCAGCTTGGCAGGATTAGTGAAAACATGTATATGTATATTCTTCGTGTGACTCGGAAATATTGTTCCCAGGTGACAGCTCAGAGGGCCCGGCAGGTGCGAGAGACTCAGGTCAGCGAGTTTGCACTAGCACATAAACACCTGTAGACCACCCGTCCTCCAGTGCAGGAGTGAACATGCTAACCGTGGAACATGCACAGGGTGGGAAAACCGGACGACGGTCAGGAGCAGTAAATGAGACTGACTTATAACAGCATGGTTACATCTCAGAAACGGCATGACAAGTGAAAAAATAAGTCAAGGAAGATGTATAGCACAAAACCGGTTATGTGAATAAAAGTCTGCTTTATGTATATGAAGGTATGGAAGGTGAGTTACAAAAACACATGTTAAAACCCAGACTGGATGTTTTTAAGAGGTGAATACATGAGCACTTAAGACACTATAATAAAATAAAATTAGAAATTTAGTTTTATACGAGTACCTACAACTTATGACAACATGAGCTTAACTGACAAAGTTGTGATTTGGAAGACCAGGTGGAAATATATTTCTAGGACTTCCCTGGTGGTCCAGCGGCTGAGACTCTGTGCTTCCACTGAAGGGGGCTTGGGTTAGATCCCCAGTCAAGGAACTAGATCCCACAGGCCACACACTAAGTGTTCAAATGCCTCAACTAAGATCCAGCAAGTCAAACAAATAAATATTTTAAAAGAATAAACCGAAAAAGAGCCTCTTTTATATAAACAGGAAAAAATGCAAAGTGATTTTCTTCCTGGCAATACTTTGCTGGTACCACTAGCATCGCTTCTAGCCTATGACTCTGAACAGAGGCCCAGTGGGAGAAGAAACAGGACGGAAGGCGTCTTTCCTCTTGTTAAAGGAGGAGTTCGTGCAGTGAACCCCCAGGCGTGGTGCTGAAATCATGGGTTAAAAGGCTGGCGGTCCCCTTCCGACTTATCCACAGACACCGCCACAGTGTATTCTGTTCCATGGCCGTGCTTTGTACCTACTGACTCTTAAATATGAATTCAATATCTATGCAGGGCATCCTCTCTACAGCTCTCTTGAGCAGAACTTATTTCGCCAAATTTATATCCGAAGGTGAAGCCAAAACTATTTGAAATTCTCATCTGAAAACAGCCAGTCATGTAAGAATTAAGGTGCTGTTTCTTGAGTTGGGAATTTGCCCTGGCGCTGGTCTTATTACCCTGGTTATATCAGGGTGAGATTTTCTTAGCCGTTTGAACTTGTGGACCAGACCCTCCTCCGCCTGGTTCCCCAGAGAGAAACCCATGGCAGGATTCAGGCATGTGTGGCCGTGGGGGTCAGTGTCAGGGTCAGGGCGGGGACTGTGCAAGGCATGGGGGCGGACACAAGCCAGTGGATGACACAGAGTCAGCATTGTGCGGCAGCCTGCCCGAGCCCTGGTGTCCAGACACTTGGTCAAACATTACTCCTGAGGCTGGGCCGGTCTTGTCGGGAGTGACCAGTATTTAAACTGGTAGTCTCTAAGGACAGAAGAGTGCCCTCCATCGGTGGGTGGGCCTCACCCAGTCACTAGAAGGCCAGAATGTCATGGAGACTGCTGTCCCTCCAGCCTGACAGCCTTTGGGACAGGAGCCTGGCAGCTCACCCTGCAGATTTTGGACTTGCCAACCAGCTCTTTAATCTCTCTCTTTTCATATGTATACATCCTATTGGTTCTGTTTCCCCGGAGAGCCCTGACTAATAATATGCCAAAAAACACCGGTAGGGAGCAGTTAAGAAGGGAACAAAGAGTATATGCCATCAGCTTCTGAGCCCAGGGTTGGTGGTTGGGATCAGTGAGAAGGAACAATTTCAGACTAGATTAATGGAAAGGTGCTCAGATTTAGCATTGGTAGGGCTCAAGTTTGGAGAAGGCAATGGCACCCCACTCCAGTACTCTTGCCTGGAAAATCCCATGGACAGAGGAGCCTGGTAGGCTGCAGTCCATGAGGTCGCTAAGAGTCGGACACGACTGAGCAACTTCATTTTCACTTTTCACTTTCATGCGCTGGAGAAGGAAATGGCAACCCACTCCAGTGTTCTTGCCTGGAGAATCCCAGGGACGGCGGAGCCTGGTGGGCTGCCGTCTATGGGGTCGCACAGAGTCGGACACGACTGAAGTGACTTAGCAGCAGCAGCAGGGCTCAATATCCAACAGACAGAACTGTTTACGTAAGAGGGACAAACGCTCCTAAAACAATAAGCACTGCCCAGAAAACTCTATCCATTTCAACCACAACAATTCACCAGATAGCTCAGCTTGATTTTCCAGAATGTGAAACAGTGCTATGAAGGAGAATGAGCTGATTTTGAAAATGGTAAATAACGCAAGGATTTTTCATTTGTTTTGCTTTTTACTCTCATCACTCAATAAGGTCCAGTTGCCATAATATACAACTCCTCTGTGAGGAAGGTTGGATGCTAGGTTCAACATAAAGATGTTGGAGGGAAATATCAGATGCCAACTCTTTGGAAAAGACTCTGATGCTGGGAAAGATCGAAGGCAAAAGAAGAGGGCGGCGGAGGATGAGACGGTTGGACGGCATTACCGACTCAATGGACATGAGTTTCAGCAAACTCCGAGCGACAATGAAGGACAGGGAAGCCCGGTATGCTGCAGTCCATGGGGCCACAAAGAGTCGGACATGACTTAGCGACTAAACAATAAAAATCAGCCCAGTGAGTGGAAAGAGAAGGTAGGTCACTCAGTCTGTTCGAAAAATAGGATCCCAGGGAATTTTTCCCCACTTAAAATCACTAACATTGCCATCATGAAATTGTTTGACCAATAAATAACCTTGTCTAAATGTGAGCGTTCCTTGGGAAAAAAGAAACAAACACACTCATCTTTCTTCCCTGCCACGCTTTGGAGAAGCTGAACTGACTCCTCCATGAGACCCCAGCTGCAGCACTTTTTCCTGGTCATCTGGTTTAACTACAGGCAACAGGGGACGTGAACACTCACCAGTCATCTGAGACGGGTGGATGGAAGCAAAATCCTAGCATCGGAAGGAAACCTGGGAACAGGTCTGGTTCACTCCCTTGGCTCTTGGACCACACCTAAACCCTTAGAGCCTGTAGGAGTTTACTGGGCGGAAGACCTCCAAGGACAATGCCTAATCTGTCTTAGAAACTCAGTGTTTCTAAGAATACGCTCTGCCAGGAAGTTCGGCGTTGTGAGTAAGCTTGGGCTCTGCTCACACCCATTTCCTCCTGCTCTGAGCTCGGGTGGAGAGGGACTCTGGGTGCACAGTCTAGCCCGGGGCACACGTGCGGGTCATCAACACAGCCCTGCACCCCCCCACCAGCCTCCTCTCCTCTGGGTGGACTGACTCCAGCTCCTTTAATATCTTCTCTGTGGTTTCCTTCTCTGGATTTGAAAGTTAAAAGCGTTAGTCGCTCAGTCAGATCTGACTCTTTGCGACCCCGTGGCCTGGGGCCTGCCAGGCTCCTCTGTCCATGGGATTCTCCGGGCAGGAATACTGCAGTGGGTAGCCATTCCCTTCTCCAGGGGATCTTCCTGACTTGCCTAAGCAGAATCTTGGACCAACAGTCCAGGAAAGCAGTGGTCCCCAACCTCCAGGGTCTAAGGCCTGATGATCTGAGGAGGAGCTGAGGCACTAATAATAGAAATAATGTGCACAGTAAATGTAATGTCCTTGAATCATCCCAAAACCATGCCCCCCACCCCCGATCCAGGGAAAACGGCCCCTGGTGCCAAAAAGGTCGGGGACCGCTGCAGTAGAGGGTTTCTCACTGTTGCCTCTCCAGGGACCAGCTGCCCAGTGGCCAGGGCCTTCCCAGGACACGGGACTTTCAGAGCTGAAACCAGGGAAGTCCCAGGCAGACCAGGACATGCTGGCCGCCTTGGCTCTCCGAAGTGGGGAAACGTCTCCGCCCCAAATCTCAAGGAGACCATGAAACCACAGCTGTGATTCTGTGCCTTGGCTCCCATCTTCGGAATCTGTGCAGAGCCTGACTTCTCGCCCTCAGATGCATCGCCCCGGACGTGCCCCTGATGTTGGAAGCATTGCAGGTCATGAATGGTCTTCCGGCGCTGAGACAGGACACCTCACTGAGGAGAGGTCAGTCCTGAGGTCCTTGCGCATTCTGCTGTCCTCGGCACAGACGGACCTCCATCCGGCGGGGACGGGGAGGCGCCTGGGCGCTCTCCACCAGCCCCCAGGCAGGGGGTGAGCACACTTGGGGAGGCGGCTCCGGTGACCCAAGGGCCAGGAGCAAACTCAGCAACAGAAAGAAGCGTGCGAGGCCGGGGCAGGAACACGGCAGGGAGAATGCAGAAAAGGGGGTCAGGGAGGGGTGGGAAACGGCCTAGAGAGTATAGAAGAGGAAAGAGTCAACTTCCTTTCTTCCCCCTCTCACCTCCTAGGCTGGCTTCCCAGGAGGCGCTAGTGGTAAGGAACCCGTCTGCCAATGCAGGAGACTCAGGTTCGATCCCTGGGTTGGGAAGATCCCCTGGAGGAGGAAATGGCAACCCCCTCCAGTATTGTTGCCTGGAGAATCTCATGGACAGAGGAGCCTGGTAGGCTACAGTCCTTGGAGTGGCAAAGAGTTGGACGTGACTGAGCAGCTAACACACAGACACACACACGCACTCACACACACACAGACACACACACAGACACACACACATACATACACACACACAGAGACACACAGACACACACACATACACTCACATACACACAGACACACACACACACACACAAAGCAGGAAGAGCGTGAGAAGCCTGTGCTGGTAGGAGATGTGAGAGCCTCCATGTCCCTTCTCTGTTTCCTTTAACTTCTACAAGATTGGTTCCCATTCTTAGTATCTCATGGACCAGAAAAAAAAATCAAGGCGGCAAAGAACGTGAAACTAAAGTACCTCCTACTATACCGTCGTTTCCCAAACCGAGGAGCACTGTACATTCTTAGAGCAGAGAAGAAAGCTCTCGGGCAAGCGAGGGCCAGCGCGCACGCGTCAGACATGGTCCTTAACCCTCCCATCCTGCCAGGGGATGCTGAGAACTCTGCCCCAGGCTGGCGCCAGGAGTCAGCCGGCCTTGGAGGAGTTGCCTTCGGGGACCCAAGGCCGGCCCTGCCCTTGTTTAGGAAGGTGCTGAGAGCTGTTCACGGCGCATTTCCGCGCCGGGCCCTGCGCTCAGTCATCATCTGTGAAGCTGCATCAGCGGTCCGATTGTTAGGTACTTCCCTCATATTCCGAATGAGGAAAGCGTGGCCTGCAAGTGTTGACAAACTTGCTCACGGTCTCGCGGTAGAGGAGGGACTTCTCCCAAGGCACCTGACTCCACGGCCAGCACCTTCCAGAGGTCCCCAGTGTCTCTGGCCCCAGGGACCAGTTTTGCAAAAGACAGTTTTTCCACAGACCGGGGTGGGGGTGGCTTGGGGACGATTCAGGCATGTACATTTACTGTGTACTTTATGTCTTATTATTACACCAGCTCCTTCTTAGATCATCAGGCATTAGATCCGGAGGGCGGGGCTGTTATTCAGTCGCTAAGCCACGGGCTACTCTTTGCGACCCCATGGACTGCAGCACGCCAGGCCTCCCTGCCCCTCACCATCTCCCAGAGCTTGCTCACACTCATGTCCACTGAGTCGGTGATGCTGCGTAACCATTTCATCATCTGCCAGCTCCTTGTCTTTCCACCTTCTCTCCAGAGGTTGCGGACCCCTGTTTTAAACCATGATGCCGTGGTTGGTAAACGTGCTCCCTGACGGAGGGAGTCCTCTGAACCTTTTGGATAACCTTGGAGAGTTTTCACAAGCTGGACATCAGTGTTGCTTAGGCCTCCAACTGAGAAATCACAAGGGTCTCCCTGCGACTCTTTCCCAAAGCAGAAATCCTCAGGAGGCCTGACAGCCGCCAGTGCCGCCCCTGCCTGACCCGACGTCCCGGCCTCTCAGCGGCTCCTTCTCCTTCCAGGATGGGGCCTGCCCTCCTGGCCAAATAGGAATAGCCCGCTGCTATTCATATCTGTATTTGCTCAGGGCCTTCCTTCCTGTCTCCCTTTTCACCCTGAGATCTTCCCTTTTCAGCAGTGCTGCCCTCGACGCCTCACCCCAGCTGCACCTTAAAATCAGAACCATGGAAAGAGTGTGTCAGGGGGACGTTTCTCGTTTTTCCACATTGGAGACTGGTGCCCACGGCCCAAGGGCTTAGATAAATGTTGCAGGCGCCCGGGGGAGCTGAGCTACAGGGTGGCCAGAGACTGGACCGGCCTCCTGCCCCAACTCAGGGTGAGGAGCGTGGCAGGATTTCATCTGTCCACCACTTGCTGAGTCTCTTTTGTTAACAATCTAACGGTGAGGGAAGCTTTCACTGTGGCTCTGCTAGAAGCTTGAGGGAAACCGTACGGGCTTACTACCCTGCTGTGCAAATCAGAAGATCAGCATCGGGGCCAGAGGGGAGTTTACACGATCCCCACCATTGCTGCAGACAGGGGAGATGTCCTCTGAGCTTCAGAAATCTCCAGAGGAGGATCTTCCACGATCACCTGTCAGCCCATCCCAATGTTTACTAATTATCTTTGCTAAGAAATTATTCTTTCTTTAAAACAAGCCCTTTCTCCTGTGAACTGGTGTCTTATGGGTGTCCTTAGAGCTAAAAGGGTTTCCCTGGTAGCTCAAAGGGTAAAGAATCTGCCCACAAAGCAGGAGACCCAGGTTTGATCCCTGGGTTGGGAAGACCCCTGGAGAACGAAATGGCTACCCACGCCAGTATTCCTGCCTGGAGAATCCCACGGACAGAGGAGCCTGGTGGGCCCAGTCCACGGGTCACAAAGAGTCAGAAACAACCGAGTGACTAACACTAACAAACTTAGAGCTAAAAACACTACCCTCCTTATTATGTTTTAACGTACATTTCTTAACCGAAGGAGGGAGTTCTTTCATTTTCTCTCATTTTCCAACCTTTAGAAGCTAACTTTCTATCCTCTTTTGTGAGATTGGAAAGGGACAAGAAAGGGTTGTATATTTCCAACTCTGGCAATATACAAATCACATTTCCAGATCAACATTTTTTTTTTTTTAAAAAGAATAAACAATTTGTTTTTCCAGTAATTGGTTACATGGACAGGGAAACTACATATCTGATTGTCTAAAAGCCCACATTTAGTCATCAGCACATCAGTGAATGAGGAACTATCGAAAGATCCAGCTCACTGGTTCTGAGGCTTCAGTGTGAATTAGCCATCCTAAGGCCTCAGGTCGTCAGGCACAGACGTGATGGTTGGACCATAAGGAAAGTTGAGTGCCGAAGAACTGATGCTTTTGAACTGTGGTGCTGGAGAAGACTCTTGAGAGTCCCTTGGACAACAAGGAGATCAAACCAGTCCATCCTAAAGGAAATCAACCCTGAATATTCATTAGAAGGACTGATGCTGAAGCTGAAACTCCAATACTTTGGCCACCTGATACGAAGAGCTGACTCATTGGAAAAGACCCTGATGCTGGGAAAGATTGAGGGCAGGAGGAGAAGGGGGCAACAGAGGATGGCATCATTGACTCAATGGACATGAGTCTGAGCAAACTCTGGGAGATGTGAAGGACAGGGAGGCCTGGCGGGCTGCAGTCCACGGGGTCGCAGAGAGTCGCACACGCCCGAGCAAGTGGATGACAGTTGGTACCCAGGTGCTGTGACTGCTGATCCAGACCACACCTTGAGAACCCCTGGACTAATATCTGCATCGACTCCCCCATGGAATGAAAACCTACTGCATCAGAATCAGCTGGGGAAGCTTCAAAACGTACAAATATCTACAGGGCTCAGGACTCTGGCACTGCAGCAAGCATTTCACGGAAATCTTCTTGCTAAAATCTGAGAATCCTTGGTCTGTGGTTTTGACGCTTTAAAGAGCTTTGGGTTTGAGGCGTGTGGTTCTCAACGTGTGTGGTCCCTGAACCAGCAGCGTCAGCACCACCTGGGAGCTCGTTAAAGATGCAAACGTCATCGTGGTTTTTTTCTATTTCTTTTTTTTCCTTTAAAAAATTTGTTGTAACATTGTGGTGGTTTTTTGCCATACACTGACATGAATCAGCCACGGGTATACATGAGTGCCCCATCCTGAACCCCCCCCTCCCTCCGCCTCCCATCCCTCTGGGTTGTCCCAGCACACGGGCTCTGAGTGTCCTGCGTCATGCATTGACCTTGGACTGGTCATCTGTCTCACGTGCATGCTAACATACACGTTTCAGTGCTGCTCTCTCAAATCATCCCCCCCTCGGCATCGCACTTTAAGAAGCCCTCCTGGGGATTCTGAGGCAGGAGACGTTTGAGCCACAGGCACAGGCTCAGCTCCCAGAAAGGGTCGGCCTCTCACTGCTTCCCTGCTTCTGCGCTTCCCCACTTCTGTTCTGTTTCACGAGAGAACATATCAGTTCCTTCTTTGGTGAGTTCCTAAGCCTCAAGAAGTCAACAAGCCAGGTGGGGAAGACGGTCTAGGAAAGACTTCTGAGCTTGAAGGACGCTTCAGACCCAGGGATCAAACCCAGGTCTCCCACACCGCAGGCAGGTTCTTTACCGTCTGAGCCACCAGGGAAGCCCTTACCCACCATATTATGGGTTAAATTATTTTTTACTTTAAAGCATATCTGACATAAAATTTGCCATTTGATCCTTTCTAAGTGTACAGTCCAGTGGCAGCCTTCACCACCACGCACCTCCAGAACTTCTTCCACCACCTAAACCGAGACTCGGGCTTCCCAGGCGGCTCAGCAGGAAAGAATCAGCCTGCCAAGCAGGAGACGCAGGCTGGATCCCTGGGTGGGGAAGACCCGCTGGAGGAGGAAATGGCAACCCACCCCAGTATTCTTGCCTGGAGGATCCCATGGACAGAGAACAGTCCGTGGGGTCGCAGAGTCAGAGTTGACTCAGTGACTAAACAACAAACTGGCACTTGGCCCCCTGTAGGCACTTCTCTTCCGTCTGCCCTTCCCTCCGAGCCCCTGGCAGCCAGCCTTTTACTCTGCTTCTGGGAATCTGACCGCTGCAGGTGCTTCACATGAACGGAATCGGATGGTACGCGCCGCCTTGTGGCTGGCTCACCTCCCGCTGCGTCGCGGCCGCGCCACTCACGCGCACAGCCTGCGTCAGAATCTCCTTCCTCCGTCAGGCTGGCGTCCCCCGGCACGTCTCGGACACGCTCTGCTCAGCTCTCCCCCCGTCAGTGGGCAGCTGGACTGTTTCCCTCTGTGCCCGCCGTGGATCGTGCCGCCGTGAACACACACGCGTGTGCAGAACCACGGGGGCGTCCGTCCGGCGTCCCCCACTGGGCCCAGTGAGGCTCTCCCGCCCACAGACCGCCCCGTCTCGCCCCGGAGCCCAGCGTGGCGAAGGCAGGAACTGGGTCATAACCTGGCAGGTGGAGCAGGAAGTCACTGCCCCGGGCACGGGTTCCGGGGCCCGTGACAGCCACTGCATCTTGCCTGGGAGCCCAACTCTTCCTCCTGAAAGCCCTCCCTCACACAACGCTTTGTCCAGAAGGACGGGGGCTGCGTCCTCCCGAGTCGCCGTGGTGTCCGCAGCCCCCAGGACGCGGCCCAGCCACGAACAGGAGCTCAGAGCAGATGCCGAGAGTGGACCAAACCAGGGCCCGCGGGCCAGGAGCAACTCCCGGTCACAGGGTCTCTGTCCTGCCCCTGGGTCAGGACAGCTCTCACCTCAGCCCTGAAGCGCACACTGCCACACACGCAGTCCAGCCTAGACGCCACTTCTTTCCAGGAGCCAAAGTGTGAAAGCGTTAGTTGCTCAGTCGTGTCCGACTCTTTCCGACCCCATGGACTAGAGCCCGCCAGGCTCTTCTGTCCATGGGATTCTCCAGGCAAGAATACTGGAGTGGGTTGCCATGCCCTTGTTCAGGGGATCTTCCCCACCCGGGAATCGAACCTGCGTCTCCTACCTTGCAGGCAGATTCTCTACCGTCTGAACCACCACGGTCTTGCTCCAAAGGCCCAGTCTTTTCTTGTTAATGTTCAGACCGGTCCCCTGGCCCCAACAGCCAGCTGGGGTTCTATGCGGACTGCCGCCCAGTGGGTGCTCTTGAGACTTCTGACTCACACCCCCTACCTCGTCCCTTGGCAACTCCTGCTTGGCTGTCCCTTTGGTCCCTGGGAGCCATGACTCAAAGTCCACATGAGCTGAGTCCCCCGCCTGCTCAGTGTCAGGTCTGGAGCTCAGGTCATGAAGAAAGGTGGGAGAAAAACAAGATGGACACTGCCTGCGGTTGACCTGAAGCTCCCCGACCTCGGGGCAGGCCAGTCACAGGAGTCCAGGCTGACTTCCGGGAGGCGGAAGACCGCTGTGACATGTAAAGTCATCTGGACTGAGAAGGCCACACCTGGGCAGGTGTGGTAGCATCAGGAGATGGTGGGGGAGGGGGGTGTTTTGCATGACCCTAGGTTCTCGTCGGCCACTTAGGCCAATGTCTGCGGAGCCGACTAATGTACAGATAATGTTTACCAAAGGTTGCTTCTTCATTTACCTTGAATTGGTAGTTCAAGTTCTTTGGTGGGGAATTAAAAATTCTAGAGGATAGTGGAAAGATAATTCCTGACCATTTAAGTTCGTAATTTCATACTCCCATTCACCATACTCCATCTAGATGCTTCTATCCATAGCAGAAGTTTGATTTTTGAGCTATAGGGTGAAGGATGGCCATAGTCTCCTGACATATTGTACTCTGTGCTAAGTCAAGACTGCCTCCTGGAGACTTACACTGGAGACAGTACTAGAAGGAATCTGGAAGAAAATGTTAAGGGCTGGGTCTGTAATAAAGTGTGGAATGCAAAGTGTTTGGAGGCAAAGCTTTTGCTGGAATTCTTCTCCTGAGACCCCAGAGGATTTGCTGTGTGGGTATGGACACATAAATTCTAAGAGTGTGTATCATTTTCATTTTATAATATTTACTGAAAGCTATGAATTCATAGCACTGTTCTCGAAGTTTCTTTTATGATTGACCTCTACTAATATGACATCTACTAATATGAAGCTAATATCTTCTGTTGGCCAGGCCAACTTTAATTTGTATACAAATTATATATTTGTATATAAATTATATATTTGTATATATATTTTTTATTGTATATATACATTATATATTTGTATATAACTTGTATACAAATAAGCAAAAGCAGTGAAGTTTGTGACTTTCAAGCACCACTTGGTTGCCCGCAGCACAATGAAGTATTCAGAAAAATTAATTTGATAGGCGATGCTTAGTGGATACATTATTGCTTGTAGATTCTGAGTTGCTGCATATAAAACATTAAGGCAAATTATATTTTCTGAACCCATTTTGACACACACACAGTGTTTGGAAGAGAGAAAAGAGATGGGTGCTATTTTGGGATCTGTCCTTTCAAAGAATAGCAGCTAAGTGACAAGAAAGCAAGCAGAACCAATTTTAGAATGAAAGGATGGGTAGGTAGGAGGGAAAAGATGACACAGGTTTGAAAGGATGAATAAGACACAGTCTTTGCTCTTAATTAGCTTGCATTCCAGTGGTGGGGGTGGGCCCGATATTCCAAAATAGTAGTGACCATCCTTTCTAAATTCAAACTGGGGACACAGGGCCTGAAAAGAAGGGGTGCCTTTTATGGGGACAATTGGACCGAATGTTTGAAATGTTAGTGGATTTAAGACATGTGGTTGCCACACTTAGGATGGAAGAGCGAGGAAGGAAAGGTGCTTAGGAGCCCACATGGAGCCTACGTAGCTTTGGGGAGAAAAGGCCCAGGGACCACGCTCTCCTTAACCCCCGGCCTCTGGACCAGCTGTTCTCTGCTGGGAACTGAGTTAAGGGCTTCAGTGGAAGCACCCCGGGCCCGCCACCCTGCCCCCCCTTAGGTCACAGGCATCTCCGCGCAGGTCTGGACGTGGGTGAAGAGACTTCACTCTTTGGGCTCAAACAGACACGGGCCGTGAGGCTGTTTTGGTGCCGAGGTGCCATCAAAAGCACTGGCTATACCCCCTTTTCTTTTAACTTCAGAAACACAAATTTAAAACAATTCTTTAATGCAATATTCTCTATCTATTAAACGAAAAGGAGAAGAGGCAGAAGAAAGGCAGCAGGGAGCAGGGGTTGGACAGCAACAAGAAGGAAAAAAAGATAAAACTCCATTAAGCCCAAAGAGGAATGGGTAATTTATAAATTGCTAGTGCTACTAAGGGGGCATTCGGTGGCTCAGTGGTAAAGAACCCACCTGCCAAGGCAGGAAATGAGGGTTCCATCCCTGGGTTGGGAAGATCCCCTGGAGAAGGGAATGGCAACCCACTGCAGTATTAGTGCCTGGGGAATCCCATGGACTGAGGAGCCTGGAGGCTACAGTCCAGGGGGTCACAGAGTCCGACAGTCTTTGGTTATTTAGTTAAAGTAAGAGTCTTTGGTTTATTACAACATTTCAACAATAACTTTAGAGGCCTCTCGCACAGAAGGACAGGTTCACACGTCACTCCCCAGCTCAGCGGACCAGAGTGTGTCGCTTGTGAACGTCGTTGTCGCGAGAGGGAGTTGGGAACTGCTGAACTGCTGTGACGCCTATGACAGTCCTGTTACCACATACGAGTGTCTAGTGCTTCCCGACGACTGCAGTCTTAAAAAGAGCCACAATTCCTCCTTCTCGTTCAGATGCCTTCACTGGGGTCCCTCCGGCCCCGTTCGCCTACGTCATGCCTTCTCTGCCAAGACGCCCCAGGAGCCGCACCTCTGCCGTCCGCGGTCTCTGTCTCGGGGACTCCTGGTGTGGAGACCAGAAAGTGCGGCCCTGAGGCTCCCCAAGGCCGGATGCCGGGGCCACTGGTCTCCCTGCCGCTCCCTCAGCTCAGCGAAAGGCTGACATGCGGGCCCGGGAGGAGCCTGCCCGGAGGACCAGCCGGGTAGGGGCTCCACGGAGGGGCTCACGGGCTGGCCCCTGACCCCCACTGCCGGCTGAGCCTCAGACCCTGGGGGCCGCCTCCCTGCAGCCCAGCCTGGGACCCCCGCTCCAACCCCGCTGGGACACCAGCAGGTGACAACGGTCCAGGAGATGCCTGACTCCAGGGGGACCCGAGGGTAGGGTGCCTGTGGATGTGCCAGCCCCGACCTGGGTCCCCTCCCACCGTCCTGTCCCCTCATCCCTCACAGTCCTGAGTGGGCAGCCATGCCCTCTTCCAGGGGATCTTCCCGACCCAGGGATCTAACCCGGGTCTCCCTGCCAGCTGAGCTCCCAGGGAAGCCCTCATCCCTCCAGGGGGACAGGACTGAGAGCAGGGCCTCAGACAATCCTCTCTGTAGCCAGGACCCTCTGAAGAAAGTGCCAGAAACCCCCGTGGAACCGCTCAGCGTCTGTCAGCTGTGTGAGTGGACGGCAAGGCTTCCTCCCAGCCTCTTCAGGATCACTAGCGGCTGGCACTCAGGGCTCCAGGAGCCGCCCGAGGGCAGGGTTTCCTAGCTCACCGTCCACGGGGGACACGGCTGACCTGGGCTGTGGCTCTGCCCTGCGGTCAGAGGCTTCTCCCAGCGGCCCTGGTTGCCTGGGAAACCTGGGCTGGAAGGGGCAGCCCCGCAGCTGTGGGCAGGGCCTGGCAGGGGCCTCCTCCCCGCGGTTGAGGTGCGGGCTGCCGGGCCCTCCTGCACGGCTGACCCTCCACGCGTGCAGTAATCCAGACGCCTGTCTCCAGACTGCCGCCGTGGCCCTTGAACCCCGGGGACGGAGCTGGGCCAGATCTCCCCAGGCAGCCCTGGCCTCTGTGCGCCTCCAGCGGGACTGGCTGCTGATGGCCGCGGGGAAACATCCAGCCCAGGGGCCGAGTGGAGAGGGGAGGCAGCTTCAGCCCCAGAGCACCCAGCCATCTGACCCAGCCGGAGAGAGCTGCAAAGTTGCAAAGTCACTCCCCCACGTCTGGAGGCTCAGAGTGTGGACAGGCGCCCGCAGCGCACGCAGGCTTTCTGCTTCTCCCCTTCACTGGCGGGGGCAGCCTAGCCCCAGAGGGCCCCCACCACAGCCTCAAGGATGGCCTTGGCCCCCAAAGGCCCCCTTCTCCCGGTGCCAAGGCTGGGGTCGCCCGCGATGCCGGTCAGCTCAAAGGGCGGTGAAGTCCCAGGTCTGGAGAAAGAGCAGGCTGCTCACGGAAGGCGTGGCCTCCTGAGACCCGCCCACTGTACCCCAGCCCTCCAGGCGATGCTGGCGGGGCAGGCCTCGGGGAGGCGGGAGGCCTGGGTCCTGAGGGCGGCCCCCAGCGAACAGGAGGGCGCCCCCAGAGCTGTGTCCTCACAGGGCTCCCTCCTCCCACCCTGAGGACACAGCGGGGGGCCTCCATCCCGGGCCGGGCCTTCACCAGGAGCCGGCCAGCCTGGACGTCCAGCCTCCAGAATGGGGAGAAATAAATTTCTGCTGTTTACCAGCCACCCGGTCCCTGGAGTTTTATTATAAATGGACCAAGACAAAGCCCACCCGGGCAATCAGCCCCTCCCAGCACCAGCAGCCCGCGCCCACCTGCTCGTCTCCCCTTTCTCCTCCAAGACACCCCCAGCCCAGGTCTCCTGGACCCGCCTGCGGATGGCCCGTGCCCTGCTCGTTCCCTGGTTCAGGAGGCTCCTGGTTCTGTCCAGATGGAGCATGCTGCTGCGGCCCGATGAGATCCGTCCCGGGGAATTTGGAGAAAACACGAAACACAGACAAAGGCACACCCCCAACCCCCACCCCAAGCCCCCCTCCAGCCCCCACGGCAGCACCCCAGGGCGACCATGGGCACCAGCCACAGCCCATCCGCTCTCATCCCCGCTTTTCTGAATGACGTCTCCCAAGATCAAAGACACTGCCAGCCGTCAAAATAAGGTTCCTGTTTCCATATACAGGACGACGAAGGCCGAAAAGAGATGACGCCGACATGAACAAATGGAGGGGAGGAAGCGGGGAGCCGCTGGGCTGCCTCCCTCCAAACCCATCCTTTCTACGGAAGCAGGAACTGAAATGACCTCTGAGCCGTTAGAATAGCAACTAACAAGCACAGCCTTGCAGCCACGAAGGCTGGCATTAAAGGAAGCTAGAGAAAGGGATGAAAGAGTTTGATCTCCGGAGAAACCCAGGGAGGATGCGCAGTGCTGGGGACAAGGGGAGGCCAGGCCCGGGCGTGGGTCATTCGTTCCTGAGCCAATTTGTGTTATGAGCACGGCAGAGGCAGAGGGAGTTTCTCCCCGAGATGACAAGGAAGCCGGGACCAGCCAGCAGACCTGGACAGGCGTGGGGTGACCTCTTAACACCTACCAGGCGCCCCTGCTTCCCGAGAAGCACCCCTCGTAGACACATCCCCTGGCTAACATCGTAAGTGCTGCTCCCATCCACCTAAAGGCCCAGATAGGGCTAGAACCCAGGACGTTAAGTTCTTATTCCTGCCCTGCTACTCTGAATGAATCACTTGAATGGTCTCTGCCTCAGTTTGCTCATTTACAGGATGCAGAATCCTAAGAGTGTGGTGTGGAGGTGGCGTGAGGATCGGATGAGATCATGGTTAGGGAAGCAGGGCATAGGCTCCAGGGGCCCTTGGGAGGGAGGGGGTGGCACCACAGATGGAATTGGCACCCCCTGGCAGCTTGCCCACGGGACTGAGTTATTTAAGTGACGTGGTGTCTCCCAGAACATAATGACGGTGTGGGCCGGCCCACAACCTCTGTCCAGCTGACAGTCTTGCAGCGGGGTCAGAGTCAGAGCCAGGAGGAAAAGCACTTCGACTGCCAGGTCTTATGACCCGCCCCCCCGCCACTCCCCGAGCCACTAAAAGGGGAGGGCAGGCCAGGGTCCTGGGGAGCCATGAAGGCCTCGGGATAGCGGTCTCTGGGGCCCGACTGGGCTCCCAAGGGGGTGGTGATCCAGAGACCTGGAGGAGCAAAACCAATCTTCTGTGAGCTGAGAGGTGCCAGGGCGGGCACAGAGGGGACTGCGGGCAGCCTGGGAACACGTGGATTCTTTCCCAATGTCCGTGGCATCGATTCCCAACATAATCCCAGGGACAGACAGTGGGACCAGACGCTGCATGCTTTCCGTACCTTTAGACCATGAAACGTTTTCAGCTTGTTTGACGACCCTGGATATGCTCCAGTGTCTCCTGGTCTACAGTCTATGGGAACTTGAATAGAATGTGTATCCTGCTGTTGTGTGAGAATTGTATAAATCTTCATTATGCTGAACTGGCTCACAGTGCTTTTCAAGGTCTGCTATATCTTACTTTTCTGTCTATTCATTCTATTAATGTTTGAGAGTTTTATATTAAAACTCCAGGTAAAAATCTTAATTTATATACTTAAAATAACCATTGCAATATATACTAGAACTATATATAACCTTGTTCTGTATTTTCCAAGTCTCCTGTAAATGTGTTATCATACTTTCATCATCTAAAATATAAAAGAGATTAAAAATATCCCCAACCTTCTATTGTGTCCAACCCTTTGTGATCCCATGAACTGCAGCCCACCAGGCTTCTCCGTCCATGGGATTCTCCAGACAAGAACACTGGAGTGGGTTGCCATGCCCTCCTCCAGGGCATCTGTCTGACTCAGGGATGGAAGCCGGGTCTCCTGCATTCCAGGAGGATTCTTTACCATCTGAGTCACTAGGGAAGGCCTTAAAAAAGGGGGTGTGTGTGTTAGTCACTCAGTCGTGTGTAAACCCCTGGACTGTAGCCCACCAGGCTCCTCCATCCATGGAATTCTCCAGGCAAGCATACTGGAGTGGGTTGCCATTTCCTTCTCTAGGGACTCTTCCGGATCCAGGAATCAAACCCGGGTCTCCTGCATTATAGGTGGATTCTTTCCCATCTGAGTCACCAGGGAAGCCCAGCCCAATAAAATAAAAGGGGTACATCTCACTCAAACATCGCAGGGAGTCTTGGCCCCTCAGTTAATCCTGAGACCCCCGAACGAGCTGGGAAGCCAGGCAGCTCTCCCTGCGACGACGTGTGAGGTGGCGCAACCCTCCGGCAGACGGACGTCCCGGAGTCACTGAGAGCGCCTGGTCCCGCAGGACAGTGAAGCGAGGCCGCACGGGCCCTGCCAGCCTCGGATGGCGTCTGCAGGCCCAGCACCGTCCGGGGACGAGTCAGGACGGCAGTGCTGGCCCGCCTCGCTGGGCGTGTGGGAGCCGAGGGGAGGAGGGGCTGCCCTCGCAATCACCCCACTTCTGCGCCGCCGTCAGGCGGAGCTGTATCGGCTGCAGTTGCACGGACTATTTACTCCGCGGTTACGGAGTGGAAGACGACATCGATCTCGAAGGGATCTCCACACAAGCAGGGCCGAAAGGACTCTGGTGAGCAGGTGGCTCCTGAGACGGCCCTGCCCGCCTGCTTCTGTGGCAGTGATGAGACGGGGCTTTCAAGGAGGAGTGTCGTGACGTGTCACCAACGAGAAGGGAGTCACTGAAACCGCGCTAGAAGGCGCGTCGCGGGGCCCCAGCGCCCGCCTTTCTTGGGAGAAGCTGGGCCTCCTTCCCCGTTGTGTCACAGGAGACGCGCGCCCCGCCTCGGGGACAGAGGCGGCCTGGCCCCGGGCAGACCCGGCAAACTCGCACAAGCGCAGGTGAGCTGAGAGGCGGTTGGCGCTGTGGGGGGCGCGAGGGGGCGCCTCCTGTCGTTGCAGACGTGCCCGCAGCCCAGGCAACTGGTGGAGGGGAGCTGACACCAGCAGGGCGGGCGGGAGAGACCCTCGGGGAGCAGGCCCTTTGGCCGTCCCGAAGACCACCCCCGCGAGGGGCCAGGCCACCATGCCCATTCCTCACGGGCAGCCTTAAAATAAACCCTTTTTAAAATTAAATATATATATATTTAATAACAAGATTCTTGCTATGAAAGAAAGCGTAATGAGAGCACACCGCAGGAACCCTCTTGGACCAGGAAACGATCCGTCCTACTTGGGAGCTAGGCATCTGGTGACATAGCAGCTGCCTAGAAATCAGGCTTTGATCTTATCTTCGGAACACTAGCCCGGGTTTCTCATCACCTTCAGCTCAAGGACATTTTAACACCTAATGGCTAAGATACCTGCTTCACTCTACTCATTAGAAAAGACCCCAATGCTGGGAAAGATTGAAGGCAAAAGGAGAAGAGGGTGGCAGAGGATGAGAGGACTAGATGGCATCACTGACTCAGTGGACAGGGAGATGTGAGGGACAGTGAGGTCCATGGGGTTGCAAAGATCGGCACGACTGGGGAACAGAACAACAAATTCTCGCTATCATTAATAAGATTAAGGGCGGCTTTTGCTGTGTTCACTGTAGGACGGCTTTCACATTTCTTCAGGTGGAAAGGGGGGTGGATAGGAGGAGAGGGGGAGAAGGAAAATGGAGCTCCCTTTCCAGAGAGCGAGTCGTGAGTGACACACGGGCTGGGTCTCTGCAGCATCAAATAAAAGACAGAGAAAGCCGGGGGCGCCCCGCAGCCCCTGGAAAGAGTGAGCCAGTCCTGTGGTCATGTCTGACTCTATGCACTCATATGGAAGACCACATGGATTGTAGCCCGCCAGGCTCCTCTGTCCCTGGGATTCTCCAGGCGAGAATACTGGAGTGGGTTGCATGCCCTCCTCCAGGGGATCTTCCTGACCCAGGGATGGAACCCACGGCTCTTATGTCTCCTGGTCGGCAGGCGGGCTCTTGACCACTGCACCCGGGACACCCAGTGGGAACCTGTTACCTCCACTTCAGCTCTGTATGTTGGGTGTTAGAGCGGGAGGCAGACCTCAGTGGTCACAAGAGCATCAGACTGGAGCCTAGTCTTGAGGGAGAAGAACATGTGAGCGGAGATCCTGGAGGTGAGCTGTCTCTGGAGAGAAGGGGATGAGACTGTGTGGAGGGGAGGAAGACTGAGACGTCAGTGACTGAAGGAGGCTCCGGGCGGAGATCAGGCCAGTTTCCTGTCAGTCTCGCAGGAAGGGGGCGTCTCCCAGCCCCCTTAGCAGTGGGCGGGGCTGTCACAAGGTGAGGCTGCCTGGTCAGAGGAAGACCCCCTGGTGTGCTCCTCCCTTTGATCCTGTCCCTTGGAGACCCCGGAAACCACCCGTTCAGGAAGTCAGGGCCGCAGGACCCAGGCAGCCGTGACCCCTGGGTGACTGAGACTCAAAGAGTCCCCAGGAGACACGGTTCCTCCGTAACTCCCGACTGCCTCGGACCACCTGGGACTTGCAGTAAGTGAGCACCTTCTTTTTGCACTAGGTCACTTTAAGGGTTCTGTGTTAGAACATTAGCTTCCCCTGACTAAGTGCTCAATAATTACGGTGACTGAATGTTCTCAATTTCAGAGTCCAACTTTCTAATGACCACAATCTCTTAAATGGCTTTCTGTATGCATTTCCCTATTTTTTCATAAAATAAAATTCTTTTAAGACATATGTGCCCAGAACTCAACACCACCAACAAAGAAGCTTATAAAAAAACGGGCATAGGACTTGACTAGACGTCTCTCCAAAGAAGATAACACAAATGGTCAACAAGCACATGAAAAGATGCTTTTGACATCAATTTTCATTAGGAAAACACAAATGAAACACAATGAGATACCGTTTCACACCCATTAGGATGGCTATAGTCAAAGAAAGCAGAAAACATCAAGTGTTGGCAGGGATGAAGAGAAGTTGGAACGCCTGGGCACTGCTTCTGGGAATGTAAAATGATGCAGATGCTGTGAAAATGGCAAGGCAGTCCTCGAAAAATTAAACACTAAATTGCCATATGATCCAGCAATTCCACTTCTAGTTAAATACCCAAAAGAACTGAGAGCAGGATCTCAAAGATATATCCAATACACCTGTTCACAGCAACTATTCACAGCTATTTACAATAGCCAAAGGCTGGAAGCAGTAACTCAAGTATCCATCAACGAAGGAACGGATAAACAGATAAACGAAATGTGGTTTAACATACAACGGAATATTATCAAGCCAGTACAAGGAAGGAAATTCTGACACATGCTATAACATGAATGAACCTTGAAGACATTATGCTAAGTGAAATAAGCCAGTTGCTAGGACAAATACTGCACTACACAGCCCACTCACATAAGGGTCCCAGAGAAATCAAATTCATGGAGACATAAAGTAGAATCATGACTGCCAGGGGCTGCAGAGAGAGGGGATGGGGGACTTGTTTAATGGCTGGTTTCAGTTTTGCTGAAATGAGTTCTGGAGGTGGTTGCACAACGTGAAGATGCTGTGGTTAAGACGGTAAATTTCCTCTTCTGTGTATTTTATCGCCATTAAATTTTTTTTAAAGTATTATGTGCTCATGTTTAAAACATGACAAAATATGAAGGAAGTTTTAAGAACATAGTCCTCGACTGCTCCAGTGGAGTGTACCGCTGTAGAGAGAGTCTTTTTATGTTGCCAAAATGGAGCTGTTTTATAAAACATTGATTCAACACTGCAAAGCAAGAGCCCAGTCTTGGTGAGAAAGCGATCCTCTTACAGAAGGGGAGAATTAGCCCACTTTTTGCTTCCAGGCAGGAAGCAGGAACAACTCCAATATTTCTTTCTAAATCTTCACATTTGAATTCAGTGAATATTGTCTTTGTAACCAGAAGTACAGCGGCCTCCTGAGTGGGACTTGGACGACTAAAATTAGTTTTGGATTCAGGGCCATATAAATTGATACCTGGGGCGTTTCTTCCTTTCATTCACAAACGTATTCATTTATTGAATAAATATTTGATTGTCTACATATGCTAGACACTGGGCTAGGGGTTCAGGAGACAGCGGTGAATGGGAGAGGACACTTACCTTCTAGGCGGGAGCAAACAGGAAACAAGGAAACAAACTGCAAATCATGACGGACTCTGAAGGAAAGGGAAGGAAAGCACAATGCTATGGAAAGGAGCAGGAAAGGGGGTGACACCCGAGCTGACCGGAGGGTGCAGTGAGCTCCCACAGAGAGTGGTGGAGACACCAAGGAACCTTAGGTCATTCACTGCTGTGGCTCAGTCAGGTCCAACTCTGCGCAACCCCACAGACTGTAGCCCACCAGGCTCCTCCGTCCATGGGGTTATTCCGCCAAGAATGCTGGAGTGGTTGCCATGCCCTCCTGCAGGGGATCTTCCTGACCCAGGGATGGAACCCACGCCTCCTGCTTGGCAGGTGGAATCTTTGCCACTGAGCCCCCCAAGGGAAGTCCTAGGTCATTTACAGGACCTGACAAAAGGAATCTGCGATGATGGCGGTCAGAGCAGCACTTACCCCGGGTTTGGGTGAGGACTTCGGCAGGCACGGCAGGCTTCTCCTGCGTCTTGGCCTGGGTGAATACATATGCAGAAAAATTTGTAAAAATTCCTCCAGTGGCACACTTTAAGGTTTGTACCATTTACTATATGAATGTTATACCTTAAAAACAAAATTAGATACCCTTCCCCCCACGAAGGGAAACTAAAGGAGGTGGCGTTCCAGGTGGAGGGACTCAGGAGCAGGAGGCCTGCAGTGGGTGCCCTGGAGGAGGACAGTCAGAGCCCGCCTCCACCCTCCCCCGTGGGAGGGCCTGGGGGGCCGGGGGTGAGCCTGACCCCGGTCAGGTCAGAGCTTGACCCCAAGTCAGCTCAACTGCTCCCCGCTGGAGAGACTGGAGACTGGGGCTCCGGGACCAGGGATTTCTAACTGTTCACGCTTTAAAAACACATATTGTTTTTGAACACACTCATGTTTTCCAGGTATCATTTTTAAAAGTAAATGAGGCCATTTGCTTTTGCCTTCAGAGTGTTGCTTCCTGCCTTTCCTATCCGCTTGTTCTGTGGAGGTTAATGGCCTGGAATATACCGTCTTCCTTGTCTCCAGGGGAACGCAGCACGAGGGTGTAAAGCCCCGAAACAACTCCTCATCAGGGCCGCTCCTAGAGGCCTCTCAGGACGCACGCACCGCCCTGGGGTTCAGGGAGACGCACCGGCCGCCTGGGGACAGCGCGTCACCGCGGCCGCTCACGGCGCTCCGGGGACAGCGCCTCACCGCGGCCGCTCACAGCGCTCTCCCCGGGAGCGTTGCGCCCACACGCTGCTTGGTTTCCAGGTCCTCCCAGGTGCAAGTCTCTCCCTGCTCCATTCAGGACGAACCGAACTCTGAGACGCTAAACCGGAGGCAGTGGGGTCGGGAGTGCGGTCGGTTGGAGCAGAAGCGGACAACGGGGGCCTCAGGGACAGTCTTCTGACCCTGCGGCCCGACGGCTGCAGCTGTGGGGCAGGGACCCTGGGAGGGACCGGGGGGACCCCGGGAGGGACGGGGGCTCGTTCTGGACCGAGCCAGGGGCCCCTTTCGCACCGTCGTCCAGGCGGCACCCAAGGATGCTCCGACGGGCGCGGGGAGGGGCGGGGGGGGGCGGGGGGGGGCGGGGGGAGGGGGGCGGGCTGGGGCGTCCGCCTCCTCTGGGGCGGAGGGTCTTGGGGGGAGGGCCTCGTCAGGACTTGAGCCCGAGGCCTGGCCGGAAGGCACCCCTTCGGGGGGGGGGCGGTGCGCGGCGGGGGGCGGGGGCAGACCCTGAGCGGCTCTCTTGGCCCTTAAACAGGTTTGGAGACGCGCAGAGGGGTGTCCACGCGGCCGGGGGTTCACCAGGAGGGCCCCCGCCTCCGCCCGGCCCTGCGGCCCTTCTGCCCCGTGCCCTCTGTCTAAAATCAGCCTGTGGGGGACGGACGGATGTGACCCTGGTGACCCTCTGGCTGCAGACCGGACATGGGACTCAGCATCTCAAGGATGCCGCGTAGGCTCGTCAGGACCGTCCGTACCGTGTGGTCGTGAAGAGCTGATGGACTTCGCCATTTCTTGGTCAGTGGACTTCATATCCCTCTGTCAGTTTATCATCAGGGCCTTATGGGCCCGAGGCCCACGGAGAAGACAGCGATCCAGGCTCCGTGGTCCCGCGTTCAGACCCCAGCCTGGCTACTGAGCGGGTGCGTTCCTTAGGCTGTCCTTGCCTTGGATTCTCCCTCTGTAAAACAGGTGTCGCAATTACCCTATTTCATGGGATTGTTTAAGGCTTAACAATACATAGATGAGCTTAGGATATGTGTGCTATGAGATAAAGTGAAGTCACTCAGTCGTGTCTGACTCTTTGTGACTTCATGGACTGTAGCCCACCAGGCTTCTCCATCCATGGGGTTTTCCAGGCAAGAATACTGGAGTGGGTTGCCATTTCCTTCTCTAGGGGATCTTCCCCACCCAGGGAGCCAACCCAGGTCTCTTGCATTGAAGGCAGACGCTTTACCCTCTGAGCCACCAGGGAAGTCCTGTGCTATGCGATGAGACTCCATAAAAGCTAGTCATTATTTCCTCATGTGAAACACTTGGAGAGGGTGCCTCCTACACTTTGTGAGGCTGGCCTCCTTCTCTGAGGACCTCTGGTGTGTTTCCGTGTGTTTCAAGCGCTTTGCTTCTAGTAGCTGTGCAGGCAGTGGGTGGTCTGCACAACCCCATTGTTGTTATTCTCACTTTGCAGATAAGAGTGAAGCCATTTTAAATATTTATCCAAAGTCACACGGCTACTGGGTGAGGGAGTGAAGATCTAAATCCAGCTTTTTAGGCTTCTCAAGTTAATGCTTTCAACTTGTGTGCTATGTCACTTCAGTCGTGTCCGACTCTGTGACCCCACGGACTGTGGCCCTTCAGGCTCCGTTGTCCATGGGATTCTCCAGGCAGGAATCTTTGTGCGGGTGGCCAGGCCCTCCTCCAGGGTATCTTGTCGACCCCGCAATCGAACCCACGTCTCTTACGTCTCCCACCCCGGCAGGCGGATTATTTTAGGGCCTCCTGGGAAGCCCTGCTTTTAGCTTGATGGTGCTCTGCATTGGAAAGCGTAAAGGGCACCCTCTGGGCCTTCTGCTGGGCATTTAGTGCAGGGGTCCTGGACGCTGGAGGCCCCCAGGGGCTTCCCAGGTGGCACTGCACCGATTTCCCTCCAAGTGAAGGGCCTCTGCCAACTGTTTTCGGTCAAGAATTACAACCATCTTTGCCTGAGTAAACACACCTTCACTTTCCATTAAGTGGAAAATCTGGCTTAAGAGGAAACTGGAATTCAGGACGAGCTGGGCACAATGGCTTATCTCTACGGGGATCACGCTCTCTAGGGCAGTTCACTTCCTCCTCGCCAGGCTTTCATTGTAGCCAGAAATATGCCTGTTTTGACACCGGACTCCAGAGAAATCCTCAGCTATTTGGCAGCGTTAACTTTGCATCCAGTTCTCCCGAGGTGGGTGGGGTGGGAGGGACGCTCTGACAACCGCAGGCCCAGCCCTCCGAGGAGCTAACTTCCCGTCCCTATGGTGTGACCGCTTCCCATCCCGGGAAGCACTATTGTCTTTTGCTCCCCTGAGGCCCCACGAGGTCTGTGTGTGTCCTGCAGAAGGAGTCGTCCCGGAGGAGCGCAGGCAGCCTTGCTGGAGGCCCCGTGGGAAACAGCCTGCTTCCTCTGCCGTGTGTGTCTCTGTAAATACGCTGGGGAGGAGCACAGGCCTCTGTGTTCCAAATAAGGTTGAAGAAGTTACGAGGGGATGTCATTGTAGGCCCACAGTTTCTATCCTCTGGGCAAGTGACACAAAGGGCCAGTGACATCCCAGCCGCCCAACTGCACCTGGTTGTCCCTACAGGGAGATGCCCTGGAGGAGGGCATGGCGACCCAGCCAGTGTCCTCGCCTGGGGAGCCCCACGGACGGAGGGCTAAGTCCATGTGTTCACACAGTTGGGCCCAGCTGAAGCGGCTTCACCTGCCTGCCTGCCTGCCTGCCTGTCCCTTCAGAGGAGGGGCTTGGGAGCCTCCTGGTCCCACACCAGCTGCCACATGAGCCCCCCCAGGGTTGAGGGCCTGGCCACCACTGGGGACCCCCTTTCTGACACGGTTGCGAGACACACAGCAGGCGCCACTGGAGATGCCTGGCGTTGTGTCTACTAAGGGTGAAGACAGGGGCCTCTGCTCCTCTCCGTCCCTCCATGTCTCCACATCCCCATTTCATCGCAATAAAAAAGAATGAAGCATTGAAAGAATGAAAAGACAAGGAGAAAACGTCTGCAAAACAAAAGGACGGGGATCTGAAATATACAAAGAACGCTTAGAATTCAACAATAAGAAAACAAGCAACCCAATTTAAAAAATCAGCAGAAGATCTGGACATCCTACCAAAACAGATGATAGACAGACACCTGAAAAAAAATGCTCCACAGCATGTCATCGGAGAACTGCAAATTCCCGAAATAAGGTACTGTTGCGCACTTCTGTGGTGGCTACAACCCAACCCAAGGACAACAGCAAACGCTGTGAGGCTGTGGAGCGTCGGAAAGCCCCATTCACTGCTGGCGGGGATGAAGGCGGGACAGGCCCTCTGCAAGGCAGTTTGGCAGATTCTTACACAACTAAACATATCTTACCATATGATCCAGCAATTGCACTCTTTGGTATTTACCCAACTCAGATGAAAACTTATATCCACACAAAAACCCACACACGGGTGTTTGAGAAGCTTTATTCATAATTGCCAAAACCTAGAAGCAACCAAGATGTCCTTTGGTAGGTGAGTGGAGAAACAAACTGGCACATCCAGATAGTGGAATATTCAGGGGGGCAAAAAAAAGTTATTGAGCCATGAAAAGACAGGAGGAAACTTACATGCATATTACTGGGTGAAAGAAGCCAATTTGAAAAGGCTACATACTGTGTGGTTCCAACTATACAACAATCTGGAAAAGGCGAAACTTCAGAGATAGCAAAAAGATCAGTGGCTGCCAGGGGTGGGAGGGAGGGTGAGAATACGGAGCCTGGGATCTTCAGGGGACATGTGTCGGTATCCATCAGTCAAAACCCACAGAATGCACAGACCAGGAGTAAACCCTGACGCTGACTGTAGGCTTTAGTTAATAGTAAAGGATCGACGCTGGCTCACCAATTATATAAAAAAAAGAAAGAAAATGCACGAACAGGATGACTGCAATGATGTAAAGCAAAAGCAGCAGCTGACACAAACAGGAAAACAAAGCTCGGTCATAACTCAAGGAAGGGAGGCATCTCTAATTTTGGCAGGCCCTGAAACAGGAGGGCAGGTTCTGAATAAGAAAGTACTTTTAAAGGAACTAGAACACCGTGTTAGTGCTCCCTGTATGCCTCGCGCCACGCTGGAGCATTTTAACCCTCATGAAAACCCTAAGAGACGGACATTCTTGTAAACCTGTGTTTACAGTCAGGGAGCTTGCTCAGGGCCCCCACTTCAAGTGGGACAGCCTTGGCATTCAAAGTACTGCATTATATATACTGCCTTTAAAAATAAGTACTAGTGTTAAAAATAGTCTTGAACTATTTTTAAAATATGTTAAAAATGTGAAATATTAAAAATAGTCTTTTAACACTAGTTACATTCATTTAAGCAATACTTTAAAGATAGTAGTCGTGTCTGACTCTGCAACCCCATGGACTGTAGCCCACTAGGCTCCTCTGTCTGTGGGATTCTCCAGGCGAGAATACTGCAGTGGGTTCCATGCCCTCCTCCAGGGCATCTTCCTGACCCAGGGATCGATCCCGGGTCTCCCATCTTCCTCCGGCTCTGCCCGCAGCCCCCGCCTCGCCCCACCATTCCTCCCTCATTTAGAGTCGCCAGGAACCTCGTGACTGGCAAGCTCACGGCCGCGACTCCTGGTCTCTTACATGTTATGGTGACGACCATCTCAGTCCCGGTGTCTCTTCCGTCTCCAGGGTACCTCCTCCCGTACCCCCTCCTCCCCCTCAGCCCTCTTTGTTGGGTCCGCCGCGTCCTCCCCGGGGAGCTGCGGTTCTCTGGGGGGTGTTACGGGGGGGTGGGGGGGTGGGACGTCTGTGCCTTCAGTCGAGCCTTTGGGTGGCTCTGCCACAGGTGGGGCGAGGCCGCACTTTGGGGACCAGGTGTCACTCAGAGACCGCAGACTCAGCAAGAGCAGAAGAACCCACTTTTCTCCTCCAGGCGGCCCCTGGTCCTGGCTCCTGCGAGGTTCGGGATGCGTCTGTCTCTCTGGAGTCCGCGCCAGCCCCGCGCCCACCCCTGCCCGCATCCAGGGCGTTCCCTGAAGCTCGTCTTCCGTGACTCTGCCTGCCCTCACTCTGCCTCTTCACTAAGAATGTCTCACTTCTTCCTTTCTGCCCGCCTCCCCAACCCCCCCGAAATGTTGTGTCCTTTGCAAATTGTTGCCCAGTCCTCAGCAGGCGGAGTTCATCCATCCACCCCCGGGACCCCACGGCTACGCACCCCGTGACACTGAGCTCCGAGCCGAGAGGTGTTCACTGCGTGGCCCACGGAACCTGCGCGCCAGAGGCCCTCTTGCTGTGCTAAGATGACGCTGCAGCAAAAAGGACAGAGATTCCTACTCACACAGAGGCCCTCAAAGGCACCGGAGAGTGCGTCTTCCCTCAGAGAAGGTTGACAGGCATCTGGGCTCAGCAAGCTTTTTCCATAAAAACACAGACAGCATCTCTGTCTCTGACAGTCGTGCGGTCTCTGTCATAACTACTCAACTTTCTGGCGAAAGCAGCCTTCACGAGACAAAGGAGAGCGGCTGGACTCCAAGAAACTTGATTTGTGAACACTGAAACGCGAATTCTGGATGATTTTTGTGTGCCGTGATAAACGTATTCTTCTCAAGCACTGAAAGATGTAAAAGCCTCGTTGGCTGTGGGTCGTGCTGCTGACCACGGCTGACCCCGTGTCCTTCAGCGCAGGACTCGGGTCGTGAGCTCCGTGCCTTTGACTGGAGGGCCCCCAGGTGAGAACCTCATCAGCACAAGGACAGAAGAGCCTAGAACCCTGGCGACAGGAGGCGCCGCCCGCTCAGCGCTGCCCCGGGCGCCCGGCCGGCCCGCGCGCAGCCCCCCTCCTCCTCTCCCGGTGCCGCGTGCCCCCTGGCAGCACCGGGCGCAGCTGGGCGCCGTGCGCCTGGCCCGCCCCCAAAGGGCTGCTGTCAGCTAAATCAAAGAGAACTACAGAAACCTGATCAGTCACTTAAAGAGAAAAGGCAAGCTTCCAGTCAGAATTCTGCGGTCATTCAGCTCAGTGTCTACCACCTTCTTCCAAGCAAGCACTCAGCTTTCGGGTGAGAGAGATGAGGGTCCAGGAGGGCCAGGTGTCCCAGACGGCGGGGCTCACAGCAGAGCCGGCCTGGGCCCTGCATGGGGCGCCCGGGACGTCCACGCCCCGCCGGCGGCGTCCCGGGACCCCGTCACAGAGAACTGGGCGGGCTCAGGGGCCAGTCCCAGCCTGGCCGCTGACCTGCTCTGTGCCCTCGGACGCGTGGGAGGCTTTCGTGCCTCAGTTTCCCCAGCTGTAAGCCGAGACAGCGCGCCCACCTCCAAGGGCCGTCGTGAGGCTGTGACGGGTCCGCCCCAATAGGCGTTCGCCACCTTCATGAACCTACGGAGCACCTGCTGTGTATCTGATATTGAGTCCTTCATGCATTTCACCGGAGTCAAGTCTTTTAACTATTCTAACAAAGTGACTGTTATCCCCACTCTGTAGATGAGCCTGAGAATCGTGGTGTGAATCGGAGGTGGGTGCTGGAACAAGGCTTCGTCTCTTGCACAAGCTCATCTGATGAAGGTGTCCGAGGCACGCGGGAGTGACCACGTCCCGAGTCCAGCCCTTGATACCCGAGCACGGAGGAGCCCCAGGCCCCTGGTGAGCTGGCGGCTGCCCTAGCATCCACAGGGGCTTCCGCGGTGGGTGTGGCCACTGCCGTGTCTGCTGGAAGCTGCCGGTGCTGCTGCCGCTTTCGGCCCTGGGGTGTCTGAGCGGCGGGGCCGAAGGGGGTGCTCTCAGACAGACAGCCCACATGTGACTCAGAGCTTTTCCGGGTCAGCAGTCAGGTGTCTTGTGTCTGCGCTGCCACTGCGTTTCTGAAGTTCCAAAGTCTTAAAATGAAGAGTCACTAAATGCTCGACTTGCCAAGACATCTGGGGGATCATAGAAACCTCTGCAGGGCAAAACTTGGTGTTTCAGCAGATAGTGGCGCCTGTTTAAAACCTTGGGTGTAGGCGAGAAATGTCGCTCCTTGAATTCATCAGAGACAGAACACCTAAAGCCTCGTCCAGAAGAAGTCCTGAGGCATCCAGCTCTGCACGCCTCCCCTCACCCCGCATCTTCAAATCCTTCAACAGAGACTCAGCGAAGAGACGTTCTGGCCGACCAGGGCCGTCCCTCTGCTCCCGCAGGAGTCCAGAGGCCCCCGGCTCCAAAGACCACGGGTATCCACCGTTTTATGTGGCTTCAAAGGCCGCGGCCTTGGGCTCAGCGGGGAGGCGCTGTGGGCCATGGGCGGGCAGGGGGAGCCTCCTCTGAACCTGGGGGCTGGCCGTCACTGCCGGCGGCGGGTCTGCGGCCCTGAAGCCCCCCGAGCTCCCCTGAGAAACGGGGGGGAGGGAGACGCACCCCCTCCGCAGTCCTCGGGCAAGGAGCACGGAGGAAAGTGCACGGGAGACTGAGAGGCACCGTAGGTGCTAAGATGTCTATGCCCCACTGAGACTGCGGAGGCTGAGAGGGGAGGCCGCTCACACCACTTCCGAGGACAGCCGCCCGCATGCTTTAAGGCCCTGAGCTCAGGTCACGACCCCAAACGCCTCCCGCCTTCTGTCAGGCCCAGGGGCAAGACGGCCGCTCGCTGGCGGTGTCCTCTCCCCACCAGGTGGCGCTGCTGCCCAACGAGCGATCTCTTCGCTGCGAGGCGGGTGAGAAGAGTTTCCAGCAGATCGCGTTGGAGCTGCAAGAGTACAAAGAAGCGCAATGAAGGACCCCCCCTCAACCCACGCACGCCTCACCACTACTCCCAGGTCTCAAGGAGCAAACCAGGACCTCGGGGTTAGCAGCTCTGGAGGCCGAGGCCAGCCCGTCAGTGTAGCGGAGCTGTGACGGCAGGCGGCTTTTTCTCGTCCCCACTGTGATGGGCCCCGCTTTCCAGGGCAGGAAAGGGGTAGCCTAAAGCCACCCTGCTTCCAAGGTGGACAGACAGTTGGCTACACACAAAGGTCACGCTATGGGTGCCCATGCTCCAAAGCGGCCAAGTTTCCAAAAGAGGACAGCATTAAACAACTAGGTCAGTTTCTCCGGAGATACGGCAGTTACTTTTGCACATATGGGCACAACGTGATCCGTAAGTGGCGATAAACTGAAATACTGATATTAGATGGACCTCAGGTGTTAAAACCGTGCACGCTCCGGGAGGACAGTGCTGCCCTCTGCAGGAGAGCGCGGGCACTGCAGGGAAGCACCCTCACCTGCGGTGACTCCGGACTCTCTCTCAGCCTGGACTCCAGCCAGGGCCCTTCATTCGAGAAACAGGACCCGCTGCAGACTTTCCTCCAGCTCCACGGAAACGACCAGAAATGCAGCAACCATGTTTGAAGTCAGAGCACCCCCTCTTCCTTCACCCCACAGACCTCAATTCATTACTCTAGAAATAAGTGCATCCTTTTTGTGGGTGCAGTAGGTGGGGTGTCAGTATTTTTCTTCATTCCTTCGACACAAGAGATGGAAGGGTTATGGGGTTAACTACTGCCACGTCTTGCCTCCATTTGCTTTCACTGCCTTAACCTTAGAATGCTTTTGTAATCAGTACATAGAATTGAAGAAAGGTGTCTTCCAGGCTCTAATGGGTGGTGCTCCTGAGTACTAGATGCTACCTGTTTAAAAAAAGAGAGAGAGATTATTTTGCATTGTGCTTTAATCTTTCGGGAACCTTCAGAAAATTTAGGTATTTAGCACTTTAAAAAAAAAGTACAATGTGGATTTGCCTTGTAAGACCTTATTCTACTTCGGTTCTACAAGACTTATTTAGCCCATGGATATTATAGCCCAGAGTTGCCTCCAAATAGTTTTTAATATATATTTTACTTATTTGGTTGCACTGGGTCTTAGTTATACCATGTGGGATCTGACCAGGGATCGAACCTAGGCCCCCTCCATTGGGAGCACAGAGTCAGCCACTAGACCACCTGGGAAATCCCAAATAATTTTCGAGGACAAAGACTATTTTATCAATGGAGAGAGCTCAAACAACTAAGCTAAATGTAAGGAAGAACTACGTTTCCTAAGCTCCTCACCGCCGCAACCAACCACTGCCTTCAGGCAGACAATTCTGTTCATTGAAGCAGAATTCTGCTAACATCTGCGTGCCTCCTCGGTGCTATTTCATGATGCTGGACCCTGCCCATGTATTATTTAATCCTCGAAGCCCTAACTTAAACAAGCTCATCATCCGCGTGGGAAGACTCAGCTCTGCAGCCCAGGGTTCCTTCCATCTGTCCCTGCCATCCCCCTCTTGTCCTGCCCTCACCGGAACCGGTGGCTCAACTTGCAGGCTTTCTCTCAACCATTCGACAGTTTCAAAAACTATCTCAACAATTTTTTTTTCTTTTTGTCTCTATTTAAAACCTGGCAACTTCCAATTTTTCCTTCAACCAACAACTCCCAATTCTGCAGTCTGGCTCTGTTTTACTAACTGAACCAAAAATTCCGTAACTCTTTCAAGACGTTTCCCATGACGACAGTTGCCCGTGTCATCACCCCCCCCCACACACACACACACACATACACACACCGCCTGTACATACACACACCGCCTGTCACCGGAGGTGCTCGCAGCGCGTACCCGGCCCTGGCTGGGCCCTCCGTGCCCGCCCGTGCAGTCAGGCACTCCTCCAGGAATCCTCACACGAAACACCACCCCCCCCCCCCCCCCACGGCTACACGTCCACCCCCACCAAGGCGCCCGGGGCACCGTCACGGGGCCTCAGGAGCGGCCGGGACACGGACTGAGCACCAGCCACTTGGAAAACCGCCGGCCAGTCTGGGAGGACGGCCTACAGCCCCGCACCTGCATGCCTGGATGTGTCTCCCGAGGGCGCTCCTGCACGTGGAAACCGGGAGCCTGGGGCAAAAATGCTCCTGTTACGATGGCAGAGCAGTGAAAACCACCCAGATGTCTGCTTGACATCGGATGAGAAGAGGCAGTCACAGAAGCCGAGGTAAAGGGCACCCTTTCTCTAAAGCTTGAGCCAAGGAAGAAGACACTGCGCGCTGGGGAAGGAGGACGCAAAACGGAGGAGAGGACAGTGACGCTGAGAGTGGACACCCCGCGCGGAAGGAGCGCAGGGTGGCATTAGACGACCCCGGAGACGTTACCTCCAGAGGGGCTGCAATTGCCGCGCGCTGCGTGAGGCGCCTGCCCACTGGCTAATGGGGGAGCGGGGCCTGCAGACCACCGGAGGGGCTGGGCGAGGCTCTGCTCGCA
Source organism: Cervus elaphus (assembly GCF_910594005.1). Lineage (NCBI taxonomy): Eukaryota > Metazoa > Chordata > Mammalia > Artiodactyla > Cervidae > Cervus > Cervus elaphus. The sequence goes on along the minus strand of NC_057841.1, from coordinate 62,921,018 downwards.
GCGCGCACGCAGGCGACCTGTACAGTCAGGCAGACGGCTTGCGGTGGCCGGGATTCCCAGATGGTAGATAACTAGGGGATTCACTGCCCACACTACAGGGAAATAACTGGTTGACTCTTTAAAAAGGAAAAACAACAACAAATCCAAACCCACCAGGGATGAGGTCCCCCTCTCTTCACTGCTACATTTGCAATAAAGCACAATTCTGAAGCCATTTTTCATTTTTTTTATTGCTGTTAATTCAAGGAAAAAAGGTTGCATAAAATCCAATCTTTTCTAGAAATATAAGTGGCCTTTCCAGTACATAACATTTCAAATATCAAAGTATATGGTAAACATACAAATAAGGAGAAGGTAACATACCTCCTATATACAGTACAGTCTTTTAAATCATAAAATAAGCTCCGTAAAGTACAACTGGCAAGTGATTCACAATGCGGTCCATACAGGGCTTATCAAAACTCTCACTTTCACAACTCAACTGCAGCTTAACAATTAATTTAATATATGGTCCAAAAATACCAAATAAAATATATTTAATCAAAATAATTTCCTTTCATTGAACTTTCTTTTTAAATTAAAGCTTTCGTCTACCCCTTCACCCCCCCCTTTCTTCCCCTTTTACTCCCACCCCTGAAAGAAGGTTTCAAAATGTACATTGGTGCTATAAATATAAACTCTACCTATGAAGCTTTACAGGAAGCTTCTTACTTCAAGTGTTTCCTTTTGTCTGGCAATCTGTTAGGTTTCTGAACCAAGGCCAGATATTTAAGTTCCTCTGCTGCACACCAACGTGACCCCGCAGAAATACCCGCCGTCTGCTCTGAGCCGGGGCTGGGGCACAGCACACCCAACCCCAGCCCTCACGCCTGCGGCTCAGCGCCGGGGCTGCTCGGTGCGTGGATGGCAGCGGTCCAGACCGACACCCCGTCTTCCAGGTAACCTCAGTGCACTTTAGGAAATCAAAAATTACCTGGAAGCAATTTAGTACATAGATCGGCTTTAAAAACAAACAGTCGTTTTAAACAGCAGCATTAAACTTAGTGACGGGACACTGACATGATTAACACCATCTTAACACACTCAGAATTCAATTCAGTCTTTCACATTATAATCAAGCATAGTGGTAAACTGTTATCAAAGTGACTTTGCTACGAGAGACAGGATAGGGAACAAATACCCGACTTTTGTAGAAATGCAGAGCTGCTGTTCAGATCGCAATAAACCGTATACATTTAAAACAACAGAACACTGTGACAGGTGGCGTAAGGAAAAGAAGTCTTGACTAAGTGTCTTTTACGTGACACAGTGGTAGACTGTGGTAGACCACATGTAAAACTGGCTGTTGGCTTTCGTTACACACACACACACACACAGGAGAACCACACTCACACGAGTTTGTTCACTTTATGTCTCTCTGAAGCAACAGGCTAGAAACGTATGATGGAGTAAAAAAGTTTCTGTTTTTAAAGAAAAAGCTATTTGTCCACTTCGTGTGTTACATTTTCTCAGTTTCATATGGTTTTAGCTCTTCCTCTCTCTTCCACTCCGATTTTTATTTGGACAAGCGCTGCGTTGGTGTGTGTAGGTGGAGGTGTTTTTACATATATACACACTGCTTGGGGAACTGGGTTCTCCCTTACCGTGAAGGTGAAACATTTCACCGCCGAACGACACTACGCCGTGCGGCTTAGAGCGTGGACGGTGCAGTGCCAGCCGCTCCGGCAGCCACTGTCACGAGCGGAGGTGGGATGAAAATGCGGAGATTAGGGCCAAAGTGAGGTAAGCTGGGGAAGAAGCAAAGTTTTTTGTTTTTTTTTCCCCAAAACCATATGACCGTCACCAGTGTTATGAAAAAGGTCAAATACACAGTTTCAAAGATTCAGTAAACATTGCACACAGCAAGTATTCAGTGTAAAAAAAAAAAGCACACGTCAAGATTTTCCTTTTGATAGTTTGAAGGTTTAAATTACACATATCATACAGATAAGCCTGTTGTTGAACCAGAAGACCAGAGGCTCAAAAGCAATGAATTCTTGTTTTGGTTTGGACATCCGTACAAGAGAAATGAGAAATCTCAACTGCATAGAAATCTAGGAAATGTATAGACAAAGAAACACAAACAAAATACCTTTCCTTTCCCACCACACCCCAACCATGACTCCCCACACTTCAGTGTATTAAGTAGGCAAGCTTTACTTGTTTCAGTCTGCAGAATCCAACGTATCATTAGAAGGGGGGAGGGGAGGTGCGTATCTCAGTCTGTAAGTGCCTAAAAGGGGAAAGAGAACTGCTAAGTCACTGCGCACAAGGTAAGTAAGGCATCACACACTACAAGACATCACACGGGCCTGCTCCTCTGTCCAGGCAGCGCCTTCTGCACTGCCGTGACCTAGAATAGTCCTTAAATGACTTTTAAAAGAGCAATATGAAGTTTGTGCTTTAAGTTCAACCTAAAGCTATCAAACTCAACTTTCCCTTAAAAACTCCAAGCAGACACTCCCAATTCAAGACTCTTTTCCTGTGTTGAGATCTGGCAAAGTGACAAAAGCTTCCTGTGAGCTGAAACATAACAGTTTGAGGCCTCCACTGAATTTGGTATCCTACTTGTACTTATTTATTATGGTGGTAACAAAAGAAAGTTCTAATTTTCTTACTCCCAAGTGAAAGTGTTAGTCGCTCAGTCGTGTCTGACTCTGCCAAACTATGGAATGAACCCTGACAGGCTCCTCTGTCCATGGGGTTCTCCAGGCAAGAACACTGGAGTGGGTTGCCATTCCCTTCTCCAGAGGATCCTCCTGACCCAGAGATCAAACCCGGATCTCCTGCACTGCAGGCAGATTCTTCACCCTCTGAGCCACCAAGAAAGCGCAGTGCTTAAATGTTCTGTTCCTTAAAATGTGACAAGATTGGAAACTAAGGTCGGCTGGGAAAGAAGGGAGCACGCCTGAGGTCATCTGCCTGTGCACAGATAGACCCAAACAAGGAAGGATCGATCTCCCGTCAGGTGACTACCACTTCCTAATTTTTCAGTATTTAAAACTTTTGCTTACTCTATGAAACGGGATTGTTGCTTTTAAAACAGTGCTGCTAGCAAAGAGATTCTGCAAATTCCCATTATACCCTTAAAAACTGCCTTTCCGGTTTCCTCCTTCCCTGGCAACTGGACTCCTTTGACCTGCCCTGCGCTGCGGGGCCTGTGTCTACACTGTCTGGCCGCCTGCACCTCTCAGCTGTCGCTGGGAGCGCAGCCTGCGGACACACACACTGCGGCTTCTGCTGCTCCCACGGAGCCGCACGCCTCCGGCCCCCTCAGAAACAAGTCCTCTGGGCGCTTTCGTGATTACCTTGTGGGCTGGCCTCCATGGACGACTGCTTGCACTCCTGCGCATAATGTCCGCTCACGCCACAGTTGTAGCATGACGCGCTCCCGCTCTTCTTGGGCGCCGCGCCGCCCGAGCCGGCCACCACGCTGTGCGGGTACACGGGGTAGAACCGGCCGAAGCCCGCCACCGGCTGCACGCCGTAGCCGGCCTGGCCGCCCAGCACCGGGTCGGGCACCAGCCCGCTGGCGTACGGGGCCTGAGGCAGGAAGAAGGGGAGCTGGCCGCCGCCGCCCTGGGGCGCCTGGCTGAGGTAGCTGCCGTTGCAGAGGGAGGGCAGGCTGAAGAAGGGCGAGACGCGGTACAGCGGCCCGGGCGCCGGCCCCGGGTAGTAGTAGCCGCCGAGCGGCGGCCCGGCCCCACAGCCGCAGCGCCGGCCGCACGAGCCGCAGGCGCCGGCCGGAGCCAGCAGCGCGCCCCGCGCCCAGGAAGGCGGCGCCGTCGCCCTGCGCCGTGCTGGGCGCGGGGCTCGCGCTGGGCGCGGGCGCGGGGCTCGGGGCGCCCGACGGCGCGCTCGTGGCGGCCGGCCCGGGGAAGGCGGCAGACGCGGCCGCGGGGACCACCACCTTCACGCCGGCAGGCGGGGCCGCAGACGCCGCGCCGCCCTCCAGCTGAGGCACCATTGGAGACAGTCCCGCCGCTGGCGAGGCGGCCTTCGGGACGGGGTCCGTGGCACCGACGGGTGAGCCCGGGAAGGGCCCGGGGCCGGGGCCGAAGGCGGCGCTCGCGGAGCCCGTGCCCAGGCCCGCGGTGGGCGGCGGCGCCAGGTTCAGGGCGCAGCTCTCAGGGGGGCCCGGCGGCAGCTTTAGCCTCTGGATGGTGAGGTGCAGCGCGGGGCCGCCGCCGTGTGGGAGGAAGCCGGAGGGCAGCGGCAGCGGGGCCGCCAGCAACTCCAGTGGCTTCTCCGAGTCCCCGGCAGACGCCGCCGGCCCGAGCGCGCCCACAGGTGTGGGGTCCGCGGGCTCCCGGAGGGCGGAGAGCGCCACGGGCCCGGGGACCAGCATCCCGATCGTCTTGCCATCTGCAGACTTGGGCGGAGGCAGCACGACCTCCGACTTCTGGGCACCATTGTGCATGACACAGTGTAGAGTTGGCATGAAAGAAATGTGCTGATACTTGGCTGAACTTAAGGGATCTTCCAAAAGGTTTGCGCTGTCGTTTCCTAAGGAAGCGATCTGAACAGGTGGCTTGACCGTGACCGTCTGACCGACAGAACCATAACTTGTAAACCTGGTCGTCGAGGGGTTTCCAGAGTCCTCGGAATTGCTGTCTGTGTCTGAGAGAAACATGTAAACAGATGTTAACACAAGCATCATCTCCCGTCCATCCTGCTAGAAATAAAATTGAAGTATACCTAAAAATATACCCTGACTTTTAAAACCAATAAATGTACCCCCTCAGCTTCCTGACTACTGAGCTGACATTCTTTTAATTTTTGGCTTTCTATGGACTTTAATTTGAAAAACAGGGAGATTCTGGAAAAGGCAAGACACTAAGGAGACAATAAAAAGATTGATGGCTGCCAGGGGTGGGGCAGGGGGCGGGGGGGCGGGGGGGGAGAGATGAGGCAGAGCACAGATCTTCAGGGCAGTGAAAACACTATGATGTAGTAACGGCGAATCCCTATCGTTACACATCTGCCCAGGGCCACTGAAGGTACACCACCAGGAGTGCACCCTTAGACGCATCATGTGTCAAAGTCAGTTTTGGGTCAAAGTCGGTGCATCCCTGGTAAACAAATGTGCCCTTCTAGTGACTGATGTTGATACCGTGTGAGAAGAGGGACCACACAGGAAATTTCTGCGTCTTTCTCTGAATTTCACTGTAAATCCAAAACCGCTCTAAAAAAATTAAATCTTAAAAAAATCCTTGGACATTTGTTTGTAAGAAATAAAAGGTTAATGGAGCCTGACTGAAGCACAGTATAAACACAGACTTATTAATAAGGTATCAGGGATCTTTTACCTTTAATCAATTTTAGGCAATTCATTTGATTTATATGTTTTATATGTTGTACTGCCTGCCAAACCTGAGGTCTTCACATTTGTCTCTCATAAATTATATAATTTAAAGGAGTTCAATCAAAATTATTTAATTTAAACATCTAGAGATAGAGAAGGGAAGACAGTCTTCCTAGAGTGGAAAAGTCCTCCTTTTAAATACTTCAGTGGGAGAAAGAAAATGTAAAGCGACCATTACAGTCATAAAACAAATGCTAGAACACAAGAGGCAAGAAAAATACGAGACCACTGCTGTTTTTCCTAAAACAAAACAGCCAAGTGGCAGATACAAAACTATATCACATTTCTCTTTATTACTGTATCATTCTTATGCTTGTAAACAGAAATAAATTCAATATAGACTTCCCCTGCGTTTCTTAATTTTTGGTGTGAAGGGGGCAAAATACAAGATTTAATTCACACTGTTTATCATAAACCCAGAAACTGCAGTACTATGTATGGGGACCATCCAATTAAATGCAGTGCCTTATTTAACATCTTTTTGCTCACAAATATAAGAAGAATTGCCTTATGTACTTAAAATGCTTATATTTATTAAGGTAGTAACTAGCTATATTCAGCTAAGAGGCTAAAACTTCTAGAAACAATTCTAAAAACAAATCATACTATGCTTCCTGGAGAAAGGTTAAATACAACCTATTTCGTGACACAGAATGTAAACAACAATACTATTGCCTCAAAAATAATTTTTATTAGAAGAGATTCAACATATGAATAAATGGTTCTAATATAAACTCCCCTTAATAACTGAGGAGTTCCTTGTTAAACTCTGCAAAACAAAAAGGATTCAATCAGTAACTTACTTAAGGCATTATATCTATATCTGTACCTTCACACAAGTAAGAGTTAAAAATAATATTTAAGTTCAAAAGAAGCTGTTAACATTTTTCAGATCATCAGTTAAATTTCTAAATGAACTGGGCTTTGTTTAAATCATCTTAAGTCATAGCAAATAGCCCAATGATTTTAACTGATCTCAAATGGTTTTCTGAGCATTCATTAGAAGGGCTCATCTAGTGATTCAGATATTTCAAAGTCTGAGCTGACTTTGAAAAGTGTAATGTCTTATTAACAAAACCCCATTATGACCACCACCACCACCAACAACAAAGCCACTTGCAGTGTAGGAGACCCAAGTCCAATCCCTGGGTCAGGAAGATGCCCTGGAGAAGGAAATGGCAACCCACTCCAGCACTCTTGCCTGGGAAATCCTATGGACAGAGGATCCCGGTGGGCTACAGTCCACGAGAGGCAGAGAGTCAGACACGACTGAGTGACTGACAGCTTGAGTCTGCCATCTCTTAACAGCTGCTCACCCATGGGGCGTGTGTCACCATCAGCGGCAACTGTTTAACAACATGGCTGCCTGAGGCAGCATTACCAGCTGGGACTAACAAGAGTCTGACCAAAAAACTCTATAAAGAATGAGATGTTCACAGGAAGCTCTGAAAAGCTTAGATATATCCCTGGGAATCTAGAAGGCCATGCTCATATGCAGGGCTGTAGGCCTGTCCAGTAAGGACCTAAGGTGGCTCTCAGTTCTTACTTCTGGCTGACTCTGAGTTTTCATTTAAGGAGGATTTGAAGATACGGTACTTACAGAAAACAAAATGGCAGATATAAATCCTACCTTATCATTAATTACAGTAAATTTAAATACATAAACAAGCCAGCCAAATGGCAGAGATGGGCAGAATGGCTTAAAAAAACCCATAATCCAACTATAAGGTGTCTTTAAGAAACATACTTTAGAATCAAAGACACAAACACATTTAAAATAAAAGGATGGAAAAAGAGGTAACCTGCAAACACCCAAAAGAGAGCTAAAGTGGCTATAGTATTATCATCAGATAAAACAGACTTTGAGACAAAATCTGTCATTAGAGACAAAGAAGGGTATTTATAATGATAAAAATGGTCAATCAGGAGGACATAAAAATAAATATATGTGCATCTAACAATATGCAGTTTTCAATCTTTCTGCACAGACTCTCTCCTTTGTTATGACTCTTTCTCTTTTAATATCATTTGCAGTGAAACAGGTTTAAAAAATCAACATTAGTAGAAACTGCTAAGTCAGTGGTCTTTAAGACACCTGTTATACCAATTAAATTTAAAGTCAATAATGACATTCTCAGTACCATAGTTATGTTTGACATATTTTAAGAGTACACATTTCCCTCTGCCTCCCCCACACCCTTCCAAAGAGCAAACCTCTGTCTTTTTCTTCTTCACTTTCAAAACTCTCTCTTCCATCATGTCGGGGGCTAGAAGGAGAGCTGTAACTCTCTGAAGACGTCTCTCCACATGTGTCATGTCCAGATCCAATGTCCAAACTCACATCTGAAAAGTACATGATTTTTTAAAAAATGGAATAGTTCAGCTAAATAAATTTCTGAACTGAACCATCAGCAATTACAGCTGTAAATTTTTTTTCAGTTTTTCTATAATTAATAAAAACTGGCCATTGACCTAGGTAAAGATTCATTACTGAAACGCAATTTTAACTGAAAATAACTGACAAATACATTCTTTAAAAAAAGGCAGAGAAAATAGTCAATCTTATTGACTTTAAAAATCAGAATTAACGTTCTTTTTAGGGTCTGCCTAATATTACCACATTGACCCACTTCTTAAGTCAAACAAAAACTCCTCTGAGTACACTATAAAATTCTTTCTTAAAAACAAAACAAAACAAAACTCAAGAATACAACTGACTGCCAAAAATGCCTTTCAGTTAAAATTTCCATGCCTGAATATTTGAAAAGATTAAATTGCTTCTCATGAAGTAGAGTGAGTAGCCCCTGAGTTCTAAGCAGAAATAAATGATGGACTGGAAAAAAAAAAACAAAAACACCTCCACCAACAAACCACTTGGGTGGAGTGAGCTCACTAACATGCTGTGAAGCATTTGACACTTCACAGGGTAAGCTTCTGAATGTTTAAAAAAAAAAAAAAAAGTGAGGCATCTATTTCTCAGTATGAAATAATTTATTGCATTATTTTCTTTACATTATACAGCTAGTAAATATTTTAATCACTTAACTCATAGATTAATTTGCAATTTTCAAAGAAATAAATATATAAATCTAAATCTATAGTGAACATAATTTCCTGTTTTTGACAATCCAGGTGCTTTAGAATTGTGTGGCATCTTTGGAATTTTTATAATAAAAAAGAAATGTGATCCTCTGGACTCAGAAGGTGAAGAAGGTGAGGATGATTAACTACGCCAAAGGCTATTCCACAAACAGAGATATAAAATTCAATATTCAAAAAACTAAGATCATGGCATCCAGTCCATCACTTCATGGCAACAATGGAAACTGTGACAGATTATTTTCTTGGGCTCCAAAATCACTGCAGATGGTGACTGCAGCCATGAAATTAAAAGATGCTTGCTCCTTGGAAGAAAAACTATGACCAACCTACAGAGCATATTAAAAAGCAGAGACATTATTTTGTCAAAAAAGGTCCATCTAGTCAAAGCTATGGTTTTTCCGATATTCATGTATGGATGTGAGAGTTGGACTATAAAGCAAGCTGAGCGCCGAAGAATTGATGCTTTTGAACTGTGGTGTTGGAGAAGACTCTTGAGAGTCTCTTGGACTGAAAGGAGATCAAACCAGTCAATCCTAAAGGAAATCAGTCCTGAATGCTCTTCGGAAGGACTGATGCTGAAGCTGAAGCTCTTAATACTTTGGCCACCTGATGCAAAGGACCGATTCATTAGAAAAGACTCTGATGCTGGGAAAGGTTGAAGGCGGGAGGAGAAGGGGACGACAGGATGAGATGGTTGGATGGCATCACTGACTTGATGAACATGAGTTTGAGCAAGCTCTGGGAGTTGGTGATGGACAGGGAGGCCTGGCAGGTTGCAGTCCGTGGGGTTGCGAAGAGTCAAACACAACTGAGCGACAGAACTGAACTGATAAACTTTTTGACTTATTGTTTTCCCTGATTCCACTTTTTCCCCTTCTATTTGCCATGAAAGGATGGGACGGGGTGCCATGTTATTAAGACGACAAAGAGGAAAAAATTTACACAAGCCACTATTCTAATAATAAAAATCTAGTTATTAGTATTTATGGACAAAAGGAAGCTAGACAGACTTAAGAACCATTTAGATACATCAGATGACAGACCCACAATGAGTTATTAAAGAAAGATGAAGGTCTTTAAATCATTACAATCTAAAATAAGTTGAGAGGTCAACCCCAAATTTTCGGTGCCACGATCAGCCAACAGAAAAACGGGGTGGAAGAAATATGGGTGATGCAATTGGATAAAGTTCTTAATACTGTAAGTGAGGTAAGGCATACTTCTCTTTAGTAGAGAGATTTTAAAGCTTGAAATTTTAAAAGCAAATATTGTGAAAACACAGATGATGAACGGCACCGACTGCTTCGGGGAGAAGACAACATACAGGTGGGCAGGGGGGGATTTATTTTGTTCCCTTTTGTACCTTCAGAATTTTGAACTACATAAATGTATTTGACCCAAAATAGAAGTTAAATTTTAAGTTACAAACACTTATCTCAAGCTGAGTTATTTAAAAATCTGGACAATCCATGAACCAAAGGACCCAATATTTTCAGCTTCAATATTAAATAGTAATTAAATATTAAATAGTAATAGTAAATCTACATTTACTAAATGTGTTTGTTCTGTTAAAAAATCTTAAAGGTAATTGCTCAGTATTTCAAATGGATTAATAAACAGAGGGTTTTACCTTTAACCTGCGGTCAGCAAACATCTCAGCTACACCTGACAATAGCCGTACAAAGTATTTTTTATTTATAGTTTTACTCTATACATAAATATATATATACACACATATGTAGCAGCGGCATATAGAGAGAACAAGACAGAGTAAGGTTAATCTTGAATTAAAAATCCTGAGGTTGTACTTTCATAATATTTGAAAATAAAGAAAGGAATTAAGAGTCTGATCGATTACCAAAAGTTCTTAACCTAGACAGCATATGTTTTCTTCTAACTTATTAGAAGAGGCAAGAATTACATGACTGACCACCTTGGTACTTGATGCAAGCCAAATGCTTTTCATATGTTGTCACATGTAAGTCTTACAATCTGGTGAGGTGGATATTATTCTTCTTGTACAAATTTAAGAAACTTGGGGGGTGGTAAAGATGCAAACCTACACCATCTGAGATCAAAGTCCACGAGCATCTCTGACAATACGAAGCTGAAGCGGAAGAAACTGTTACCAACTTTGTGGATGCAGTTCCCACAGCATATGCGACCAGGAGTCTGGACTCGAGATGACCTGATTTAGCATGTGGTTTAGAAGGCAGTGCAGAGAACAAACCAGGAGGAAACAGACGGGGAGTCCCGGCAGGAGCTGTTTCTAGTCATCCACCGAGAACGCCTGTCCCCCTGGTTTCAGCAGCGCCCCCTTCTTTCAGCTGCCATCACCACGGGAATCTCAGACACTGCAGTGTTAGAACACGAAAAGTTACTCCAATGAGTTGGCCCCCCAGGTTTCTCTGCTCTCCCTGCAGTCCCAGGGACTCTCAAGAGTCCTCTCTAACACCACGGTTTGAAAGCATCAATACTGCAGTGCTCAGTCTTCTCAAGGTCCTTCTTATGGTCCAGCTCTCACACCCACACACGACCACTGGAAAAACCACAGCCTTGACCAGACGGACCTTTGTTGGCAAAGCGATGTCTCTGGTTTTTAATATGCTGTCTAGGTTTGTCACAGCTTTTCTTCCAAGGAGCAAGAGTCTTTTAATTTCATGGCTGCAGTCACTGTCTGCAGTGACTCTGGAGCCCAAGAAAAGAAAACCTGTCACCGACTCCACTTTTCCCCTTCTGTTTGCCATGAAGTGATGGGACAGGATGCCATGATCCCATGTTTTTGAATGCTGAGTTTCAAGCCAGCTTTTTCACTCCTCTTTCACTTTCATCTAGATGCTCTTTAGTCCCTCTTCACTTTCTGCCGTAAGAGTGGTGTCATCTGCATATCTGAGGTTGCTGATATTTCTCCCGGCAATCTTGATTTCAGTTTGTGATTCCCATAAAGCTCCACAAAGGATAGTCATTAAAGTTTGAAAGAGTCAATAATATTTTTTAAGATGACTTTACACAAAGAGTACAGGCTTCTGTGAGGCTGGATAGACCCCTCAGGTCCTGCAGCCTCTGCTCTGGAGCAGGGAGTGGCTGAAGAGGAAACCCGTGATGAGACCGCTGCCGCCAGGGGAAGGAAAAGGGGGCAGAGTGTAGCTGTGGCAGAGGTCCTTTCACCTCCGAGGCCAGACCGAATTTCCTGCATTAAATAAGTCTGAAGTATTCATGGAGTTAATTCAGAAACTACTACTCACATCAATGCAGGGAAAATGTGTGTGAGGCTTTGACACAACAGCTCAACACCCACTCTAATAGGTACCCTGCTAAATATGTTTAGGTGACGTGTAATTGAAAGAAAAACTCCCTTACCTTTCACAGAACCACCGTGGGTGTGCGGAAGAGCAGAGATTCGAATACCATTTATTCTACTATTCAATCTATTGTCAGTTTTCTTAATTTTCTCCCTAAGCCAAAAGTATACATGTTACCAACACTTTTTTAACAGTCCCTAGAGAACACATTAAGTACAATACTAATAAAATTCCCGTCAATTTTTTTTAATAATTAAAAAAGAATGTTTAGTAAGGTATAATGTGAATGCAAGATCCCCCTCTTCAGTGGGCAGGCCTGGAGACTCTGCCCCTCCAAACTGAACATGATACACGACAACAGCCTTATTTTTATTATGTGCACGTGTTGACTATCTAGAACTAAAAAAAAGAAGTCCAGAGTAAAAATAAAAAGAAAACTAAGGGAAAGATACTATTTATACTACATCAACTAAACAGGTCTATTATCAAATGTTGTCTTCTCTGACCAATTTCTATTACTGGAAATATTAAATTAAACCTACTTTTCTATTTGTGGCTTTCCTTTCTTCTTACTTATTGAAGATAAACTTCGCTTTTCAGTTGAATGCTACGGAAAAGAATAAAACAGTAACTAGACCAAAGCACGGCCATACTCAAGGAGGTACCCTCTTATTCTGAGACATTAAAATGACACAATCCCAGTTGTATATTCTAACACATTTTTGTTTTCAATCTTTTTTGAAGTCACCTACTTGATCCACTAACATTTGCATATTTTCTGACAAATACTTAATCATGAGAAAAATACCTACTCTGCATTTTGCTTTTATTAATAAAATGGATGTGTTTTCTTTTTGTCACTAAAAAACCAGAACCAAGTAACTGGCATTTGCTACGGGTTTACTCTTCTTCTCATCAAGTTCAGGTCGGTAAACACACGACTGTGTCAACTCTAAGAAGAAAAGGTGCAGGCACTGAAGTAGATGCAGAAAAACTATAATCAAGTGGACCTGAAAATCGGCCATTAGTAAGTATGACTTTAATGACACAATTTCTCAAAGTATGTTTTAGTGCTTTAGTTCATAAAACACATCACAATCCCAATAAAGGTTCACATCTGGACCAGAGTATTCGCCAGGAACACAGATCCATTTTCTAGAGAAGGTGGTTCTCTCCAGAGTGCTCCCAGTAAGCATCGCCCCTGTATTCGCGGTGCCGTGGCGCCTAGACACACTGGGGAGCAGTCGGTGCTCTGACTGCACCAGCGCCTGAAAAGCGAGTACTTCCTGATCATGTTTGGGAGTGCTGGGAAACCGGCCCAGCAACTCACGAGGGAAGGGCCTTTTCAAAATTCACATCTCCACAGTGAGACAGTGACCAAAATGTAAATAATTCTTTCAAATAAAGAAACATGGCATAACGGTGTATCCCTATTGAATCATTTCCGGCATCATCACAATAAAATCTATTAGTATTTCTGAGTAATAAAACTGATATAAATACACTTCTTCAGGTCCCAGAGGAGCTTAGGTCATGTATATCAATTAACTTCAAAGTCTTGCAATCAAACGTTCCTTCATTTCTTCTTACCAGATACACTAGCAGACCTCACAGTGCTTACAAACTTGATGTGCATGCAGCAGCACCGCCTGATCGGCATGGAAGAGGACGAGACCACCACCGTACCTGGTCAGCTAAGGCCACACACTGCTCCTGGCGCTGAACAGTGGCACAGGCTGGCTTCCTCCAGTCCACGACTCCATTCTGCTCAGCATACTGCACGGGGAGCCGGTCTCCCGGAGAACAACCCGCACCGACAGTGCTAGCAAAAGAAAGAGTTCATGTATGAAGCTCCGTCCTCAAAAATCCCACCTACTCAGCATACAGTGAAGAAGCGATGGCAACCCTTTCTTCAGTACATTAGTTTTTTATAGAATGCCTTGCAATAGTTCTAAGGAAAAAAGTAAACTATGAAAGTAAGTCAGTACATAGCATTCTTACCTATTTATTAATTAATTCCTGTCTCTGAGGAGCTTGACAAAGGCACAGTCTATCTCTGGACTCATTCCACGTGGCTCACAGCTGGGGTACTAACCCCAATCTTGAGAAAATCGCTATGGACTGTGTGTGTCTAAGGCAAGGGAAGGGACAGCATAATGTGACTGGAAATCAAGAGGAAGAGGCCACAGAAACAGACTCAAAGAGAATCCAGAGAATTACTGGACAAGGACTCTAAACTAACAGTGCTCAACACGGGTCAGGAGCTACAGGATGACAGAATTTTGGAAGAATACTGGAAAACAGAAAAAGGAGTCAAATTTAAATTCTAGAACTGTAAAATAAATTAGGGTTAGGAATCAAGATTGCCGGGAGAAATATCAATAACCTCAGATATGCAGATCACACCACCCTTATGGCAGAGAGTGAAGAGGAACTAAAAAGCCTCTTGATGAAAGTGAAAGAGGAGAGTGAAAAAGTTGGCTTAAAGCTCAACATTCAGAAAACTAAGATCATGGCATCTGGTCCCATCACCTCATGGGAAATAGATGGGGAGACAGTGGAAACAGTGTCAGACTTTATGGTTTTGGGCTCCAAAATCACTGCAGGTGGTGACTGCAGCCATGAAATTAAAAGACACTTACTCCTTGGAAGGAAAGTTATGACCAACCTAGATAGCATATTAAAAAGCAGACACATTACTTTGCCAACAAAGGTCCGTCTGGTCAAGGCTATGGTTTTTCCAGTGGTCATGTATGGATGTGAAAGTTGAACTGTGAAGAAAGCTGAGTGCCGAAAAATTGATGCTTTTGAACTATGGTGTTGGTGAAGACTCTTGAGAGTCCCTTGGACTGCAAGGAGATCCAACCAGTCCATCCTAAAGGAGATCAGTCCTGGGTGTTCATTGGAAGGACTGATGCTGAAGCTGAAACTCTTAATACTTTGGCCACCTGATGCGAAGAGTTGACTCGTTGGAAAAGACTGTGATGCTGGGAGGGATTGGGGGCAGGAGGAGAAGGGGACGACAGAAGATGAGATGACTGGATGTCATCACTGACTCGATGGGCATGAGTTTGAGTAAACTCTGGGAGTTTGTGATGGACAGGGAGGCCTGCTGTGCTGCAATTCATGGGGTCACAAAGAGTCGGACACGACTGAGCAACTGAACTGAACTAAGATAAATTAGGAATTCAATGGATGGAAACAGATGAAGAGAATTAGTGAAGAGGAAATCTGGTCATGAGAAAACAGACTGGAGCGTGGACAGGGAAAAAATGTGGCAACAAAAGAAGTCTGATAGCGCACAGGGGATGTGGTGAACAGTCCAACCTGTGAGCACCCAGGGCCACAGAAGGGGGAACAAGAACACAGGCAGAAGCAGCGCATGGGGAGAGAGAGGCTGGGCTCCTCTCAAACGAAACCATCAAGCGTCAGCTTCAAGAGAGGGAACTCATTCAAAGAAAGCTGCAAACTTATCACAGGGAGCTGCTGAAAACCAGACAATGGGAAAATTCACACACACAGTCCGGGTTTGGAAAAGCACCCTAACTTTCGGAAAGTAACAAGGTGGAGAGGACAGATACCTGCGGTCTTGAGCTCCCCCTAGAAGCAGAAGCTGGGTGACACGGCAGGGCATCTGGGAGGCAGGAGCAAGGAGTGGGGCAAGTCAGATGGGAGGGGAGAAGCCAGCCTGAGGGGCTGTCACTGGGGCCGCCACGAGCTGCAGAGGCTCAAGCCCCCTGGGACCCCCATAGCTATCTCCCCAGGGGCAGGAGCTGGAGCCCCCCACTAGTGAGGGCGGAGCCCTGGGTGAACGAACTTCCCGCTCTGAGCCGGCCGGTTCCAGGGCCAAGCAGGCCCAGAGCACCCGCACGGCCCCCGGGGCGGGAGTCTAGGGAGACCGCGGCAGTGGGAGGGGATCAGAAGTCACACAGACGATTTTAGGTGCTTTATGGCAGAAATCAAACCGGGCTAAGAGGAGATGAAGTGAAGGACCCAAGGCACAGGCCTGGAGACAGTGATCCAGGCGCTTGGAGTGCTGACAGGAAGTAACTGCCCGCCTGCAGTCCTATGTCCTATCTGCGAAATGTCTTTCAAAAAGGAAGGAGAGACGGACATTTCTTCTTGAGAAAAACAAAGTGAACTCATCACTGGCAGACAATGACGACAGGAATTTCTCAAATGTTCTTCAGTTAGAAGGATGCTCAGACATACTGGAAGGAATGAAGAAGAATGGAATGGTAGTATTTAAATGATGAATGAAAAAAAGGCTTCATGAGGTTTAAAAGAGAATTAAGGTACATGACAGGTATAGTTTGTAAGCTGGGAGGAGGTAAGTGAAGCGACAGCGATGCAAGGTCCTCACGTGGAAGTGGTCCAAGCACAACTGGGGTCAGACCTTCCTGAGCTGCGGACGGAGAACGAAACCTCCAGGCAACCGTGGCAAGGACCCAAAACCCGAGTGCGCACAACTGTGGCGGCTAACACAGCAGAGGAGCAGGACTAAAAGCACCGAACGCAAGGAGGGCTAGAGCTGATACAAGTACCGGGACGCAAGGAGAGCCAGAGCTGATACAAGTACCCGGAGGCAAGCAGAGCTAGAGCTGATACAAGTAAGGAGCAAACAGGCAAAGGGCAGAATGGCAACTAACTATCGGTAAGTAAACATGACGTTGATTCAAAAACACAAAGTCCTTCAGGTTTTAGGAGAGCGATACCTACTTCACAAGGGGACTTTTGCCAGCATGTTTCTTGTGGATTACGGTGTGCTGTAACACATCTAGAGTGGAGGAAAAAAAAAAAAAACAATTTATTGCACCACACCCTTCTGCAAAATCCAAAAGGAGGCCACAGCTGATTTACGACCATAACAGTGTTGACAGACCACTTAGAGCGCTTCCAAGCTCACGGAAAATTCCTCAAAGAAACAATTTCCCAAGACAGTCAGTGACTGAACTTTCTTAAATATCCTCTCAAACACATTCCACCTAATAGGAGATCAAATTTGTCCGAAACTACAAAAGTTGACTATGAGCATTAAACTGAAAAACCACACATTGAATTTCAGGCCTTTTTTTTTTAGCCACTAAAACAAATGAAGTGTCTCAAATATAAAAAAAAATACATATTAATAAAACCAACACCCATGTACCCACCTCCTGTATATCTCTGTATTTTCCTCTTTTTATTAAGAAAGGAAACATCCTGGGAACAATTAAATGCCTCCCTCCATTGCATTCCAGTCCCTGCCCCTACAGAGGTTAGCTGAAATAATCTGGTGTATGTTTTTAACTACCCATGTGTGCATTCACAAACAGAGTGGTGCTACATGTTTGAATATACTATAAATATCCTTTATTTTAACTGCCACCTAGCGTGAACATGCCTCAATCTATTCATGACTTTATTAACATTTGAAACGCTCGGATAACATTCAGGGCTTTGCTGTTCCTCCACAGGCTGCCGGGACAGCCCCCGGGGACGGCCCCCGAGTCCTGCCCCCTGAGCCCATGGGTGACAATGTTCACAGAAGCAGAAATGCTGGGGAGCGGCATCAACCACCTCCAACTGCATGACAGCATCGAATTTCTGTCCAAAATACTTGCACCAATTTAAATTCCCATTGACGGTGGGTGAGAATTCCCCTTACTTCATATCCTTGATAATTCCCAAACTTGAAAATGGTTTGCCAATCTGATGGGTATGAAATCATTTCTCATTGTTTTCCTTTGCATTTTCTGGACTACTCAGGGGAGTGAACCATTCAAGGTTCTTCTGTGAATTGCCTATTTTTATCTTTCCCTATGTTGTTGACCGGACTGACTTTCTCCATGATTTTTTAGAAGACTGTATGGTCTGGTTGCAGTCTTTACCTGTAAATACCCTGCAAATGTCTGTGTGGCTTTCTGTCACATGTTAAGCTTTAATTCAGAACAGAAAGATCTCCCCTATGGTCATGCTGCTCTGTCTTGTCTGGAAAGCCTTCTTGTCCCACAGTACTAACCTTTAAAAACTCAAGTTTTATATTTTACATTAAGTTTATATATGCTACATATAATGTGCTATTCACTTGAAATGTTCTGTGCACGACAGAAGTAGGGATCTAATTATATAATTTTTCCCGACTGGAAAGCCAGCCAGTACCACTTATCATACACACTTTCCCCCCTCTCTGAAACGCCACCTGTCACACGCCAAGTCCCCACATGTCTGTCTCTCAGTTCCTTGATCTGTGCTGGCTGGCTGTTTACCTACCCCTGCAACAATACTGGGCAGAATGACTTATCCCAGTGAATCAATGTTTACCT
The DNA here is from genome assembly GCF_910594005.1 of Cervus elaphus. Taxonomy (NCBI): domain Eukaryota; kingdom Metazoa; phylum Chordata; class Mammalia; order Artiodactyla; family Cervidae; genus Cervus; species Cervus elaphus. The sequence continues at coordinate 62,902,905 of NC_057841.1, read as the reverse complement.
TCTTCTTGACTTGATGCTTCCGAGCTGTCTTCTTTCAAGTGTTCTAATATCTTAGAGGTCTTCAGAGAGGATTGTAAGTTATCTGCAGGAAGTATTAAATGTCATTAACTTTTAAGGAAATTATTATAGTGAGATAAACAAGTGCAATGATTATTTTTCTCCCACAGAAGATGAGAGTTGAGAGTTAATGGTAAAGAGAACATTTCCGGTAGTCAGGGAAGCAACAACCAAGCAAGGGGACACGGCACAGACCCTTGGGCCGGGAGTGGGGACCCTGAACCACGCAGCCAGCTCTCCCCACAGAAGCCACAGGACTGGGGCAACTGGGCTCACATCTGCCTGCCCGTGTGCGCCGGTGCAATGTGAGGAGACGGGCTGGATTAGGGCTTCTGAACATCTGTGCTGCGTGAGGCTCCGTCTCAGAACCCCCGTTTCGTGCTCCTTTTATGACCGACAGTGCAGTGTGGTGACATCAGGCTGCTGCGGCGACGCGCGGCACCTCCCGCTGCGGCTCTTCCTCCAGACGTGTGGTCGGCGCTCGCGGGTCAGCCCGGGCCCTCGGGACACACTGTGCGAGGCGGGTCGCTTCGCCGTTCCAGACAGACCAGTGGGCTTGCAGGGGTTAACGTTTTAAGTCATTCGGGTGTCTAACATCTGTTTTCTCGGATGTCAGAATGTGGAAATATTGCTATTGCAGGGAGGTGGGAGGAGTGTGGAACTGTCATTTCTTAAAAGTGTGTGTGTTAGTCGCTTAGTTATGTCTGACTCTGTACAACCCCATGGACTGTAGCCCGCCAGGCTCCTCTGTCCATGAAATTCTCCAGGCAAGAATCCTAGAGTGGTTGTCATTTCCTTCTCCAGGGGACCTTCCCAACCCAGGGATCTAACCTGGGTCTCCTGCATTCCAGGCGAATGCTTTGCCGTCTGAGCTACTAGAGAAGCCCTTTCTTAGGAGTGGGTGCAAAATGAACTTTGCCAACAATATGTTCTTTGGTGAAATAACTTGAGATTTTCCACAATTTCAAAACAGGTCCTTTAATACAGTATTTTGATTTCACACAATTTGAGATCTTAAAAATCCACCAGCCTCTTTAGCATTGCTTATGTAATTTACAAACTGCCAAACTCTCCAGATGAGTTTTCTCTTATTTACGTGTGTACTACTTACTTGAGCACATTTTCCTAGGCAGCCTGGCTAAAATCTGAATTAAAAGTTTAACTTCAGGCCTCAATGCTTCTTTAGAATTAAACAGATGCTATTTATAGATGTTCATTTAAAAAATCACACTTGGTTCAGGAAGAAAGCACTGACTGTTTTGATGTTACTGGCAAAGTGTTTGTTAGAAAAGGCAGCTGAGATAGATGTGTACAAAACTAAATGCAAAGCAGACTGTGATCAATGCTGAAACATGAGGGCAAAACCAAACCACAGGAACATACAGGAAAGCTAGGAAATATCCTTGTGAGGTGGTTATTTCAGTTGTGTCCTAAAAAACAGGTGTGATCTTAACAGACTGTGACAAAAGGGTGCAAAAGAGCAAGACCCTGGAACAGGAAATGGTTAGGTGTACTGAGTGGCTGCCAAGCCTTTAAACCGGGGAGAGGAGGCTCAAGGATGCTCATGAGAGGGCCTGAGCCTCACAGCAGATGTTTAATGGTGGACGGAAGCTCCAATACTCTGGCCACCTGATTCGAAGAGCTGACTCATGGAAAAGACCCTGATGCTGGGAAAGATTGAAGGCAGGAGGAGAAGGGGGCGACAGAGGATGAGATGGTTAGACAGCGTCACTGACTCAACAGACATGAATTTGAGCAAACTCCAGAAAAGAGTGAAAAACAGGGGAGCCTAGCGTGCTGCAGTCCATGGTGTCACAGAGTTGGACACAACTTAATGACTGAACAACAACAAGAGGATTAACAAACTGATCCCCAAGATAATCCTGGGGCAGGTTACAATGGAGTGAGAAACTAGAACTGGAGAGAAGTGAGGCTTGGTACAGTCTATGTGTGAAAATAAGGCCTGGCAGTGGGGCTGGTGAAAAGGGCAAGAAGGAAGATGTCCTGTCTGCTGTGGCTTGGCCTTTAAATGACTGGACATGAAGGGGAAATGTGAAGAGGATAAGGCCAGAGCTTCCGGCCTGGAGGCTGGGGAGGTCCTTATGGGAATGGGGCAGAGATCAGAGGCTATCCATCATCCAGGCTGCACTAGAGTGTCTCTGCAACCTGTGAGTCAGGTCTGTCAAGGGGCCTGAGGATCCAGAAGGCCCACGAGTTTGAGATGCTTGGCCCCTGTTTTGTGATATTAGCATTTTTTTCTTTTAAAATTTTCATTACAGCACAGCTGGTTTAGCGATTAGTTTCCGCTGTACAGCAAAGTGAATCAGTTATGTATATCTCCACTCCTTTACAGATGTTTTTCAAATACAGGTCATTACTGTTTTGTGACATTAGCTTTTATAAGTTACTTTCCTTAAAACTGCAGTGAAAATTGACTAAAAACTACCAACGTTTCTAATTTGTATGCTACTTGACCTTAAGTAAAACGACAATCCCATATACAAGATGGCATGGTAAAGCAAGAAATCCAGGCCAGAAAAATGTCAGATTTCGACGGAGGAGTGGAGACACTTACTGAGGCTGTGTAGAGGGTCAGATGATAAGGACTGAAAAAAGCTGTGTACTTTCTGACTCTGTAGAAAAGCTTGTGATGAAGTTGAAAATAGCTGCCTGCATGTAAAAAGAAAAGAGATTGGTTAATTTCATGCAATAAACCCACAAGATAGGTGAGATGGTAAAACCACGTGGCAGTTTAATTCAGGTGCAAAAAACTTTTCCTAAAGAAGAGAATATTTGTTTGCTAATGTATTTCCCACAGGAGAAAATGAATAAAAGACTTATTTACAAGAATCTAATAAATAGGCTTATTTTCAATTTTATATAATCTAGTGATAAGGTTTCAATTCTGACCCAACACGTGTTATTAACAATCACCTTTCTGCTCAGAAAAACAACTGCAGGTTCTTTACCCTTCTTCACAGGTGTTACTTTTCACCATTTGGCTGCACCATGAAGGAACTGTCCCACTCCCTAAAAATACAGAGACTGGGAAGTTTCGATGCAGTTCTGGAAACTCAAGACGCTGCCAGGTTAGCTACAAGGACTACTGCAGACTAAGGCATGTGTGGCTGATGAGTCACCCTGGTATGCATCACACCATGAGTCTAAGCTGTTATCTTTAAAAACAGCTTTCCTCCTGTTGTATTAATGTCATTAGGGGATTCCAAGTGGAGGTCTTCCCTACAAAAGGGGCAGAGTTACAGCACAGTCTGATGGAAAGTTTACTTGGGATGTGAACACCAGCTCAATCACTTACAAGCTGAGTCACTCTAAACAAGGCATGTGGCCTTTCAGTTCCAATTTCCTCTTAGGAAATATCAACATTCTTCAAGGTTATGATACTCAAATAGTACACACACATTAAACTGTCACCCCGCTCAACATACAAATCTCTTTTCATTGCTTTTGAATACTTTTAAGTGCTCATTCAAAAATTTAGTTCTTAATGTCTCCCCAAGGTTTCAGACCTACCATTCCAATTAGTTCTAAAATCATCAATTATATCAAGAGATGACCCTTATGGACCGAAGCTTCCTTGTGCATTAGACAAAACTTCTTGGAACTCATAACGTGGAGGTAAACATGCAACAGGAAGACAAGGGGGGAAATGGAGAGATGGAAGAGAAACAGATGCAAAGTATGGAGCTCACCTAAATTTCCAGGTCTGAACACACTACCGAAGAATGGGGATTAAAATCCAACAGCTTCTGTTTATACAGTTATGTTTACAAACCAACTAATTGGTCAGAAGTACAGTGATATCCAGTACAAGACAGAGGCTTGTAATCAGCATACAGGCTCCTCAGATTCACTGCTGCAGGGCCCCGAGAGAGCAATTACACCCAAACAGGACACAAAGTGGCCATCAACTACTCATGCAATTAAGTAAGAAAAACAAGATTGCATTTTGACATGACTGACGTCATCCAACCCCAAAGGCACGTTTCCATAACCACACCTTCGTCTTCTCAATCCCCAGTGCAGGCGGGAGGGGACGCGGACACCAGGTCCTGTGCTGGTCCATCACTGCCTCACTCACACACTCATTTCCTCCCTCTTTACACACTTTCCTCCCTCACTTACACACTCACTTCCTCCCTCTTTCGTCTTCCCCCTCCTTTACAACTGCTGCATCTCTTAACGGCAGGAGTGACAGTGACACTAAGCTAACACCACAGACCGGGAATCGGTCCCGAGTCTGACTCACGGTGCCGAGACCACAGCCTGCCACACGGAACAGTCAAGGGTGTTTTTAAAGGCAAGTATAAGAAAAAGTCACTTCTGTAACATAACTTCTGCAGAGACGTCGCCCCCGCCCTCAGCCCTGGCTGGCCACGAGCTGCCTGAGGCACGCTGAGCCGTGCAGACCTCACCCCCGGAGCGCGCGCGCAGACCTCACCTCAGCACGGGCTCCAGGTCGGGGTGCCGCCGCTCCTCCCTCTTCAGCGAGCCCTGATTCAGGGCTCGGAGGATGGTCTTGTCAAAAGTCTCCGAGGACAACTCCTTGGGAAGCTAGGAAAGAGAAACCGCACGGCCAGCGTCACCGTCTCTCACTCACTGGCAGACAGGTCACACACCAGGGGCATAAAAGGAAGGTAAGTGCATCCTGCTCAGAAATCACCCCAAAGCCGTTCCTCTTCTAAACCTTCCCAACACAGGGCCGCAGCCCGGAGCAGCCGCCGTGCTCAGCGGGGTGGCGGGGTCCCCAGGCGGGAGGGGGTGCCCCCCGCAGCGCTCACCCTGCTGCAGGTCACCAGGCGCCGGACACCCACAGGGAGGCGCTTCAGTTAAATGGAGCATTTCCCAGAGCTCAAATAGCATTCTGCAAAGTGTGACCTGTCTTGGTAGTTACCACTTCTGTGCCTCCTGTTTCACCCGTCAGACTGCCAAAGCTACACTCCCAGTGAAGAGCTGGGTGGGAACGACGGGGCAAAACCGTCTGTTTTACACAAACAGTCCCCACCTCTGGAGCCCCAGCTCAGCGTGCTAGAAGCTCTTCTTTAAAAACATTGAGGCCTGATGGATAACCATCTACAAAACTTCACGACAATTTAGTTTTTGTAACTCTTCTCACAAATTCGTTCATTCATGCAGTCAAGGCACAGTTCAAACTCCGACTGTGTCTGGCTGTGGAGCAGCACTGAGGAAGAGACCTACAGCTGGCCTCCGTGCAGCTGCCTTTCTGGGGAGGAGGAACAACATGGGTGCCGGACACTGCTGCCCGCGAGCAGCAGGGGAGGGGGCCAGGGCGTAGACCCCAGGGCCACTGAAACGGAAAAGGGACTGGAAGGGCCGACCTCACTCTTGCACATTTCAGCAAACTCTAAGTGCCTCCCATCAGCCTCCGCAAAAGTTAGAGTGTGTTAGGGAGCCCAGGTTGCAAAGGGGACCGTTTTTACTCTTACATTTTGCAGATGATTTTAAAAGGAAGGTAAACAGGGAAAAAAAAGACATATGGTAAACTTGAAAGGATATTTTATAATAGGAAATTCGTTCCTAGAAGTACACTATGTTGCCACTTATTTCATATAACTTGGTAAGGCACTGGTCTTACAGAAAAAACACTATATTCAAATGTTGGCTAAATAGGGCATCATTAATTACTGAGATTCTGAAGGATAAGTTATCTATTTGGGACTAATAATTTTATATATATATATATATATACTTAAAAAAAAAATCTAACTTTTAGAGAAGTTCTATGACTAAAAAATGAAATCTATCAAGAAAAAGAACAGTCAAAGCTTAGGGAACCCAGAGGAGAGACCTTGCTGGGTGCTGGGCACACAGCCACCAACAACATACATCTCAGCAAAAAGCTAGGAATAATAAGGTTCCCTTTTTTTTTAATGTGGAAAGCCTTCAATTCCTTATATTAGCAATACAACCTAAGAACGTCCACACTTAGAGTAATGCAACACTCCCACAGCCCTGCTCATGAAGGGCTGTAGCCCCTCTACACACATATAGCCCATGCTCATGAAGGCTGTAAGCCCCGCTACACACATACAGCCCATGCTCATGAAGGCTGTAGCCCCTCTACACACACACAGCCCAAGCTCATGAAGGGCTGTAGCCCCTCTACATACACACAGCCCATGCTCATGAAGGCTGTAAGCCCCGCTACACACATACAGCCCAAGCTCATGAAGGGCTGTAGCCCTTCTACACACACACAGCCCAAGCTCATGAAGGGCTGTAGCCCCTCTACATACACACAGCCCATGCTCATGAAGGCTGTAAGCCCCGCTACACACACACAGCCCATGCTCATGAAGGGCTGTAGCCCCTCTACACACACACACACAGCCCATGCTCATGAAGGGCTGTAGCCCCTCTACACACACACAGCCCATGCTCATGAAGGGCTGTAGCCCCTCTACACACACACAGCCCATGCTCATGAAGGCTGTAAGCCCCGCTACACACACACAGCCCATGCTCATGAAGGGCTGTAGCCCCTCTACACACACACACACAGCCCATGCTCATGAAGGGCTGTAGCCCCTCTACACACACACACACAGCCCATGCTCATGAAGGGCTGTAGCCCCTCTACACACACACACACACACACAGCCCATGCTCATGAAGGCTGTAGCCCCTGCCTCACGCAGCCTTAATGCTCCTGGTGTTTACTGTGATGCTGAAGGCTTTGGGTTCTGTGTTATTAAATCAAAATCATTTTCAAAATAAAATCTGTATTTTTACCTTCAGTAGAAATTCCTGTAGTTCTTGGTGGGTTTTTGTTACTGTTGTGACTGAAAGATCAGACCAATTTACCTGAATTAAAAAGAAAAAACAACAACAACAACACATACTATACAGTTATTTCTCAGGCAAGAACTGACTGGAAAAAAGCCATGTGTAAAACAGATCACCTTACTTAAACTTTATCAAGATCAACAAATTAGAAATATAAAGTTAATCTATTATCATCATTTCTTCAAAATTGTTAAAATTAACTGTATATTGACATGTTACTTAAAAATTTTAGTAACTCCTTTCAAATTGCATGGTTTTCAAAACAAGCTGTCTTCTATAAATGTGACTACATTTTAGTAGTTTTTCAGAATGGGAATGTCTTACATTCCTTTTGGAGAAGTTGTAGGACTCTAAAATGACACTTGGACAGTACAGATCTAAGCCCAAGAAAAATTTTATCTCCTGAAACTTATTAAATACACATTCTTAAGAGAAATACCGGGTTCACTGCCCCTCTTTGGTAGTACTGTATTGTACTTTTATGGGAATTTATAGTTTAGGGAAAGATTTCATTATGTTTATCTTAATGCTTTAAAGTCCCATTAAGGTGGATGAGGCAGGTATGACTACTTCCATTTGCAGATGGAGAAACTAAAACTCAAAAAGGCTAACTGACAGACTCAAACTCTAAGCAAGCAGAAGAGCCAGAACTAAAATCGATCACCCACCTACTTCTTGGATACTTTTAATTCAGTGGACTCAATGGTGGCCCACTAACAATTTCTACTTTACAATTATCTGAGCTGAGTATAAATACTTGAACTATGTAACACATTAGCCTTAGCAACTACTCACGCCACAATTAACCAAATACTTAACAATACACTCAAAATTTTACCCAGCAACCCTCAAACAAATATCCTTATAAACAGGGCACAACTTTTAAATGACTTCTAATTATTCAAATGGTCGTAGAGCAGCTACTTGTGTCAGACACTCTTCTTATGAGAGGATACGGAGGGGACAAGACAGCAAAGTCTCTGTGGGCTGAGGTCAGAGCCCAGGGCAGGAGTCAGACCAGAGCCCATGAGCAGAGAGAGTTCCGTCAGTGACCAGGGCTCCACAGACGCACTGGGCACGGAGCAGGGGCTGCGAGCTGCACATGAGATGGGTGCCAAGAGTGACCTGGGCGGGGGGGCCTCAATCTTGGACCCAAGTCTGTGGGCAGAGAGATGGTTCAGAGCCAGAGAACATGAAGGCCTTAAGGAAGGAACGAGCTAAGAGCTCCAGCAACGAAAGGAGAGCTGGACTAGCTGAGTGAAGAGCGCAGAATGGCGGGCGTCAAATGTTACAAAATGTAGATGAGATGTGGAGATGAGGACTTAAAATTTGAAAATTGAGGATACTTCTACAGAAGGCAGAAGCCAGTCCCAAAACCTATTCAACGAAACTAGGCAAGTCAGACACGGTGAGATGCAGAGGATGATGATTCCTGCTCTCTCGGAGATGACAGCCTTCTGGAAAGAAATACCATGTAACCCAAGCACAAGAACCTGGGAAAGGGATGATGGCGGTACATCTGGGATGAAGGAGAAGACCTTCTGCTGGAGGATCAGAAGCGACTTCATGAGGCAGGACCGCTGACGTCTGGCGGGCAGCTCCTCCAGAAGGAAGTGAGGGGCAGGCGCACAGAGACGGCCTCCCCGCTGCAGCTCCAGCGCGGGTGGCCCAGCCTGAAGAGCAGGGCTGGCCGGTGCAGCTGGCAGGGAGGAGGCAGACATGGACGAGGGTCCACAGCACAGGCCACAGGCAAAGAGGAGCCACGGGGACCGACAGCGCTGGGCTCTGCGCTCAGTCAGATCCTGTGGGGCCGACAGGAGGACAGCAGAGCAACTAGAGACCACCCCAGGCCACGAGGGCCCGGAAACAGCAGCCTCAGAGGAAGAGGAGGAGAGACGCCAAAGGAGAGACCGCCACAGAAGATGACGCCTGTCATCCTGACATTCAAAATACTGCTCACTCTTCACTTTCACTTTCTGAAGATGTTTTTAGGCCTTAAATCTAAGGCTCTTATTTCTTTTTAATAAAACTGTCAGAGTAATCTTCATGTGACACATTTTTAAAAACTGGGCACACCATGCAGCATATACTGAAGACAGCACATTCCCTTAATTCAGACAAACAGACGTGTACCGCTGTTCTCAAGTTAGCAAACCTGCCGTTTAGTTTTTCCAAAGATCGATTTTCATTCCTTCCAAAAGATCATTGAACACAGTGTGAGGTATCTTTTTTGGGTGAGAGTAGCTTACTTTGAAGGTGTACTCCCAATATTTGTCAGCCCTTTTTCTCTGGACTCCTTTCAACATTATCTTCTCAATGTGTACAGCTGAAAGAAAGAAAACATGCTGACTTGTTCTACAGAGACTAGACACACATTTCAGTTATTCAACCTGACACAGCCACACGGTTAAGCTATTTATCTCCATCTTTACTGCTAGCCTCAGTCATGGGATAAAACCAAAAACCCAGAAGCACAGCAATGTGCTGCTCCACCAAGTCATTTCTTTCTACATCTACAAGTATGCTGAGTGCCTAAAGTTGTTTCAAGCACTCTGCTAAGCACCAAAGATAAATAATAAGAGGTGCCTGCAGTGAAGATTGCTTGTCTAGAGGAGTTTTCAAAACTGTTAATTCAAATTACCACAAATACAGCACTTTAAAGTCTTTTGGTTATTTAGGCAGATTAGGTATAAACTAGAAAAAAATTTTAAATGGGGTGGGGAACTCTTCAAAAGTAATAGGAAAGTGATAAAGACTTCTTTCCAATTCAAAATTTAAAAACTGTTTCCCTCAAGTGTGACCCTTAATTATCATGCAATGGTAACACAAACTTAACATTGTAATGAATTATGATGGTTCACTGTAGTAAAACATCTCACAATTTATTATACAATAGTGGTCATAAATTACACTGGTGGCTTAACTAGATAAGATGATCAGCTCACTCATGAAGTAAGCCAAAGTGCAAATCTCAAAAGTCCTCATTTCATACATCCTTCAGTAGAAGTTACCACCTTAGCAAGTACATCTCTTTACAAAGTGAAAAGAGCCAGTCTACTAAGCATAATATAAGGACTTAAGGAAAAAAAAGTTTTGTTGTTCAGGGTATAAGTAGAAGAAATCGTAATGAAGATGATAAAGGTCACAGGGAAGAAGTTAGGAAAGTGACTCAACACAAGGTCACAGCTGGAGTCACAGGGGACAGGAGATGGGAAAGAAAAGGGAAGGACTCACTTTGCCTTAAAGGAAGAAGTTAAAGCAGGTGAAGTAGAATATACAAAGGAACAGAAGTGTGCAGGAAGAAGTAAGATTGCTATAGATCACAGAAGGTGGGCACTGAGAAAGCAGGAATCATAAGACTACAGAAATCTGCTGGTAAACAGACACCAGGAGACACCATTACCAGAATTTTGTGTTAACTTTCCAAATGTCTAGTGTTTGGTGGCCTGCTTCTGGGCCAGTTTCCCGTGGTGGATGAGAATGTTGAGGATGGAGACAAACCCACCACAGAAGCCGGGTGGGGTGAGAAGCCTGCAGTGGCTCAGAACTGCTGCGCGTGTCCAAGGCCAGGGGGTGGGTGGGGGAGGGTGCTGCTGTTTCCAAAAGCTGCTCTATTCAATTATGTGAAGGATGGTGCTATTAAATAAAAACGATCTGAACTAATCAATGTTCCGAAATATGAAGCAGCTCCACTTCTGAAAACAGGCTGAGAGAGGGGACCACAGGGCAGTGTGGGCACAGGAACGTGGCTATGACTTTGCCTTGATTTCACTTCTACCTGCTGTGATCTATCAGAATCAAGATGAGGAAGGCAGAGGGCACGGGGTGAGGAATGGCTGATAATGGGAGGCCCTGCAACTCTCAAATTAAAGAACTGCAGAGCATGGACTGTGGACATTTGTTTAAAAGTTAAAGATATAGGAAAAACCATCTATAAGTACCACCTTACAGTTAGTTATTATCATTTTGATGTAGTCTTTTTATTTTATCTTAAAAAAAAAAAACACCACAACGGATCTTCACTGTAAACCCAAACTCTGCTTCAGGTGACTGCAGGCTCACTGAGCCCGGCTGAAGCAGACCAGGCAGGATCCCAGATTACGGTTCAGGATTCAGTAATCCTGAACAGAAGCAGCAGTCATGTACATGTTTTCTAAACCTTAAAACATTCACACCTGTTTTTACTCTGTGAAGAAAAATGCATTACATGAAAAGGATTGTTATCGGAACTAAAAGCAAACAGAATGACATCAATTCAAAGCTGTTATAACTGGGTGTGATGCCCACCACATCTCTCACCCTTCCCAAACTGTCCCTCAGCAGGTTAGCGGGCCCCAGACGTAAGGGAAGAGAACGTGGGCACCCGCTTCTCGTCAGGGGCCACATCTTTTCACTCCGCCACCCAGACGCCCTGAAAACTGCATCGCAGCAGGAAGCATGTGCCTGTGAGCCATCTCTTCTCTCTGACAGCGCACTTCAGTAAAATTAACTTTTCCGGTAGGCCTCGAGCACATTCTACAGCTAAAGCACTGTACTGATACTTTGGGGGGAGGTTAAAGTCTTTGCCCCCCAGAAGCATGTAGCCAGATTTAAGACAAGGGCCCACAAGGCGGAACCAATAAGCGTGGGCTGGGGCGGGCCAGGGGCTGCGGAGTCGGAGCCCAGACGCAGACTCAAGGAAGCCAGAGGACCAGTATCTGAGCCACACCCAGGACCCACAGAGCTCTGTACTCCACAAAGGGGCAAGGGGGCGAGTTAGCCAGTGTCAGTAAGCACTCTGCAATCTTCTTGCGTACAGATGGTTTAAAGTTTAGGAAAAATACAACATACCTTCTCGCTGGGTTCTGTGAGGTGCCACAGTAAGTCCATCGTGAGGTATTGGGGCTTGTTCTATTAAACCGGCCTCGGGACTTGGCACATAATCACCATGAGACGAGTCATTCTAGAGAGAGGGGGGTCACAGGTTAGTCTGCATCTGAGACTAAGAACAATGAATGCCACAAAAATAAGCTAGATTAAAGTGATACTTTTAACAGCAGTAATTTCAACAGCAATTTTAGAGATAAAATAGGTGATTACACATTAAGAGCAGAAAGGCACAGTGCCAGACTTGGAAAAGAGATGGCAATATTTATCTTCATTTAACGGCAATATTCTATAAATTATTTAGTTGTCCCAGTTTGGGGGGCACACAGAGCATACTACTATTCAGAATCGCCAATGATGTCAATCCCGTACCCAGTGAACCATGATCACATATAAAAGGATGGTACCCTTTATGGCAGTCCCCAGATGTAAGGGCATCTGTATTTTTTATGTTTTTATGCAATTTTTTATTCACTACTTGGTCTTAGTGATAGTCCAACAAGATGCTTTGTTAGGAAAAAAAATTTTTAAGGCTATCATCAGTCCACAAATCTAAACAAGAATGTGTGTGGACAATGAGTTTACTGTTAATACTAAACCATCTAATATCAACTAGGTGCTCTACCATTAGTGAACTAGACTAAGTTTTATCCCTAGAAATGCTACTTGGAGTCATGAAGAGCTTGCCAATCTTACACATGGCTCTCAGAATTCAAACACCGTCATGGATTGGGTTGGCCAGAAAGTTCAATTTTTCTGTTAAGATGTTATAGAAAAATATTAACGAACCTTTTGACCAACCCAATATATTGTTACTATAACCCACTGGGTAAGCCAAAAATTAAAATAGCTTTATAACAGATCTATATCAGAATTCATGCCTTATCCTCCCCTTCATGTTCAGAATCTCAAAACACTATTCAGACCAAAATTATCTGTTACAGGAGCTAATTATAATATTACAAATCTGCAATAAAGAATATACATTAATTTTTTAATTATATAAAAAAATGAAGTAAACAGAAGACCTTAAACTTTCCGAGAATTCTAATTTAAAATATTCTGCTCTGTAGTCTGACCACGCCTCCCGGCCTGTCAGTGAGTGTGCGCCGTTGGTTGACGGCTCTATTCCTAGAATAGGGCATCATAACAGATCGCCTTGGGAGCTAAGCTTTAGCCTCATGGTGTGTTGTCTTCTAAAAACCCAAGGAAATAAAGACTGTCTACAGAGAAACACTTAAGAAGGAGAACATCAACCTCTTAAGTCAGCACCCAACTTTTGAATGGCACTCACCAACTTTCAATATTATTGAAAAAAAAACAAAAACGCAGACATAAGAATTCTTCTAACAATAACAGAATCATGTATTTCCTAACCCAAACCATATAATCATTTACTACAAAGTAATACAACCACATTGGCCTAAATCTGCTATAAATACTTCAAAAATCAATATAAATAAAGCACTGTAATCCTCTTAAATACTTGTGTTAATTGGAAGGTTAGCTGAACAGGTCAACCATTTCTTAAGAGTATATTCCATATTGTTCATATGTGGCTCATAAATAAAAAATAACACCATTAAAAATAAATGAATGCAAAACTATATAAGAAAAAACAGTTTTCATTAGGGAAGTGCAAAGCACAACTACAATGAGATACCACTTCATACCCATCAGAAAGGCTACTATCCAAAAAACAGACAACAAGTAATGGTGAATACGGGGGGAAATTGGAGCCCTTGTGCCTTGCTGGTAGGAATGTATACAGTGCAGCTACCGTAAAAGTTACTAAAAAAAAAAAGAAAAACAAAATCTTCGTATGATCCAGCAATTCCACTCCTAGCCATATACCCGGAAGAACTGAAAGCAGACACCCAAGCAGGTAATCAGTACTCCAGTGTTCACTGCAGCTGAAAGGTGGACTATTCAAAAGTCCATGGATGAACAAACAAAATAAGATATACGTACAACTGAGTATTACTCAGCCTTAGGAAGGCATAAAATTGACACATGGGTGAATCTTGAGGGCATTATGCTAAGTGAAATAAGCCAGGCACAAAAGGGCAGATTCTGTGTGATTCCACTTATATGCAGTACCCTAGAGTAGTCAAATGGCAACCCACTCCAGTGTTCTTGCCTGGAGAATCCCAGGGATGGCGGAGCCTGGTGGGCTGCCGTCTATGCGGTCACACAGAGTCGGACACGACTGAAGTGACTTAGCAGCAGCAGCAGCAGAATAGTCAAATTCGTGGAGACAGGACGGTGGTTCTAACCAGGGGCTTCAGAGAGTTGGGGATGGAGTAGCGGCTTAATGGATACAGTCTCAGTTTGGGATAAAAGAAATGTTCCAGAGACAGATGGTGGTGGTGGTTGCACAACAATGTGAATGCCACTGAACCGTACACTCAAAAAACGTGAAAACAGCACACTTTGTTATATGTAGTGGTAAAGAACCTGCCTACTGATGCAGGAGACTTAGGTTTGAACCCTGGGTGGGGAAGATCCCCTGGGGAGGTCATGGCAACCACTCCAGTATCCTTGCCCAGAGAATCCATGGACAGAGAAGCCTGGCAGACTACAGTCCAAAGGATTGCATAGAGTTGGACATGACTGAAGCGACTTAGGACTCATATATATTTCACCAGAATAAAAAAAATTAAGAATAGTTCTATCACATTGCCTCCATAAATTTTGTACTGAAACAGCTGTATGGAATCATTTTTAAAGTCTAAAGTTACTTTGAAGAACACAATTTGACAACTAAGTCAAAAGCCTCCTAGTTTAATAACGTAGGCAGAAAAATGAAATGTGAATTCCTATCCAAGGACCAAAGTTCATTGACTCATGAAATATCTACTAATTAAACTTTCTGCCCCTCCTCCCAACACTGAGTCCCAGCAAATATCACTGCTATACAGTCATTTCGACTAGGTTTTAAAAACTAGAAAATTTTAAATTTTATTAATTTAACCAAAATTGAATCTCTTTCTCAGGCCTACAGAGACCCCAGCAGGAGCCGCTGTTGGTCCCCCGTCTCCTCGCTTTCCTGTGTGCAGGCAGAGGCACCATAAACCCTAAGAGCCACCGGCCTACCGGGATCCTGCAGGGAGGGACAGTGCCCGCGCTCTACTGGGTTCAGATTCCCATGCAAATGCAACGCAGATGACACGCAAGAATCAGCATTTTAGGAAAAGGGTCAGGACCAAGTGGAAAATGGGAGAATTTTTCTCTGCTGGGAAGATGACAGATTTTAAAAACCCTAAGCTGACAAAAATATGTGCAGGAACAAAAACAGCCCTGCTGTGTGTGTGCCCTCTCCTTCCTACTGAGGTAGCTCATCTGAGTTCAGAAAGCTGCTTCTGACCTGTGGCGTGCTCCTGGTTAACTCAAATCCACGTGTCATGTAACATATCTTGCTTATTCTAAAAGACTGCTCAGACTTCACTTTTACACATGCAGATCCACTACAATTACTAGAGATCTCTTAAATGTGAGGAAAGTCTGTGAAACAGTCAAGTTGACTGGGCAGTTCCAAGAAGACCCTTCTCTGAGAACAACATCATTAGAGCAAAGATCACGCAGGTCTCAGGTTACTTTAACAAAGGTCTAACCTGATAGACTTTATTCCAGCACATCTACCAATGTTCTATACATTTTCTCTTGTCCTTTGATGCAGACTGCACATCTTAAAATACCAAGACATTCTAAGAAAAAAGGCAAAAAAAAAAAGCAGATTTTTTTTTTATATTAAACTTACGAATGTCAAATTTTTACACTCATCAAATCAGACTGAGAATTTAACCTCAGTATATGACAACAAAACCCTATGAAGTTTTTGTGGTAAACATAGCCCAAAATACTGTGCCTACTCCTCCTGCTGAAACGTGAGTATAAGTCCCCAGCCCGTGGATCTGGACCGCCTTCAGAGACAGGCCTAACCAGGAGGATGGGGTGGAGAGCTGTTCTGGAGTGGCTGAGATGGGTCGTAGAAGCCTTGCCGCTGGGCCTCTGGGAACACTTGCTCCGGGACCCCAGGCCTCCAGGAGCGGTGGTTCCCCAGAGACACACAGAGAGAGGCGAGGCAGGGGAGGCCGGCAGCCGCCAGCTGTGTGTCTGGACAGTCTGCAGCAGACACAAGTCGCTCTTGCTGTCAGCTCCCTGTCTGAATTCCTGGCCCACAGAATTATGAGACATGAAACTAAGAAAAAAATGGTTGTTGCTTTAAGTCACTAAGTTTGGAGGTAATCTGATACAGTTCTACATGGTAAATTCTCTTTAAATAACCAGGGTTGTACCTCAAGTATATGCTATCATCTAAGCAAGATTCATAGAAAGTCTTTTTTTGAATGTCAGAAAATGATTCACTATTAGAAACACTACTGAGATGTCAAATTTCATCTATTTTGGTAGAAGAGGGAAGAAGCTGAGGCAAAGTTAAGAACTATTTACTGTCTGTCTCTTCAATTGAGAGGATGTGGGGGAAAGGCAGACATCTGTCTCATCTTTCCTCAGTGAAAACAGTGTAACCCAACCCAAAGGAGCGCCCTGAATCAACCTAGTGCATCTGATGAAGGGTAAGTTCTAGTGGAAGAGAAACGTGGACGCCAAATGTATTAAAGTTATGCCACAAAGAACAAAACCGACCCAGCAGGGCAGAAAGGAGGGAGACCAGTGAGCCAGCAGCTCAGAAACAGTATGCCATGATTTCTGCTATGACCCTGGACTCACTTCCTATGTAACTCACTGTTTAACTAGAAACGTGTGAAAAAGATGACTCAGCAAGACAAGTGTGGCAGATTCACTGTTAAAAGTGTGGGTAAACGCGACCTAGCTGCTGAGAGTGGGGCAGGGGCTAAGCTACGCACTGACCTCGTGTCCACAGCCGGCCACCGCAGCCCACAGCCCAGACCCGACCCCCAGTTCTTCCCACTACGACCCGGGTGAGCTGAGGACGCCACTTGTGTGACCACAGTAGGCGTGGCTGGAGGTGGGTGGTCGAATAGGATGGAGGGGAAACTTGATTCACTGCAAGTTTGTGTGTGTTTGGGGGAACTCTGAATTTATTACAAAAAACAAACACCAAACATTAAAACTGTCGATGCCATTGTCTTTTTTAGAGAACTGAACTTGCAGTTCTTCAGGGAAGAACTAGCAGAAAGAACGCTGATGTGGAATCTGACCAGGGAGGCAGGGAGCGGAGAAGGAAAGAAGCAAGGCAGCAGTTTACCCAGAAACAGCCTGAGGTTTCCCTCATGAAGCACCCTGTGTGTTTCTGGGCACAGTGGTAAAGAACCCGCCTGCCAAGACAGGAGATGCAAGAGACACAAGTTTGACCCCTGGGTGGGGAAGACCCCCTGGAGGAGGAAATGGCAACCCACTCCCGTGTTCTTGCCTGGGAAATCCCATGGACAGAGGTGCCTGGAGGGCTACAGTCCGTGGGGTTGCAGAGTCGGACACAACCTAAGAGTCTGAACAACAAGGAGGTTGAATCCGGAACTGCTCCATCCCTGGGCTGGCAGCTCCCAGACATTTAGATCCCCACTTTGTCAGAACGTTTCTGGGTGAGTTGAGGAACACACATCCGTGAGCATGAGACCCAAAGGGTCGAGTAAGGCTGTGCCCCGCCTTCCAGCCCGTGTATGTCAACTGCCCCTTCCTTCACATCCCCTCCCCACAGGGGACACCAGCAGGTCTTGCTGGGAGGTGAGCCTGGGCTCAGGACCCCGACAGCCAACAGCACTGCAGGGACTCCTAACTGAACCACAGCCTTCATCCCCAGGGGAGAAGTGTTCTCCACCAAAACGCTCATAAAGCTGAGGAAGGATCCTTGACAGAAAGTGACAGAAAGCTCAATGATGATTAGTGTCAGGAAACACTGAATCAGGCCTTGTGTTTACCTCCACCAAGTACAAAAGGCACCTTCTCCAAACCACCCCCCGACCCATCAGCAGATGGCCTCTTCCCTGAGGACGTCTTCTCCAAACACGACAGCACTTTGGCTCACACACGACCACGGTGTTCCTCCCAGGACCACTGGACAACTTAAAATCATTTGATACCCAAAACAAAAATCAATTATACCAAGGAAACATTATGTTTCTAACTATCCCAATTTAAACATTCCTAACAAGAAACATAAAAGCTCCATACATCTTAGGTTATAAAATTGTTCACCTGAGTGACCAAAAGTTCTTAACTTTCAGATCATAAGCAAGATCACGTGTGTGCTCTGTCATGTCTGACTCTGTGACTCCACTGACTGCAGCCTGCCAGGCTCCTCTGTGCATGGGATTCTCCAGGCAAGAACACTGGAGTGGGCTGCCATGCCCGACCAGGGATGGAACCTGTCTCCCGTGTCTCCGGCACGGACAGGCGGATTCCTGACCAGAGTACCACCCTGGAAGCCCCATAAGCAAAGTGCCACACTTCAGTTTCCCATCAGGCTCCCTACCCGAAAGCAAACCACAGACTGGAGAGCAACACCAGACAGCAATGACTACAACAACCCAAAGAAGACAACCTGCCACTTGTGACTTTTCTCATCCTATCAAAACATCACCCATAGGTTTGCACCAACGTGCACCACCCCCATACACAAAAGCTTATTAGTTAACTTAAGGAGTAAAGTACGCATGGCCTGATTTTGAAAGAATAATTAATAAGCACAACTATTCAGCATTCACTCATTGAAGCTTCAGTTCAAATCTATACTGTTCCATGCTATCTAAACAAACAATTCCTTGTATTATTTCCAAAACAACTGTGCCTATCTATACTGTGCACATATACTGCATGGCTGCAAATAACAAAGTAACTGATAATTTATCAAACAAAGGAAAAAAATCACCGCCTGATGCACTCTGTCTTACAGTAATCAGTCATAATGGTATTTTTCAGAGCACTATTTGCAATATTCTAAGGATAGGAAATTTTGACTAAGCACTTATGATATATGCAATGCTGACCAAAAAAAAATGAAATGTGATACATGAGCCTTTGTGCAACTTGTAAGATTGACCTTCCCTCCTGGATCTTAAGTTAAAAATAATTCAAAGTAAATTTTTTTTTTTAAAACACAGAAAAAAAAAATCACAGGATAAGTACCAAAATTGTAACAGAGAATATACAGGCTACTGGAAGGCAGAGGCAGCAAAGACTTACAAGATTACCACAGGGACAATTCGAAACACCACCACGCAAGAGGTGACAGCATGAGTCAGCCTTGAACAAAACCACAGTGAGCAGGAGAAGCGGGAGATGGTATGTGAGTCCCAAGACCTACTGGAGACCAGGCTCCACGGGTCACGTGGTATGATGAAACACTGCTTTAGGAAGATGGGTCTGGCAGTGGTATCCAGCAGCTAAGAGGTGGGGAGGCTGAAAGGGAAGTGGAGATCAAGTCCTCAAAGAGAATGCTGTCAACAAGAAGGAGAAAAGGGTAGATTCAGCTTACGAAGGAAAGGGATTAAGGTTACCAAGCCAATCAGAGTGACCAGAAATGTAATGGAATCACTGAGAAAACTGGATGAGTTTGGAAGATGTCTGTTTTTTATTTTTATTTTTTAACAAATCAGTGATGCATTCTTATCACACATATGAATGTAAAGGGACAATTAACGTTTCAGGAAGACATACAAACTCTCACCTGCTCTCACTGCAAACCAGTTTCTTTCATCTGACCTTCAAGACCCTATGCAACCCAACCCCTGTTTTCTCTTCAGGCTTCTGTATTTCTGTTTATCCACTACAACCAAACTTCACAATCCACCCCTGGAACCACCCACTGACGAGCTGACCCATCTCACGTGTGTTTATCATCTGTTTCCATGTATGTTGCCATGTTCACCTTCACAGCAGTTCTTTGCAATAAACGGTGAGGGGATCCCTCTTCTATTCAAAGCAGTCTGAAACTTGGAAAGACCAAACAACTTGCCAAAGTGATCTCAAATTATTTCTTGAATGAGCATTAAACATGCCTAATGAACTGAGATATTTCAAAGGGCATTAAACCAAGTGTTCTCTGGAGCACAGGAAGAACACAACGAGGACTGCTGAGCGCCCAGCAGCTGTAGCACCTGAAACAAACACCCGACGAGGCACTGCCCTTCTGGAGTGACCGTTCACCAGCCCGGACGAAGGCAGCCTGTGCAACAGAGCACTCTCTGTGAGGGACAGGAGCCCTGTGATGGCATGGTCCTCCACAATGGGAGGGAGAGTTGATAAAAGCGAAGCTCAGTCTGCTTTGAGGGTAGTGCAGGCTTTATTTGCTTTTCTTTAAAAAAAAAAAGAAAAAATTACGCTATTACTCAGGAAGATCAAAAACATTAGGTTTAAAAATCAGCCAATGTATAGGTTCTTTAAAAAAGTATAAAAAAGTTAAATTATTTATGGATTCCAGTCTGTACTCTGAAATAAATGAAAAAATTATACAACTTAACAGAACTGCAAAATATCTTTGAAGAGTTAACCACTCAGTCCTGTCCGACTCTTCACAACCCTATGGACTGTAGCCCACCAGGCTCCTCTGTTCACAGAATTCTCCAGGAAAGAATAATGGAGTGGGTAGCCATTCCCTTCTCTAAGGCATCTTCCTGACTCAAGGATGGAGGCCAAGTCTCCTGCATTGCAGGAGGATTCTTTACTGTCTGAGCCCTTTACATTATCCTAACTAAATGTGAAAAAAAATTTAAGTAGATTACATTTCCAAGGGAGTTCATGATAACCCAAATTTTAATGATCTGTGACCCAGAGAAATGCTTCCTTTGGGCTTATCTGTAGCTTATCAGATCTTAACAACGTAAGAACTAACAAAACTGTCTGAAATGTGTCTTACACACCAGCTTAATTAATTACCTTCCTGGAACACCAATTTAGAGATGTGGTAATAGAGCATATTTTCTATATTACTATAGTGTATAGTATTTTCTATACTATACCATATAGACTTTTTATTAAGAAAAAAAAAAAACCTATTCCTGAAAACAATTTCTGTATCAATCTGAATGGCTGCATCTTAGTGGAAAAGAAAAGGCATTAAGTATTATACTCATAGAATTTGTGCTCAAGACAATTTGAATCATTTTGTCTCCCTAATGCAAACACCATAACCTTAAACAGAAGTTATTGTTTCCATTTCACAGATAAGACTGAGGCTCAGGGATTTAAGTGGCCTGGTTAATATCACAAGGGAAGCGGTACAGCTGGAACGTAAGCCTCCGGTCCAGTGCTCTACTAAACATGGCTCTCACTCTTCAAGGCCTTTCACAGCCTTTACAACTGCAGATGGTGATTGCAGTTATGAAATTAAAAGATGCTTGCTCCTTGGGAGAAAAGCTATGACTAACCTAGACAACATATTAAAAAGCAGAAACATTACTTTGCCAACAAAGTCTAGTCAAAGTGATGGTTTTTCCAGTGGTCATGTATGGATGTGAGAATTGGACCATAAAGAAAACTGTGACATGGTCCTCCACAATGGGAGGGAGAGTTGATAAAAGCGAAGCTCAGTCTGCTTTGAGGGTAGTGCAGGCTTTATTTGCTTTTCTTTAAAAAAAAAAAGAAAAAATTACGCTATTACTCAGGAAGATCAAAAACATTAGGTTTAAAAATCAGCCAATGTATAGGTTCTTTAAAAAAGTATAAAAAAGTTAAATTATTTATGGATTCCAGTCTGTACTCTGAAATAAATGAAAAAATTATACAACTTAACAGAACTGCAAAATATCTTCGAAGAGTTAACCTCTCAGTCCTGAGTGACAAAGAATTGATGCTTTTGAACTGTGGTGTTGGAGAAGACTCTTGAGAGTCCCTTGGACTGCAAGGAGATTCAACCAGTTCATCCTAAAGGAAATTAGTCCTGAATATTCATTGGAAGGACTGATGCTGAAGCTGAAACTCTAATACTTTGGCCACCTGATGCAAAGAACCGACTCACTGGAAAAGACCTTGATGCTGGGAAAGATTGAAGGCAGGAAGAGAAGAGGACGACAGAGGATGAGATGGTTGGACAGCATCACCAAATTGATGGACGTGAGTTTGCGCAAGCTCTGGAAGTTGGTGATGGACAGGGAAGCCTAGTGTGCTGCTGTCCATGGGGTCGCCCAAGAGTTGGACACGACTGAGTGACTGAAGTGAACACCACAATTCTTGCCCCATCCCACAAAAAAATCCCCACAAAAGATAAATTTTAAAAAATATATGTATATTACATTAGCTAATTTGGAGAGAAGTTAATGGTATATTAACTTACAGTATGAGTGAAAGTTTCCCGATTCTCCTTGCCTCAGAAAACCACTGCAGAGAAAAATTAAGTAACTGGGGGAGGATACCCAATAGCTGCCATTTGCTATGAAAATAATTACTGCTTAACTGAGATCTTCTAAAAGCCTCTCCCAGAAGGCATTTATTAACTGAACTGTTTTGATTCCTCGATGCAGCCAAACCAACCTAAAATTTCCTGTAAAAGTCACGACTAGCTCTACTCCCTGCTCTCAGTTTGTAGGTGCCACAGTCAGGTCTCTTCAGCACCTTCCCAAGAAGGTTTAACTTTCATTAATAACTGCTAACACTTATTGAAAATCATGTACATCATTCCACAAGTACTCATTCATTTAACCCTTGCAATCTAACGTAAGTACTATTATTATCCCTCAGATAAGAGTGAAAAAAGCCTTCTCAGACATTGCCCACTGCTCCAGGGACCCGAGTCACTGTAAAAGCTCCCAGCAGTGGACAACAAATTAAATAAAGGTTTTATTACTGTAAGCAGTGGAGTTGTTCTTTTCAAATGTCATTTTTGGAAGGCATCTTTTTAGGGCCTAATACAGCAACAACTGACATCTGCACACTAACCTCCCCAGTCTCATTTCAGTTCAAGGCTCTCACTAGGATTCTGATTGCCAGACACATCCACGTCATCCAGGATAGGAGCACTTATGCTAAAACTCTTCCCAAAAGAGTTTTCTTTTTTAGGTCCTAACACTATCAACATGTTATCTGTATTATTAAAATTAGTTGAGGTACTTGTTTTGTCAAGTACAATGTATCTAATTAGCCTATACTATGAAAAAGTATAACAATTTTGCCAAGTATAACAAGTATAACAAAGTATACTTGTTATATATAAAAAAGCATATATATAAAAGTATAACAAAAAAACAATTTTGCCAAGTTTTCCTTTTAAGTATCTTCAACGATTTTTTTTTTAAAGTAAAGGACACATGGTCACTTTTTTTTTTTGGTGTGTGAGCTTAAATAACACTAAATGCTATCTGCTATAATACTACTAACATAAATGTTCAGTTTCTATCTTTAATTCAAACATTATCACTATTTGCCAAACAACTAACTTTTGAGGATACTGAAAACAATCTCCAGAGAAACATGGCCATACCAACAACATTAAGCACTAACGACTATTACCATAGTAATTTTAACTCTTTTCATCTTTGTGTCACTAACTGGGGGCTAAACCTCCAGAACTAGAGGATCCATTTTCATAAACAGAGGGTCTGTAATAAGTATGCAGAGACAGGAACCTTGCCTGTCTTTCATCTTTTCAATGAAACAGTAACAAGACTAGTACCTTTTAAAAATACTTGATCACGGACTTCCCTGGAAGGATCTGACTGCCAATGCAGGGGACATGGGTTCCACCCGTGGTCCGGGAAGATCCCACGGGCAGGGAGCAACTAAGCCGGTGTGCACAACCGCTGAGCCCTTGAGCCCAGAGCGCGCGCTCTGCCACAAAAGAGCCACCGCAATGAGAAGCCCACGCACCACAACTAGGGCGGCCCCTGCTCACTGCGACTACAGAAAGCCTGCGCAGCAACGAAAAGCCAGCACAGCCAAAAACACAAAAACTTGATCATTAAGTACCTAATTTAAAAACATTCTTGTTGCTATTGCTAACATACCATTTATACCTGTGTTCCTAATAATAAATATTGGGCCCATTTTAATACCAGTTTTTTTCAGCTTGCTACACATGCAGTACCTCATTTCATTAACACCTGACCCGCATCAATCACACAAATTTCCTAGAACATCGTTAGTGAGTAATTTTCACTACTGCAAACTGGGCCAGTTGTTGAATTTTATGCCAGTGGCTGGCAATTCACTGCAGCTGTGACGAGCATGAACTTAACCCACAAGTCTCTTAAAAGCAAGGCCAACATTTTGAACATGAACTTCACCCACAAGTCTTCTAAAAGCAAGGCCAACATTTTGAACATGAACTTCACCCACAAGTCTTCTAAAAGCAAGGCCAACATTTAAGTTGTAACCCTATGTAACATTTACTCTGAAAACATCCAAATCATGTAGGAAAACTCTAGAAATGTTTCTTTTAAAAATAAAAATATGCTTGTTAAATCTCCATTTTTCTAAAATGACCTACACTCTAGTAGTGTTTGTGGACTTGTCACTTTTACTGACATCGTAACGACCTTATGCCACTAAACAAACAGTTGCTGAGCCTGGGTCAGCTTTAAAGCATACGACTAGAATTAAAATTCGCACTGAAATACAAGTTCTACCAGTAAATGTCATTAGTTTTAAAAATTTAACAAGAAACTGCAGCATATTATGAATTGGATACAAATCCTGGAAGAGCCAGGAACACTATTCTGGACTAGTATGCTCTTACTCTAAGAGAAAAAAGAAAATTAGTTCTACTTCATCCATTTATTGATAGTATGGATGACATTTTAGACAGTAGAGAAATAGAATTATTGCTGGGCAATTAAAAAGTTACAAGGATAGGCCTAAAAGGTTACTTCTGGACAAAAGGCGGCTGCCACGAAACCCGCCTCCGCCTGTCCCAGAGCAAACCCTCCCCAGGGCTCTTGGCCGACCCGGTCCCCACCTCGCCCAGCCGACGCCAAAGAGAAACCCCGTGCCCCCGCAAGGCGGCGCAGCGCACCTCCGGGGGCGGGGCCAGCGCCGGTCACGTGGGAGGCGCGCGGCCGCCATCTTGCAGGGCGGGGGAGGGGCGGGGCCCCGCGGACACCCCCCTCCCCTCCCCGCCGTCCGCCGGTCCTCGGCGGCGCGTGCGCGCGCTGCTCTCGGTCGCGAGCCCCGGCGCCTCCCTGCGGACTCCGGGGTAGGCCCTCCCTCCACAGGCAACCGCGGCCAAGACCGCGAGCGGAAGGGCTGAAGTGCAGAGACCCCCTCGAGCCGCCTCTCGGGGCGGCCTAGCAGCAGAACACCCGCGGGCACGTCCTCAGGGCCAGAGGCGGCCACGGCTGAGGGGCTCGGAGTCGCGCTGACAAGTGCGGGGCAGCAACAGCCAAGTAAGACGGGGTGATCTGTCACAGCAACCCTCAACCACGGGAGAGGAAACGCTCGCCAGGCCACCGACGTCCACAAATGGCGTTCAGTGTCACCTGAAGGCGTGTGCCCTGTGATCTACCCCGCTCCCGCGGACGGCCACGACACAGGCACCGTCTGAGAAGTAACGATGCGCTCCAACTCGTGGCAGCATGCCCAGCCTCACTGTCCACTCTTCCCGGCACTCACTGAAAGGCCACACGCCGCGGTCGACATAAAAATTTCACTGCTGCGCTCTGAACGCATCTCTGTCCTTGTCTCGTCCCCTTACAACACTCGCATTATAAGCAAAATTTAAAGGGAGAAAAAACACTGCAGTTAAAACCAGAAGTCGGTTACCCTTGTTGGAATAAGAATGCAATAATATAAACTGCTCCACTATGAGACATTTTCCTTATATCTACACGCTAAAGTTATCTTTACAATATATACAGGAATTTTGGGGGTAAGATATGTAAGTACTGCTTCAAAGTTCAGGCTTGCTTCTTTAAACTTAATAATGGGCACATAGGATTTTTTTTTGGAATTAGTAGGCTGAAGAGTGCAGTATACACAGTTGTATGAGACACTGGAATATTTCATGCTCGCCAAAATTCTGGATACTAGCATTAATACGTCCCAGTTTGATAAAGTATGTCCTAAAGTGGGTTAGTCACTTCACTGACGCCTCCTTTCTAAAAGGAGGGGCTCAGCCTAGATTATCACTAAATCCTTTCCACCTCCTAGGTTCCTTTGATTCTATGGGTATTGAGTCCACACCGCCATTGGCGAGATATAATGCCCAGTTTTAGTCTGAATGACAGCAGATATATAAGCTGAAAGAACTTTCAAGTAAGGAGTGAAAAAAATCTCGCTTTCCAATATATCATCCTGGAGATCTCCTAAAGCTGAAAAACATGGCATCCAAATAAATACTTTTTAAATAATCGTGAACCACGAAAATAAACTTACTGTACAGTCTTTACTCTAAATAAAAGCAACTTGCTCCACTAAACTGTCACACTCAAGGGCTTTATATTGGGCCCAGATTATTAAATTGCTTTCGTGGCTTTATAAAATTTTCTTTCATGTTTGTGACAAGGGACTTGCCTTTAATCTCATCTACTACATTTTGGCGTTCAGTAACTTTTTAGAAACCATTTATGCCTTCAGTAAAGGCCCCACAAACATCGCCGGACCCAAACGTGTAGACACGACTCAAACCCGTTAGAAGCCGGACTGGCCGGGGGCAAAGGGCACCAGAACCGCCCGAGGGGACGTTTCCCTACCCAGACAACCTGCCCGACGACCTAACTGATTTGAGTCATTTCACACCTCTGACTTTTTTTCTGAGAACATCAAGTTCTCTGAGCAGGAGCCAAAAGAACCAACGACCCGCTTTACCTCAGGCCACCGCGGAGCGCGCCGGGAGCGCGTCTGGGGCCGCCTCCCCCGGGGGGCGAGCTGGGCCTCGGGACGCGCGGGCGGAGCGCCAGGCGGCGGGGCGGCGGCCGGCCCGGGCTCCGCAGCCCCGACGGAGATGTCGGGGCCGAAAGGTCCCGAGAGCCCGCGTCCGAGGGCCGGGCTGAGCTCCGGGCTTCCGGGGCAACCGCAGCGGGACGAGACTTCCAGAGCATTCTGTTATGGCGGGTGCTCGTGTGTGTGTGTGTGTGTGTGTGTGTGTTTGTGTGTGAGGGGAGTGGGACTGAGCGGCCCGGCCGAACGCACATCAGTCCCGGGACCGGGGTAGGGGTCGGCCCGGCCGGGGGTCGTCGGGGAGCGGAGGCCGCGGGGACCGCTGCGCGCGCGCGGAGAGGCCGGCGCGCCTTACCTGGGCCCGGGCGCCAGCCAAGTGGCCCGGCGCCGCCTCTACGTCCTCGGGGCCCCCGGGGAGCGCGGCGCGGAGCCTCTCCAGGTGCTCCCTCAGGGTGACGCGCTGGTGGAAGGAGAAGGCCGGGTGCAGCGAGGCCATGGTAAAGAGCAGCAGCAGTTCCTCCTGGGCCCTGAGCCCCAGCCCGCCGCCCGGCCGGGGCGCGGCGCCGCCGCCTTCCGGGCCGGAGCCGTCCTTCTCGGCGTCGTCCTCCTCGCCGCCGCCGTCCTCCTCGCCGCGCTCGTCCTCCACGCCGCCCCGCGAGCCCTCGCCCCGGGCCGCGCGCAGGCTCCGGAGCACCGCGTCCACCTGGGGCAGGAGGCGGTGCAGGCGGCCGGCGGCCTCGCGGTTCTCCGAGCCCAGCAGCGCCAGGTAGACTATGAGGCGCGAGCGCACGGCGGGCTCTCGGAAGTCGGCCAGCGGGCCCGGGTCCGAGAGGCCGTTGGCCTTGGCCTCCGAGTCGCGCAGGTAGTGGTAGTCCTTGCGCGCCAGGTCCTCCAGGCACGAGCCGAGGAAGCGCAGCTCCAGCGGGTTGCACAGGTCCAGCAGCCCGCACATGAACTCTAGGCGCTGCGCCGAGCCCAGCACCATCCCGAACCACTCGTACACCCGCTCCTGCTCGCGCAGCGCCGCCGCCGCGGGCCCCGCGCCGCCGCCCGGCATGCCCGCCCCCGCCGCCGCCCCGCCAGCAACAGGCGGCCCGAGCCCCCGGGACGGCGGCGGCGGCGGCGGTGGCGGCGGGGGTCCCCGCGGCGCGCCCGAAGGCGGCGGCAGCGGCGGCGGGGGGCGGCAGTCGCGGCGGCGGCGCGGAGGCGCCTTCGCGCCCGGCCGCGCGTCTGCCTCAGGCTCCTCAGCCTCGGGCGGCGGCTCCGCGGAGTGCGTCGGCTTCAGCGGCAGCTTCATCCTCAGCATCCTCGGCTACGGCGGCGCGGACATGCGAGCGGGGGCGGGAGGGCGGGGCCGGGGGCGGGACGGGGGCCGCGGCGGCGGCGGGCGGCCGTCAGGAGCAGGGCCCCTCCATGCCGCCGGGGCCGGGCCGGGCCGGGGGCGGGTCTCGGCCGGCGCGGGGGGCCGCGGGCGGTGTCTTCCCGGGCCGGGGGCGGGGCGTGCCCGCGGCGGCTCCTCCCCCCGGGCTCTGCGCCGCCTCTGGGAACCCGGGCGCGGTCGGGAGCGAGCTAACGAGCGTGTCCTCCGTCCGCCTCCCTCTCTCTGGTCGTCCGCGTAGGGCCGGGCCGGCGGCGCCTGAGCGGTCCCTTCGCGAGCCGGTGCTGACCGGGCGGTGGCGACAAGAGGAGGAGCGGCCGGGCGGGCGGAGACGCTTGCGGGCTCCGCGCAGACGCCTTAGCCAATCAGCAGCCGGAACGGCTGGTTGCGTGAGTCTCCCCGCCCCCGGGCACGCCCCCTCCGGGAGGCCACGCCCAACCGCCCTGCGGCCGCCTTCCCTGCCGGCGGCTCCCGCGCGGTCCCGGCGTCTGGCGTAGACCCGGGCTCGGGGCCGGCGATGGAGCGACCGCGCGGGTCGGCCAGGCATGCGAGAGGCGCGTGCGGCCCACGGCGCAGGGGCCGTCGGGGGTCGCACCTTCTCCGGGCTCCGGCGCGGCTTCTGACTCCCGACCCCGCGCCACCGCCGCGGGCGGGCCGCCGTCCCTGGCGCCGCCGGGCTCCCGTCGCGGCCTCTCGGGACGCGTCCCGGAGCCGATCTCCCTCCGGAGGGGGCGCGCCGGCCCGACCTCCGCGGGTTTCGGAGGTCAGCGCGCGGGCCCTGCCGCGCCGGCTCCGCCACCCAGTGTCTGGTCTGCGCCGCGGGCGGGCGCCTGAGTCCCGGGCGGGCGCCCGGGCGCAGGGCCCTCCCGACCCGGGCAGCCCCACGGCCCCGGGCTCAACGGTCTGTAACGGTCCTCGGGAATTATTGCCGCGACAATTACCAAAGCCCCGCGGAGCCACCATCTTCGGGGGCCTGTCCTATTAGCTACATGACGTTTCTGTGCCTGACGCTAGTATTTTGAATTCCTGTGCCCCTGCGAATTCTCTGTGACTTGAGGAACTGACTTTTTTAAAAAAGTTTTTGTTACGTTTTTAAGGTTGGAAGACCTCTCTCGCTGTTTGTTGCTTTAAAAAAAAAAAAAGTCTATAATTTTAACACCCAGCTGGATCTTTTGAGGGTTAATTTTTAAAAGGTGGGACTAAAAAAAAACAAACAAAAAAAAAAAACAAAAAAACCCCTTCAGGTTTTATTTTTATTTTTTTTTTTTTTCCCTTCAGGTTTTAAATTAGGAAGTCCTACTACAGCTGTGTAGTGGCAGGATGTAAAAAAAAGAATCACTTTTCCCGAAACTCTTCCTGAAAATATTTGAACATCTGTTGGTAGAGCATATGCTGAGCCCTCTTTACTTTACAATTTTATGCCCTAAGAAGCTAATTTATAATTCAATAAAAGGTTGAACTGAAGCCTGAATCAGCTTCAGCGATAAAATGGGGAGACAGTTGTTTTCAACACACTTGAGACTATGTCAAATATATAAAAGCCATTCTTTCTGAACTTTGCTATTTCCTTGTGTTCTTTAGGTGTGATCTAAAATCATGATCAGGAGAAAACTGCAGGAACATTCACAATCCTTGCCCCTTTGCTGTCAACTTCAGATGTCATGGAATTTTCTGTCTTATTTGTGAAGCTTAGGGTGACATGCTTTAGGCAACCAATAATAACCTTGCTAGATATTCACAGGTCCATAGTGAGTCACCTGTCTAGATCCTTGGAGATGATTTTTACATGTGATCCAGGTATATGGTCTTTACATTTTCCTTGGCAACAAGAAGCCATTTGGTATGAACTCCCAATACTTGATCCATAAATTTGGGTCTGAGTTCAGATTTATATTCAGTAATGATTACTTTTGTTCTATCTTTGGCCCATGTTAGAAAATGCAGTGACATGCACAGTGATTAAATGATGTTGGTTATCATCCATTGGCTGGACAGTTCGCTACTTAGGCCCCTGTACATTGTTTCAGAGCTCTCTCTCTGCACACTGCCTCTGGTTAGACCAGGCCTCAGTGTTTTTTCCCACCCTATGGTGAGAATACATCTTCAGTGAAGAGTGAGGTACTAGGGACTTCCCTGGGGGTCCAGTGGTTAAGAATCCACCTGTCAATGCAGGGGACACAGATTCAACCCTTGGTCTGAATCTGGACGGCAACTAAGCCGTCCAGCCGAAACTACTGAGCCCATGCACTTGGCCAAAGCTCCGTAGCGAGAGAGGCACCCCTCCCCCACAACGAGAAGCCCACCTACGGTAACTACAGAGTAACCCCTGCCAGTGCAAGGAGAGAAAGCTCAGGCACAGCAACGAAGACTCAGAGCAGCCAAAAATAAAGTTTTAAAAAATAATGAAGTAGTTTATTAAAAAAATAGTGATGTATTACAACAGAGAGGAGCCCAGATGGAAATCCCAGGATGAGGTGTAGGTGTATTTATTGGAAAAAAAAAACTATCCAGATAATTCTGATATGACATCCTGGGTAGGTATTCCTCCCACCAGGGCCTGACTATTGGGAATGCTTGTTCTAGATTCTCTAGCGTTTTATATATAATTATATACATATTTAAATATATAATCATTTAGATGGGCCAAATAATATTACTATGGTAATAGTGGTTATGTGTATGTATCCAGATCTTTCAGAGGAATATATCCTGTAAAAGACATCTTTAAGGACACAAAGTGCTATTGCGTCTTGTCCCTAGATGATATTTAATGAATATTCAATATACTTTGTTTTGGGACCCCTGTGGCAGTCCAGTGGTTAAGACACTGAGCGTCTGCTGCAGCAGGCATGGGTTCAATCCCTGTTTGGGGAACTAGGATCCCACATGCCACTGCTCGGCCAAAAAAAAAAAAAAAGAAAAAAAATGCTCTGATTTATTTGCCTCATTAACAATGAAAGATGATGTTACTGACATTATTGTCCAAATATTTATATGTACCCAGAAAACTGGTTTCTAGTTAAGGTTATACTTTGGATTAAGACACCAGCCAGTGGTTGAAGATTGAGGAAATTTTGCAATGCTTTTGCAATTGGGTTACTGCAAGAAATTTCACTAAAACCACAGTTAACTGGATGGTTCAAGGCAGACTGACAATGACATCAACCCCACATAAAGAATGCCTAGGTACAGCCACTTCTACCTCAGATGGTGTCCTGCAACAGCGAACTTGATCCATACCAAGAATCTGTTCTCTGTTTCTGTGAATTCTGGCTTCTTTGCCCCCAGCCCTTTATACCTTCCTGTTTCCTCCCCTACAGTATAAATACCTTAACATCAGTTAATAAGACCATGTCTTATTCAGTTTTCTGTCACATCTGGCACACAGTAGTGGTTACTAAATGTTTGTTGAGTAAACAATGAATGGATAATGCTCCAGGAACCAAAAGTAACCACTCACAGCTCCTGGGGTCACCTGAACCCCTTTCACCTCTAGCAGGGAAGAGAAAACATCTGCGTCCCAACATCACCAGGCTAGTCCTGAGAGTTCTTCTAACTGAACTGGCTTAGGTTACATGTCTGTTCCTGATCAGTCCTGGAGCCAGAGAAGTGGAGGCAGCTTTTTCAGAACCATGCAGATCGCCCAAAAGAAGCCCAGGGCTGTTGGAAAGAAGGGAAGCATGGATGCTGGGGAAGCCACCCAACATGAGTCCCATGTCACTATACTCACAATCTGTTGTTTTGATCACATAAGTTGTCATGGCTTTAAGGCACCTCAAAAACAATTTTTATTTAGTTAGGCCACATGTTTTCCTTTTGTTACATCATGCATTTATTTTAAGAGATTAAATATTAAGTTGTCTTTAGAGATGACAGTTAAACTGGTCTATAGGTCTTGCAAGCGACACAGGTAAATCATTGACACTTGACTTAAGGGGAAAAATGAGTGCATATTTAAAAGGATAAGTTTTTGGTAAGGTTTATAAAAAATACCCAATATGACAGATTTGAGATAAAAAGAAATCCTCAGCGTTGATGCTATGACAGCTGGAAGTCCATGCCCAACACAGGGTGTGTGACACCTTTTCTGGAAGACCAGCATTGGGTAGAATTTGGAGTCTCCCTGGAGTTACCGTTCCACTTGTCAGCTTCTTAGGACCTTAGATCGACTGGGGTGGCCTAAGTTCTCCCACTTGTACATCAAAACTTTTGAAGAAACCCTGAAATCCAACCATCTTTGGGGCCTGTCCAGAAATAAATTTGATTCTAAAGTGGCTTGGTTTGGAAACTCTTCAGCCTGCTGATTTGTGTTAGAGATTAAGGAACTGGATGACCTGGGGCACTCGTGTGGTTCTTTGGTAACTTGGCAAACAGACCCTTGCCCAATCGCTCAAAAAGGCAAGGGCTGTCCTGCCCCCAGTAAAGTCAAGCGAGAGTCACTCAGTCGTGTCTGACTCTTTCTGACCCCATGGACTATAGTCCATGGGATTCTCCAGGCCAGAATACTGGAGTGGGTAGCCTTTCCCTTCTCCAGGGGATCTTCCCAACCCAGGGATCAAACCCAGGTCTCTCACATTACAGGTGGATTCTTTACCAGCTGAGCCACAAGGGAAGCCTAAGCATACTGGAGTGGGTAGCCTATCCTTTTTCCACCGGATCGTCACAGCCCAGGAATCAAACTGGGGTCTCCTGCATTGCAGGCGGATTCTTTACCACCTGAGCTATGAGAGAAGTCCCTCCCCGAGCCCCACCAAAAAAGAAAAAACCAAACACTGCCTTCTAGGGACCTGTGGAAAGGTAGAACTGATTTCTTGGAAGGTTGACTTGCTAGATAGAAAAATAAGCTCTGCTCCAGCAGTTTTCTCTGGAATAGAATTTGCTGCATTTATGACTTCTTATAGGGTGACATCGTATTATTGGTGAGCCCACCAAGCTCCTCTGTCCAAGGGATTTCCCAGGCAAGAATACTGGAGTGGGTTGCCTTTTCATTCTCCAGGGGATCTTCCTGATCCAGGGATTGAATTTATGTCTCCTGCATTGGCAGATGGGTTCTTTACCATTGAGCCACCAGGGAAGCCCTAGATGGACAGTATTGTTTTGCAACCACCAAAATCAATCATTGATCCAGGCATTTGCACCACTAGGTGCAAAGTTGTTAGGAAGCAAAACATTCACAGGTCCTCAAAATAACACCTTGCTTAATTAAAAGGGGGGAATGGTACTTTTCCACTGATAAATCTGATGGATGCCACCTTAACCTTGTGGTCACAATTAGCATCACCAATAATGAGACAGTCTAACATGGCTCCTCATGTCATGGATGTCATTGGAAGTACACACTATTTGCAGTATTCTTCCCCAAGTGTCTACACCGAATCGAACATGGGGAAATGAGACAAAATCTGGACTGGGGGACACCACTAGGCTTCACTGGTGGCTCAGAGGGTAAAGAACCTGCCTCCAGTGCAGAAGACTGGGGTTCGAGCCCTAGGTCAGGAAGACCCCCTGGAGAAGGGAATGGCTACCCACTGTAGTATTCTTAGCTGGAGAATTCTATGGACAGGGAGCCTGGCGGGCTTCAGTCCATGGGGTTGCAGAGTCTGACTTGACTGAATGACTAACACTAACTGTTCATAGAAGACACTGGCCTGAATCACCCAAAATATCAATGTCATGAAAGCAAACACAGGCAGGGTACTGCTGTATCCTAAAGAAAACTAGATAGACTTAGCAACCAAATGCAATTCATGATCTATGATTGGATCATGGGTTTAAAAAACTCTAAAAGACATTTTGGGAATAATTAGATAAATTTGAATATGAACTTCTTATTAGATATGGTTACTGTATCAATGCTAACTTTCTGGGGTGAGATAATGACATTGTAGTTGTATAGAAAAATATTTTCAATTAGTTCATGCCAAAGTACTGAAGGTGGAAATGTCATGATACCTACAACTTAATTTACAAAAAATTGTATATAGAAAAATGAAGCAAATGTGACAAAATATCAACAATAGACAAATCTAGGTGAAGGGTATATAGGTGAACATTGTAAAATTTCACCTACTTTATTCAGAAAAAAAAAAGACAGCAATTGCAAGTATACATCCATAGGATGAGTAAACAAAAAAAAATTTGCTAAATTTATGAATGGAGTTCAGCAGACTTAAAGTTGCCTAATTAACTGGTTTTGTCAATGGGACAAAACATTAAAGTTCCCTTAAAAACTATATCTAAAATAGAATAATAAGATTTGTAAAAGGAACACAGAAGCTTAGCAGAGAATGGGTTTTCTG
Source organism: Cervus elaphus (assembly GCF_910594005.1). Taxonomy (NCBI): domain Eukaryota; kingdom Metazoa; phylum Chordata; class Mammalia; order Artiodactyla; family Cervidae; genus Cervus; species Cervus elaphus. The sequence continues at coordinate 62,868,693 of NC_057841.1, read as the reverse complement.
AATTTGTTACCTCAGTATGTTGACCTTTCAAAAAATTGGAGACTGAAGCTGGTTAGAATCAACTCGAAATGGCTTGCAGAGTCATGAGGCGTCCTCAGAGTCAGTCTATCAATGTGTTCTGAAGGAAACCTGGGGCACAGCCAAAGGCAAGTAAGGTCATCCTCAGACAAATATTCCTGAAGGAGAGTGCAAAGCAATCACACTGGAACCGAACGACATGGAGTCAGGAGGAAGCACGAGGAGGATGGCTTTCAGTGTGGAGTGTATTATGATTAAATAATCTTAATTAGTTAATTATGTTGTATCATCTGCCTTCTGTCAAACGTGATTTAAGAGAACTGCTCGTGATCTCAAAATAGGGGAAATGGGCTTCCCAGGTGGTGGTAGTGGTAAAGAACCTGCCTGCCAATGCAGGAGACGTAAGAGACTCGGGTTTGACCCCTGGGTGGGGAAGACCCCCTGAGGAGGAAACGGCAGCCCACCCCAGTCTTCTTGCCTGGAGAATCCCATGGACAGAGGAGCCTGGCGGGCTACAGTCCATGGGGTCTCAAAGAGTCAGACACAACTGAGTGACATAGTACTTAGCACATGTGTTTGTTAAAGCTGGTGCAGAACTTTCAATATCAGTAGCCATCGTACCCAGTAGATATGACTTTTCCATCAATAGAAAGATACTCTGTGCTGGAGAAGACTGAGTTCTTTGGGCCTTTCCCTCATCCTCACAAAAAGTCTCTGAGACCAAGCGGTTCTCTCACTGTAATTCTGATAAGCGATTTTCACACGGTGATTTTGATTAACAATTCAGTTTCCCATTGATTTAGTGCTGGGAGACAGGATACCGTGGAGAATGGAGATACAGAACTCAGTGCCAAGAAGGGAGTACCCCACATTAAAGTAAATAGAGCGACGTTCTGGTTTACCAGTGCCTTGTAAGCTTAGTTAAAGGGGTCACTCCCCCTGAATCTTATCAATTTTAAGCAAACAAACATGATCGATTTCTTGGATTCTGGCCTAGATATGGTGACTTTAACACCCTGCTATTCTTGCCCTTTTATATAACATTTGAAATTTTACTTTAGAAACTAAAATTAAGTTTAAATTTCGCTAAAATAAGTGGTACATTTCTTTAGTTCATGTTGTGTTGCTGTTATTGTTCAGTTGCTGAGTTGTGTCTGACTCTGCGAGCCCTGAACCAGAGCACACCAGGCTCCCCTGCCCTTCCCTGTCTCTCAGAGTTTGCTCCAATTCATCCATTGAATCAGTGATGCTATCTAACCATCTTGTCCTCTGTCATCCTCTTCTCCTCCTGCCTTCAATCTTTCCCAGCATCAGGATCCTTTCCAATGAGTTGGCTCTTCTCTTCACGTGATCAAAGTATTAGAGCTTCAGCTTCAGCATCAGTCCTTCCAATAGATATTCAGGGTTGATTTCCTGTAGGATTGACTGGTTTGATCTTGCAGTCCAAGGGACTCTCAAGAGTTCATTTCAATACTACTCAGTTAAAAACCAACCAATTTGTTTACAATGTAGAAAAATATTTGTTTTATTTTGCAATTTTCCAACTGATGATGATGGAACTATGTGGATACTAGTTAAGCAAATATAACCTAAAGTAAACAATACCCTTGCCATATTTATCTCAGAGCATATCTGTATATCAGAACACTGGTTTTATAGTCTTACTTGAAATATTCCAAAATATTTATTTTGCTCTTAAACCTCAAGTCAAAAATATTTTTGAATGCAAATTTGTATTTTAAATGTTCCATCAACATTTACAACTTTAAAGGTTTTTTTATCATAAGTCTCATATCTCACTATTTAAAAAGGCATAAGAACAGTTTTATTTTACAGAAATGTAAGCTTTTTCTGTAAAATATTCATTATCACGTTCTCAGATTTAACTGTGCTTGTGTGAGATTAGCAAACTTATGTATGCCATCGTTGCCATTGAAATTTGGATAACCTGCAGAACCATTTCAGTTTAGCTGCTTTGGGTGATAATAACAGAAGGATTAGAAATGAGAGAAATATTTGATTATACTCCTGTTCCCTGACTTCTGACCTCTGAAGAGCCTTGGGCTGCAATCGGTGGCTCAGGCAGTCAGCCATGTTGGAGGAAGTGACTGCAGGCTGCAACATTAAGCTTCGCAGACACACCATCAAGTTCTCAACATCCCTCCCTGGCACCCTTTCTGCTTCCACATCTAGCCCTCTGGCTGCAAGCTCTCACCAGCTTTAATGGTCCAGGGGCAAGAAAGGAGACCACACTATGGTCCACCCTAGCTCTGATCCCTCCCTGGGACAGCCCTGGCAGCATCTGCATCAGAGCTCTCTTCTAGCACATCCTCCTGTGAACCTGAGCAGTGACTTTAAGGCTGGAATGAGTCAAACACAGAGCTGCTGCAGAAATGCTAAGAGTTACCATGGTTATCTCCAACTGCACCTAATTCTATTGGCCAGTGTGTTCCCTATCATATTAATAATTACTTGAAACAGGCAGGCAGAGCAAAGAAAATAATAGCCAGGAGAAAAAATCATGTCCCCACAGCAAAGTATAATAAGTCTCTCTAAGCAGAGCTACAACAACAGTAATAAAGACCATTTATTGAATTGAATATATTGAATCATGTGCTATTCTACTGGGGCTTCTTCCCTGCTGGATCAGTGGTAAAGATTCCACCTTCTGAGGCAAGGGACACGGGTTCGATTCTTTGTTTGGGAAGATCCCTGGGAGAAGGAAATGGCAACTCACTCCAGTATTCTTGCCTGGAAAATCCCCATGGATGGAAGAGCCTGGCGGTCTACAGTTCATAAGGTTGTAAAGAGTCAGACATGACTTAGTGACTGAACAGGCACTGTGCTGTCCTACTAACCAGTTTATACAAAGTTTCTATTAATCTCTGTAACATTCTTCAGATATGTGACATTTTATAGAGGAGGAAATTGAGACTAGAAGGTTAAGCTATTTTCTCAAGGTCTCATGTTAGAAGGTGATTGAGACATGATTCAAATTCTGATTGGCCACCCAACATTGTTTTCAACCATTATAAGAGAAGAGGAACTAAAGAGCCTCTTGATGAGAGTGAAGAAGGAGAGTGAAAGAGCCAGTTTAAGACTAAATATTAAAAAAAAAAAAAAAAAAACTAGGATCATGACATCCGCCTCCATTACTGCAATGGCAAATAGGGGAAAAGTTGCAAGTAGTGACAGATTTCCTCTTCTTGGGCTCCAAATTCACTGTGGATGGTAACTGCAGCCATGAAATCAGAAGAAGATTGCTTCTTGGCAGGAAAGCAATGACAAACCGAGACAGTATGCTGAAAGCAGAGACATTACTCTGCCGACAAAGGTCCATATAGTCACGGCTATGGTCTTCCCAGTGGTCATGTTCGGTTGTGAGAACTGGACAGTTAAGAAGGCAGAACGCCAAAGAATTGATGCCTTTGAACTGTGGTGCTGGAGAAGACTCCTGAAAGTCCCTGGGACTGCAAGGAGAACAAACCAGTCAATCTTAAGGGAGATCAACCCTGAATACTCACTGGAAGGACTGATGATGAAGCTGAAGCTCCAGTATTTTGGTCACCTAATATGAACAGATGGCTCATTGGAAAAGTCCCTGATGCTGGGAAAGACTGAGGGCAGAAGAAGAGGGCATCAGAGGATGAGATGGGTGGACGGCATCACTGATGCAATGAACACGAACTTGGGCAAACTCTGGGAGATGGTGAGGGACAGAGAGGCCTGGCGTGCTGCCGTCCATGGGGTGGCAGAGTCAGACATGACTGGGTGACTGAACGACAACACCATTTAAATAATGAATAATTTACCATGTGTTCCCTGACTATAACAGCCACACATGTTCACTGTTCAATTTTTGATTAATAAAAGAAATTGGATTAAAATTAAAACACTAAATAAGCTGTATTAATAAGCACTAAATAGTATTATTAAACACTAAATAAGCTTATAGGTGACTATTATACAATTTATTTCCAATATTTTCCCATGATTGTATGGATTTGAGTATGCACAAATACATGTGTGTATATTTGTGCAGGGTATATATATTATACACTGTGGTTCTGGGGTGCATTTTTAACTTAAGACTATGTTGATTTCTTAATTTTGTTTTTGCATTGTTCATTGCTAATATATGGAAATAAAACTGATTTTTGTATGTTGATCTTGTATTCTTCACCTTCCTGACTTGTTCATTCTCGTACATGTGTGCATGTGCATTTTTAGAATCAGAATACGTCAGAATCATGAGTCTAAATAAAGACAAGTTCTATATTTCCTTTCTGATCCATATGCCTTTTTTTCCTCCTGGTTTGCACTGGCTAGAATTTCTAGTACCGTGTTGAACAGAAGAGGTGAGGTAGACATCCTTACCTTATTCCCACTTCTGTGGGGAAAAAATTCAGACTTTACTCATTGAGTATGAAGTTAGCTGTGCACTTTTCACAAAGGCCCTCTGACAGACTGCGGAAGTTCCCTTCTAGTCCTTGTTTGCTGAGAGTTGGGTTTTTTGGTTTGTTTCTTTTTTTTTTTTTATCATGAATAGGTATTGGATTTTGTCCTATGCTTTTTCTGGGTCTTTTGAGGTGGTCATGTGTTTTATGTACTTGATTCTATTGTACAGGGCATTTTATTAAATGACACTGAGATCTTGAACCAATCTGGTGTTCTCTGGATAAACCCCACGTGGCCCTACTGTATCACCCTTTCTCTACATTGCTGGATCCTGCCCCGCGCAGGCAGCTGCCTCTCATCCCATCCTCGGCCTGAGTAGAACAGTCTCTCCAAGGAGCTGAGGACAAGGGTGGACGGGGAGCCCCCACTAAACTGCCGCAGACCTCACTGATCTTACTGAAATCCAGTACTTGTCTCAGATAAACTTGTCTCAGCTTTTTGTATTGAGAGAGTGTTGAGACGGTTGTTTTTTGACAGTTTTGTCCAATTTCACTGTTGACTTTTGGGGAGAAGATTTGCAGTGCTTCTCTCCCAGTCACTGTGGCAACCCTGCCCCTGTCTCACCACTGCACCCCCGCCCCCAGTTCTTCTTTACGGGTGCAGCATACACCCTTAACTTGCCATTCTACTTTAGTTAATGTTTCCGTGTCATGCCAGATGTAGAAACCTTGTTATACATAGGTTGGCTTACCAGTGCTCAGGTTCACATAAAGTTTCATTTATCTTGTAACATGCAGATTCATTTACCACTTGGAGACTGGAAACACTCGCCACCTCCTTCACATCGTGTTATCATATATCTACACACAGGTACAAACAAATTTCAGGACTTAGATTAAATAACTATTAACCCCCTTTCACTCAAAATAGCGTAAATGCTTTTAGTGGAGAAAAAAAATGTTATAACAAAAACTCTTTACCTGTGTTCTGGATCAATAAATAGTACAGGTCTTTTCTTAGAGTTTAAAATTCTTCAAAGAGGAAAGAAACCCTTTATACTTTAGGAACTAGTGCCTAGAACAGTACCTCTAATTCTTTCACTGTGTAAAAGGTGCAAAAGGTTATTTGGAGCAAAGGTAGTGTGTGCAGAGTGAGTGATCTGATCTGTGTATATTTGTAACACCTCTGCCCCTGTGCAGTCATACAGAACTGAACCGACATGTCTTTTATACTAAGAGAGAATCTGCATCCACCAGTATTTTGTGACTATGTGATCACTGATCATTACTACCCCTTAGACTGTGCAGGAAATGGTATATTTTCCATTACAGTCTGTTCGGCTGCTGCTGCTAAGTCACTTCAGTCGTGTCCGACTCTGTGCGATCCCATAGACAGCAGCCCACCAGGCTCCCCCGTCCCTGGGGTTCTCCAGGCAAGAACGCTGGAGTTGGTTGCCATTTCCTTCTCCAATGCATGAAAGTGAAAACTGAAAGTGAAGTCGCTCAGTCGTGTCCCACTCTTAGCGACCCCATGGACTGCAGTCCGCCAGACTCCTCCATCCATGGGATTTTCCAGGCAAGAGTACTGGAGTGGGGTGCCATTGCCTTCTCCGACAGACTGTTCTAGTTCATAGCAATTTAATTGAGGAAACGTTTTAAGGTGTGTTTTTGTTTCTTTTTGTTTTTTTTTTTTTTTTGAGGACAGTGCTATATTTTAAAATACATTATTTTCCCTAGCTCTAAAGCTTACCTCTTGGTGAGGTGTACTATTGACTTTACACTATTTGTATGTTCGTGTGCCTGGTTATATCACATTGATCTATTTTGGAATGTTAGTTTTTAGTGATCAGAAAGCATGCTCATCTAAAAAACTGCCGAGAACAGGCACATGAGATCTCTGTCTCACTTCCTGTCTGTAAAGCTTCTTATCTCTTAATTCTTCTCAATCTTAAACACTCTCAAGGACCAAGTGCAAATCTGCACTCTTTCAGGAACTCGCCCATGGCCATCTCACCTGGAAATGCTCTTTTCTCCTTCCTTCATTTATTTGTTTAGCAAATATTTATGGAGTACCCACTCTCTCTAAGACACGGTAATAGAAGATAAGTAAAAGTTACCTACATCAAATAGTTTTGCACACTTGTAGATATATGCTTCTAAATCTTCTTTTCTCAGTTAAATTATGAGTTACTTGGGGCCACACCCTCCATCTTATTACTTACTGCATTCCTCATAAAATTTAGCAGAGTAACTTCTATTGAGACTTCAAGGAAGGGAATTCCCCAGTGGTCCAGTGGTTAGGATGCCAGGCTTCCCCTGCAGGGGGTACGGGTTTGATCCCTGATTGGGGAACTAAGATCCCACAAGATAGGCAGCACGACCCAAGAGAGTTAAAGGAAAAGTTTTTAATTTGTATGTGAATATATTTCTAGATTTTCTTTAAAGACTCTTAAGTATGCAAGATATCAATAGTTCCAAAAGTTAGTTATACCATTTAATCATTCCACACAGAATATTCTAATGCACATATGAAACTAAACTTAAAAGTTTTTCAAAACTCAGTCTCCTCGTCACATCTATATAATCATTCCTACTTTGGACCCTTCCCCCCAATTATTTTCCCAGGCTTTGTAAGAATGCCATGTGTGTGTGTGTGTGTGTGTGTTTAAACATGTAAATATAAGGCAATAAATAAACCCAGTCTCTGTCAGATTTTCATCTGGTATGTACGCCTGAGTGTAGGACCCCATAGAAAGAGCGCTGTCCTAGAAACTAGGACATAAACCTTCCAATCCTTCACTCTTTCCCACTACCTCCTTCAAAAAATATAGAATAGGGGAGATACTGGGCTGAGCTAGGTAACCTAGCTCTAAAATCAGATGTGCTTCTGTGGACTGCCTTCTTTGAATACAAATCAAGGGATGGAACATCAGAATTTAGTGTACAAATGTAGCCTCCATCACTTGTTAATTTTAGCCAACTGTCTCCTCATTTCCTATTATGACAAACCTTCTTTGCAAATCCTGTTTCCCCAGTCCAGAAGGCCCTCCTCAAGGTTGCCTGAGAGTGTGAAATACTACTATCATTTTGTAAAGCAATTTGACTATATTTATCTAGGTCTCACCATCCTTCAGTGAAAGATAACACCAGCTCCAGAGGGAAATGACTCACCATGTCTTCCTGCTGTTCCAATCCCCCCGAGTCTCATTCCCATCCTCACCAGGGATTGGACCCGGGCCCCCTGCCCTGGGAACTCGAAATCTTAGCCACTGGACCACCAGGGAAGTCCCTCCCCCAGTTATTTTTTAATCTAATTCTTGTCTAGCCTATGGGACATGAACCAAATTTATTTGCCACTTTATGTCTCTCTGTCACATAAATAAATTGATTAAAGCTTGATTTTTAAATTCAAATACAGTCACATTCAGTTCAGTTCAGTTGCTCAGTCGTGTCCGACTCTTTGTGACCCCATGAACCGCAGCACGCCAGGCCTCGCTGTCCATCACCCACTCCCAGAGTTTGGGTAAACTCCCATTTCCATTGAGTCGGTGATGCCATCCAACCATCTCATCCTCTGTTGTCCCCTTCTCCTCCTGCCCTCAATCTTTCCCAGCATCAGGGTCTTTTCAAAAGAGTCAGCTCTTCGCATCAGGTGGCCAAAGTACTGGAGTTTCAGCTTCAGCATCAGTCCTTCCAATGAACACCCAGGACTGATTTCCTTTAGGATGGACTGGCTGAATCTCCTTGCAGTCCAAGGGACTCTCAAGAGTCTTCTCCAACACCACAGTTCAAAAGCATCACTTCTTTGGTGATCAGCTTTCTTTATAGTCCAACTCTCACATCCATACATGACCACTGGAAAAACCATAGCCTTGACTAGATGGACCTTTGTTGACAAAATAATGACTCTGCTTTTTAATATGCTATCTAGGTTGGTCATAACTTTCCTTCCAAGGGGCAAGCGTCTTTTAATTTCATTGCTGCAATCACCATCTGCAGTGATTTTGGAGCCCCAAAAAATAAACTCTGCCACTGTTTCCACTGTTTCCCCATCTATTTCCCATGAAGGGATGGGACCGGATGCCATGATCTTAGTTTTCTGAATGTTGAGCTTTAAGCCAACTTTTTCACTCTCCTCTTTCACTTTCATCAAGAGGCTCTTAATTTCTTCTTCGCTTTCTGCCATAAGGTTGGTGTGATCTGCATATCTGAGGTTATTGATATTTCTCCCAGCAATCTTGATTCCAGCTTGTGCTTCTTCACATTAGTGAACTGCTAAAAACCTTTCAAAGGCATATGTAAAATAAAGGACATTTTTGTAGACATTAGATGTGTGGCAACCTTTTAAGCGATTATTTGCTTCAAACAATTTAAGTAGTTTATTTTGCTAGGAATACTGACATCAAATGGGTTGCTTGAGAGTGTAAACTACTATAATCATTTTGTAAAGCAACCTGACAATATGTGTCAAGAATCTCAATATTTTTTGTCCTATTTAGGACAGGTTCCAGAATGGTCTTGTATACTAAAATCTCAGAATACCCAATTCCCTTATATAAAATGGCACACTATTTGCCTATAACCTATGTATATCCTCTCGTATACCTTAAATCACCTCTGAAAAGAAAGTGAAAGTGTTAGCTGCTCAGTCTTGTCTGACTTTTTGTGCCCCCTTGGACTGTAGCCCACCAGGCTCCTCTGTCCATGGGATTTCCCAGGCAAGAATACAGGGATTGGGTTGCCCATTCTCTTCTCCAGGGGATCATCCCAACCCAGGGATCAAACCCAGGTTTCCTGCATTGCAGGCAGATTCTTTGACATTTGAGCCAACTCTAGATTACTTAGAATACCTGATGCAATGTCATGTGCTATGTATGCTTAGTCGCTCAGTTGTGTCCGACTCTTGCGACCCCATAGACTGTAGCCTGCCACGCTATTCTGTCCATGGAATTCTCCAGGCAAGAATACTGGAGTCGGTTGACATTTCCTTCCCCAGGGGTTCTTCCTGACCCAGAAATTGAACCTGGGTCTCCTGCATTGCAGGCAGATTCTTTACCGAGCTATGAGGGAAGCCTCAATGCAACGTTAATTCTATGTAAACAATTGTCTATAGCAAATTCAAGTTTTACTTTTTTGGAACTAGCTGAAATTTATTTTTTCTGAATGTTTTTGATTGAAGGAGTTGGTTGAATTGTGCATGCAGAGCCTGCAGATAGGGAGTGCCTGATTATACCTGTTGCTGGGAACAACTCCTAAGGAAATAATTTCTTAGAAAAAAACAAGCAACCTTTATATGTGTGGTGGTTTAGTCACTTGTCGTGTCCAACTCTTGTGACCTCATGAACAGTAGCCCACCAGGCTCCTCTGTCCCTGGGACTCTCCAGGCAAGAATGCTGGAGTGGGTTGCCATTTCCTTCTCCAGAGGATCTTCCCAACTCAGGGATGGAACCTGGGTCTCCAGCACTGAGGGTAGCCTCTTTACTGACTGAGCAACAAGGGAAGTTGGTGGGCTACAGTCCATGGGATCACAAAGAGTCAGACATGACTGAGCATGCACACACAGGTACACAGTTTATGTGTAAACATGTTCGTAATAGAGTACTTTGTAATATTAATGTATAAAATAAGTAAATGGATGAACACGTTATATAGGAATGAGAGGGTATTGTGGTTCTTGTTCAGTTGCTGAGTCGTGTCTGACTCTTTGCAGCCCCACAGACTGTGGCACGCCAGGCTCCCCTGTCCTTCACTATCTCCTGGAGTTTGCTCAGATTCACGTCCATTGAGCCAGTGAGAATATTATGTAATCAATTGAAAATGTGGTTGGTAAAATTTGCACCAACACAGACAAATGCTATAATATAATGTTAAGTGAAAAAAAAAAGCAGTATACATATATAGATATATATGTGCATATATATATATATATGTATACGTATATACATTATATACATATAAAATTTTATATGTAGCATACTCAGAATAAGACACCAAAAAATATAAGTCAAAAAAAGAAATAGAGAATACCCCAAAATATTGAGGAGTTATCTTTCAAAGGAGAAATTGAAATTTGAATTTTTTTTCTCCTCCTACTTTTTCCTGTTTTCCAGGTTGTCAAAATGGAGCATGCATTAATTTTGGAGAGGAAAACAATGCACTACCAAATATAGGGGCATCAAGGATTTAAGTTTAAAGCAGAAAGTTTTTAAAGTTTAAATATCTTAGTGATTTAGTGTCTGAAGTATGTGCGATGGTTTCAGTAGAAGTCCAATCTTTTTTTTTCCTTAAGTGCTGTCAAGTCTGAAGAACTTTCTAAGCACGTGGTCACTATTTTGAGTTGTTTTCTCATGCTCTGTCCCGTGGAGCCCCTGGGCTGTTTGGCTTGGAGAGATTTGAGGACAAGCTGTGAATGAGGGTGAGCAGAAGCGCTTTCCTCCACTTTGTGGCCAGAATACCAGCAAGCTCAGGAAGTTCTCCTTAACTTCTTTTTCTGGCAAAGGCAGAAACCCTGGCTGGGGTCCATTCACCATAGACTGATTAGGGCGCCAGGGACTCTGGGTGGCCTTTTCACATCAAGGAATGTGCAGATGGAGCAAGGTAAGCCATGAATGCATAGATAGCAAAGCAGCTGTTGGGTCAGTTTATGGTATTAATAAAGTAGATGCATTTTTCTCAGGGTTAGAATAAATGTGCATGGTACGAAGCTTTAAATCTGTTGTAACTCTTTGTTTAGGAATATCTGCCATAGAATAACTGTTGTATCTTAAATAACTTCAAGGGCACCTAGGTACAGTTATAATAAACAGGATCAGATGATACCGCTACAAAGGGAAAGAGAACATTCTGAGAACAGAACTGAAACCTAAGTGATAGAAAGTGAAACGAAACTGAAACTTAGCCAGCAAAGCTATTAAAAAAAAAAAAAGTCCTGATCTTAGCAGAGTTCTAGCAGGTAATTACACATGAGCCAGTATTACCAAAAGTAAAATAAATAAATGTCTTAAGTCTTCCTAAGTTACATTTAGACTAAAAATGAAACTTGCCACCAGCTTGTGACCTTGTTGAAGTCACTTAACCTCTCTGGGTCTCAGTTTACTCATCTGTGAAAATAGGGATAACAATTCAATACAGACTCTCAGGACTCTCAGACATCTCAGGATTCAATCTCAAAAACAACAGAATGATCTCTGTTCCTTTCCAAGGCAAACCATTCAGTATCACATTAATCCAAGTCTATGCCCTGACCAGTAATGCTGAAGAAGCTGAAGTTGAATGGTTCTATGAAGATCCACAAGACCTTTTAGAACTTACACTCAAAAAAGATGTCCTTTTCGTTATTGGGGACTGGAATGCAAAAGTAGGAAGTCAAGAAATACCTGGAGTAGCAGGCAGATTTGGCCGTGGAGTACAGAATGAAGCAGGGCAAAGGCTAACAGAGTTTTGCCAAGAGAACATACTGGTCACAGCAAACGCCCTCTTCCAACAACACAAGAGAAGACTCTACACATGGACATCACCAGATGGTCAATATTGGAATCAGATTGATTATATTCTTTGCACCCAAAGATGGAGAAGCTCTATACAGTCAGCTAAAAGAAGACTGGGAGCTGACTATGGCTCAGATCATGAACTCCTTATAGCCAAATTCAGACTTAAATTGAAGAAAGTAGGGAAAAGCACTAGACCATTCATGTATGACCTAAATCAAATCCCTTATGACTATACAGTGGAAGTGAGAAATAGATTTAAGGGATTAGATCTGATAGACAGAGTGCCTGAAGAACTATGAGCGGAGGTTCATGACATTGTACAGGAGGAAGGGATCAAGACCATCCACAAGAAAAAAAGTGCAAAAAGGCAAAATGGTTGTCTGAGGAGGCCTTACAAATAGCTGAGAAAAGAAGAGAAACTAAAGGTAATGGAGAAAAGGAAAGATATACCCATTTGAATGCAGAGTTCCAAAGAATAGCAAGGAGAGATAAGAAAGCCTTCCTCAGTGATCAATGCAAAGAAATAGAGGAAAACAATAGAATGGAAAAGACCAAAAATCTCTTCAAGAAAATTAGAGATACCAAGGGAACATTTCATGCAAAGATGGCCTCAATAAAGGACAGAAATGGTATGGACCTAACAGAAGCAGAAGATATTAAGAAGAGGTGGCAAGAATACACAGAACTATTCAAAAATAATCTTCACCACCCAAATAATCACAATGGTGTGATCACTCACCTAGAGCCAGACACCCTGGAATGTGAAGTCAAGTGGGCCTTAGGAAGCATCACTATGAACAAAGCTAGTGGAGGTGATGGAATTCCAGTTGAGCTATTTAAAATCTTAAAAGATGATGCTGTGAAAGTGATACACTCAATATGCCAGCAAATTTGGAACTCTCAGCAGTGGCCACAGGACTGGAAAAGGTGAGTTTTCATTCCAATCCCAAAGAAAGGCAATGCCAAAGAATGCTCAAACTACCGCACAATTGCACTCATCTCACAGGCTAGCAAAGTAAAGCTCAAAATTCTCCAAGCCAGGCTTTAGCAGTAAGTGAACTGAGAACTTCCAGATGTTCAAGCTGGTTTTAGAAAAGGCAGAGGAACCAGAGATCAAATTCCTAACATCTGTTGGATCATCGAAAAAGCAAGAGAGTTCCAGAAAAACATCTATTTCTGCTTTATTGACTATGCCAAAGCCTTTGACTGTGTGGATCACAATAAACTGTGGAAAATTCTGAAAGAGATGGGAATACCAGATCACCTGACCTGCCTCCTGAGAAATCTGTATGCAGGTCAGGAAGCAACAGTTAGAACTGGACATGGAACAACAGACTTGTTCCAAATCGGGAAAGGAGTATGTCAAGGCTGTATATTGTCACCCTGCTTATTTAACTTATATGCAGAGTACATCATGAGAAACGCTGAGCTGGATGAAGCACAAGCTGGAATCAAGATTGCCGGAAGGAATATCAATAACCTCAGATATGCGGATGACACCACCCTTATGGCAGAAAGTGAAGAAGAACTAAAGAGCCTCTTGATGAAAGTGAAAGAGGAGAGTGAAAAAGTTGGCTTAAAGCTCAACATTCAGAAAACTAACATCATGGCATCCAGTCCCATCCCTTCATGGCAAATAGATGGGGAAACTGTGGAAACAGTGGCAGAGTTTATTTTTTTGGACTCCAAAATCACTGCAGATGGTGATTGCAGCCATGAAATTAAAAGATGCTTACTCCTTGGAAGGAAAGCTCTGACCAACCTAGACAGCATATTAAAAAGCAGAGATATTAGTTTGCCAACAAAGGTCCATCTAGTCAAAGCTATGGTTTTTTCCAATGGTCATGTATGGATGTGAGAGTTGGACTATAAAGAAAGCTGAGCACGGAAGAATTGATGCTTTTGAACTGTGGTGTTGGAGAAGACTCTTGAGAGTTCCTTGGACTGCAAGGAGATCCAACCAGTCCATCCTAAAGGAAATCAGTCCTGAATATTCATTGGAAGGACTGATGCTGAAGCTGAAACTCCAGTACTTGGGTCACCTGATGTGAAGAACTGACTCATTGGAAAAGACCCTGATGCTGAGAAAGATTGAAGGCAGGAGGAGAAGGGGACGACAGAGGACGAGATGGTTGGATGGCATCACCGAGTCGGTGGACTCTGGGAGTTGGTGATGGACAGGGACGCCTGGAGTGCTGCAGTCCATGGGGTCACAGAGTCGGACATGACTGAGCGACTGAACTGACTGACTGATCGAGACTCAGTATAGACTCTCAGGACATGAAGAGGACTAGAGACCACCAAGCCCGACCCCTGCACTGGTATAGGGCCCTAGTCTTGTCTTGCCATGCCCCCTCCCAGGCCCCTCACATTCAGGGCCCATCTCTCCTGTTTCGATAGTGAGTTCTGGAGACAACCGAGGTTTCTGCTGGGCTCACTGAAGGCTCTGGCGAAGTGGGTGCCCAGCAATGTGCGGGAGAGTGTGTCAGGAGGAAGGCCGGGAGGGCATTACACTGATGTGGCTTCGGAAGCCGGTCCTGTCGCACCGGCTGAGCGATCCCAGGCTGCTCGGACAGGGTACCGCATCCATTGACGTCAGAAGGGGACTGTACGATCGTGCTTAGAGGGCGACGATGGAGCCCGGAGCTCCGTATGGGGTTCGGGGCGTTGAGTGCTCTTGCAATGTTGTGCAGCCATCACCTCTGTTTAGTTTCATCACCTCACCCTGTGCCCATTAGGCAGTCACTCAATATCCCCACCCCATGGCAACCACTAATTTGCTTTCTGTCTCTACGGATTTACCTCTTCCGGACACATGGTATAAATGGAAATATAAACTATGTGACCTTTTGTGTCTGGCTTCTTTCACTTCGCATCATGTTTTAGGGACTCACCCACATTGTGAAATTCGCTCAGTCATGTCCCACTCTTTGCGACCCCATGGACAATACAGTCCATGGAATTCTCCAGGCCAGAATACTGGAGTGGGTTGCCATGCTGTCCTGCAGCGGATCTTCCTAGTCCAGGAATTGAACCCAGGTCTCCTGCATTACAGGCGGTTTCTCTACCAGCTGAGCTATGCAGCGTATAGCACTGTAGCACTTGGGTGAATTATCACCCTGTCTGTATATACACATTTGTTTATCCATTCATTTTCTGAGGGACATGGTGGGGTTTCTGTCATTTGGCTATTGTGAACAGTGCAGCCATGAACATTCATGTATATGTATTTGTTGGAATACCTATTTTCAGTTCTAGGATACTAGATCCTATGATAATTCTATGCTTAACTTTTTGAGGAACTGCCAAACTGTTTCCAACAGTGGCTACACCGTTTTACATTCCTATCAGCAGGGAATGAGGCTCCAATTTCTCCACATCTTTGCCAACACTTGTTGTTGTTTGTTTATTTTGTTTTTTCTAATGGTAGCCATCTTTCTGGATGTGAAGTACATCTCACTGTGGTTTTGATTTACATTTCCTTAATGACTAATGATATTGAGCATCTTTCCATGTGTTTGTTGGTTGTTTATATATCTTTGGAGAAATGTCTATTCAAAGTTTTTGCCCATTTTAAAATTTAGTTGTTTGTATCTCTGTTGTTGAGTTCTAAGAGTTCTTTATACATTCTGGATACAAGTGTCTTATCTGATACATGTTTTTGAATATTTTCTTCTATTGTGTACAATCTTTTAACTTTCTTGATTTCCCTTTGATACACAAATATTTCTTAATTTTTATGAAGTTCAATTTGCTTTATCTTTTGTTGCTTGTACTATTTTGTGTAATTTCTAAGAATCCATTGCCAAATCTGAGGTCAGGAAGTGAAAGAAAGTGAAAGTGTTAGTCGCTCAGTCTTGTCTGACTCTGCAACCCCATGGACTATAGTCTGCTGTGCTTCTCTGTCCATGGAATTCTCCAGGCAAGAATACTGGAGTGGTTGCCATTCCCTCCTCCCGGGGATCTTCCAGACCCTGGAGTGGTTGCCATTCCCTCCTCCTGGGGATCTTCCAGACCCTGGAGTGGTTGCCATTCCCTCCTCCTGGGGATCTTCCAGACCCTGGAGTGGTTGCCATTCCCTCCTCCTGGGGATCTTCCAGACCCTGGAGTGGTTGCCATTCCCTACTCCCAGGGATCTTCCCGACCCGGGGACTGAACCCTGGTCTCCCGCACTGCAGGCACATCACCACCTGAGCCACTAGCGAGGCCAGGAAGACCTATCCCTGTATTTCCTTCTAAGAATTTTATAGTTCTAGCTTCTAAGTTTAGGTCTTTGATCCATAGTAGTTAATCTTTGTATATGGGGTAAAATAGAAGTCCAACTCGTTCTTTTGCTTTTGGATATCCAATTGTCCCAATATCGTATGTTGAAAGCTTATTCTTTCCAAGTTTTTTGTCCTGACATTCTTGTCAATTAGCCCTAGATATATGGGTTTATTTCTGGACTCTCACTTCTCTACTCCTTTGATCTAAATGTCTTATCATTTGACATTGCTGTGGATAAGTATACATATGAATGCATGGCACTAAGTCATGGTAATGTATCAATTCTGGCCAAAGATCAGATGTATGTAGCACTTGGTAAGTTTGATAAAAGAGTAGGGCTGTTAACTTTAAGATACTGCAAACACAAACGCTGAGAGAGCAATTTAGAGACCTTTGCAAGAGCTTGAAATAAACATATAAGAGACAACCTGAGCAGCCTTACTTGGAAGGCCTGACCCAGAAGCAAGGATGCTTATCGCGGCGGTTGAACTCATCCTACAAATATTTACATGTAAACATCTTACGGAAGGTCACATCCATCAAGGACACTGCAAACAATTTGGAACCTGGTACTCCATATACTAAAACCAGGAAGAAATAATGATGTGTTTGCTTGCAGCTATTTTTAAATCTCCCCCTCTTTTCAGTTTAGTAACATCACAATTAGCTTTTCTCTCTCTTTAGACAAAGTGGTGAAGCTTTCCGGTTGTAAATTTAGTTGCAATAAACTCAGTGAAATGGTCTAAATAGGTTATTGTTTCCTAGTTAGATGTTAACAAAATTAACAATAATTATTAATTATATTTTATTACCATGGGTGCATATTATTTATATAATTATAATACACTATGATATAGGTACTTTATTAATATTTATTGTTAATCATAATTATTAGTAATATTAAATTGGAAGGACTGATGCTGAAGCTGAAACTCCAATACTTTGGTCACCTGATGCAAGGAACCGACTCATTGGAAAAGACCCTGATGCTGGGAAAGATTGAAGGCAGCAGGAGAAGGGGATGACAGAGGAGGAGATGGTTGGATGGCATCACCGACTCCATGGACGTGAGTTTGAGTAAGCTCCGGGAGACAGTGAAGGACAGGGAAATCTGGCGTGCTGCAGTCCATGAGCTTGCAGAGAGTCGGACACAGCTGAGCGACTGAACAACAACAATACTTAAGAAAAATTCTTTGAGTTAACAATTCATTGATTGTTTACCTGGAGTAGCATGTGAGATGAGGATATTTGTTCATCCGTTTAATAAACATTGTCTGAGCACACACACTCTGGGCACCGGGGTGGGACAGGAACAGGCCCTGAATTCCTGAAGCTGCCATAAAGGGCAAGGCAGCAGAGGCCGCAAAATGTTTCCAGGCTCCCCCAGCCCAGTCTCATCCCAGGGCTCGGGCCTTACCATCTACCCAAGCCCACAGGTACACCTTCCCCTGAGCCTCTCAGCTTAGCCAAGACATACAGGTGGCTTTCCTGTGAAATCTCACTGGGATGCTAAGGAAAATCCCCAAAGCAAGAGAATGAAAGAGATAAAGAAACAACCAAAGCAGAGAAATAGACACGGATCATTTATCTGGAGGGAATGAGAGTTCAGTCTTACCTGTCAGGCCCTCCTCCAGCAGATCTTCCCCACCCAGGGATCAACTCCCATTTCCTGCATTGGCAGGTGTGTTCTTCACCACTAGTTCCACCTGGTAAGCCCCTTACCAAGAGAACCTTCCCCAAACCCTGTTTTCCACCCAACATCCCCAATAACCCTAGCAAACCTCTCCCTTTGGTTGCCAAGACTCTTAAGAAGGTTCTCCAGAGGAGATATAGGGCTTCCCTGGTGGCTCAGACAGTAAAGAATCTGCCTGTAACATGGGAGACCCGGGTTCCCTGGGTCCTGAAATTCTCCTGGAGGAGAGCATGGCAACCCACTCCAGTATTCTTTCCTGGAAAATCCCATGGACAAGGGAGCCTGGGGTGCTACAGTCCATGGGGCTGCAAAAAATCAAAGACGACTGAAACGACTTAACGTGCATGCACAAGAAAGACGTAGGAGGTTTTCTGGGCCTCAGCAGGCTATTGGAGATAGAGTTCAGAACCTTCGGACTATCTCTAGGGGTCATTAACTTGGGAATAAACTGCCCTCCAGCCCTCCATTCATCCCTAACCTTTGCAGGGCAACAGTATGAAGAGGGGTCCGCTTGCCATGTCTATAAATCCAGATGTAAGTCAAGCTAACATACTATTAAATGGCATTCATATCCTCCTTCCTTGATAAATGTAACTTCACAATGACATGGAAACCAAGGTTCCAGTTTAGAATCCCTCTGCCTCTGCCCAGGGGCCCACCCTGTCACTCTTGTCTGACTCCAGGAAGGACCTTTCACGTATGTGGGTGGACACTTCAGCCAACATGTCCAAGTTCTGTATTAATTTCTTACAACTGCATTTACATCTACAATTATCTCAGTAAAAAATGTTTTTAAATATTTACTTATTTATTTGGCTGCCTTATATATAAAGGTTGGGAAAGGAGTACGTCAAGGCTGTTTATTGTCACCTGCTTATTTAACTTAAATGCAGAATACATCATGTGAAATGCTGGGCTGGATGAAGCACAAGCTGGAATCAAGATTGCTGGGAGAAATATCAATAACCTCAGATATGCAAATGACACTACCCTTATGGCAGAAAGGGAAGAAGAACTAAAGAGCCTCTTGATGAAAGTGAAAGAGGAGAGTGAAAAAGCTGGCTTAAAACTCAACATTCAGAAAACTAAGATCATAACATCCGGTCCCATTACTTCTTGGCAAATAGATGGAGAAACAATGGAAACGTGAGAGACTTTGTTTTCTTGGGCTCCAAAATCACTGCAGATGGTGACTGCAGCCATGAAATTAAAAGACGCTTGTTCCTTGGAAGAAAAGCTATGACCAACCTAGATAGCATATTACAAAGCAGAGAAATTACCTTGCCGACAAAGGTCCATCTAGCCAAAGCTATGGTTTTTCCAGTGGTCATGTATGGATGTGAGAGTTGGACTATAAAGAAAGCTGAGCACCAAAGAAGTGATGCTTTTGAACTGTGGTGTTGGAGAAGACTCTTGAGAGTTCCTTGGACTGCAAGGAGATCCAACCAGTCCATCCTAAAGGAAATCAGTACTGAATATTCATTGGAAGGACTGATGCTGAAGCTGAAACTCCAATACTTTGGTCACCTGATGTGAAGAACTGACTCATTGGAGAAGAGCCTGATGCTGGGAAAGATCGAAGGCGGGAGGAGAAGGGGACGACAGAGGATGAGATGGCTGGATGGCATCACCAATTTGATGGACATGAGTTTGAGTAAACTCCGGGAGTTGGTGATGGACAGGGAGGCCTGGCGTGCTGCAGTCCATGGGGTCACAAAGAGTAGGACACGACTGAGCGACTGAACTAAACTGAAACTTGACTGCCTTGGATCTTAGTCTCGTCAGGTGGATCCTCCACTGTGGCCCACAGGCTTTCTAGTTGTGGCACGTGAGCTTATTTGCATCATTTTTCTTACACTAGATGGTAAGCACGCCTCCACTTTGCTTTGGAGGGAGACACTGTCTCTACCTTTTGAAGGTGTTCTCCTCACAAACATCCTAGAAATGACAGTCCAGGCAAAGGGCCGCCAGAGTGTCTACTCCCAAGATGTGCAGAAACACAAGAGACCATGGAGGATGAGCCCCCAGCAATGACAACTCAGCACATCATATGCTCGGGCCCCAGACTGAGAAAGGAAGCAGCTTTCCAACGTTGTTGGGGTCCACGACGTGTGGGATCTCAGTTCCCCGACCAGGGATCGAACCCATGTCTCCTGCATTGCAAGGCAGATTCTTAGCCACTGGACCACCCGGGAAGACGCTCAATAAAATGTTTAATTAAAAAACAAAGAGTGAAAAAAAAAAAAAAAAAAAAAAAAAAAAAAAAAAAAAACAAAGAGTGTGTGTGTGTGAGTGTGTATGTGTGTATATGTGAGAGTGTGTGTATGTGTGTGAGAGTGTGTGTGTGAGTGTTTGTGTGTGTGAGTTTGTGTATGAGTGTGTGAGTGTGTGTGAGTGTGTGAGTGAGTGGGTGTGAGAGTATGTGTGTGTGTGAGTGTGTGTGTGTGTGTGTTTGTACCTGTGTGCTGTATGACCCACACACTCAGGCTAGTGGGGTCCCCGTGCTGGGCTGTCTGCTCTCAGGGGCCCCCTCTGATCACCTTCAGCCTGGTCCCTCCTCACAGCACAAGGGGCCCCCAGGTCTCGCCTAGGACTGCCCTGCGCTCCTTCTTCCAAACCAGGGCCTTGGAATTCCCTGCTCAAACAGCCTCCAGTCCATCCCGAGGACGCCATGGCCTTGCCCTTTCTCCATCCTCCCAGGTAAACTGTTCTGCGCTGTCTGTGTGTGCACTTCCAAGCCCACGGGTAGTCCCAGGGGGAGCTGTTTGTGGGGAATATGAACAGAGCTTGGTTTGGAAAAGAAAGGTCTAGCATGTTGGTAACCACTCATGGCCATGACTAGTGTGGGGAAGGGAAGGTGGGCACACAGTTGTCTTCCCGTTTTCGCCATAAAATTTTGGAAAGGAAATCGAGAAGAAGGCAGAGCCAGCCTTCCACGCCCTCTCTGACCTCTAGGGACTGGGACACAGTTCATAAAACCCAGAGACAGAGATCAACTCTTCTGCTCCAATCAACCGCACACGACTGTGACACCCAGCACAACGGCAGGCAGAGCGCAGAGGGTAAAGCGCAGGAACCTGAGCCGGGACAAGGACGTTTCATGGCTCCGCCCTTCAAATCACAGGCTGATCTCGCTCCTCGGGAAAGAAGGGCCTTGATTTTGGCATCCGACGCCCAATGCTTCAAAGTACAGTCGCCTTTTCTAGGTCCTTCTGCCACCACCAGGACATGACCAGGAGGCCCACAGTGGACAGCTATTTCTTGTGTCGAGTCCTGTCAGACACAAGGGTTTCTTGATTCCTACAATAATCCTGCTTTCTGAGGATAAAGCAAATCTGTGACTTGACGGTCATGGCCCAGAAGTAGACAGAACCGAGGGGAGACCTGAACTCAGGGTGCGGTTGAGAAGCTTCTGGAGGTTTAATATTTAGTAACAGCATCGTGTGTCAATCACCAAGTGCTGAATGCTTTAGAGTTTGGAGCATTTCTTTTTCTATTCCAGACCAATTTCTGCTTCACAGTAGAGCTGTGGGTTTACCATCTTCGGTATTTCTGCACTGCCTCGTTCCCTCCCAAAAGGATCTGAAGCAGCTTGTCTCCCTTTAAGGTTAATGTGTCTGGGTCCTAGCACTCTACAAAGTGCATTTGGTTTTATATGAGTCAGCCAAAATTTCTCTTGGGAAATTGTCAGAGAAAATAAATAACAGAGCGGGGAAAGGCAGAGTCACAGTGGAGGACACTTGGGTCCGAGGGTACTGCAAAGATGTCCGCTGAGGCTGCACCGGGGGAAAGGGCACCATGAAATAGTTTCCAGGGGACTGTTTCGCAGAGCAGGGCCTGGCAGGCAGACCGCGCTCAGCAAATATTTGTTGAGTGGGGCAGCGTCTCCCAGCCAGCATGCTGCTGCTGCCTGTGGAAGGGACAGGCAGCTGGTGCCCTTGGCCACAAATGTTACCATTTCCAGCCTGAGCCGTGTGGAAGGCCGCAGAGCCAGCCCCGGCACTCTGAAGGCGCCGTGAACTCCTCCAGGGCAGGGAAGAGAGCTCATCTGTATTTACATCCTAAGCGCAAGGCATCACGCCTGGCATCTATGTAAGAAAGTGAAAGTGTTAGCTGCTCAGTCGTGTTCGACTCTGCGACAGCAAGGGCTGTAGCCCCCCAGGCTCCTCTGTCCATGGAATTCTCCAGGCAAGAATATTGGAGTGGGTTGCCATTCCCTTCTCCTGGGGATCTTCCAGACCCAGGGATTGAACCCTGGTCTCCCGCATTGCAGGCAGATTCTTTACCCTCTAAGCCCCCAGGGAAATCCTGGCCTCTGGTAGGCACTAAATAAACGTTGAGTAGATTTTGCAAGCATGCTTTTTATAACTTCCTCCAAGTCACTATTAGGATGTCGAGCAGTAAAAAGATCAAGGACAGAACTATTGATCCTCCAGGTGCCGGGTTGACAATCATGTATTAATCCACGCTGGAGGGAGGCAAGGTCTAGGAAGAAGGAGACTTTCTGTTGAGTAGTGATGGTTTTAGTTCAAACAGTAGAACGGGTGTCCCGGGGCAAACAGGACACTAGTGAGTGAAAGGAGAGGAAAGGTCAGGATCTCCCAAGAAGAGGACTGTGAGTCAGTCTCGGGGAAAGGGGCGTTCTCATAACTGCTGGGACAGGGGTAGATGTTCGGTTTTTCTGGGACAGAATTGGGTGACTTTTATGAGAAGTGTTAAATATGGGCCAAACCTCTGACCCAAGAATTTCACTTGTATATTTTGATTGCTAAAATTTAATCAGCTTCACAAAGATATTAGTATGCTTACAAGGATGTATACCACTGTATTGTTTATAATGGTGAAACATTTAGAATAATGTTAACTTTCAACAAGTGCTTAAGTAAATCATTGAACATAGTCACTGAACGTAATATTACACAGCTGTTAAAATGGTGATGGAGAGTTAGACTTATTTGAACGAAAATTTATTTGTATTATATGGTTAAGTAAAAAGAGTGAGATACCAATGGTACCATTTTAGTTTGCTAGAAACATTTATATATGGAGGGAGAGAGAGAGAGAAATTCTTAAAGAATACAAATCAAAATGCTAACGGTGAGGACTTCCCTAGCGGATAGGAATCCGCCTGTCAGTGCAGGGGACATAGGTTCAATCCCTCGTCGGGGAAGACTCCCACACGCTGCAGCGCAACTATGCCTGGGCACCCCAACTGCCGAGTCCGAGCTCTGAGCCCCAAAGCCACAGCTACCGAAGCCCAGGTGCCCGGGAGCCCGCGGCTCTGAGAGAGACGCCACCGGAGGGAGAGCAGCTCCCAGGACGAGCCCGCGGCTCTGCAACGGGAGAGCAGCCCCACTCGCCACAACCAGAGAAAGCCCGCGCGTAGCAAGAAGACCCAGCCCAGCCAAAAACAGCTTAGAAAAACAAATATAGCAATGTTACATGTCAGAAAAAACTTTTTAAATGCTAATGGTGATTATCTTCTGGGTATTAGGAATACAACTAATTTAACATTTTTACTCTTATCTGTTATTTCTAAACTTCTAACTGTGGCTATGTGATACTGTAAAAATAGTAATAATAACACACATAATAATAAAGGTTATTATACACATAATCATAAAATTAGGACAGGTGAAATTGTGTCTCTGCTGTTGATTAAATTGGTGAACTTTCTGCTATCCCAAGTGCCCAGCCAGGGCTGCAGTGGTGACCTGGCTGGATGTTGTGGGAGGAAAGCTGAAGAGGCTACAGCCACTTCCAGCGGCCAATACTCTGATTCCACGAAGGAAGACGGTGACCTGGGAAATCGCACATCAGTCCCTTACACACTTTGTCAGGCAAAAGTAGTTTTTCAGAACTAATATTTTAAATTTTTTGTGAGGCTTTTTTGGTTTTCATGATGAGAATGTCTTTGCAAATCAGAAATTACATTCTTAGCATTTCCCTCTTTCTGTGACTTCTTCATGAGCAACAGTGTAAGAATTGGAATCTTCTCATTCTATCCCCTGCTTTGGCACAAAATACTGCATACATATAGATATTTGTATCTGAACCTGGAAACAAAAATAACACTTGCCTCTCATCCCACAGGGTACACTGGAAGCTCCATGAGGCCAGGGGTTTTATTTGTTTTGTTCCAGAGCCCAGAAGAATACCTGGTATCCAGAAGGCACTTGGTAAATAAGTTTCTTAATTTTTTTTTTTTAAATTAGTTGGAGGCTAATTACTTTACAATATTGTAGCGGTTTTTGTCATACATTGACTTGAATTAGCCATGGATTTACATGTATTCCCCATCCCAATCCCCCCTACCACCTCCCTCTCTACCCGATCCCTCTGGGTCTTCCCAGTGCACCAGGCCCGAGCACTTGTCTCATGCGTCCAACTTGGGCTGGTGATCTGTTTCACCCTAGATAATATACATGTTTCGATGCTGTTCTCTTGAAACATCCCACCCTCGCCTTCTCCCACAAAGTCCAAAAGTCTGTTCTGTACATTTGTGTCTTTTTTTCTGTTTTGCGTATAGGATTATCGTTACCATCTTTCTAAATTCCATATATATGTGTTAGTATGCTGTAATGGTCTTTATCTTTCTGGCTTACTTCACTCTGTATAATGGGCTCCAGTTTCATCCATCTCATTAGAACTGATTCAAATGAATTCTTTTTAATGGCTGAGTAATATTCCATGGTGTATATGTACCACAGCTTCCTTATCCATTAGTCTGCTGATGGGCATCTAGGTTGCTTCCATGTCCTGGCTATTATAAACAGTGCTGCGATGAACATTGGGGTGCACGTGTCTCTTTCAGATCTGGTTTCCTCAGTATGTATGCCCAGAAGTGGGATTGCTGGGTCACATGGCAGTTCCATTTCCAGTTTTTTGAGAAATTTCCACACTGTTTTCCATAGTGGCTGTACTAGTTTGCATTCCCACCAACAGTGTAAGAGGGTTCCCTTTTCTCCACACCCTCTCCAGCATTTATTGCTTGTAGACTTTTGGATAGCAGCCATCCTGACTGGCGTGTAATGGTACCTCATTGTGGTTTTGATTTGCATTTCTCTGATAATGAGTGATGTTGAGCATCTTTTCATGTGTTTGTTAGCCATCTGTATGTCCTCTCTGGAGAAATGTCTGTTTAGTTCTTTGGCCCATTTTTTGATTGGGTCATTTATTTTTCTGGAGTTGAGCTGCAGGAGTTGCTTGTATATTTTTGAGATTAATCCTTTGTCTGTTGCTTTGTTTGCTATTATTTTCTCCCAATCTGAGGGCTGTCTTTTCACCTTGCTTATAGTTTCCTTTGTTGTGCAAAAGCTTTTAAGTTTCATTAGGTCCCATTTGTTTATTTTTGCTTTTGTTTCCAATATTCTGGGATGTGGGTCATAGAGGATCCTGCTGTGATTTATGTCGGAGAGTGTTTTGCCTATGTTCTCCTCTAGGAGTTTTATAGTTTCTGGTCTTATATTTAGATCTTTAATCCATTTTGAGTTTATTTTTGTGTACGGTGTTAGAAAGTGTTCTAGTTTCATTCTTTTACAAGTGGTTGACCAGTTTTCCCAGCACCACTTGTTAAAGAGGTTGTCTTTTTTCCATTGTATATCCTTGCCTCCTTTGTCGAAGATAAGGTGTCCACAGGTTCATGGATTCATCTCTGGGCTTTCTATTCTGTTCCATTGATCTATATTTCTGTCTTTTGCCAGTACCATACTGTCTTGATGACTGTGGCTTTGTAGTAGAGTCTGAAGTCAGGCAGGTTGATTCCTCCAGTTCCATTCTTTCTCAAGATTACTTTGGCTATTTGAGGTTTTTTGTATTTCCATACAAATTGTGAAATTATTTGTTATAGTTCTGTGAAAAATACCGTTGTTAGCTTGATAGGGATTGCATTGAATCTATAGATTGCTTTGGGTAGTATAACCATTTTGACAATATTAATTCTTCCAATCCATGAACACGGTATATTTCTCCATCTGTTTGTGTCCTCTTTGATTTCTTTCATCAGTGTTTTATAGTTTTCTATGTATAGGTCTTTTGTTTCTTTAGGAAGATATACTCCTAAGTATTTTATTCTTTTTGTTGCAATGGTGAATGGTATTGTTTGCTTAATTTCTCTTTCTGTTTTCTCATTGTTAGTGTATAGGAATGCAAGGGATTTCTGTGTGTTAATTTTATATCCTGAAACTTTACTATATTCGTTGATTAGCTCTAGTAATTTTCTGGTAGAGTCTTTAGGTTTTTCTATGTAGAGGATCACGTCATCTGCAAACAGTGAGAGTTTCACTTCTTCTTTTCCTATCTGGATTCCTTTTACTTCTTTTTCTGCTCTGATTGCTGTGGCCAAAACTTCCAAAACTATGTTGAATAGTAGTGGTGAGAGTGGGCACCCTTGTCTTGTTCCTGATTTTAGGGGAAATGTTTTCAATTTTTCACCATTGAGGGTAATGCTTGCTGTGGGTTTGTCATATATAGCTTTTATTATGTTGAGGTATGTTCCTTCTATTCCTGCTTTCTGAAGAGTTTTAATCATAAATGGATGTTGAATTTTGTCAAAGGCTTTTTCTGCATCTATTGAGATAATCATATGGTTTTTATCTTTCAATTTGTTAATGTGGTGTATTACATTGATTGATTTGAGGATATTAAAGAATCCTTGCATTCCTGGGATAAAGCCCACTTGGTCATGGTGTATGATCTTTTTAATATGTTGTTGGATTCTGTTTGCTAGAATTTTGTTAAGGATTTTTGCATCTATGTTCATCAGTGATATTGGCCTGTAGTTTTCTTTTTTTGTGGCATCTTTGTCTGGTTTTGGAATTAGGGTGATGGTGGCCCCATAGAATGAGTTTGGAAGTTTACCTTCTTCTGCAATTTTCTGGAAGAGTTTAAGTAAGATAGGCGTTAGCTCTTCTCTAAATTTTTGGTAGAATTCAGTTGTGAAGCCATCTGGTCCTGGGCTTTTGTTTGCTGGAAGATTTCTGATTATAGTTTTGATTTCCTTGCTTGTGATGGGTCTGTTAAGATCTTCTATTTCTTCCTGGTTCAGTTTTGGAAAGTTAAACTTTTCTAAGAATTTGTCCATTTCTTCCAAGTTGTCCATTTTATTGGCATAGAGCTGCTGGTAGTAGTCTCTTATGATCCTTTGTATTTCAGTGTTGTCTGTTGTGATCTCTCCATTTTCATTTCTAATTTTGTTAATTTGGTTCTTCTCACTTTGTTTCTTAATGAGTCTTGCTAATGGTTTGTCAATTTTGTTTATTTTTTCAAAAAAACAGCTTTTAGCTTTGTTGATTTTTGCTATGGTCTCTTTAGTTTCTTTTGCATTTATTTCTGCCCTAATTTTTAAGATTTCTTTCTTTCTACTAACCCTGGGGTTCTTCATTTCTTCCTTCTCTAGTTGCTTTAGGTGTAGAGTTAGGTTATTTATTTGACTTTTTTCTGTAAGGCCTGTAATGCTATGGTAAATAAGTTTCAAATGAATAAGCGAATGTTGGCAGAGAGTAAAACAAGCAACTTGGAAGAAGCCGCTTTACAAACACTTGCTTTCACTATACTTACTTTAGAAACATGAGTTTCTAAAGGGAATTCCAAAATAAAAACTCATTCTTTTTTTATGTAATTAATTTTTCAGATTACTAACATTTTTAAAAAAATCAGGTATGATCTTCACATAGCCGTATAACAAAAAATGAGAACTACAGATTGTGTTCTGGGTAAACACAGTTCAACAGAACTTGCCCTGACGAGGGAGACTTTCTACACCTGCATCTCCAATATGGGAGCTGCTAACCAAAGGAGGGAGGCATCAGGCACTTGAAATGTGGCTGGCTGAGAAAGGGGAGGTGAATTTTACATTTTATTTAATTCTAATTAATTTATATTTAAATTTGAATAGCCACGTATGATCAGTGGCTACCATCTCAGGCAGTCCAGCTCAAGACTGAACCACTCATCCTAGTGCACCGTGACAAGGTAAATACCATGTGTTTGCCACGACACTGTGTGTAAACACGATTGAATCTCGTCCTGTGAGAAGAGGGTGGAAATAACCCCAGGAAACCAGTGTGCTTGACCAAAGCGTCTCTCATGTCTTCAGTCACTCACTCATGTCCTGCTCTTTGTGACCCCATGGACTGCAGCCTGCCAGGCACCTCTGTCCGTGGGATTTTCCAGCCAGGAATACTAGAGTGGGTTGCCATTTCCTTCTCCAGGGGATCTTCCCCACCCAGGGATCGAGCCCCACTCTCTTGCACTGGCAGGTGGGTTCTTTACAACTGTGCCACCCAAGTATCTTTCATGAATTCAAAAAATTTTGGGGGGCTTCCCTGGTGGCCCAGTGGTTAAGACTCAGTACTTCCACTGCAGGGGAACGTGGGTTAGATTCCGGGTCAGGAAGTTCTGCATGCTGTGAGGTGTGACCAAAGAGGGGAAAAAAATTTTAAAGAAACAAACCAAAAAAATTTCTTTACCACACAGCCTTCCTAATCTCTGTAGTCCTGCTACCCTCTGGACATGCCACAGATTTATTTGTTTCCAAAATGAGATGTATAAGATTTATAAAATCCAAAGCAAAGATCTGTGCAGTGTATGTTGCCAGCATGAAAATGAAAAGTGCAATTTGCATGAAAAGTCATACTTTTACTTCAGAGTGCCTCCTTTTGTTAGTTGATGATTGTACATACTGCTTTAGTGATGTTAGTTATACATAAAGGTTTTTGTTTGTTTTCACTTAAAAATCCCCACATTATCTCCAAAGGAGATAACAGCTTGAAGGAATTAGGTGAATGTGGAACTCAGGCAACCAATCAGAAGAGCCCCCCCACCCCACCCCATTACCTTCCTGAGAAACCTTCATAAAACATTCATGCAAAGTGTTCTCCTTTAAATTAGCTGAGTATTTATCTTAATTCTTCATCTTCCCAATGTTATCTGTCCCATGGCTTTTCTTAATGACATAGATGTTACTGTAGGTCACATTGTAGAAAGCAATTTCGGAGAAAAACTAAAAATGGAGGAAGAACACAGTTGAAGTGAATATATCTTTGTGGCATTAAACTGAAAAAAAGGGGTTATTGTAACTTTATGATGAATCATAACAAGTTGTTAAATGAGGTGTAATTACATCTTTATAACTAAGCTGCTATCACAGAAATACCGTAGATGAGGTAGCTTATCAACAACAGAAGTGTGTTCCTCATGGTTCCAGAAGCTGTGTTCAGTCCAAGTTCAAGGCAGTGACGGGCTCACTGTTGGATGAGAGCCCGCTTCCTGGCTCCCAGACCGACAGTGCACTGTATCTTCAGGTGGGGGAAGGTGAGGGAATTCTCTGGGGTCTCGTTTGTCAGAGCTCTGAGCCCATCTATGAGGACAAGGTATCAAATCACCACCCAAGTACCATCCCACTGGTGAGTAGGCTTCAATGCATGAATTGCGGGGTGGGTGGGACCACATGCACTTTGAATGGATCTTCTGTCCATATCCTTGCATAATTTTACAACATCATACATTGACTATTCGGAAAATATTAGTTCACTAAGTTGTGGACTTCTGCCAAATGTCGACCCATTTCGTTACAGAATATCCAACACCACATTCATTAATATCAGCACCAATATCATCTGAGAAGTCTTTAAGTATTGTGATACCATCAAGCTTATGATGCTTGATACAAGATTTTAAAAAATCTAATGTTTGCTAGAAAGTTCAAAGAAACAGGGGCTTCCCCAGTGGCTCAGGTGGTAAAGAATCTGCCTGCCAGTGCGGGAGAGGCAAGAGACTCGAGTTTCAGCCCTGGCTCGGGAAGATCCCCTGGAGGAGGAAACGGCACCCCATGCCAGTGTTCATGCCGGGATAATTCACGGGCAGAGGAGGCTGGTGGGCTACAGTCTACAGGGTCACAAAGAGTTGGACACGACTGAGCGCCTGAAATATGTAGCATGAAAGAAACAAATGTTATCGGTTGCTTTTCCTTGGTGTGACAAGCTCAACTGATTCCTTTTCAAGAACTTGCCTGCCAAGCAGTCAAGTGTGAATAACCCTAGTTGCCAATTGTTCTTTTAGGCAAAAAGAATCTTCCCTGAAGAAAGCAGTGGGTTCAGGGCACTGCTCAAACAATGGTACAGTTGCTTTTCTCTTGAGATAACCATGGTGGTGGAATACACAGCAGAAGTGCTTTATGCATATTTCCTATTTTGTCTCCTGTGACCTTCCAAGAGGGCCCATGTACCCTAGAGACGCACCAGAAACCCACTGGGGCACTGGAAGAAAAGAACAAAGCGTATATATTTAAAACGTTTCATCCTTTTGTCATTTCTACTTTTGTATAGGCTTTGTAACATGCATTCCACATGTGCCACGCTTAGCCATTCGTCACGTCAGTCTCTGCAACCCCATGGACTGGGGCCCCCCAGGCTCCTCTGGCCATGGGATTCTCCAGGCAAGAACACTGAAGTGGGTTGCCAGGCCCTCTTCCAGGGGATCTTCCCGACCCAGGGCTTGAACCCACGTCTCTTGTGTCTCCTGCATTGGTGGGTGGATTCTTTACCACTGCGCCATCTGGGAAGCATTCATACCATAGAGGCACTTATGTCTGTAATTCATTAATAAATAAATGCACATTGGGATGCAAATGTTTTATCGGTGGAGCGTGCAAACAGGAAAGTTCGGGGACACCATTATGAACATCCAGGGTGAAAATAACCTCACTGAAACAAGTGGGACAAAATTCTGTGGGCGCCGGAACACAAGCGCCGGCCGCTTCCCCGTTCCTGCCCCAGAGGGTGAAGGAGACGGCCGCATGGAAAGATGACGCACAGCGGCCTGGGGGCTCCCTTGGCTGTGGAGCGGCGCCCCGGTCTCCTGGACGGTGCTGCTCCGAAGGACTTCTTGGGGCTTCACGGGATGGTCCACCCAAAGGCACTGCCCTCAGCTGCAGCTTGGGCGCTGGGGCTTCTGCCCTCCCAGCCCCCAGCCCCCAGCCCCCCACGCCGGCCCTGAAGCAGTGACGTCTGGTTCAGTCTCAGAACAAAGGCTGCCCAAACCTGCTGACTCTCGTGTTCTCTGGGGCCACAGGGCCCTCGGCGGGGAGAAGGCGGAGGCCGGGGCTGACCTGACCGCACAGCTGGGGCCGCCCTCCCTGAGGCCGGAGCAGCTCGGCCGCCCCGGGTCTCTAGCCGCCCCCACCCCAACCCCGGGCCTCTGCTTGTGCCCTCTCCTGGCCCCGCGGACAGACAGCTCGTGGTGTTCAGACGCACTCACTGCCTCGGACAGTTGCCTTTTAAAAGTTATGGAAGCTTGCGAGCTCTTTCCCTGAGACCTGTCACCAGACTGCCTTCAGCACCAGTCGGGTCAAAGAATCCTCCAGCCGAAGCGCCTGTCTCCCGCCCGCCAGGTGCAGTGGGAGACTGCAGTGAGTGAAAGTCGCTCAGTCCTGTCCGACTCTCTGTGACCCCATGGACTACACAGTCCGTGGGATTCTCCAGGCCAGAATACTGGAGTGGGGAGCCTTTCCCTTCTCCAGGGGATCTTCCCAACCCAGGGATCAAACCCAGGTTTCCTGCATTGCAGGCGGATTCTTCACCAGCTGAGCCACAGGGGAGATTAGAACTCTCCATTTCCCTCTGAGAGTGTATGATGTCATCCAGTCAAGGCCTTAAATGCTTTCCAAAAAATTCTGGCCTTCTTTTCATTTCACTCCCTGTCCCTCACAGTGAGCCGCTAACGATTCCTGCTGTGCAAAGCGGCATTCCCGTGTCAGGATCAGAGGAGCCCTTCTGCTCTCTGCTCTTTCTCAGGCCCCGCTGCTGCTTCTGTGTCTTCTCCCCGGCTCTGTCCTCGGCCCCAGACCACAGCTGCACACTCGGGTTTACACTAAAGACACTGGCTTTAGCCTCCCTGTGGGTTTAGGGAGCTGACAGGAAGGAACAGCGTAGGGGGTATTTCACTTGCTTTTCCTTTGAGCTCTTAAAAAGGCTTCGTCTTGACAGTCACGCTGCCTGCAATCTGTGAGTTGTTTACATGGGAGTGAGCATGTCCCTGAAAGATACAGGAATGACCTTTCTCTAGCCTTCCAAGCCGTCTTTTTCTCTTTTCTCTTTATGCTCTAGCCATAAAGAGGATTCCCTCTCTGGCCTTCTGACTCATTTTGTTGTGCCTTTCTCTTAGGAGCCTGAAGCGTCTTTACTGGAGGGTGTTGGACACCACTGCCTGATCCCAGCAATGCCAGCGAGACTTTTTACTGTATTATCTCTCCTCCCAAATCTCTCTCTTCACCTGATACCTAGATCCCAAATAAAAATCCAGTGGAGGCAATAAAAGGTTATAGTCATCTGTGAGACCCACAAAAGGTAGAGTGTTATAATAAATGGTGAAAAATGTAAACGTTGAAAACACAGAGATTCTAAAGGTATACGTAGTAGTAAAATAAAAATGAATTCATCATCAAATACTAGAAACCCATCTGGTGGTCAAAGAACAAAATAAGATTTTATAGCTTATGCATCATTCCTCCTCCACAGTATGCCACTCTTTTCTCATGAGGCCCTTGTTTCACTGTCTTGTAGCTATTTATTTACATGGATTGTTCTGTATTCGATTTTGGTTACTTGGGGATAAAAACCAGGTTCTGCTTATCTTGGTGTCTCCAGAACCCAGCACGGAGCTTAGCAAACAGTGGATGCTCCATCAAGGTTTATTAACGGGAAGAAGAACAGAAAGGATTTCTAGGAGAAGAATGCAGAAAGCCTGCTGAGAGAGAAAACTGGAGTCTAGCATTTTACTTTCTGCATCACAGAAAAGGGTTTTTATGTAGCTACAATGCCATGCTTTTCCTCTAGCTTATGGGCTTTCCTGATAGCTCATTTGGTGAAGAATTTGCCTGCAAGGCCAGAGACACCGGTTTAATTCCTGGGTCGGGAAGATGTGCTGGAGAAGGGATAGGCTACCCACTCCCAGTATTCTGGCCTGGAGAATTCCATGGACTGTATAGTCCATACGGTCGCAAAGAGTTGGACACGACTGAGCGACTTTCACTTCACTTCACTTTACTGGAAACGCACAGAGGATTAACCTACCAAATGGAAAGAGGAGAGATGATGAATGGACATAATAGAATCATTGCAGCTGGTGAATTTCAGAGTGGTGTTTTCCATATCCATGATGTCCTACAGGCTATAAGAATGAAATTAAAATTAAATCAAATTACTCGCCAAATGTAAAATGCCTTTGAAGCCAGCAGGAATGATTTGGGGATATTTTGAGAAGTAAAGATGAGCAAAAGAAGAAGCCCAAAATAGTGGGTAATGACATGATCTTTAATAAGAGCTGGAGGAAAGAAAGCTTTTACCATCATCACCATCCTCCTTCTCCTCCACACCATCATTAAACAAGCAGAAAACAATGTCACTGTTGGTACCCAGGCAAACATCCTCATTAGGAGATGAATTTCAGAGACAGAAGCCCCTTTCATTGCTACATTCGCGAGGCAAATGAGGTAGATAGGTAATGAGATGTAGCTTAGTGCTTATTTTACAGTGTGATTTTAGGAGAGTCATTACTGAAAACCTCCACTAATAAAAGATTCCCCAAGGGGTTGGTATTCTGTTAATATGGAAGAAGATGGAATTCAGGATTTTTATATCTTCTGAAACAGACGGTTATAATTTAAACTTCATGAAATACAGGAAAGAGGAAATGCAATCAAAACCCTTAAAGTCCTAGTTTCTTATTTTCCAGGCCAGAGCCTGCAGTAGAGTTGTATAAATAGTTCTGAGACGGTCTTCTATTTTTCTTCCTTCCTGGAGATAATCTGCAGTGTGTCTGCCTGGACACATCGAATGGCGGGCCAGATGGCATTCCAACATTGCGTATCTAAAAGCCTGAGCTCTCGTCAGATACACTGGAATGATCTTGAGCTGGTGGAGCAGAAGCCGCGTTAATAGAAGCAGCTTTGGAATGAAAGGAAGGGGCGAGCGTGAAAGAGTGCCTTGGAAGGGATATTTCCTTTAAAAGGCAGAAGGAACCTCTGAGGGTGAGACGAGGAAAACCTTATACGTATTAAATCTGTCAGGATCCCTCTGACGCGGTGTTGCCCTGAGCCAGTCCCAACATTAGCAACATATCTTAACAGTAGTGTAAATGCTATATTAGGGTTTGTAAATATCTCACTACTGGGCTTGTTAGCTGCAGGACTTTCCTAACTGAAGTCAAACAGGTTTGAAAGCAGATTATAATGGATTGAAGCAAAGCTAATAAGCCTCCCTTAGGAGCTGCCAGATGCTATTCCAGGAGACCCACACCTCACTTCAGACTCACGATTTAGTGTGTGAAACTGACCCAGAGCCTCAGTATTTTATGTATTTATTGCATTTGGCTGCACCTCGCGGCTTGCATGATCTTAGTTCCCTGACCAGGGATTGAACCTGAGCCCTTGGCAGTGAAAACCCCGAGCCCTAACCACTGAATAACCAGGGAATTCCCTGGAACTCCAGTATTTTAATTTCAGGCTCTACTGTCTCTTAAAACACACCCTTCCTTTATGGAAGTCTTTATTGAATTTATTATAATATTGCTTCTGTATTATGCTCTGGTTTTTTTGGCCATGAGGCATATGGGATCTTAGCCCCCCAACCAGGGATGAAACCTGGACCCCGCATATGGGAAGGCGAAGCCTTAACCCCTGGACCACCGGCAAGGCCCTGAAAAACACATCCTTCTTAGACATCACATTTTATTCACATCCTCCCAGAGACAGTACAAAATAAGCTACAGATTGATCGCTTAGACCGTTAGTGAATCACTCAGTGCTTCGGTTTTGGTCCTAAGCATAAGTTTTTGTATACGTTCATGGTAGGTGATGCTAGTGGTAATGAACCCACCTGCCAAAGCAGGAGACATAGAGACCTGGGCTCCATCCCTGGGTCAGGAAGATCCCCTGGAGGAGGGCATGCAACCCACTCTAGTGTTCTTGCCTGGAGAATCCCATGGACAGAGGAGCCTGGTGGGCAACAGTCTGTGGGGTCGCAGAGAGTCAGACACGACTGGAGCAACACACACAGCTTTAGTACATTCACAGATGTGTGCAACCAAACTCTTTATGACAAATAACGTCCCGCTGTGTGGCTCTACCATGCTTGGTTTATCCATTCACACGTTGGCAGACACTTGGCTTGTTTCTCGCTGTTGTGAACATGGTTGCTATGAACATTCATGTACAAACGCGTGACTTCCATTCTTCTGAGTACACACCTAAGAGCGGAATTGTGGATCCCACGCCGATGCTCTGTCTACACTTTTAAATGTGGTGCGTTCCTTCGTGGCCGCACTGGGCCTCTGTGGCTGCGTGCAGGTTTCCTCTAGTTGCAGCGAGCGGGGCTTCTCTCCGTTGCAGCGCGTGGGCTTCTCATTGAGGTGGCGTCTCTCGCAGCGGAGCGCAGGCTCCAGGGCGCACGGCCTCAGCAGTTGTGGTGCCTGGGCTTAACAGCGCCTCTGCGTGTGGGATCTTCCCAACCAGGGACTGAACCAATGTCCCCTGTCCTGGCAGGTGGGTTCTTATCCACTGTTCCGCCAGGGAAGTCCTCACGGTGGCTGCACCATCTTACCTTTCTCCTAGCAAGGTACAGGAGTTCCAGTTTCTCCATATCCCAACCAACGCTTATTATTTTCTTGTCTTTGCTCTGTTTTACTTAGAATGGCCATCTTAGCTGGTGTGAAGTGTTATCTCACTGTGACTTTGATTTGCATTTCTACACTGACTAATGATGAGCAGCTTTTCAGGAGCTTGTTCGCTTTTTCTATGTCTTCTTTGAGGAAATGTCTATTCAAGTCTTCTGGTCATTTTTAGATTGGGTTGTTTGTCTTTTACTTGTTAGAGTTCCTTAACCATTCTAGATAGTAAACACTTATCAAATACACCACAAGTATTTTCTCCCATTAGCACAAATTACTCTCAACAGGGCTGAAAAGGGGACACTGCCAAAAATCTTACAAACTTGAAAAAGATAGGAAAATTCTAAGATAATTTGTGTGCACTAAAAGACATGTTCCAAAATGGTCGTTACTCATAACGGCTGTAAGCTGGAAACAATCCCAAACATCCGTCAACAGTACACGGGATAAAGGAATTGTTGTGTACGCATGCAGTGGAACATTGTGATGTCAACGACAATGAACTGTTGCACCCAAAGCAGCACTGACATATCTCAGAAGCATAACATCGAGCCAAAGGAGCCAGACCCTAAAGTGTGTATATGGTGCCATCTCATTGTACATGTAACAGGAGGTTCAAAAACAAGCAGGCAAAACTAATCCAGCCCGTAGAAGTCAGGAGAGTAATATTTTTCAAGGGGTCATTACCGGGCGGAGGATAGCAAGTGGGAGACTTGAAGGTGCTAAGAACGCCCTATTTTCTGTTCTGGGTAGTGGGCCCAGTATTGTGTTTATGTTGTGAAAACTCATCAAGATTCATGTTTATGATTTGTGCATTTTTCCACATGCTACGCTTCCCTAAAAAAGGTATTCAGACAAAACTTCACTTCAACCCTCTGTACGTGGGCCTCCAGGATCTGAGCTCCCAGCAAATTAGCTCTTATCTAACTTGAATCTCTCTTCATCCGTTTCCAGTTTTTTATTTGTTTCGCCCTGAGCAAATGACAAATAATCCAGCCCTCACTGCAGAATGGATGGAAGGTTCTCGTTCTCTATGTCTCCCTCTGTATCTGTCTTCTGAAACTCTCCATCGCGTCTGTCCCTTCGCCCTCCCCGCTCCCTGCTCTCCTGCGGCTCTCCCTGCCTTTTCTTCTCTCTCCATCCTATTCTCCCTTCTTTCTCTTCTCTCCCCACTCTCTTCATGAATGAAGTATATGCAGAGCTGGGGAGGAAGTCTTCGGCTTTCACTGCAGACAAATTTACTTTCTCTGCTCTTCAGTTTAAAAGCAGGTAAGTTGAAAGTACTCATTTCTCCTACGAAGCACTCTGGCATTCCGGTTCTTCCCATTTTAACTTTCCAAGTTGAAGGTTGCTAAAATATAAATTGCAAGTATTATCCATGATTGCATCTGGATGGCAAGATTATAGGTGTTTTTTTGTATTCCATGTATATTTTGTATATGTATGTTTATTTCTACATTGTAAAAAATATATATTTGGCTGCATCGAGCCTTAGTTGTGGCACATGGGCGTCTCTCTAGTTGTGTTGGGTGGGGACCCGTGGGCTCAGGAGTTGTGGCCCATGGCTTCGTTTCCCCATGGCACGTGGCAGGCGGATCTTAGTTCCCCGGCCATGGATCAAACATATCTCCCCTTCACTGGAAAGCAGACTATCAACCACCGGACCCCCAGAAAGTCCCATATTTCTACATTCTTTGTAAATATTATTTTCATTATGATGTGAGTAACAAATTGCCCATGTTTGTTATTCTTTTAGGCTTTACTCTTTTTTTTTGGCTAATCACACAGCACGTGGCCTCTTAATTCCCCAACCAGAGATGGAATCTGAGACACCAGCAATGGAAGCTCAGAGTCTTAATAGCTGGACTGCCAGGGAAGTCCCAGGCTTTACATTTTTTAAGTTTCAGAAATTAAATTTTTTAGAAAAAATAAAAGTTTTAGCCAGCTCTAGTTTTCCTCTTTGTACTATGGAACCTAGTACCATAGTAATGAGATACTTATTACTCTTCCTAAGTTGTCCATTAGGATTGCCAGACAAAATATAGGAGGCCAAGTTAGATTTGAAGTTCAGGTAAAAGAATGAATAATTTTTGCAGCCTAACAAGAATTATTCATTTTTTATTTGAACTTCAAATGTCATTGGGCCTCTTGTTTTTTATTTGCTAAACCCAACAATCTAATGTTGATACATCTTTTTCTGTGGGTCACCATCTTCACTAGAAAGACAAGTTTGTTACCCGTGCTAGGAGAAGATTGGTCGTCAGGCAATGCCAGTGACGGAGAAGGAAATGGCACCCCACTCCAGTGATCTTGCCTGGAGAATCCCGTGGATGGAGGGGCCTGGTGGGCTGCAGTCCATGGGGTCGCTAAGAGTCAGACACAACTGAGCAACTTCGCTTTCACTTTTCACTTTCCTGCATTTGAGAAGGAAATGGCAACCCACTCCAGTGTTCTTGCCCGGAGAACCCCAGGGACGGGGGAGCCTGGTGGGCTGCCGTCTACGGGGTCGCACAGAGTCGGACACGGCTGAGGCGACTTAGCAGCAGCAGCAGCAGCAATGCGAGTGAAGCTCAAGTTTTAGATAGAATTGTTCTAGAGGCATAGAAATCCTTAGAAAATCTTCCTCTTATCACACTGTTTGCCAGCCAGAACTTCCTGCGAGTACTAAGCAGCAATGGGAACTTCCACACAGAGGAGCAGTCTTTGGAGGAAGATAAAAGTTAAAGTCGATCAGTTGTGTCCAACCTTTGCAACCCCATGGACTGTAGCCTGCCAGACTCCTCTGTTCATGAAGTTCTCCAGGCAAGG
The DNA here is from genome assembly GCF_910594005.1 of Cervus elaphus. Classification (NCBI taxonomy): domain Eukaryota; kingdom Metazoa; phylum Chordata; class Mammalia; order Artiodactyla; family Cervidae; genus Cervus; species Cervus elaphus. The sequence continues at coordinate 62,830,357 of NC_057841.1, read as the reverse complement.
ATACTGGAGTGAGTTGCCATTTCCTTCTCCAGGAGATCTTTGAACCCAGTGATCGAACCCAGGTCTCCTGCATTCACCAACTGATGCACCAGAAAAGGCCAGATTCAGGTAAACCTGGTTCAAATCCTGGCACCATCTTTTATTTGCTTGATGACATTGAGCAGGTAACGCAATGTTCTTCTGTGAAATACTACTGCTGTTCTCATAGGCCTTCCATGTTGTCATAAACAGGAAATAAAATATGTAAAATATTTAGCACGTCACTTGCCATAGATTAAACTTTTTCATAAATAATAGCTCTTGGTATTATTAGTAAAGAGACAAGGCCCCTTCCTATTACACCGTCAAAGAAAAACCATCAGGTGAATGCACAAATAACTCTAACCCCAGACAATGATGAGGGTCAAAAGAGCAAAGGTACTGTGTTATGAAGGTTTGAGGAGAGGCAGGTGTTCACACAACTGAACGTGAGCGAGGGGCATGGTGGGCTGCACTGGAAGTTGGCCTGGATTATGGAATTCGGGTCAGGACCCTCTAAATGGAGACACGGCTCTCACCAAAGCACAAAGATGGGGAAATAGGAGAGATGTACAGGGAAAAGCAAATGAGTTTCTTTGAAGAAAAGCAAGACTAAGGAGGTGTGTCAGGTGACCTACGAGTCTGGACGTGATTTCACATCTCTGGCGTGTTAGCAGAGCCATGACAAGATGAGGATACTTAGAAGATGACCATGGGGACTTCCCTGGTGGTCCAGTGGCTAAGACTCCATGCTCCCAATGCAGGTTCAATCCCTGGTCGGGGAACTAGATCCCACATGCCGTGACTAAGAGCTTGCTTGCCATGACTAAAGGTCCTGCCGCAGAGAAGACTGATGAGTCCACATGCTGCAACTCAAACCTGGGGCAACCAAATAAATTAATGAATTCAGTTCAGTGCAGTTGCTCAGTCGTGTCCGACTTTTTGCGACCGCATGGACTACAGCACGCCAGGCCTCCCAGTCCATCACCAACTCCTGGAGTTTACTCAAACTCATGTCCATCAAGTCGGTGATGCCATCCAAACGTCTCATCCTCTGTCGTCCCCTTCTCCTCCTGCCCTCAATCTTTCCTAGCATCAGGGTCTTTTCCAATGAGTCAACTCTTCACATCAGGTGGCCAAAATATTGGAGCCTCAGCTTCAACATCAGTCCTTCCAGTGAATATTCAGGACTGATTTCCTTTAGGATGGACTGGTTGGATCTCCTTGCTGTCCAAGGGACTCTCATTCATGATTTAATGAATGAAAAAATTAGTGAATTAATGAATTCATAAGTTAATGAATAAAATAAAGGTTATTCTGTAGTAATACATTGCAAGGACTGAGAGGGAAATTTCCTGGGGGCCTAGGGTGGGGGTGCTGAGTTCAGGATCCACTGGAATAAGGCTGATTTCATGACTCCCCTGCTTACAATCCTTTTGTGGCTTCCCCCTGCCCGCGGGACCAAGTCTGGAGGCCTTAGGCAGTGTCGAGGCCCGCAAGCTTTGCTCCGGCTCCTCTGGTCTCTCTGTGCCCTGGCCTTCGTGTCTGTGCTCCCCATCACCCGGCCTACCCTGCTCCCTGTTCAGACTGCAGCTTCCTGGATCCTTTCTCAGAAACTGTCTCTGAACCTGCCGAGGGGTTAGACCTCCTGTGCATGCTCCCACAGCACCGTGCTGCTCTCCTGGGCAACCCTGTCATTACTCACTCTTTGTCATCGTTTCCTTGCTTTCCTGGTGGCTCAGTGGAAAAGAATCCGCCTGCCAATGCAGCAGACCTGAGTATGACCCCTGGGCCAGGAAGATCCCCTGGAGAAGGAATGGCAACAATCCAGTATTACTGCCGGGCAAGTCCCATGGACAGAGGAGCCTGGCGGGCTACAGTCCACAAGGTCTTTTGGAGTTGGACAAGACAGCCATTAAACAACAACAATGCTTTCCTTACTTTTAATTCTCGAAGAGCAAGGGTCTGGGGTGGGTGGGGGGCTGCTCCCTCAACACGTTCTAGGTGTAAATGCATAGCCATAAAGAAAAGAAAGTGAAAGTTAAGTCACTCAGTCGTGTCCTACTCTTTACAACCCCATGGATTGTAGCCTGCCGGGCTCTCCGTCCATGGGATTCTCTAGGCAAGAATACTGGAGTGGGTAGCTGTTCCTTTCTCCAGGGGATCTTCCCCGCCCAGGGATCGAACCCAGGTCTCCCGCACTGCAGGCAGACTCTTTACCATCTGAGATACCAGGGGTTCCTAGGCATAGCCATAGGCTTCCAGTAAATGTTGACCATTGAACGTGGAGAACAGTGATGAGATTTCTCCATCAGGATGATGACGATGAGATGTCAAAGGCAAGAGGGGAGGGATGAATTTCTAAATCCATACTTGTCCCTTTCCAGACTGAACGCTCTAGAAGAGGGGTCAGCAAACTGGATGGGACCAAGTCAGGCTGTTGCCTGTCTTTGTAAATGTGGTTCTGTGGGGACAGGGGCATGCTCATTCATTTAGGTGTGTATACATCTGCTCTCTCACTACACCCAAGGTGGGCAGTTACCTGTACAACTTGACTATTTACTATTTGGCCCTATGCCAAAAAACTTTGCCAACCTCTGTTCTAGAAGAAAGTTTGCATACAGGTTCACTGTAATAATAGCTGTGGTTATCTTTATGTGCCAGGGTTACAGAGGAACTTTATATGCATCTTAATATTCTGCACTACTCATATTTTCTACAAAGAACATATTTTTATAATCAGTAAAACAATAAAAGTTATTAAAAACCAGATTGAGTGCCCCTCTAATTCTTTTTTAGTTTTTAATTTCTAAGTGTTTTATACTTTTTTCAGGGAAAAACTTGTTAATCAGAGCAATTTTCCTTTGGTGCTTTGGAGAACGTAGGAAGAGAGCCCTAAAATCTACAGAAGAAATCTCGGTTTCCCTCATTTCCTACTCCAGTGGGACAATGTCTTTCTGTTATTTTATGAGTCTGGCTTGTGATTCGGAGTTCAGAAAATCAAGCTGAACACTTCTGTGAAGCTTGGATTCCAGTAAATGTATACTGTCACATACTGACTGTGTCCATGGTCAGTATCGTCATGAGGACACCGGTTACTTTCTGGGCTTCCCTGGTGGCTCAGTTGGCAAAGAATCCGCCCGCAATGCAGGGCCTGAGGTTCAATCCCTGGGTCGGGAGGATCCCCTGGAGAAGGAACTGGAAACCGACTCCAGTATTCTTACCTGGGAAATCCCACGGACAGAGGAGCCTGGGGCCTACAGGGCTCCATGGGATCCATGGGATCATAGAGTCAGATCATGGGATCATAGAGTCAGATACGACTTAACAACTAAATCACCACTGCTGGCTACTATCTAGTAGTATTCTGATTGGGACTTATTTTCTACATTTTAGTAACAATTATTAAATAAAAGTACAAAACATAGACACAACTCTTTTTTGTTTGTTTTCGGTATGTTGTTTGTGGTTGTCCTTTTTACTTATTTTTTTCTCTATTGAGATACAACTCTTAATAATGATTGCAGATTTTTTTAAAAAAGTGTTAGCAAATGACTTTAATTAAAACAGAAAATGCATAACCCAGATCTTCAAATATCTGGTGAAAAAACCAGGTCCAGTTTCTCAGATATCACTCTTTTTCCTCTTCCTTTCTTTTCAAGAACTTTCAAAATAATCAAAGTAAATGATTATTGTGGAAATTTTCTGCTTATAGTTTTTCACTAGATGCAAGCTCTGTGAAAACAGGAATGATTGCATTGTTCATGACTGTGTCCTGGCATTGAGAACTACAAGAAGCACAGAGAAAGTGCTGATAATAAATCTTTCTTGAAGGGATGACTATAAAAGAAGTAGATACAAAAAAACATGTCCCCCAGGAAAGCGGTCTTTTGCTAAACAGTTTTGTTGATTATAAGAAAGGCGCACACTTTAAAAACAATTAGAAAATTAAGAAAAGTAGAAAAAAGGACAAAAACTCACTCTGCTTTCTCAAAGTTAAAACTATCATTATTTTGTTGCGTTGCTTTCATTTCTTTTCCCTATGCATAATTTTTAATGCAAAGTTAACCAGGTAATGGTTTTATGCACGTGTGTGTGTGTGCAGCTAGCTCTTTGTGACCCCATGGACTGCAGCCCACAAGGCTCCTCTGTTCTTGGAATTTTCCAGGCAAGAATATTGGAGTAGGTCGCCATTTCCGACTCCAGGGGATCTTCCTGACCCAGAGATGGAACCCGTGTCTCTTGAATCTCTGCCTCTCCTGCACCGACGGTGGATTCTTCACCATTGCACCACCGGGGAAGCCCTATGTATACACGTAGGAAAGGGAAGGCAGTTTACATACGTGTGTCTACATGTGGGCTTCTCTGAGAGCTCAGCTGGTAAGGAATCCGCCTGCAATGCAGGAGATCCCGGTTTGATTCCTGGGTAGGGAAGATCCACTGGAGAAGGGATAGGCTACCCACTCCAGTATTCCTGGGCTTCCCTTGTGGCTCAGCTGGTACAGAATCCATTGAATGTATATTCATATATATATATGTAAGTATGAATGCACATATGAATGTATATTCATATATACATATAAAATATATAATATATACAAACAAATAAATTATATATAGTCTTCCTTTTAAAATTAATCATACACTGTAAGAATTTTCCATGCAATTTCAAGTTCTTTATAAACATTCATTTTAATGATTAGATAATAAATTGAGTGGAATTGCATCCTTTATTAATAATTTCCACTTTCTTTTCTTTTGCACCATGAACAATGCTGCCCTCCCTTTGTGCATTTAGCCATTTTTCACAGAAAGCACATAATAGGTGGTATATCAACCCAGAGAATTTCAGTTATGTCTCAGTAACAACCCCCCTCATCTCTGTGCTTACAACAACAGTGGTTTATTTCTTGCTCACACTATAAATCCACTATAAAAATGGGAATTAAAAAAAATCGTAAAAATGTAGTTCCCTTCAATTCAACAAATATTTGTTGAGTGCCTGTTATCATAAGGCCCACTGCTGGCTTTGAATAGAGATGAAGATTTTCTGATGAGTCACAGATAAATGAAAGCTGAGAACCCTATTTTCATAACATGCTGCACAACAGCAGAAAACGAAAATCAATGAAGGTGAAAGATCATTCTTCTAGCCTAGTCATTTGTATGCCACAGCTGTATTGTTTTAGATATGAGTCTCTTTTTCTGTCTGCCTCTTAAAAACTCTCCTTTGTGTATAAAGGTCAGCCTGGTGCGGCCTTATGCCTCCAGCTCAAGCAGACTTGCTGCCAGCCACGAGGATCCCCAGCCTTGGGTTTTGCAACACCTTCATGCTCCCATGACCTCAAAAGCTGTTGTGAAATTTTCCAAACAAAACTCATTTTAATATACCAAAAGTAATAATGTAAAATTCAAAAGGCTCTTTACACCAATAGTCTGAATCCTAGAAACTGTCCTAAGAAAATATCCCTCCAAGGGAAGAAATGATATACATATGAAGATCTTTATTGTAGATGTTTATTATTATAGCAATAACAATAGGTAAATTATGAGATACTAGATTGAATCTCATGAATCCGTAAATACTCATAAGCATGAAATTTATATAGACACTTGTGATTTAAGGTAAGAATAGGAATTGGGTGATTTATGCTTATGATTTAAGGTAAAAAAAGAGAAGGCAATAAAATTCCATCTATGTCATACAGTTATGTCTAAAATATGAGTACATTAAAGAAAAGACTAGTGGGAAACATGGCAAATGAAATGGCTGGTTTGTTAGGGTATGGGAATTTTGTATTATTTTTAAAGATTTAATATTTCTCTTGTTTTTAATATTTGACACAATAAAGCATTTTTAACAAATACATAAAAACCATTCCTGGGAGGGACCCTGTATCAAATTAATGTTTATGGAAATCAGAAATAAAGCCTCAGGCAGATAACTAATACTGTGCTTGCTGGGATGCTGGTTTGCTAGCTCTTCTGGAAGCATCAGTTCCGTCTTTGTCTGATATGCCCTTGTTCCTCATTACTGAGAAACTGAATTACTTAGATAATTGGGGGGTGGGGGCAGGAGTAGAGCTGTTTTGAGAAAGAACATCCCTTGTTATGTGATTTTTTCTGCTATCACTTCGCAGAACTCAGGAAATGAACAGAGTTGAATACTGAGGGACACTCCTCCATGAAGTATGTGGGCCTGTGTAACAGGAGACATTTTCCGGAACTGAATATACCAGTCTTCCCTTTTGCTTTGGACACGGCACACAGGAGACATCTAACAAATTGCTGACAGAATGCAAAGGAGAGGAAATTCCATCATGCAGGTGAAACCCGAGGGAGAGCGGAGCGGAGCTCCGGGTCGTGCAGAGCCCTGAAGTGGGAGGCGGGATGATGGGGACTCCAGGAGCCCCGGGGCGGGCACCGGGCATCATGCCATCTCCATGGAGATTGTGAGGAGACGCTGGTCAGCAAGAGCCAACTCCCCACTGTCGGAGGCGAAATGTGATGCTCTGGGGTCTTGCTGCACATCTTCACACCCTGTTGACAGAAGGTGGAAGGTGCGGGCCAATGACAACCAATCCACCAAAGAGATGCTGGATTCGTGTAACTCATGTCAGCATATCACACCCTTTTATACACTTATTTACGGCCGCGCAGGGTCTTCCTTCTCGCACGCTGGCTTTCTCCAGTTGCAGCGAGCTGGCTCTCAGTTTCGGAGCGTGGGGCACACCACCGGGCTTCTCTTGCAGAGCACGGGCGGGCTGTAGGCACGCAGGCTTCAGCGGGTGCCGCGCACGGACTTAGTCGCCCCACGCAGGTATATGGGATCTTCCCGAACCAGGGATCGAACTCCTGTCCTCTGTGTTGGCAGGTGGATTCTTAATCACTGGACCACCGGAGAAGTCCAGCCTATTACATTCGCTATTGGAGGCTTCCTCAGGCCCAAATGCTAAAGGGACAGGCTGCTGGAAGCACTATTTATCCTTGAATCAAACACCCCTTGGAAGCATTCCTGTGCTTTGCCCGTTTGAATCCACAGCACACCAACAAGGCCAAGGACTTTATTTTCAGTAGCCTTTGCAATTCCTCCTGTTGTGGTTGTTAGTTTGGGGTGTTTTAGGTTTGCCTGGAGCAGGTCCGGTTTCCTCACTTGGTAAGCCGGCGAGTCCCACGTCATTGCAGCCAGGGCTGCCGGCCACCGCGTCCCCTTGGCTGTGCCACTGCAGACAGCGCTGTGGCTTCTGACAGAGGCACCGGCTGGGCCGCTTCTCTGTGCCAAGCCTGAGGGCGGCACGGATGCCCACGGGTTGGTCAGGGGCCAGGACGAGCCTTCGGGGGACAGTCAGCATATTCTCAGGGTAGTGATACTTGATCAACTTCCCTGAGAGGCCCTGGTGCGAGTGCTGGGCGGACCTGGTGTGGGAGGCGCTGGATCAGGAGCCCAGCCCGCAGGGACGGCCCAGCTGCTCCAGCCCTCTCTCCGTATGTTTGTTTGTTTGTTTTGCTATAGTTGGTTGCAAATTTAGCTGAAATATATTTATCCCTTGGGTCACTGTGAAGTTTCAATTCCCTTTGCAAAACATTTTGAGGTTCTCAGAAGAGATGAGAGTTATTTGTTCGGTCTGGGTAATGAATTAGACTTGGGCTTTCTCTTCTGCCTAGCTAGGAGGCAAGTTATTCTCTTCTCGTAGTGCAGCGAAGTCCCCAAATGCTGACAACGACAGGGTGACCACCTCACCTGCATCCTCGGCTTTCAGTTTATTTCTTAGGACGTTCCCCCTCCCTTATTTATTTTTGACTTTTTATTTTATATTGGAGTATAGCCAATTAACACTGTGATAGCCCCACAGCACAGCAGAGCGACGCCGCCGTACATACCACGGATCCATTCTCCCCTCACCTCCCGTCCCAGCCAGGCTGCCACATAACATTGAGCAGGGCGTTTCTTAGGATCTTTGATGAGGAAATTTTGAAACAAAAATCAGACAAGAGAACCTCAAAACTTTGTTATTTAAGTTATCTGATGTTTCTTTTGCCAAAGATTTAAAAGATACAAAGATGTCAGAAAACCGTGGGAAATGAAGCTTCTGATGCCAGCTTCAGAAGTGTTCAAAAGAACACTCTTTCTGAGTGGTTTTCAATCATCTGCTGTAATAAATGATTAATTCCCCCATTAAATTACATTAAAGGGATTGAAAATGTTATGACCCTCCTTTTATATCCAGTTGTTATGAGTCACTTGTATAATGGTGTGTCATGAGGAAAAAAGTGGACCAGGCAGTTACATAAACTATGCCTCCAGCAGAAGGTGTGGCTTCCCTGATATCTCAGCTGGTAAAGAATTCGCCTGCAATGTGGGACACCTGGGTTCCATCCCTGGGTTGGGAAGATCCCCTGGAGAAGGGAATGGCTACCCACTCCAGTACTCTGGCCTGGAGAATTCCATGGACTGTATAGTCCATGGGGTTGCAAAGAGTCGGACACGACTTTCACTTTCCTGACAATCTTGATTCCGGCTTGGGCATATCTATCTCCAAATGTCCTCTGCTTATAAGGACACTAATCATACTAGACTAGGGCCCCACTCTAATGCAGGATCCTATCTTAACTCATTACATCCTCAATGGCCCTATTTCCAAAACAGGTCGTGTTTTGAGGTTAGAACCTAGAGGGGGTGAAGACTTCAGCATGGGAATTTTAGGGAGACAAGTTCAACTCGTAACGTTCATCCTGGTGAGCCTTTCCCTGATGCCTGTCTTGCAGCTCAGGCTGTCCTTCCTGAAGTTGCAGGTAAGTTGCCATGTCTGTCAGGTTTTTCCATTCCAATCACGAGACTGAAACTCCTCCTGGTCCTCACACCCCTTGAAGAGGAAAATCACCCTGTGGGGGAGCCTGGGACTTACGGGAGCGGCCCCAGAGCTGGTTTGCGTTTGCGTCGTCCTTGTTCTCTTTCCTCCTCTTCCTTAGGTTACAAGGGCCTTGACTTGCTCTCCATCCAAATCTCCTTTCAAGATGGCCCTGGGATTTATTCACATAAAAAACAAAGCACGGGATCACGGAGTCTTAATGTTAGATCCCACAGTTCACCTGTTTAAAAATCCTCACAAATGACCTTGATGCTTCAGGAAGCAAAGCCTCAAGTCCAATGAATGAGTGTCCCTTGTGGAACTCGGAGTCCTGGTGATCAAGAAGGACGGTTTGTTGTTCGTTTTATTTTTGGGGGGTGGGGGGAGGCTGGTTATGAGGATTCTGAAGTCACACCTGTGAGGTCAGCTCATCTTGCGGTGGTCATTTTAATGCCTTGCGTTTCCATGCCAGCGATTCAAACGGCATCAGCCTTGGAGGCGGAGCTTCTGGAGGAAGGTGGCTAGGTAGGCGCGAATCTCAGAACCACAGCGAAGGCTGAGGTGGAATGGTCCCTGCCCCCACACCCCCAGCACGCTGATTCTGATACTTGTTCTTTCTCTTCAAATTTGTGGGGGTTTTTTTTTGACATACTTCTTTCTTGATAGCCAGAAATGATGTACTAGATCAAAGGAACTGGTGTTAACAGATTTTTAAATTTTTTTGCCACACCATACAGCTTGGGAGATTTTAGTTTCTCCCAATCAGGGATCGAACCTGGGGCTCCCTCAGTGAGAGTGCTGAGTCCCAACCACTGGGCCACCCCCAGAGTTCCCTGAAGAGGCTTTAGTGATGTGGTGGTGAGGTGTGGGCGGACGGGAAGCTATGGTCTCCGGTCCTACAATTAGGTCTCCATCTTCAGTGAGCCGGTGCCTCTGGACTGAACCTCACACATGTTTCTCACTTTTTCCTCCATCCCTTAAGTGGGTTAGGGTGACCAGAGTGGGCCAGGGTATTTCCCTGCCCCAGGTCAGCTGGTTAGACCCTGGTTAGCTAGTTCCCCCTGAAGGCAGTCCTGTTAAGAACAGAAAATTCTGGTGTATTTCAGAATGGTTCCTTTTTCCCTTCCCCCGGCTGGAAGTAGGAGGAGGCCATTCAACCTCCTGGAGGTAAGATTCACAGTATTGTGGGGACCCCTCCTCTACCCTACATGACTGGGTCTCTCTGGGATTTTTACATTCAAAGTTTCCACACTGAGCCTCCAGAAATTCATCAATTACAGTCAGGCTTCCCTACCAGAGCAAGGATGGGGTATGCAGGTCTGTGCTTACATCCTGGGACAAAGATGCCCAGAGGAGAACTATGGAAGAATACTCTCTAACCCACCTCATTTACCTGCTTCTCAACCCAATGTGCTTTCCTTTTAATAACTTGTCCCCTAATTTTTAAAGTAACACATAGTCATTGCACAAAACTTTGGAAAGACCAGAAAATAATATTTTAAATGGCTATGATCCCTTCCTTTACCCAGAATCTCTACGGCTAACATTTCTATATATTTTATTCTGATTTTCTCTTGTGTGTCTGTGTAGATAGACAGATGGTAGACAAATGTATAGAGTTGATATTGCAGATTACAGTTTCATATGCTGTTTTTTCCAAGTGCTATTTATCTCCCCGTGTCACTCTTTTTAAAATTATTTATTTATTTATTTATTTGGCTGCACCAGATCTTAATTGTGACACAAGAACTCTTACTTAGCACGTGAGGTCTAGTTCCCTGGCCAGGGATAGAACCTGGGCCCTCTGCATTGGGAGCGTGGATTCTTAGCCACTGGACCACCAGGGAAGCACCTCCCTCGTCACCCTTATGCACCTCATATGCAATGGCTGCTTCATTGTACATTACTTGGATTGTCCATAATTTTATTACCTGGCCCTTGTTTGGGAACTTTAGGTCTGATTTGTAATTTGGGGGCATAAATATTTGATAACGTTTGATTATTTCCTTTGCTTAGTGTTCTAAAAGTGGAATTGCTGGGTTGAAGGGCATGGGCACTTGAAGAGATCTGAAGACTACTAGTTCATTTCAGAGAGTTTGGGCTTCTGTCCTTTCCACATCCCGGAGTGGTCTTACCCTTTATTATAACTGCCCAGCGTCTGACGCTCAGTCATGGGGGAAGAGGCCACTGTCCTGCTGCGGAGGAGCTGGGGAACTTCCCCATCGCTTTGCGGCAGTGCACTGATGCCCATCAGCCTACCTGCTCTTTTGTTCAGATGCTGTGTCTTTCCCACTGATGCTGGAGAAGGCTGGTGAGCACATGACCAAGGACGCAGAGAAGAGGGCGCCACCAGAAGTCAGTTACCTAATTTTTTTTTTTTTTTCCTGCAAAACAAATCCAATCCATAACAGGAAGGAGATGGGAAGGAGGAGATGAAATGAACCAAAGTGATTGTTAGCTGCTCACGTGTCCTCTCTCTCAACAAATCATGAAATATAAGCTGCAGGAGGCAGATGTAGTATCAGCAGAACCATTAGTTCATGAACCAGGAAACTGAGTGATGTTGGTAGAAATGTTGGCCAGATCAACACCCAGATTAATCCTGAGGCAGCTTCTAGAAAAATCACTGTTTGCAGAACCCATAGCTGCCCCTGAATGACCTGGGAAACCCTCTGTGGCTCACCCCTCCTTCCTAATCCCTTGTTTCATTAAGGTATTTTTTCTTTTTACATCTTTTGGCTGTGCTGCAAGGCACAGGGGAACAGGGATTGAAGTGTGCTTCCTGCATTAGCAGCATGAAGTCTTAACCATGGGCCACCAAGGAACTCCATCTCATTTAAGTGTTTCCTTAATGAGACATTTTAGAAATGTGAAAAGGTGTACCCACAATCCAGTTTGTTAGACAGAACAGAGCCTTTTGCTCAATATTACACTCTCCTCTTCATATCTTCATATTCCTGAGCCCAGAAATAACAATTATTCAAAATTTAGTGTCCATGATTCCCATGTATTTATATTTTACTGTGTATATTTGTATCCCTAAACAAACTATAGCATTTCTTCCATGTTTTCTTGTTTAAAACTTTTATAAGAATATGAATGCTTCTTTCTGCAACTTGTTTTTCTCCTCATCCTGCCCATGAGACTTGTTCATGTTGAACATGTAGCTCAAGATCACTTACTTTCATTGCTGTTAATACCCTTTGTATATATACACCGTTTATCCACTCTCTAAGGATGGATATTTAGGAGGATTCCAGGTTTTCATTATTAAAAACGATGATGCTACATGAATTCTTATACATGATGTTGTGTACGTTTCTTCAGGTTTCCGTTTGGCTGTGCTCAAAAGTACTGCACAGCATTCAGTTCAGTTCAGTCGCTCAGTGGTATCCGACTCTGTGACCCCACGGACTGCAGCACGCCAGGCCTCCCTGTCCATCACTGACTCCCGGAGTTTACTCAAACTCATGTGCATCGAGTCGGTGATGCCATCCAACCTTCTCATCCTCTGTCATCCCCTTCTCCTCCTGCCCCCAATCCCTCCCAGCATCAGGGTCTTCTCCAATGAGTCAGCTCTTCGCATCAGGTGGCCAAAGTATTGGAGTTTCAGCTTCAGCATCAGTCCTTCCAATGAACACCCAGGACTGATCTCCTTTAGGATGGACTGGTTGGATCTCCTTGCAGTCCAAGGGACTCTCAAGCATCTTCTCCAACACCACAGTTCAAAAGCACCAGTTCCTCGGCACTCAGCCTTCTTTATGGTCCAGCTCTCAGCACGGCATTAACTTTTCTAAATGTCCCGTTTGCTCTTCAAGAGAGCTGTGTCTTCTAGTTCCCCTGCCCCACGGCTCACCAGCTCCGCAGTTAATGTGATGGGCTTACTGTGCCTGCCCCTGACGACTACGGTTTCTATCTTTGCACGTGGTCATGGGCCACTGGTGCTGCCTCTGTGAGCTGCCTTCTGTTCTCACTTTGATTTCTAGGCTTCTTGCCCCATTTTGAATGTCCCAAACTGGACGGCATGAGCATGCTCAACCCTGCAGTGGAGTAAGGGGGCAGCTTTGGGAAGAGAGGCTGGCTCCTCTGGATGGTGGTAATAAGACCATTGCTCAGCCCTCAGCAGACAGAACCACCACACAGCTCCCCGCCGGGGTGGTCTGAGCCCAGGGACATCTCCCAGGTCGTGTGTCCCGGGAGAGAGTCCGCAGAGCCAAGGCAGTTCAGCTCCCCCAGGGAATCAGTTCAGGGCTCTTTACTACAAGCGTCAGAAAGCAGTTCCAGCTAATTTAATCCAAAATGGGTATATTAACAGGGTGCCGACATCATTCAGAAGGTTAGAGAACCAGGCTTGGACATGGCTTTTTATATTAATACGTATACACACACATATATATATGCACTTAGTCGCTCAGTTGTGTCCAACGCTTTGCAGCGCTATGGACGACAGCCCACCAGGCTCCTCTGTTGGCAAGAGTACTGGAGTGGGTTGCCGTGCCCTCCATATATATATATGTATATATCTATATATATATGGACACAGGTGGACACAGAAGGAATCAGAAAAGAACTTCTATTTTCTAGGTGAAGAAGTAGGATCAATTGCCAATAATTAAGAAAAGAGGCAGAATGTTGAAGCCTTGAGAACAGGAGAGGAAGAGATAATGTTAATCAAATTTCAAAGGCTTTGGGTTTTTATTTCTGATTTTTTATATTCTATGATAAAAAATATCCAATTAAAAAATCCCTTAAAATGGTTCACCAATGAACAAAAATCAGGTATCACGTGTCATCTTTGAAAAGGACTGCTGGTCTCTGTCAGAGGGCTCCATCAGGTTCTGCAGAACCTCACACAAACCACAATCTATTTACCTTTCTCCAGGAAGGAAAATGATGGCATGGTTAATACCTGCTTGTTCTAAGCTTAAAGTCCAAATTGTAATACTTATTCTGGCTGACTTTCTAGGAACGAGAAAAGAATTTTTTAGAGCAGCAGTTCCAACCATTTTTGGCACCAAGGACTGGAAGACAAGTTTTCCCAGACTGGGAAGGGAGATGTGATTTTGGACAGATTCAAGCACATCGTGTTTATTGTGCACTTTACTTCTGTTATTACATTGTGGCACTCAGTGAACCACTTACACACCTCACCACAATGCGGAATCAGTGGGAGCCCTGAGCTGATTTCCTGCAGCTGGACGGTCCCATCTCGGGGAGCTGGCGGACAGTGACTCCTGAAGTGTGTTGACTATGTCTAGTCTAGCCTCTAACCTTGTTTTGGTTGCTGTCACTGCAGAAAACACTGCTTCATAAAGATAGGATGTTAGAAATGGAAGCAGGCTTTTCTGTGCTTTTGTGGCAACTCAGGATATTCGTGAGAGTCCCTTGGACTGTGAGGAGATCAAACCAGTCCATCCTAAAGGAAATCAGTCCTGAATATTCATTGGAAGGACTGATGATGAAGCTGAAACTCCAATACTTTGGCCACCTGATGCGAAGAGCCAACTCATTGGAAAAGACCCTGAAGCTGGGAAGGATTAAAGGTGGCAGGAGAAGGGGATGACAGAGGATGGGATGGCTGGATGGCATCACTGACTCAATGGACATGAGTCTGAGTAGGCTCCAGGAGTTGGTGATGGACAGGGAGGCCTGGCATGCTGCAGTCCGTGGGGTCGCAGAGTCGGACACATCTGAGCGACTGAACAACAGGATATTCCACTCTGACTTTAATCCAGCAAGTATGGAGATTTGAAGTTGTTTCAAACTAACCTAACCTCCAGCTGTGTGGCCCAGTTCCTAACAGGCGTACCAGTCCATGGTACAGGATTTGGGAACCTCTGTTCTAGAGCAAAGGGACGGTGCTGACCAGTGGTGATACATAGGGACATTGGAGGGAAAGAAGGAGCCAGTTTTGCTCTTCTGGAACTGGAACGGTCTCCTCCTGGGCGAACTGGAACAATCCTCCTGGATGTGTGAAGACCACGGGCGGTCCTCCCTGCACAGAGCCTGGGATGCTGAGCACCTCCGCACGTGCCACCTCCCGGCACCGCTGAATTCCGGCCCTGGGCTCCCGGAGCAACGTGGCCATTCCCCTGGCAGGAACTCCTTCCCAGAGGCCAGGGGACAATCTCCTCGGAGCATCCTCCCTGCCCAGTGATTTGATAGCGCGTGGCAGACTTGCAGTGTAATTTGACTTGAACTTTTACTTTCAGCCTGGAGTTTAGCGGGGCCATACATTCTGCCTCTGGGCCCTTTCCCCAGCCTCACGCCTCTGATGCCCACTTACACCAGGTTCTGATGCAACAGAAGCAAGGATCTGACTGTCAATGGTCTGCTCCATTTCATAGGATGGTTATGGGCCCTCTCCTCCCTGCGGCCTGATTTCTTTCAGAGCGGATCCAATGTCCTGAGTGAATCTGCTAACTGAGTTAGACGCCACCAGAGCATCAGAGGACCCCCCTGGGCTCTGTCTTGAGTCCAGCGATGAAAGGTGGACTGCAGGGAGGCTGTGCTGGTCGGGAACAGTGAGAGCGGATGACAGCCGGGCGTGCTGACGGTCCTTATCCTCAGGGCGGGGGTCCTCAGACCTGCAGAGCTCGCAGAGCAGGCTCAGGTTGGGAGGTACTGGGGGATTCTGGGCAGCCCTCTTTCTGGAAGCTCTGACAGGGCAGGTAGGGCTGGGCTGAGAGGCGTGACTGCAGGTGGTGGGGGGCGAGGTGCATCTCCTTCCAAGGTCTCCCAGGAGGTTCCCCTGTCTGCCTCGTGGGCCAGAGTGGAGACGTGTGGGCTGTGTCCGCGGCAGATGGAGAAGCAGCTGCCGCCTCCGGGATGGGGAGGGTCCCAGCCAGGACACCCGCGGACAGGCCTGGGGCTGCGGGGCCTGCTGAGGACCGGAGCCGTCCCCAGGGCCCCGACACAGTCCAGATGGCCCTGCACCCGCGGGCAGAGAGCCCAGCCCCAATGAATTCCTGCACAGACAGACCCCGGATGCCCGCCCGACCACCCAGACCGCACCCGCAACAGGCCCGCACCACCCCTTACTCCCTGCAAGCAGGCAGGAAGCTCTGGAATAATTCAGGCCCAAATAACTAGGGAAGGCTGGGTCACTCGCGGGGGGGGGGGGGGGGGGGGTGGGGGTGCTTCCCTGGGGGCTCAGATGGTAAATAACCTGCCTGCCGATCCCTGGGTGGGGAAGACCCCCTGGAGAAGGGAATGGCAGCCCACCCCAGTACTCTTGCCTGGGAAATCCCATGGACTCAGGAGCCTGGTGGGCTACAGTTCATGGGGTTACAAAGAGTCAGACACAGCTTAGCGACCAAACAGCAATATATATGATATAAATACTAATTATATATATGTGTTTTATTATTATGAAATAACATTCATATTTCATGTCAACACACACAAAAAAAACCTTGAGTATAAAACTTTTCTCTGTCCTTTGGTCTCCTCTCTGCCCCCACTGTGAGTCCTGCCCCTGCATTGTAATTTGACCAAACCTCCGATCAGCAGGAACTCCTGCTCAACCAGAAAGACCGACACAACACCCTCCTAGCATTGACAGCTCCTTAAAAGACAATGTTCCTTCGCAATCTTGTAAAGGGCCACAGCGACGCTTAGATTCGGGTTGTGTAAACTTGCAATGGGCTTCCCGGTGGCTGAGCAGTAAAGAACCTGCCTGCGATGCAGAGATACCAGTCCAATTCCAGGGTAGGAAGAGCCCCTGGAGGAGGAAACAGCAACTCACTCCAGTACTCTTACCTGGAAATCCCATGGACAGAAGAGCCTGGCGGGCTCCGGCCCATGGGGTCGCAGAGGGTTGGACACGACTGAGCGACTGGACAAGGCCAGGTGGAACCAGAGGATGGATGTGAAGGGGCGCGAGGGCAGCGTGCTCGTTCCAGACTTGATGTTTAAATATGGACAGTAAAGCAGGAGCTACACGTCAGACACCTGCTGTTCACCCAGCTCTGTGCTGAGAGGCAACCAGGGGGCGTGAGGCGGTGTCATCGCCACCCCAGAGCCAGAGGCCACAGTGGGATGGAAGTGCGGGAGAAGGACACACAGGCGGCCGTCCAGCGCCTCGCCAAGAGCTGACTCCTGCAGACAACAGGCTGGCTTTAGTCTTTAGGTCAAGAGTGGCGGGATTTTACTTCCCTGACCAGGGACCGAAACTCTGACCCCTACCTTGGAAGTGCAGAGTCTCAACCACTGGACCACCAAGGAAGTCTCCAGGCTTTTTACTGCACTGTTGGGCTCTTCTAAGTTGGGGGTGGGGAGTGAGGTGATCCCAGAGTGGGAACATTGGGGGGCAAACCTGTAACGAAGGGCAAAGCTGTCTTCAGCGTGGCTGCCGGGGTCAGCTCTGTCGTGATCAGTCTAAGCTGAGGCCAGGGAAAGAGGCAGGGGAGGGGAAATAGAAATTCTCCAGTTGGTCTGGGCCAGTGCCTCTGGCCTTCAGTAGAAGCAAACTTGAGTCCTCTCTGGATAAAAGCATCCACGTCTTAGGCCCTCAGAAGCCCCCCAGAGATCAATCAATGAGCTCAGAATCAAACACCATGAAAAATACAAGCAAAACAGCCACCATGAATGAGAATCAGCACAGAATTAAACTCCCTTCCTTTAGCTCATGAAATTAATCAGACACAGAAATATAAAATGATGATGTAGCACATGTTAAAGGCTGGACAAAGGAATCACAAAATAAGCAAGCAATATAAGACTATAAAAGAACCAGGAAAGTTATGGGGGAAAAAGTCAACTTGAAAAATTATAAAAGTTAACAAAACACACGTCAATGTGGAGAAGAGAAAATCAGTATAGCTGAAGGGATCATTTTTTTATCCAACCCTTAAATATGTACTGAATATTTACCACAAGTCATTACTGCTTCAGGTCAGGGGAGTATAGCAGTGAAGAAAACAGATGAAGGTCCTTGCCCAGACAGAGGTTGCAAAGTAGATAACAAGTAAAATACTCTAAAAACCCTAAGTCTGGGAAAAGAACAGAGAATGCCGCGTGTGGGGAGAGCTATATTTTGAACAGGAAGGACAGAGAAGTCCTGGCAGGGAAACTGATGTTTGGGTAAAGACTGGAAAGAGATGAAGGGCCCACCCGTCAGAATACAGCTGGGGCCGCTCGGTCCCTCAGCCGTGTCTGACTCTGCGACCCACGGACTGTGAATACAGCCCCCCAGGCTCCTCCGTCCATGGGATTCTCCAGGCAACAATGCTGGCGTGGGCTGCCATTCCCTTCTCCAGGGGAGCTTCCCGCCCCAGGGATCAAACCCGCGTCTCCTGCACTGGTAGGAGGATTCTTTACCACGGGGCCACGCGGGCAGCCCCACCCATAAAAATACTGGGGAGACGCATGCCAGGGAAAGGAAACACTGGGAGAGGTGGCTCACAGGCCACGGGGCGGGGATGCACTCGATAAACTGACATCTGGAAAAGAGGTCTGGGTGGGTGAGCATCCAAGGGCAGGTCCTGGGACCTCGTGGGAGAGTCAGGGATGAGGCCCGGTGGCACTCAGACCTGAAAGCATATCTGCAGCTAGTGCTTATGAGTTTAAATTTGAATTTAGCTATAACATGCAGCTGGCAAGCGCTCCTCAAGCTCCTTCCCTCCCAGCTTGTTTGGCATGCCTTCTCGTGTGTCTGGAATCCTCTCCTCCCCTTGTCCTTCACCTGTGATGTTTTCCCTGACCGTTTCTGTCTGATTTATTTGCACCCTGACCCTGCTCCCATCTCAGCCTGTATTTACAGACCCGCCTTTGTGCCCTGTTGCCTGTTTCATGGCTTCACCCAGGAGCTCCATAAGCGTGAGGAGGAGGCAAATCATCAAACGCAACGCTCAATATATTGAAATGTCCTCTAAAAAAATCCCAGATTATTGCAGGAAAGGGCTGAACGGTGACTGCAATAAAATCCTTTTGGCGCCGTTACCGGATTTGGCTTGTCTTTAATTTAGGCGCACTGCTGAATGTGCAATCAATATTTTAGTAATTATGTACAAACAGTTCTCGTTGTAAATCAAAGTTGTGCTCACTGCCGTAAGCTCTGGCTTCGGTAACAAGCCTTTTCTTGAATACCATGCTCTTCTGGTGTGAGTCGCTTCACTTGGCTCCCAGGACCTTTCTCCCACAAAGCTGCACACTGGGGCCTGCTGGTCACGCAGATACTAAGTTCCCTGCCCAGCTGGAGTGAACCGTGATCAGCTCGCTTACCCATGGGAGAATCAGGCTTCCTCTCCTGACCGCGGGATTCTAGCTGGAAGGCTGTGCTGTTTGGTCCAGGCCAGCACAACCTCCTGCACAAAGCTCTCCAGAGAAGTGCTGGGCCTTGAGCTGGTTCCGCGTGAGGGACGCTCTGGAACACGCGGCAGGGCAGGGCGGGCCCGTCCTGGTGTGACGGCCTGGCGTGCCCCATCGCCGCGCTGGCGGTCCGTCAGGCTGCTGCTGGCGGGGGCAGCGCGGTTCTGGGAGGGGGTCACCCCGCGGCAAGGCCGCGCTCAGGTGCCCTCAGCAGTTGGGGGACAGGCGTGTGGACCCACCCAGACAGCATCTGGGTGGGGACCCACAGTCTCCAGTCTGCACTTTCAGAAGATTCAAAGCGGAACAAGACGGCTTTGCCAACAAAGGGGAAAGAAAGCACAAAAATCTGTATTTTTTTTTTTTCTTCTTCTTTTCCCATGAAGAACTAGGCTTAGGAGCAAACCAAGACAAAGGGGGGTCTTTTTATTTTTCAAAGGGGGTCTTTAAGGAGTGGTGTCCTATGACAAGGCAGTTTACACGGAGCCCAAGGTTTCCATGAAGGTTCTTCCCTGTCACCGTCCAATGGCTCCGTTTTTTTCTAAGCTTGTCCAAAGCACGAGACAAGATCTACTTTTCCACCTTCAGCACAGATCCCCGTCTCTGCGTTTGCCGGCCTCTCCCCGCCAGCATCTGCACAGCCCTCGGGTTGGGACAAGAGTCCGCAATGCAGCCCCAGGTCCCCGTAAACACCCCCATTTCCAGCCACAGTGATTTACATTCCACACGCCAATCCTGGGCGGGCAAGAAGAGTAGACGCGGTCGTGACCCAGGGCGACTCCAGGGCAGAAAAGCTCCCCCGGCGGCCAGTCCTGGGAGTCAGGGAGTTATCCCTGCATCCGTCTCCTGACCGGAGAGCCGCCGTCGCACGCGGCTTCCATCTGACTCACAGTCAATGCGAGAACCGCTGCTCTCCTCCCCATGTGCTCCCCACCCTGCGCCTGCTCTGATCGGCCACAAAGCCTTCGTGTGCAGCCCAGCACACACATTCTGGGGGCGTATATCTACTCTTTTTTTTTTTTTAATGCTTTTTTTAATGGTGGTAAAAGTCACATAATACAAAACATGCTCTTTTAACCGTATTTGAGTGTACAGTTCAGGGGCCCTAAGTACACTAACACTGTTGTGCAAATCTCGCCATCGTCCATCTCCCGAATGCCTCACCTTCCGAGACTGGACTCTGTCCCCACGAAACACCAACTCTCCGCTCCCGCCCCAGCCCGCACCCCTGGCGTCTGCCGGTGTACTTTCTGACTCTGTGACTTTGACTGCTTGGGGTACCTCGTACAAGCGGAATCAAACAGTATTTGTCTGCACCGAATGTGTGCGGGAATGAATTTTTAGGGTTACCACACGTCCTACAAACAGACAGTGCGTGTGCTCACTCAGTCGTGTCTGACTCTTTGCGATCCCAGGGACTGTAGCCCGCCGGGCTCCTCTGTCCCTGGGGTTCTCCAGGCAAGAACACTGGAGTGGGTGCCATTTCCTCCTCCAGGGGATCTTCCCGACGCCGGGATCCAACTGTGTCTCCATGTCTCCTGTGTTGGCAGGAGGATTCTTTACCACTGTGCCAACTGGGAAGCCCACAGATTAAACAGTCTGAAAAAACAAATCAGCGTGCCTGCAGCTCTGCGGTCGGCCTCCCTTCTCGCTCCGCGCACGTTCGTGTCCCTTCCTGCTTCCCCGTGACCCGCGCCAGGGGAGCCCTGGGCCTGTCCCCTTCTCACACACCCCGTCCTCACCCCACTCACACTGGGAACCTCGACGCTCCTCTCCATTCTTGCCTTTGGCTCAACATAAATGAAAAACCCCAAACAAAAATTCTAATAAGAGATGAAAACAAAAGCCTAACCTATCAAGAGAATGAGTCGTTCAGCCCCTGCAAGTGAGAACAGTTCCTGCCTTCTCTGTATCAGGGCGCTGAATTAAAAACAAGAACAAAAGCGCATGTGTTAAATACGCATTCAGGCCTTACCTCCGCCAGATGACTGATGGGCATTGTGTGCTGTATTGTGTTTTTTTCATTCAACCCACAGAGATAATTATTTACTCAGTAAAATTTAAACAGTTATCACGGCATAACTGGAAGCCGAGGGGAGCATTTTTCCCTTCCCACCTCCTCTCAGCTGCAGTTGACAGAGCCGGGCCTTAGACAACGTGGTTATTTTTAATAGTTTGCTTCTATAGTTTGGTGCTTCCCAGGTGGTGCTCTTGATAAAGAACCTGCCTGCCAATGCAGGAGACCCAGGAGATGTGGGTTTGATCCCTGGATCAGGAAGATCCCCTGGAGGAGGGCACGGCAACCCACTCCAGTGTTCTTGCCTGGAGAATCCCATGGACAGAGGAGCCTGGCGGGCTACAGTCCATGGGGTCACAAAGAGTTGGACACAACTGAAGTGACTTAGCATGACCAGTCAGCTCTAAAGTTCTCTTCTTTTTCATTTATGAGCTCATCAAGACTAGGAAGGTTTGAACCACCCAAGAGAACCCCGGGGCCTCAGTGACCTAAGGGTAACCTGGGCGCTTAAAGGGCTCCAAGGTCAGGAATTACCAGGATGAGCTGGCACCTGGCTCATCAGGACAGCTTGCCCATCCAGCAGGTGAGCTAACTAGAGCTCACAGGAGGGATGTTTCCGTAGCTGACAGCTTGTGCGTAGTTAACAGCTTGTTAGTAGAAGACCCAGGTCGTGACCCAGGCCAGGTCATGGTCATTCCCCGACGGGGCTCCTGACCCCTCTCCCTGGCTACACGACAGAGGTCTCCTGGGTGGCTCTGTGAGTTTCTCCTGACTTTCGGAAGGTACCATCCTTCTGGAGTGACTGAATTTCCACGCAGCATCCTAGGCAATGTGAAACCCAGGGTGGGGTGAATTAACCCCTATTTGAAATGCATTCAGTAAATCACTCCAGTTCATCAAAATATGATTCGGGAATCATGAAAATAAAGCATATGCTTCGTGCATGTCTTCAGAGCAGACAGTGGCCCTTCCTGAGCCCACGTTAGGAGGTGGAGATAGTTCAGCCATGTTCTGTGCTTCTGGGTAGCCACTTCTGCTGGTGGATGGACAGTGGGTCCCACTAAGGAGGTGCAGCCGCCCCAAGGCTTCGGTCTGTCTTTGGCACGACATCACTGCTGCCCTTCTCGGAAAAGGCCAGAGGCCTCATGGGCTTCCCTTCCCATCCACCCAGGCTTTTCTCTGCCTGCGTTTTATTGCTGGGAGCTCTACTGGCTGTCAGGCCAGCCTGTGGAAATGCCTCATCTGAGCAGTGCCTCTGAATCAATCCCAGAGAAACTCGAGGAGCAAAGAGGCCATGGAGCTTCGTCTCAGGGAAGAAGGCAGATGAACAAGCAGCAATCCAAGGGCACAGAGACTCTGCTGGAAGGAGACCCGTCCTCCCTGGCCTCCTCCTCCTTTTTCTAACTTTTTGGCCACACAGTGTGGCATGCCGGATCTCAGTTCCCCGACCAGGGATTGAGTCCACGCCCCCGGCGGTGGACGGCCAGGGAAGTCCCCTGTCATCTTTTTCATTTGCTCCTTTTGATCCCTCCATTCCTGAGGACTTCGGATGCCAGCCCCTGCCAGCCGGGAGCTCAAGACACTGGGTGATGGTCCTGTCTAGAATCTGTGCTCTGAGAATGTCGTCTCTTTCACCCACTAGAGGGGAATAAACAGTGCCATGGAGACTTAAATCATCATTAATGGAGAGTGCTTTATTAGAAAAGGTATTTTTCTTTTTCAAAGGGGATAAAAGATTATTAGCCAACTGGTTACTTGAGTTTATGGAAGCATACAGCATAGGGCGCCAATTATAGGGGTAACTGTAAATTAAGAAAAAGGCAAGACAACTTGAGGACGTTTCCACCCCCCCAAAGAAAAAATATGGGTTGCACCCAGGAGCTCTCAAAAAATAGTGAGAAATGTTACCTTGAAAACTAGATCAATATGGTACATACATACAATGGGATATTACTCAGCCATTAAAAAAAGAACAAAACTGGGTCATTTGTAGAGATGTGGATGAACCTAGAGTCAGTCATACAAAATGAAGTCAGTCAGAAAACTAAATATCGTATTTTAAGCCATGTCTGTGGAATCTAGGAAAATGGTCCAGATGAGCCTACTTGCAGGGCAGGAGTGGAGGAAACGGGGAGGGGAAGGGAGGGTGGGACGCTTGGGAGGGCAACACTGCCGCGTGCACACAAGCGCGTGTGACACAGCGGGCCGGCGGGGCCCGCCGCAGCACAGGGACTCGGCTCCGAGCTCTGCGCTCACCCCGGTGGTGGGGGCGGCTTTGGATGGAGGGCGCGCACGCACCGGAGCGCTGACCCGCAACGTTCACAGCAGAAACTAACACGACACCGGAAAGCAACTGGGCTCCAACAACGAAACTTTTAAAAAAAGAAAGAAAAATATATCAAACAAGAAAAAGAAAAGCACCTTTTTCAGGCAAAATGCCCCGATTAACCATACCCTCACAGCCAATGACCATTTGCGTGAAATACCGCACCTGGTGATCAATCCTGTTAAAGATCTGTTCAGCCAAGGAATAAGAGGGTACCCCTCACCCTCCCCTCCCGCATGGGCCTTCGCACTGGGCAACCATTGCTTGCAAAAAGGAGCCCATAGTTTTACACGTTTGTGGCCCTACTTCCAGCACCCAGTGGCCCAGAGTTGCCTTCGCCCTTCTCAAGTCGTCTGCTGAGACCCTAAGGCCGCCAGGGGCCTTCACTTGCCTCCAGCCAAGCTGAGGCTCTGGAGCCAGCGCCTGGGGCTGGGCTGCAGCTGCCTTGTGAGCGAGACCGCGCCCAGCCTGCAGTCTCAGGGTGTTTATACCCACTGCCTCGGTGTGAACGCCGTCTCTCCCAAGAGCAGGGCCCACGTAAAGAACTGGGAACGGACGCATCACTTGGAAAGGGCCATCCCTTCCTAAGCCTGCTGTAACAGCTTACTACAAGCCAGGCGGCTGAAAATAACAGAGATCTACCTTCTCACGGTTTCAGAGGCCAGAGATCCAAACTCGAGCTGTTGGCCGGCCACGCTTGCAGGGAAGGCTCTTGGGGAAGGGCCTTTCTCCGCTCTCCTGGCTCCTGGCAGCAGCTCTCGAGCCGTGGCCCTCCCCAGCTTGGACCTGCATCATGTGACCCTGCTCCCGTGTTCTCTCGTAAGGACACACTTGCTGGATTGAGGGGCCCCCTGCGCAGTCTTCTCCATCCTCAGCTTGACTACGCTCTGAGGTTCTGGGGGACGTGGGATTTCAACCCTGCATGGGGCTCAAGGATTGTTAATTCTGGAATCACCCAATGTTGACAGGGAGACTAAGCTGGCAGCGGAGGGAGAGGGGATGTGGTGGATGGGGACGCACGGCTGGTGCCTCCCTCCTCCCGCTTCCCTGGGGGCTCAGCGGTGGGGACGCCACCTGCCAACGCGGGAGATGTGAGTTCAGTCCCTGGTCGGGAAGATCCCCTGGAGAAGGGAATGGCAACCCACTCCAGTATTCTTGCCTGGAGAATCCCACGGACAGAGGAGCCTGGCGGGCTCAAGTCCACGGGGTCACAAAGAGCTGCATACAACTTTCCAACTAAAAAACAACAGTCTCCCTCATCGCTTACGCCTACAGCTGAGATTTTCCTGAACAATTCCTAACCAACTAGACAGTCTACAAGCCTCTGTCCTCTCAGACATGGCAGATACCTCTGAGAAATAGCTTCTCAAGCTGCAGTTCTCAAGGGAGTGGGGCCCCTTACAATGGCCTGGCCTGGAGTCTTACAAGAATGCGTGCCCCAGGAATCCTGCCCGGGGCGTGGCAGGGAGGGAGGCGTGCCTTGCAAACAAATCATCTCCACAGGGACGCTGGACCCCCTGCAAATGTTTTCTACACCTCAGGTGTGTAGCCTCTGTTTCCAACCGCGACGAAGCACTTCCTGGCAACGCATCAACCCTGGCGCTTTTCTGGAGCCTGGGGAGGAGGGGTGGGTGGGGAAGAGGGAAGGTCAGGGAGACCGGAGAGCAGCTGCCTGAAAGGGCAAGTCACCCACATTTCACTCATTTCACGTTTCCTAGAATAATATGCACAAAATTTGTAGCGGGGATGGCAAACCCAGTTGAAACCTTGTGTGGAAACGTGAGGACTGAGGAGGGTGCTGTGTTAGGAAGACTCAGCAGCTACATCTCTGTGCAAAGTGGGATGGGAGCCATGGTAACGTCATCATCTAAGTTCACGGCAGCACCATTTACAACAGCCAGGACAGGGAAGCAGCCTAGATACATCGGCAGATGAGTGGATAAGGAAGCTGTGGTATGTATACACAATGGACTATCACGCAGCTATAAAAAGGAACACGTCTGAGTCAGTTTTAATGAGGCAGATGAACCTAGAGCCTATTATACAGAGTGAAGTCAGAAAGAGAAAGACAGACATCATTCATTAACACATACATATGGAATCTAGAAAGATGGTACTGATGGTCCTACATGCACGGCAGCAAAGGAGACAGACATAAAGAACAGACTTTCTTTGGACAGAGTGGGAGAAGGAGAGGGTGGGATGATTTGAGAGAATATCACTGAAACATATATATTATCATATGTAAAAGAGATCGCCAGTGGGAGCTTGAGGCATGATGCAGGGAACAAGCCGGTGCTCTCTGACGACCTGAAGGATGGGGTGGGGAGCAAGGTGGGAGGGGGCTCAGGGGAGGGGACACACGTGTGCCTACGGCTGATTCGTGTTGATGTATGGCAGTGCATGTGTGTGCTAAGTCGCTTCAGTCATGTCCACCTCTTTGCAACCCCATGGACTGTAGCCCGCCAGGCTCCTCTGTCCTTGGGGTTCTCCAGGCAGGAATACTGGAGTGGGGTGCCATGCTGTCCTCCAGGGGATCTTCTCAACCCACGGATTGAATCTGCATCTCCGTCTCTTGCATTGGCAGGCGGGTTCTCTACACTACTACCACCTAGGAAGCCCAACGTATGGCAGAGGCCATCACAATATTGTAATTATTCTCCAATTAATATAAATTTAAAAAAAATTTTTTAAGTTACCATCTGCCACAAACACCCCGGGGGACTCTTGGGTCAGGTGCCACAAACCTGTCATCCTTCATGTCTAGCTTTGTTTGGATCATGTCCTAAATGTGCTGCTTATAGACACAGGTAACGGACGTCTGTGGCCTGATATAAAAGCACACACAGTCGTAGAAACAAGCTGTCTCTATGCTTTCCCCTTTTCCGTGCTTCTAGAGACACACTCATACTCAGCGGACGAGCTGACTCTTGCGTCGTCAGTTCTGAGAGGCCAGGCGCTGGGTCTGTCGACACTCCCCAGCTGAGCGCCTGCGTGGTATCCGCCGTGTAACCAGGGTTACTGCGCTTAGTTAGGCCAGGCCGGGGCTGAGCTTACTGGAGTGGGGGGCGGAAGAGAGAGTAAGAAACTGGGGTGGGACACTACTGCATTTAAACGGACGGGGTTTCCCGGGTAGTCGAGTGGTTAAGAACCCGCCTCGCGATGCGGAGGACACTTTGTTTCCATCCTTGGTCCAGAAAGACACCACCTGCTCAGGGTAACTTGAGCCGCGCGCACAGCCACCCAGCCTGCGCTCTGAAGTCCGCGGACCAGCCGCTGAGCCCGCGGGCCGCAGCGACGGGGACCCGCGCGCCCCGAGCCCGAGCCCCGCAGCAAGAGACGCCTCCGCGGTGAGCCGTCCGCGCACCCAGCCAGAGGGCCGCCCTGCGCGGCAGAGGAGCCCCCGTGCGGCCAGAGTAGATACTACATAAAGGCGTTAGTTTAAAAATTAAATACAGTGGATACACTGCAAGGACCTCGACTCTCCTCGATGCTGCGTGGCAGCCTGGATGGGAGGGGAGTTTGGGGGAGAATGGGCACACCTGTGTGTGTGACTGAGTTGCCTGCAGTCCACCTGAAACTATCACAACATTGTTAATCAGCTATATTCCGATGTAAAATAAAAAATTTAATTAAAAAAAGACACGGGGGGTGGGGGTGGGAGTGGTTTTTTGGTCCCAGTTCTGCCCCTACGGGCAGCTGCACGCGCCCCCGTGGGTAATTTTCAACCCTCGGCATCTCAGTTTCCCCATCTCTAAAACGGGAATGCAGAGGCCACCCTGTCTTCCGGCGCAGGTTGGTGTGAGGCGGATACGTAGTGGACGTGTGGACCCGGAACAGGGTGGGCGTTATCTTCGAGAAATCATTCCTGCACGGGCTGAGGGCAGGGCCGTGACAGATAGGGCTGTGTGCGTGAGGAGGGCTGCCCAGGAAACCCGGCGCTGGCTGTTACAGAGGGCCCAGCCACGCAAGGCAACGCGCTCCTCTGGGGGGTGAGCAGGGCCCGGACGGGGCGAGGAACGCCTGAGGGGCGGTGCCCGGGGCCGACCTTGCCCACAGGGGCCCCTTCTGCAGGCACCCAGGAGGGGCGGCCCCGGCCCCCTGCCCTCACGGACAGCCCCAGAGCTCGCTAGCAATGAAGCGAGCTGGAGAGTAAGAAGTCACGGGGTTGTGGGGTTCCTGACGCCTGCACCCCACGGGTGAGGGCAGTCAGTCTTCTGGTGGAAGGCTGTGAGTTAAAAGGCAGGCAAGGGGGGCAGTCTGCCTGGTGCAGGCGGGCACACTGTCTACACGGAATGTTAGAACGCTAGTAAAACCGTCTAAAAGTTGGTCAACCACTCATGATCACCGGGCTCGGCAATTCTAAACGCTAATGATACAATAACACTGTGTATGTGCTAAGTCGCTTCAGCCCTATCTGCCTCTTTGTGACCCCATGGACTGTAGCCCATCAAACTCCTCTGTCCATGGGATTCTCCAGGCAAGAACACTGGAGTGGGTTGCCAGGCCCTCCTCCAGGGGGTCTTCCTGACCCAGGGATCAAACCTGCCTCTCTTACATCTCCCACACTGGCAGGCAGTTTTCTTTACTGGCGCCACCTGGGAAGCTCAATGATAATTTATTCCTCCCCCAAAACCTTTTGCTGGTCTAAGTTCTAAACAACTGTGGTTACTGTGGAGTTTAATATTACATATTTAAGTCTCGATGCAACAGTTAGAACTGGACATGGAATAACAGACTGGTTCCAAATAGGAAAAGTAGTACGTCAAGGCTGTATATTGTCACCCTGCTTATTTAATTTATATGCAGAGTACATCATGAGAAACGCTGGGCTGGAGGAAGCATAAGCTGGAATCAAGATTGCCAGGAGAAATATCAATAACCTCAGATATGCAGATGACACCACCCTTATGGCAGAAAGTGAAGAAGAACTTAAGAGCCTCTTGATGAAAGTGAAAGAGGAGAGTGAAAAAGTTGGCTTAAAGCTCAACATTCAGAAAACTAAGATCA
The DNA here is from genome assembly GCF_910594005.1 of Cervus elaphus. NCBI lineage: Eukaryota > Metazoa > Chordata > Mammalia > Artiodactyla > Cervidae > Cervus > Cervus elaphus. The sequence continues at coordinate 62,801,829 of NC_057841.1, read as the reverse complement.
TGGCATCTGGTCCCATCACTTCATGGCAGATAGATGGGGAAACAGTGGAAACAGTGGCTGACTTTATTTTTCTGGGCTCTAAAATCACTGCAGATGGTGACTGCAGCAATGAAATTAAAAGAAACTTACTCCTTGGAAGGAAAGTTATGACCAATCTAGATAGCATATTAAAAAGCAGAGTCATTACTTTGCCAACAAAGGTCCATCTAGTCAAGGCTATGGTTTTTCCAGTGGTCATATATGGATGTGAGTTGGACTATAAAGAAAGCTGAGCAGTGAAGAATTGATGCTTTTGAACTGTGATGTTGGAGAAGACTCTTGAGAGTCCCTTGGACTGCAAGGAGATCCAACCAGTCCATCCTAAAGGAGATCAGTCCTGGGTGTTCATTGGAAGGACTGATGCTGAAGCTGAAACTCCAAATACTTTGGCCACCTGATGCAAAGAGCTGACTCATTGGAAAAGACCCTGATGCCGGGAGGGATTGGGGGCAGGAGGAGAAGGGGACGACAGAGGATGAAATGGCTGGATGGCATCACTGACTCGATGGACATGAGTTTGAGTAAACTCGGGAGTTGGTGATGGACAGGGAGGCCTGGCGTACTGCGATTCATGGGGTCGCAAAGAGTCAGACACGACTGAGCGACTGAACTGAACTGATACATATATATACACACACACACACACACGTGTATACACACAATAGAATTTATTCAGCCATAAAAATGAATCATGAAATTTTGCCATTTGAAACAACATGAATGGGCCTGGAGGGTATTATGCTTAGATGAAGTGAGTCAGAGAAGGACAAATACCGTAGGGAGGATGCAGTTACAGGCGCCTGTCCCCACACAGGGCACGAGACTTTGAAACGGGGGCAACTGCAGACAGAGGTGGGGGCTGGAGTGACTTCAATTCTGCTGTTCTATGTAAGCATACAAAAGTACTTTCAAACTGTCAGGATCCACCTTGAACAAGGTACACGATGCTTTAAGACTGTTCTTGAAAGATACTTCTGCCAAAAAAAAAAAGGTGAGGAAAGGGACAGTTATATTAAAAAGAAAATCAAATTCGAAGAAGAAGTGTTAGGAGAAATGACTGAAGATGTCAATGCTACATTTGCCAGAAGAAATGAAACTTGCAGTGTTCGATGCCTGAGTCAGTTGCCAGGAACTGAACAAGTGCCTAGTGACTACAAGAAGTCCTGTTTGCCATCCTACTGGCACTTTCCTCTGATTTTTGCAGAAGCAAAACTTGAGGATCAAATACACCAGAAACTGGTGATGTTCTCTGGTGACGGGTTTTAGTGAAAACTTCAACTGTGGCGGCGTTAGAAAGCTGCTAGAATCACTCCTGAAGAACCCAGGCTGCATCGCCCATTCTGAAATTTGCTGTGACGTGAGACTGAGCTGAGTCTTTGTCAAATTTATCTTTATGGTGCAGACTTCTATGTCTCTACTTATATGTCTATATGCAGACATATTAGTGTGCTAAGTTGCTTCAGTCGTGTCCAACCCTGCGGCCCTAGGGACTGTAGCCCACGAGGCTCCTCTGTCTGTGGGATTCTCCAGGCAAGAACACTGGAGTGGGTTGCCAGGCCCTCCTCCAGGGGGTCTTCCCGACCCAGGGATCGAACCTGCATCTCTTACATCTCCTGCATTGGCAGGCAGGGTCTTTACCACTGGTGCCACCTGGGAAGCCCTAGACACGCATGTAACGACCATTTATATGACATAACTATTTATATGTCTCCTGTTATAGGTGAGAGAAAACTTCAGAAATTAAAATGAGGGCAAAATACTCCTCACTCCACTATGAGCTAGATCGGCAAATGTGACTGTATGCTCTTCAGCTGCCTCCTCAAACCCTCGCCCGCTGAAGGCCGTGTCACAGGCATGGGGAGAAAGCCAGGGTATTGGGGGGTAAAACTGACTTGTTTTGATAATCCTGGCTCTGTCCCTTAGCAGCTGCATTTTCTTGGGTAATTCATTCTGCGAGCCTCAGTTTTTGTTGTCTGTAAAATAGAGACAACAGCAGACTCTGAGAATCATTAAATGAGTAAATACACTCCGAGGATTTAGAACAGGCCTGTCCTGTAGGCACCAAAGCTCTGGACCCCAGGGAGGGGTGTTCTGGCAGCAGGTTAGGCGTCAGACAGCAGGGAGCTGGGAGACGTTTTGAGGGTAACCGGTAGTTTCTGTAGGGAGACCTGCTCTGCTGTGTCTCAGAAAATGGACCAGTTGGAAGGTGCCCTGTCCTCCCACAGGGACCTCCTGAAACTCTGACTGGAAGGCTGAGGTGTATTAGCAATTGCTGCTACAGCAGAGCGCGTGGACCCACGGAGCTCCATGCTGGCCGCTTCTGGCCTTGCTTCTCAGCTGTCAAAGCCAAGCATCCTGAAGCTACCATCTCCTTACGAGCTCGACATGGCAGTGGAATGAACTGGAGGCTTCAATAAGAACAGCACACATACGGCTTGCTTGAATTCAGGTCATGTTTTCCTAGCGTGGGGCTCATCACTAGAGCAGTGGGGTCAGGCGAAATCTTAAGGACCTGCCTGGCAACTCTAAGGACTGGAAAGGAAGGAAGAAACTGGTAAACAATGTTTTAAAAATATTTTAAACGCCAAGCAGTCTGTCTCATTTCTAATGTTCATTTACGGGTATTTGCTATTTTTCAGGAATTGTGGTAGCGATTAACCGACTATCGCAAGCCTCCACCCGTTACTGGGGAGCGGCTTCTGAAACATAGTCACACGCTTCCAACAGCCCACGTAGGCTGATGGGTGGACGTGTCCTCAGGGGTGAACTCAGGGACAGCAGAAGACCCTGCTTCCAAAACTGTCCTGCCACCTTCTTGGTGAATAAATGAGGAAAATCTCACCTAGGGAAGAGCAGTGAACAAATGTCGATTGACTCAAAGTTCAGTTCAGTTCAGTTGCTCAGTCGTGTCCGACTCTTTGTGACCCCATGGACTGCAGCACGCCAGGCCTCCCTGTCCATCACCAACTCCCGGAGTTTACCCAAACTCATGTCCTTTGAGTCAGTGATGCCATTCAACCATCTCATCCTCTGTCATCCCCTTCTCCTCCTGTCTTCAATCTTTCTCAGCATCAGGGTCTTTTCCAATGAGTCAGTTCTTCACATCAGGTGGCCAAACTATTGGAGGTTCAGCTTCCACATCAGTCCTTCCAGTGAACATCCAGGACTGATCTGAGTCAAAGTTATTGATAATCAACTATTTTCCTCAGATCGTTTTAACAGAGGAAAAGAGGGAAGAAAGACGGGTCCTGCAGTTTTGTTGAGAGAGCAAAGAAAGGGATGCAGAGGAAGACATGAAAGGCATCCGATAGCAGACTTGTCCACTTCACCCCGGATGGAGCAGAATGAAGGACAGCGGGAGGCTCCAGGGCTTCCCGGGCGACCCAGTGGTAAAGAGTCCTCCCGCTCGGATACAGGAGGTGCCGGCTGGATCACTGAGTCAGGGAGATGCGCTAGAGAAGGAAATGGCAACCCACTCCAGCACTCTTGCCTGGGAAATCCATGGACAGAGGAACCTGGAGGGCTACAGTCCACGGCCGCAGTCAGACTCGATTTAGTGAATAAAGTGTTAGCCTGACCCTGTCTGACTCCCCTTTTGAAACACTTACAGGGATCTCGATGCGATCCGGTCCCTCTGAGCGAGCCAGCGGTGTTAAAGGCACCAAGGGGTCTCCCCTCCATGCAGCCCCAGGCGGCGCCCACCGACGCGGGCCGACAGCGCCTTCTCCGCCACCCACGCACCCAGCCGGGCGCAGGCCGGCCCCGAGGAGCGGCGGCTCGCGGCCCGAGAGCCCCGTCTCGCGCGGCTCCTTCTGACTGTGTGGTCCGGCTGTGTGTTGATCCGGGGTCCTTCAAGGGGTGGAGGTGATAGGAGCTTGATCACAGAGGAGGCTGTTGAGGGAGCAGCCGGAGGCTCTATCTAATCTGAGAATTAGGATAAGTGACGTGGTCTTCTGGGCTTCCCCGGCGACTCAGACGGTAAAGAATCCGCCTGCAGTGCCGGAGACCCAGGTTCCATCTCTAGGTTGGGAAGAGACCCTGGAGAAGGGAATGGCGGCCCACTCCTGTGTCCTCGCCTGGAGAATCCCACGGACAGAGGAGCCTGGCGGGCCACGGTCCAGGGGGTCGCGAAGAGCTGGACACAGTAGGCGCGAAGGCACAACGGCACGGTCGCTGGCGTCGTCAGAGCCTCTGGGAACCGCCGCGCTGACGCCCTCCTCTGTCCCGGCGGCTCCGCTGACAGGTGCTGGACGGGCCGCAGGGGCCCAGGCCCACCTTCCGCGGGCCCGTCCGGCCGAAGGGGTCCCTTCTGCACCAGGCGCCTGCCGCTTCTTAAGGCGCGGTGTCGACAGGATGAGTGGGCATTTCCTAAACCCCAATCAGCCGTGTTAACATACTGCGGATCTAAACAGGACGCCGTTGATTGCGGAGAAGGCAATGGCCGCCCACTCCAGTGCTCCTGCCTGGGAAATCCCAGGGACGGGGGAGCCTGGCGGGCTGCAGTCCATGGGGTCGCGAAGAGTCGGACACGACTGGGCCACTTCACTTTCACTTTTCACTTTCACACATTGGAGAAGGAAATGGCAGCCCACTCCAGCGTTCTTGCCTGGAGAACCCCAGGGACGGGGGAGCCTGGCGGGCTGCCGTCTACGGGGTCGCGCAGAGTCGGACACGACTGAAGCGACTTTGCATCAGCAGCCGCCGTTAATTGAGCCAGGCGGTTTCACAGCCTAATAAGAGTCCCATGTAAGACCCTTGACTCGGGAAGCAGGGTGCGCCTGTTTGCACCAGATAGAAGTATTACTGGCAGGGAAGTGGAGGAGAGAACCTGGCAACGTCCCGCGTGGGACCGTGCGTGGGCGGTTACATGAACACCACCCTCAGGAAAAGAGGCAGACAGGCGGCCTCGCAGCCCAGGCTTCAGCAGCTGGTCTCAGCCACCAGGAGAGGAAAACGCCGCGTCTTCCCCACCCGGGTGGGCTGGCGTCCTGCAAAGATGCGACGTGTTTAGACCCTTTCCACTTCACCTGCTGCTGCATGGGGTCTGAGCACAAATTATTTCAGTCCCCTCGTGTCTCTTGTTTAGAGGCAGCTCACTATAATTTTATCAGGTTAGAATTTCAGGGGATGAAGAACCGCTCCGATAAACCCCCAGCACCCGGCCCCTCTCTGGAACTCCTCTCCGCCAGAAGCCGTGTATTTGCTTCCCGGGGTTGCCTTCATCCGGTGCCGCAGACGAGCGGCTTCAAACAGCAGACGCGTCTTCTCTCCGGACGCCGGAGGCTCCGCGGGCATGAAGGTGTCAGCGGGCCCGCTCTGCCTGCAGGAGCCGGGGGCGGCTGTGCGGTCCGTGGTCTGCAGGGCAGACTCGCCTCCCGAGCCGCACCCGGAGCTCCCCGCGCCCCTGGGTCTCCCCCGCGCGTGCCCTCACGCCGCGCTCCATTTCTCCTGCTCTTCTAACAAGGACCCCAGCCCTGCTGGGCTTGGGGTCACCCTCCCCCAGGGTGACCTCACCGTCACGCGATTATGTCTGCACAGAGCCCATTTCCAGATCCGGCCCCGTTCATGGGTACTCACATTCAACCCACAAGAGGTAGGAAGGGACGAGAGCAGGCAGAAACCCTCCAGACCAGGGCCAGCGACAAGTGTGAGAGCCGGGAGCTTCCCCACCTCATCCCCAGGCCTGCGCAGCGGGAGGCTCTGCGGGCAACAGCGGGAAGCACTGTGCTCTCATACACTACTATTTCAACACGCGGAGACATATGTCCTAAAGAGACGCCATTTCCTGGGAAAGGCAATAAGGGTCCATTATTTCTCTGGAACACCCTTCCGGTGTACATCTGTCCCTAACTTACCACCCTTTATTTTTAGCAGGTGCAGAGGAAATAAATATGACCCATTTACCACCATCTGTGCACTTCCGCTGAAATGGACAGTCGACCTGAACTATATAGAGACTTTCCTCTCAGTCTCCTTATCTGGGATTCCTTCTTATTTAATACATTATCCATTCTATAGGTCATTCAGTAAATCCTATTGCACTGAAACACACAGCACTCTTGTTCCTTGTACTTTTTCCACATTGCCTTGTTATTGGTAATCCACGCATGTGTGTATTACACTTAAGTGCTGTCCTCACAGGAAATATTTTCCCCTTTCTAACAGATGTAATAATGACAGCTATCATTTACTGAGAGTCTTCTATGTTCCAGACAGTGTGCTAATTGGTTTATACACATTACTTTACTGAATTCTCAGGACAAACATGCTGTCAGTATTGTCATTCCCATTTTACACTTGAGGAAGCTGAGTCTTGAATAACCAAGATTTTATCTTATCACACATCTAATCACATAGCTCTTTGATGGTGAAGCTGGAACTTAGATTCAAATTTATGATTCCAAAGCTCATGCTGGACTACCTTTATATTTTTCACAGTAATCCTGGTGGATTTTTCTTGACCAGTCTAGTTTTTTTTTTCCCCTCCCCAGCCTTTGACTCCCAAGAGCAGCCCAGGTTGAGGTGCAGAGGCTGACACCTAATGGTCCAAACCCATCTCAACAGGCCCGCATTTTGTTTGCGGCCACCAGGGGGCGATATACCGATAGAGCCTGAACCCAACCCAGTCCCTCAGTGAGCGCGTATCCCCTTCGCGAGGGGGCTTGGAAGCCCCGAATCCAAATGGCTGTAGAACCAGAACCAGACTACTCATGAGTCAAAACACACAAGACTGGGCTTATGGACTACATTGTTCACCGCCGTGTTTCCCTAGGCTTTATCAAAAGCGAAAAGAAAATTCCGCACTGATGCCCTGTGATGGTTGAATCAAAATCCATTTATATACAACAGATTCTATAAGCTTGGAAAGCAGATGAACGTGCTTTTGATCTGTAAAGAGCTACGTCGATGTAAAAATTGTAGTAATAAAAATTATATGTCTCATGAATCTGAAGATGTGATGCCTGCCTACCTGCTAAGTTGCTCAGTTGTGTCCGACTCTTGTGGCCCCATGGACTGTATCCCGCCAGGCTCCTCTGTCCATGAGATTCTCCAGGCAAGAATACTGGAGTGGGTTGCCATTTCCTCCTCCAGGGGATCTTCTCGACCCAGGGATCAAACCCGAGTCTCCTGTGTCTCCTGCGTTGGCAGGCGGGTTCTTTACCACTGAGCCACCTGGGAAAGATTCCTGCGGTTATCAGCACTAAATTGCCTTGGATGGCTTAAAAAACATTTTGAAGATTATCTAGAGTCTCAGGGGAACCAGAAGGATGGGTAGCTGAGCTTGCTGCAGTGCCCGAGAGGCAGAAGGAAGCCTGGGAGAAGCGGGTGGTGGTAGCCAAGGAGGCTGGCCCTAGGCCCCCTGAGCGGAGGGGACATCCCCACCACATGGAAAGCCTTCAAAGACACCGCCCATGGGGAAGCAGTCCTTGGGGACTTCCCTGGGGCCAACCACCCCAGAGGAAGCTGGACCTTAAGAACCATGTCAGGAAGCTCTGAAGATTCCAGGGATCAGGCTGGGTGAAACCCGCTGTGGCCAGTCCTGAGGGCTCTGGGGATCCATCAGAGCCAAGGAACAAGGAAGGCTGCACCCCGGCCCGAGGGAAGGAAGGCTGCCCCCCGGCCCGAGGGACGGTGTAAATACTGCTGAGTGCTGACGGACGCCTCGGCACTTCCACCCGGCCGCTCAATAGTGCTGTTGTTTCCGGGCAAATGACCTTTCTGCTGGGAAGAGAAAAATAAAAGCAAGCTTCGAGAGGTGAAGCCCCGAGGAGGGGCCCTCCAGCTTTAACTGCTGGAGTTCCTGAGACAGTGAGAGCAGACAGGACTTGAGGCCCGGATGAGCCGTGTTCGGGGGGCGGGGGGCGCTGGGAGCGAACGCAGAGGTGGTGGCTGAAGAGGCAGGTCAATCAGAGCAATGAGAACCCCAATGACCAGCGCGATGTCACCATTTCAGGAAAAGGGGAATCTGGGACAGACGGACAAGGACGTGTTCATTCCTGGTGAAAGGCTAGACTCGGTCATTAGGCAGATTTTAGCTCGAGGTGGCCGCCAGGCCCAGGTGGTGCCAAACCCACCACAGCTTCCCGTTTCTCAGGATCACCGGTGATCAGCGAACAGGGCAGTCACGGGGCTCGGGAGTGTGGGCTTTGGCACAGGCTCTCACGCAACCGTAGAAACACGGTGGAGAGGTGTGCACTGGGTAGCCGCGGCTGGAGGAGCAGCTGACCCCGGGCAGAAGGCTTCTGACGGCACAGGCCCCCCCAGCCCCCAAACACGGACCACACACAGGACGCCAGCTTTGAGCCAGGAGTTGAGAACTTCCCGCACTTCTACTACTGTGTGAATACTCAATACTGTGACTGTGAAGACGCTCTCCTTCCCTAAGTGAGCTTGTTCCTCAAAAGAGTAAACTCAGTAACTCCACTCGGGGTGTGTGTGTGTTAGTCACTCAGGCGTGTCCGACTCTGCAACCCCGTGGACTGTACCCACCAGGCTCCTCTGTCCATGGGATTCTCCAGGTAAGAATACTGGAGTGGGTCGCCATCCCCTTCTCCAGGGGATCTTCCCAACCCAGGGATCGAACCTGGGTCTTCTGCACTGCAGGCAGATTCTTTACCATCTGAGCCACCGGGGAAGCCAAATTCCACCAGGTGTCCACTCAGAAACCTGCACATGAACATTCTTACCAGCATCACTTGTTGTTTAGTCGCTAAGTTGTGTCCAACTCCTCTGTGACCTCAAGGACTGTAGCCCACCAGGCTCCTCTGTCCCTGGATTTCCCAGGCAAGAATACGGGGGTGGGTTGCCAGTTCCTTCTCCAGGAGATCAGGGGATCTTCCCGACCCAGGGGTGGAACCCGTGTCTCTTGCATTGGCACATGGGTTCTTTACTGCTTGGCTAGCAGGGAAGCCCTAACAGCATTATATATAACCCCAAAGCAGAAACAGCCTAAATATTCATCGGCTGATAAGCAAATAAACAAAATGTGGTATAGCCACACAAGATTTGTACATTTCATTGTATATAAATCTCACCCTAATAAAAGAGTGGTAAACAACAACAAAAAGTGTGGTATATCCATCAGTGGAATATTATTTGGCCAAAAGAAGACTGAAGTACTAATACATACTACGACATTGATGACCTTTGAAAACATGCTGTTGATAAGTGAAAGAAGGAAGTCACAAAAGACTGCATATCGTATGATCTCATTTTCATTGACTTCTCTGAAATATCCAGAAAGCACATCTTTAGAGACGGAAAGATTAGTGGTTGCCTAGGGCTGGGGAGTTGGTTGGAGGGAAATGAGGAGTGACTGCTCCAGGATGCTGGGCTTCTTTTTTGTGGTGATGAAAATGTCCTAAAATTGACTGTGGGGATGACTGCCCCATTCTGTGTAGGCACACAAAGGCACATAACACCGAACTGCATGCTCCTAATGGGTGTGTTCTATGGTGTGTGAATTTTAACACCAGACAGCTGTGTCTAAGAAAAAGAGGAAACTCTATTAGTGGAAATCTATGTAAAAAATGACTACACATTCTGAACGGTCCCATGTCAGAGGTTCTATTAATTTGTAATAGGAATTACCTGTCAGTCCCCCTATCACACGGTCAATTCCTCTAGGGAAGGAACCATGCATTAGTCATCTTTGTCTGCCTAGCTTCTAGCATGGCTTCATGCCACAGAAGCCCAGCACTAAACGCTGAATGCTCAGTAAACTGGCAGCACGCGAACTGGCAACCTGGTGAAGTTACGTGCTCAGTGAGTGCTTCTTTGTAAACATGTAATATTGTCCCTTTCTATAAAGTCAGTTCCCCACTTACAAGACCCACTTTATAGCACTGCGTGCCCAAACTGATCAAAAATAAACAAAAAGAAAGGAAAAGACAAATCTATATTTTTGCTAGCGTTTATTCAGTCTTGAAATCCAAATAGGTAATACATGTAATATGCTGTGAATATTCCTCCTGGAGTCCTTCTGTATACACAAGATGAGATGGAGCTTTTAAGAGTAAGAAATTCATCAAGTTTTGGCTGAAGGCACCATGTTCTTTACCCAGTTAATCCTTCAGTATCAACCACTGTTTTCTTTATTGTGCCAGGAACTTATAACTCCAGAGCAAGCCCAGTCTTCTCAGTAAGTGTCCATGGATTATCTGCTGGGTATAAATGTCTCCAAAGATATTCAATGGCACCTGCTGATCAAAAGAGCTCTTTGGGGCTTCGTGAATCGTGGTTTTTGGCTATTCCACTTATATACACGCCCTGTGGCTGAACTGCTCTGAATGAGAGCCTGGCAGTTCAAGCCCATCTGTAGGAAAAACTTCTTTATTCAATAGCGTATAATGTAGACAGGGGGCAATTTTTCTGCTTTGACAACCCCAAAGGTGCTACTGTCCAAAAGTAGTTCTGTTGCTTTGGAATTAAATTCTTAGTATATAGATTATAGAAAAAGAAATAAAAATTTAGCCGCACCGATAGACTATTTGTCCACTCCCTTTGGCAAAATCCCAGAAGGAGAGGGGAGAACAAACTCATTGCTAGTGGAAATGCTAAGCGGTACAGTCTCTATAGATGAACATTTAGCAATAGCTGGCAAAACCATATGCATTTACCTTTTGATTCAGCTTATAGAATCTATTTCAAAGATCTGCTCTCAAAAATAAGATATGAATATGCACAAGACTTTTCACTATAATACTATTTATAAAAGCAAAAGACTGGAAATAGCCCAAATGTTCATCAATAGGGACAGAGATGAGAAAGCTAAAGCATGTCCACATGTTAGAATACTGGGCAGCTAGAAAAGAATGGAGGTTCTCTACTGTCAAGGAGAGGGAGCGATTCTTAGATGTAGCTGAGGTGCAGAAATGTATGTAATAGATTATCTTTTTTCTAAGAGGGAAAATAATGAAAAATATATTCATATATATTCAGGTACATGTTTTCTCTTTTTTTTATTTATTTTTATTAGTTTGAAGGCTAATTACTTTACAATATTGTAGTGGTTTTTGCCATACATGTTTTCTTATATTAAAAAACTGAAGGGCAAATCAAAGCCCCCCAAAATATATTATGATAGGAAAAGGGATACAAGAGAGGGAACAGGAGTGACAGCTGGACCTTGTTTTAAGACTTGTGGGCCCAGCGGGGGAAGGAGAGGGGGGGATGGATTGAGAGAGTGGCACTGGATCCTACACATGGCCGTGTGTGAACAGACAGCCGGGGAAGCTGCTTTATGACGGGAGCCCGGCTCGGCGCTCTGTGACAGGCAGACCAGTAGGACGGGGCGGTGGGTGGGAGGGGGTTCACGGGGGAGGGCACGCGTTCCCACGGCTGATTCACATCGCAGTATGTGGCAGAAGCCAGGCAACATAAACCAGTTACCCTCCAATCAGAACGTAAAAATTAAATTTAAAAAGATCCGCTGTTTAATAGTTATGACCTTTACCTAGGTATATATCTAACAATACAAAAGCAAAATTAAACCAAAATGGGGGAAAAACAAACTCAAAAGCAAAAGGAAACAACTGAATCTGACGGTATGTTTAATCACATGGAGAGTCGTCTTTGCAACTGACTTTAAAACACTGATTATTATATTATGATATGTATACATATATACTGGAGAAGGGAATGGCAGCCCACTGCTGTATTCTTGCCTAGACAATCCTGTGGACAGAGGAGCCCGGTGGGCTGCTGTCCATAGGGCCGCATAGAGTCGGACACGACTGAAGTGCCTTAGCAGCAGCAGCAGCGTGCATACACACACACACAAGTACACACATATACACATACACGTGTGTACTCATTCCCTTCACTTGTGTCCGATTCTTTGCAACCCCATGGGCTGAGCCCGCCAGGCTCCTCTGTCCATGGCAGTTCCCAGGTAAGAATACTGGAGTGGGGTGCCAATTCTTCCTTGAGGCCATCTTCTCTACCAGGGATCAAACCCGCGTCTCCTGCATCGCAGGCAGATTATTTACCATCTGGGCCATCAGGGAAGCTCCATACTTATATCTATGATCTCCTAAACATCAACAGAAACCAGAAAAAAACCTCCAAAGAAATCTTGAAAGTATTTTCAGTAACTATATTGTTGGTAATGATGTGGTATTGTTACTTTGAACCAATATTTTGAACGTATTTGTAGAATAAAGCAAATAAGGAATTATACTAATGTCATTAGGAACCAAGATTTTCAGTATAAGAGAAAAGAACATGAAAAATCAAAGAAGCAAAAACTCTATAAGCCTAATTCTGAATTGCAAATATCAGTATGAACTCAGAATGTACAATATCTTTTAAAAACTTGCTTCCTAGACATTCCATTTAAAAAGTTTAAAAACAGTGATGCTTCTCATGAGGACAGGAGCAGAGGGAGGCAGGCTGTCGGGGAGGGAAAACGCCACTCTCCCACAAACAGAGAATCAACTGAATAAATAATTGAACGAATGCAGGAATAAATGATCAATCCAATGTATTTAACCTCCATCTCATACCTCATAAAAGGCTGGAAACTTGGACCAGAAGAGTTTGCTTTCACAGCAGAGGTTGACTAGCACCCATACCTGCTTGCTCCTCTCTGTCTGGGATGCACCATGTTTTTGCCTTAACTTTGCCTTCTCAATATACTGAACATACTAAGAAATAAGTTTGACGACTAGAGCAATCTGTCTTCCCTTTTGGAAGGCTGGAAAATAGGAAATTCCAAAAATGTCAAGTTGGAAGGTTATTTCATAATTGATGTTTCAGCCATCTCAGTAGATTTTCTCAACTGTAATCGTCAAGGGCTCCACATTGCTTCTGTCAAAATCTTTTCATTATCACACCAGCCATATTTCTGAATTTCAATTTAAATTTATATAGCATGCTAGCACTTGTCTGCATAAGATGACAGGTGGTAACTATTAGTTACCCTGACTATCACGTGCTGTAATGTCAAACCCCTGTCAGGAATACGCTCCTGTGATTTTTCAGGGAAATTCTAGGTGCCTGAGCATAACTTTTAAAGAGCTACCTTTTCAAGGAATTGACTCCCAGAAATATCCTTAATGCGGATTCTTGGGGAACTGCCTGTGCAATAACGACATTGCTACTTGACTAACAAGAATACATTTCAAGGAGGATTTAATTGAATAGCTGAAAGTAGTCTTTTAGAACAGAGTCTGCCTCCCTGAAAATCACCTGGAAAAGGCAACTTCTATAATCTGAGACGCTTTGATTAGTCCTCTAGCATAGGCAGGAAAAAGGAAAAAATACCCAGTGTGACCACCTTCTACCAGGACTATAGATTTTTCACTCTAGATTGAAATCTTCAAAGCCTATGGCTTCACCAACTACCAGTTTATTTGAGTATCAAGCTGTGAAGACAATGAGATCAGTTACGCTGGCTGCAGCAATAACGTGTGTCTAGCCAATGCTGGCATATAATGACTGCTTGTAACGCTTGCTGCCACAACCTCTGTACCATAAACGATACCCTCGTTAATAACCACACTCATCCCCATGGCTGTCTAATGGCCAGCAGGTCACCCAGTCAGCACCCACACCTCGAGCTAATGCATCTCTCTAACAGCTTTCTTTTAGTTTTTGTACATTTTTCTTCCAATTTTGACAAATTTTCATTTATCACTGTGACTGAGAAAGGAAATACAATGCATAAAATATAAACTTGGCAAAAATGTCAGAAGAGCCAGCACTCAAAAAATGAAGCATGATGTTTTGGTGGCAAATGTTAATACAGGCTCACAGACTTCAGACAAGAGCAGATACAGAGATGGTTGTACGATCGCAACAGGATTTTATCTCTAAAGGATCAAGGAGGTCAACCCAGCTAGGAGACCTGTGGGAAATCAGGTATGCTGTCAAAGACACAAAATTAAAAGACATATGCTCCTTGGTAGAAAAGCATATTAAAAGGCAGAGACATTACTTTGCTGACAAAGGTCCGTCTAGTTAAAGCTGTGGTCTTTCCAGCAGTCACGTACAGATGTGACAGTTGAAGCATAAAGAAGGCTAAATGCCAAAGAACTGATGCTTTTGAACTGTGGTGTTGGGGAAGACTCTTGAGAGTCCCTCGGACGGCAAGGAGATCCAACCAATCCATCCTAAAGGAAATCAGCCCTGAATATTCATTGGAAGGACTGATGCTGAAGTTGAAGCTCCAATACTTTGACCACCTGATGCGAAGAGCTGACTCATTGGAAAAGACCCTGATGCTGGGAAAGACTGAGGGCAGGAAGAGAAGAGGGACACAGAGGATAAGATGGTTAGGCAGCATCACGAACTCAATGGACATGAATCTGAGCAAGCTCCAGGAGACAGCAGAAGACCAGGGAGCCTGGCGTGCTGCAGTCCATGTGGTCACAAAGTCAGACATGACTTTGCAACTGAACAACATCAAAGACAGAGGTACAGCCTTCGAGATCAACGCCGTCCCGCAGAAGGTGGAGATGATGGATTGTGCCCGTGAGCATACGGCACCACCACCCACACGTGACTGCTGAGCACCTGAAATGCAGCCAGTGCCATGCAGCAGATGAATCCTAAACTTAATTTCACATCATTCAGATTTAAATGGCCAGACCAGCTCTAGAGCATTAGGGCCTCACGGGGGAAAGGTGTGCATGTTTGGTCTGAGAGAATGAGGGTCACGTGAGACCTTGTGGCACCCTAACCATTTACACATGGCTACGGCAGGCGTGCACGGGGCCTAACCTGGGTATGTCTGGAGACTGGCCTACCTGTGCCCGGGGGCCCTGACCCGTCTCAGAGTTCACGCAGCATCCTCACATCCAGGCTAGCACAGCCTGGTCCAGGGATGTTTCTGAATTCGGCGCTGAGCAATGAAACAAGGGTCAGGCCCAGGTATCTCGAGGAGTCACCCTGGAGAGTAAGCGGGGTTCTCCTCCACCCGGGTGTGGGCGTCAGGAGTGGACACACGTGGAGGACTCCCAGGTCGAGAGCAGAACGTGGGCATCTTGTGTGCATGCTAAGTCACTTCAGTCGTGTCCGACGCTTCATGCCCCCATGGACTGTGGCCCGCCAGGCTCCTCTGCTGGTGGCATCCTCCAGGCAGGAATGCTGGAGTGGGTTGCCAGGCCCTCCTCCAGGGGATCTTCCCAGCCCGGGGATCAAACTTGTGTCTCTTCCATCTACCCGACTGGCAGGCGGGTTCTTTACCACGAGCGCCACCTGGGAAGCCCCGGGGACTGTTACTCCGTCGGTCCAGGGACTGAGGGTGCTGAGGAAATGAGCAGTGGCCGTGACCCCTGGAGTTAGATTTCCCGAGCCTGAATGGGGTGCACTCTTCTCCCAGCCCCTCCCCACGCAGCACCCAGGGGAATGTTCCAGTAGGACACCCAGAAGGCCCTGGGCCCTGAGGCTGAAGACCTTTGCATGCAGCTCTGGTCAGGAAGGATGCGGTGGCCCCCCTGAGGACCCCCCCGGCTGGGACAGCAGGCAGGGAGCATCCAGGGCACCATCACGGCGGACTGAAAAGCAAAGGCCTCTCCCCATCTTTTCCGGACAGACTCCCAGCCCCTTGGGGGGGCATACAGGCAGCCCACACCCGGGCTGGCAGTGAATTCCTCACGGCCCTTGTCAAGCGGAGGCTCAGGGTCACGTTTAATTTGATTTAGAAAAAGCGATGCAGTAACAGGACACGTTTTGCTCCCGAACGTGGAGCAAACCCACACCTGCTCGGAGACACCGCCTGTTGGCTTCTCAAGCAAGTATTCTGACCTGTCGATTTTCCCGTCACGCCATCATTATCTGCTCCCAGAGGCCTGCTGTTTACAAAATGAATTCTCTTATCTCCCAGGCTCGAGGTCCTTTTCTGGTTTACAGGGGGTAAAAAAGGTCCAAAAAACCATGTGGAGACATGCCGGTGGTTTGGCCCGTTAATCACAAGATCCGGTGGGCCGGGTGGGAACGCCCAGGCTCCCGGGAGAGGAGATCCAGGCCCTCCGGAGAGAGAGGGACGCTGTGCCTTCGGGTCAGGTGCGAGCGCCACCCGGAGCCGGTTTTCAGGCCTGAGTGCCTCCTCCTCCCAAGGCCCTGAGGGGTGGGAGCTGGAAACGCAGAAGCAGAAGGAGGGAATCGACACCGCCCCTGCGGGGCGGGATAGCTGAAAAGACAGTGGGTCCCGTCAAGCAGGACCTGGACGGGCTCGTTTGTAAGCAAGAGCGCACTTTATTTAGAACCCCGGGGGGACGGTGGCCTCTCTCCGAAGGCAGTGGCATCACTCAT
This sequence comes from Cervus elaphus, assembly GCF_910594005.1. NCBI lineage: Eukaryota > Metazoa > Chordata > Mammalia > Artiodactyla > Cervidae > Cervus > Cervus elaphus. The sequence continues at coordinate 62,785,533 of NC_057841.1, read as the reverse complement.
TTCCACGGGAAAATAAACCCTCCCCCGCTCGGTCCACGCAGAGGGCCGGGAGGTGCGCGCGGGGCCGGAGCGGCCTCGCCGTCTGTGCTCAGCGGGGGCGGCCTTGTGCGCCGAGGGGGCCCGGACCTGCTGCGCCGCCCGGGGCTGGGGGGCTGCACCGCGCTGAGGAGCAACGGGACCGAGGCGGCGGCAGAGGCAAAGCAAGTCCAGAGATGGAAAGGCTCGGCCTGGAGAGACGATTGGCCGGGGCGGGGGAGGCCATGCAGGGACGGGAAAGACAGAGAGGCTGCGGAGGAGTCTGCCCCGGAGGAAGCCCGCTCCGGAGGCCCGGGTTCCGTTCACTTAGGTATTTGTACTCTGCAGGTGCTGGTAATACTATTAGGTGTATGGGCTTCCCACACCGCGCTGTTGGTGAAGAACCCAGCTGCCAGCGCAGGAGACCTAAGAGATGGAGTTCCATCCCTGGGTGGGGGAAGAGCCCCCGGAGGAGGGCGTGGCAACCCGCTCCTGTGTTCTTGCCTGGAGAATCCCATGGACCGAGGAGCCTGGCGGGCTACAGTCCAGTACAGTCCAATACTGCAATGCATGGAGCCCAAGTTGCACATTAGGTTCCATGGGCCTTTCCCAGGATGTCTGGGAATCCCCAGTCTCAGGAGGTCTCCTGGCCCCCTGCTCCCAGGCTGGTCCTGCAGATCTGGCTGCTTCCCAGAGCTCTTCTCTCTCCACTGCACAGCCCCGCCCAAAAGAACCCAAAAGTTACCAGAATGTTTTTCAGCTCTTATCAGCTGTTTTAAAAGAATCTGTGAGGCATCATATTGCATTTTTGTGTCTTGTTTCTTGTGTTCAACCCTGTTCTGCAGTTCACCCATATTATTGAATGAAGTGTATGTTCAATTTCACCGTCATAGTGTCCCACGGAAGGACTATGCCAGTCCTTTATTATTAATGAACATTTGGGTTGTTTGCACTTTGGGACTGTTTTGAGGAATGGTGCTTAGAGCCTCTTTGCATGTGTGCCCTGGTGCAGGTCTGCAAAGGTGTCTCTAGGTGGGCAGCTGATGGTGAATCCTGGGTCCCAGGGACCTTTGTCCTGACACCAAACTGCTCTCCTCGGTGGGGTCCCTGACTCCCGTCCCCAGCACAACGTAAAAAGTACCCGCACCCCTGTCATGGACAACTGAGACTGTTAGAACTGTTCAAATTCTGCCCATCTGTTGGGGATGCAACGATCTCCCACCTTAGCTTTGTGTTTTCTTCATAAAAAGCGACATTGTGTCGCTTTTCACGTATTTATCAACTCTTTGGATTTTCTCCTTTTAAAGTACCTGTTTTGTTTACTAGATTTTTTTTTTATTGCCAGAAATCCTTTACATATTTTGAATGCTAGTTCTTCATTAGCTACATGTATTTCAAATATTTTTTTCCCATCTGGTTTTCATTTGAACTGTTTTTATGATGTCTTTTGATGAAGAGGCATTCTTTCAGTGCAGTTGAATTCGCCTTTTTTTTTTTTTTAATGATTAATGCCTTTTGTATCTTCCTCATGAATCCTTCCCTCCAATCAGGGCAGTGTAGTCATCCCTCAGAATCCTTGGGGGGATCAGTTTGAGGACCCCTGAGATAACCAAAATCCTTAGATTTTGTAGTGCCTGAGCTTTTGTGGGTTTCCCAAACACCAACAGGCCTGCCTCTTGGTTTCCCTCACCACCAACAAAGGTCTCAGCTTTTTCTGATCTGCTGCCAGTCACCCACCATCTGCAGCCAGTCACACGCTTTTCAGCTTCTGAATGTTGATGCTTTCATCTGCGTCACCTGTTACATGTGTGTGTGTGTGCACGCGTGCACACATGCATGGGTGTGTGCACGTGCGTGTGTGTGTGTGGGTGTGTGTGTGTGTGTGTGTAAGCACACATGCACACATACTTTGACTGTCACCATGGTAGGTCTCAGGGGGAGAGGCAATAAATACAAGTTCAAATCTCTGTATTTAAGTAGAAGTCACAGCGGCATGGCGTATGACAGCAAGATAAACTGGAAACCTGAACATCCACCCACAGAAATAGAGCAATTAGGTCTGTGCAGTGGGTACCACACAGCTGTACCGCCCTGTGTTCCATAGAGGTGGGCGGGTACAGTGGCGAAGAACACAGATATTGACACTCAGCCACTGTGTAACTTCAGGCGCGTTATTTTACCTCCCCCTCCAGTTTGCCTATCTGTAAAATGGGATAACAGTTTAATCCATGTAGAACCGTTGGGAGGATTAAAAAAGTTATTTGTAAAGAAAGAGGAACAACTGCAGGAACATAGTTAGGTGTACACAAGAGTGACTACTCTTATTAATAAAATAATGAAGTGCATTTATAAATGAAGATATGACTCTCCAAGGTATATTACTAGCTTTAAAGGTGAAAAACAGTATGTAGGAAACATATAAAAACAGTATGATCACACTTTCAAAAGGACAAACATACATAATATGTACATAGAACATTTCTGAAAGGATACTCAAAAGAAATTGTGAAAGTCATTATCTTGGGGTAAAAAGTAGAAGGGATTTTGAATTTAATGTGTTTTGGTATTCTCTGATTTTTTATGTGTGCTTAATACTGTTGTAATTAAAAACAAACAAATTAAAATGTAGATAATTGTTGAAACTAGGAGTTTGTTATATTAGTTCTACATTTGGGTATCTTAAAAAAAAACATTTTTTAATAAATTAAAGCAAGTAAACCGTCTTTGTTAGATACTCTCCAAAATTCAGAGTTGACTAATTGGATGTATGTGTGCTACGCTCAGTTACTAAGTCTTGTCTGACTCTTTGTAACCCCGTGGACTGCAGCCCACCAGGCTTCTCTGTCCATGGGATTTTCCAGGTGAGAATACTGAAGTGGGTTGCCACTTTCTTCTCCAGGGGATCTTCCTAACCCAGGGATCAAACCTGCATCTCCTGCTTTGGCAAGCAGATTCTTTACCACTGAGACACCTGGAAGACACGATTGCCTTAATTGCCTTAGTTTTTCTGAAGTGTTGCTATAAGAAATGGTCACATGAAATTTACTTCTGCAGTTGCCATAAAATATTCTCCACTATACCATTCATGTACGCTACACCATTCATGTAAAGCCATCTGAAAAGTTTGTTTTCATTTATAAATGCACATAATTTAAGCATTTCCCTCAATTTCTCAAACTATTAGGAAGCTCAGAAGTGGATCCATAACCCAGACATGGCAACTCAGTTCACCAGAATAGTTGGTCTACTTGCATTCTCTTTATTCCTTAATCTTTATTTCCTATTTCATTACATTTTGTATACATCTCTGATTATCTCTTTGAATCCTTTTTTTTTTTTTATTTAGTTGGTTCTCTTAAAAGTTTAATAGATTATACCTAAAGAGGTACATACTTCTTGGGGTGATTGAAGTCAGGATGTTTTTCTTCCGCAGGATCATCAAGAAGAGTTTCATGAAGATGTGGCATTTGAACCAAGCCTTTGGGGACAGGTCGGATTTGACAAACACTGGGAAGAATGTTATTGGTAGAAAGAGGTATAAATAAAAGAGCTGTGGAAAGCATGCACAGGCCATTTGGGAGGATAGCAGGATTTGTTTGGGCCAAGCCATGGGTGTAAGGAGATGAAGGGCAGCCATGCTGGAGACATGCGTGCGCTCAGGTCAGAAGGAATCCACACACCAGGCTGAGGGATTCAGTGCTACGGCATGAGAGAAGAATTTTTTTCCCAGAATAAGGAAAACTACTGCATATTTTTAGGCAGAGGTCAGAAACTATCAAGACAGAGTTTAAAAACAAAGCTCAAATAGTACAATTGCTCTAGCAAGGTTCAAGGTGATACAGCAGGAAATGAGGATCAAAGCATTAACCTCAGACTTCATGTCACTGACTCAAAGGACAAGAGTTTGAGTAAGCTCCGGGAGTTGGTGAAGGACAGGGAAGCCTGGCGTGCTGCAGTCCCTGGGGTCGCAAAGAGTTGGACACAACTGAGCGACTGAAGTAACCTCAGAAAGACCGTGGTAGAAGAACCGCAGATGGTCACAGAGACCAGGTTCTCCCCCAGCTCTGCCATTCTGGATGCTTAAATCATGCTTTTCTTTAGGGGAACCTTGGTAAACATTAAACAAGCAATAGCATACACCTCTGGAGTAGGAAATGGCAACCTACTCCAATATGGTTGCCTGGAAAATCCCATGGACAAAGAAGCCTGGCGGACTACAGTCCACGGGGTCGTAAAGAGTTGGATATGACTGAACATCACACACCTAACCACAGCACTAAAATGGATTCCTGCCCAAGAGGTAATGAGGGGAGTTTCTGGTTTTTGTTTTAACAAAAGACTTCCAGCCAACACCTTTAGAGGGAATGTGTATATGTGCTCAGTCACTCAGTCCTGACTGACTCTTTGCGACCCCATGGATTGTAGCCCACCAGGCTCCTCTGTCCATGGGATTCTCCAGGCAAGGATACTGGAATGGGTTGCCATTCCCTTTTCCAGGGGATCTTCCTGACCCAGGGATCGAACCTGTGTCTCTTGTATTGCAGGGGGATTCTTACTGCCTGAGTCACCAGGGCTATAACTTAAAAACTGCCATTTCGCTACTTTGGACAATAGAACGAAGCAGCACTCACTGGCGGATGCTGCGGCCATCAGAAGAACCTTTGGGGGCAGGAGGAGATGACACTCTTAGGAAAGAACTTCATGAAGATAAAAACTTTCTAAAAACAAAGACCCTAATTTGAAAAGGTACATGTACCCATGTTCATAGCAGCTTTATTTACAGTTGCCAAAACAGGGAAGCAATTTAAGTGTCTGTTAACAGATGAATGGAGAAAGAAGATGTGGTGTATATACATACAATGGAATACTATTTAGCCATAAAAAAGAATGGACTCTTTCCATTTGCAACAACATGGATGAAAATGAAATGTCAGAAAAATATAGATACTGTTATATCACTTATATATGGAATCTAAAAAAATGCAACAAACTACTGAATATAACAAAAAAGAAGGAGACTCACAGAAACAGAGAACAACAATGGGGGGGGGAGGGAGGGGCAATCTCAGGGGAGGGAAGTAAGAGGTACAAACCAGTAGGGATAAAATAAGCCACAAGGATATAGTTTATAGCATGAGGAATACAGCCAATATTTTACAAAAACTATAAATGGAGTATCATCTTTAAAAATTATGAGTCATTATACTGTATACCTATAACATACAATATTGTACATCAACTGTACTTCAATTAAAAAACAGTAAAAAGATCACAGAGTACTTGAGTTGTGAAAAGCAAAATGCAGATTACTTTTTCTTTGAGGTATTTACCTCCTTTGAAATATTGGTTGCTGACTATAATGAAAAGATAATAAAACATTCCCATAAAACAAATAAAACTAGAACTTTCTAATGGAGTGATCATCAGACCAGTTGAATCCGCTGCTCCATCTAGGACACAGGCATTGGAAATGTGAGACTGTCAGACAAATGGACCTCATGACAAGATGAAAAAGTAGGACATGCCACCACCCAGGAAGCTTTTTGCCTAAAATAATTAAACCTGAATCTAATTGTTAGTCTTGATATAAACATTATTTTATAGAAGAAACAGTAGGAAGAACTAGTTAAATGACAGCCTGTGCAAGGAATCAGTTAAAGCCAGCATGTGCAGCATTCTACAGGATAAATGACCCATTTTTTCCAACAAATCAATGGCATTATTTTTTTTAAGTCTAAAATAAAGAGAATGAAAAGAACGTGAGACATAATACTCAAATTGAAACAGTGACAGAATTTATTTTCTTGGGCTCCAAAATCACTGGGGACAGAGACTGCAGCAGTGAAATTAAAAGATGTTTGCTCCTTGAAGAAAAGCTATGACAAACCTAGACAGCATATTAAAAAGCAGAGACATCACTTTGTTGACAAAGGTCTGGATAGTAAAAGCCATGGATGTGAAAGTTACACCATAAAGAAGGCTGAGCGTGGAAGAATTGATGCTTTTGAACTGTGGTTTTGGAGAAGACTCTTGAGAGTCCCTTGGACTGCAAGGAGATACAACCAGTCCATCCTGAAGGAAATCAATCCTGAATGTTCATTGGAAGAACTGATACTGAAGCTCCAATACTTTGGCCACCTGATGCAAAGAACTGACTCATTGGAAAAGACCCTGATGCTGTGAAAGATTGAAGGCAGGAGGAGAAGGGGATGACAGAAGAGATGGTTGGATGGCATCACCAACTCAATGGACATGAGTATGAGCAAATTCTGGGAGATGGTGAAGGACAGCCTGGCATGCTGCAGTCCATGGGCTCACAAAGAATTGGACATGAATGAGCAATTGAAAAACAACTGAAATGCAATATACGGAAAGAGCTAACAGCTTCTGGAAAATGACCTCCTCTGAGCTGAGGCCAGTGCAGGATCTGGGGCCGTGGGCCCAGCCGTCTAGCTGGGTGCAGGGACCCCTGTGCGATGGGCAGGAGGCTGTGCTGAGGGGCCAGGCCTGGAGCTGGGACCAGGGGCATCTCAGCCACACCGCCGGTCCCGAGTTCACTGACGAGGGTGCTGGCTGCTCCCCACCTCACACACCTGTGTTTGGTGCCCAGCGCACCCCGACTTCTCAGCACTCAGCACTGAATCCTCAGGGCCTCTCTCTGCTCTTTATTTATTTATTTTTAGCCACCTGCATGGTTTGTGGGACCTTACTTCTCTGACCTACAGGAATCTGGAATCTAAGGAAATCTTGGAGTCTGAACACTGGGCCGCCAGGGCATTCTCTCTCTCCACTCGTTTGAAACCACTGATCATGTCGTGCTCTGAGTAATTAGTAAAATTAGTTTGCAGTAACTATAGCACTTCCCTTCTCATCTTTAACATGGTATAAACATTTATGCAAATTGAGAATATCTTTAATAATCAAATATTTATATAACATCTGCTGAGACAACAACCAACTAAGACTTTCTGAGGTAAAACTATTTCAAATCCTGAGAGGTCCAGAACTCTGAGGCCGCATTTGGGGAGTGATTTATTTGGGAGGCACTGGCGGGGCTGGAGGGGGTGCAGGCTGTCCGTGGCTGATGACAAGCCTATGGAGTGGAGGTGAGTTCACATGCATGGGTTACACACCAAGGGTACATAAAGATGGACTTTCCTGGTGGCACCGTGGATAAGAATCCACCTGCCGATGCAGGAGACACGGGTTCAATCCCTGGTCTGGGAAGATTCCACATGTGGTGGAACAACTCAGCCCGTGCGCCCTAACTGCTGAGCCTGTGTTCCAGAGCCCGTGCTCCCAACAAGAGGGGCCACCACAGTGAGAGAGACCCAGGCGCTGCAACCAGAGAAAGTCCATGTGCAGCAATACAGACCCAGTGCAGCTAAAAAATAAATAAATCCATAGTTTTTAAAAAAAAGAGTCTTAAAAAGGAGGTGGGGATAAGTTAAGACCAGGACAGAGCTACCCAGGGGTTGATTATGCAGAGGGATCTGTGTAGTCCTGTGCGGGCTTCTAAATTCTTGGGAGCAATGCCGTCCACAGCAGTTAAGGCAGGAGGCAGGAACCTCGCACTCCTCAAATAAGATCACATTACAGTTTTCAGGGGTTAGAACTTCAATTTTTTTTTGGGGGGGGGGAGGGGGAGACACAATTCAACCTACAACACCCCGCTGGACCAGCTATATGGGAAACATCTTTCTTCCAGTGATACCTGAGTCAAAGACTCAGGTCTCCATCTAAAATGGGTTCTCTTGTCCCTGATACACTAGGGGAGGAAAGTGACCCCCAAACTCCAAAGCTTCAGTGGTTCTCCATTGTGCTGACTTCTAGCTGGGGGCCAGAAGTCATCTTTGGGGGCAGATGATTCTTTTGCTTTGGGAAAAATACATTGATTGCCCCTTTGTGCAAAGTAAAACAAACACCCGTACTGAAAAAGGGTGCGTGTGTGCTAAGTCACTTCAGTCGTGTCCGACTCTGCGACCCTATGCCCGCCAGGCTCCTCTGTCCATGGGAGTCTCCAGACAAGAACACTGGAGTGGGTTGCCATGCTCTCCTGCAGGGGATCCTCCTGACCCAGGGATTGAATCCACGTCTCTTGTCTCCTGCATTGGCAGGCGGGTTCTTTACCACTAGTGCCACCTGGGAAGCCCCCTGAAAAGAGTGGCTCAAGATAAAAGGACTTCTGTGATAGTGTAAAAATCTGTCTTCGCCAACCTGCAAATTGCTTCTGGGGGAAGTGGAGGAGCCTGGATTCTAGGTAGAGCAAAGATGGTTCCAAGTGCCTTCCTCTGCTTGGGGTGGAGGTGGGAGAAGTGGGTGTGAGGGAGTGGGTGGGAGCTACAGGCCATGCAGTGTGGAGCCAGACTGGGGGCCAAGGGAGAGGTCACCCTAATGATACAGGGTGCTGGAGCTGGCAGTGTGGACTTGCAGTAGATGAGGGCAAACTCAGGATGTATTCTAAGCTGGTTGTGCAGAATTCTGGAAGCAGACAATCCATATGCATCCTAAAGAGAGCTAACTTTAAAAATCAACCATTTCCTACAAGAGAAATGAGAGCAGTCCAAGGTTACCATTGTTCTAATTTTGGTTTCGGTTTTCCCCAGAGCCCAGGAATCTTCACATTCTTTTCAAAACAACATTAAGGAAGTTGAAAGTTTCCTTTTAATGAAAATATAACCTCATGTGTATGTTTAAAAATACCCCTTGAGCACAGGATCAATTGCTAGCCTACTTACTGCTTCAGTATTGAAGATGTTGGCTGTAAAGTTTTAATTACATAATAAGAGGGAAAAAGCCATAATTTAAGAGTGCAATTACCCAGAAGAATTTATCTCATTATTAACTTCTTTGGATAGATCTAAAGCTCACAGAAGCCTTGCTTTTAGGAAACAAAACAAACTGCCCAACTGCATTTGGAGTCAGTTTGTGGACAATATCAAGTGCTGGTGAGGAAGATGGAGGCAATTGGCTCTCGTACTTTGCTGTATTGCAAACATACACTTATCAGACAGTCCAGCAATCCTACTCCTGGGTATTTACTCAAGAGAAATGAAAACTGTGTCCCCACAAAAACGTGTATGTGAAGATTTACAGCAGTTTTATTCATAATTACCCCAAACTGTAAATACCCCAAATGTCACTCAACTGGTAAATGGATGAGCAAACTATATTCATGCAAAAGAATATTCAGTTCAGTTGCTCAGTCGTGTCTGACTCTTCGCGACCCCATGAATCGCAGCACACCAGGCCTCCCTGTCCATCACCAACTCCTGGAGTTTACTCAAACTCATGTCCATTGAGTCGGTGATGCCATCCAGCCATCTCATCCTCTGTCGTCCCCTTCTCCTCCTGCCCCCAATCCCTCCCAGCATCAGTCTTTTCCAGTGAGTCAACTCAAAATATTCAAAAGAATATTACTCAGCAATAAAAAGGAACAAACCATTGACACAAGCAGAAAGGGGCACCTTGCTAAGTGAAAGAGGCCAGACTCCAATAGCCACACGCTGAACTCCATTCACTGTGGAAAAGGCACCGCTCTAGGGTCTGTGGGGCCAGGGGCTGCTGAAAGGGGAGTGGCGTGATTCACTATGAAGGACCAACAGGGAATTCTGCAAAGATGGAAATGCTCGGTCTTCATTATGGTGGAGCTACACAACTACATGTGTTGTATGCTAAATCGCTTCAGTCCTGTCTGACCCTTTGAAACCCCATGGACCATAGCCTGCCAGGGTCCTCTGTCCATGGGATTTCCCAGGCAATCCCTGGAGTGGCTTGCCACGGCCTCTTCCAGGGGATCTTCCCCATCCAGGGATCAAACACACATCTCAATGCATGGGCAGTCAGGTTCTTTAGTATACTACAAGCACCACCTGCGGAGAAGGCAATGGCACCCCACTCCAGTGCTCTTGCCTGGAAAACCCCATGGACGGAGGAGCCTGGTGGGCTGCTATCCAGGGGGTCTCGAAGAGTCGGACACGACTGGGCGACTTCACTTTCACTTTTCACTTTTTTTTTTGCCATTTTTCTCAAAAAATTTTTTTGCGGGCAAACTATTCTTCATAGACATGCTTTTTATGTTAACATGTAATCAATTTAATTATTTTAAATAAATAACTTTTTGAAAATTGTTTTGACATCTAAAATGGCATAATGATAGATACAAGCCACACAAACAAAACCTCTTGATAGTCTCAAAAAGTTTTAAAAGTTTCAAGAGCTTCTAAGACCAAAAAATTGGAACACTTTTCACTACAATTATTATCAACAGTATTTTAAAGATAAGTTAAGCAGTTTACCAAATTTCTATTCTTAAACTCCAAATTCTATGCACTTTCCATTACAATAGAAGATCAGAAGAAAATACCTATTTTATACTTATAGTGTTTTTAGTTTGGGGGGAATACACAGTTTTAACATGTTCCCAGGTGATACTGATGCCCCTAAATTTAGAGGACCACCATTAAAGCAAATAAACCATCTGAAGGGTTTTAGGAAGGGACAGTTAGGGTTCTTAAAAGGCCAGGTGCCTTCACCTCTCTGGGACTTAATTTTTCACACCTGTAAATCTGTACAACGAGGGTGTCTCTAACATTTTTCTGGCTATCAGTTTGGGTTTCACGCATTCTCTCTGCCCAAGAGCAACTGAAGAGGTACATCTTTCTGATGAGGGGTCAGGGGTAATCTAAAGTCATAAAGAACAGCATGTTACTCTTCAGCACAGAAGCCTTCAAATGCCTTTCCATTGCTTTTCAAATAAAAGTCAAAACTCTCATCTTGGCTCACAGACCCTACAAAATCTGGCCAGTTTAAGTTCCTGGTCTCATCTTCCTCTTTTCGCTCCACTCACAGTGGCCCTTTGCCTTCTTAAGCCAGCTTATGTTTCCACAAGGCCTTTGCAGTTGCTATTCCTTCTGCTCCTAACACTTTCAGCAGCTCTTCATAAGATTTGCCCCTAGCTTTGTTCCATCACTTTGTTCTGCTTGATTTTCTTTAAAGCACTCACTACCATCCTAGATAACCGTGTTTGCTTGTAAACTTGTTTACGGTCGGTTTCCTCCACTAAGCTGTTAACTACTTGAGCACAAAGCCACAGTCTCTCGTAAACCAGTGTCCCGAAGTGTCTGGCAGGTAGGTGGAACTCAGTAAATATAGGCTGGCCGAATGCCTGCAGCAGCCCAAGCCAGGCTCGCAAAACGGCCACGGATACGTCCTGGGGTGGAGCGGACTTGACGCGCGGCGGTCCGGCGGCATGTCGGTCAGCAGGAAGATCTGGGCCGCTCTGTCCAGCCTGGCCCGGCAGTGGACCTTGGAGGACGAGGAGGAACAGGAGCGAGAACGCCGGCGGCGACACCGGAACCTGAGCTTCACCACGGACGACGAGGACCCGCCAGCCCCCGAGAGACTGCTGAGCGTGGAGGAAGCAGAGGGGCCCCAGCCACCGGCCCCAGACCCCAGAGATGAGGAGGATGTCTGGGCTGTCCTGAGGATGCGGCAGGAGAGGAGGCAGAGGCGCCGGGAGGCTCCAGTCCCGGAGCCGCCGGAGGCCAGGCAGCCGCCCCCCGCGCCCGAGGAGCAGGTGCAGTCGCCGTCCGGCCGGAGACTGAGCCCAGAGCGCGGCTCCGCGGAGGAGGCGGGCCTGGCGGGCAGGGCGCCTGCTGGCTCCGAGAAGCCGTCTGCTGCGAAGACACTTGAGCCTGAAGGGAGCCTGGACCCTGAGACCCCCAGCCCCAGTAAACGCTCCGTGTCCCAGAAGATCGCTGTGCTGGAGAGAGCCGTCTCAGGAAAGAGGGCGGTTCCAGACAAAGCCAGCATCTCGGAGAAGAGAATGGTGTCTGAGAAAGCCACCGTCTTCAAGAAGACCCCGGCCCCCGAGATGCAGCCGGCCCCAGGAAGGGCCATGACCCCAGCGCGGCCCCAGGCCCAGGAGCACCCAGCCTCAGCGGAGCGCCCGTCCAGCCCAGGGGGGGCAGCGGGGCCCTGGACCTGTGAAGGAGCCCGAGTCCTCGGCGGGGCCTCTGCCCCGGGATGGCGGCCTCCTGCCCGTCACTCTGCAGGTGAGGACCCCCAGCACGGATGCTGAGGCCGAGGTCCCCTCGCCAACACGGGCCTCGCCCACCTTCAGCAGTGCCCTGCAGCGCTCCAGCCCCTCCCCCCCGCCCCCACCTCCTTCCGGATGAGCCCCTGGAGAGACAGCTCAGAGGTGGCCTTAACCCGCAGTGCCAGCGTGAGGCTCCCGGCCAGCTCCGTCAAATTAGGCCCGAAGCTGGAGCGATACCACTCGGCCATATGGAGATCAGAGTCCGTCAAGTGTGCAAGCCCCCCGCGCTGAGTTCCTCGTGGCTCCCGTGGATGTCGCCAGCAAGCGCCACCTCTTCGAGAAAGAGCTGGTGGGCCAGAGCCGAGAGGGCCCAGCCTCCGGCCGCAAGAAGAACTTGCAGCTCTCAAGGGTGGTGACGTCGCAGCTCAACCTGTGGATCCGCAGGACCCAGGAGTCAGCACAGCAGGGCCGGCAGAACCAGGAGCCCCCGCTGGGTGCCGAGGTGTGAGGAGCCAGTCTCAGGCCAGCAGCCGCGCCAGTTGCCTTTCCCACCCGCTTTCCGCCCTGGACCCGGAGGACGCTGGCCGGCATCCTCCCCGCCCCTCTGGGGCAGGCGTGCCCCGCGCCTTGTCCGGCTGTGGGCACTGCGCGTCTGCACGCAGCCTCGCCACCCTGTCCACGCGGACTCCTCTTCCTCCTCCTCCGGGGCCGGCGGGCCGCACGGGGGTCTCCGTGCACCTCTCTCAGGCTGGCCGCCTACCAGGCTGGAGGAGCCGCACTGACCCCTCCCAGGCCCTGCCTCGCTGCCCTTCATGCCCCACCTGCTGCCCTGGCCAAGGTGTCCTGTGCCCCCTCCCCTGGACCAGGCTTGCAAAACTCCACGGATACTTCTTTTACTTCGTACCCTAACCCACCGGCTCAAACCCACGTCTCGGCAGCCCCAGTAACTCCCCCACCCCCTACAATGACCCTGAACTAGTCCTCACTCACCAGACGCCTGCCCCACTTTTCTCTTTCATGCACTGGACAAGGAAATGGCAACCCACTCCAGCATTCTTGCCTGGAGAATCCCAGGGACCTCGGAGCCTGGTGGGCTGCCGTCTATGGGGTCGCACAGAGTCGGACACGACTGAAGTGACTTGGCAGCAGCAGCAGCAATGCCACCTGGAAAGCCGTAACCACATGCACTTGTTAGAATGCAGAGAACTGCAATCCTAGAAAAGGTGAATTTTATGGCTTGTACTAAATTATACTGACTCAATAAAACTGACTTAAAAATCAATCATTGTGATTTCCTAACTATAATGCTGATGTTGAATAAGCTTTCATTAATACTCGATGCAAACCAGGGTGGGGAAGGTGGGCAGGTCCTCTGTCTTTCAAATCACTAGTCCAGATGTTCTGTTGTAGTTGCCTTGTTCTGTCTGAGAAGACAGACTTTTTTAGGCGGGCAGGGCCCGTGACTGACCGAACTGCTCCTGGAGAACAGTGGCCACTACTGTCCCTCCTGGAAGATGTCCTCCATGCCACGGACACCTGCTCACCATCCACACCATCCATGGATGCCCAGATATGAAGTGTCAGGTAACTGCTGAGATTGTATTTGCTCAGCTTTGAAGATCTCTCAACCACACTGTGGAGGCTGTTTCATTATTTATCATAAACGCTCTAATGAATACACAGTCATGGACAGAAGTCTAGAGCCCTGCAGCCTTCACCCAGCAGAGGCAAGTGCAGACCAGTGTCCAGGAGCAGCCGTGAGTGGACGTGCTCATCCTTCTGTCATTGTATGTGAATCTACTATTGTTCTAGGTGCCAAGAAAGGATAACCAGCATCATCTTAATTCAGAGAATGGAATCTCTTTGGGGACAGAGGGTCAACAGATTGTATGCTTAGGATATAAAGTGTCTAATGTGAAGTTTTAGGGCTCACTACTGAATCTGGGAGATTCTAAGTTTGATTTTAAGAGGGTCTGGGGCTTTAAAAAAAATTTCCATCATTGATTTATTCTACCCACATCAGTTCAACTCTAGTGTACACTACTTTGCTATAGCCCAAAATAGAATACTTGATGATACTTTAGTGAAAGCAAAACATAGTAGATACAATCATGACTACCATCTGAAAAGTCACTGTAACAGTGGGTAGGCATGCAAACCTTGGGACTTAGGTGCAAAACCCACATACTAGCTTTGTGAGCTTGTGAAGTTCATTAACCCCACTGGCCCTATTCTCTCTTCTGTAAAGATAACAAATGTCTCTTGACATGTTTGCTGTGATGATTAAATGGGATAACATATATGTGAAGAGTTTTGCAGGTTCTTCAACAAACGGTTCCCAGGTGGCTCAGATGGTAAAGAATCTGCCTGCAATACAGGAGGTCCAGGTTCAATCCCTGGGTGGGGAAGAAGCCCCACTCCAGTATTCTTGCCTGAAGAATCCCCATGGACAGAGCAGCCTGGCGGGCCACAGTCCATGGAGTCACAAAGAGCTGGACGTGACTCAGCAACTGACACTTTCACTTTCAACAATTAGTAGTTACTTGCCCAGGTGTTATTTACAGCCCACGGGAGGTGAGGCTCTCTCTTCCCCTGGAGTTGGACCCACGCTCTTGTCTTCCTGTAACAGGACTGGCAGTGGTCACTGCTGTTGCTCCTCCCCGGAGGCAGGCACAGCGGATTTATTTACGGCAGACACTTGTGTGCTGCTGCGGGGGGGAGCCTCCAGGAATAATGCTGCACTTACCTGGCTCACGCTCAGTCACTGTCCCCAGAGCTGAGGTGGAAGTGGCTGGCCTTGGGAGCATCCACCTGTCAGTGGCAGCTCTTCAGCACCAGCCCAACTGGGAACCCTCAGCGCCTTTCTCCCACTGGGCCTCTCACGGATGCCCCCAATCCTTCCCGAAGCTCCTGAGGGCAGAAGGTCTCAGGAGGCTGCTGCACCTCCATGCAGCCCAGCCTGCCCTGTCCCCCCAACACCGGCTCTGCAGACCAAGGGCAACCGTGGAGTGATTCTGTCAGGGCATGAAGGATCCCATTAGAATGAATCTCCAGCCAACAGACACCAATTGGCTTTACCTTCGTGTGACTGAACAACCACTCCCGTGATCACAAAATCTACCTCAAGGCTACCAGCTCCCCTTGTTTCCAGACACTGGAAGGCGGGACACCCAGGTTCCCTTTCCACGTGCCACAGGGATACTGGGATTCCTATCAATTTTCAAGAGGAGTCAGGCATTTGCAGTCTGTTTTCATGGTTTCCCTCTCCCAGCACCTCTTTATTATAATATTATTTTTGTTGTTGTTTTGTTGTTTAGTCACTAAGTCATGTATGACTCTTTTGAACCCACAGATTGGAGCCCACCAGGCTCCTTTGTCCATGGGATTTTCCAGGCAAGAATACTGGGGTGAGTTGCCATTTCCTTCTCCAGGGGGATTGAACCCAAGGATTGAACCCGAGTCTTGGGCGTCTCCTGCATTGCAGGTGGATTCTCTACCATTGAGCCACCTGAGAAGCCCAATAGTATTATTAGTACATAAAGTAATGAAAACAGAAAACATCGATAGAAAACATTCCATGTTTCCAACCACATAAAGAAATGTATGCCAACAAGTAAAACACAAGTCTCACAGTTTTCACGGGTGAACGTGTTCTCTAGAAGCCAGACGGCAGCATTCCACAACGTCCCAGAGGCCAGAGCAGCCCACAGAGCAAGCGGCAGCTTGGGGCCCTTCCACCGGGAGTCCCACTGTGAAAAGAGGTCCTATTGGAGACATATTTACTTTGAATAAATGCTACTGGTTTTACATTCCATGACAGTTGATTTTATAATAAAATGAAAATTTCTGATCTTTATTTTTTTTCACTAATAGTAAATAAAGTATGCTCTAAAAGCTTTAAATATGTGTTTTTCCATGGTTTCTTTGTCACTGAAATTAAAGGCCTTAAAACCTATATATTCTCATATCCAGAATATATAAAGAATTTGAAAAACACAATGAGAAAATAAACAAACCGATTAAAAAATAGGCAAAAAATATGAACACACACTTCACCAAACAAGAGGTTAAGACGGCCAAATAAGCATATGAAATGATGCTCAGTCAGGGGCTGCAAATGTCAATTAAATTAAAGCCACAATGACATCTTTTAGAATGGCTAAAACTAAAAAAAACAAGCAACTGACACTACCGAGTGCTGGTGAGGATGTGGAGTGACTGGGGATGCAAAGTGGTACTGGCACTTCAGAAAACAATTCCAGTTTCTTACAGTGTTAAATATATATATTTGCCATATGATCCCACGGGCTTCCCTGATAGCTCAGCTGGTAAACAATCCACCTGCGATGTGGGAGACCCCAGTTCAATTCCTGGGTCAGGAAGATCCGCTGGAGAAGGGACAGGCTCCCCATTCCAGTATTCTTGGGCTTCCCTGGTGGCTCAGCTGGTAAAGAATCTGCCTGCAGTGTGGGAGACCTGGGTTCGATCCCTGGGTTGGGAAGATCCCCTGGAGAAGGGAAAGGCTACCCACTCCAGTATGCTGGCTGGGAGAATTCCATGGACTGTATAGTCCATGGGGTCACAAAGAGTCAGACATGACTGAGCGACTTTCACTGTCACTATGATCCCACAATTCCACACCTGGGTATTCACCCAAGAGAAACGAAAACACATGTCCACTCAAATTATTATAGCAGCTTTATCTGTAATTGCCCTAAGCTGGAAAAAATACAAGTGTAGGTGAATAAATGGTGGTACATCCATACAATGGAATACTAGTCAGCAATAAAAAATGAACTAACCACCAATGTACCCAATAACATAGATGGCTCCCAAGGGTATTATGCTGAAAGAAGATAAACTCAGCTGTATGATTCCATTTGGATGACATTCTGTAAAAGGTAACACCACAGAGACAGGACAGATGGTGATTACTGGGAATATGAAGGGAAGTGAGGAGGAAACTGACCACAGAGAAATGGGAACAGTGAGGGGCACGAAACACAGCCTACGTCCTGGCTGCAGTGGTGGTCATACAACTGCATCGTTTTGTCAGAACTCACAAAACCATATATCTAAAAAGAGTGAATTGTAGTGGATACAAATTACAAACTCAATAAACCTGATGTAAACAAAAACTTGCTTTTTTCTCATGACAGAGTAAGTATTTTTGAAAAGTTCTAAGAGCTTTAAATATGCATCTTTTCCTCATGGTTTTTTGCCATTGAAATAGAGAGGCCATAAAAGCCAATAAAAACGAACTTGCTTTTCCATTTCAGTAGGATGATTTACTGCCTCTGCCTAGACTAAGGTAACACATAGGAGTCTCATCATAAGAATGCAGTTTTTCTCGTGACTCTACAGTCTGTGTAGCCTTGTTTCCAGGGCTACACCTTCTCGTGAGAAATCAAGCGCCTTGGTCACAGTGAAAGCTTTCGCAGGGCTCCAGTTCCTGCCCAAAGGGATTTGGACCTACACCACAACTTCTTCTGTGCTGGCGGCCAATTTATTGTCCTCCCCACGCTGGGAGAGAAATCCAGGACTCTAGGAGAAAGACAAACGTGGCATTCCAACCCACACATTCCAGTGTCCTTCACTCCACCCAAGTGTCAGCGCTATGAAGGACCCACGAGGGCCCATTCTAACTGTGTGGCCCCAGGAAGGCAGTGAGGGCATCTGGGGACTAGCTGGCACAAGCCCACTTTCCTCAATGAGTGACGTCAGACAATGGGAACTTTGGATCAGCCACAGTCTTGTCAGCTGATTGTGGAGAAGGCACATCCCTCAGAGCTAGCTTCAGAGAGCAGGAAGCTGTCTGAGGGAGGTGGGCAGAGTTAGCTTTTAGTGCTATGTGGTCTATATGACAGGAAGAAAACATGATGTCTGAGATCACTTCTGCGTCCAGAAATGGACGGTGTGAGGCAGAGTGGAGAGTGACCAACAAGTTGGGTCTCCACTGCTGGGAACTTTCAGGAGCTCCACTGGTGCTCGGAAGCTCCTCACCCCCTTTCACCCTCACACCAGCCCTAGAAACTAACAGTACCTTCCGTTTACCCAGGTGGAAATAAGGCTCAGAAATGAAGTGACTGCACAAGGTAGGTCAGTTGGTGGTGGGGCTGAGCTTTGATGCCAGGTCTGATTGCAAACCTCCTCTTGTTCCATCAGATACGGGAAAAGGGTAACTTCATCAGCCTCTCATGGTAGAATGAAGTTACCAGACCAGACCTGGAATTTGGCATTTTAACTTTTATGCTGTTAGACATACTGTTCTTCAATGAAGAATTTTTGGAAAGTGTTTGTACATGCTAGTTTTATTAATACTAAGGTAGTGGGGGGGAGAGATACTGGCTAAGTGTGAGTTTCAACCTCACCCTGGGGTCAAGATAGCTGGAGTAGTAACGTGGACAGACAGACATAAAGTCAGACTCGCAAGAGCCACAAGAAACCATGGTGCTGTGAGTCACAGAGGGTCACATCAGAATCACTGAGGGGTCCCTCCATACTTGAAAATTTATTAACTTCAAACCTTGGGCCACGTGGGGCTGTTCTACCAACGGAGGCAGTTCCTCCTCAGGGGCCACCAGGAAGTGCTGGTCCAGGGTTTCCAGCCTCTGTGTCCCCCGTACCTTTGTTGATACCTTCCAGTGATACCACCTGACATGCTTGTGCCCCCTGCTGGCTCCACCACGGCCCAATTCCAGGCCCCCATCTATTTTTGGCAAGGCTGTAGTAGGTGCAAGGTAGTCTGTTCACCAGCATAGCCCTGGGGAGTCAGAAATTGCACAGACAACCCCTCCCCAGCACTGCAGCAGAACAATGTTCACAGTCCTCCCCAGCAAGCTAGAACACCCCTGGAACTCTCTAGTGATCCTCATCCTCTTTTTCAGGGATGCTCGTGGCCCAAACATAAAAAACACACTGAATAAAAATGATTCAGACTGACCAACCAAACGTTTGGGCCTTTGAATGATTTATCCTTTCTCGCAAAAGGACGTTATGCAGCTCATACCCAGAGCCCCTCAAAGCAGATGGCCAAAGGGAGTCACGTGCCATCAGAGACTGTAAAAGAGAAAAAACTTCAAAATTATATCTCTTCCACCAGAGCCAGCACTTGGGCTCAGATTCACCCTTTCGCCCAGTACCTCGCCATCAAGAGTCTGTTCATTAAATCGCCTAAACGGTGAACACAACATCGTTCATCTGTTTATGGAACAGGTTCCTCTATACCCAAAGGCTCTCACCAGTTTCCTTGATTCTATAAATTATCACTTTCCCACAATCTGTCCCACTGTAGACTCAGTACGGTGATCATGGGTATCTGGCCTTGGAAGGAATTTCAGTACTGAAACATGAATGCAAGTCTCTCATTTGCAGGAATTCACTGTACTCTGCAGCAAGGGAACTTGCTCACTGCAGAAGGAAGCCCTGATCAGGGCTGGGAAATGCTTCTCCCCTGATCCTGCTGCACCCTCCCCACACCATCTGATAATCAACCATGTGCCCGCAGTAGAGAGATGGCAAAAGGGCCCCATGCCCTATTCGCCGTCCACCAACCCCTCAGAGTTCCCTGCAGCTCTGCGTCCCCTCCCCTTCAACCTGAGTGGCCCCGTGTCTTGCTCTGCTCAAAGAATGAGGCAGCAGTGCCAGCCTGCCGGTTCAAGCTTAGTCTCAAAAAGCACGGACGGTTTTGCTTGCTCTCTGGGAACCCAGCCACCACCAGGACAAGCAGGCCAGGGCAGCCTGCTGGGAGAGTGAGGGGACCACAGGGAGAGGGTTCAGTCCAGCATCCAGGCGGCCGACCCCAAGCCAACCAGCCGGCAATCTGCATGTGGGTCAGCAAGTCCAGCCAGGCTCACCCAGGCCTAATGAACCAACCAAGTTGAGCCAACTCACAGGGGTGGGAGCTAAGTCAATGGTGGTTGTTTTAAAGCACGGGGTTTTGGGGTACCTTGTTACACATGCAGGGCCCTCTCTTCTCCTGCCCTACGAAGGCTCCAATATCTCACACTCAAACTGTTCTTTTCCTTATAAGGGGAGTGAAGAAATTAATCCTTTCTGAGAGTTGAACTAGGTGTGGGTAGAAAACACCAGACTCCATTTCCCTTTCAACTCCTCCACTGCATAGCCAACCCACACTTTATTATTAAAACAAGGCACTTTATGTCCCAGCTCTTGCCAAGGTTTCCACCAATGACATAATATAACCAACATTTAATACCACCACACAGATCAGAAAGAAGTCAGGTCATTATTTCACAAAAAGATTTGCTTAAACAAGCCAAGAAAAAAGTTTGTTGTCAAATATACGTTTAATAATCTCTTCATCATATTCCCCAGTTTTTCATTACTGTCTTCATTTCACCCTGCTTACATCTGTCATACACAACTCTATAATACACAGACACAGAGCTATATTTGCTATCCATTTCCTATCATTTAATTGTCTTTGGATCAATATAGAATTAGCAGGAATCAGCGTGGGAAAGAATACTACCTTTTCCTGAAAGTAGATTCTTATGTGTTTATTTAGCACCTTTTATTTAAGGAGCTCAAGATACTTTAACATTCACTGTAGCATTCTTTTGTTATTTCCAAGTAGGGAAAGTGTCAAAAATTACCATTAGTGCCTTTTTGTAGGAAAAACTTTAAAAAAAAAAAAGCAGAGAAAGGTAAAGTATCAGTGAGATGGTGACAGTCACAGGAGAAACTTGGGTCTTTAGCTCTGCCTTCTCCTCAGTGAACTACAATGTAACAAAAGGTATGATAGTTACTTCCATTTTTATAACATCTCTCTTTGGATGGATGAGAAAAGGGCAGTGCAGACAGTAAATTCTCACCAATGGATCATTCCGGCAATAAGCTTATTTTCTGCCATTTTTCATGCCTGCTAAGGAGCCACAGAAATTATAGAGCCACCTCTGCTTCTCCATTAAAAATCTTAATTGACAGCTACTATTCTAGCATTTCCAACAGACCTGCAGTCAACAGGGAGAAACCCCTGATCAATGGTCATTCCCTTCAGCTGGGCATTTGAGGTCATTCAAGTCTGGACAGTAACTACTTATCAGCGCTTTCAAAACCTACCAGATCCACAAAATCAATTTTAATATGCTCAGGCATTGTACGGAGAAGGCAATGGCACCCCACTCCAGTACTCTTGCCTGGAAAATCCCATGGACGGAGGAGCCTGGTAGGCTGCAGTCCATGGGGTCTCGAAGAGTCGGACACGACTGAGCAACTTCACTTTCATGTTTCACTTTCCTGCATTGGAGAAGGAAATGGCAACCCACTCCAGTGTTCTTGCCTGGAGAATCCCAGGGATGGGGGAACCTGGTGGGCTGCCGTCTATGGGGTCTCACAGAGTCAGACATGACTGAAGCGACTTAGCAGCAGCAGCAATAGGCATTGTAACTTTAGTATTTGAGGAAAACAAATGCTAACTGGCCACAATAGATGAAACACCCCAGGTAACTCTTTTCAACCTAGTCACACTGTATGTTTCCTCACAAGAGCACTGATGCTGAGAGAAAGCATCTCTGTGATAAATTCTCTTAAGTTCACAATATAAGGATTTGGTTTTTAATTCAGATGCATGGAAAATAACAGGAAAGTTTTCCACTTCTATAAGGCTAAACTATAGACACACATTTAGGAAGCAAATGGGGCCTATTGCCTAAACACATTTATGCTATTCTTGTTTAGAAAGAAAAAATGCACATTAACATCTTTATTCTTCCTTTCTTGAACTTTCGCAGCACCTTTTTTTTCACTGAGGCCATCCCATAGCCTACTCATTTTCCACACGTTTTTCTCATTCTCAAGAATGAGAATGCCAAGTGCAGCAAGCTGGAGTTTTAGAGATTTAGTTACCCAAGTTTTGCTGCCTCTGCTGGGATGGGTATGCACATTCATCTTGGCATATGGATGGGGATGAACCATTTTGAGATGGATTAAAGGAGTCAGACACAAATTGCAGCTTTGGGCTGCCTCAAAGTTGACACACACTTAAAAATATTTAGGAGGATTTTCCCTTCCTTTAGAAAATTGAGAACTCAGAAAAGTTTTCAAAAGCTCAAAGTCTCTCCTCTTGTTCCCCAAGCTTCCCGCCAGGTTTCACATTCCTAGTCTTTTCCCAAAAGTGCTTAGTACAGACTCCTCGCCCCCTCCCCCTCCATCACTACACACAGCACCTACTTATGAGAAGGGGTCAAAGAAATATAAAGAAGATCGTCACCTGTAGGAGAATTTTCAAGAAAATCGTTAAATAGTAAAAAGAAAGAAACGGGTGGGGTGAGGAGACAGTATCAAGAAAAACTTTATGAAAGACAGTGAAATACAAATATCAAATATGGAGGAGGGGGGGAGGATACAGACCCAAATGGAACAGGACAGCCATAGAAACAGATGCCATGAAGAGACAAACTATTGATGAGCTGATAATAGGAAGTTAAAGGAGAAGAAAAACTATAAAAGGAGGTAAAAAGCGGAGCGACTGAAGACAGCAACGTGTACCTGTGCAATGCGTTGACACCTGACTGTGGACGGCAGAGTAGTAATAACAAACGTACATTTTTTTCCCCCAGAAAGTCCTCGATTCCATTTAAGCAAGGTGGACGAAGGACGCCCGGTCATTTCACGCAGCTGTACCGAATGCAGGAGCGTGAAGGCGCAGGCCCTGGCCCATGGCCCCGCCCCTCCGAGACCACGCCCCGAGACCACGCCCCCCGCCACGCCACGCCACGCCACGCCACGCCACGCCACGCCACGCCGCCAGGCTGCGACGCGGCTTCCGACGTGCGCGGCCCGCGTGTGGAGGCCCCGCGGTTCCGAGCGGCGCCGTGAAGTGTGGCGGGTGTTCGCCGCTCACCGCCGCGTCTCGGCCGCCCCCTGCTCCTGCACCGGCCGCGAGGCCTTGTCTGCAGCCGGGGCGCCAAGCTCCTGCAGTCCTGGGCCCACGTCGAGGCCAGTGCACGCGTCCGGGAAGCGCGGCCCGAGGCCGGCGAAGGAGTCGCGGCGCGGCGGGCTCTCCTCCTGCACCGGGTGGCCCGCCGGCTCCCCTGCGCCGCCGCCTGGCGCCGCCGGGCCCTCCTGCGAGTTCTGACTGACGTAGACCACGATGATGTCGCCCTTGAAGTTCATCACCTGCCCGCTGGAAATAAACGTGGAGTTACTGTTTCCAGTCACACTGCCTGCAGGGGAGAGGAAGAGGGAAGCACAGAGTGAGTCAGGGATCTGGGCGGGAAGCCAGCCTTGTGAGGGACGGGGCCCCGGTGGACCCACCCCCGGCTCCTGACGTGCTTCGTCACCTAACCCGGCCTGACCGAGAGAGGAAGGGCGCGAAGACAAGACACCTCAGGCGTCGTCGCTGGCCGCATGGGCGACACGCGGGCAGGATCGCAGACCCACAGATGGGTTCAGGTGTTGCCGACGGGCGCGCGTGTGTGACGGATGTGCCGCAAACACGGCCGAGGGCGCAGCAGTGGTCCGTGTACCAGGAAAGATGCAGAGGCTGGAGGGAAGGCTGCCGCCTTACCGGACCCTGGGGCCCAGCCTTCTCGCCCAGTGGACTCTCATCTTTTTACCTCCCCGAGAGGTCCCTGAGCTCAGCCCTGGACGGCCCTGGGGCCACGTGGGCTCAGTATCCAGCAGAAATTAACTTCCTTAACTTTTTTTTTTTAATTCCTAGAAAAAGAGTCATAAGACTAACAAGAAAAGGAAAAAAAAAAAATCAAACAAACAATCCTACAAATCACTGTTCCTTCTGAATCCTGAGGTGGGGGGTTGTTTTGTCCCCAGGGTGTTCTATCATGACCTTTTGTGGGTGACTGGATTTAGTCAGTCTTTAATTAGTGGGGCTTTTGAAAACCAAATAGAAAGTTCAATGAATGTTAGGACACCTACTGCCTCTTCTTCTCCTATTTTAAAGACTGATTGCTCTAGAAATGACCCGGGCGAAAATCAGTGCCAAAAACCAAGCAGAAGCAGAAAAGCCCCAACCGTCAACAACACGGGAAGAATCTTTTAGTCTGACCAGCGAAGGTGAACAGCAGAACAGTGCCTCACTATTAACTTCATCTTTTTTGTTCCTTTTCTGTTATGACAAAGCTTAATAAAAATTTACACAAGTAAAACTGTTTTTGTCATTACTCTCCACGAAGAGATTTCCTCCAATATGGAAGGAATATTTTGGATGGTCTGACTGAAGAACCAACAGCATCCAGGGAATCGCAGGAGCCTTCCATCCACCCAAAGGGCACCTGCAGAGATGCTGAGACAGGCCCCGTGACCCATTACAGGGATTTCAATGAAAACAGAATTCAAATATATGAGCCACAAATTGGAAGTCACAATTGAGGATTTATAACTCACGCTGTTTTTCCTGTGGGTAGCTGTGTTGCGTGTGTCCCTACATGGGTGGTGGTGGGGATTTATTTATTAATTCCCCAAGCAACTTAGGCAAGGCCAGCTAGTATTCCAGTCACCAACTAGCCAGATTGACCCACGTTCTCCATTCCCTCTAAAACATACAAACATGATCCAGCAACCCCACTCCTGGACATGTATCCAGAGAAAACTATAGTTGAAAAGGATAATACAGCCCAATGTTCATTGCAGTGCTGTTTACAATAACCAAAACATGGGAGCAGCCAAAATGTCCATCAACAGAGGAATGGATAAAGAAAAGTGGTACATACATACAATGGCATATTACTCAGCCATTCAAAAAGATGAAATAATGTTATTTGCAGCAACATGGATGGACCTAGAGATTATTACAGTAAGCAAGTCAGAGAAAGATATATGATACCACTTATATGAGGAATCTTAAAGGATACAAATGAACTTGTTTACAAAATAGAAGCAGACTCACAGAAAACAGTTAGCAGAGGGGACCGTGAAGGAGGGCATAACTGGGGACTTGGAACTGACATATAAACACTGCTGTACAAAGACCTGCTGCAGAACACAGGGAGTCCTACTCAATATTCTGCAGTGACCTAAAAGGGACAAAATTTGGAAAAGAATAGGTACACATGTAACTGAATCACTTCGCTGTCCACCTGAAACTAACACAACATTGTAAATAAAACTAAACTCCAATATGAAATAAAAATTAAGGAATAAACTGATGTTCTTATAATCCAGCACACCCTAAGCTAGGGGTCTACTCTCCAGTATGCTGATGTCTTTCTGCTCCCACCAGTTACTAAGTTCTCAGGTCTGTTTTTAACTAGTTGAACTCATGAAATCTAATTAAATACAAGCATACCTTATTTTCTTGCTTGAGTTTATACTGCTTTGAACACACTGGGTTTTGTATAAATTGAAGGTTTGTGGCAACCCTGCAATGTCAGATAATGTCAGCATTTTATTGGCAATAAAGTATTTTTAAGGTATCTACATTGTTTTTTAGACATGCTATCGCACTTAATAGACGGTGTTATGGTGTAAACACAACTTCATATGCACTGGGGAACCAAAAAGTTCATGTGACTCACTTTACTGTGATGTGTGCTTTATTGCGGTGGTCTGGAACTGAACCTATAATATACCCAAGGTCTGTCTGTCTCTTTGTGTAAAGTTGTGAAATGTAAGTGTGAAAAAAGGCAAATGTTTCTAAGAAAACTAAAGTGAATGCCTTGCAGTGACCCAAATAAATGTGAGCCACAAAACACAAAAGACATCAACAAGCTGCTGAACTGACAAGGCATCTGTTAAAAAAAGAAAATGAGTCTTTAAAAATGAAGGAGTTTACACTCAAATTTGTTCTGCAAAGATCTGTAATTTCTCATTCCCCACTAAAGAAATAGAAATTGGAAATTATGACGGTGTGGTTAATGTGAAAAAGGCTCAGGAAACTATAATCAACCAACACATATGTCCTTGTACTAAAAAAAGTCGATGTGTGAATATAAGTTATATGTTTTAAGTTAAAGATGTTTAAGATATGAACTTGTAAATGACTTTTCAAGTAACTCAGTAACTAACCAAGCCTGACACGAGGGCTCCTACCATAGCATAGCAGCAGCAGAATGAATGAACATGATAACTAAAGTAAGAGAAGTCTTCCTACTTGAGGGATCACTAGTTAGTTAACACAAAAGTCAAAATGAGAAATCAAAAGTGATACATGTATGCCATAAACATTCCATTCCAATTTAAAATATACCATGTTAACAAGTAATCTACTAACTTCAATGGCGTGCTAGTCTCAGCCTCTCAACTTCAACAGCAAAAAGATTTGGCCCGCTTAGAGTGGTGTCTCACTCCCTGAAGAGCAGAGAGCACATGAGGTGACTAGCGGGGCGCTGGTTTCAGTGGCTGCCCGAGTCAAGGAGGGCCAGAAACGGGGCTGGGACAGAGGAGCGGACAGGCTCTGAAAGCCCTGGTCTTCCCTCACTGTGGAATCTGGGACAAACCACCTAACAGCGTGGTCTGCTCCTTTATGAAACAAGCATCAATATTCAAGCCCAGCTAGCCTGGCAAGGTGCAGCTGCCAGAGCAGGCATATGATAAATGTGAAATGAATGAATATAGGAATGCGTCAATACCAGGCAGGACGGCAGAGGGTCGAATGAGATGGTGGCTTGGAAAACGCTTGGGAAATAACAGAATTTTTCGCAGGTACAAGGCTGGCATTACTACTCCCAGAATCTAATAGCTGTGCTCATGGTACCCTCAAGGAAAAAAGGGAACTGGGAAATGTCTCGAGCAGTCATGTTATTTTTCCACTGCTGTCTTGTTGAAGGATTTCAACTGATCTTGAAGTCTGAAAGGGCACTTACCTCTAGATATCTAACCAACTTTTGTTTTCTTTGCTGAAGTGATCCATCACTCTAACCATCTCTGGTTTGAACACTCATCTGAGGAATTCTGCACAAATTACCCCACTATCTCGTTTTTCATCATGCAGGTCAGCTGTGAGTTGGATGTCACACTACAGTGGGTCAAGGTTCCTTTCTTTCTTTCTTTCTCTGGCTGGACCACGCAACATATGGGATCTTAGTTCTCAGACCAGAGATTGAACCTGCACCACCTGCATTGGAAACTCAGAGTCTTAACCACTGGACCACCACGGAAGTCTGAGAGTAGGTCAAGGTTTTGACTGAGTTGGGATAGCCTTATCTTGTGTTATGCCTCAGTCCAGAATTGTCCTTGCCTACAAGTAATCATCCCTTAAGATCTGCTTTCTACCATTCGGCGGGTTTTACACAGTCATGCGAACGGCCCCTGAGAGGGCGAGGCAATAGGACTCCATATCCACACGGTGGGTGCTGCATGGTTGCCATGGTTTCTGCAGTTGGTGCAAGCCCTGGAAGGGGTAGCTCTCTCCACTGAGAACCAAGTGCAACAGGCTGTTCTGATGTTCGGGGAGACTTTTCCCTTGCTGGTGGCTGGTAAGGAGGGGATGTGAAGAAGGAATGGGGTGCATGAGACTTGTCCAAGATGCCTTAAGAAGACTTGAGGTCTTTATAGGTCCCAGTTGTCCACAGGGGCTTCCTCGGTGGCTCAGCAGGTAAAGAATCCACCTGCAATGCAAGAGTTGCAGGAGACGTGGGTTTGATCCCTGGGTCAGGAAGACCCCCTGGAGGAGGGGTCTGGGAAATCCCATGGACAAAGGAGCCTGGTAGGCTACAGTCCATGGGGTCACAAAGAGTGGAACACAACTAAAGTGACTGAGCACACACGTACAAGCCACAGACCTCTGGGAATACAAGCTTAACCAGGCCAGTCGCTTCCCTCTCCCTGTCTGAAGCTGTCTTTCTGCCAGCTTTTCCCCCATCAAAGCAGCCCCTGGCATTTATTTTAACTTTATTTTACTTGCAAAACAGGATGAGGTTGGAGGCATGTGGAAGAAAGAGCTTTCCTCACCAAAGAATCGGTAACTGCAACAGAGGGGACTCAGGCCAGGGGAGCCTTCACCTCTTCACACAGACACTAGCGTCTCTTCCCATGGAAACTTCTGGGCCTGGCCTGGCCACTGCCCCTCGCTCAACCTGAGTAGCCAGCGATCCTGGCCCAAGTTTGCCTGTATTCTATGGCTCACTGAGGATTCTCCAGTGCACGATAAACAAATGAAATCAGTATCATTGGCACTGATTTATAGGGAGACAGTGCCATGGTTCAAGGCACAGGCTTCAGAATCAGATGTGTGAGTTGTGGTTTCATTGCTGACTCGCTGTGTGGTCCTGGATGAGGAATGTGCCCATAGGATTTCTGTGAGGTACTAAGAAGGTAAGCATTAGTTGCTCATCCAGGTCCAACTCTCAGCGACCCCATGGACTGTAGCCCTCCAGGCTCCTCTGTCTATGAAATTCTCCAGGCAAGAATACTGGAGTGGGTTGCCATTCCCTTCCCCAGGGGATCTTCCCAACCCAGGGATTGAACCTGGTGCTCCCACATTACAGGCAGATTCTTAACGGTCTGAGCCACCAGGGAAGCCAAACTTCGCCAGCACCTGGTAACACATACCTCTGATTTTGTTGTTCAGTTGCTAAGTCACTTCCAATTCTTTGCGACCCCATGGACTGCAGCATGCTAGGCTCCTCTGATCTCCAGTTTCCCAGTTTGCTCAAATTCATCTCCATGGAGCCAATGATGCCATCCAACATCTCCTCCTCTGTTGTCCCCTTCTCTTCTTGCTCTCAATCTCTCCCAGCATCAGGGTCTTTTCCAATGAGTTGGTTCTTCACATCAGGTGACCAAAGGATTGGAGCTTCACTTTCAGCATCAGTCCTTCCAATGAATATTCAGGGTTGGATTTCCTTTAGGATTGACTGGTTTGATCTCCTTGCTGTCCAAGGGACTCTCCAGAGTCTTTTCCAGCACCACAATTCAAAAGCATCAATTCTTTGGTGCTCAGCCTTCTTTATGGTCCAACTTTCATACCTCTGATACCACTGATAAAAATGCAACCTTCAGGGTGTCAGAACAGTCTTAATATGTCTCTTAACACAAGGCGACTGTCAGACTTCTATGTGAACACTATCTAAAAGGATGCTTTGAGAACCAGCATGACATGAGAGTTTTGACTTTTAATTTTCTGGATATTTATTTGTTTATTTGGCTGCACGTGGTCTTCATTGTAGTATGTGGTGTACAGTTCCCTGACCAGGGATTGAGCCCTGGCCCCCTGCATTGGAAGCATGGAGTCTTAACCACTGGACCACACAGGGAAGTCTTAAGGGTTTTCATTAAATTAGAAAATCTGAAGTTTCTAACATTTAAAACTGGTTGGTTGGCTTAACATTAATATTTAATGTGACTTAGCTAGAAAAATTTTCAGGTCACTTGAGAGAGTTAAAAATAGCATTTTAAGTCAACAGAAACAATGAACAAATAAAGTGTCTTATCACGACCAGAAAGATGTTTATGCTTTGTGAACTCCCTGTTTTGCATAGCAAGCTCCATGGAATCACTATTTCTCAGGCAGAGAGAATAAGCTTCCCTGTAAGAACCCAATCCCTGAGAGAATTTACATTTTAAAGCAAGGTAATGCACACTTGTCTCCTCAAAGGCTTATTATGTTG
This sequence comes from Cervus elaphus, assembly GCF_910594005.1. Lineage (NCBI taxonomy): Eukaryota > Metazoa > Chordata > Mammalia > Artiodactyla > Cervidae > Cervus > Cervus elaphus. The sequence goes on along the minus strand of NC_057841.1, from coordinate 62,755,947 downwards.
TTTAAAATGCATGATGTATGAATATTAAACCACAAGAACTATAGCAAATATTATCACCTAATTGTCATGTAGATTTTCTTCCAAGGAAAAGAACTAAAAATATACACAAACACATTCAAATTACCCAAGCTATATTGGGTTCTTCTGGAATTTTTTAAAAACATATTTTATATTTAACCCATATGCTTCTCATGTGATTTTCCTTTTTATGGAAATGCAAGATCTGTTTCAGGCATTTGGAAGAAACTGGGTCTATGATGATACGGGAAGGGAAGCAGGATTTAATAGTTCCATTCTGAATCATGCTTGAAAATTACTTAGAATGGCTCATAAATGAAACCTTTTCCAAAATGAGCCTCTTTAGAACCCAAAGAAGGCAAGCAGGGCTAAATGAGAGCATATAATGAACAAAATTTTCATATATTTTGAAATAATGCATTGACTTTTAGCACCAATGAATGCTGAATTTTATTACCAAATAACTGAACTATAAAGTATTTTTAACTTATAGAGTCATTGAGCTAATACCTGCTCCTACAATACTTAGCTAAATGTCAAACATGCGGCTCAGGTAAACAATGTTTCCCTCGTGGCTCAGACAGCAAAGAATATGCCTGCAGTGCAGGAGACCAGGGTTCAATCCCCCAGTCGGGAAGATCCCCTGGAGGAGGGCACGGCAACCCACTCCACTATCCATGCCTGGAGAATCCCATGGACAGAGGAGCCTGGTGGGCTGCAGTCCATGGGGCTGCAAAAGAGTGGGACACGACTGAGTGACTAACACTTTTCACTTTTCCAACATCAATACAAGTTAGTGGGTGGCATTTCAGCAGGAAAGAGAAGCAAGCTGGAAACAGAGACGTGTTCTTTGCTTGAGGGGAGGGGAGAAAAGGGGAAGAAAACTGGGGTAGGAAGACCTTATCTGTCTCACAGGATGGAAGTGGATGGTCAAAAACAGTCGTTTCAGGACGGAGTGGGGCCCGGGAGTCGGGGGGGGCCCTCATCCTCCAGTGTCCCAGGCTCCCAGGCCTGAGCCTGGGTGTGTCTGCACCACTCGGATGGACCAGCATCCTTACTTCTGCCACATCTTCGTCCTCCGCCCAGGACACCCAAGCCTGCCCAGGACAGCTGGTGGCAGTCCCGCCATCCCCTGCCCAGTCCCCAACCCCCAGGACAGACGGGAGATGTGGGGGACTGAGAGGAAGTCAGGGAACAAACTGGAGCTATGGGTTCTCATTCCTCTAGTTATTCACGACTGGATAAATGAATGAGTGAGCTTATGGACATGTATTCATTTATACGGTGAGTAAGCTGCCTCGGGAGAGACTAGGAAGATCAGGCGTGGTGACGATCATGGGAACTTCTACCAACTAGCTGGCCGTGGCCACCTCAAGATGGTTGTTGTTAAAGGTGTGGGTATCCTGGGCTCAGTGAGAAAGATGCTGGGTTATTACCAGGGGCTGCTGGGGGCACAGACGGGGAGTTGCCCTCTTTTAGGAAGCAGCATTTGAGCTTCCCTGGTGGCTCAGTGCTAAAGAATCCTGCAATGCAGGAGGTGCAAGAGACTCGAGTTTAGCCCTTGGGTCGGGAAGACCCCCTGGAGGAGGAAATAGCAACCCAGTCCAGTTTTCTTGCTGGGAAAACCATGGACAGAGGAGCCTGTGGGCTACAGTCCAGGGGGTCACAAAGAGTCGGACACAATCTGAGCAGGGACTTGAAGGTCGGGAGGCACTGGATGCTCTGGAAAGGGCACAGGGCAGGGAGGAGGTGGCCACAGGAAGGGAAGCGGGTGGGCACGAGCAGGAAGGGGAGAGGTTCCCACCAAAGGGGCTGGGCGCCGTGGGCCAGGCAGAGGTGGGTGAGCCGGTGAAGGGGCCCACGCGGGGGGCCGCGATTCCTCAGATTATTGATTCTTTTCATGTTGTCCACTCCCTGGCGCCCATCCCTACTACCAAGCTTTTCCAAGTCTCCATGTCTCGGTAGGACCTCAGTAAAAGACTCGATAGAGAATTGTGTAGCTGGTGCTCATGAAGAATTGTTAATTGTGCTCATGAAGAATTGTTAATTGTGCTCATGAAGAATTGTGAGCCCCGTGAAGAAACACCTCCCTCCAGCAGAGAAGTGTCTGAACCAATTACGTCATCTCAGGAGCCAGAATCAAGTCACTGGCCAACTGGTGACACTTGCATCACAGAAGCCATTCTTTCTTCCACGTGGAATGATTTTCTAGACACAGAACCCTCCAAACTCCAGGTGAAAGAGCTTGTCAGCAAGGTAACCACCATCATGTCATCAGGAGACTTTAAGACGTAAATTAGGACATGGTGACACAAAATGCGACCACAGTGTGTTTTCCCCCCTCACTGGTTTTGGCTGATAATCCTCCCTGTTCTTTAAGAGTTGTAACACAGTTAAAATAGACTTACCATCAGGTATTGTTTTTGAAAGATATGCTTATGGAGCTGTTTGAAGAGCTATCATCGTCTGCAAAAGGCAGTTGGGTGCCAAGAAGGTACTTTTCCCACTGAGGAAGTGTTCAGACCTGTCATTTCGGCACAAACCACTTGATTTGGTTGCAAGTTGTTTTTTTTTTTCTTTTTAAATACTCACACAAACAAATCCAAAAGCCAATAAAAAGGTTACCTCCCTCAAGTCCTGAGAAGATGGTGCCTTTTAGGATTAAGCCCACTCATAACTTTCACCCAAGCACCACCCTCTTTCACACATTTTTATAGAACATAAATCATGACAATTTTTAAAAAGCAGTAAAGAAGCACTTCCCTGGTGGTCCAGTGGCTAAGACACCTTGCTGCCCATGTGGGGGGGCCCAGGTTTGATCCATGGTTAGGGAGCTAGATCCCACAAGCCACAACTAAGACCTGGAACAGGCAAGTGAATTTTCTTTTTTTTTTTTTTTTTTTAAGAAAAGTAATAATAGGCTTCCCTGGTGGAACAGGCAAGTGAATTTTCTTTCTTTCTTTTTTTTTTTTTTCAAGAAAAGTAATAATAGGCTTCCCTGGTGGCTCAGACAGTAAAGAATCCGCTTGCAATGTGGGAGACCTGGGTTTGATCCCTGGGTCGGGAAGATCCCCAGGAGGAGGGCATGGCAACCCACTCCAGTGTTTCCGACCGGAGAATCCCCATGGACAGAGGAGCCTGGTGAGCTACAGTCCTTGGGGCCACAAAGAGTCGGACGCGACTGACTGATGACTAAGCCCAGCACAGCACTAATGAGCAACTTCCCTGGTGGTTTAGTGGCTAAGGCTCCCTGATCTCAATGCAGGGGGACCAAGAAACAACTAAAGATCCTGCATTCCACAGCTAAGACCTGGCACAGCTGGGGGGAAAAAAAAGCAAACAATGAGAAAGCGCTATTTGGACCAGGAACCAGGAGGCCATTCCATGTAGAAGTAATTATAGAGGCAACAGCACAGCCTCAAAACTCAGTCTGGCTGCTCCTCAGGCGAACATGAATCTGGCCCGGTTGCTGGCAACGCTCTACGGATGTTTTATATGGCTGAGCACCAGATTTAGACAGAAAAAGCAGTGTCAACTTCTTGCAAATTAACACCACTTAGTGGATGCTACATTTTTTTTCTTTTTCCATGCTTAGATGTTTAGTGCTGGAGAGAAATAAAGGATAAAACCAGAGATAGCCACTGTTTTAACTCTTTACAGGAAAGTTCAGATCTGCCATTTTGGTGTCACGACACTAAGGGAAAATAAATGATCCCTTTCTCTTTGGCTAACATTGTTCTTCCTAGAAACCGCGTCCGCCTTTCACACGGCAGCAACGTCACCTTCGTGACGTCAGCAACTGAGGAAGCGCTCTGTCCCCGCACGTCACGGACGCGGCCCCGCCCCGCGCAGGCTCCGCCCTCCCTTCCCCGCAGCCCAAGTCCTCGGGCTTTATGTGTGTGTCCAACCAGTGGAAAGAAAAGTCACCTCCAAAAAAGAAAGAGAACCACACAAACGAACCACAGAGCCAAACTTTTAGATATGGAAATCACTTAAAATCTTTGAAAAAAGAAAAAAGCTGAGGTCTTTGGAAGGAAAAACACATCAGGGTTCTTTGAAAAATACCCCCAGCTTATCTCCCTCTTTCAGTTTGACTGAGAGCTGATCGAGCATTGACACAGCAGTGAATCTGGGTAGGTACAGCCAAACCGCAGAACAGATTCAAATTCATCTACTCAATAAGCCAGGCGTCACCACCAGCATGAGACAAAGCCGTCCCCGCTCAGGCCCCGATGGGGCTGCCTCACGGTTATAAACAATGCCGAGAGCGGCTGCTAGACCTGCTGGCGGCCTAAAAGAGGCAGCACAGCAAAAGCATCCAGGATAAAGGTGTCCCTGACTGGGCTTTGTGGTTTTGCAGAGGGGAGGAGGCTGTGAAGCCCTTTAAATAGTACACGTGCATATGGTTCAGATGGTGAACAGTCTGCCTGCGATGTTCTGGGAAGATCCCCTGGAGGAGGGAATGGCAACCCACTCCAGTATCCTTGCCTGGAGAATCCCATGGACAGAGGAGCCTGCGAGGCTACAGTCCATGGGCTTGCAGAGTTGGACAGGACTGAGCAACTAACACTTTCACTTTCATATATTCATAGGGCTTCCCCGGTGGCGCAGATGATAAAGAATCTGCCTGCAATTCAGGAGACCCAGGTTTGATCCCTGGGTTGGGAAGATCCCCTGGAGAAGGAAATGGCAACCCACTCCAGTATTCTTGCCTGCAGAATCCCATGGACAGGGGAGCCTGGCGGCCTACAGTCCATAGGGTTGCAAAGAGTCAGACACGACTGAGCAACTAACACTTTCACTTCACTTTTCATATATTTATTTTTCTGGCCAGAGTGTCTAGAGCTTTTAGAAATTTCTGGAAGAGATCCCTGACCTCCCTGCTTCCCATAACACAGCAAATAATCTCCAGAGCCAGAAGAAGCCCTCAGCATCAGTGACAAAGTTCCTTGTAACTACATAATAAAACAGAGGGTGTTTCACCTTAGCAGAGAGAAGCTATAATATTACAACTGGTGGGTCCTTCGTGCTCAAGCAGTGGTGCAGCAATAAATCTCCATCATGATTTTAAACTGTAAAACCATTGCTGGTTCCATACATACATCCTGTGCAGTGACTATAAAAGAGGCTTCTAAAAAGCATCAAAGGATAGCTACTGCCTCATTAATTTGGTCCAGAATCAACGAACTACCCTCAATAAACACTCATTACTGAAGGATTAACTAGACAATTTTGTCTGTTGTCTTGAAATTTATGATTTTTGGGGGGTGGGATTTGAGACCTAGGTTGCTTTAGGAAAAAAAAAAAAACACCCAAATCCAGAAATCTGAGGGAATGCCTCGACTTCAGCCAGTCCCGAGGTCAGTGTTGACACTGTCTTCAGGGCTCAATGCTGAGATTTGAGGTCTAACCCCATCGTGAGGAGCCCAGGGCAAAAGGGCACGAGTCACGTGTAAACCAAGAGAGAGAGCCCACAGGGAGAGAGAGGGTACAGTCCACAAACCCGACGTGCGGAGTGAGCGGAAACCCACCCAGCAGAGGCTTCTCAGGAGAAAGCAGGAGCGGATGCTTCCCACTGTGCACCCCTGCTCACCGAGCCTGGACGGAGCCAGGCCTCTGTGCCGGAGGGAGAGCCTGCGTCACTTACCTGAGGCAGGCGGCTGGTCACCCGGGCCCCCCCTCGCGGGGCCGGGAAGCTCGGCGGCGGCCCCGTCCGGGGGCTGGCCCCCCGCCTCGGCCGGGTCTGTTGCGGGCGGGAGGCCCATGCCGTAGGCGCACTGGGGCAAGGGTCCACTCGCGGGGGTCCCCAGTCCGGCCGCCGGGTCCCCCCCAGCCGGGTCCCCGCAGCCTGCACAGCCGTCGGCAGAGCGGGCACCGGCCGCCCAGTGTGGGCACCGGCCACCCCCGGCTTCTCCGTGCAAGGACTTCTCGGGGGACGCGGGCCTCCACGCAGTCCTGCAGGGGGGCGCGGGGAGGCGGGGGCTCTCGGAGCCCCCCAGGCTGTCCGTCCCCGTGAAGCACTGGCTGAAGCTGTCGTTCTCGCCCACCTCCAGGGGCTCGGGGAAGGGCGACCGGCCTCCAGGCGGGGTGAGGACCACCATGGAGTCTGCGGTCCGGGGGGGCCTGTCCGTGTATTCGTCCTCCGTGGGCACTGGCCTGAAGGGGTCCCCCTCGATCTCGTTGACCAAGGAGAGCATCTCGGCGTCTCCCCGGGGTGGACAGGCCGCTGCGCACGCGCCCCCCGCCTCCGGACAGCACGTGTCTTCAGGAAACACCTTCTGTTCCAGGGTCAGCAGGAAGACACCCTCACAGACTTCGCGTGCGCTGCCAGCCTCCGCGTGAGTGCAGCTGAAACTGTTGCCTGCGGACTCCTGCTGATTTAAATTCAGAAGGCAGAGCGTTAATACCAGCGTTAGAACGTGGTTCTGCTAAACGCGGCTGAAAACGGTGTTTATGGTAATCATTTCCACCATAGTAAGTACAGATGGAATGCTCACTGCTGCGCTTTATTTGGGTTATTGAAAATTAGGGGGTGGGGGGAACCCTCAAATAGAGCCCAACCAGAAACAGATGAATCGAATTGCATTTCCAAGAGGGCGGCGTGTTTACATCCAAGCAAGGGAGGGAGCTAACCCAAGTAATTTCAGAACCCTGGATCTCGCCTGTGCTCGCAATCTCCGTTTTTTAAAAGACCCATAAACAAATGATGAATTCTAGTTAGCAACTTTGTTTTTTGCTGTTGTATGGCTTAGTAATTCTGAAACTACTGTTTGTGTATTCTGGAATTGAGTAAATGAGTAAATATATTGAGAATAACGGGGTTTCCTGCTACCGGAGAAGGGAAGATTGAAGCATAGATGAGGAAAGACTACAGTGAATCCTGTGTGCTGGGACCGGAATTAGAGCAATAGTATGAATTCAGGGTGGTGATTCAGGTAGTAAAGAGTCCAGCAGCAATGCAGGAGAACCGAGTTTGGGAAGATTCCCTGGAGAAGGGAATGGCAACCCACTCCAGTACTCATGCCTGGAGAATCCCATGGACAGAGAAACCTGGCTGGTTACAGTCCATGGCGTGGAAAAGAGTCAAACATGACTGAGCAACTAACACAACAGAATACCTAAGAAACTAGATCTAAAAAGCATATACTGGGATAATTCCTGAAATTGTAAGATCAAATGTAAATTATATAATAGTGTTGCACCACTGCTAAGTTTTCTGATTGTGATAAATGTACTATAATTACATAAGAGAATGTCCTTGTTCTGATGAAACTCACATGGGAGTATTTAAGGATGGAGGAGCATGATGTCTGCCCCTCTGAAAAGATTCCAGAGGAAAAAATATACACACGCATAGACACATGTGCCGCTGCTGTGTTCAGTCGCTCAGTCGTGTCCGACTCTTTGTGACCCCATGGGCTGTGGCCCGCCAGGCTCCTCTGTCCATGGGATTCTCCAGGCAAGAATACTGGAGTGGGTTGCCGTGCCCTCCTCCAGGGGATCTTCCTGACCCAGGGACTGAACCCGCATCTCCTAAGCCTCCTGCACTGGCAGGCAGGGTCTTTACCATTAGCAGCACCTGGGAAGCCCAGACACACATATGGAGGGCAAATAATAAATCATTGTGAAAATATAGACAGTTGCTGGCTCTGAGGGCATGATGAAGTTTTTTATACTACTCTCGCTGCTCTCCTACAATGTTGAAGTCATACCCAAATTAAAAGCCACCAAAATAACTACAAAGGAAAGGAATGTGACCACTCTTCTCTCCGAGGGGTCTGTCCCGGGCAGTCAAGGTTGGTACTAAAATAATAATGTAAATAATACAAGGGCACAGAGATGACCGAAACAGAATGAAATGCAAAGAAAACAGCATTTAGGATTGGGATCAGTCCTGGGATGCGAGGTCCCACCCCCTTACTCAGTCACAATTTGGCTCAACATTTGACTAATAATAGCTATAGCAACCTACACCCTCCATGGGTAGGCTCTTAATTCCCCGACCAGGGATCAAAACCAAGCCTCCTGCAGTGGAAGCACAGAGTCCCAACCACTGGACCACCAGGGAATTTCCCCAAATTATTAACAGTATTTAAAGGAGGCACTTTAGACTTTTAAATTTACCTTATTTCCATTTAGGCGGCCGCAAGCCTCATTGACCCAGTGCCACAAATTAGCTAGAAAAACAAAGTAAAGATAAGGGCTTCATATTATTATTTCCCAATTCTAATTCAGTATTATTGACCTCTATGTCAGTTCAATACTATCTTTAAACACACTTGTCTGCAAATCTGTGAGTAAAAGATCCTGAGAGTGAAAACATAAAGAAAATCAATCAATTTAAAGACTATGAAGGCATCTTCCTCTTCTTTTCAAAAAATAACTTTTTGATCTATGTAAAGCTGAACAATTGGGTTGGCCAAAAAGTTCGTTCAGTCTTCAGTTCTGTCGCTCAGTTGTGTCCAACTCTTTGCGATCCCATGAACTGCAGCACACCAGGCCTCCCTGTCCATTACCAACTCCCGGAGTTTACACAAACTCATGTCCATTGAGTCATTGATGCCATCCAACCATCTCGTCCTCTGTCGTCCCCTTCTCCTCCTGCCCTCAATCTTTCCAAGCGCCAGAGTCTTTTCAAATGAGTCAGCTCTTCGCATCAGGTGGACAAAGTATTGGAGTTTCAGCTTCAGCATTAGTCCTTCCAATGAACACCCAGGACTGATTTCCTTTAGGATGGACTGGTTGGATCTCCTTGCAGTCCAAGGGACTCACAAGAGTCTTCTTCAACACCACAGTTCAAAAGCATCAATTCTTCAGCACTCAGCTTTCTTTATAGTCCAACTCTCACATCCATACATGACTACTGGAAAAACCATAGCCTTGACTACATGGACCTTTGTTGACAAAGTAACATCTCTGCTTTTTACTATGCTGTCTAGGTTGGTCATAACTTTCCTTCCAAGGAGTAAGTGTCTTTTAATTTCATGGCTGCAGTCACCATCTGCAGTGATTACTGATAACTCATGATAATCTCTCTCTTAGAGGATTGCAAAAGCCCTCCTTACTGGTGGGTCTGCATCCACTCCTACTGTACCCCTAAATTTATTTTAATTAGTCAAATAGCAAAGTACTAACCCCACAGGACTGGTTTCCTTCCCTCTGCTCAGGATGGGAGCACCCTCCTTTGCACCTGCAAGGCTGCACCACCAGGGCGTGCCTCCCTTTCCAGGTTCATTTCACCCTGGTTCTCACTCTCTGCTCCAGCTGCACTAACTTTCCAACCCCCCCCAGCTCGCCCTGCTCCCTCCAAAGATGCAATTCTCTTGTCTCCCCTAGGGCTAGTGCAATCCAACTTGTCTTTCAGATCTTAGCTTCCCTGGGAGGCCCTGGCTGACCACAAAGCTGGACAAACAACTGTCACCCGAAGCTCTGTACCCCCCTATCCACACTCAGCCTCACTCTGGGCAAAACGTCTGCCTTGCCCACTGCGAAGCCTCCTCCGTGAGGACAAGTGCCTGTCCAGCCACTGGTGACCAATAAACACGTGTTGAATGAAGGGATGAAGAGGAAGCAGACAGTCACACATCCCGACTCACTGACTGGCAGTCCCACTGCCCTTGGCATTTGTAAGCTATGGCCAGAAGAGATTATGACAGAGACAAAAGCTAAAGAATTAAACATCAGAAGTCTGTTTATCTCATGAAAACATGATTCGATGAGCCAGCAATCCGTCAGCATCTCTGAATGTGCATTATTCAAATCTCCAGGTCCGATGCTGCGGAGGTGAAGCTGCATTGAATAACAATATTCAACAGGGAAGAGACTTTTAAAAAAGGGAAGTCCAATGTCTCCCCTTCGCTCTCTGCTTAATGCTTGGCATCTTCAATCACATCTGCCCTCTTCTGTTAGTCTTTTGATTGCCCAGGGTTACGTTAGGTATTGGAATGTTAATGGGAACAGTAAGACATGCAGGGTTTTGTGAAGTCCACGGATGTGACGGTGGGAGAACTGATGGAACCACAGCACAGGCGGATGCAATGAACGAGCGAGCAGCTGAAAATGGAAAGGACGGTGAGACCACAGGTGCTTCAAAAGTACACGTGTGGCTGAGCCCCTTTGCTGCCCACCGGTAATTATCACATCATTGTTAATAGGCTGTTCTCCAGTACAAAACAAAAAGGTAAACAAATCAGGGGCACTAGGTTTAGGAAACCTAGTCATGGTTTAAGGTTTAAGAAACCTGTCTTAGAAATCATACTGTTTTAGCTTTGGAGTATAAAAGTTAAACAGGATATGATGTTAAAAGATACTATCAAACAATATTTTGATGGAAAACCATTCCCAATAAACAAGATGACACTTGATTATTCATCTGAGAATGAGCACCTGCATCTTACTGAATATAAGACAACTTATTTTCAGAATTTTAAATTCACTTCTCAAGGTAACCCTCAGTCAAAACTTTCCATCTGCCATTTGCCTGAACATATTGTTTTAATTAATTATGTAATTAAAAATGTATTCTAGGTTACATGCAACCCCTGTATATCTGATATGCATAATCTTTACAATATTTATCAGTTTCCTGCACCTAGGGTAAATAAATATATTTCTTATTCATAAACAAGAACAATGGATTTTTGTTTGTTTTGCTAGAGAACAATGAATTAGGTATAAGGTGTGTTTCACCTTAAACAGATCAAAAGAGGCAGTCAGAGGGCAATATTCGTATCTTCAAAGCATACACCTGGAGATGCATCAGTTTGCTTTAAGACTCATGTTCAAAACCCACCACGGACACGGTACCTGTCAGTGCTTTCCCTTTCTTCCTGTAGTAAACACCGAAGATGACGGCAGCTACTAAAGCCACAGACATGAAGAGGAGCAGAATAATTAAACTGGGCAAGTAAATCTGCGGTTCTGTGTGGGAAGAAAATGGGAAAAACGGCATTGGCTACTGTTCATTTTTACTCTTTCTCAAAAACATAACAGGATTCAACTAAATCCTGGAATCAAGGATGTTGGTATGGAATAAAAGAAGCAGGAAGGGACCCAAGGCTGACCGTGGGTTTGTGGAGGGGAGCTCCCATCGGAAAGGGTGAGGTCAAAAACATAGCCCAAGCCGGCCCGACTGCCTTCGCCCCGAGGGGGGCCAGCCCAGGACCGCCTTTAGATGCTTGAAGCACCCTAGAACAACCCTAATCGGCCTGACCGCACCATCCAGCTCCACCTTTGCTCACTTACAGAACACTTCACTCTCCAGGTGGACGGGCTCTGGAGGCAAAAGGGAGCCTCTTATCACAGCTCCTTCCAAATAACCACATGGCACCAGGGTTTTGCTGGCCAGGAGAATAGAACCACAGCCATCCCGCAGAGTGTTTCAGGCACTTCATCTACAACACGTGTGGGCTCAACCATCTTGTTCATCCCACCTGCTCACTTAAATGCTAGTACCTTTATATTATAAACTCTTGGTTTACACGACCTGGTTTCTGAGGCTCTGGCCTTTCTTTTCCTTCTGTCTTTTTTAAGACAATTTTTAATTCCCTTGGTTATCTTTAACGATCTCTTCAGAATGGTCTTTTTAAAATGCTGCTCTCTGTTTATAATAGCCAGGACATGGAAGCACCCTAGATGCCCATCAGCAGACGAATGGATAAGAAAGCTATGGTACATATACACAATGGAATATTGCTCAGCCATTAAAAAGAATTCATTTGAATCAGTTCTAATGAGATGGATGAAACTGGAGCCCATTATACAGAATGAAGTAAGCCAGAAAGATAAACACCAATACAGTATACTAATACATATATATGGAATTTAGAAAGATGGTAACGATAACCCTATATGCAAGACAGAAAAAGAGACACAGATGTATAGAACAGGCTTTTGCACTCTATGGGAGAAGGCGAGGGTGGGATGATCTGAGAGAATAGCATTGAGACATGTATATTATCAAGTGTGAAACAGATCGCCAGTCCAGGTTGGATGCATGAGACAAGTGCTCGGGGCTGGTGCACTGGGATGACCCAGTGGGATGGGATGGGGAGGAAGGTGGGAGGGGGGTTCAGGATGGGGAACACATGTAAATTCATGGCTGATTCATGTCAATGTATGGCAAAAACCACTATAATGTTGTAATTAGCCTCCAAATAATAAAAATAAATGGAAAAAAAAATGTTGCTCTATGTAATTTCTTATCCAGAACCTCCGATGCCCTCCTGTTTGCTAAAATGTCTGAGCTACAGCCTTGCTTTTCTTAGTCCGCGTTCACCAACATAGCTCTGTAGCCAGGGTGCTCCTTCCTCGTTGGGAAGCTCCTCCTGGCTAAGATACCTGGACCCACCTCCACAGCATCTCACTCCCCTGGGCAAGCAGCTTCCACAATAACCGCCTGCTTTCTGTTGGTCACTGAAACTGTACTTGAGGTTGACTGGATCCTCCAAATGTTCCAGAAATAATGGTAATTGTATTCTACCAAGTTGCTGACTCTGGTTGGTGACCAAAATCTCCCATAGATATCCTGCTGTGATAACCACTACCTTACCATATTTGGGCATTTTAATTTATATTTGCACCTCAATTTTCTTTCTTTTTCGGGGGTATATATGAATAAACTATTGGTTATCCATTCCACAGTGGAAAATCATCAACTAAACAACACTGATAAAATGAAATACTGAGCTGAGCATGGATAGAGAAGTTGCTCAGTCGTCTCCAGCTCTTTGAAACCCCATGAACTGTAGCCCGCCAGGCTCCTCTGTCCATGGGAATTTCCAGGCAAGGATACTGGAGTGGGTTGCCATTCCCTTCTCCAGGGACCACGATAGGATGAGACGAAAAGGGAGAGACGGCTGCCTCTGGATACAGCATGTAATTCGAGAGAAATCTAGAACTGGCTAGACCGGGGCACACCTACCCAACCAACCTTTTCCATTAAACATACCACTCGGTGGATCTGCAGGTGAGAGAGGACTGCAAACCACGTCTGACTCATCGGTTCCCCGGCGCACTTCTCTCTCTCCGAGAACGGTGCAGCTGTGAAGAGAGAGGCACACAAGTCCTTCGGTTTCATATCCTTATTAAAAAAAAAGCTATAAAAGATTCTACCCCATTAGACTGCAGGCTCATTCAGGAGAGGAGCCAAGGTCTTCCTGCACGTTGGAATCCCTGGTGCCTGTGCACACACACTAAGGTGGGCAGAGAGACAGCCAAAGTAACCGCTGCCACTCTGACCTCTGCTCCTGGAGCGCGGCCCAAGACGGCGACCAGGATGTTTCGTAAAGAAGATTCCAAACCCAGTTACCACGGCTAAGTGATAAACTTTTGAAGTTGAAATGAATACCCTTTTGAAGTTGAAAACACAGAAAATCTTTTTCAAAATAAAACCTGGACAGGTGGCTCTGACAATAAATATTTAACGAGAATTAATTTATTGGGAACTGAAAGAATCATGACATTGATTATGAGTATTCAACAACAGGCATGCAGTGAAAGGATCCAGGAATTTCACTACAACTTTGCTAACGTAAGTGTGAGATAGTATACAGGCGAGATGATACATTACAGATTTATTTATCACTGGAAAAAACTGGAAACCACTTAAACGACTAGAATAGGGAGCTTGTGAGAGTTGGACCATAAATAAGGCTTAGGGCTGAAGAATTGATGCTTTCAAACTGTGGTGCTAGAAAAGACTCCAGAGTCCCTTGGACTGCAAGGAAATCAAACCAGTCCATCCTAAAGGAGATCAACCCTGAATATTCATTGGAAGGACTGGTGCTGAAGCTGAAGCTCCAATACTTTGGCCACCTGATGAGAAGAACTGACTGATTGGAAAAGACCCTGATGCTGGGAAAGACTGAAGGCAGGAGAAGGAGACAACAGAGGACAAGATGGCTGGATGACATCACCGACTCAACGGACATGAGTTTGAGCAAGCTCCAGGAGATTGTGAAGCCTGACGTGCTGCAGTCCATGGGGTCGCAAAGTCTGACATGAATGAGCAACTGAACAACAAGGGAACTTGTTAAATAAATTATGGTACATCTCTATGACAACACACCACGTAGTTAGAAGAAGCCACAAAGATGTAAGTCAGTTAATGTGGAGTGCATTTTCTTCAGGATATATTATGTGGGGAAAAAACCCAAGTGTGTAAACATTTATTTAAGCAGGAGGCTTCTATATGCACATATACAATGCGCACACACACACACATCTTTGCACAAATAAACCAGTGATGCTGGGAAGCTGGGCAAACAGAGACTCGTGAGTGATAATAAGCATCATGAGCAACTAAATAAAGTTAGAGAAGGGGGAAAGCAGCTGCAGCTGTAATCAAAGCTCCAGTCAGACTGACTCTGCAGTGGTACAGGCCCCTGCCAGCCGTCCGGGGACAGGCTGCAGGGGTTTCTCTCCCTCACACCCAGCTGACAGACTGTGTCTGCTGTGAAACTCGCTTCCCGAGGAAGCCTCCCCAAATTGCATCACTCTGTTTTCACAACAGACGAGACAGCGGAGGTGGAGTTCTTCCAAATCAAGACGCCCTTGATTCCCTCGCCGTCACTCACTTGGTCCAGGGCCTGCACGTGTCCGTGGCGGAAGTGGTGTTGGAGAAGTAGCCTGCGGGGCAGGGCTCACACACCGTGTCCTTGTTGAGCTGCACTGTCAGAAAGACCGACGGACAAGAGAACACAGGACAGACGGGGACACTTAGAGATCGGCCAGGAGGGGCCCCCCCGGCGTCTCCCCGCTGCCCTGGCCCCCTGCAGCCGCTGGCGGAAGCCCCCCAGGCTTCAGGGGGCCGGAGATCCCGCAGCACGAGACAGCAGCACGTCCAGGGGTCCCAGGCGCAGAGTTGGGACGCAAAGGCCGGACCTGAATCCGGTCCGGCTCTCCGGTCCACGGCCTCTGCCGTCAGAGCTGCTGTCCTAGGCACCCATCCTTCGTTTCCCGGCTAGGGAGCTGCTGTCTGTTTCCTTTCAGCCAAGTCTGTTCTCTCCTGTCTCCCTCACCCGGCTTCGGTACAGAGAATGGTAGCCCATTAACTACTTTGAAAGGAAACTTCTTGCCCTGACCCCTTCTGATCAATAATCTTACCAGTCTAAGTATCAGAGTATTGACCAACTTCAAAAACAAAACCCACGCTACACTATGGGTCTCCTCTTAAACCAAGGGTTGGCAATAACAGTTGTTTTCTCTAAAGGGCCATATGATAAATATCTTAGGCTTATGAGGCCCTCTGCTCTCTGCAAATTACTTGCAGTGTGAAAGCTGTCACAGACAATGTATAAAAACACATTGGCTGTGTTCCAATAAAACCCTACTTACAAAAACACAAGTGATGGGATGGATTTTGGACCCAGAGCACTCAAAGCAGGAATTAATCCTGGTTAGTAGGCTATCTTCACCTCTCTCATATTCCTCATAAACTATATTATCAAACTAGGAAATGTCTCAGATTTCCTCTGTCTGTTCCTTTTACTGCAACCGACACACGGGGACCCTTTGGTGGTTCCGATAAAGAAGGACACTGGCTACCATGTGCTATCATAATAAGCAATTGTCTTGTGCCAAAACCACAAATTACTCTTGAAATTAGTAGCACTTCTGTGGTTTATCTTCATGAATAAACTGCAAAAATAAGGAATTACATTTTCTCTGTCCAAAGTCAAGTGGGAAGTACACTCTTGGTTTTTGCAATTGCTCAATACACAGCAGGTGTGCATGTGTGCCAAGTCATTTCAGTCGTGTCCAACTCTTTGAGACCCCATGGACTGTAGCCCGCCAGGCTCCTGTCTTGGGATTCTCTAGGCAAGAGTAGTGGAGTGGGTTGCCAAGCCCTCCTCCAGGGGATCTTCTCGACCCAGAGACCAAACCTGGATCTCCTGCGTTGCAGGCGGATTCTTCGCCGTGTGAGCCCCCGGGGAAGCCCCAATAAGTAGCGTACTCATTCCTACTCGAGCAACTAGATTTGCCTTGAAACGATATCAGCAAAGGTACAGTTAACATCTAGTCACTCAGATGAATTCAAACAGCTTTTAAAATGATAATCACACTCTAGAAGAGTAACCCTTAAATACAAAATGACTTCCTAAGGGGCTGCAAGGCACAAAGAGCTTGACAGGCGCTGACTTCTGTACACTTGACTCTCACGTCTGCCCTGAACTGCTGGGGCATCTGCAGTTTCTCCTTTTTTCTCTCTTTCACAATCACACTACTCCCACTTACAAAAGAAGGCACACTTCATACCTACTCCAAATCCTACCATGGAGCCAAACTTCTGAGGTGCCAAACAAAGAACAAGTCAAAAGATCGGTGACAGAAAGCACCTTCGTTCAGAGCACCTCAGAATAGCTTGTCTCTCGCTGTCCATCTATCAGGGCTTCCCCCACGGCTCAAACATAAAGAAATCATGGGCAATGCAGGAGATCCCAGTTCGATCCCTGGGTCAGGAAGATTCCCTGGAAAAGGGAATGGCTACTCACTCCAGTATTCTTGCCTGGAGAATTGCATGGACAGAGGAGCCTGGCGGGCTACAGTCCACGGGGCCACAAACAGTCAGACATGACTGAGTTAGTTGACTAACATCCATTAAGGGCAAGGGTGTGACAACATAAAAGTGGTAACTGGAATCAGGTTGACTTGTTCTGAGTTCAAATATATTGTGATGCAGGGGTGAGATTTTCATGCATCCATGTCACCCTCTCTACCCTTCATCTATTGCATTCCAAAGGGGCAAAGCAGAGAAGACAAGGACCAGAAAAGAAAAGAAAAAAGCAGAAAGGGACCAGCACCTTCTTCCATGCAGTTTAACAAGCTGCATGAGAGGCCCTGAGTCTCACCTATATCTTAGAACCAGGATTCAGAAGGGAGTAAGCTGTCATGAGATTTGTTTTAGCAAACAAAAAGTCAAGTCCGACTTTTCCCAAGAGAAAGCCTGTCTGGTTTAACTGATAATCAGGGCTGACTTAGTCAGACTCTGTGATGCAGATTTTCCTCAATATGAAATGAAATGATTAATATTTTAATTCTCCCAACTCAGGCTTTACTTTTATAACTATTAGTATAGCAAAATATAATATAGTCATTCATCTTTTGAACCAACTGTGTTAATAACCACTGTAGAACAAGTCAGTCCAGAAGAAATGTTTTTAACCTTAAAAGCTTGAGTCACAAGAAATTTTAAAAAATTAAAATTTCATGGAATTCCCTGGCGGTCTAGTGATTGGTTAGAACTCAGAGCTTTCACTGCAGGGGGAGGGGATAGAGGGGGTGAAGTGGGGCGGGGGGTGGTACGTTCCTGGGGTGGGGGAACCAAGGCCCTGCAAGGAGCCTGGTGCAACCAAAAAGAAAAGAAAATTAAAATTTCAAATAGGTGCATTTTTAACATGTGAAATTGAAAAGGTAATTAGTAAAAACCCTCTGAGCCTAAAAATATATTACGATGAAACTCTGTGGGGAAGGTGAAATGGATACAAATCAAACGAGAGAAAAAGAGCCACATAGAGTTTCCAACAGTTAGAGACGATCATTGCAATTTTATTTTTTCATTTAAAAAAATTTTGGCCACACCCTGGGACATGTAGGACCTTAGTTCCCCGACCAGGGGTCAAACCACTGCACCTCCAGGGATGGCCTCTGATAGCTACCTTTTCACACGGATGATGATGCGTATCCAACGGCTAGGGGTTCAGAACCCACTGACAATGTTATAAAGTGTTACGGACTAATTCCCTGGAAACTAAGTCCTTAGCAACTCTCGAAATTTGTAATAAAAATGCTTAGATGTCGATTAAAAATTTTGACTGGACGCACACGGCTTTGCAAAATTCTTCTAAGAGGGTGCACAAGTTCTAAAAAAAAAAAAACTGAGGGGACCCCTGCCTGATCCTGTCTCCCCCTAAATGGGGATGGGAAGGTTTCGCAGGAGGAGGAGCCTGGGGTTGGGCGCTGAGTTCTCACGCGTCCTGCGGGCGCTCACCCTGCGCTCGGCCTCCGGGGACCCTCATCGGCCTCCGGGGACCCTCGCCTCCTCCCGCGGGACCCTCGGCCTCCCAGGACCCTCGTCTCCCGCGCCCCCGCGCCGGCCGAGCGTGACGGCGCAGGGGAGCGCCCCGAGAAGCCTCAGGCGCGGGGCCCGCCCGCACACAGGGGAGCGCCCGAGGGGCCCCGAGAGGCCGCAGGCGCGGGGGGCCCCGCACACCGGGGAGCGCCCCGGGAGGCCCCGCCCGGCCGCGCGTACCGGGGCGGGCGCCGAAGCCGCGCGCGCACTCGGCGTTGCGGCTGCAGCAGTGGCAGTCCTCGCTCCAGTGGTAGCCGGAGATGCAGGCGCAGCGCCGCGACGCCGTCCGGTTGCCGGGCTCCACGGCCCTCAGGGCCTTGCCTGCAGGAGAGAAAGACACCGTCCGCCTCGTGCCATTCGCGCCCGCCGCCCCCGCCCTGGACCCCTCGGACCCCCCGGACCCCCGGCGCCCGCCCGCCCGCCCGGGGCGCGCGCGGTGAGTCACGAGGCCAGGATCCGGGAACCCTCAGGTTCCCCCGCACAGCTCTGGTGCTGGGACCAAAACATCCCGCTCGGGGTGGGGTTGTTTTTTTTTTCTCTCTCTCAACAATTAGGAGACCTGTGCGTTTTCAGAAGTCAATTTTCATGTTAGTAGGAAGATTAAGGCCCAGGGAGCTACTAAGTACTGACGATTTTGACTCATGCAAAACTGGACTTAACAGCTCCTTGATTTTTAGTAAATTCAGATGTGACACGCATTCTTAATACCAGGGATAACGGGATCTAAACCCATAGGTTTTCTGGAGACGGGGGTTCATCTGGGGTCCTGTAGGGCCTCCTTGAAAACGGACCTCCCTGTGTGAGCAGGTAAGTGGGAGAAGCACAGAGGCTGGGCCTGGCGACATACTTGGAAATTAATCTCTCCCCCAAATTCAGGATGAGGCGCTCGTCCTGTCTTTTCTTACAACACAGAAGACCTCTCTCCTTTTCTCAGGCCTCCTGGCCCTTTCCAGTTTTTGTGCAACAGAGGTAAATGCTCACAAGCTCAGCTCATCCTCGTTATTCGCTGGTTCACACTTGCACTTTCACCCTCTCCTTAAAATCCAATCGTATCCTCCAAATCAATACTTCTGGCGCTTTTGCAGTTATTCTCAGAAACACGCAGAACAGTGAAAACTTTGAGCCACCAGCTGGACAGGTCCGTCCCCAGCTGAGGGCAGAGGAGGTCGTGCTGCCTTCCTTTCAGCTCTCACACTGGAAACCAGACTCCTTGTGTTCTGTTTAGGGTCTTTATTTCTGTGTTTTGTTGGTGTTTTGTTGGTGAGCTCCTTCTGTAAAGCGGCCCCCCCAGCCTAGGGCTGAACTGTTGCCGAGTGTTTCGAGGAAGGCAGTGATGTGTCTTCCAGAGAAAATCCATATGTTAGATAAACTGTGTTAAGTGTTGTTTATTGTGACACTGTTAATGCATCAAAATATTTCTTAAGTAAGGTGTCTTTACACAAAAAACAGGCACAAATGTAGGTCATGTTTACCCACCCAGGGGAAGTATTTGCTAACTCAGTGTTTGTGATGACTTTATAGAACTTAACTGTCCTGAATAACAGACTTCCCCAGTGGCTCAGGTGGTAAAAGAATCTGCCTTCAATAGGGGAGACCTGGGTTCAATCCCTGGGTTGGAAGATCCCTTAGAGAAGGGAATAGCAACCCACGCCAGTATTCTTGCCTGGAGAGTTCCATGGAGAGAGTGGGCTACAGTCCATGGGGTCACCGAGAGCTGGAACCGGAGAGCGACTTAGCACGCACGGATGCATGCACGCACAGTGAATAACAGGAACCAACTGCACACACATACACACACACAGCACAGTAACATTATTTAAAACAGACCTCCTGCCACTACACAGCCTCATCTATCCTGGATTGTCCAGACAGCCCTTGTTCTGTGCATCCCCTAATACTTACCAGTGTTAGTTACGGATTGATGTTTGTGTCCCCTGAAAATTCTTATGTTGAAGTCCTCATCCCCTTCAGTGTGATGGCATTAGGAGGTGGGGGCTTTGGGAGGTGATTAGGTCATGAGGGTGGAGCCGCCCTGAATGGGATTAGTGCCTTTATAATGAGAGATGGCAGAAAACGTGCTTTCACTCTCTCTGCTCTCCACCACATGAGGACACAAGAAAGTGGCTGCCCTGGAGCCAACAACAGGGCCCTCGTGAAGAAGCGGACCATGCTGGCACCCTGATCTCGGACTTCCAGCCTTCAGAGCTGTGAGGAGTACGTATCTGCCGTTTAAGCCACCGAGTCTGTGGTATTCTGCTACAGCAGCCTGGACTGCCAAGGGCAGAGCTCCAGAGCAAACAAACCAACCAGAAGCGCGTCCCAGTTCACTGTCTGGAGCTGTAACTGCAGGGAAGCAGTGTCTCCTGTCCCCCTTCTTTCCAGACCAGAGCCTGGGGGACCAGAGGTCCCTCTGCCTTCGGGGTCCACTCTCCAAAGCCCAGGTCAGCTGTGACGCACCACGACCAACTTGCATAAACGTGGACCTGATGTCTGCAACACACGTGGCCGAGAGTCACTCTCCTTGGAAAACTCGAATTCCAGTCTCCCACTCAAACTCTGTGGTGGTGGTTTGTTGTGGAGGAGTGTCCGACTCTTTGTGACCCCACAGACTGCAGCCCACCAGGCTCCCCCGTCCATGGGATTTCCCAGGCAAGAACACTGGCCTGGGTTGCCACTTCCTTCTCAGGGGTCTTTCTGACTCAGGGATGGGACCCCCGTCTCCTGCTTGGAAGGCAGATTCTTTACTGCTGAGCCACCAGGGAAGCCCCCCCACCCCCATTCAAAAGTAAGTGCATATAACCCTGTGTGGTGATGGATGATTTTGACATAGTTTTTAATGTCTTAATGCACCAGGTTTGGGGCTTTAATCAATTTTGGCAGTAGACAGAGTGAATCTTTCTTTCCAAGAGACAGTGATGAGTCAAACTCACCACTAAGCAATGGGAAAGAAAAAGGACTTGATCAGATGCTTCGCTCAGTGGACTTTCCATGTTACCTTCTCCAGACAAAGTCTGCCAGCTGTCTCTAATTTTAGAAATATTACAGTGCTTTAAAAAATACTTGTTTCCTAGTATTTTTGTTCTATTTGAAAAAAAAAAAAAACCCCTACATATCAATACAAGGATCAATCCTTGTAGCAATGAGCCTTCTGAGCACCCAGACTGAAGTCACTAAATAAGATGTTCTAATGAAGCGATGAGAAATCCTTGGAAAAATGGCTCATTCCAGCTTCAGGGAAGGAAGTGTCCAAGATAAGCCTGGGAGAAAGAGAGCTCTTAGAGATACCCGAGGGAGAGGAGCGATCATATAAGCCCCAGTAAGACTGCAGTAGATTAAAACACCTCCAATGTGTAAATGCGTGAGTTCATAATATTCCTTTTTCTAAAAAATAAGCTCTGGCTAGTTTTATTAAAGAAAAGTTGTGCATGACCTACTCTTCACGGGTCTGTCCCGGCATGCCCCTCATGATGTCGGTCACCTGGCTCACTGGGAGCCGGTGTGTCTGGCTGTGTAGTATTTTCCACGTGCAGTGCCCGATTCAGTGTTGCTGCCACCACAGTGATAGACACTAGTGGTAAAGAATCTGTCTGCCAGTGCAGGGGACACAAGAGATGCAGGTTCGATCCCTGGGTCAGGAAGATCCCCTGGAGTAAGAAATGGCAACCTGCTCCAGAATATTGCCTGGAAAATTTCAAGGACAGGGGAGCCTGGTGGGCAACAGTCCATGGGGTCGCAAAGAGCTGGATGCAACTGAGCACCATGGTGACAGACGCTTGCTCTGGCCGTTGTCACACGATACTCGATTTCAGGCTCCCTCAGGGCTGGGCAGTGGTCAGCGAGGACGACCAGTTTCACTTTGCCTGTCTGATCATTTTCAGAGTCTGCTTGCACCCCAGCACACACTTTCCACTTTTCATAACGAACTGGAGCCTAGAGTCAATCAACTCCAGCAACTTTCTCGTCGTCTTTGCGGTGTTAGGTGTGGGATGCCTCCAACCAAGTGCAGCTACCAAGACGGCAGGGAGTGAGAAAGGAAGCTAGCTTGTGATGTTCATACAGATCCTCTGGGGACAACTTGGTGATGGGGTCATTATATTGAAAAGTGAAAAAATAAAGTTATAAGCATTCATTCTGCCTTTCCTGTATAGACTGCACTTCAGGGTAGCGACCAGTTGATGAGAGAAGTTTCTGTTTAGAAAGCGTTCCAGCCAATAAATGAAGAAAGGATGATGGAGTTAGAACATCACCTTTCTGCAGCCCCTAAATGAAAATGGATCTAGGTCATGATCATCAACAGCTGCTCATATCACCCAGAAAAGAGAGAAGCAGCTACACTGTGACCCCTGACATCACCTTTTGAAGGAGTTTTGCCAAAAACAAAGCAGAAAAACCCAAACCAGATTCTGATCAGCCTTCTAGATCTAATAACCCTTTTGCAGGAAATACAGGGGACAGAAGACGTGTGTTTAAAGAGACCCAGATAATGCAGCTAGCAAAGCTCTGACAGTGGAGCCTCTACAGGACTGATGGCGTGGCTTCCTTAACAGATAGACTGAGTGAAAAATGGGAAAAGGGGGATGAAAGGAGCTTCTGGGTTGGGACTTAGGAGACATATTTTGATCCTAGTCTTATAAATAAACTTTAATTTTTAAAAGATCTGAGTCAAAAGCCCTATAGCAGTATGATAAAGAGATCAGACTATGGAGGTAGGAAGACGTGGATAGTTTAGGAAAAAGACCTGGGAGTTAGAAGGCCTGGTTTTGAGTCCTGCTTCTCATTTGTAACCTTGGAGAAATCACTCACTCGCTCTTAGTTTCTTCATTTTTACAATGGGATAATCAGCTTTCTCACAGGGTTTTTTTGTGAGAAGTAACACAGCGTATGTGGAAATGCCGTGGAAACCTTCTGTCAAGTGTAAGATACCTTCCAGGACTGAACACACAAATATCACATATTATCACTTACATGTGGCATCTAAAAAAATATTACAAATGAACTTATTTACAAAACAGAAATAGACCCACAGACATAGGAAACAAATATGGTTAGCAAAGGGGAAAGCTAGGAGAGGGTATAAATCAGGAGTCTGGGATTAACATACACACACTGATGTATATAAGATAGATGGCCAACAAGGATCAACTGTATAGCACAGGAAACTACACACAATACTTTGTAATAACCTAAAAGGGAAAAGAATCTGAAAAAGTAACACACACACACACCCCTGAACCACTTTGCTGTACACCGCAGACAAACAGGACACTGTAAATCTTCAATAAAAGCAAAACAGATACATTCCAGAAGTTCCCTACGGAAACCCGTAACACAGTGCCCCTGGGATCTAAAGCGCACCCTCTGGGGGTCTGCGGGCAGACGTCTTCCCTTGCCCCCAAAGGCACAGCGTCGCCGCATCCAACCATGTCGTTTCCCACACTGCCCCTGACGGGCTGACTCACCTGGATCGCAGACTTTGTGCAGCAGGCATTTATCTTCTTCGTTCCAGGTGTCCAGGTATTCGTCCGAGCCACAGGGCAGACAGACGCTTTCAGAGGCAGTGGTGCATTTGGAAGACATGTACGTTCCTTAAATTAGAAGGGGGAACATGCACCAATCAAAAATCATCCGTGTATTATACTCTTTGTGACCCTATGGATTGTATCCCACCACGCTTCCCTGTCCATGGGATTCTCCAGGCAAGAACACTAGAGTGGGTTACCATGCCCTCCTCCAGGGGATCTTCCTAACCCAGGGGTCAAACCTGCATCTCTTTGTCTGATGACTTTTACATGCATATTCTTTACCACTGAGCCACCTGGGAAGCCTGTGTGTTGTATCAGGGGAAATGTGATCTGACAATCTCTATTTGCCTAGAGATTAGGCACAAGTTCTTCCCAAAGGAAGTCTCCCAATAAATCAACAAAAATGAGTCAGTCTGGGAATTCCCTGGCAGTCCAGTGGTTAGGACTCTGCATTTTCACTGCTGAGCACCGAGGTTCGATACTTGGTCGAGGAACTAAGATCCTGCAAGTCTTACGGAGTAGCCAAGGGAAAAAAAACAAAAACAAAAAGCACCAGTCTACCAAACCCTTTACATGATGTGGTCCCAGGATGCCCCCAAAGACAGAGGTCATGTCTTACAGCAGGGGCTCCTCAGGCCTCCCCGCTGGCCCAGATAACCTCCCTGGGGTTTGCTGTGCCTGTGGTCACCGCGGTCTTTCAGACCTCCTAAGTGAAACCCTAGGCCTTTCCACTCCCAAGCCCTGCTGACTCAGGAAAAGAACTGCGGTTTTCAAACTGGTGCCTGCAGAACTCGAGGGGTTCCCTGGGGGCTAAGCAAGAGAAACTTCATCTCCTGCCTCACATCTCCGTCTTCAAAGCCTCTTTACTGTCGACCCGCAGAGTTTGTTTCTTTTGTCCTACGCACACTGTGGGCTCACGGTTAACTTCGTTTGATCAGAGTAATACACCCGCTCAGAAACACACACATATGCATGAGAATCAATGGATCTTCACTCTGTGCACCCCAAAAATATTTGTAGCTGAAATAGCTAAAGGATTTGTAATAAGATAAGCTCCTTTTCCTTAAAGCTCCTCTTCCATCCCCAGAACAGGGAGTGAGTGAGGACCCTCTGGACTTGGGGCCTCACCCAGGCCACAGAAGTAGCTGGCCACCTCCTTGTCAAAACAACTTTGGGGAAATGGTGACCAGTCTACCTCCTACTCCTCAGCAGATGTTGTGGGAGAAGTTATAACAGGATTTAGGCAATTTTTGGTAGTGATTCAAAGACAATCATCCCCATCCCCATCCCCACCCCCACCCCTGGTGAATTTCTATGAAATTAATACTTTTTTTTTTTTTTTTTTGGCCTTACCTCGTGGTTTGTGGGATCTTAATTCCCCATCAGGGGTTGAACCTGGGCTACGGCAGTGAAAGAGCTGAGCCCAAACCACAGAACAACCAGGGAACTACCCCCAAATGATACTTTTAAATAAGAGTTCTATTGAATATTTTGAGAGTTTGAATCACAAACTTCTAAAACAGCATTTTAAAAAAACCTCTTGCCTTCTCAAGAAATAGTGTTTGAGGAAACTGGTCCTTAACTCACACTCCAGCATGCACTTAATTCCAGTCTCTGAAATTGCTCTTGGTTTTTAAGTTGCTTCACCTATTGAGAGTAAGATTTTTCTCTTCAGAATGACAGACATTACTACCTGCCACTGCCATAAGAAGCCTATCCGATTTCTTTTCTCATCTGGCAGGATAGAATCACTTACTAACGTTAAAATAAAAACGGGCCCTGCCCACTTGGGGAGGACAGCAAAAGGAGGTTTAGCAGCACGAACCTGGTTCACATTTCTTACAGCATTGTCCAAGATGCTCATAATACCTCTCGCTGGTACACGGAGGGGCGATCTGAAAAGTCACCTAAAAAGAAAATGTGCATCAGGTAGAGATTAGGCACAAGTTCCTCCCAGAGGAAGCCACCAGAAACTGTCCTGCCACCGCTCTGCATGATACCGCCCCCCCCCACTAAAGGTATCACTATCCTATTCTAGCCCACCACCCCCCACCAAAGGTATCACTATCCTATTCTAGCCCACCCCCCCCCCCCAAGAATATACAAAACCAATGATCCTGGCATCAAGATCCATTTAAGTATTTAAAAATATTTCAGTTATGCTCATGCGAACAGGCTGAATTGAAGGGAAATTTATAAGTGGTACCCAGAAGGTTGAAAACTACTTTCTACCAACCACGTACAAAGTGGCCCCACGTCTGTGTCATCCTGTGGCGGACAGTGTGGTCAGTCCACTTTGGTCATAAAAACTGGAGAAGCACAGAGTGGGGTCCCTTCATCCGTGTATTACACTCTTTGTGACCCTATGGACTGTATCCCGCCACGCTTTCCTGTCCATGGGATTCTCCAGGCAAGAACACTAGAGGGGGTTACCATGCCCTCCTCCAGGGGATCTTCCTGACCCAGGGATCAAACCTGCATCTGTCTGCTGACTTTTACAGGCCGATTCTTTACCACTGAGCCACCTGGGAAGCCGGTGTGTTATATCAGGGGAAATGTGATCTGACAAGCTACTTCTGATTTTAGAAAGATGCTTAGTACTGCTTGCCTTTAAAAAGTTTCAAACATGCAGAGAAGTTTTAAAAGTGGGACAGCAAGGGGTTATAGGGAGCCTGTGACCTGGAGCCTGGACTCGCGCCAGCCCGCCGGCTGGAGGAATGTCCATGTGCCGCTTCAGCTTTTTGAACTTCGGTCTCCTTTCTGCATGATTCTAACACCAATGTTAATTTCCACATTTGCTCATCTAAGCAAAACAAAGCAAAAGCCAAGTACCCTGCATTCGCTCAGATTCTTATCACTTTGCCGCAGTAAAGCTCTTTCCCTTATCAGCGTCTCTGTTAGAGAAAAACAACACACACCGCTGTGGACATGCAGGCAGTGGAGCTACAGACCCAGGGGAGACGGAAGCCCGGGGGCAGCGGCGCAGACGGCGGCGTGCACTCACTGAGGGGTAGGGCTTTGCTGGGCCGGGGGTCCGCAGTCACCACCTTGCCCTCAGAGGGCTCCGGCACTCCAGGGTGGGCTGCAAGGGGGGCAGCGGGCCCTCCCTGCGCGCACGGGGACCTGGGGACCTGGGGGTGTCCTCAGGGCTCACAGGATGGAGATCAGCAGGGGCTCCCGGGCGGCTCAGCGGTCAAGAGCCCCCTCCCAACGCCGGGGGCACAGGTTCGATCCCCGGCCTGGGAAGATCCACATGCTGCGGAGCAGCTGAGCCCGTGAACCAGAGCGACTGAGCCTGCGCTTTAGAGCCGGGAACCACGACTCCCGAAGCTGCACGCCGAGCCTGCGCGCCTCAAGAGAAGCCCGCGAGCCGCAACTGGGGCAGCCTCCGCGGGCCGCGAGTAGAGAAAACCCATGCCGCAACGAAGACCCAGCACAGCCAAAAATAAATTTAAAACCGGAAAAGAGAGACTTCCCTGGTGGTCCGGTGGTGAACACTGTGCGTCCAAAGCAGGGGGCCCGGGTTCGATCCCCGGTCAGGAAACAAAGATCCCACACGCCATGAGGCATGGCCAAAAAGTAAAAATTAAGAGTAAGTAGGGCGTGCAGGACGCAGCCAGTAAGGGCCTCCCCGACCTCCCCCGGGTCAGGCAAAGAGCTTCTGGGGGGCTGCGGTCGGGGACAGTTCCTCTGAGGTCAACGAGAGCGTCGAATGTATTTCTGGAGCCAGTGTGCCGGGAAGGCTGTATCTGGACTTGGTTCCTAGGCCGTCTGACCCTCTCCGTGGACCCGGGTATCGGGACCGACGTTCCCCAAGCGTCCACCGCCCGACAGGCTCACAGGGTCAGGGCAGTGAGCCCGTGGACACTGGGAAAGATGACGCAACAGAAGCCGCCCCGCCTCTGCTCGCTGGTGGCTTTCCCTGTTTCCATGGGAACCCGTGTCTCTGCGTCGGCATAGCAACGTGTGCAGAGAGGGGAGATGCGCAGAGGCAGACGGTGAGGATAGACGCGGCAATGCAGATGCTGTTTCACAGAAAGGGTCTGTGTAAGCCTGATGGTATGTGAGCGCCCCTGCCATGCTGATGACAAAGCAGACCAGAGAAATGTGCGGTTGGACCCTATTTCAGATGATCAAGGCCGATTGCATCTGACCCGTAAGAAAACTGCAAGTCTCTGTGAGATATGGGCAGGCTTTGTCTGGGTCACGTACACAGGTTCTTTTTAGGGGAATTTGCTAAAAGGGCGCCTCCTGAAGCAGCAGCCAGAAGTGGTCAGGTGCCACTGTGGGCTGGGCGCTGGGCTCCAAACCCCGGTACCTGATGAGCGTCAGCCACCTGAAAGTGTGGACAGTTTGTTTACACGTCTAGGCGCATGGCTGTGATTCATTCCGCCCATCCGCCCTCTGGCCCAGGAGTGTAACCCTGGCAAAAACAGGGAAGCTGCGATTCCAGAGGTGACCAGATGTCCTCTTAAACAGATTTTTTTTTTTCAGATTGTTCCTTAATATCCATCTCTGTCTCCTAAGCGAATTGTGACTTTATACCTGGACATGTCTTCTTTTTAAAATATTGAGAGATAATTCACATACTATGAAATTTCCCCTTTCAAAGGTTATGATTCACTGGGCTTTTTTTTTTTTTTTTGTATATTCAAAAAGTTATGCAACCAGCACTGCTGTCTAATTCCAGAACATCTTCATCACTGCAGAACTGACATGTTTGTTTCACACCGCTATAGGATTACTGATCTTTCAAGTTACATCAGTAATTCTGCTACTGGGAAATTTGACTGTGGTGAGGCAGACAATTTTGGTATTAATTTAATTTAAGGTAGAACTTAAACTGATCCCTACTTTGTTCGTGAGTTACATTAGATACTTTGCAGCACACCTTCAGACTTTCAAAATGACAATCAACATAATACAACTTATAAGGCAACATGCGTACATAGATATGGTTAATGAAATATGTGTGTGTGTGAGTTGCTCCGTCATGTCTGAGTCTTTACGACCCCAAGGACTGTAGCCCGCCAGGCTCCTCTATCCATGGAATTCTCCAGGCAAGAATACTGGAATGGGTAGCCTATCCCTTCTCCAGGGGATCTTCCTGACCCAGGGATTGAACCCAGTCTCCGGCATTGCAGGCAGATTCTTTACCATCTGAGCCACCAGGGAAGCCCCAAGGAAATGTGCTTTGGGGGTAAATAAAAAGAATCTAGAAAACTCTCTTTAGGAGGCCTGCACCTTCCGGAGAAGACAAGATATACTTTGTTGTTGTTGTTGTTTTCCCTCCCTTGTTCTTTTTTTCCTCCTTTGATGGTGGAGGTGATGGAATTCCAGGTAAGCTATTTCAAATCCTAAAAGATGATGCTGTGAAAAGTGCTGCACTCAATATGCCAGAAAATTTGGAAAACTCAGCAGTGGCCACAGGACTGGAAAAGGTCCATTTTCATTCCAATCCCTAAGAAAGGCAATGCCAAAGAATGCTCAGACTACCGCACAATTGCACTCATCTCACACACTAGTAAAGTAATGCTCAAAATTCTCCAAGCCAGGCTTCAATAGTATGTGAACCATGAACTTCCAGACGTTCAAGCTGGATTTAGAAAAGGCAGAGGAACCAGAGATCAAATTGCCAACATCCGCTGGATCATCAAAATAGCAAGAGAGTTCCAAAAAAACTTCTACCTCTGCTTTATTGACTATGCCAAAGCTTTTGACTGTGTGGATCACAACAAACTGTGGAAAATTCTTCAAGATATGGGAATACCAGACCATCTGACCTGCCTCTTGAGAAATCTGTATGCAGGTCCAGTTAGAACTGAACATGGAACAACAGACTGATTCCAAATCGGGAAAGGAATGCGACAAGGCTGTATATTGTCACCCTGCTTATTTAACTTATATGCAGAGTACATCATGAGAAACGCTGAGCTGGATGAAGCACAAGCTGGAATCAAGATTGCCAGCAGGAATATCAATAGCCTCAGATATGCAGATGACAGCACACTTATGGCAGAAAGTGAAGAAGAACTAAAGAACCCCTTGATGAAAGTAAAAGAGGAGAGTTAAAAAGCTGGCTTAAAACTCAACATTCAGAAAACTGATATCACGGCATCTGGTCCCATCACTTCATGGCAAATAGATGGGGAAACAATGGAAACAGAGACTTTATTTTCTTGGGCTCCAAAGTCACTGCTCATGGTGACTGCAGCCATGAAATTCAAAGATGCTTGCTCCTTGAAAGAAAAGTTATGACCAACCTAGACAGCATATTAAAAAGCAAAGACATTACTTTGCCAACAAAGGTCCACCTAGTCAAAGCTATGGTTTTTCCAGTAGTCATGTATGGATGTGAGAGTTGGACCATAAAGAGAGCCGAAGAAATGATGCTTTTGAACTATGGTGTTGGAGAAGACTCTTGAGAGTCCCTTGGACTGCAAAGAGATCCAACCAGTCTATCGTAAAGGAAATCAGTCCTGAATATTTATTGGAAGGGCTGATGCTGAAGCTGAAACTCGAATACTTTGGCCACCTGATGCAAAGAACTGACTCATTGGAAAAGACCCTGATGCTGGGAAAGATTGAAGGTGGGAGGAGAAGGGGACGACAGAGGATGAAATGGGTGGATGGCATCACTGACTCGATGGACATCAGTTTGAGCAAGCTCCGGGAGTTGGAGATGGACAAGAAAGCCTGGCGTGCTACAGTCCATGGGGTCGCACAGAGTCGGACACGGCTGAGCAACTGAACTGACTTGACCCTTGTTCTTTGCTCTTTGCCTCTGAGAAGCCCTGTGTTTTCCTCCACTTGCAGCTCTAGGGTGAACCCTCTTAGTAGACCTGCGGCTCCCTGGGGCTCAGACACATGCAGAACTGGCTTCATCTTGTGCTGGTCTCACTCTGATCCCAAGCTCCACGTCCAGGAGCCCATGGCTCTCCCTCTGCACTGCAGTCCCCGCGTTTGTAACTAGTAGGAAATCTAGACCTTGGACGTCCTGACTGATCCCTTGGGGCCCTGTCCCTTGATGCTACAGGCCACACCAGCTCTGCCTCTGGCTTCCCTGCTCCCACGACCCTAAACCCCACCTTCTTAGGCTTGGTTTCCAGCGAGCCAGAGCTGGATCTTTTGGATACCAGCCTCTGCCCAGATGGCCCACATCCACAGAGTGGCATTTTTTGGTATGAATGAGGGGATGCCCTCAGCCCCTCCAGTCTTACCCCTCCTTTTCCTTTAGGTCCTAGTTCTGACATCCCTCATCTCATCAGCAGCGGGGAGCCCTCAGGCCTGTCAAGCTCCTTCTGGTCCTCTGGCCCTTTCCTCCCAACTGCTCAGAATGTGGGCCTGACTCCGTCCTCTGATGCTGAAGCTCCAGTACTTTGGCCACCTGATCAAAGAGCTGACTCATTGGAAAAGACCCTGATGCTGGGAAAGAATGAAGGCAGGAGGAGAAGGGAGCGACAAGGGATGACAAGGTTAGATAGCATCATCAACGCAATGGACATGAGTTTGAGCAAGCTCTGGGAGACAGTGAAGGACAGGGGAGCCTGGCGTGCTGCAGTCCATGGGGTCGCAGAGCCAGACACAGTGACTGAAAGACAATCTTCCTCTAAAACCAAAGGTGGCAGCTCTTATCACTGGTAACAGTCCTCATAAGGTAGGAATTTGATGAAAACATGTTTCTGCTTAAGCATTTCAGAAGCAATCTCCCAGGGAATGGGAGGGTGGGGAGCAGGGATTCAGCATAAGGCTGCAGATTTTCAGTAAATGGAGTGATTTTCAACCACCTCCAGTCTCGTCTCTTTGCTGAAGATGGAGCAACAGATGGCCTTTGGTAACCGACTTGAGAGGTACAGACTTCTAGTTATCTACATTTCTATCTCCTTTGCCTTCAGGATTGATTTGTTTCCCTCTAAACAATAGGGCTTTTGAACCCTCATTGTTTTCATTAAACAAATAAAGCAGAACGACTTCTAAACTATTTACGGAATAAAGGGTACAGTCACATAAATTCAGCGTCAGGTCTGTTGCAGCGCTTGTGTCTTGGGGAATACGCTTTGATTCAGGGTACTTAGAAGTCTTGTAAAAACCACTCATGTGCCGACAGGGCCCTATTACAGGTCTTAATCAATAAGCTACAAAAGCAACGTCTGGCCCGCAGAGCTTACGTCGACTAACTTCTGCTTTCTAACAGACAGCTCCTGAGTGTAGAAGAAACCCTAGTCTGTTTATAGCAAATATCTTTTACATTTCCCCCTTTCTTCTCCCCCGCCCATACAAATTCCTTGGGCAGTCTTAAAGAAGTTAAAATTAAAATAAAAAAAGAAGCTAAGACAATGCATCTAACATATTGGCCATCTGCTACCTCACTTTCTTTTGGGTTTTGTGTCATCTGGATATTTGTTTCAGGGCATACAAGCTAGTATTTAATTTTAATGGCTGACAGACTCTCTGGAATAACCATGTCTACAGTCTATGCGAGGCTTTGGGAGATAATAAATTGTAAATCACAACTGTCTTTATAAAGCTCCGTGGATTTATTGGATTTGTTTCTCAATGCAATGCCATGTTGGGTCTAATCCTGAAAAACTCCAAGCTGAAGAAACAAAACATTTCTCTGAGTGGAGCTGCAGAGATTGGAGGATCTGTATTTGGAATCCTGCAGGGAAGATTGACTTAAATATTTATTTTTCGTGCAGTTAATCAACCCAATTGTACCGAAAGGCATTATGAATCCTAAAATTACTTTTCTGCTCTACTGAAAATTCATGCTGACATGTAACAAAACAGAAAGAAGCTTGGCTCCTTCTGTCAAATCAAGAGGAAGAGAACTCGACCCAGAAGAACAAATGAGGGATTTTCCATAGGTTTTATTTTATAAAATATCATCCATGACTATATTTGAGAATCTGGCTGTAAATTAAGGAAAGATTGTATCACATTTCTGATTGTTACAGTCTAACTGAAAGAGGTGGTTTTTCTTAAGAGAGAAACTACTTATGTGAAAATGACACTCAATAGTCTTACTGCCCTTGAAAAAAAATATCCTTAAAGGAAGTCACAATTGAAAGTGCTCTCACCCAGAAATCAAGTACTAGAGAGCTCTGTTCCCCAGAACACCAAGAGAATGGTTTTACTATGAGGATTTCACGCCAAGAAATTTTTTTTCTCTGAAGCCTTTCAGAGAGAAGCTTTTCATTTTTAGAAACGAATAAACAACAAACACATTAAAGGTCTCAGTCACAGACCTGCAAACAAAGGTCTCTGTTCCTTCTTGTCCATTTCTTTTCTCAGCTGGCTGGGAAGTCAGGCCAGAGACAAGGCCTAAGTCTTCCCCTCTAAATGTTTCAATTAGTGAGTCCAAACACAGACCCTTGAAACTGAGACGTTCTGGGGGACCTGTTCAGTTTGGTCCCTTTCTTATCTCCTTTTCTTGAGAAGCTTCCAGCCCCTTCTCTATTTTATCCAGCTTTATATTCTCGAATATGGCACAGTTCTATGTCTATTACAGGAAAGAAAGCATCCACCATCAGACTTCTTGGTTAACAGTTCAGACCTGGAAGTGGATGTCATAGAGGAGTCATATTAAGCTTGCACATCAGGTTTCTACAGAAAATAGAAAAACTAAACACTAACGAAGTCAAGTCTGAGGAGCCAGAATGTGAGGATTTAGCAGAGCAGAGGCTGGGGCTGGGAGAGCCCCTGGAGAAGGAAGGGCAGCTGGTACCAGTGCGCCGGTGAAGACAGAGGAGACGCCTGGCCAGGTGGCTCCGCCGGTCAGGTAGAGCGGGGCGGGCTTCCCGTTACGTCTCTGCCATCCGGGCAGCTCTCAGACCTGAACTTCCAGGCCGGTCTGACGTTTCTTTAATAAAACTGTCTGCTTTTCTACAACCTGAGAACAAGGTGGGGATAACTCACTTCTAAGTCTCTGTCTCTTCGCCTGTAAAATGGGGCGAATCATTGTACCCCTCCTACCGCAGTGAGGACGCGATGGGACAATATGTGCAGATGATGTAGCGATGTGGTGGTTCAGTCGCTCAGTCGTGTCCGACTCTTTGCAGACTGTAGCCCTCCAGGCTCCTCTGTCCCTGGGACCTCCCCAGGCCAGAATATTGGAGCAGGTTGCCATTTCCTTCTCCAGGGGATCTTCGCGACCCAGGGATTGAACTCAGGTCTCCTACGTTGCAGGCAGATTCTTTACCAACTGAGCCACCAGGGAAGCCTGGCAAGGTGGCAATGGCAAGTGAAGACGAAGCCTGTGCTTCCTCCCACTGAGGCTGAGGACCTTTCCAGCCAGTGGCTGGGGGACTGAGGGGGGCAGCGACTGTGTCAGTCACTCAGCACAGAGGTGCACCCTGGCTGGCGGCCGCCGGAGAGGAGGTTAATCGCACCCCTGGGCGGAATCGGCGAGCACGGGTTCCTTCTACCAGATCATCCCCTGATGGGGGGACGGAGGGAAAGGGGTGTTGGCAGAAAAAGGAAAGAGGGTGGGGAAGAGCAGGGATTTGCCCTGCAGCTTCTGGACGCACCTTCCCTGTTTAGTTTTAACCTGGCTGTGATCACAGAAGCTGCCATCGGAGTGTTTCCGGTGGCTGGAAAACGTGGTTTTTTTGGCCTCTCTGCGAGAGGCGCAGGATCTCAGCTCCCTCGCTGGGACTCCAGCTTGTGCCCCTGCAGTGGGAGGTGCAGACCCCGAACCACTGGGCAGCCAGGCAATTCCCAGAAACACGTGTTTCTAATTGAAGAGGTTTATTTTTTTAAAAGCCTGTTTGACTTCACATACGGCAGTGCTTTCTCGTGGGACTGGGATCGTGGCAGGTGGCCCGAGTCACGCGGTGGTTTCTGACTGGGGCTTCAGCCGGCGGCGGCGGCGGAAGCTGGGTGGGGGTGAGCTGACTCAAAGCTTCTGCTGATAAAGGGGTTGCCAGAACCTGCCAGTGATTTCTGTCAACAGGGACAGAACGGAGGGATGTCCAAATGCCCTGCTAGACGTTTTCACTTCAAAAAGCTCAACAGACAGCATTTCAAGCTCACGGTTTACAGAGGAAAACTCAGACTTTTTCTTCGCACAAACCCAAGCTTCACACTTCGTACTTCAGAACATTACACAGGCACCTATGAAGATGGTATGTTACCAATGAAAGAGACGAAGAAAATAAACAGGCAGCCTTTGGGGGATCTCCTGCGCATCCCAATGCTTTGGCCGCCTGATGCAAAGAGCTGACTCATTTGTAAAGACCCTGATGCTGGGAGAGATTGAGGGCAGGAGGAGAAGGGGCCGACAGAGGATGAGATGGTTGGATGGCATCACCGACTCAATGGACATGAGTTTGAGTAAATTCCGGGAGTTGGTGATGGGCAAGGAGGCCTGGCGTGGTGCGATTCATGGGGTCACAAAGAGTCGGACACGACTGAGCAACTGAACTGAACCATGCACCCCAACAACCCAGATCACCCTAAGCGCTCCCTGGGAGACCACTGACCTGCGTGAAAGCCCTGCGTTATACGAGCCAGGTGCGTGGTCTAAGTCATGACGTAACAGAGAATAGAGGGCTTACACAGAAAACTCCCTGAGTGTCTAAAATACGACAGCTCCCTCTGTGGGTGTCGTTTAATGGCTGAGTGGTGTCCAACTCTTTGAGACTGTGTGAACTGCAGCCCGCCCGGCTCCTCTGTCCAGGGGATTTCCCAGGCAAGAAGATGGGAGTGGGTAGTCACTCTCTTCTCCAAGGGGTATTCCCAACTTGGGGACTGAACCCACCTCTCCTGCATTGGCAGGCAGGTGGATTCTTTACTGAAATCACCAAGGAAGCCACGATTGCGTTTACAGAAATATATTTTACATACAACTCTTGAAAAAGAAAATTCTGCTGCTAAAATTGAGGCTCATCTAGTCTCTGATTGGTACAACGTGGAAAGATGTGTCTAGTTTGAGAAGAATGTGAAGAAAAGGATGACATCGTGACTACTATTGATAATGCATTAGTAACTGAGCTGCTACTGAGGGATTTAGGACATTCTAAAATGTGTTTTATGAATGTGTTTCCAGCGGTAGAGTATTCAAAACTCCAGCTCGAAGGCATTCATCACGGCTGGCCAACTACTGGTCTCACTGAAAAGCACTACCAGGAATGTACCCCCTCCCCAAGTACAGACCACTCCCCATCGAGGGGCTGGGAGCTGACCTCATCTGCAGACAGCAGAGGAAGGCCAGTCACTGCTCCGCCTGTCATCTGCCTTACCTTGCAAAGCGACTTTTCATGTGGTATGACCGGAAAGCAAATTTCAGCTTGGTCTAGGGTTTGATGACAGAAAGCACCCATCTCTTAAAAAGCTCTGCTATCATCACACCTTCAAGGACATCTTTCCTGAGTTCTCATGTGCCCGTGCAAGGCATAGGCTTGTGTAGGACAAGGACGTGGGCCCATCCCACCCTCTCAAAGCGTGCAGCGCCGGACCACACAGGCACCGCGAGAGAGAACTAGCAGCTGGGGACCCAGGCAATGACCAGGGCCTGGTCTGCCGAAGATCAGGTTCCACGAAGTGCCTGGACGCAGCCCTCACTGGTTACGGGAGCAGGAAGGGGAGGGAACCCAGCCTGGGATACAGGGGAAGAGAGCTCGGCGGGAGGACCCCAAAGCTGGGGGGCAGGGGCAAGGGGCAGAGGAGCCAGGGATGCTTGGGCAGGAGGAGGAGGAGACGGGGGAGACCCCGAGGGGCGCGGGCCCCAGGGCTGAGGGGGCCAGGGAGTGAACCGGGAGGACGTGGCAGCTGTGGAGAAATGGGGGCCTTTTCGGCAGCATCCTGGGGCTTCCCTGGTGTCTCAGATGGTAAAGAATCTGCCTGCCAGTGCAAGAGACGAGGGTTTGATCCCTGGGTCGGGAAGATCCCCGGAGGAGGAAGAGGCAACCCACTCCAGTATTCTGGCCTGGAGAATTCCATGGACAGAGGAGTCTGGCGGGCTATGGTCCAGGGAGTTGCAAACAGTGGGACACGACTGAGCGACTCACACTTTCCCACACTTGGAGCAGACTGCAGAGAGGGGTGGTGAGAAAGGCCGATAAGAGGGCGCGCTCCTTCTGACGACGCAGTGTCTGATGGGGGCGTGACCAGAGTCTCAGGGACGGAACGGCCAGGCCTAGAGCAGGTGTGAGCCCATGAGGCAGGCAGTGCTGGTCGGGCAGGAGGGAGAGGAAGAGGCTCCTTTAGGGAGGGGAGGAAGGGCTGTCTCCATCTGGAAACACTGCATTTGGCTCTTTCACATCAGCCCTTTGAAAAGTGAAAATTTTATGTATATACTTAAAAAATACATATATATATATATACACACACACACACATAACACAATTTGCCGTTTGAATTATTTTTTAGTGTTCAGTTCAGTGGCATTAATTAGACTCATGATGTTGTACAACCATCACTACGGTCTCACCAGAACATTCTTATTACTCCAAATAGAGACTCTTTTAAGCACTACACAGTAACTCCTCCTTCTCCCCTCTGGCTGGGAACCTTGGAGTTAAAGAACGATGCCATATTTCCTCCAGCACCTGGCAGCCTCTTTCTGCCTTCTGTCTCTGTGAACTTGACCATTCTAGGTACCCCGCGTAAGTGGGATCATACAGGGTTTGTCTCTGTGTCTGGCTTATTTCATGTGGCGTGGTCTTCAGGTTTGTCCGTGGTGTAGCCTATGTGGGAACTTCATTGCTTTTGATGGCAGAACGGTATGCCATTGTATGAATACGTCAGTTTCCTATCCGCTCATCTGTGGGTGGATATGTGGGTTACCCCGCCATTTCCCTGTTGGGAACAGGGCTGCTGTGAGCCGCGGTGAACGCTGGCACACGAGAATCTGCTCTGTTCTTGTTTTCAGTTCTCTGGAGTCCACACCTGAGTCACACAGTCATTCTGTGTTCAGCTCTTTGAGGAACCACCAGACATTCCCCCCATAGTTGCTGCGCTATTTTAGTCCATTCCCACCAGAAATG
Source organism: Cervus elaphus (assembly GCF_910594005.1). Classification (NCBI taxonomy): domain Eukaryota; kingdom Metazoa; phylum Chordata; class Mammalia; order Artiodactyla; family Cervidae; genus Cervus; species Cervus elaphus. Next base: position 62,718,349 of record NC_057841.1, on the reverse strand, counting down.
CACCAGGACTTCCTTGGTGGCTCAGCTGGTAAAGAATCTGCCTGCGATGCAGGAGACACGGGTTCCATCCCTGGGTGGGGAAGATCCCCTGAGAAGGGAGTGGCAACCCACTCCAGTATTCTTGCCTGGAGAACTCCTTGGACTGAGGAGCCTGGAGGGCTACAGTCCATGGGGTCGAAAAAGAAATGGATATGACTGAGAGACTAACACTTTCACCAGAAACGCATGAGGCTTCCAATTTTTCCATGTCTTTCCCAACACTTGTTATTTTTCATTTCTTTTGGTAATAGTGATCCTAACGAGTGTGGTTTTTTATAATTAATTAATTTGTTTATTTGCAGCACTAGCTGTTAGTTGCAGCATGTGGGATCTAGTTCCTTGACCAGGGATTGAACCTGGGCCCCCTGCATTGGGAGCACCAAGTCTTATCCGCCTGGCCACTCAGCGTGCTTGTGACCTGCATTTCCCTAACGGCTGCCCTGGAGGCTCAGACGATAAAGCGTCCATCTACAATGCGGGAGGCCTGGGTTCAATCCCTGGGTCGCGAAGATCCCCTGGAGAAGGAAATGGCAACATACTCCAGTATTCCTACCTGGAAAATTCCATGGACAGAGGAGCCTGACAGGCTACAGTGCATGGGGAAGCAAAGTCGGACACGACTGAGCCACTTCCCTTCCCTTCCCTAATGACTAATGATGCTGAATATCTATTTTATGCACCTGTTGGCCACTTTTAGAGAAATGTCTACATAAGTCCTTTATCCATTCTTATGGGGTAATTTCATTTTGCCTGGACTTGTGCACAGGACTAGACCTAGCTGTCAGCAGCACTGACTCATTACATAAGACCAGAATGGTTACCAGAGGGCTGTAGGGCCCTTGGATTCATTTTCACCATCTTGAAAGAAATGCTTGATTTTCCTATTGAAGAAAAACTTTCCCGATCTAAACAACATCACTGCATGGTTCTCCAGAAAATAATCAGGGAGCTTTAGCATTTAAGTAAGACGTGCTTGGTCAGTTTACAACCTAAAAGTGGAACAAATTAAAATTGCATTCATTTATTCCCCAAATGTTAACTGAACACATCCTATGTGCCACAGACAATTTTAAGTTTTGTGGACACAGTAGATATTAGACGGAGAGAGACCTTGCTTATAGTCCTTGGGAGAAGAGTGACAGGAAATAGACATATAATGGAATCTGGCTGGAATGGTGACGATGAAAAAAATAAGATAAGGTGATGGAATTATGAGGGGAGCCTCACTGATGAGGTGACTTTTGAGTGGAGACCTGCATGGTGAGGGAGCAAGTCAGATTAATGGGAAGTCTAGATTCACACAACTGGTGACATAATTTATCCACATCATGAGTTAATACGTACCTGCAGCTTCAGGACAGTGTGACGCTGACTGTCAGTTCACAGTGGACATAACATTTTAGATAATGAGCCCTTCATGCTATTTTTACCATCAGAGAGGAAATAACTCGTCATAAGATTTTTTAGTTTTAAAGTTTAACTGAGATAAAATACTCATAACAAAATTTACTATCTTAACCATTTTGCTATGAGATTTTTTAAAAATAGATACTGCACACAGAAACAAAAATCTGACTCAGGTCAGATTTAATTGGAAAAAAAAAACCCCGTAAAAATGTAGAGTAATTGTGGCCTTTTAGAAGTCTTGGCATAGTCACCATTTCGATCTAGCAGACAATACAATCGACTTCATGAGCTGTCTCGAAAGTTGGTTTTTATGGCCCCATCAGCGTTTTTTTCCCCTGATCACCCTGATTCCAGATAAGCTCATTAAAAAAGAAAACTTATTCAGACAAGAGCATATCAAAGGTCCATTGATTTCTGCTCATCTCTCTTTCTCTGCTCACAATGCATGTATTATCTCTGCTCCTAGAAAACATATGGCCCAAGGGAAAATGAAGAAATAACCTTGCATTTCAAAACTTTAATTGCAAGTGTCTTTGTCTTCTGGGGGGATGAGGGGTGAAGCAAGTCTGCAGCTGTGCGCTACCTGAAATGGCGGGACCGTCTGTTTCCTAAACAGCGCGATGAGGACGGCTGACTCGTCCTCACACCAACCAGCCCAGGCTCCTGTCAATACCCCCTTTATTCTCCCAGTGTGGGGGGCTTTTTTTTCTTTGCCATTCTTGAATTTTTTGTTTTAACTTTTACTCATCTGAGACGAGAGCCCCTTTCTCCTCTTCCCTGCAGTAACCTTACAGAGCCCCGTGCTTCCCAGAGCGCGCTGCTCGGGGCGTCCAGGACACGCCGGGGCTCTGCCCTGCTCTTCGGGGGAAGTGACGGGTCAGTCCTCAGTCATGTCTGACTCTGTCACCGCGTGGACTGCCGCCTCTGTCCATGGGGTTCTCTAGGCAGGAACACTGGAGTGGTAGCCATTCCCTTCTCCAGGAGATCTTCCTGAACCAGAGGTCGAACCCGGGTCTCCAACATTGCAGGCAGATTCTTTCCCAGCTGAGCCACCAGGGAAGCCCATGGTGGGAGTGCGCCGAGCTAATAAGGCCTTTAGACCCCAAAGGGGCCAGGGAAGGGACTAGGCTGCCCTGGGCTGCTTCATTTAAAAAAAAAAAATTCCTGTTTTACTGCCCCCCCCCCAAGCCCCCCTTGTTTTTCTTTCTTTTCTTCCTTTTTTTTTTTTTTGATGTGGACCGTTTTTAAAGTGTTTTTTGAATTTGTTACAATGTGGCTTCTGTCTTAGGTTTTGGGTTTTTGGCCACAGGGTGCGATCTTAGCCCCCTGACCAGGGGTCAGCCTGCACTGGGAGGTGAAGTCCCCACTGGACCGCCAGGGACGCCCCCCGGCCTGCTGCTCAAATGTGCACAAAATCACCTGGAAAATGAATTCAGAGGCGCCTCTCAGTGGTGGGGTCTGCACTTCTGACAGGCTCTCGGGTGATGCCAACACCGCTGGGTGTCGAGTGGCAAGGTCAGAGATGGGTCAGACCGAGATGAAGGCCCCTCAGGTCTCCCAGGCCCCCACACCTGCCCCGTCCCGCCCCCATCCACTCCTGCCGTCTCCCCAGCGGCCCTGCCCAGGACCGGGGCCAGAAGCGCCCCTCCCCGGCCTCTTCTAGCCTTGCGGTCCTGCTCAACGCTCGGGCCGGGTCAGCGAGGCCGATCAGTGAACCCCCCGCCTCGGCCACTGTCCTTTAAGCGAAGGTTTCATACCTGGACTGCTCATCCCCTGTGCTGGAAGGTCTCACGTCCACCCGGACTGTCTCCTCTCCCAGTGGCGCGGAGGATCACCGGCGGTTTTGTTTTTTAAAAAACTTTCTCTTTTGTAGCGGGTACAGCCGATGACCAAACAATGGTGTGACAGTCTTGGGTGAACAGCGAAGGGACTCGGCCATACATGTACAAGCATCCCATGCACCCATTCTCCGCAGATCTGCGGTGGGTTTCTGTGTTCCTGCTCTTCCCAGTCGACGGCACGCTCCCCACCTCCCCCACTTGCCTGCCCCCCACATCACTTTCGGGGTCACCCCCTGCTCAGGACCTCCAGTGAGCGAACTGCCTGTCTTTGAGACCCCGGGGCCCGCTCACCCCCCATGCCACTCTGGCGAGCCCGCCGGCTCCCGGGTCAACCCTGACCCCCAGATTCGCCGCGCCCTCCCCGCCCCGGCCGCCGGTCCATCGCCAGCTGTCCCCCACCCCTGCCGGGCGCACGGCCCGTCTCTCCTGCGGAGCCTGTCCTGGGCCTCTGAGCCATGAGGCCCTGACCCCCCACGCGTCTCACAGCCTCCAGCGGCCTCGTGGGCTCACATCCTAGGACTTCGGCTCGATCCCACGTTCAAGGAAGGACGAAGCCCGCTCCGGGTGCTGAGCCGGGGCCCGCAGGACCACGGCCCGGGGAGCCGCGGAGGGGAGACCCTCCCGGGGTCGGCGGCTGGGAGGGGAGCACCACGGCGCCCCTCTGGAACAGTCGTTGCCACGCTCGACAGACCTCATCTGTCTTGCTTTTCAAGAATTAAAGCCCACGTCCAGGGCCATCCCTGGGCTTGGCTGAACGCGTCCCTCTTCCTTTCTTTCTTACACACAATGGAGCTCGACCTTCTCTTGTCTCAGCCACAACTGAGCTACACTTTTCAAAGAACGTGAACTCAGCCACCCAAGATTACTCAATACCTCCTGGCGCCGCACGGCGCCCGGTACGGGAATCGGACTCTCCTCCACTGTTCAGAGACCAGCGCTTCTGAACCCGCACTGCGCAAGCGAGCCTCCTGGACCTCTCAGAAAGATGCAGGTTCTCTAACAAGTCCCGGGTGACGCTGACACTGCTGGTCTTGGAGGAGCAAGGTCAGAGATGACATCAAGGCCCGAGAGCCAGGACTTCTCGCATTTCCGGCCTCGGTACCATAATCTCCATCCGCATAAGGGACCTGAGACCCGCCCCGCCCACCGCCGAGCAGACGCTGCGAGGCTCGAGGGGGCGAGCAGGGCAGAGCTGGTCCTCACGGAACGTCTCCCGCTTGCCAGGCACCGCGCTCGAGGCTTTCCTGTCCTCATCTCCCTTATCTCCCTTCTACTTCACAAGGAGACAAGGCGGCCCACTCAGACTGTGCGTGATAAGCAGAGTGGCATAGTGCCAGGCACGCAGCAAATGCTCAAATTCTCGGTAAATTAATGAATAACATTTCCTGAAGGGCTGATTGTGATCTTACAACTTCCCCTTACAGAAAACTGTAATGGTTTCCTACGAGTTCTGAATCAGATTCACGCTCCCTAGCACGGGCTCGGAAGGGCTCTGCCAATCGGGGGCAGGGTTAGAGACACCATGGGGGGAACAGGTGGCCAGACCAAGATCGGAAATCCCTTCCTGGGCTCGGATTCGCTCTTGAACGGGACGGAAGGCAGGCCCGCTTGGCCCACACGCGGCCGCTCCAGCTGGCGTCAGGACAGGGCCTCTCCTGGACGCCCCCCTCCACCCCGGCCCCTTGTCCGGGCGCAGAGCAGCGGGCGCCCATCACTCCCGCATCCCTCGTCCCGAGGACCGCCCCACGCAGTTACGAGGACGAGCTCTCCATTCTAGGGTCTTGGCTGTTGCTCAGTCCTGTCCGACTCTTTGCGACCCCATGGACTGCAGCGTGCCAGGCCTCCCTGTCCCTCACGAGCTTCCGGAATTTGCCCATGTTCATGTCCATGGAGTCGGTGATGCCATCCAACCACCTGGTGCCTTGGTCATTTGTAACCTGACACATAAATAGGACCTCAGGGGCCTGGGCACAGGGACCCCAACTGAGACAAGGAAAACCTAAGGCCCTCAGAAGGGGCCCCCCAGCCCCCCACATGGACAGAGCCTGGGGGGCGGCAGAACGGGATGAACACGCCCGGGACGTCCTGACAAATGCAGGGCAGGGCTGGGGTGCCTGGCCCAGCAGGGACAGGACAGCTTATTCCCGGCGCCCAAGGGCTGCAGAGTCAGAGATGCCCTTGCGTCGGGAAGTGGCAGCGGTGACTCAGTCTGTCACATTTCTTTTCCTCCTGAGTCAGGGAGCGACCTGCACATGGACCCTGAGCTGAGGCTGCCCAGGGTGCCCGCCTAAACCCAGCCTTAAAGTCACAGCCTTTTCCTTTCTGCTTGGTGACAGTCAGCAACAGAGCGCCTTCCGCAGACGAGCCTCCTTGAGCAGGCCCCACAGATGCAGACCGGCTGTGCTGTTTCCCCAAGCCCTAAGGAGCCTGCTCCCCTCTCTGCACCCCCAGACAGGAGCGCTCCTTGTCTGCGCCCTGCCCGTCACGCAGCGACCGCAGAAGCGGCTTTCCCGTGGGGTGAGGGCCGCTTCACGGGGCAGACGCCTGCCCCGGATGGGCCGTGCTCACGGGGCCCCGGGCATGAGTCCTGTCTTCCTGGCGAGCTGGAGTGGGGATGAAACATCTGCGAGCAGCACCTCGTATGTGCCGGGCACGTGGGAGGGCTTCGACACGTGGCAGGTGCGTTTAAGACAGTCATCAGGCAATACTCGTTTAGCTCTGAGCTCCAAATCTTTCCGTGGACTCTGACGTCTACAGCAGCAGGTCTCGAATGCCAGCGTGCCTCAGAATCCCCTGCGGAGGGTGTGATACTGATGGAGGGCCCCACTCGCAGAGTGTCTGACGTTGGGGCCTGGGGATGTGCATTTCTCAGCCCCCAGGGTCCAGGCCGCCCCCTCCCCAGGGCTGAGGCCTGCCCCCACCTGGCCAGGGCCTGTCCTGTCCCGGCCGGCTAGGGGCCCAGACACCAGCAGGCCTTGGTTTCCTCCTGCTCGGCTCTGCCCTCGGCCTCATGTCCGTCCTTCCTTCCAGGCCCAGAGGCTTTGCGGGCCCCTGTGTCCTGCCCTGCACGCCTGAGACACCTGGCTTGACCCTCCTGGCAGCGTTAGACCCACTTAACTGTGAGGGACTCAGACGGGCTGTCTCAGCCTCCCTACGAGGCGCGGGCGTCCTGGGGCTCAGGCGCATACGGGAGGTCTGTTTTCCAGAGCGCCTCATGAAACTGCAAAGCCAGGATCCAGAGAATTGAAAAGAAAGAAGCTGACAGAGAGGTTAAAGGAAGTCGCATGAATAACTTGAGTAAGAGGAAGTAGTGGGCTGACAGTCTTCAAAGAGAGAAACACGAAAATAGAGACAGTGACCAGCGGATCTTCACGCCCAGACAGAGCAAATGCAAGGAAGCGGGCTTGCACTGTGACAGTACTAGATTTAGGGCCTCAGGGACGTTCCGGCCGCGGAGAATTCCTGAAGGATGCACAGCAGGGCCAGAGCAGATGTGATTAATCCCCACTAGGCTTGAAACAGGGACCAGAGTCTCCGTTAACACGCACGTTTCAGACATGATGCTGCTTTTCTACCCTGGGTACAGAACTGGGAGCCCTTGACAGTTTTTCAACTGCACAGGCACTTGGCAGCTGTCTGTGCTACTTGAGGACATGCTTTTAAGTTAGGTGGTGCCGGTGGTCAAGAGCCCGCCTGCCAATGCGGGAGACATAAGAGACTCGGGTTCAATCCCGGGACCAGGAAGATCTCCTGGGCGAGGGCACGGCAACCCACCCCAGTGTTCCTGCCTGGAGAATCCCGTGGACAGAGGAGCCTGGCGGGCTACCGTCCATGGGGTCGCAAAGCATAGGACACGACTAAAGGACTTAGTGTGCATGCATGCACATTGCGGAGAGGAGCAAATATTTTTAAAGAGTCAGAACCTCAGAAAAGAAGGCTCACTTCCTATTTGGGGGAGGTAAGGAGCTGGCAGAGGCCGTGGTGCTAACAGGACGTGTGTGACAGACCCCCTGTTCTCTTCCCACCTCCCAGATTTAACCATCACATTCACAACACGTTAAAGAGTTTTTCTTCCTCATTTTTCATGGAAAGTCTTCAAATTTCTGGTGGCTGGAGGAAGTGGCTCTTGTACTGTGAACACTGAACAGGAAATGTCATGAGTTATTATTATTCCAATGAACCCAAAGGGTCGGTTTTTTTGCCGATGGTTCTTCCTGCCACTTGGAGACCTGGCAGCACTCTGCCTTTGTCTGTGCCAGGAGGGCTTCTGTGTCACCTGTGAGGCCAGGGCTTTTGGGGGTGGGGGCGCAGAGGGGGCAGGCAGAGCGAAAGGGAAACACTCAGCTGAGGCACCGACATCCACCAGGAAAAAGGGCCTCCTGCAGGAGAAAGAGCTCTGCCCAGCTGCCGTCCAAGGTAAACACGGCTTGAGCTGGGGGCGGGTGCGCTGAGGGCAGTGTGGGAAGACCATGGCGTAGGTCACACCAGCCCTGATGATGGGCTCGGGGGACCGCTGGCTGCTTATCTCTTTAGTCCTGAGTTTTCAAACTCTGCCTACATCCTGACCCTCTGATTCAAAGACACCTTTAGGCCAGGAAATGGCTCTGAATTCCAGAGCACACAAATTTCCTGCAGGGCCCAGTGCCTTGGGGCTCTTGGCTTGTTTTTACCTCTAGGGGCTCTAAGGAATTTTGCTTCCCCATACGATAGTCCGATAATCCGAAGCAAATGGGATTCCATATCCTAAACTACATTCTTCTTTATTGTTTGGGGGGGTGGAAATCCTTTAATTGAAACTGAAACTGATTTGAGTTGGATTTGAACTAAGAAGTTTCCTTAATAAACTGCAAAAATATCAGCAAATGGTCAGCTGTGTTGTCCGGACATCTATCACTTTTTTTTTTTTTTAATAGTCGGTCCAACCACATCCTCTGCCCCTGTGTCTTCGTCACCCGGCACAGCTCGGGGCACCCTGCACTTGCCTCCTTTATCTCGCCACCTTCCTGACCCCATTCAAGCTTCTCCAAGTTCCTCCCCAGAGCAGGGGCCGTGGCCTCCTTCCCGCCCCCTGGACCCACCCCCTTCCCCATGGCGCTGCTCCCCACAACCCGCACATCTGACAGCGTCCCTCCCCGGCACACAACACGCAGGGGTAAAACCTAGACTATTTGCACATAAGGCCCTTCTCGGCCTCCCTCTCGCTGCCTACCCTTGCAGCCCGGGAACACTGCCCTCTGTAATTACCCCAAACACTGGACTCCGTCCACCCCTGCTATCCCCCCAAGCCGCTCCCACCGCCAGGCAGGGCACCCACCAGCCTCGGACCCCCGCCCACAGGCTGCCCCCTTGCCCTCTTTCTGCGCCTTAGACGTGCACAGCCGCACAGCAAGAAAACGGGGCCATCCCCCGACGGTTCCAAGCCGGTGAAGGCTCTCTGGCCCTGGGCGCGCACCGCATTCTGGGCGCGCTCCGGGGACGCCGGGGTCCTGTCGCGTTCCGTCTGCACGCGGCTAGGCTGAGCGGTGCCTGGAGACCAGGGCTGGGCCCTGCTCTCCGCGGCGTCCCGCCGGGAGGAGGCGCTCCTTTTGTTGAGCTAAATGAACGCGTTCAACACAGTCCTCTTTCTTACCCTGAACATGGCAGCCCACGGAAACCTGAGGCTGGAGGTCACCGCTGGCCCACAGGACGCGGACAGACGGATCGTGAGCACACATCCACGCAGGCGAGAGCGTAAATGCTGACGGGGCTGCCTTAGACCAGCAGGGCCAGGCAGGGGGGAGGGCTGGGGGAGCCGGCAGGCCGGCCCGGCAGGAAACAGGCTGACAGCGCCCGCGGATGGAGGGCAGAGATACGTGCTGGGCCGCGCGCCGCCGCTCAGCGTCAGACCTCAGGAGCTCGCTGAGAAATCAGACCCACCAGGTCTTCTGTTCTGCCGAAGCCCACCGTCTCACTCTGGGTTTTTTTTCAGACTCAGAGGTTGGTTTGGGGCGGAAAGGATGAGCGGAGTTTAATCTGTGTTTCTAGCCGTGGGTCCCACGGGAAGGTCCCACGTGGCAGCTTAGGGCTTGGAGCGTCCCAGGTGGCACTAAAGAATCACCTGCCAATGCAGGAGACAGGAGACGAGGGTTCAATCCCTGGGTGGGGAAGACCCCCTGGAGGAGGGCATGGCGACCCACTCCAGTGCAGGAGACAGGAGACACGGGTTCCATTCCTGGGTCGGGAAGTGGCACCCACTCCAGTGTTCTTGCCTGGAGAATCCCATGGACAGAGGAGCCTGGCGGGCTACAGTCCGTGGGGTCACAAAGACTCTGACACGACTGAATGTCTAAGCTCCCAGATGGCAGCCGGAGGGACACATAAGGAGAAAGGGCCTGACTGCCTAAGAACCTGGTGGGGAAGTTACAGGTGGTGGGATCAGCTGCCGGCGAAGGTGGGGGAGGATCCCAACCACCGCGGCAGGGGTGGCTGAGGTGGGGTCGGGTGTTGCTTCTCTTGCGGGCTGGGGTCTGGACTCTGCAGGCAGAGAGCAGACAGGCCATGGCTGTCCACCGCCTCCCTGGCCAGAGGGTGGGTGCCTCGGGGCGTGAGTCACTTGGAGAGCTGAGGACTGCCCAGGCGGGATGCAGACCCACATCCACAGCAAGACGGGCCCGCCAGCCTCCTCTGGACACACATGCGGAAAACACTCTGCTCTCTTTTCCCATGCACTTCACTTCAAAAATAGGAAAACAGAATGGGGGGAATTTTAATACTGAGCTAGCAGAGAAAGTTCACGTGGCTCCTTCTTCAAACAGCACTCTCTGCAAAGGAGGCCCTGGCTTGGAACTCCCCTTTTCATGGCCTCATAAAACACTGATTTACTGACCTTCAAAGATACACCTTTATTGTTTCAGTTTTCCTGGCATAAGAATTTCTGGTAGATAACTGTAAAAGCAAACTCATATTTCCTTATCAACACAGAGAATACATTCAGATTACAGATGTGCCATTTTCAGGGGAAGTGGTGGGAAGGAAATAATGGGGGGGGGGGAGCATTTGAAATATCTGTGATCAACAAAACCAACGAAAAGGGCGCTGATCCTGGAGTCTGTGACTCTCTAAACAAAGTAGGAACACATGGCCAGGTCTTCCCGCCAGGATGGGCTGGCAGGGCAGGGAGACTGTCGGGCCAGGGCGGGCACCCGTGAACCCTGCAGCCCCACCCGGGGGTTTCCTCGGTGGGGTCTCCCCAAGGGCCTTCCAGGGCCCACGACCTCTCTGTTCCTGGTTAGTCTACCTCACCACCTCGACAAGAGCCATACAAGTGTTATCTCAAAGACTGTAAATGTTTACTGTTCTGTCTGCCGCAGGGTTCCTTGAATTCAGCTAGCTTTACAGAGTGCTATGTGCTAGCCATAAAGTCATAAAAATATGTGGGTTTTCTTTTCTTGGCAAGATTGCTTTAGCCCTAAACCATTCAAGCCAACTTCTCCAATAGAGAGCTTTCTTCCCCAACTGCCTTGGACCCCTGATTTCCCAGCCGTCCTTCAAAGATGGCCTCGGGAGCATCCCCCTCCGAAGCCCTTCCTGGTTCCTCCAGCTGTATCCCTCCTTCCTTCCCTGCACCGCCTCGTGTCACAGACCGTCTTACTCTTCACCCGCCTTGTCCTCTTGACTGGACAGTGAAGACCCAGCTGTATCTTGGCCTTCTGTCTCATCAGCACAAGGTTTTACATCCCAAATACCAAACACGCTTGCTGGCCCAGGTATGAGCAACTCTGCCCTTAGGTCTTGGATTACTAGGGATAAACACGGCTGTGTGATCAATTACCTCGATGAACACAGTCTGCTCCTATAGTTTCTCAACTCCAACAGCAGAACGATCAACATAAAAGTTTTCAATGTTTTTCGTTCTGTAGACAAATACTCTTCTTCTATCTGAACTCACATGCCCTCACTGACACAGGCGCACAGAGATACAATCGCAGGGATGTTTTAAAAGGCAAACATTATAGCCTTCCAGGTATGTTTAAATCGATTTAATATAATGTTAATGAAATGAAATACAATGCTTGCAGATAAGGCACTTTCTGGAAGCTGTTTTTGCCAACTCTTTTACAAAAGCGATACCTATCCCACTCCCCCACACTAAACAGTTCTTCAGGCCTTGCCTAGCAGGTGAGAACTAATCACCAAGGCAATTCGTTTCTTTGAACTGATAGAACAGGTGGGCCAAAAGCAGCCGTAACTGCAGGACGGTGCTTGGAGCCACAGTCTCTGCGGGGGGGAACACGACCACCCCGGCTCAAAATCAACGCATCTCCACTGGGGAGACTGGGCACATGCTTACATCATGTGATTAGAACCATTCCAGTTCTAATCTTTTCATCTAATCATTTCATCACTTCACTGTTTCCTGTTTGCTGTTGTTTTTTAGTTGCTGAGCTGTGTCCAGCTCTTTGCAACCCCATGGACTGTAGCCTGCCAGTTCGTCTCTCCATGGAATTCTCCAGGCAAGAATATTGGAGTGGGTTGCCATTTCCTTCTCCAGGAGATCTTCCCGACCCAGGGATTGAACCCACAGTCTCCTGTATCAGCAGGCAGATTCTTTACCACTGAACTACCTGGGAAGCCCCATTTCCTGTTTAGGTATGATTTTAAAATGCACATAATTCATGCAGCTCAAAGGGAAAGGGTGGGGTAGTGGGGGAGAGTAGATAGCACTTGCTGAAAGATAGCTCTGAGAAATAAATGGGTATTTTGGCTTTTTTTTTTTTTTTTTTGCTGCACCGTGAGGCATGTGGGATCTTAGTTCCCCTACCCGGGATCCAACCCGTGTCACCCGCATTGGAAGCATGGAGTCAACCACTGAACTGCCAGGGAAGTCCTGAGAAGGAAAAGTTCTGATAGAGACTGCAGTCAGTGTTAGAACCTACAGCACTATGTACATACATATATGTACACATGAAGTTTTTGCAATTAACACTGTGAGATGCTTTTTTTTTTTATGCTGTGTAGTGAGCAGGGTTTTCTCAGGTGGTAGCTATTCCCTGGAGCCCTCATCCTGTGGTTCAAATAAGGCAGCACACCCGTCCAACCTGTTGAACACTTCGTTAGGCAACACCTGAAGGGCTTACAATGAGGAAATGCCTTCAGGCTTTCCCACCTTCCCTGCCCCCAGCCATTCCCAGAGGCTCCCGCAGGCAGAAAGGGGACAGGCCGCATCTTCCTGAGAACTGTCTGCTCCAGCCCACAGCCTGTACTCCGGTCCAGGTGCTAGTCCCAGGCTGATTTGCCATCTCTCCTCACTCCAAAGGGCCCTAGAAGCGCTGTTCCCTCTGGAAGCTGTCAGCAAGAGCCTAAGCCAGTCTTAACAGAGCAGGGGAATCTGAAACTGCTGAAAGCAGAAAACCACCAGGACTTGCCCTTCCCTCCGAGGGACTTCCAAGGCTTTCGGAGGACTGTGGGGCTGGCTTTCCCTATAGCTCTCCTCCAGGGGAACAGAAAATCAGTAACTGCTTTTGTTCACCTGGCAACTGGACCAAGTGATCTGATAGAGAAACTTCTGTCCAGAGGACTTGGGATGGGGAGGGAACCCGGATCCGGGAGACGCTGGTTTCCCGGCCCCCCAGCCCCCTTAAGTTTTGAACAGCCCCCGGGACTCGAGGGGAAAGGCCGCAGAGGGGAGTCCTGGGCTGCTCCGGAGAGCAGCGCCCTACTCACCGGCTCCCCGGCTGACTTCAAGCGCCCCAGGTGCGTTGGTTTTTCCAACTGTGAACACTATTTTGTCCCAACATCATCACAGGGGTTCTGAGAAATGATTCTATGTCATTCTGGCCCGGAACCTGAGCCGGTTGATCTTAAACTGTTTGCAGGTTCGGGGGAGTTGGGTGGGGGGGCGGTGGGATCGGAGGGGAGAAGGGAGACTTAAGGAAAGAGGGGAACGTAAGAAAGTAATCTGATTTTCTTTTCTTTTTTTTTTTTCTTATTTCCTTTTTCAGAAAAAAAAATCTCCTTTGTCCGTGGGATTCTCCAGGCAAGAATGCTGGAGTGGGTTGCCATTCCCTTCTCCAGGGGCTCTTCCCGACCCAGGGATGGAGCTCTGGAAGGAGAACCCAGGGTCTCCTGCACTGCCGACGGATTCTTTACCGTCTGAGCCACTAAACTACCAAACCCTGTCTCGGCGTGCGCGCTGGACACCGCCGCGGGGCGAGCATCAGCCAGCCCACCTTCCGACAGCCGCCAAGCGGCTGTGGGGAGACGGTGCGAGGCGCAGGTAGAGGCAAGGACCGAGGGCTCAGACGGCCCGAAAGGAGAATCCTACTTAGGACAGTTGCTTAACTTGGGCGCTGCCTGCGGTTCTGAACTTTTCTCTCGAGTCCGTCCACACGGGAAGGGGCAGTGTCTACGCCGCTGTCTCCGCGGCAGCGATCGTGCGGGGGCCCCTCTAGACGCTCCATCACCGACGCCTGCCCCTAAGTGTGGCTTTTGGAGGTGTCCGCGTTCGGGTGCCCGGGTCCCGCAACTCCCCGTTCTGCACCCCAGCATCCCTGCGGCCCCCGGTTCCCTCCTCCCACCGTACGACCGCACCCCCCGCCGCTCTCCGCCCCAAATCCTCAGCCCCCCGGCTCCGTGAGAGTCTCGGAGCCCCCGGCCCCGCTGAGGCACCGCGCGCGGGGAGCGCGCAGGGAGCCGGGGCGCGGGGCGAGCGGGGCGGGCGGCCTCCTTACCTGCAGCCGGCCGAGCAGCGCCAGCAGCACCAGCGGCGCGGGCAGCGGGCGGCGCCGCCGGGCGCGCGAGGCCATGGCGCGGAGGGCGGGGGACGGCGGCCCGCTCTGAGGCCTCTGCTGCAGGCGCAGCGGCCTGGGGCGTCGGGTCCGCCCGCCCCGCCCCGTCCAGCCCCGCCCAGTCCCGCCCCGTTCCCTGGCACCCGCCCGGCCCGCGCTGCGCCCTCCTCCGGCAGCGCCCGGCGCGGGGCCGGGACTCTGGGGGCGGCGCCCGCGTCCCGCGCGCTCTGGGGCTGGAGGTGATCCGGGGGCTCTCGCCGCGCCCCCGCGGAGCTCCTGCCTTCGGGAGGCTCCCGCAGACACTGCGGGCCCGCATCCCGGGACCCTCGGGGGTTAGATTCCCCTGAAAGAAGGTAGCCCGGTGGCCCCGGCCCGCCCGGCGCGCGCCCCAAGCCCGCGCTCAGGCTTCCAGGCCGGGACCTCCCGAAGCGAATGCCCCGCGACCAAGGGTCAGGCGGAGAACTCCTCGCGATCACTGCCGAGGGCGCAGGTTCAGTCCCCTGGGGGTTAGCTCAGCTCAGTTCAGTTTAGTTCAGTCCAGTCGCTCAGTCGTGCCCAGCTCTTTGCGACCCCATGGACTGCAGCACGCCAGACCTCCCTGTCCATCATCAACTCCCGGAGCTTGCTCAAGCTCAGTCCATCGAGTGGGTGATGCCATCCAACCATCTCATCCTCTGTCGTCCCCTTCTCCTCCCGCCTTCAGTCTTTTCCAGCATTAGGGTCTTTTCAAATGAGTTGGTTAAGACCCCACAAGCGGCGCGCCTTGGCCAAAGAAGAAAAGAAAGAGCAGCCTGTGGCTGACAGCAGAGCCGGACAAGCTCTTGGAAAAGTGTCAGAGACACCCCTCCAAGCCCTCCCCACTTGGGTGCTTGTGCTAAGTCGCTTCAGTCGTGTCCAATCTTTGCGACCCCATGGACTGTAGCCCGCCAGCCTCCTCTTGTCCGTGGAATTCTCCAGGCAAGAATACTGGAGTGAATTGCCTTGAGGCTTGAACAACCTAATGAATGGGAGAAAATACTTGCAAATCATGTAGCTGATAAGGGAGTTAGACAGTAAAGAATCTGCCTGCAAGCAGGAGACCCAGGTTCGGACTCTGGGTGGGGAAGATCCCCTGGAGAAAGAGCATGACTACCCGCTCCCGTGTTCTTGCCTGGAGAATCCCACGGACAGAGGAGCCTGGCGGGCTACAGTCCAAGGGGTCGCGAAGAGCCAGACACAACTGAGCGACCAACACTTCACTTCGATGTGATTATAAATATGGTAAAATTTAAGTCCGGCTATTTGTTCTCTATTCCATCTTTGCTCATTTTTTTCTTACCTCCTTTTGGATGATTTGAGTATTTTTAGGGTTATGTTTTTTTTTTCTCCATTGGTAGCTTATTTTATATACCTCCTGTTTGTTTTGTTTTTTTAGTTCTGGGTTTGCAATATGACTATGGCATCACAGTCTGCCTTCAGATGGAACCCTGCCACTTTAGGTATAGGTAAGACCCTTACACCAGCATACTTCCATTGGTGCTGCTGGTTGCTTTACTTTCTGACTCCCTCCTGGGCAGCCTGAGGGGTACCCTGCCCAGTTACTTTTGCGCCTTTTGGAAAGCAATCTGTAGTGTTGGTTAAAAAAAATTAAAAGTGCAAATATCCTTTGGCAAAGCAACGACATATCATAGTAGAAAAAGCTAGTCACAGAGTAATATCGTCCCCCATGTCTGTAAAAAATAATAAAAAACATGATTTTACTTATCTAAGCAAAGAAAGTTTCTGGAGAGACAACAATAGCAAATACTAATAGCATATTTACATTTACAAATTCACTTAATCCTTGCAACAGTTTTGCAAGGAATAATATACCCTTTCTACAGATGAGGAAACTGAGGCATAGAGGTTAATAACTTACCCTTGGGTCAGCTGCAATAAGTGACAGAGCTGGGATTCAAACCTTGGATGTCTGGCTCTGGAGTGTGTCTTATTACTAAGCACCAGTTTTTGCTCAGGTTTTAAAAAATTGAATTATAGTTGATTTACAACACTGCGTTAGTTTATATAGTGAAGTGATTTGGTTATATTTATTCTTTTTTCAGTTATAGGTTATTACAAGATACTGATGGTGCTATACCATAAGTCCTTGTTGCTTACCTATTTTAAATATAGTGGGTATATATCTGTTGACTCCAGATTTATCCCTTCTCCCCTTTTCTGTTTGGTAACCATAAGTTTGTTTTCTATGCCTGTAAGTCTGTTTCTCTTTTCTAAATAAGTTCGTTTGTTTCTTTTTTTGTTTGTTTGTTTTAGATTTCACATATTAAGCTAACTTACTTCACTTAGTATGATAATTTCTAGTTCTATCCATGTTGTTGCAAATGGCATTTCATTCTTTTTTATGGCTGGATATTATTCCATGGTGTGTGTATCACAACTTCTTTATCCATTTATCTGTTGATGGACATTTAGGTTAAAGCACCAAATACTAGCATTAGGTGAGTTGTAAAAGAAAAAGTAGAAACTACTCATTTTAACTTTTGACGTTCCTAAGCTGTTTACACTGAGGAAAAAGTACTTTTGTACTAACTGACAGGTATGTAAGTTTGGTAAATAGAGGTTAAAACTCCAGATGAAGTAAGTATAGGAATTGTACAAAATTACAGATTAAAAAAATATTTATCTGGCCTATTGTTGTCTTGAATGTGGAGACAGACTTTCTGGAAATGGCTGTGTGTGAGATTCTGATTTTGATAAAAGGAACTGACTTGTGGGAGAGGGTGCACTCACTGGGGCACTTCATGAGAAATACCAAGGCCTACTCCTGGCATATTTCCAACATCAACCCCTTCTTTTTTCAAAAAAGATTAGGGGACTTAAAACTTCTGCTTGGAAAGTCCCAGAGGTGAGTGTGCTGGTTTTGGAAGCACTCTAAACAACAGAATGCCCGGGTTAGCATATTAAATCTACTAAAACAAGTTTAACTGAAGAAAATAATTACTTTTAAAGACTCTATTTCTATATTTACAGCTCACTCAAATAATTCAAATACTTTATAGAGATTAAATAGAATTAAGTAGAATAAATTTGTTGTTAACAAGATCATTAAAATGAGCTTGTTATTATGTTAAATAATAATTTATTATTATTATAATAAATAGCATTATTATGAGAAACATGAAATTTAAATCAAATACTATTTTCCCTATTAAGTGAAGAATGCTTGCACTATAACTAAAGAGATTTCTCATCATTTACAGAAAGTGTTATTTATCATTTTTATAAGTCCATTTATAAGCACATGTACAATTAAATTTTGGTTATATGTAATAAATGAAAAATTATTTTAAACAATAGATGTTTTAACACTTATTAAACATTTCCAATTTTTACAGAGTAATCAGCCAATGGTGATTTGTTTTATTTGTACCAGGAAGAAAAATAAAGGAATCATAGCTTTATTTGAAAACTGTTTTATGTGGATAATGTGCAACTAAGCCTGGAAAGCCTTAGTACTCCCCACTTCTGCAAGAAGTTTTTAAGGTTCAAGAATCAAAAAGGTAAATTAAAATATGGCTGTCATTTTTGTTTCAGGTGAATGGTTTGTAAGTATTATATCAATAGTATTGTATTTTAATGGTCTGTACTAGGCACCAGAAAATAGATACAATCTTGTTAATAAAATGCTTACAAATGTCCACATGAATGAGAATTAATCAGCTTATATAATTTTTTTCATGTGGTGACAGAAAATAATCACTGGGCACAGAGCTAAAGCAAATTCATAAAAAGTGAAGTCATTAAGTGAACATCAGACTTTACAAATCTTTCAGTAAAAGCTCACTAGTAAATACAAATGCTTTTATTATTTGCTCTGTTTGCTCTTCCTGTCATCTCACCCATAAAACACTTTTTAAACCAAAGTAAACCTTGATAAATAAGTGTTCACTCACAGATAAATCAAGGGGCAATACTATCCCTTAATGACATGAAGAAATTTAGTATCCAGGTCTGTGAGAGAGACCGGCCTGTCAAACCCTTCCTGAATTGGGTCTTGTCAAGTTTTGCTGTCAGTGTTTTGCTGGACAAGACTGAGGTATATGGAAGACCTTCGAAAAGTTGTATAATATGGCATTATTTTTCCTTAAATGTTTGGTAGAATTCACCCGTGAAACCATCTGGGCATGGAGGTTTCTTTATGGCATGGTTTCACATAACAGGTTCACTGTATTTAAGAGACAGAGTTCGACAGAGTTTCTGTTTCTTTCTCTGTTGGTTTTGGTAAGAAGTGTGTGTGCGTGTGTGTGTGTGTGTGTGTTTAAATAGAAGTATGTTCATTCTGTCTAATCTTTTAACTTCACTAGTGTACAGTCATTTATAAAATCTCATATTTTTAATGTAGTTTGTAAGGATTTCTTCTTTTTAGTTTCTAATACTGGTAATGGCAGAAAGAGAAGAGGAACTAAAGAGCCTCTTGATGAAGGTGAAAGAGCAGAGTGAAAAAGTTGGCTTAAAGCTCAACATTCAGAAAACTAAGATCATGGCATCTGGTCCCATCACTTCATGGCAAATAGATGGGGAAACAATGGAAACAGTGAGAGATTTTATTTTCTTGGGCTCCAAAATCACTGCAGATGGTGACTGCAGCCATGAAATTAAAAGACGCTTGCTCCTTGGAAGAAAAGCTATGACCAACCTAGACAGTGTATTAAAAAGCAGAGACATTACCTTGCCGACAAAGGTCCGTCTACTCAAAGCTATGGTTTTTCCAGTGGTCATGTATGGATGTGAGAGTTGGACCATAAAGACTGACTGCTGAAGAACTGATGCTGTTGAACTGTGGTGTTGGAAAAATTCCTGAGTCTCTTGGACTGCAAGGAGATCCAACCAGTCCATCCTGAAGGAAATCAGTCCTGAATATTCATTGGAAGGACTGAAGTTGAAACTCCAATACTTGGGCCACCTGATGCGAAGAGCTTACTCACTGGAAAAGATCCTGATGCTGGGAAGATTGAGGGCGAAGAAGGGGACGACAGAGGATGAGATGGTTGGATGGCATCACCCACTCGATGGACTGAGCTTGAGTAAGCTCTGGGAGTTGGTGATGGACAGGGAGGCTTGGCGTGCTGCAGTCCATGGGGTCAGAGAGTTGGACACCACTGAGTGACTGAACAACACCTGGTGATTTATTTATGCCTTCTCATTTTCTTGGTAAGTCTTGCTGGGGTTTAATCAGATTTATTAGTTCAATTCATTAGAATCAAATTTTTATCTTTCTTCATCTTCCTTATTGTTATGTTTGAGTTTTCTATTTCATTAATTTCTGATCTTTATTGATTCTTCTGCCTCATGGTTCCTTTCAAACTTCTTAAAATGAATGTTAATTGATCTTAAGCCTTCTTTTCTCACTTATGTATTTAAAGCTGTATGTACAGCTCCCTGTAATCATGGCTTTAGTTTTATCTCACAAGTTTCATATTTCCCATTATTTAATAAAAATGTTTTCTAATTTTGTCATAGCTTCCTTAACCTGTGGATTCTTTTAAAAGCACATTGCTTACTTCTTTAACATTTTATATTTTCCTGTTACCTTTTTAAAAAGAAAACATACTTGGCTGTACTGGGTCTTAGTTGGGGCATGTGGGATCTAGTCCCCTGAGCAGGGCTCGAACCCAGGCCCCCTGCATTGGGAGCGCAGAGTCCTGGCCACTGGACCGCCAGGGAAGTCCCTATTTATCCTTTATTTGCTCCATATGCCTTTTTGCCTCTGTGAGATGCTACCTAGGATCACTTTCCTTTTGCTTGAATTACTTTCTAGGGTTTTTCTTTGGTGTGAGTCGGCTGGTAACAAATTCTGTTTTGGGGGGTTTTTTTTATAGGGGAAGAGGGTCTAAAAATACCTTAACTTGCCTCCATTTGAAGTCATAGGGTGGCAGTTATTTTCCCTCAGCATTTAAAAAACATAATTGCTTTGTTTTCTGTTGATATGCCAACTATCATCCTTACAGTTGCCGCTTTTAAGATCTTCTCTTAGTATTTGGTTTCCCGCAGGTTTACGCTAACGTGAGTAGGCTTAGTTTTCTTTGAATTGATCCTGTTTGTGATTCATGGCCTCTCTTGATATTTTTTGATAGCTTAAAAGTTTTTGTGTCCACTCTCTCTTCAAATAACATTTCTGCCCAATCTCTCTATTCCCTTCGGCCCCAAATGACTTTTACCCTCTTTTCTGTGTTTTGCATTAAAAAAAAAAAAAAAAATCTGTGCTGCTTCCTGTTTCCAGTCCCACATGCAGGGAGCCTGAAGCCGCCACTCTGTCCTGACGAGTCAAAAGCAATCAATGGTTTCATCGTCGTGTCTGACTCTTGCGGCCCCATGGACTGTAGCCCGCCGGGCTCCTCTGTCCACGGGATTGTCCCAGGCAAGGATACTGGAGTGGGTTGCCAGTTCCTTCTCCTGGGGATCTTCCCGACCCAGAGATCAAACCCTAGTCTCCTGCACTGCAGGCGGATTCTTTACCTACTGAGCCACCGGGAAATCAGTAACCCTCCCTAAATCCATTTAAGAGAAGGGAGGTACCAGGGCATACCACTGCCCCCCAAACTGGAGAGACTGACAGGCAAATACAGAGAATCACAAATTATCAGAGCAGAAAACTCACAAGCTATAACCTCTGTGGGAACCAAGGCAGGGGTGGAAAAACTAGAACTGTAATCGATCAATTGCTGCAGGCCCAGAGAGGACAAGTCTAAGAGTCACAGACTCCAGGGATCCCCGTCAGAGGCCCCTCCTCCTCGTTTGTTCTTACCTCCAGGAGCTTGACCAGATTCACACAGCAGACGTCAGAGAAAAATCCCCTTAATCTCTAACCCTTCCCTCTGGGCACACAGGAACTCAAGGTCTGTCTTCAGATTTCTCATCGACATCCTCAGCTTCTTCTCTTGGACTCATCTTATGCTAATTGAATCCTGATTACCCCTTGGTAAAAACACTGCCTGCAGTGTAGGAGACCTGGGTTCGATCCCTGGGTTGGGAAGATGCTCTGGAGGAGGAAATGGCCACCCAATCTGGTATTCTTGCCTGGAAAACCCCATGGACAAAGGAGCTTGGTGGTCTACAGTCCATGGGGTTGCAAGAGTCAGATACGACTTAGGGACTAAACCACCATCACCCCTAAAACATCACCTTCATTGCTATTTTTTAGAGTGGAGGCTTTTCCATTTTGTTTCCACAGAGCTCTGTGCTCCTAAAGGCTGGACAGGTATAGTATTTGCTTTTCACGTCTACTCTCAAAGGAAGCTCTTTCCAGCTCACTTACATATTGTTGACTTTATTTAGGACCATCTGTGCGATTGTTTCCCCCCTTTCCCAGCTCGATTCTATGGGTCTATCACGATGATAATTTCTTTGCAAGAGGTTTACTATCCTTGTCTTTTCTCCTCATCTTTTGCACCTGGAAAAACCTAGACCTGGTTCTCCTTTATTGTAGGTATACTTCACATCTGTTCTGACCAGCTAATTTTGTCTGGAAGAAAAAACAAACAAACAAACAAACCACAATTGTGTTAACTGCCTTTCTTAAAATTTGTAATTACTATTCTCAAATCAGCTTTCACAATTGCTTGTCAATTTAACAATTCTATCCATAATACTCTGCCATTCTTGGAGACAAAGATTTCTACCTTCTTTTTCCTCAAACCTCCAAAACTTTCCACATGCCGGCCACACTATC
Source organism: Cervus elaphus (assembly GCF_910594005.1). Classification (NCBI taxonomy): domain Eukaryota; kingdom Metazoa; phylum Chordata; class Mammalia; order Artiodactyla; family Cervidae; genus Cervus; species Cervus elaphus. The sequence continues at coordinate 62,696,588 of NC_057841.1, read as the reverse complement.
TTTGCTTCATACTTTACTGTGAAGAGATGGAAAACCCCAAACCTTCCCAGCACTACATCTACCAAATTACCTCCAGTGCACCTATTCTCTCCCAAGTACGGAGGAGGCCCGACGCGTTCGTGTCCTGAACCGCGCCCCTCGGGCCGTCTCAGGGACCTCACTGTTCCACAGCCGTTGCCTACTGCTGCTGTTGCATCACCGTTCTCTCAGTTTGCAGCCTATGTACAGATCTAATTTCTCTTGTTCCAAAACTCCCCTCCACACCTCTCCTGGACCTCACGTTCCTTGCTAGATGCCAGGGCTTCTGCTCCCCTTTATGGCAACATTTCCCGTCCCTGTCTCCCTTCACACTCTGCAATCAGGCCTCTATTTCCACCGAAGCCCTGAGCTTACTACTGACGTCATCAGTGACTGTAATCTTCCGCCGATCTTAGATCCACCCTCCTACTGACTGCCGAGGGGCCACCGCTGCTCCTTGGGTGTTCTTTGCTTGCAAGAAACCACCCTTTCTTGGTTTCTCTCCAGCCTCACTTCCCTTGAGTCTTTGAGCAGCTCCTCCTGCTGTACTGAACTTCCAGATACCAGAGCGTCTCAGGGCTCAGATTCGGGTCTCCTCCACGGTTACTCTCTCCCCAGGCCATCTCATTTAGTTTCAGGGTTTTACTCAAATATCAATGACTCCACGACCTGTATTTTCAACCTTGACCTCTGTTGAGACCCAGACTTGGATAACTAACTTCTCATTTGACCTCGAGACACATACCTCTCAGATATCTCGATTTTGGCACATCTCAAATAAAACTGTAGATTCACTCCTAAAATTTCCTTACTGTTATCACTATTTATTCAGTGAATCCAGCCAAAAATCTCAGTGACACCTTTGATTTTTCTTTTCCCCTCACTCTTCATACCCAAGCTGTCATGCCAATATTACGTCCCAAATTTCCCTCAGGTCTGCCCTTCCCCCTCCATTTTTGTCCAGGCTGCCGTCATCTCTTGCTTAGACATTGCCTTAGCTTCTGCCTGCAGCCTCTGCATGCTTGCTGGGTCGCTCAGTCGTGTCCGACTCTGCGGCCCCATGGCTGTAGCCCACCAGGCTCCTCTGTCCATGGGATTCTCCAGGCAAAGATACTGGAGTGGGTTGCCATTCCCTCCTCCAGGGGATCTTCTTAACCCAGGGACCAAACCGTTCTCTCTCGTGTTTCCTGCATTGGCAGGTGGGTTCTTACCACGGGTGCCACCGGGGAAGCCCCTGCAGCCTCTACTCCTGCCTCTTTCCAGGGCATTCTTACAAAGCCTGCTGCTGCTGCTAAGTCGCCTCAGTCGTGTCCGACTCTGTGCGACCCCATAGATGGCAGCCCACCAGGCTCCACTGTCCCTGGGATTCTCTAGGCAAGAACACTGGAGTGGGGTGCCATTTCCTTCTCCAATGCATGAAAGTGAAAAGTGAAAGTGAAGTCGCTCAGTCGTGTCCGACTCTCCAATGCATGAAAGTGAAAAGTGAAAGTGAAGTCGCTGTCGTGTCCGACTCTTCGCGACCCCATGGACTGCAGCCCGCCAGGCTCCTCTGTCCATGGGATTTTCCAGGCAAGAGTACTGGAGTGGGGCGCCATTGCCTTCTCAGGTCCAACCATAATGTAAACTGGATCAACTCAGTCTACTACTTCAACCATGTGAAAAGAAAGTGAAGCCACTCAGTCAAGCCCAACTCTTTGCGACCCCACGGACTGTAGCCTACCAGGCTCCTCCATCCATGGAATTTTCCAGGCAAGAATACTGGAATGGGTTGCCATTTCCTACTTCAGGGGATCTCCCCGACCTAGGGATCGAACCTGTGTGATCTGGCTATACTCCTCTCCAGTTTCATCTGTTGATACACCATCACATTCAAAATGCTGGAGTCACATTGGTCTTCTTTTTCCAATTCCCTAAACACACCAAGGCCTATGCACACATTGCTCTTTTTCCTCTTCCTGGTCTCACATGGGTAAATCTTCCTAATTTTCAGGTACCATGTCACCTTACGGAGGCCTTCCAAAGTGCTCACCCTAATTAAGGTACGTCTTCCTCAGTCCTGCCCTCTCAACCTGTTTGTTTCCTTGCCTGGCTGCAAGCTCGGTTCTATGTTGGCCTTCTTCATTGCCTCCCGTGCCTAGCACAACACAGGTACTCCATAAATAATACACATGTCGAGTAGTGAATGACTTTATAATCTTTAGAAAGGGATGGTTTTACTACATTTACAAATGGCTTAGAAACCATGGTAAGGTCTGTTGATAAATGGGCTGCTCAGAGCCAGAGATACGAAGACGAGCTGCGTCGAGCTCTTTAGGCCACGTGCGCACGGCACAGTGCCTCACTTGTGCTTTTCTTCACTGCAGTTGGCTATCACTGTTCAAAGATCCACAAGGTGGGTCTACACAAAGTTATGTTCTTAAAGGTCAAATAATGGCCTAAAATAGTTTATCTTAAAAAGCAGATTCGTGAAAAGACAACTCAGTACACACTGATTTCACGTCCCCAAACTTTATAGTTTAGTTCAGAGACTATTTATTTGAACCATTTTTTCTTTTCCAATAAGGAAAGGAAGCTTGATAGCACCTGAACTGATACCCCATTAAAGTTACCTAAATTACTCACAATTTCAATCAGGTTGTAAGTTAATCTGATGTTTAGCAAGTAATCTCTCAAAAGGGGTGCTGATGCCAACAGATGAAGGTCAAAGATGCTGTGTATAGAGGTATATACATATAGTGATGCTACCACTCAAGCATCGTTCTCAGATTAATACAGCAAAATTGTTACCTACAACTCGTGTGGATTTCTGAAAAATTTTAGTCTCTGGCTTGCTTTGGAGCATAATTTCAAATGAACTTTTCATTACTTTGCAAACTTTGCTTTTATTTGTATCATTTTTACCTCTGTTTAAAAAGCGCGAGGATGGGAGTTTTCCAGCTTGTTTTGGAAGAACACACCCAGTTTCATGATTAGTGTCTGTCTTGTCTTTAAAGAATATATTTTACAGTAGAAAGCCATGTGAAAATAAATGTAAAGTCTTACTGACATTAAGATGTTTAATAGCATAATAAGAGGGACTCGAAACACACTGCATATCTTGCTGGCTGGTGCCTTTCATGAAAACCTGTTAGTATTTGGATAAATGGATTCACAAATTAATAAAACTATCACATTAAAAATACATTATATTTATTCACCAGGTAACAAACATACTAATGTTACTATGGTTCAAAGCAAATGAGAATTTAAACATTTTTTCTTTAAATCATCTCAGAAATGTTTTCATTTTATACAACACAATGCTTTTTAAATAAAAGTAAACTAGAAGAGGTAATTTATAGAGATTATATTCCTAAATTAAAATATATTTAAGTGAATATACAGTTTCTCATTTCATTTTGCTTAGCTGGAGGATATAGTGTTTCAAAATGAAAATAAATACACATAGCCAAAATCAAAACCAAAACAAGTATGCAAAAACATTTTATTTATAATAGATCAACATTTTTGACATGAAAGGAAGCCACTTTCAATTTCTCAGGAATGCCTAGAATCCAACAGTTTCCATAAAGACTAGCTAACAATTATTTCACTGTAGGTTAAAGAAATAATTTCAGAATAAACTTTTTAAATGGCTCTGCCTATGGCAATTTATTTTTTATAAGCTTGAATGTGTGGTAAGCTAGCTTTGCCCAGGAAGTGAATGTAATCCAACTATATTCCAAGTGTATTAAAACCAGTTTATACAACAGACATGACAATCACCCATGTGTATCAGCTGTGCTCAAAAGAGAATTCTCTTTACCAAAATATGCATTTTTCAAAAAGGCCTCACATTAAACCCTTAAACCAACCACCTCCCTCTATGTCCAGGATCACTCTTTTCTACTTCAAGTTGCGTTACTTGACAGACAATTGTCAAATTCCAGTGGAACTGTACACTGACTTAAGACTCTATGTGATATATATCAAACACAAGAACAGTCACGGACTTGAAGAGACAGGTGATGACTGTGACCTATTAGTGAGTAAGCCAATGTCATTTTTTGTCTAGAGGGGAAAAAAGCAGCCCCCAAATGTCCTGAACTTTTCTGTACCTCTCTGTAACACATGGGGTAAAAAGATAATCTCTGAAATTAAAATTCATCAGAAAATTTATCACCTTAAATAGAATGTTTTATGTAAATAAGCATTAACTTTTAGGTCCGAACCATACTTTCTTCTGTATTTCCACTTGGGGAAAAAAAAGTCACAATTATTAGCTCTTCTTACTTACATTTAGTTTGAGTGTTTAAATCTACTACACACCAGTTTGTGAAACTCACCGTGGTTACCACCCCCCATGCGTCATGTGCTCTCTTTCCTCAGGTAAGTCCATCGTATTCATGTAAGTGACGGGGAGATTTAAATAGCACTTAAAGAGTATTCATGAGGGCGCCGAAGTGTTGACAGTTACATTGTTATCTGTCGCCTGCAGGACTGGCAACCCAGACTCACCACGGCACTGTAAGTCCTGTGTGAGCGGGACGCGCACAGCCCCACAGACGCGCAAACCTAAGTCCAAAGGCACGAGTGATGCTGGTGGCTCTTCCCAGTCAACAGCTAAGACGACACAGAGTCTGCGTCCTTCCTTCATAATTTAAATACTTAAGCAACCTCCATTTTCATTACTTTATAACAATGACTTCAAATTTACATTATTTTAAGTACCATTGTAATAGCTTAGTGTATCATACAAGTATTTGCTAATATCCCATCCAAAAATTAAAAAAAAAAACCTCTTCACTATATATATATATAATATATAAAAAAAATATTCTGAAAGACAAGAACATAGAGGGGGGACTTGGTACAGACTATCAACTCAGTTTTTTTTTAATCACCACAGTTGGAACTCCAAAATTAACAGATATACAGCAATAATCAAAAGCAGTGCAAGTATCTTTGGAGGTTAAGATAAAATTATAATGCAAGAACAAACAAAGAAATAAAAAAGGCAAGTACTTCAAGTACAAGGAACCAGTCTGCTTGAGGTCCATCTTAGTGTTTACTGGGGGCTTCCTTGCCGCTCTTACTTCTTTCTCTGAAACACGTTGGCCAGCATGGCACCTGATGTTGTCAACTGACCCATTTTGTTCAAGAACTTGGTCTTCGTATCTTCACTCACTAAGCTTGCAGCAATTGACATTGAGCTAGGAAAAAGATTTTGAAATTTGTGTAAAGCAATTAAAAAATGAAAAGTATCTATTTTTTCCAAGTCTTTAGGAACAGAACGTTAAGAAGTACATCCTGAGCTGGCATCACAAAAGGGAAACTCACACCTACGGAGCAGAGCTTTTAGGTGCCACAGTAGGTTAGTGGCTTTGGTGTCAATCATGTCTTGAAAGGAAGCCGTGTGGTATAGTGATTAGAAGCAAGTCTGGAATGAGACTGAATTTTCAGTTCTGTCATTCATGAGCTGTGTGACTTTGGGCAAGTTATTTAATCTCTGTTTCCTCATCTATTAAATGAACATAATTCTAGTACCTACCTCATAGGGCTATTCAAGGATTATAAAGGCTTCCCTGGAGGCTCAGCTGGTAAACAATCTGCTTGCAATGCAGGAGACCCAGGTTCCATCCCTGGGTCAGGGAGATCCCCTGGAGAAGGGAGGGGCAACCCACTGCAGTATTCCTGCCTAGACAATTCTATGGACAGAAGAGCCTGGTGGGCTACAGTTCATGGGATTGCAAAGAGTTGGACATGACTGAGCGACTAACACTTGGTCCCCTGTTGAGTATAAAGTGCTTATTAGCAATGACAGGCATGTTATTCTTCTTCTTATTAGCATTACTTAATTCTTATAGCAACCTTGGAAGATAGATATTATTCTTATCTTCACAAATGAGTAAACAAAGCCACCCTGAGGTCTTATACTGTGCCGGTAACAATCCTGTGACGTATTCCTGTGTGTGGGGGGGGTGGGGGGGGTGGGAAGAAGAAACATGTAATCACTCGCCAACTGCACTAGTGTCGATCAACGTGAAATCTTCTTTCTCTTTAGCCAACCTTCTGTGTAGGGAGTAAGCACAATCTAAATGACTACTAAAGACTGCTGATACATCGTACTACTGAACAAAGTATTAATCAGGGACATTTTTCAGTGATTCAACAATTGTGCTATAATAAATAGACTCAGGAGTCCAGCTTACTGGCTTTGTGACTTTGGCCAAGACGCTTTAAATCACCCTGATTCAGTTTCCTCCTCTGTAAAATACAGTTTGCAACTGTTACTGCAAAATACCTTGAGGTCTACGTAAGAGAATATGTCTGACCCTGTCAGAGACAAGTGAGTGGCGAGCCAGGTACAGGAGCTCAACAGATGTCTGTTAAATCTACACATGGAGTAAGCGCTGCTGCCAAGGACTTCTGGCTCTGTGTGGCCTTCAAAGGTGTGCGCCGTGCGTTACTCAGGTCAGCAGCTGACCACGACAGCCGTCTTGAAAACCTCTTTTTCCTTTTGCTCTTCCACCAGTACCTCCAGCTGGTGTGTCCCCGTGTCTCTGACCCCTCCTCTCTTGCTGGTGTTTCCCTTCCCACAAGTACTCCTCCACCAGGCTCAGTATCTGACTCTAGTTCTTCAATTACAAAACATGCTCATTCTCTATGTTTCAAATAAATTTCCACAGGATGACTCCAAAATCTTTATTGAAACACAACACCTTGCTGAGGGCCAGAATCATCAGCTGTTGTATACTAGATAAAGTCAATGTCCCAAGCACTTGTTTCAGACCCTAACTTTAGAAATAAAGAGCTCCATTACTTTGGCCACCTGATGCGAAGAACTGATTCACTGGAAAACACCCTGATGTTGGAAAAGATTGAGGGCAGGAGAAGGGGGCAACAGAGGATGAGATGGGTGGATGGCATCACTGACGCAATGGACATGAGTCTGAGCAAACTTGGGGAGATGGTGAAGGACGGGCAAGCCTGGTGTGCTGCAGTCCATGGGGTTGCAAAGAGTCAGACACGATTTAGTGACTCAACAACAACCACCCCATTTTTATTTCTTTCCTTGCCAGTAGTTCTATCATTTTCCTCTCTTCCTAGCAGTGAATATGATGGCTCTCAAACTATCATCAAATCTTGTGACTTTATAACATCTCTATCATTTACTTTTATTTCTAATGCCAATACTTTACAACTGGATTATTCCAACAATCTTGGATCTGGGCTTCTTGTATTAGTCACTCACCACTTAAATAATCACTTCTTTATATCACACCCCTTCTCAAAATCTTCAGTGGCCACTTACTGCCTCCAAGATAAAATATGCATGGGATTCAAGAAACAGCCATCTAATTCTTGTGTGGGTGTGTGTTTTAAACCAACCATCCCCAAGTAACTCCTCGACTCCCTTGAGTCATGTTTGCCTAGTCTAACTGTTTGAACTATTCTCAACTTAAATATCCCTTCTTTGCTGTCTAGCCAAGTTTTAAATTCCATGATGCCTTTCCTTAACACTGTAGGTTGATGGTACTGTTTTCTTTCTGTAGGAAACAGTGCTAAGTCAGAAGATAAGGTTTATTTTAGTCTGCATCTAGAGAAACAGGAGACATGGGTCAGATAATATTCGAGATACCATCAAGTCACTGATTCTAAGAGGAGCACAACAATATGCTAAGGAGTCTAGAAACCAGGACATGAAAGTGAAAGGAGTGACCCAAGTTTAGCTTGGAGGAGAGTTAGCAGGCTTAAGACACCTTCCTATGAAAAGTGAAACATAATATACATCTGCACAGCCATGTACACCTACAGAGACCTACTGAGGCACATCTCAATTATCTGGGGAACTTTTTGATGTGGATATCTAGACCTAACCCCAGTGATTCTGATTTTTTCCTTCCAGGGTAGAGGACATAGGTATGTATTTTACAAAGCTTTCTAGTAAAGCACCACTGCATTATAGCATTTTTTTGTTTGTTTTTCTGAAGAGTTTGTATTTTTTATTACTTTGACAAAAGAGTCTGACTCTGACCCCTTGCCAAAACTTGTTTTAGAGAGTAGATGTTACAGGAAGGGAGACTTAAACTCAGAATATGAAAGGAATTTTTAAAAAACCAAGTGGTTAAAAATGAAATGGACTGCCCTGTAAAGTACTGTCTTCTTACTGCAGGCTTTCAAGGAAATCTCAGACTTTTCCATTGTAATTCATAGCTTCCCGTTACTTGTTGATTCTGCATCTATAGAACCTCTTGCTTCTGGCCTATTTTAAAAATTATTTATGTCCTAGAATACTTCTCTCTCTGTCCACATCACTCTATCTTACAAGTTGAAGACCACTACTTCTTCTCTTTTAAATTCCTGTTTGATTTTTTGACACCACTCTGAATTGCCTCCTAATTCTTAGCAAAGCTTCTCATGAAGTGAAGTAATAGTCACTCAGTCGTGTCTGACTCTTTGCAACCCCATGGACTGTAGCCCACCAGGCTCCTCTGTCCATGGGATTCTCCAGGCAAGAATACTGGAGTGGGTTGCCATGCCCTCTTCCAGGGGATCTTCCTGACCCAGGGACTGAACCCGAGTCTCCTGCACTGGCAGGCGGATTCCTTACCACCGAGTCACCTGGAAAGCCCAAGCTTCTTCTAGATGCTGCATTTTAAACACAGGTCTAATTTTATATCTGAGCCCTCTTTCCAAGTGAGATCATCCATCCACCTCCACTCCTCTAATTACCACTGATATTCTAATAGTTCCTAAATCTCAGTAACTGCTTGCAGTGGTTTTCTAACTGTACTACAAACTGTAAATGAACACGTCTCTTGAGAATAGCTCCACTTGGCTGTACTGTGCCATCATCCAACCTGGAAATCCTTAGATTCTAGTTCTCTCTTAGTCTAATCTGTTGCCAAGTTAAACTGAATTCATATCTGAATATATCCTGAATCCACCTTAATTCTCATACTCACTGTTAATATATATGTTGAGTAATGAATACATGAGGATTCATTATATCATGTTTAGTTTGTGTCTATTTGAAATTCTGTGGAATAAGTATTTAAAAAAATGATAATACAGAAATTTGAATAATACAGGAAAACTATGATTATAAAAGTGAACTTTTCTTTTTAAATGGAAGGTCAGATAACCAAAGGCATCTCAGGAAGGTACAGAGATTTCTTTCTTGTAAAACTCCTGCATGCTAATTTATGAAAAGTCATTTAGAATGTATTTCACATACAGTTTTTCTCAATTTTGGTCCCAAACCTTTTACATTTTAAACTAATAAGGCATCAAAAATGTTCATATTAAATGTACAAAAATGAACAGAATTATATGCTTTAATGTTAACTTTATGGATTTCGTGTTCAGAGTAGAAACCTATTAAAGTATTTCTATTTTATAACTTTCTATGGCTAAAATGATAGAAGAGCTCCCACCATTCAAGGAGACTAAGGCAACAGTTCTGACCTGTGGTAAGGGGCAAAAGACTCTGTGTGTGTGTGTGTGTGTGTGTGTGTACACGTGTGTATTGGGGTTTGGAGTGTGGAGGAAAAGACAGTGTGTGTGTGTGTGTGTGTGTGTGTGTGTGTCTGTTGGGGTTGGGAGTATGGAGGATTTTCTGCATGGGTACCTGGCCTGACAAGATGAAACACATATTCCTGGTAGTTACGTTTATAAAGGAAACACCTTTGAGTTTTTCATGCCAGCAGATTCCATTTAAGATTAACTGTTCAAGGTTACTTTAGAAAGAGTACAACAGACTATTTATAAATTACTTCCTGTCCTGAAATGACCAACTTTATTCTTCACATCTATGTTCATATTTTAATTTCACTAAATCTTTGACTCTAATTAGTTTGGTTAGAAGCATGTGACTAGAACATTCACATGCTGACAATCCTTTATGTAGTGAATCACATTAAATGTTACGACTCTTGTCACAAATTTTTAGAAACTATTTTCACCAGTGATTCCCAAATCCAACTACCTATCAATATCTCTTTGGAAGCTTTTATTTATTTTCTTTTTTAATGTTTTATTGAAGTATAGCTTATAAGGGTGTCCCTGATAGCTCAGTTGGTAAAGAATCCACCTGCAATGCGGGAGATCCTGGTTTGATTTCTGGGTCGGGAAGATTCCCTGGAGATGGGATAGGCTACCCACTCCAGCATTTTTGGGCTTCCCTTGTGGCTCAGCTGGTAAAAAATCTGCCTGCAAAAGTAAAATTAAAAAAAAAGAATCTGCCTGCAACGTGGGAGACCTGACCTGGAAAAGGTCAGTTTTCATTCCATTCCCAAAGAAAGGTAATGCCAAAGAATGCTCAAACTACCTCACAATTGCACTCATCTCACACACTAGCAAAGTAATGCTCAAAATTCTCCAAGCCAGGCTTCAACAGGACGTGAACCATGAACTTCCAGATGTTCAAGCTGGATTTAGAAAAGGCAGAGGGACCAGAGCTCAAATTGCCAACATTTGTCAGATAGTTGAAAAAGCAAGAGTTCCAGAAAAACACTACCTCTGCTTTATTGACCATGCCAAAGCCTTTGACTATGTGGATCACAACAAACTAAGGAAAATTCTTCAAGAGACGGGAATACCAGACCATCTGACCTGCCTCCTGAGAAATCTGTATGCAGGTCAAGAAGCAACAGTTAGAACTGGACATGGAACAACAGACTGGCTCCAAATCGGGAAAGGAGTACGTCAAGGCTGTATATTGTCACCCTGCTTATTTAACTTATATGCAGAGTACATCATGAGAAACGCTGGGCTGGATGAAGCACAAGCTGGAATCAAGACTGCCGGGAGAAATATCAATAACCTCAGATAGGCAGATGACACTACCCTTATGGCAGAAAGTGAAGAGGAACTAAAGAGCCTCTTGATGAAAGTGAAAGAGGAGAGTGAAAAAGTTGTCCTAAAACTCAACATTCAGAAAACTAAGATCATGGTATCTGGTCCCATCACTTCATGGCAAATAGATGGGGAAACAATGGAAACAGAGCCTTTATTTTCTTGTGCTCCAAAATCACTGCAGATGGTGACTGCAGCCATGAAATTAAAAGACACTTGCTCCTTAGAAGAAAAGCTGTGACCAACCTAGACAGCATATTAAAAAGCAGAGACATTACTTTGCCAACAAAGGTCCACCTAGTCAAAGCTATGGTTTTTCCAGTAGTCATGTATGGATGTGAGAGCTGGACCATAAAGAAAGCTGAGTGCCAAAGAACTGGTGCTTTTGAACTGTGGTGTTGGAGAAGACTCTTGAGAGTCCCTTGGACTGCAAGGAGATCCAACCAGTCCATCCTAAAGGAAATCAGTCCTGAATATTCATTGGAAGGACTGATGCTGCAGCTGGAACTCCAATAATTTGGCCACCTGATGCGAAGAACTGACTCATTAGAAAAGACCCTGATGCTAGGAAAGATTGAGGGCAGGAGGAGAAGGGGACAACAGAGGATGAGATGGTTGGATGTCATCACTGACTTGATGGACATGAGTTTGAGCAGGCTCTAGGAGCTGGTGATGGAAAGAGAGGCCTGGTGTGCTGCAGTCCATGGGGTCATAAAGAGTTGGACATGACTGAGCGACTGAACTGAACTGAACTGATAGATATATACAATATTATGTAAGTTACAAGTGTACAATATAATGATTCACAATTTTTAAAGGCTATATTCCATTTATAGTTATTATAAAATATCAGCTATATTCCCTATATTGTACAATACATCCTTGTAATTTATTTTATATACAATAGTTTGTTCCTCTTAACCTTCTACCCCTATATTGCCCCTCCCCCTTTCCAGTAACCACTAGTTTGTTTTCTGTATCTGAGTCTGTTTCTTTTTTGTTATATTCACAATCCTGTTGTATTGTTTAGACTCTGCGTAAATGATATCATACAATATTTGTCTTGCCCTGACTTATTTCACTTGGTATAATACCCTCTTTTTTATGGTGTAGTATTCCATTATGTATGTGTGTATACACAGACATACACACATCTTTATCCATTCATCTGTTGATAGACACTTAGTCTGCTTCCTTATCTTGGCAATTGTAAATAATTTTGCTATGAACATTGGGGTGCTCGTCTCTTTGAATTAGTGTTTTGGCTGGAAGCTTTTAAATATACAGATCTCTAGGCTGACTCAGACGGAGAAGGCAATAGCACCCCACTCCAGTACTCTTTGCCTGGAGAATCCCATGGACGGAAGAGCCTGGTGGGCTGCAGTCCGTGGGGTCGCTAAGAGTTGGACACGACTGAGCGACTTCACTTTCACTTTTCACTTTCACACATTGGAGAAGGAAATGGCACCCCACTCCAGCATTCTTGCCTGGAGAATCCCAGGGACAGGGGAGCCTGGTGGGCTGCCATCTATGGGGTCGCACAGAGTTGGACACGACTGAAGCGACTTAGCAGCAGCAGCAGCAGGCTGACTCAGAAAGATGAGGGCCCAGAGAATGAGGCAGAGATCTGAATTTTAAATTCCCTAGATGGTTTATGGATTAGTATGTGTGAACTGCCCATGTAAAGGCTTTTCTTGCCTTCTAAATTAATTACCACAAAACAACACAATATAAAACACTTTACCCACTGACAAAAATTTTATGTAGAGAAATTAAGGTTAACACAAAGCCATAAAAAAGAATTAAAGTCTTACCCTTGAGGCTCTTGGACGGTCTTGTTCTCTACTTTTTGTTCACATTCTTTTATCATGGAAGTTAAAATAACCTGATATAAAAAAAATTGACTTTAGTGAAATATAGGTAGCATAGTAAAATTAAAGCTTTTAATTAAGTATTTAATATTGCCATAAGCTAATGTGTTAATTAAAAGAGGAAACTTTTGGCAGTTACTTTGTTAAAGGCTTGCCTCTTGTTTGTTCTATTCTACAGACAGCCTTCATCTTCGATGCAAAAGTCCTGAACAAAATACTAGCAAGTTGAATCTACCTTCATATATTAATAAAAGAATTATGCATCATAACTAAGTGGGATTTTTTACAGGAGTTCAAAGGTTGTTTTAGCATATAAAAACCCATTAACATCAAATATTGTGAGAATAAAAACCCATAACTATGTAATCATCTCAACTGACTCAGAAAAATATATTTAACAATATCCAACCAACCCTCATGATAAAAATACTCAACCAACCAGCAATAAAAACAAATTCCCTCAGGTTGGTAAAAGGCAACTATAAAATGTTACAAAGCACAATATGGAAAAAGCTAAAAAGAGGGGAAAAAAGCAATTCCCAATCATAATTTTAACGTCTTTCATAGCTGATAGAACAAGTAGATCACAAAAAGTTAATACAAATGTAAGAGAACTGTCTCATAAAATTAACTCTCTCTACCTCATGAAGCAAAAATCCATGGATCAATAAAGAAATAATGGAAATGAGAATGTAATTTGAACTAAATGATAACAAAGCTACGATGGTGCAAAAGGGATGTGGCTAAAGCAACACTGAGAGCCTTAAATTTATGTATCAGAAAAGAAAAGTTAACAAGTAAAAAATCCAAGCTTCCTCCTTAAGGAGTTAGAAAAAACGGGGGGGGGGGGGGGGGGAATCAAACCTAAAGAAAGCAGAAGGAAATAAACATGAAAATAGCAGTCAAACTAAAAAACAGAGAAAAATCAACAGTCAAAAGTTCAGTATTTAAGAAGGTTAATAAAATTCATAACCCCTAACAAAACTGGTTTAAAAAGAAAGCAAAAAACAAATTAATATCAGAAGTAAAAAGGTATAGAGCCTACAGTAAGGAAAAGGGAAAAAAATACAGTAAAAGTATTAGAAAATAATATATTGTTTACTATAATATAAATGGTGATTTTCCTGCATTTGAAACTTATTTAAAAAAATCCAGAGACATTTTATTATTAGAATTAAAAATGAAGTTTCTCAGGTTAGCCATACATAAATTCAACATACAAAAGTTATATACATTTTTATACACTGATAACAAAGGGTTAAAAAACATATAATCCTAAAAAAAGTTAGCATTATAACATTATAAATATAAGGTGACAGTTTTTTTCAAATGAAATTATAAAACTTTATTGAAAGACATTAAAGGAGATCTAAATAAATGTAAGATACAGTATGTTCTGGATGCGCGCATGCATGCTCAGTTGCTAAGTTGTGTCTGACTATTTTTGACCCCATGGACTGTCCATGGAATTTTCTCAACATTACTAGAGCAGGTTGCTTTTTCCTCCTCCAGGGTATCTTCCTGACCCAGGGACGGAACCTGTGTCTCTTGCACCTTTTGCATTGGCAGGTGGATTTTTTTTTTTTCTTTACCACTGAGCCTTCTGGGAAGCCCCATGTTTTAACACTCAAAATTATGAAGTTGATGTCTCTCCCAATTAATTTATAGAATCAATTAAACTTCACCAGAATCTGAACAAGATCATTCTTGGAATCTCATTTAATGCTAAAATTTACATAAAAATGATAAGGGTCATGAAGAGTTCTAAAAAAAGGACAGGATGCTGAACCTGCCTGTTAGATTTCAGGACTTTTTAACAAGCGACTGTAATAAAGACAGTTCATCACAATGATACAGTTCATATCAATGTTATAATAAACAAGAAGGAGATGAGCAGAAAAAGAATGCTCCCGAGTAACAGATGCAGGCATACAAGGAAACATCAGATTCGACAGAAGTGGCACTGCCAATCAGTACAGACATAATGAACTGTTCCATAAACAATAATGGGACAGTTGGTCATCTGTATAGGAAAAAACATAATTTACGCACTACCTCACATCATACATAAAAACTAATTTTAGATGGATTGTGAATTTTACTGTAAAAATACAATTTTAAACATTTTAGGAAGAAAGTATAGGAGATCATGTCTCAGAAAGATTTAATCAATCTATTAAAATTAAAAATCAGTGTTCAAATAGGCCAAAAATATGAAAAAAAAATGGGAAAAGATATTCATAAAATACAAAATGAACAGAATACTGGTATTCCAATTATATAACAAACATCAAAGAAATAACAGGGAAAAATATAATCCAAAGTGAGAAAAATGGGCAAAAAACCTAAAAAGGCTTTGATGTTAGTAAGCACATAAAGAATTCCAAGTTTGAAAACAATCAAGGAAATGCAATGAAAACCATCATGAGATGCCACTTTATACCTGCCGAATCTAAGGCAGTCCCAAAGCACTGCGCCCTGACACAGACGCGAGGAAAAGGCTCCGCACCCCGGCGCGGCTGCGCAGTAGGGCACTTGGATCCCAGTGAGCTCAGACGGGAGCTTTGCTGGCCGGGCGTGCCGGTGGAGACGTTGTGCAGTGTGTGAGGGCTGGGAGTGAGCGTGGACTCCCGGCAGGGAAAGAGGTGTGGGGAAGGGGTAACGGGAAGGCTTTGGTTTGGTTTTGTTTTGTTTAGGACGGGAGAGTCAAACATGGTAATAGGCTAAAGAAAAAGCTGGTAGAAAAACTGATGACACAGAATAGGAAATAAATGACAAAACAGGGAAGGAAACTGTGTCTTCCGTCCTGAGGACACAGGAAGATAAACAGAATGAGAAGCGTTATGAGGAAATGGAGACAGAAAATAGAAACTTTGCTTCTAAGAAAGCTGATGGTCTAAGATAATACTAAGATGTACAGTATTTTACAGATAAAAAGCATTTCACATACTTTCCTTGCTAAATTCTAGACAGTATGTTATGCCTACTTTAGAGAACTGAACAGAGAGATGCAAAAGGAGCTGCTTAAGATCTCATCACTAGTTAACAAATCCGTAAAATGACACTGAACTAGATTTGAAAAAATTAAGCACAGCATATCATAATCAGGCCTCACACGAAGAGGAATGAAAGTCTGTATAGGAGATAATGAACTTCCCAGGTGGAGCTAGTGGTAAAGAAACCGCCTGCCAATGCAGGAGACATGGTGACACGGCTGGATCCCGGGGTCAGGAAGACCCCCTGGAGGAGGGCACGGCAACCCACCCCAGTGTTCTTGCCTGGAGAATCCCATGGACAGGGGAGCCTGGAGGGCTACAACAGTCCACGGGGTTGCAAAGAGTCGGACACGACTGAAGCGACTTGGCATGCATGCATACACGTATAGGAGATATTAAAACACATGAACACGGCCCTGATAATCACAATGGCTTAATCATGACAGGAGCTTACTTCGTGCTCTGGAGAAAGATGTTCCATGTCGATTCGTAAACATCTGAGACCAGGTAAAAAGTGATTAACCATTAAATCCTCTGAAATGACTTGAGAGAAGGTAGTTAAGAACATTTACAAAAACCAAACTGGTATGTCCCACAGGACAACAGAGGCAGATCTCTTAAATGAGGATTACGGTATAACTGATCACGTAGAGCCAACAGGCTTCCCTCAAAAGCTCCATCCTCATCTGTTGGGTTAGTTACTTGTCAACAGTCAACTGTGTTTATTGTCACAAATCTCTTCATGTCAGAAGCATTCATTATTGTAACAGCACATAGCTTAATAACATGGTATATAGACATAGGAAGTAATAAGAATGAAAATGAAATCATGAAATTTAATTGAATGTTTAAAAGAGGATAAAAAGAAAATTAATATTTCCATGACAATTAAGTTGAAAGTCCAGTTGCTTAAAACATTGCTGTTTAAAATATTATGCATATTAAAATAAAAAGAAAAATACAAAAATCTAGAAAAATTCAGTATCCATTATCAGAAATGTTTCTGGATTCTCTTTAAACAAACTTAAGCTGAAATTCATAGGCAATTATATTATGAATGTGATTATTCTAAGAAGGCTAATGTTTAAAACTCTAATCAGCAGATTCACAAAAGAAATGCCTTAACTACATCAAAAGATTGGTAAAATAAGTTACATTTATGTGTTTTAAGTTAAAAGAAGTTACCTTAGGTATATATCATTTTCTTGATTTCTTACTTCAACCATTCTGTTAAACTGACCCATACTGGTCCTGATTGAATTGGGCAAGAGAGGTTTTGCTGTAGTAAGTTTAGTACTACCTATATTTCTTAGTCATATGAGTTTTAGTTGATTATATGACATTGAAAGGAGTCAGGAAAGCAGATGCATTTCTCAAGAAAACAATTCACCCTGTTCATGCACATTACTTAATGACACTTTCTCACCTATCATAGTTGTGAGCCATTTAAAAATAGTTCTTATTTAATATTATACCATATTAATATTAAAATGATAAGTGCCAGTAAATGACTTCCCCTATAAAGATGAGCTGATTTTTCTGAACTAAATTATAATAAACTTTATTAAGTAAAAAAATCCATATAACTACTGCCTTGAAAATACAGTTATTTTCAAGAGAGAGAGGAATAAAGCCTCCTCTCTACCTACTCACTGTTTGGTCCTCTTCCCTATGAAATCCCACAGTCCTTCTTAGGATTTGGAAACTTACAGATCATTTAGTCCTATCTGAAGTTAGAAACCACCTCTACCTCATCCGTGAATGATGGTCATAAGGCCTCTGACTGCCTACAGTGACAGGATATTCAGTTTCATAGAAGAGGTCACTGTACTTTTAGAGAACTCAGAAAGCTCTTCTCAGACCACAGGCCTTGTTGCGTGTCAGCGTTTGCTCCGCACCTTAGTTACACAAATGGGCCTACGTTTTTTTTCTACATAACAACCTTTAAAATAATTTTCGCATTATCTTTTCATCCCTAAACCATTTCTTTTCCAAGTCAAATATTTCAAGACTCCTTCAAACTTTATATTAAACATCATTTCTTGACGTAACACCTTGCCAAACCTATTAAAACAAGATGTTGTGTTCTATCAATTCAGAATGCAATGGAACAGCAGGACAGACATAGACAATGTGCTTTTCTTAGTGGCCATAACTACCCTGTTGACACAAGTTCTGACTCAGGTGGAACTACCTGTACAGGGTCTGCTGTTAAGATGAGTCTTCCCTTACTGTGCTGGTATAAAGACTTTTCACCTCATTCTCTCTATAGTAGTATTCTGCACATACCTAAATATACAGTAACACTCCTATACAGACGCCTGTGCTTTTCAGAAACCACTGCCGTGTCCACTTGGAAAATTAGGTTTACAGAGCTAAAATTTTTGATCTTTCTTTTTTTGACTTTCTCATTTTCTTTGAGGCATATTCCTTTTGAAACTCTAAGAAAATATAAAATTACACGTTAACTGTTCACTTAAGTTTGTAAACATTTACTTTCGCAAAGTTGAGGAAACAGGCATAAACATATCCATGTTTTCTTTGATATGCCACTCTGACATGCCATTATTACTTTCTTGTAAGGGTCCTGTCACTTCTCCATTACTAACGAGTCCTTCCTTGTGAATTCACAATTATCACTTCCTCTTTTTGCTTCCTCTATCTTCTCTAAGTTGAAAATGCCAACTAGATAAAGTAGGAATGATAGTAAGTTCTGCTTTTACTGGAATTAAACTTATAGAAAATCTATGGTTAGTTGAAGCAAAATTATCAAAATATGGTATCTCTGCCTATTATATAATCTATATTATAAAAAAGTAGCTTATATCAGCCACGTGACTAGGCAATTTGCAGTAGAGTCCCAAAATGAAATGCTCTCAACCATGCATCAAGTTTCAAGTTTTAACATTTTGAAAAGGACAAGCAGCTCCTTAACACACGGTTGTACATTTCCACTTTCCCTACCATCATTTCTTCTGTCCCAACCGTAATTCTCTGATTATGTTGTGTGGCACATACTTTCACTGTTCTATTCAAGTGTTTAGTGTTCACTCCTTTCTCAATCTTTTATTTCCCCTTTCCAGGGCTATTCTGCTTTTAATGGGAAAGCCTGAAAGCTGGAGTTCGCTCTGCCCATCATTATCTTTACTTCCTTCTTAGTTTTATTTCATTTTTATTTCTTAGCTTTATTTTACTAGGTCTAGGATAGTAAAGAGAACATTTAACAGGATAGCTAAAGTTATTGTTGTAGTCACAATTTTGCTTTTAACTATTAAAAAAGAGAAGTCACTAATGTCTTCAAGTTTTAGTTTAATCATTTATAGAAAGTAGTGAGTGACATGGGTTACATGATCTCTGAGCTTTCCTCCAGTTCTGCTATCAATGCAAATGATTAACCTGGGTGGCCCCGTATTTTTTTTTCAATGAGTGATATGTCTCCAAGAGATAATCATAGGATCATAAAGGTGGTTAAACATTCACTAAAAGTGAATGCCAGGACACAGACAAGGCTTCCTTTTGATTAACAGAGAAGCCTCAGCTGTAGCTCATTTGTGGCTTAAGTCATACAGCTGATTAACACAGATAAAATTTTAGTGTTTTCAAACTACAGAACATATAAAAATAGTTATCAAGTTACTTTTTAAAATTAAGGGATGGCCAGAATGCAGAGCGGGGCAAGTCAACTCAAATTTTTAAACTTCTACTCTACTTCTTAGTTGAACTGAAGAAAAAATTCTACTTCTCAATCTTTAACAACTGAGGTTCACTGCAAAACTGATCCTTAAATGTAGACACACATAGTAAAGCAAGGATACAGCAACAGGAAAGCGCACTGTAGGCTTCGAAGAGATGGGTGGCAATATCCAGTCTTTTAGAATCCACAATTTGTAAGTTGTTCACCAAGGCTAACTTATGCAGATGCGGTATAACAACTGAAAAGAGAAAAATAAATTATTAATTTTAACCTAAAATGTGCTTTATCCATTTAAAAAAATAATATTTTATTTTATAAAATTTTATTTTAATTTTGGATGATTTCAAAAGATCACCCACATCCTATACTTGCTTTTTCTTACTAGGGAAGAAAGCATGTTTTTTCAGAATAAAGAGTGATCCAGAATTTGGGAGAAACAGATTACAGCATGCCATTATAACCTAACTGTGAGGATGTACACAGGTCATTTGGCTTCACTGCAATTCAGTTTCCCAATCTGAAAAATGAAAACCAAATAAATAAATGTAAACAACCTACCTCTTGTGTTAATATTATAAAGTTTATATAAATCAGGTATTACTGTTGCTATTAAAAGATAAAATACAGTATACTTATTCTCTTTCAATATCAAATTATTTCACTAATTCATGAAAATATTATTGGCTTTAGTTTCTCAAGTTCATAGCAAAGACCAATGTCAAATAGCCCAGATGGCTGAGTTTTCAAGTCACTCAGTGGGCTCAATATCTGATATCTCAATGAACAGCATAAAATTTCAAAAATACAGACAACACAGTATTAAAATAAAAGTGATGGCGCAAGAAACAATGACCACTTAAGTAACATTGAGCACCCCTACTGCCTAAGATCATGATCTGTAAATACCATTTCCCACTAAAACCAAGGTTCCTTGGAGAAAGGGCGCCAGGGTAAATGATTATCAAGTTGTTGATCACAGGGTCCCTTTCTCATCCCTGCTTAGCTGGGGGACTCAAAATGTGGTTCATAAGCACATATTCTGACCAACTGCAGTGACTTCTTTCATGTTTACATTGAATTTGCATAGGTTAAAGCCATAATCTCCTTATCAAAAAACCTTCTTTCTCAATAGATAGCACTATAATTATAATCTTTAAGCTTACCTTAGTAAATGTTAAAAAAAAAACAAAAAAACCCACAAAAACTTAGGACAACAACAGCCATTTTTAGGGGACTTTTTGACTTGTCAAAAACGGTAACAACATACTTAAGAGGTGTTCTAAAAACATAAGTATAAGACAAAAACTTCAAATATTCATTGAATTCCTAATGAATTCACTGAAACTTTGATTCATTAGCTGGCATGCTGAGGCCTCAACAAAATGGTGGCTCTGAGACAGTCTCTCAAAGATTCTTTATTTCATTTCTGCCCAAACTTACCTTCCTTGCACTTGTTTATCTATAAAAGCGTGGCCTCTCTATTCATTCTGCTCATTCTCTGTTATTTCTTTTTTTTTTTTGTTATTTGTTATTCAAGCAATCCTTTCCTCAATGTTTTTCTCAGAAACTCAACAACCACACTACACAATATCCCCTTAAAACTGCTCAACTAGAAAACAAACCTAAATAAGTTTCTTTAAATTCTAGTCTACTGACAGTTAAAGGTGATCATTTAGGATCTTCCTAAATCTCAAAAGATAGATATTTATTACAGAATTCAACATTTCATTATATAAGTACTGTCCTGGGTTACCACATCTGTACCAATTAATTCACTCAACTGTTAACCCCTCAGATGGAGATAAATGGTTAAAAGATTTAATAACCTAAATGTGAGTATTTCTACAAATGACCTTCAGTGGGCAAGGAAAATAGGAAACACAACATAAGGCCACTTCTGGAGCCTTTCATTTAAAGATTCAAAACTGCAAACAAAGTAAAGATAAATCAATAGGCAACTTAAAAAAAATAGATTTTAGTAAAGTTCCAAAATATATTCTGGGGTAGATCCAATAGCAACAATGAAGGGAATCATGTCCTCTCTTTTTATAAAAGGGTTGAGATCTAAAATAAGGAACTTAAAAAAAAAAAACTGATTTGAAACATAAGACTGCTA
This sequence comes from Cervus elaphus, assembly GCF_910594005.1. NCBI lineage: Eukaryota > Metazoa > Chordata > Mammalia > Artiodactyla > Cervidae > Cervus > Cervus elaphus. The sequence continues at coordinate 62,675,054 of NC_057841.1, read as the reverse complement.
TGTTAGAAAATCTCTGAAGTATGACTGAACATTTTCAGAGAGCCTTATAAAGTTAAAAAAGTGGAAAACAAAATTCTATCATAGTCTGAAAAATATTCCCTGGTGGCTCAGACAGTAAAGAGTCTGCCCGCAATGTGGGACACCTGAATTCTTTCTCTGGGTCTGGAAGATTCTCTGGAGAAGGAAATGGCAACCCACTCAGGTATTCTTGCCTGGAAAATTCCATGGACGGAGGAGCTGGCAGGCTACAGCCCATAGGGTTGCAAAGAGTTGGACTGACCGACTTCACTCACTCACTGAAAAAATCAAATGGCCTCTGAGATAAAAATCAAAACCAAAAGGTCCTGTGATAACTAAGAGTTGGGAAAGAAAAAGGGCCACGGGATGAACTGATGTCTTCTATTCTCTAAGAAATAGAGGAGGAAAAGTTCAAAAATATCACTCCAAGAAATAGCAGTTACTACCCTGCAATTCTCTGATCTTTCTCTAATTCCTAATAGTAACTGTCTATACATACAGATAGATAACAATATAGCATCCTTGTCAATATGGGTTCTACTTTGTCTACCATTCATCTTATTAATACAGGACATTAAGTTCCTTGGGGTAAAGTTTTAAAGCAAAAGAGAAACCAACTGACTGAGTAGTAAATACAAAAGAAAAAAAAAGTTTATTTTTTGGCTTAAAAAAAGAAAAAAGGTCTAGTGCCAGAATGTGAAGGAACTGTATAAAACACACTTGTCCATCAATACACAGTTAACCTGTAGGAGGCTTCAGGGACAATGGTCACTACACCCATTCAAACAATGGAAACTGCTCTTCTAGTGCCAGAATGTGAAGGTAGACTGTATGAAACCTACTTGTCGATCAGTACACAGTTAGCCTATAGGAGGCCTCAGGGACGACGGTCACTACACCCATTCCAGCACTGGAAACGGCTATTCTCAATCCTTTCTCTAGCCGAATCTTGTTATTTTGGGATCACTGTGAAAAGAAAATTTCTTTTTTCTATGTAATGTGTCAGTCTTTCTCTTGAATGTACATAAAAAGGTTCGATTGTGTTCTCAACAATGTGGCACCCACCAAAGGTCCACTATTTAGCCTATTCCTTGATTCAATAGCCAAGACCTGCTTCAGGGCAATTACACCCTCAGTAAAGTTAGTCAAAGCTCTTGCAGAGGGTCATCTGTAAATCTGATGTTACTATGATGAGGAACTAACCCTACTGCTAACTAAAATACTAAACCTTTTTCTGTTAACTAATTGTGAAATATGTGAAATATTACTATTTCCTCCTCATGTTACTAACACTATTTCCCATCGAGAAATAATCTTATGATTGTGTTTTTGTAGCTCCATTAAGTGTTCATGCCCTTTTGGACACTGCAGTCCAAATCCTGACAATATTTTTGGTGATAATTCTTATAAACTGACTTAGGAAACCAAGCCTGTGATCTTTTCAAGAGCATGTCAAATGGTTAAAAATAAAAGGACTAAGATGTAGCAGTGATAATTGTCATGCTTTTGGTGAAATAATTATTGGATGCTTTGATACCCCTCAAATTGTTATCATAAAGTTGAGGCTCACTGTAGAAGTGACACTACAGAAACTGTAGAAAATGCTTTAGCAGATCATTATGCAGATTATTTAGCAGATTGACAAGCTGTGACTTAAAACAAAATTGTCGAATGGCATGCTAAGTGGAAGAAAAATGTACGTCTTTCATAACATGTCTAGAAACACATATAAATTTCCTTAGAAATAAGAATTAAATAATAATCTCTAAATATAAGGAGCACAGTTATTTTGAAATTGTTATTAAGAACTGTTCTAAAAATAACTTGAAATTATTTACGAGTTACTTTTCATATGTCTACAGGATACAGTATAAGAAACCACTGAGTAATAGCAATAGTGATCAATCCCCAGTAAGAAACTTGCTTCACTTTTAGCTTTCAGTGTATGAAAGACAAAGTGCAGAAAAGGCTTTAACACATGACATATCCACAGAGAAACTTATGGTTTTGCTCTTGCATGTCAATTCAGGAAAAAAAGAGTAAAAAAAAAAATGCAACTTACACTCATCTCGGAACCTTGGTTCTGCATTAGGCCCAACTCTACCAAATGTTTTTATGATCTCTGTATGCAGAGAATATTGGTCTTGATATTGAGGGTCTTCCAGGAAAGAAGCCAACTGCATTTTCACTCTTTCCAGCAACTTAAAATTGAATATTATATAGTCAAATTGAGAGAAAGATACACACTAAACATGGGTTGCATCACTGGATTCAAATGACTTATATCAACATGAGTTGAAGTTTGAAATTAAGTACTTCTTTAGTCTTTCAGCTCAGAAAAGAGCCTATATTTTTATGTTTGCCAACTCATTTTTTTTTTTTAACACAAATGTTCCCTGACAAACTGTAGAAAAGATCCCATAATATTTAGGGAAAAAGATAAATGTATGATGATTTTGTGTCTAAGTCAGAATTCTTAAAACAGATCACAGTGTAAGTTACCCACTTATTCACCTTCTGAAAGCAATGAGTCATTAGTGACTTATATATTACTCATATTTCCCTAAAAGAAGTTTTTATTTTGGGATTAAGAACATGTTGAAATTCTGCCAAGACTGCAAGCTTTGCAGAATGATGTATTTTTTTATTTTGCTCCACCAGTGAAATATATATATATACATGTAAGTGAAAAAACAGAAAATACTTTTTCCCACAACTAACAAAGTTGTTTAGTTTTTTGTTATAAAAAAAATCTCTATGACAAAAATTTTACAAAACAGTTTATATATATATATATATATATAATTTTTTGTGTGTGAAATGTCTATGAGATGGAAAATCTTGTTTTCCATTTAAGTGGCTAATATGTCCACAAATAATTGATTTTCTAATGTACAGCATTTTTTCATTGTGCAAGGAAATGTCCAATCTAATAATGGAGAATAACATTCTGATAACATTTGATAAGTGTCTAATAGTAAATGGTACAGACAGAACCGAACAAATTTTAGATCACACAAGTTTCTGAATCAAAATATACTTTGAGGGAGGAAAACTTTGGTAATCTCCTGAAGCAGGCATGACAGAACGTTGTCCTAGTGAAGTGGACTGCAAAAAGATGACACCAGTCTATGACATGACTTGCAGTCTGATATGAATGATAGTTACAAGAACATAGGTACCTCTAGCCTCCATTCCCGAAACTGAGGAAACCTGTTCCCTTCAAATCTGCACGTACTGACAACTGGGAATTTATGCAGACTATCCAGAAGTCTACTGAATGAGAGAAGTCTGTGAAACTATACCTGCTGTGAAGGACTATTCAATACTGCAGTATCCAGACCAGCTCAGAATAGAACATCTGAGAGCTGGCTTATATTGAAGTTTCTAATTGAGAAGAAAGACCAGAGACAGCCTTAGCATGTGAAAAGATACTTTTGGTAGGCTATCATATTTTCAAATACTGAGATCCCCTCTGGCCCATAATTAACTAAGAAATAAAATGAATGTATATCTTCCCTGCCCCCAATCATAGGGTATGTGTATGGTCATGTGCTTTCATCACCTCAGCAGTACATACAGATTAAATAAATTCCACTCATTTCCTACCTCTCTTTGAATAACTGTTTCCATAATCGTGCCAAAGGCTGGAATTGTAGCAATCCTGACAGAGCTGTTAGAATTAAAGAAGAAAAAAACTGACATTTTCTTTGAGACGAAAAACTGGTTATTATTAAAGTATATATCAAGGTAAGTACAAGGTAAATATACTGTATTAGTCGCTAGCAATGACAAATTAAATAAAAAAAAGCAGACCAAGAAGAATGCTCAAAAAGACAGACAGGATAACTTAAGGTCGCAGTCTGTGGAACTCACAATTCAGGATCACTGGACAAGGTAACAAGGGCCGGAGCAACCCGCTTGTCAACTAACGCTTCACTCATGCCTCGAAGAGTCAGCTGTAAACCAGTCAACATGCAATAAAAAATGGTTTGGTAAACTGGAATGAGAACTGGGTTAGCTGTGACTGAGGATGGGCAGGCAGACTCACTGGCCTTTCTTGGTTTAGTCACCCACACGAGACATTAAAACGTTAAGCCTCTGGTTCATGCCACTATACTTACTGGTAACAACATGTTAGTGAGATTAGCAGAGCATCCCTTCTTGGCTTGGAAGAAATAGTCCATCAGCATGTTTTAAGTTTTGGAGATGTTTATTGAGGACCAATACTACTAATAACCCTTTCAATATATGGGCCTTGTCATCAGGTTTATTGTGAAGGTTGACTTAAAAAACAAAAACAAAAACCCATACATCAATAGTAGTATAATAGTTTAAAATCAAGTTAGCATAATCCCATATTATTATTTTAAAGAGTTAAACCTACTCTTCAATGAATTTAAAAGCTGATGGTTATTTCTTTACAGGCACGTTTTGAAAGGGGTGCTGAAGGTAAAAGGCAAGGACGACACTTACATTTCAGGGTCACTGGAGAGAGTTATGAGAGCAGGAACAACCCTCTGAGCTACCAGAGTTTCATTCACCCCCTTCACCAACAGCTGATTGGTCAGCGCAGGGGGTATTCACAGGTGATGCATGGAAAGAACAAACAACAATGCCACGGGGAGAAGAAAGGCACAACCAAGAGAAAGAGAAAACACAAAAGCAAAACCAAAATTAGAAGCTAAGCCAATATTACTACTGGAGTGCTTAAAAAAGGCAGAGAACGCTTAGGAGGAAAATAAAGCTTCCACAGCCTAGCAGTCCCCGAAAACAGCTTGTCACCAATTCAATGGCAATTTGTAGTTTTGGTCACATAGTCTACACAATTTCCATATTCAATTAAAAGGCAATTTAAAATAAAGATTTATTCTTTATTATTATTATTTTTTTAAAGAAGCAAAAAAGACGACATACTGGGTTCTACGGTTAAATTTTTTTAAATAAATCTGGTATAATTTTATTTTGACCAACAAGGTACAAACTGGACTGTCTTTAAACCAAACTCAAACGGCTAGCAGCCACCACTAAATTGCTTTTGACTGTTCTAAAGCACGTAAATTTAAAAATCACATACAATTTACATCACAGAGCTTTCTTTCTTGAGGTACAGAGACCTAAGACAGCCTAGTGCAAAGGAGTTATTTCATGTGGGCCTCAGACCTGGGTTCAGACTCTAGCTCTCCACTTGCTAGGCACGTGGCCCCACATATATTACACCATCCCTTGAAACCCAGTTTTCTCATCTGAAAATGGTGACTATCATCTACCTCCAAGGATCACTGCACTACTAACTGCACATAATACACTTAAACACTGTGTCTGACAAAGGCTAGGCATTCAAGAAATGCAAGCGGAATTATTATGATGACTCAAAGGATGTAAGATTCGTGATACATTTAGAAAAAGAAATTATTAATTAAAAAATGTTTCTGGTTGGTCCAAGGAGTTAATGCTTACAAATAGCTCATTTCTCTAAAATCTCAAATTTAAAAACAATATGATAACCACAATTAGACCTATTTCTATAATCTAATCATAAAACAATTTTTTTTTAGCAGCCAACCCTAAATCGCAGAACAAGAGGACAATATTGAGCTATATGCATTTTGTTTTTATAGAAATCACAGCATTTTATGAGCTTCAACAGAGAAGGGTAACACCCTAATCCTATAATCTCAATTTCAGAATGTAAATACAAGTTATTAATCTTAAATGCTAATTAATCTCTTCACCTTGTAAGGGAACTAGTCCTCCAAGAAGATGACAGATGTCATGGGATTTTTAGTAACAAAAACCCAACAGGTACTTTTGAATCCGCTTCAGTATTCTGAAATAATTTTTATTTTAACAGAACCATGGATAATTTAGACAGGAATAAAATGACAAAACAATGTCTGTTACTACTTTAAAAGCATTACAGATGTCAGGTAGAAAGAAATAGGGGGAAGAAATTAAAATACTGTTAAATAAAACTTTCTTCTCTGTATCATTTTATAAATAAAAGGGCATCCCTGGTGGCTCAGATAGTAAAGAATCTGCCTGCAATACAGGAGACGGGGGTTCAATCCCTGGGTCAGGAAGATCTCCTAGAGAAGGGAATGGCAACCCACTGCAGTAATCTTGCCTAGGAAATCCCATGGACAGAGGAGCCTGGCAGGCTACAATCCATGGGGTCACAAGGAGTTGGACCGTTATATAAAACTCTCTTCTCTGTATCATTTTATAAACAAAATAGCTTAGATTCGAATCAGTAAAGTACATTTTGAAAGGTTTATATTGTGCCAGCCAAAAAGCCTTAAAATGGACTCATTCACTGGTCTTTAAAAGCCCATGCCTTCTTTGAGTTGTGGTCTTAATAGCACTTGCTTTATTTCCTTACGACTGATGTAAGCTATCACTATATGAAGCTTCTTTTCTGCATCTTTTGAGAAATGCACTATGAGACACTAGCAGTCACAGAGTCTCTCTTGTAAACCAACCTCAGCACTAACCCATCACACCAGAACGTACTTTCTCTTATTAACACTGACTGGGTTTCCCCTTTTTGTCCTGCTGTCTGAACACTCAGAGCTAAACTTAGTGTTCAATTTCACTAAGTATCCAATATCAAGTTCCCGATATATCCATTTCTCACTTCTTATCAATAGTTTCTGTTCTGACATTAAAAACTTAAAGAATTTTAAGTGCCCCTTTTTTACATTTTCATTTTGAATTAAGTCATTTCTGGGTGGCAGGGGAAGCAAGCATAATTGTAAATTATAATGTATTAGTATCAAAAGAAATCTTATGAAATAATTAATCTTTTAATACAATTTTGTTTAAAATTAGGCTCATTGACAAAAATAATTTTAATTTTTCCTGATGACTTTTACTGGCATGCTCAGTAAAACTACTTTTATCATAAATGAATTTGAAAAAATATTGAAATAAGTCTCTCAAATTAGACTCAGAAATTCATAATCAACCTGAGAACACTGAAAACTGCTTAAGCAAAAGTATAGTTTCCAACCAGCACTGACAGCAGACATAGAAACCAAAACCAGACAAAAGTCACATGTAAGAAATAAGGCAGAAAAAATACAAAAACAAGTAAAAAGGGAGGAGACCCTCATTTTCTTTAAACTGTTTTCATTTATATGGTATGCTTCATCAGTATATATAGACACATTAGAAATAAATGGTTTAAGACAAAGAAATAGCTCTTATGGTCTTACAATACAATTTTATGAAGAAAGTATATTAAAGAAATATGATGCTCTTTTCTTTTGGGGGAAAGAGGAGGCTAAAGAAAGACTTTCTTCTTTCATGGTAATAACTTTTCAGCATACTGAATAATCAAAAACTATTTGTACCTAAAAGGAACTTATTATGCTAGGCCTCTAGCTAAATTTTTAATTTGGCATTTGTCTTGACAAAGAACACGTGATTGGTTTTTTGGATCAAATCTGTACAACTGTGGAATAACATGGACAGAGGATTTTCAATCTTCTGATAAGAATGGAATTTTCTTTAGATACCACAAAAAACTTAAAAGTTTTAGATGTTTTAAAATCTATCAGTGCTCTAACTCTTTGATTGAAATTTACCTTAAATTATCTAAAAATTCTGAAATGTAGGAAGAATTGAATTATCTCATTCTTCTTATGAAAATAAATGCTTTAAGATATTTTAAGAATGAAACACACAATAGGGACAGTTTTAGCTTGAACAAACGCACTTTTCTTAAACTATTATATTATCTTGCGAAGTAATAGAATAGATTTAAAAAACAACCATCATAATAATAGCTAACATTTATTAAGTTCTTCTAATTATGTGTCAGACACTGTCTTAAGGCTTTTACAAGTATTAACTCATTTAATATTAACAAAACATCCTCTGAGATGGATACTTATTATTATCTTCACTTTATAGATGAGAAAACCAAGGCCAGAGAAGCTTGAGCCCGGCATGAAGTGGCAGAGACAGATGCTGAACCCAGGCAGGAAGGTTCTGTGATAAGACTCAAGAACAGTAAAACATTCAAAGCCAGTTTTAGTGTTCAAATTCAAGTTCTAAAAACATACATACATAAACTAGGCTGACACAATTTCCTTTGTGAAGGATAAAAAAGATAGGCAGGTATTCCAATTTTCATACTAAACTTGGGTAGGTGGCAATTTAAGAAAATCTAGTTAAATTATACGAAGTGTCTTCTCTAAGTCTATGGGCAGTTAAAGTATAGAGATATTGTTATTCCAGACATGATATGTGAGGAAATAACAAAGTAGGAGTAATCAATAAATATTTCCATAATTGCAATGATTGAATCAAAGTATATTTTACTCATGAGTCCAACTATATTTTACAACTTTATAAACACCCTTTACTGTTTTAGTTTGTTTTAATAGCCATTTGCCTCAGTAAATAGAAAAGTATAGCCAAGAAGATTTACATAGGATGGAAATAAGTAAGATTTAAAAGAAATTTGAGAAGAGGAAATGATAATATAACAATATTCAAGGAACCAATAAGGCTAAAGAACAATCCGAAATATTCCAAAATTAAATTTCTGCCCCATCTCACAGTACACAACTAGATACTATTCAATGCAACAAAATATACATCAATGTAACATAGTATGAAAAGCTCCCTCCCTTCAAAAAAATATTCCCTCTCCCTCTTCCAAAGAAAATCATTATGATCTGAAAAAAACAGAAGTATTTGTTGACATACCTCAAACATTCTAGCAGCAGTACACCTCACGAGTGCTGACGTGTGGACAACACCATACCATAAAACAGTTAACAGTAACTCATGGTAAGCTGGATTTGCACTGCAAGAAAGAAAATCAACGCTAAAAGTGAGAGCCACAGTGTCTTACTGGGGTACTGAAAAACTCTACCTTTCTGAGGAATACTAATGACAAAAATATTGGCAAAACATATAGAATTACTTTCTATGGTTTAATAGGCTATGTTTAAGATTCTTGAAAAAAGGGAAGTCACCTTATATAGCTACAGACTTTTAGCATATTCAGGAACTAAGTTTCTCTAAGCATGTGCAAAGATGATAGACATTTCAACTCTTTGATAGTATAAAAGTTAAAATTATAAAAAAATAAAATAAAATTTACTACTTATGAGAACAAACACTGGACTAAGAGTCAGATGGGTAAGTTGTAACCTTCAGTTCAGTTCAGTTCAGTCGCTCAGTCGTGTCCGGCTCTTTGCGACCCCATGAATTGCAGCACGCCAGGCCTCCCTGTCCATCAACAACTCCCGGAGTTCACTCAAACTCATGCCCATCGAGTCGGTGATGCCATCCAGCCATCTCATCCTCTGTCGTCGTCCCCTTCTTCTCCTGCTCCCAATCCCTCTCAGCATCAGGGTCTTTTCCAATGAGTCAACTCTTCACACGAGGTGGCCAAAGTATTGGAGTTTCAGCATCAGTCCGTCCAATCAACACCCAGGACTGATCTCCTTTAGGATGGACTGGTTGGATCTCCTTGCAGTCCAAGGGACTCTCAAGAATCTTCTCCAACACCACAGTTCAAAAGCATCAATTTTTCGGCGCTCAGCTTTCTTCACAGTCCAATTCTCACATCCATACATGACCACTGGAAAAACCATAGCCTTACCAGATGGACCTTTGTTGGCAAAGTAATGTCTCTGCTTTTTAATATGCTGTCTAGGTTGGTCATAACTGTCCTTCCAAGGAGTAAGCGTCTTTTAGTTTCATGGCTGCAGTCACCATCTGCAGTGATTTTGGAGCCCAAAAAAATAAAGTCTGACATTGATTCCACTGTCTCCCCATCTATTTCCCATGAGGTGATGGGACCAGATGCCATGATCTTAGTTTTCTGAATGTTGAGCTTTAAGCCAACTTTTTCACTCTCCTCTTTCACTTTCATCAAGAGGCTTTTTAGTTCTTCTTCCCTTTCTGCCATAAGGGTGGTGTCATCTGCATATCGGAGGTTATTGATATTTCTCCCGGAAATCTTGATTCCAGCTTGTGCTTCTTCCAGCCCAGCGTTTCTCAAGATGTACTCTGCATATACGTTAAATAAGCAGGGTGACAATATACAGCCTTGATGTACTCCTTTTCCTATTTGGAACCAGTCTGTTGTTCCATGTCCAGTTCTAACTGTTGCTTCCTGACCTGCATACAGGTTTCTCAAGAGGCAGGTCAGGTGGTCTGGTATGCCCATCTCTTTCAGAATTTTCCTTAGTGAGTCTTAATTTCTGACATCTATAAACACTGGGGAAACAATACTGTCCTATATATGCCATATGGTTGGTACAGGATCAGTTAGGATAACCCAAATCAAGGATAACTCAAACCACCATATGGAAGGGTTAAGTTGGGTGTGAAGATAGTGTCATTAATAAATACATAAACCTGTTTTTAGTAAAGAATGAGAAGAAACTACTTAAGCAGCTAGATGACGTGATTACGATTTCAGTTCAGTTCAGTTTGGTCACTCAGTTGTGTCTGATTCTTTGTGACCCCATGGACTGCAGCATGCCAGGCCTCCCTGTTCATCACCAGCTCCCGGAGCTTACTCAAACTCATGTCCATTTAAGTCGGTGATGCCATCCAACCATCTATCCTCTGTCGTCCCCTTCTCCTCTTGCCTTCAATCTTTCCCAGCATCAGGGACTCTTCAAATGAGTCAGTTCTTCACATCAGGTGGCCAAAGTATTGGAGTTTCAGCTTCAGCATCAGTCCTTTCAATGAATATTCAGGACTGATTTCCTTTAGGATGGACTGGTTGGATCTTTTTGCAGTCCAAGGGACTCTCAAGAGTCTTCTCCAATACCACAGTTCAAAAGCATCAATTCTTCAGCGCTCAGCTTTCTTTATGGTCCAACTCTCAAATACATACATGACTACTGGAAAAACCATAGCTTTGACTAGATGAACTTTTGTTGGCAAAGTAATATCTCTGCTTTTTAATGTGCTATCTAGGTTGGTCAAACTTTTCTTCCAAAGAGCAAGCGTCATTTAATTTCATGGCTGCAGTCACCATCTGCAGTGATTTTAGAGCCCCCTAAAATAGTCTGTCACTGTTTCCACTGTTTCCCCATCTATTTGCCATAAAGTCATGGGACCAGACGCCATGATCATAGTTTTCTGAATGCTGAGTTTTAAGCCAACTTTTTCACTCTCCTCTTTTACTTTCAAGAGGCTCTTTAGTTCTTCACTTTCTGCCATAAGGGTGGTGTCATCTGCATATCTGAGGTTACTGACATTTCTCCTGGCAATCTTGATTCTAGCTTGTGCTTCATCTAGCCCAGTGTTTCTCATGCTGTACTCTGCATGGAAGTTAAATAAACAGGGTAACAATATTCAGACTTGACGTACTCCTTTTCCTATTTGGAACCAGTCTGTCCTTCCATGTCCAGTTCTAACTGTTGCTTCTTGACCTGCATACAGACTTCTCAGGAGGGAGGTCAGGTGGTCTGGTATTCCCATCTCTTGAAGAATTTTCCACAGTTTGTTGTGATCCACACAGTCAAAGGCTTTAGCATAGTCAATAAAGCAGAAGTAGATATTTTTCTGGAACTCTCTTGCTTTTTCAATGATCCAGTGGATGTTGGCAATTTGATCTCTGGTTCCTCTGCCTTTTCTAAATCCAGCTTGAACCTCTGGAAGTTCATGGTTCACGTACTGTTGAAGCCTGGCTTGGAGGATTGTGAGCATTACTTTGCCAGTGAGATGAGTGCAACTGTGTGGTAAACCAGGCAAATCAACTGGAATGGAAAAGGGAGCCCAGGGATCTGGCTTTCACTGGGACTCCTTTTCCAGCCTGGGGCCACTGAATTTTCTTTGAATTTGTACTTGATTTTATGCCTCCAGCTGCTTCAAAGAAGACATATCTGTATCCTTCACCTCACTCTTTTATTATAATGTATTTATTACAAAATATTAAAATATACAAAAAAAGAACAAAAAAATCTTAAGTAAAAAATCAAGAAGTTTGGTGTGCATACTAATCTTTATTTAGACTAAAAATATGCAGTCTATAAAACCAATTTTAAAACTTTCTATAGCTTTCAAAAACTATAAGCTATTATTTTTACCCCAGTTCCACAAAAGAAGCTTTCAGGCTATCAAGAGGAGCATGAGATAATGAAAGCAAGGTCATTACATCTTCTAAGAATCCAATCAACAGCTTTCGGTCTTCTTCCTACAGAGGAAAAAGACTGATAATGAAATTCCAAGCAATCAAGTAGAACTTAAAAACCATCATTTCGTATCTACAATTAGAAAATTTTATCAAATAAGGGGAAAATATCTTAATTTGGAAGCATTTTAATTAAAGATATTTATTAAGCGTATCTACGATCACAATGATATGAGGACAAACACTACTCTGATTCATAGATTTAGGCCTGAGCTGTGCAATATGGCAGTCACTCACCACATGTGGTAACTTACACTCAAACTAAAGAGAAGTAAAATCAAAGTTTCAGCTCCTGAGCTGCACTAATTGCAATTTAAGCTGTCTAACACCCACGTGTGGTCTCCTCCCTGGACAGCTCAGATGCAGATCACTGCATCGCTGCAGAAAGTTTGATGAGATAGTTCTGGTTTGAAACATGAGAAGGTATATTTTTTTTATTAAAATTGATTTTAACAGTTTAACTTCCCATTAATTTTGGCTCTAAATACTTAAATATAAGCCACTAAAACAGTTATCCTCCTCAGAGTAGAAATTGATATCTGAGAAATTATTAGTGTTGAGAAGTTGCACAGTTGCTGAAATATAGAACATTGTGTCCTTAACAAAAATAGTCACACCTTTGATTAAAAAATTACTTTTATTTTTAAGCTTTCTTTGACAAACCATTATTTTAATAATCAGAAAATATTTCTTTCTTTCTTTGTTTACACAGCACACCATTAAGAAATTTGTTAGAAAAAGCAATTCTGCTCTATAGTAAAGTTAAAAAAGATAATTGTATGTTAAATTAGCCAGAATCTGTAAGGGAAAGAATCTGACTTTCTATCAGGAAATAAATATACAATAAATTACAGTCAAATATTTTGTCTTCAGGGCTATATTATGTCAACAATAAGTGGCTTCTATATACGTCAGTATCAACGCTTCCTGGTGGCTCGGTGGTCAAGAATCCACTTGCCAATTGATGCAGGAGACACAGGTTTGATCCCTGGGTCAGGAAGACCCCTGAAGGAAACAGCAACCCACTCCAGTATTCTTGCCTGAAAAATCCCATGGACAGAGGAGCCTGGCAGGCTATAGTCCATGGGGTCACAAAGAGTTGGACATGACTGAGTGACTAAAAAGGCACATACATCAGTAGATCCATGAGGAAGACGGGATTACCATCTAACTTTTCCTACATGGTCAGGTTAATTTAGAGTGAGGCAGAAATAAAGGACTGACAAAAGTAATGCTCAGCATGAATAAAGGATGGACACAGCAGTTTTATAATATGCTGGTGTGCTTCGTGAAGGACGGAAGCACCGACAAGCCACCGTCAGAGCTACGGTGGAACGGGGATCTCACTCATTTTTAGTTGCTTACTGTATCACAGGATTCACAAAATTTGGAAAATAAACTGTAAATCTGAAAAAACTTAACTGTGAAGTAACAGCTATAAAATATACTGCTAAATGAGCATGAATTCTTTGATTTGAAAATTTACTACAACACAATTTCTCAACTTTGAAATTTCAAAACAAGTAATACTGCTTACGCACTTGATTCAAAATAGGCTTTGTTTATCAAAGCAACAAGGACAGTTAATTTACCTTAATAGAAAATTTTGTTTAGTAGGAAAAACACTGGCATGTGCTTCCTTAAGCACTGGCAACCTATGATGGCCACTCACTTCTTGTTCTGTAAATACCAGCAAAGCTCTTATCTTTTTAGATATTTGGATTTCACAGTTACTCAAAAAATACGTCTATATTGATGTATTCAGTAAATCTATTCTGAGGGACTACTATGAGACAAACCTTGTATTTCATACTTTATCAAGCCTTACAATATGTATCTCATATTCATTATGCCTTAAAATACTATTTATGGTCAAAATCAACATACTTAGCATACTTACTGCCCAAGCTTAAAAATGAGAGAGGAAAATACTGACATCACCTTTGTTATTCTGCTGGAAGAGCTTGCAAAATTAAAGAGGAAAATGGTATTTGTGCTGTTGTGCCTGGTAATGTGCTAGGACTTAGTCTCCACAACTTGAAGGACAACAATGGATTCAATCTGTTAAGGTTACATGACTTAAAATATTCTAAACACAGAGATCCTGTGTGTATCTGTATTATGAGGTAGTCTGAGAAACTAGGGTAGACAAGTTAAAAGAATACTGTACTACTTTAACTGAGTTGGAGCTTCTACTACAAGATATCTTATGATATTGGAGAACTACAGTTTCATATTATAAGATGGTTCAAATCTGTTTTGGAAGAAGAATGCAATAAATATGAATGGCTATACTTTGAATTCAAAAGGCAAAAAAAGTTAGGAATTAGTGTGGAAAACGGGGGAAAAAAGATCTTCCTCTGATTTTCCCATTCTTTTTTAAAACTTAATTTGGATTTATTTTATTGTTTTCCTATGATTACATTCAGATTAATTGGGGGGAGAGGTCAGAAATACTACATAGGAATTATTGTGTCATGATTTCTAAAAATGCTTTATCTTGAGTCCATATTTTCAACTCACAGGTGGGACTGCCTCACACTTAAAAACGACTGATATGCCTTAACACACAACGTGTTAATTTAAAGCAATGCTATGTAGAGTGAGGTGGTCTGCTATACTGGTGACCACCAATGAACCACCTCCTGGGTCAAGCTCTCATTCAGTTTCCTCTTTTTCGATCCGGATTGGACCTGTGACTTGCTTTAACCAAGAGAATGCAGTAGTGTGCTAATTCCAAAGCCTAGGCTGCAGCCTAGCAAATTCTGTTTCTTACAATTTTGGGAGCCCTAAGCTAGCACAGAATGAGTCTGGCTCTGCCACTCCTCAGGACGTGCAGACAGAGAGAGGCCCTGAGACTGTGGGGACTGAAGCCCAGCCACCCTTCCAGGAGCCCCACCAACCAACCAGGTGAACGCAGCCACACAGCGACTACCAGCAAGAACAGCGGAAGAGACCTCCAGCTCAGCAAAGACCATGAGCAATAAAAGAGTTATAACAATCCTTCATGTTTCGGGATTACAAAATACTTTGCTAAAAATGATGAAACAGTATGTTACAGCATTTTGCAGTGTGCTTCAGCTAACACATGTGCTTTATTAATGAAAAAATTATCATGAAACACAAAGAAATTGCTACATAAGTACAATCTAACACTTTTAAACAAAATATCAAGAAGCACACAATCTCTAATTTTATTTAACAGAGATAGTCCTCAAGAGACTATTATTAAAATATGCTTTCTACTATAAATTATTTATTTAATAAGAAGAATAAATAAATTTGTTTCTCATTTATGGGTATTATTTTTACTTATAAACACATTAAAAGACATAACATTAGCTATCTTTCTAAATAGACAATGCTTGTACATTTTCTAGCCAAAGAATTTTTCCCTTACCTGAATATAACATGTAAGGACTCCTGTTGCATAAATGGGGACAGTAGCTTTAGTGAGGACCCCATTTCCTGCTGAGGAATCTAAAAATCACAAAAATAATTTTAAATATCTGAGTATGCTTTAAATGTAAAGCAAAATGTCATAATACAAATTATATTTTAAATTACAATTGGTTACAAGGCTTAAAAATAAATGTTATCATTACTTTAAAAATACTTTTATAAAAACATACATATCCACTGGTGGTTGTGAAAATGCAACTTAATACTTTTCAGAGCCATTAGCATACAAAATTTTGATAGATGAGAAAAACTTTAACGACCAAAATGAGATGCTATACCGTTATCTGCATAGTCATAAATCAGAGCTTTCTTTAACACTTTCCCAAGTGGCCGTATAAGCATGTTGTATGAATTTTCAGGCTTCTAATTTGCAGTATTCAGTAAATCATCAAGGTACTCAGCTGAAAGGAGACACCTAGATATATATTTAACCGGCTTCTAGACATCGAGACACTACCTAGTTTCTAGTATTAGCCTAGTTCCAGAGCTCTTCCTGCATCCTGTACAGGGGTTTTTCAGAAGCCAGACAGAACCCTGACTATTTTCATGGAGTAGGGAGACTAAATACAGCTTGGGGAGAGGGGAAAGCATCCAACCACAGCTGAGTGTCCTGTGACGACTTTAAGACATCAGATTTTCTTTCTTATGCAGCATGTGTAGACGATTTTTTAAAAACAGGTCCAGAGATGATATGGCAGTTGCTATTTATAGCACCAACAGCTCTCACTTACTGATGTTAGGCATTATTTGAAGCACTTTACATTTGCTTTTATGTACTCAAACTTTTAAAAATTACTTTTTTCTATTCCTATATGGTTTTAAATTCTCTTCAGAAAGTAGTACATACAGAATTCAGTTAAAAGCATGCATTTAACTATCTTGAAAGTATTTTCACCAGAAAAGAATCTATTTTCATATCAATTAGTATTTGAGGTTTTTTTATTCTCTTGGCAAGAGTAATTTTATCTTTTGGGGAGTACTGATGTTGGCTGAGTGTGACTACGGTAGCTGAGAGGTAAATCTAAGGCTACGAACATAAGCTTAAGTTGAATTCATACATATAGACTGTATATAATCACCTTGTAACTAATAATTCTGAAAGCTATCATCATAAGAATGAATAATTAACTAAACAGATAATACCAATTTTTAATTTCAAGTAATTAAACCATTAGAAAGCTATTAAATATAAACTTTAGGAAGCATGTCAAAAAAAAACAAACACCTCACTGACATTTTCAAACTTAAAAGGAGTCATTTATTCACTCTCTAATTACCTCTGAGGACAGACAAAAATGGGAGTTTTCCAGATGACTCAAATCAAATCACTAAGGTAAGACTGAGATAAGAATTACCTACACATCCAAAACAGCCAATTACAATACAAATCATGGGGACTATACATTTTTGTCCTTAATATTTTTCACAATTCATTCCCAGAAATTAGAAAAATACACAGGGACATAAGATCTACACATAAAGGAGTTCTTGGTGCTATAACCAGACTTCTTAAGACAGTAATTGAAAACTATGAACAGAGGGGCTGGAGCTGCCCATTAAAGCCTATAGTTTCTTAAAAATCTCATGTTTCATTAAAAAAATATATATGTATATCTTACATTCTATTCAGTTATACTTGTTTTAATTTTTAACAGTTCTAAGTAACTAATTATGAATTACATGCTCTGTATTTTTTCCTTTTCAGTATTTCAATTGCACCACTTCAAACCTCCAAGGTTACAAATAAGTACACAGTCTGAGAAGGTCAGGTTTAGGACAATTTGATTACAGAAGGTAGATATTTACAATAAAACTGATGGAGATTAATCTTACTACTACTCCATGGAAAGGATATTAGATGTAGCAGTGCTGTAAACCCAAGAACTCCATAGTATAAATTTTCCTTTTCAATTGTACTTGTTAGCTTATTTATACAATTTGCATATAATGAATAAAGTATTTTTCTGGAGTAAAGAGACTTAATTGTTTTTAAAAATTATAATGTACAAACTTACCAATATTTTCTTCAGACAGCCTTAAAATCTCCTGGAACTGAGGTTTTACCTAAGCAACCCAAAGAAAAGATCCAGAAAGTCTCAGGTTCAACAGACCAATCAATGGTTAAATAAAATGTTTCCTACCATTGCTACTACTACTTATTTTTAAAGATTCAAGTAGTCAAAAACACAACAGTTCTTAAAAGCCATAGGAAAAAAGAAGTGTCAAGTTTCTGAAAACAATATCTTTTTAGAGATAAAATATTTAAAAAATCAATTTAGGTCAGCAACTTTCCCGAAGGACCTTTAGATTCCGTCACTAAATTAAAATAATTTCCAAGGTGACTTTAAGTGTTTGAAATTACTACCTCCCAAAACCAAACCTGATGATAGAAAGGGTACTTAGGCAGATAATATATGATTAAAACTGTTGAAAAAAAATGTTGTGTATAAAAGGAATGAAAATGAAATTCCATTCATTTAGGATATTCAGTAAGTAAGATAACCATTATGTTATATCCATTGGCTTAGTCTTTAACTTTTTAAAAATTTAATTTTAAACATGAAAGACAGAATTTAACAGTTAAGTTTTAAGTTAGAGGAAATGCTTGTTTTTATTTTTAACATTACAGATTTCAGGCCTCTGAAGTCAACCACTTAAGTGTTAAAGTGAATTCCTAATTGCTTTTGTAAGAAAAAGTAAAATAAATAACAGTTACTTCTTCTGGAGATGTCAAACAGTTTTTGCCAATAGTGATTCCCAGTAAAATCCAACTATACTTAATAATTAGATGTTAATGAATGACTTGGTTTCTCCTACAGTAACATTAAGCTCTGGTTTTTGCCCTCCTATCAATAGGTCAGGCATATTAATTTGCAAATTCCATTTAAACTGAGATGTAGACCACTGTGAAAAGATTAACCTACAGCATCAGATGTACAGGATTAAATTTCATTTCACACATGAAAAGATTAAGTACAGATACATTAAAAGATTTATTCAAGGACACACAGATTCATAACCCATTTTCTGAATTTTGTCAGTCCACTATACCAAACTGTTATGCTTCAAATGTTTCAAAAACTACAGGCTTAGCCAAGAGATGCCACAAAATTTTTACCTTTTAAATGTCTTCACATATAGCAACTACATCTTTATAAGGTTTTGTTAATGCTCTAAAGAACTGGCTCAACAATCTCTTATGAAGACAAATGGATTAACAGGATTAAAGAACAAAGTAGGACCTAAGGACTTTCCAATTTTAGTAGTTAAACAACAAAATAACCTGGTTAGGCAAATGTGACAGTGATTGAAATATGCAGCATTTATCTCAAGTGTCCATTCTATTCCAAGGGCTCCTGTCTTGTAGCAAGTATTCTACATAAGCTGCTTTGTTTCTATAATCACCTGAGTGAAAGTCAGAGTTGCTCAGTTGTGTCCGACTCTTTGTGACCCCATAGACTATATAGTCCATGGAATTCTCCAGGCCAGAATACTGGAGTGGGTAGCCTTTCCCTTCTCCAGGGGATCTTCCCAACCCAGGGATCGAACCCAGATCTGCTGCACTGCAGGTGGATTCTCTACCAGCTGAGCCACAAGGGAAGTCCAAGAATACTGGAATGGGTAGCCTATCCCTTCTCCAGCAGATCTTCCCGACCCAGGAATCGAACTGGGGTCTCCTGCATCGCAGGTGGATTCTTTACCGACTGAGCTATCAGGGACGCCCACAATCACCTGAAGTTCTGACCAAAGCATTTGGGGAAACGGGGGCTTCCTGAATCTGTGGTAGATTCAGTACAAGAAGCACATTCAAAGAATTGCAGTGGAGTCCCCCAGCTGATACTTTCTCTGCTGGAAAGCTCTGAGACATCCACAGTGAGCAGACCTTATATTTAAATGTGGATACAGACTAAATTTTGGCTAAATCATTTTCTGAAAGTCAATAAAGATAAGAATATTACAGACCAGAATTTTCTTTTATTATCATAGCTTTCTAAGATATTAAAAGATAATTAGAATAAAGGAAGGGCTCCTGCTTTTACTTACTCTCCCATACCATTAATTAACACATTACATTTTTATATGTCTTGCATATAAGAAAATATGAAATACAAGTTTTTACCTTAGTGTTTGTAAAAATTTTGCCAAATGTCCGGCAAAGGCGCCAGAAAAATCTGGAGAATTCATGGACACAGGCAGTTGAAGTAACATTAATTTTGCCAACTATTTCTATAAGCTGTGGTAACCTGCATAAGAAAGAAAGGAAAGTAGACAGGGGATACAAATAAATTACTGTTTCCTTGCCAATTTCTGAAACAATCCAAATCTAACAATCTCTTCTGCTTTTCACAGCCAGTAAAATTAGAAAACAAAGGAGTTGTTTGGGACCCTTTGAAAAAGTCTTAATTTTATATTCTGTAAACTTCTTAAATTTTAAGAGATTGTCATGAAATATATGGAAACTTAATGGCAGAGTTCTAAGTGTGGTGTTAATAAGACTTAAGTCAATGGAGGTGATACTTCATACAAAAGCTTGGCTAACATGGCACCATATATTTTAGCCTCAAAAATGAGAAGTCTGGATGTAGTTTACAATCCACCACTTTTAGATAATAAGGGAGCAGACAGGTCTTTCTGCAGTAATACAGACACACCGTTTTCACAGATAAGCAACTACATGTCTACAGGTATAAATCTTCTCTCCTGAAGACGGTTACCACAGATGACGCCAAGTTATGTTTTGTTGTTTTTAAAAAAATATTTTGCTATATTTTGTCCCTCAGTTCCCAGGCTAAATATCGTGAGCTGTCTTCCATTCAAGCAGCTGAGATGTACCAAGTGAACGCGGAGGTGGTAACTTACAACTGATTGACAACCCACAGTAAACTCTCCCAGCCGGTCGTGCCCTCGTGTTCCAGCTGGTGGTCATAGAGCCGCAGCAGCAGCGCCAGCCGCTCGCGGCCTCCGACAATAGTCGACACGTCCTGAAGGGGCGACGCGGGCCGCGGGAACCTCGTCACTACAGAGAGGAGCGGAAGAAGCCATGCAAAAATGGCGGTTCGGAACGTTAACCATCTTAGCAAAAGAAAAGTAAGGTTCTGCCTCCTAATAGCTATTTAGCATATTCTAGACTTCAAATATAAAACTAAAATACATTAAATCACTTTTAGAAGAAAATGAAATGTAGTTGATCCCTGCACAGTCAGGGGTTAAACTGTCTAGTCAGACCTTTGTGTCAGAGATTCCTCCACACCCACAAATTCAACCAGCCATGGACCAGGCAGTACTACATTATTAACTACGGAAAACTATCCATGTATAAGTGGATGTGTACACCTCAAACTCCTGTTGTTTAAGGCTCGACTGTAAATTTCTCTTGCATGTGAACAAATTTAACAAATCTCAAAAAATTAAGATTTTATGAGACTAAATATCTAGTAAACGAATACGAAATGAGAGTTTGCCAGTAAAAAGCAAAACTTTAATTTAAAATTTGCTCCAAAATAGGATCTCAGTTAAAATATGGATTTGAATTTGGTTTAAAAAAAACAAAGATAGTTATAAATCCACCAGACTGCTTATGTCAATAAATAATAACTATAATAAGATATTTCCTTCATGGAGTAAAAAACTAATACGTTGACAGCAGGGAAAAATTGTTTAATACCAGAGAATAACCTAAAATACACTAAAGCTTGAGCTGAACAGGGTTCTTAAGTATTTAATCTCCAATATTAAATGCCTTATTTAGAAAGTTTTCCATAATTTGATAAACATTAAATTAATATAAAGTGTTAAAAGCAGTGACCAGTAAGATAAAGCTATATGTAATAATAATTAAAAAATTATTATAAATACAAACTTTAAAAGTTTTTGGGGAAAACTGAAAAAATGACTTTTAAAATTGTGTAAATAAATATCGAATATACATTAGTATATTTTCAAATTTGAACATATCAATAAAATTTATGATCCTACAGATCACAGATTCCAGGTCTTAGCTGACTCTTAAGTGACGAATGCTACCAACAGCTCTTTTTTTTTTTTTTTTAATTTTTTATTTTTTCAGTGGGTTTTGTCATACATTGACATGAATCAGCAATAGATTTACACGTATTCCCCATCCCGATCCCCCCTCCCACCTCCCTGCATAAAGGTTAACACTCTAAAAAGACGCAATGAAAGATGCAGCATTTTCTCAAAGCATATGAATGGCTTAATGATAATCATTAAACTTACGAAAACATGAAATAACTTTTAAAATGCTGAAAGACAAAATTAAGACGGTATTGTCTTCCTATGCTTCCTAAGGTATTTAACAATATCTTAAGTACAGATAAAGATTGTCCCTTGTTAGTTAAAAGTCTCTACTTGCTATCATAACACACAAACAAATAAATGAATTTAGGTAAAATGGTATCCCATACTCTCTGATATTTCTGCATGAATCGTCATTATCTCAACCTAGGAATCAAACAGATTTGGACAGTGAGGGATAGCTGTACCTCATATTTCTATATCATGTTGAAGCACATCTGATCATTTCAAATAGGATTATATCGTAGTGGTCACAATCTGTGATACTACAATGGAATGCATATTATTCCTTCAGAAATATGACAAATTACTGAAAAACAGTGGAAGAGTTAAGAATAAAATAGATAATGTTAAGATTTATTATAGGAAAAGTGAGGTCCAAAGATTTAAAGCGAGGTCCAACAGAAGCAAAACAAGAAATAAGCAATTACTTGGATAACTCAGGGGTTCCCTGGAGGCTCAGATGGTGAAGAATCTGCCTGCAATGCAGGAGACTGGAGTTTGATTCCTGGGTTGAGAAGATTCCCTGGAGAAGGGAATGGCTACGCACTCCAGTATTCTTGCCTGAAGAATTCCATGGACAGAGGAATCTGGCGGGCTACAGTCCATGGGGTTGCAAAGAGTCGGACATGACTGAGCAACTAATACACCATGGACAACTCAGTTGTAAAAGATAAGTAGTTGGAATGATAAGTTTGAGGTTTAGGAACCTCAAAGTACTATTCTATTTAAAAGGCTTTTTAAAAATTTAACCATCTAACTTGTGAACATACAGAAAAGTCCTCAGAATGCCATTTCAATAGACTGGCAAAAAGCTAGCATTTTATTGTATAAAAATTACCAAAATTATCCAAATCCAGCAAAATAACAGCTGCTATGATTCTTTAATGTATTTCCTTCCCACCAAAATGTCAGCTCTATGATGGCAGAGATTTTTGTCTGTTTTATTCGTGAGTGCATCTGAAGTGTTCAAAATAGTACCTTGCATAAATATTAGCTAGTGTTGTGGAATTTTCATTATTTAAGCGAAAAACAAATCTTCACTTGTAATAAACTGTATCCCAAATTATATAGATGCGCATATAGACAGACATATTAGACACAGCTATATAGATAGACCCTAAATATGGATATAATATTTCCTCATTTATAGTAAATGTATTATAACCTATATGTGAGTATAACAACATTAACATTTACAGCTAAAAGTCAGAAGGTCAAATTAAGTCAGTGAGAACTTAAGATTATTTTTGACATGATAAAGACATAATCACAAGGAAAGGTCACATAAACATCTGTTCAGAATTGTAAAGTAGTTTTGAAAATTTTCTGCCTAATCTCTAGCATGTGCTTGGCCATAGGCGACACTGAAGAATTATTTGCTAAGTAAATGAATGATAGTGAATGCTATGGGGTGAACTGTGTCTCCCTTAAAAATTTGTATGTTGAAATCCTAACCCCTAGGACCTCAGAATATGATCTTATCTGGAAATAGGACTGTTGCAGATATAATTAGATAAGATGAAGTCACACTGGAACAGCGTGGACTTTCGACGCAATATAACTGATCTCATAATAAGGGGAAGTTTGGGCACAGAGACACGCACACGCACACACACACACAGAACAGAATGTGAAGATGAAGGCAGAGATTGGGGGGATGCATTTACAAGCCAGAGTACCAGAGATCGCCAGCAAGCCACGGGAAGCTAGGGGACAGGCAGGAAAGAGCTTTCCCCTCACAGCCTTCAGAAGGAGCCAACCCTGCTGTCACCTGATCTTAGACCTCTCGCCTTCAGAACTGCACGACAACAAGTGTCTGATGTTAAAGCACTACGTTTCTATTACTTTGTTATGGTGGATGCAGCAGAATAATGCAGTGAGATAGAAAGAAAAAGCGAATTAGAAAGTCACTACGCAGCTGAAGTGCCTTAGTGAGTGAAGGGGTAAAACTAAAGTGGCCAGCTGTGAGCACTTTGTCGTTTATCATTAAGTCTGAAGTTTCATTCTCCTCAGTAATTATAATTAAAAAATATTAAACTAACTCTACCCTATCCATTCTCAATTTTCCAAGTAAAACTAGCATTCTTACAGTATATACCATTTTTATGCGATGCTTCACGCATTGTTGGATATACTGCTTCATATCCCAGAGATTACAGGTGGCCTGGTTTACTTTATATGGAAATTGTAACACTTGCTTTTATACTCCTGTTTATTAGAAGCCCAGAAGACATATGAATAATTTCATAAATCTGAAAATCTCATACATACTAATAGTTTGTCTATAGCCATTTATCCTGCGGGTTGGGTGCTGTGGGGCTACCACGTGCCATGGATCAAAGGTCACTTACTGGTTAGCTGGACTCTGAGTTAAGAAAATAATGGCTTTTGCTATCAATTTCATTTATTCCTAAAAATAAATCATATTCTTTTTTCTGGAGGGGAAAAAAAAAACTGTGCTGCATATGCTTATATTCCTATCAAGGACACAGCAGGAAATAGCAATTACACTTTCTTTCCCCTACTGAAAATAACACAAAATAGCTGAGGAAGAAAAAAATTACAAAGAAAATGAAAATGAAAAGCTTCACGAACTGGCCCTGGTAACTATTAATTCAGCTCTGTTAATAAAAGAAAACACTTCTGACTTACCACACTGAAAAAAAAAAAGGCCACAAAAAGGCTCTAGATTAAGAATGGAGAGGAAGAATAAATATTGTAAAATAACACCATGAGGCTTATCCATTAATGATGAAGCCATGTAGCTCCCCTTAGGTATCATACAATCTCTGACCACGCGGTCCCACACATATAACACATTTTAGTAATTATGCTGTCATACAGTGACTTGTGGAGAAGGAAATGGCAACCCACTCCAGTAATCTTGCCCAGGAAGTCCCATGGACGGAAGAGCCTGGTGGGCTACAGTCCTCGGGGCTGCAAAGAGTTGGACATGATTTAGCAACTAAAACAAAGTGACTTTTACAATTTCAATCAAAAACAATTCTGTGGGAAGCTAAGCTGTCAATGTTCTACATCTCCCTTCCATAATTTAAGCTCAATACCTTCTATCTGTGGCACGTCACCATGAAGCTTGGCTTTGCTGGAGAAGGGTGCATTCTGTAGCACTAATGCAAAGAGAGATGGGATCAAGGACTGCAAGGCAGACAGATACATGTGGAGCTTATGTTCATCCAGCCCGTGCTCGCCTTCCTGAAACATAAGCAGGAGGAAGCTAATTTAGTCTCCTGAGAGCATGCATTTATGATGCTCTTCCTTTCAGCGGCAAACAATAAAACATTTAACGACATGTATGTTAGCCTCACAGTAAACCTAATGGAGATGACCAAGAATCTTTTCTCAATTGCTCTGAGTATGTGAAAATATGAAGAGCTAAAGCACTGTGGGGGCTTCCCTGGTGGCTGAGAAGGTAAAGAATCTGCCTGCAGTGAAGGAGATCCTGGGTTGATCCCTGGATCAGGAAGATCCCCTGGAGGACGAAAAGGCAACCCACTCCAGTATTCTTGCCTGGAGAATTCCATGGACAAAGGAGCCTGGTGGGCTGCAGTTCATGGGGCTGGACTGGTTGGGCACAGCTAATGTTTTAACTTTCCCAAGGCACTGTGGACGTGATAGAATCTTTTGTATGGAAATCTTCAGGGTGAACATCAGTCATTTCATTTGTATGGAACTTCTTTCACAGGATTTTTCTTTTAAGAGGGTCTTAACTTTTGAAATTTTAGAAGTCAGGTTAAAGATATTAAAGTGATCAAAGGAATCATTTTAAATGCTCAGCTGTTAAACCAGCAGTAGCACTTATTATTTTCTCTCTACTTCCGAACTCCTTTCATAGATTTGATGACAACTATATTTGCCAGTATTTAATGCACTTTAAAATAATTCACTGTAAAACGCAGAAGAAATTTCAAAAGGAAACAAAAGAAAGAGATAATAGAAACAACAACCAAAAAGAGTAAAACTACCACTATGGTACACAGAAACCAAGTATTAAAGTGAAAAATAGAATCGCTAGAGGTAAAAGCATTTAATGCTGCTCAAATCCACTTGGGATCTCATTATATTATAAATAACAACTGTGTCAGAAATACCAGGTATGTTAGGTTTTTTTACTATCAAGTTCTAAATTAGTTAATTTCTTTATGGAACATTACCCGTGCTGAATACTGCAGCTATGTTTAGCAGCAATGTGGAACTAGCTGTGTTATGGAGTGGAACAAAAAAACCCGGTATGGATCATTCTCAGAGAGAAGGGATGAAAATATTTAAAAAAAAAAAAAAAAACTTGAGAAAAACTCCCTAGGTTTCATAAAAAGAAGTACTTCAGTCTGGCTTTCTATTTATAGTCTTCAACATGCATTTTGAAATTTATAGGAAAAAAATCCTATTTTTAAATTAAATGCACATATATACATGTAAGACTATACACAGAGTAGTATATATATACATATGTTAAAATACTTTATGTTAAAAGTCTTATAAAGATTCTTAAAATCTGGGGGTAGAAAGGGCAACAGTGTCATTTCAGAGGCTGATATCTGATCCTTGTCTTGTCATTTGACAGTTGTGCTAAGTTAAACAGTTTCCACACCAAAAGACCAAAATATAATTCAAATGTAAGAATGAAATAATAGATTTTATTTATAAAACATGGTACATAATGTGTACATAATACACACAAAGAAATGTTAGTTTTTCTCCTAGACACTGAGACTTTTAGTACAAAAATTAGTTTCATTGTATCGACTTTTCTTCTGTTCTTAGGAAGAATGGAAAATTCATTTTAAAGAAAAGAAAATTCATTTTAAAGAGTGAGGGCATGAACAAATGCAGTGAAATAAAGTTAAAACATTTTGACATTGTGTAAACAAGAAAGCTTTGAAGACTCATATTTTAAGTTATCTCTGCATTCTGGGGACAGAAGCTGATACTTTATCTAAAGTATTCAAGTATTCAGAAGAGGTTAGGAAGAGGCAGCCTTGGGAACAGTGTCAGAGTAGGTGCCACAAAGGTGCTATTTTAGCTAACAAAGTCACATCGCGCCCTTTCTCCTTAGCTTCAATCAAGCAAAACTTCCTCAAATCTCTCTTGGCTCCAGACCAATAGAATCTTTAATGGGTAATTAATTAGAATGTTCAGCAAAGTGATACTTTCTATCTTTGCTTCCCCAACATTCTTTCAAGATGCCTTAAAACACACCTTTAAAATTTCTATTAATTGTATAAATAAAGGAAGCGTTTACCCTGAGAAGTTTTTCAATCTTGTTCAGCAATGTGGGTAGAAGGTGAGACTGTAAATTTCCAAGTTCTGTAGTCCAGGCGGCATAGGCTGGTAAAAATACTTGATGTGTGGCACTAACGACTCTTTCTGAGGGATCACCCAAGGCTGACAGCAACAGTTCAAAACCCTGCCAAAAGGAAACAGACACAACGCAGATTTAAAACAAAACAGAAGCCTCAAAAACACAATAAAATGTAATAAACATACATTCCAATACATTTAGAAGACATTTGAAGCAAGAAAGAAAACATTCATAAGCCTGCCTTCCCCAATTTCTTTAAAGAAAAATGTCATGTATCCACTGAGGGGGAAACCAGAGGGAAAATGGCATGCTTGTGGCCAATTTCCTGCCACAAAGCTGTGGCAGATACTATAAATGAATCAAAGCATTTTCTCCTTGAAATTGCAGAATTGAAACCAGGCAGCCAACTTTAACTTGTTCAAGTTGACACATTTGCCATCCCTACTATAGATTATGGGGTATCTGAATCAGAGGTTTGGGATATTACACCATTTGGAATTTTATAATGGAATAGATGGGATTTATTCTGAAAAGCATACCTGCTGATATTTGTCTGGGTCATCAATATATCCCATAATGATACCAAGGCTTTTGATCACAGCTTCTCTTACCAAATCTGCCTTATCTTCCATTAACATTTGTTGCAACATTGAAAGAACCAAGGAGCTACGGATCTCTTTCTGAAATAAACAAGAACATGTTTTAGTATTTATTTATACTAGCAGCAGAAAAGAATAGAAAAAAATGACAGATATCCATGTATTCACAATCCAGATTAAATATATATTAACATGTTGCTATGTTTGCTTCAAGTCCTCATTTCTGAAACACAGAAGACATTATAGACACAGCTGAAGTGCATGACTCTCTTCCACCCTCCCCCTTCCCCTAATTCTCCTCTCTAAAGATACCATTTACCCTGAACTTGGTATTAATCATCTCCCAGCATATTTCTGTATTTTTACTACATATGTGCCAATCCCTGAAACCTTCACAGTGCACTCTGGCAAATCAACAGTCACCACTCTGCCATAAAGAGACTCTTCTGTGTAAAATGACTATTCTTTCTATTACTACCTATGGAACTCAGAAAAGCACTGATAGTCATAACAACAGGAGGGATTATAAAAATCACTCTGGTAATCAAAACATTTGCCTGGGGTAGGAGTATGGAAACTAAAATCCTGGTGTTGCTATTTTTTTCGAAGAACTGAGGGAAAAAGAAAAAAACAGAATGATAAAATATGAGAGTAAACTTTAAAAGCACTTACAAAACTGCATGGCTATTTTCAGATGCTACTATTAAATATAATGTCAACTACTATTGTGTCTTAAGTTTCATATAACTTTTACCCCATGGATTCAGCCTAATTAATGTCTGAGGTTAGAATAAAGTGTCATTGTTTTCATATTCTTGCCCTTCCTTCCCTTTTTTGTACCATTACTGTAACTTGATCAATTTATAAAATTCTTTAAACCTCAACTTGTTCAGGTCACCTTTACATTTAACAGTTACAATAAAAGGAAATGACCATTTCTGTAACTCTCTAGTTAGTGTGATTTGGTATGCAGAGCAAGGTCTGAAAGACATTTTAAAATATCTAGTTTTGTTTTGATTTTTAAAAACAAAATATATGTAATTATAGAAAAGTTTGGTCAAATTTAGGGTGGTGAATATACCTTTTGGTACAGCCTTGTTTATTTATCTTTTAGGTTAAATACTGCTTCCCAACGTTTCTTTAAAAGTGTATTAAAAGGGCTTTTTGGTTGATATCTAAACGGGCAATAGGACAGAGATAAGCAAACCTCAGCTGGGTATTTGCTTTGCAGCGGTCAAGGCTGAGGTCAACTGTGGCAGTTTCCATATGCTAAGGAAACCCACGGGACAATTTAGGAGGCTTCATGCCATCTGAGCTATGACTACACTGAGGTTCTACTGCTGCCAGTTACAGTGGGGTAACGAGGCAAGTGGAGCTCCACACAGGAAACATTAAGCTCATTATTAATGCTGCTTAGTATTCTAGTACTAGGAGCAGTGTGGAACGGTTTCTTCCTTCTTTGAGAGCATGTGATGTTCAGCTCTCTCCTGGAACAATAAATAATAGGATGCTCAGACTCACTCATGGATATCTACCTACACAATTTATCACAATAAGATAATTTCCTCTGAAAACATATGAAAACACTAAAAAAAAAGTTTATGCCCAGTTCCTGGTGGAAGCATGGGAAAATAAGAACTTTCATGCACTGCTAATAGGAGAACAATCTGTGATGTCCTGGCGATTTAACACTGTCGAAATAAAAAAATGCACATGTCAAGAGAAACAAGATACAGAGGTTTTAACAATATGTGAAAATGTAAAATGCATGGTTTCCCACACAAGGGATAAATAGATCATTGTACCGTGTGATTAATTCTGAGTAAGAAAAATTTTAAAGATATAAAAATGTAAGCTTGCATATGCACGAATTTTTATTTTCTTAAGTATTCGTTAAAAACCATTAACCATAGATGTCTGTCTTTGGAGAGAATGACTAGGGCCAAGGAAGTCTTTGATTTTCATCTGTCTGAAAATTTATTTTCAGCAACAACATTTCTGGGACTGGAGACTAGGAATTATTCTTGAATTATTCTTTGTATTTTTCTGTATAAAAAGAAAAGATAAATTTTATTTTTAAAAAAGACAACTGTCTGACTCTTGGGTCTCTCAGTCTTCACTCACCCTCACACTAAAGAAGGTGAGGGAACGGCAAATGTAACGTGAACAGCTCATGTACTGCTGCACAGTCCCACTTTTTGTGCTCCTTTTAAAGAGCAGTCTTATGGAAATGACCCTTCGAGGCAGCGGTCAGCAAGCTGGGCCAGAGAGTCTCTGCTGCAGCTCCTCATACTGCTGTTGCAGTGTGGAAGCAGACACAGACGAGTCACAGAAAGGGTGCGGCTGCGTGCCAATAAAACTTTATTTATAAAACAGGCTGTGGATTCCACTTGGTCTCCAGACTGTTCTTTGCCAAGCTCTGCTTTAAATTACCATTGTTCAAAGGAAAATGACTCTTGACGTCACCTCTGGCTTCCATCCCCTGTAAGCCCTGGACCCATCAGGAGACACCTCAGGAGCACAGCGGGCCAGCGTGCTCAGTCTTCTTCCTGGCGGGAGGCCCTTGGCCATTTAGAAACTAACGAGCACCTCAAACAGCTTTTGTTTGGGCAGGGAATATCTGCTGACATTTATCATATCAGAAATTAAAAATGAGAAATTTCAAATTATTAACGCATTAAAAACAATTAACTTCTTAAAGGTTAACATGACTAATGAAATTGCAACTTTAATGGAAATAGCTATAATCAAAAAAACTAGTGAGAGGAACAGTGTTGCTTTATATTGTGTTGCAAATCTCAGTGACGTCTGACTTAAAAGAAGACAGGTAGGATCGTCTTATCTGCTCTGCCTTCAACTGTATGTTGCTTGGGTGGGAGTGCATAAGAAAACCTGGCCTCACAGAAACACGTAACTGAGAAAGGGAGAAGTATCTTCATGGCCTCTTCTGATAAGAAAAGACGCTGTCAAGCTCTGAATGGTGAATACAAGTTTTCCAAAATTCTTGTTCTCATTAGAAGTTCTAATTTTATCATTGGCAATGAACTGTCTACTTGTTTTCCTTGAAGCAAGGCTCCATGTCACTTATCTTCACGAAAATGTCTGCCACATACCAAGTTTGAATAATCACAGCTTGTTTTTCAGTGACCTATCAAGTAAAATTGGTGTCCCACGAGAAAAGCAGCTGGTTCAGCTCACAACTCAGACTATCTGAGTGCTTGCTTTCTGCAACAGCCATCAGAGTTCAGAATGCAGCAAAAGGGCTTAATATCAGTATCTTCCAGCTGATCATACAGACTATTAAAAAAAGAGGCATACTTAGGATCAAAATTTAGTAGAATTAATAATTTCACTGATTCACCAAGTTTATTTTTAAGTGAAGTTGACTTTCTGTGAGTGCCCTGTAGTGAAGAATATGATCATTATCTGTCTATCTGGGTGTCACTGCTTTGATCACAGCGCTAATGTGCTGCCACTGTTGCCCATTACAAATTTTGCTGCACCAACACTGTAACTGTCAACACAGAGAAAAGGACAAAAAATGTTTTAATATTATTATGAAAATAATTTTCATCTCATGGACCTCTTCAAAAGGATCAAGGAACTCCCGAGGGTCCTCCGACCAAACTTTAGAATTCCTGACAAGGTTTAATATATTTGTACTCATGTAAAATCAATGGCTAATGTTCCCCTCTGTCTGCAATGTCACACGGTATCAATGTGAGCTTTCTTTATTCAGCTCATCTTCTTCCTTTGTTAGGACAGAATGTGGATTAAAACGTATAATAAGACACCTGAAAAAAAGGATTCTCTATTGCTAAAAAAAGAAGGAAGAAGGAAAAAAAAAAAAAAAAGAAGGAAGAGGTTTTTTTTTTTTAAGAAAAATTACAATTCTTACAGGAAGGTAAGGTGCCAGTGCTCCACAAGATTCTGCCACAAGCAATCTTCTTTCTGGGTATTTGTGATTAATCTAGAGTAAAAAATAAATAAATCAAACATAAACAACATACCCTCCCTTCCTCCAAAACAGAATTATTTTTCACCACAAATCCTGTTAGGAATGCAATAAAGCTTCTTTCTTTCCACTTCTGAGGATACCTATACCTGGATCAGGATTAAGGGACTCAGAGAGAGCCTAAAAAATGAGATCACAGGGGTTATCTGTTGAAGAGAAAGAGGATAAAGCAAAGATAAAAATACAGCAAGGTGTCTAGAGATTGTGGGCTTGCCCGAGACAGCTTTCCTTAGGATGTCGGAAGCAACCTTTTCTTTCCCTAGGAACATTATCATGTTTTCAAATTTGGAAAGTCCAGCTTCTAGGTATTTACTGATATGGCCTCTACAATATGCACCAGGAATGATCCTTCATTCCTCTTTTTTCCTCAAGGATTAAGTTGCAAATCATCAGTGATTTAACCAAAGCTCCTGACTGGTGTTATGACTGTTTTTAAAGTAAGCGATGTCAATTCATCCCTGCTTGCATATGCAAGATGATGGGGTTTTACTATTGTAATGACTACACTGAATCATAACAAAAAATAACAAAAACAAAAAAATGACACATACTGGGGTTTGTTCCCATATATCTTCTTCATAGAATATAAATCTTTCTTTGACTGGAAAAGAAGTATATCTTTTCTCATATTCCCATATGAAAAGGTGACATAATTCATTAAAGTATTGGATGCCTAAAACTAAGAAAAGAAATTATGCAGCAATCTACTGGGCAACAAACTGGAGGCAGGCGGTTGACAGATCCTGATAGCCATGTTTATTCAGGTTACAGAAGAAAGAGGTGGCAGGGGGAGTTGTTGGTAACTGAGATCTCTGAGTTAGAGTCAGTACAGAAACAGTAACCTCAAGACAAAATGGTTTGAGTGTCACAATGCGTCACACGCAAACTCACACATCTCTTTACTCTAGCAGGGTGAGGCTCAAAATTAAATGTACACACAACAATCAACTGTATTCCTACATACTTTCAATGAACAACCAGAAAAATACAGAAAATTCTATTTACACAATAGTATTAAAAAGAATAAAATATTCAGGAATAAACTTTAAAAGTATGTAAATTATATTCTGAAGACTATAAAACATTACTGAAAGAAAATTTAAAAGACCTAAATAAATGGAGAAGTGAAGTGAAGTGAAAGTTGCTCAGTCATGTCCGACTCTTTGAGACCCCCATGGACTATACAGTCCATCGAATTCTCCAGGCCAGAATACTGGAGTGGGTAGCCTTTCCCTTGTTCAGGGGGTCTTCCCAACCCAGGGATCATGCCCAGGTCTCCCGCATTGCAGGTGGATTCTTGACCAGTGGAGTAAAAAGCTCAGATTTTACTCTTCACAGTGATTCCAGGTGAAGAAATTCAAGCATCATTGCCAAAATAAATGGAAAGACATCTTAAACTCATGGATTGAAAAGTTCACTACTGGAATGGCAACATTCTCCAGACTGATCTACAGATTCAAGGCAATCCTTACAATGTCAGCTGGCTTTTTTTGCAGAAATTGACATGTTGATCTTAAAATTTATACAGAAATTAAAGGGACTCAGAATAGCCAAAACAACCTTGAAAGACAAGAACCAATTTAAGGGTTGGGGCTTCTTTTGTGGGTGACAAAACTGTTCTAAAATTGACTGTAGTGATGGCTGTGTATCTCTGTGACTACTAAAAACCACTGAACTGTAGACTTTAAATAGGTGAGTTGTATGTTATCTGAATTACAATCTCAATAAAGCTTAAAAGAAGATCGAAAAACAATTTAAAAAAGACATGTACATATATAGAACTGTAGAGAACTGTAAAATCAAAGTTGTGTATATTGTTTCAAACTTAACTTGATTTTCAGTGATTAGAGTCTTACCCTAAATTACGTGCATTACAAGCTACAGGTAACATAGGGACTGTCAAGAGATAATATGAATATATATAATGTTCCCTTTCAAATAATGTCTCTAGATTACTAAATTAGTAATGACTCTATAAATTTTAAAGAAAAAAATGAATATCTGAAGAAAGTGAGAATTCTCGAAGACCATATACTTTAGCAATATTCTGGAGAATAATATTTTTTCTTAAGAACAAGTGACAGAGCAGGTATAAATAAGGCCATGAAATCTGTCTTCGTAAGTAAGAAATCCATCTTTTTAAGATGGAACAATGAGTTACTTAATGACCTAAATGTCAAGTGTACAAAGTCAAAGATCCTGAGTTCTAGAGATGACAGGAACATTCAATATAAAACCAGAAGTGTAGTTAGTAAATAGTGAGTTGAATCATAAATACACAGACTTCTTACATCAAAGGTTTACACTTTATATTCTGTATATATTTGTAATATATACAAGTATACAGTATATACAGATACTATGTCTATTATTTATCCCCTTACTTATACATACACAGAACCTCTTGCTTTCCATGAACTCATTAGTTTTTTTATATTTTTTTTTGTATTTTGTATCTCACTTGATTCAGAATAAAGCAAAACATCCCAGACGTTTCTTATGCACTGTTAAACCACCAGGCTGGGCAACAAAAATAGTAGCATAATTTATATCCCACACATTTTCTAATAGCATTTTTAAAAGATAATATGAGCATTTACAATCACCTAGAATACAACAGCTAGAGAAAACCCAATATAGCTATTTACCTGTTCCCAACACTGTGGTAAAAGTTCAGCTTCAACACGTGTGGGTCCAACATGACGTGCAAACGCCACACAGCCCGTCAGTATCATTTGCCTGAAAGACAGAATGAACGGATGTCGACTATCATTTGCGTTAGAAAGCGCGGCCTGTAGTATCATTTGCCCGAAAGACAGAATGAACGGATGCAGACTAGCATTTGCGTTAGAAAAGCGCAACCAGGACTCAGGGTTAAAGAGGCAGCTCTAATCACCATGGAGCACAACTAGTTTTGTAAGATCAAATTTGACTGTTGACTTTTCCCAATGGATAGGCTGCCCCAAGGGAGTGAGTTTCTTAAGACTAGTCCTTCCAGCAACAGCAACACCATTTGAGAGATATTGTGAAGAGATTCTCTACCGCTGTAAAGCTGAATCTCCTAAATTAACTTCCCATATATATAATACATTCTGAGATTATCCTTAATGCTTCCACTTCTAATGAATTTCAGTTTCTAGTCACTAAATCAATCTATGATTACTTTCCCAGTATTCTTATAATTCAGTTTCCCAGGTGGCACAGTGGTAAAGAATCCACCTGCCAATGCAGCAGACCCAAATGACATGGGTTCGATCCCTGGGTTGGGAACATCCCCTGGAAGAGGAAATGGCAACCCAGTCCAATATTCTTGCCTGGAAAATTCCATGGACAGAGGAGCCTGGCAGGCTACAGTCCATGGGGTCGCAAAGAGTCAGACATGACTGAGCAGATCTCTGTAATTAAAAATTATGATACCGTATTAGTAAAATGATACTTCAGTGAGATTTTTTTGGTATTGAACCCAAGATAACTGTGGTAGGTAGCTTCTGACATGACTCCTAATGAGGTCTGTCTCCCGATATTCATGCCTATGTGTAATCCCATCTTGGTGAGTGTAGACTGGACCCAATGATTTGCTTCTAACGAACAGAATAATGGCTAAAGGGATGAGATGTCACTTATGAGATCAGGTTACAAAGGCCTGTGACATCCATCTCGTGAGACAGTCTTTTCTGCCTTCTCAGCTGGCATGCTCTGAAGACACTACCATGTTGAATGGTTTCATGTAGAGAGAAACTGAAGGCAACTTCTGGCTATAAATCAGTGAAAGAGGAACCAAGGCCTGCATTCCAAAGATCCATGAGAAACTGAATCCCGCCAATGACCAGCCACGTGAATGAGTTCAGACGCAAATCCTCCCCCCATGGACCTTGAGGTGACTACAGCCACAGACAACACCTTGACTACAGCTTTACAAGAGACCCAGATGAACTGACTCACATAAATCACAATACAAGTGTTACTTTAAACCACTTTCTTTTGGGGTAATTTGTTATAAAACAATATATAAATAATTACTATGATAGTTTCATTTGATGATAGATTTGTAATTCAAAATTTTGAAAAAGATTTTTCGCTTTTCAGAATGAAGGTACATTTAAAATGACTCTGAAAGTCAGAATGGTAAGGTTTTTTTTTTCTTACTTCTGATTATCCAGGACTTCAAAACCAGTAAAGCTTGATGGAAAAAAAAAGCATGTTTTCCATAAATGTTTCAAAGTAGCCAACGTTAAGGAAAACCAAAACAGAATGTTTAATTCATATCAACTATAAAAGCAATTACTCATTGCTGTTTCTTAAAATATGTCTATTTAACCGAAAATTGAAGAGTGACTACGTTTCTACTTAGTCTATCCGAGTCAGCTACAACTGTTCTCTCAGGCTGAGGAGAACAGTGACAGACAGTAAGTATATGGATGGTAGGAAAATGTTGAGCCAGTATGTCTTCATTGTATATGGCAGCTTCCTTTCACCATAACCTTCTAATTTTTATCTATATGATTTCCCTTTATACTTATGTCACTGTCTTCTCTGATGGCTTCTCAACTTTTCTTTTTCTATTTTCTCCTACTTTAGGAAGGCAAGTAAAGTGGATAAAAGAAAAATGGAAGAAGAAATTCCCAGGCTTTAAGCTAGACATTTAGCTTCCTACCAAAAATTTCTTCATTTCTGATCATTTCTACCCCTACTAGTCTGTTAAAATAATGAGAAGTCATATACATAGGTTTCAGAAATATTTGATAATTATAATAAATGAACTGTTGAAATTTAAGCATTTTGAAAAAATGTAAGGAAGTATACACTTGTATAAGACCTTCATGAGAAATAACTTTAAGTTGTGAGTCACCATCACTATATTAAACATGTACAAATTTGTTCAAAAACTGTTAAGCCCCTCAAAATAAACTTCTTAGCAGAATTAAGAGTCACAATTCTAAAAAGTAGGTCAGTTTTGAAATATACTTGAAAACAGAAAAGATCAGATGGCTACAGATTATTAATAGCATTGGAAACAGACTCCTGTGATAGTAAAAATACTCTTTCTACTTGTGGGAAATCATAAATACTGTTCCTACTTGTGAAATTATTTGACTGGTATTTGACACAATGGGCTTCCCGTGTGGCTCAGCTGGTAAAGAATCCTCCTGCAATGCAGCAGACCTGGGTTCGATCCTTGGGTTGGGAAGATCCCCTGGAGAAGAGAAAGGCTACCCATTCCAGTATTCTGGCCTGAAGAAATTCCATGGGCTATAGTTCCAATACTCTGGCCACCTGATGGAAAGAACTGACTCACTGGAAAAGACCCTGATGCTGGGAAAGATTGAAGGCGGGAGGAGAAGGGGACGACAGAGGGTGAGATGTTTGGATGGCATCACCGACTCGATGGACATGAGTTTAGGTCAACTCTGGGAGTTTGTGATGGACAGGGAGGCCTGGCGTGCTGCAGTCCGTGGGGTTGCAAACAGTAGGACATGACTGAGCAACAGAACTGACACAACAGGTGGAAATATGGTGTTAGTTACGGCTGCTAGCGAAGAATTACCAAAAACAGAATATAGCTGCGCATAAAACTGGACAGTCACACAAGGAAGCTTGTGATTCAGTTAGTAAAGAAAAGTAATAACTGATTATATGTCAAACTTATGCTAATTTAAAAATTTTGCTTTATTTTTTATTCACATCAAATATAGCTAACAGTTTAGCTTATTTAAATAAATAATTTTATTTCTGAAAAGTGGAAGATCAACTGAGAACATTTGTGTGTAAATCCTGACGTATCTTGACCTGAAGTCAGGCTGTACCTATCAGTACTTTTGGCCACCAGGTGGCAGCGGTTAGCTTTACATGAAGAGTCTGTAAAAACAGGCTATGTAAATTGAGATATTTTTGCCTTGCATTCTAAAAATGACAATGTAATAAGTAGTATTTAATTACTAATTAAGTTTCCAAGATAGGAAATAGTATTTTCAAGGAGAAGATAAAATATTTAATTTTCCTAAATAGCACCATCAAATTGTCCTCCGAAAATTTTCAGTTTGCAAAGGATGGAACCTGATTGAATTTCCCTTACTTCTATTCAGCTAGCAGGTAGATTAATCTTGACTGGATCCTGAAAAAAACATGTCTCTCTGCTTGCTCAGGTATATTTTAATAAGGGTAGGAAAGAGACACATGTTCACAGAGTTTACAAGTCTACATGACTTTTTATTCTCATGGTGGAGAGATTCCTTGTGTTTTAAATTTTGGGCTTGATTTGTCTTATGGTTCACTTTATAATTCTCCAACATTCTCAGAAGAGGTAAAAACTGTAACAGTAAAACAAGAACTAAAATGATATCAAGTTACCTAATCTTAATGTACAATTCTACTGTTTTGCAAACATATAAGCAAAAATTATCAGATTAAGATAGAAAATTACAATGTGGCAACATTTCAACAGCTCAGTCTTGTCCAACTGGTGCTTAGTCTGCTTACCCTCCACTAGGATATTCTGTTCACGTTCACACTTGCACAGCTTCTCCTAGTGTTTAAAAGTCTACTTTCTGGGGAGACATCTATCACGATTGCCTGAGCAAAAAACCCATTCCCCTTTCTTGCAGAAGTCTCTTGGCTATGTGTCTTGTCCCCCTGGCCCCACCACTCTCAAGCCCCTCACCACCCCCAAGTACAACTCATTTCTCCACTCAGGCATCCTTGATTGTGGCGTTTGAATCAGGACTAAGCAAAACACTGTATCCCTCTAGCCATACCGAAACTGCTTTACAGACAGCTTGGTGATGCAGACATTCCTATGTTAAATATTTTATTTCTGGTAAAGCATAACTATTAAGACGCCATGTGGTATCTAGTTCATCTGTGGAGGGAAAAGGGAAATATTTAGGAGTTCTTGGAAATCAAATGTGAAAGAGAAAAGCAAAGACTTTATGGAATAATTAGCAGTCCAAAGACAACTAACACAAAGTGCAGAAGTTCAACGTAAGCAGTTGGAATGACAAGAAGGAAAACACTGTAGGGCACTGTGAACAAGGTCAGTATTTCCTTTATCAAAAGAGACCTCAGACAGAAAAGATGGCATTGAGATTAAAAAGGGAATCATGATGCCACATTAATAAAATGAGCAAGTAAACACTATATTTATTTCCCAAAGAAGCAGTCATATTCACCTCTGCTCATCATCTGGCCTCTTGATCAAATTGAAAAGTATGTGGAGAAGCTGGTCTCTCTCCTTAGGCTCAGGATGCAGGCAGGCTGTACACAATATGAGGGGGATCAACTCCTAAAGAAACACGAAGGTGGAAAAAGTCAAAGTAAAAATGCATTGCAGAGTATTCTTTTCCCCCCAAAGTATTCATAAATGGAAGTTTTAAATGAAATAAACCTCAACATAGAGAGGAGCATATTTTTATTCTGTAAGGCTGATAATTCAAGAGAAAAACAGAAACATAGTTATGGAGTGATTGTGCAGAAGGTGCATATCACAATGCAATAAAGTAACTTATGATTGAACTAACCTTGTTTTCTCATCCAATACTTCCCAAGGGTCTATTACCTTTTACACTAAGCAACATTTTATCTTACTAAAAGCTGATATAGTAGTTTAAATTTTGAAAGTGCTTTTAAATAAAAACTTGCAGAAGTTAACTATATTTTAAAACCTAAAATGAAAAACAGAAAATAAAGATAACTCTTCATACTTCCATAAGCACAGAAGGATCAGAAATAATTAATAATTTTATACCCTTAGCACCTAACCTAGTGCATAATTAAAAAGACCATCTTCACAGGTGCTGAATGCTCTCCATAAAAGCATTTGCAGAAATGTTCTATATTGAAATGAAAATTTTAAATATTTTGTTCCACTTTCAACATACAGAGGTAAATTTAGTATTTTCAAGGAAACAGACAAGAGTTTACTTCTCTTTTACAAAGTATTTGAAAATTAAAGTTTTTTTCACATTTTAATTAAACTGAGGCAAAATTCTAAAATACATTTAAAAGATATCAATTTTTTTTCACTTTTGAAGTAGATTTGAAAATCTAATGAAGTAAAAGTTCAAAAGTGATAAAGTACTTTTGGAGAGAAATCCTTTAAGTCATTTTGCAGATATTTTAAAGAAATCCCTAAATTATTAGGATATAATAAAAAGGGCAGAATGATTATTCCCATTTATTTTTCCCATCTACCTCCCTACCCACCAAAAAGTACTAGCAGATTTAAAATAGGAATCAATCACTATGTACTAATGCATGACACTTTAAAGAAAAGTCTACATTATTCTGAAGATGCTCCCTTAGAAACAGATGATATGCTTTTAGAGAAGTTGAGATTGAAACTAAGGCATGACTA
The DNA here is from genome assembly GCF_910594005.1 of Cervus elaphus. Lineage (NCBI taxonomy): Eukaryota > Metazoa > Chordata > Mammalia > Artiodactyla > Cervidae > Cervus > Cervus elaphus. Next base: position 62,634,800 of record NC_057841.1, on the reverse strand, counting down.
GAAATCCTTTCCATTACTTCTAATGTCTTACATATATGATGTTAAATTATGATTACTCGGTATAAACCTAAATTCAAAGCAAAAAGATGTAGATAAGAGGAAAAACAAATCTGAGAAGCAAAAACAAATTTAGAACACTTATTCTGCCATCTTTCAATGGCAACCCACTCCAGTGCTCTTGCCTGGAGAATCCCAGGGACGGGGGAGCCTGGCGGGCTGACGTCTGTGGGTCGCACAGGGTCGGACACGACTGAAGTGACTTCGTAGCAGTAGTAGTAGTAGGTTTTAGATTAGTGAATAACTTAAAAGTGGGGAAGATAATTTTGCACTGGGAATGGAACAGTGTATGTATGGGTCCTTGTATTTTGATGTTTTCCAAAGATGCTTACTCTGAGGCTTGATGGGTGAGGACCAATAATACCAAGGCTCCTCAGAGAACCCACTGAGATGCTGAGGGCCAGTGACACTATCGAGAGCACTGGGGTGGCGCGCAAGCACAGCCACTGAGAGTGAGAGCTTAGGATGAAAAGGCAGTTATTCTACAAAGTACCAACAAAAAGAGAGAGTGTCTTAATGCCTGAAAAATCAGAAAGGCCCTAAGTATTTAACTTGTACTTTTCCCTCATGGCCGATCTTTCTCTCCCGTGGGTTTTCTTGCTTTCTCCTAACCCTTCTTCCTGCTTCCCAATCATCTCCAGACATTCACTCTTAAACTATCTCACTCTATTCTCTTCCTATTGCATTACTCTTTAAAGAAACAAAGTTATGAAGTGTAGGTAAGATATCTGCTCTAACTGCAAGTACGTGCATACACCCTCTGTTTAAAATACAGAATAACAGTTAGTTTCTTTATCTCAAAAACAGGTATACCAAAATAACTGTGTTACAGTTTACTTTTTGTGACTTACATTTTCTTTTCCTTTTTTCTTTTTTTTAAACCACGAGGCTTAGTGACTCTTAATCAAAGAGGAATTTTATGTTATATATTACTGTAATGAATCTTTTAACTGGAATGTGGCTACAGATGTGCCAAACCAAAAACGCTAAACTCGGAGTTCGAAGAGCTCCTGTCTCAAAACTACTAAGGACCAAAGAACCCAGTGAAAACTGTGAACTTCTCTTGAGTTTTTGTTTCCTCAACTGAAACATACAGGAATTAAGCTGAGTACAGAAATAAAAAATACATATATTATGTCATTTTCTTATCTATTGCTAATAAGATTGTTAATTTTCCTTTCTGAGATCAAAGCTGGCCTCAAAACCCTTCTCAACACAGCAGCCATTACCAACCAATCCAAACGGACACATAGGAAAGGAAAAAAAAAAAATTGTCACTCCTTGTCTCCTTGAACTCTAAAATTCTGTGAATTTAGGGCTTTAGAGAAATATTCTTCCACTTTTGTCAATCACAGTTAGTAATAATTTACACTGCCATCTGTTTTTATTTCTTGCTGGCTAAAATAGCAAATGTGGGAAGTCAGTGCCAATACACTTTCGTTGATACTCTACGCCAAGGAGAACGGGGTACATCCGGGCACCTTGATGGCTGTGGCAGTTATGAAGTGTGCCAGATGGCTTCCTCTTCCTGAGCATCGCTGAGCTGAGAAGAGGTCCAGAAGGTGATGGTAGGAAAAAGTGGAAGCTGTAGTCTGTTTGTGACAGAGCCATCAGGACTTTAATTGCTAGGTTATGACCAACTTCAAATATCCTCATTTCCTCTTACTTTATCATTCATTTAATCACAACTTCTAGTTATACCATTCTTCAAATAATGAATTCTATAATGTGATAATTACAATAATTAAATAATCAAATAATGAATTCTGCTGTGCTGCCTATCTTACGTCTTGTAAATTCACCGTTTTCAAGCCTCTGACGTACTAGTCTATCCACAAGACTCTATTTAGGATTTTCACACTACAGTTGACCCTTGGACAACACAGGTTTGAACTGTGCTGTGGGTCCACTTATATGAAGTGTGTGTGGTTAGTCACTCAGTCCTGTCTGACTCTTTGCAACCCCATAGACTATAGCCCGCCAGGCTCCCTTGTCCATGGGGATTCTCCAGGCAAGAATACTGGAGTGGGTTGCCATGCTCTCCTCCAAGAGATCTTCCCAACCCAGGGATCAAACCCAGGTCTCCTGCATTGCAGGTGGATTCTTTACTGTCTGAGCCACCAGGAAAGCCCAAGAATACTGGAGTGCATAGCCCATCCCTTCTTCAGGGGATCTTCCCAACCCAGGAATTGAACCAGGGTCTCCTTCATTGCAGGCGGATTCTTTACCAGCTGAGCTACCAGGGAAGCCCACTTATATGCAGATTTTACCCCATAAACATGTACTACATTACTACACGGATCTGTGGTTGACTGAATTTAAACTTATACTTGGATACTCAACTGTGTGGCGGTCAGCACACATAATCTGTGCACTGTTCAAGGAAGGGTCAATGGTACGCATAAATGTATAGATTTGAATCAATATTCTCCCATTGGTATCATCATCTCCAACTGAAAAAATCTAGTGTTTAAAATAGTTTCCTTATAATTCTAAATAAAATATTTAAAAACTGGCATCTAGATTTTCAAAAGACAATGTGACAGTGGTTTTAAAAATGTCTTTGAATAATAACCATGGCAAGATAATAAGGCTTTGATAAACATGATATCCAAAAGGAATCCATCCCTTGTCTACCCCGCATAAAAACGTTACTGAGTCCATATTTCAAGGCAGCAGAAATTTTAAATATTTTCAAACATGCTTTATCAGTTAACATGTACTGAAGTGAAATATAAAACTGATCTCCTACTGATCGTTAGAGAGGAAATCAGTGTAGTAATCCAATTACAGAAGGTATTCCAGCAGTTTCTTACCATGGACACTAGGAAAGATATCTCTAAGGCCTTTAGAATTCGTTAATCTAAAAGACTTAGTAATCTGCACTTTACTCAAGTAAATAAGTTTCTGCCATTTTGACAACACTAGTTCTCTCCATATGAAGGACCTCCCACCCCTCCTATGAAATTTTGTACAGAATTAAACAGGAAAGGCTTCCAGTATTTTTCTTTCAGTTCTATAAGTAAAACAAAATAAATTCTAATGATAATAAAGAAATCATTTTCAAGGTAGTAAACGTCTTCAGAGATGATTACATTTGATTTAATGAAAACTTTTACTTGACTTTCTTAGTCTTTAAAGATTAGTATGTGTTCAGACTACAAAAACAGAAGAAAAATAGTACTTAAACAGGATCTAACAATGTGAGTGATCAGATGTTAAAGAGAAAAGATATGAACTAGGAAATGAGATCAGGCACAATTTAAAATTTAAAAAAGTATGGGAATGTTGATATGATAATGACTCTAAGATCTGAAAGGAATCTAAAATACAAAAGGAAGTACTGCACTTAGATCAGATGCCAGTGAGGAAATGTTTGAGTACTTCAGGTCAGGAAGCAAAATTCTACAATTCTAGAAAGGTGATATCAGTTCAATTAATTATAGGTCACCACTTGTCTTCACTATTCCACTGAAAATATTTCCTATAACCCAAGCTTCGAAAAAATTTTAGATGGCTGTTACTAAATTTTTTTCATCTAGTCTTTTGCCTAGGAATTAAGCAATAGTGAATTACAATTTAAATTCAAATACTGATAAGTATACACCCTTTGATTTGGATTTTCAGTTGAAATTTGTCATGACGTTGGTAGTACATATAAAGAAAAAAAAGCATTACAAAGACATATAAGGAAAAGACAAGATTACTCACCTCTGGAAAAGTTTTATACTTCAAAGGCTGCTAAAATACCTATTTTTAGAATTATTAATGTCTATAACTCCCAGGTCTCAGCCTTTAGGAAGCCTAACTGAAATACTTAAGTGACTTTTAAACTCTGGTACTGCTAAACAGCATGTGATTTGCTCTGAAAATTACAAGATACACACACACAAACACAACATGGGTGAAGAAGGTGGACCAAGCTTACGCAACTTACTATTTACTTTACTATACTGTACTACTACATTACACTCATACAATTATAAATTATATTATTACTCTTGAGTTAAAAATTTACCATAGAGCAACCACAAATGGTAATGTAAAGGAGTAAAGTTTGGTTTCTTAGAAGATGAAGATGAACAAGTCTTTAGAGGTACTAGCTAGTTATTAAGGCTTTTAGGGAATTGGTGCTCTCCTGTATCTTTTTTCTTTTTCTAGCTTTAATGATACACATCTTATACAACACACTCTAAAACAGCCAATGGGTCAAAGGAATCACTCAGGAAATTAAAATACTTTGAGATAAATGAAAAACAGAACATACCAAAACATGTGAGATGCAGCATAAGCAGAACACAGAGGGAAATTTATAGCCATAATCACCTACATTAAAAAAAACGAGATTCCAATTCAACAACCTTGTCACAAAAAGGAAACTAAACTAAAGGCCAGCAGAAAGAAGAAAATAATAAAGATTACAGCAGAGGTAAGTGAAATATAGGACCCCAAAAAAACAAAAAAAACAGAATCAACAACATCAGAAGTTGGCTCTTTGAAAGGATCAATGCAACTGACAATCTTTTACCTTGACTGACTAAGATAAAAATAAAGAAGATGCAAATAACTAGAATCAGAAATAAAGGAGAGGACATTAGTAACAAACTTAAAAAAATTAAAAGGATTATAAATGAATACCATAAACAATGGTCCACCAACAGGCTAGATAATAAATGAACTTATTCCTAGAATCACATAAATGACCAAAACTGACACAAGAAGAAACAGAAAATAAAAACAGACCTATAACAGGCAAATAGATTGAATCAATAATTAAAAAAAAAACCTCTAGGATCAGATGACTTTGCTTGTGAATTCTAAAACACATTTAAAGAATTATTAATACTGATCCTACTCAACTCTTTGAAAGAACAGAAAAGGAGGAACAATTCTTAACACATTCTATGTGCAAATACTATAAAGAATTTCCTATTCATAAAATACAAGAGTTAATGGTGTTTGAATGTCAATATTCCTCAAAGTGATCCACAGATTCAGTGCAATTCCTATCAAAATTCAAATGACTTTTATGGCAGAGACCAAAACTGAGCATCCCATTACGTGGAACCAAAAGGGGCCCTAAATGGCTAAATGATACTGAAAAAGAGAACAAATCTGGAAGACTCATACTTCCCAATTTGAAAACTTACTGTAAAGCTACAGTAATCAAAACAGAGTAGAACAGGCGTAAAGATAAACATAAACACCCATGGTACAGAATTGAAAGTATAGAAATGAATCCAAACATCTACATCAAACTGATTTTTGACAAAGGTGCCATGACCATTCAATAAAGAAACAATTGTGTCTTCAACAAATGGTGCTGGGACACTTGGGTAACTACATGAAAAGAACACAGTTCTGAACTCCTGCCTCACTCCATATATTAACAAAAAACAAAACAAAAACATGGATCAATCACCTAAATATAAGAGCTAAAGGTATAGAACTATTAGAAGAAAATATAGGGGTAAATCTTTCTGACTTTATTAGCTTTGGCAATGGATTCTTAGATGGATACCAAAAACATAAGCAACAAAAGAAAAAAATAGAGAAATCAGATTTCACAGAAATGAATAACATCTGTCCATTTAAGGACAACATCCAACTACAGGACAGAAGAAAATACTTGCAAATCATATATGAGGTCAGAGTTTAATATCCAGAATTGTAAGAACTCTTACAATTCAAAGACAAACAATCCACTTAAAAAAATGGGCAAAGGATTTACTAAAATTTACTGCATGTGAGATGATAGCTCAGGGACAGGGGAAGAAAAGCTCTTATTGTACATCTTTTCATATTCAAAAGATGTTAAACCATGACTATACATTATTTAATCAAACCTTACACTCTGTTTTTAATGCTTTTAAATTATCTAGGATATTGCTATGATCAATCATACAAATGGACATTTTAATTGTATTCACATACCAATAAAAAGGCTTATACTGATAAAAGAACACAAAAAACTTGAGAAATAAGAAAAAACAAAAATGTTAATCCTTAAATTATAAGACCTTTTAAAAAAATATAAATTAATGGAACTAGAGTAAAATATTAAATACAAGTAATCCAATATCAAAGGAAAAAATCAAATAAAAGTTTTGTGCTTCTATGCCCTGGGATTAGTTTCAAAGAAAGGCAAGATAAACCTAATTATTTACCAATTTAATTTTGAGGGAATACAACTCTGGTATATTAAAAATGGTAAATTTTCTGGTAAAACAAAATATGATACAAATGATTAAGTAAACAAAGATAAGTGATCAATTCTTCATGAAATTTTAAGTATAAAAATATTTTTAAATATAAAAAACGTAAATCAGCCAGAAAAGTAAACATCATACCACAAATAAAATATACATGTATATATAAATATATGCTTACATATATATTTATATATGTAATATATCTGATTACTGATGATGCAAATTTATAAAAACTTCATGCAGTACAATCAGATTTTAGTGGTAGAGTTTTTTATGATTAAAAAAGGGAAAATAAAAATTTAAAAAAAGCTTAAACTGCATCTCATAACAATTAGGTTTCTATGCTATTTTAAAGATTATCTTAAGGAAACATAGTAAAAGGGATGCAAACATTAATGCATTGCACAGATTATGTTACAAGCTGAAAAAGGAAAAAGAAGCTCAAACACCATTCTGCCAGGCAGAACTGCAAAACAATCTGAAATTGGACACTGATCCTTCAAGACATAGAAAATTTTCATACTTCTTAATATCTTACAACTATTCTTAAATGTTAGGTAAAATAAAACCATAAGTAAGAAAACAGTCATGTTTATCATTTTTAAATTAAAAATACCTATAGGTATAAAAATTATTGAAGCTCTACATATACGTCTTCTTGAGGATCAGTACAAATTTCGTGCGCTAAACAGATAATTAAGGATAAGCTCTTATATGGGTATTGCCAATGCACTGTGTACCTATCATACTGTAGGTCCCATGAATTATGATTAAAACCAGTGGTAAAGATTAAGAGGATAACAAAAGAAAACTTGTAGGACACGTTTGATAATAGTCTTAACCTATTTAAAAAATCTGTGAATTGCAAATTGATTTCATAAATTGAATAATTCAAATAAATAAACTTGTTTGTAAATAAATCATTCACTATTTAAATGAGATTACAAATAATTTTTCCTTAATCTTTTAATGGTGAAATATAACTCTAAAGAATACTTTCTATAGTATTTGTGGCTTATAACATAGGCAATGTGTACCAAAATAAATCTGCTACTCTATTTTAGACATTTAAAGCATCTGTCAATAACAGGTTAGCTACAAGAAAAACAAAAAGATACTCTCAAAAGTTACTGCAGACAATATTATAGCTATCCTATTCTAAGACAAGTCTAACTACTGCCAAACAAATAAACTAACACTAATAAGAGGTAACTACAAGTACATTTAAGAAAAGAGTTACATTATTAGTGCCTATTAACGTTCAATCCCATGGCTGTCTATTTCTGTAGGCAAGTCACGCACGTCACATCGAGAGAGAGATCCAATACACTAGTTAACCGGTAACGTAGGGAAGGACGGTGTTCACGGCACAGAGATGGACCTACAGTAGTAGTTAGCGTTGCAGAAGCTAATGATGCTTTAAGCAAAACTGGAAAACATGAACACCATGCAGTTTTACTGAACTCACCTGACAGAGGTGTAAAACCATTCTCTAGGAGCAGAGATGCATGCACAAAAGTAAGAATATGATTGCAAGTAATAGACTTTAACAAAATAAAAATATAACACTAAACTTCAAAATGACAAAAAATGGACAACATGATGATCTGGGGGATGACAGTGCTCCTCTGGGCCTCACCTCTCTCTTGGCCAACAGCACGTTGGGGACGATGTGCGGCAGGCAGCGGCCCAGCATCAGCATGACGCTCGTCTCACTGTCTGCGATCCGAGACACCTAGAGGACCACAGGGTTAATCACGGACGGCACTGGAGGCCTCCTGCGTGTGACGGGACTTCAAGGCTATGACTTGGGCCCTGTCACTTCTGTTTCAAACACATATTCAAAAGGACAATTTATGATGAGGAGGAAAACAAAAACCACCACCACCTGAGATTCCAAACAGGACAAACATTTTTGTAGACCAGAAATGGATTTAAAACACTAGTAAGAAGCAAGGGAGCGGACAGGGAGGCTTACTAGACTTCAGTTCTGGGAACAAAGAACGATAACACAGGACTGGGGCAGCTTCAATGGTTTTCAATCTTTGTTTTGGGGGGAAAGGTACCCACATAGTCACGATCTTTGGCTAAGGTGAAAGAGTAGTTTGCATAGTGAAAACGCATGCAGGGGGAAGTCCAGGGGGGCTGCCCCAGTCTTACAGTGAGAACTGCCAGACTGCCTCCAAACCACTCTCTAGCTCTCTCAGATTCCTAACAGCACTGTGGGACAGAAGCCCAGGAGAGGTGAAGTGGAAGCAACCACAAGAAAGGCATTAACAGAAAGAGAGAAGGATCAAGAAAGGAGAAAAAAAACCACCCTTTTAAGATAAGGCTGCAACAACCGCTACAAAGGACTTGATGAAAAGAAATCCGAGAGCCAATAAACTCTGCAATCAAAGACAATCAATCCTAGAGAAATTAAAAATGGAGTAATCTAAAAATAACCAAAGTTACGAATAATACATACACCTGACTTGGTTTTCTAAATTACACCATAGAGAGGCATATAATTGTAGGTTGGTAGACATAAAAAATTAAAACTAGACTGTAAAGAGTCACTTTCATACTAAATAGAGCTTTAATCCAAAGATAAAAATAATCAACTACTTTCCTTAAAAGCTGAAAACTTTGGAATTATTTCTTAAGAGTGTTTTGTTAGTTTAAATAATAGATTTGTACTTGAAACAGAGTTGTATTACAATTATTTTTTGGGTAAAATGCTAAGAAGAAAAACGGAATGTTTTAAGAAAGTTGCAAGAATCTGCTGTAACTTACCTCTGATCCTAAACGACTATCTGCTGACATTCGACAGAAAGAGAGTAGTGCTTGATGGAAAGCAGGAGACAACTTCCTAGAAGAAAATGTTGAATGAAAATGGGACAATTACCACATAGTTAAACTGGCATTTAAGGAGAAAGTAAGTTGCAGGTTATAATTCCCATCACCCCACAAATGTTTGAATCTCTCAGCCACAAAAGATTTAAGATCACTTCACTGGAGAATCATACAGGGAAAAAGGAATAGCAATAGCTGCTGAATTTAAAAGAGCTTGATATTATGTGAACGAATGTCTTAAAAATGTTAATGGAATCGCTTCTCGGCCTTTTGGCTAAGATCAAGTGTAGTATCTGTTCTTATCAGTTTGATGTCTGATACGTCCTCTATCCGAGGACAATATATTGAATGGATTTTTGGAGCTGGGAGTTGGAATGGGAGCTTGCTCCGTCCACTCCACGCATCGACCTGGTATTGCAGTACTTCCAGGAACGGTGCACCCCCTTCGGGGAAGAAAGAAAGAAAAAAAGAAAAAAAAAGAAAAAAAAAAAAATGTTAATGGATTAAACCTGAAGTTGTATAGCAGGTCAATGACTATAGAAAGTGTTTGCAAAACCTGAAATGAGGATTTTTTTCTTTTTCTTCCCTAATTCTCTATGGTCCCAGAAAGGTAAAGAGTGGCTGTGAAGGCTAACCTGGTATGTTACTGAGAAGTTCTGCAGATCTATATCATGATAATGATAACCCTTAATGTTAGAAACCCACATAAAAGAATTAAAAATTTAAAATAAATGAAGGAGAGGCTCATTCAACATTCACATTTATTTTAAATGAAGGATTTTTTGTAATTGAAAATATTAGCCATTTATGTTTAATAAAGAAAGCTAAACATTTATATTTGTAAAATAACAATGGTCTCTATGTCATTGTATTCATAATATTGTAACTATGAGTTGTACTTCATGTGCTTAATCTATGAAGAAAAGGGGTAACATCTAAGGTTACATAACAGAGGTTATTTAGTATACACCACAAAGCGGGCCCCAGTAGCATCTGATTTCAGAGTTGGAGTGCCAAAGCTGAAGCCTGTTTGCTCATTATGTCCCCCCTCCCCTATTCTCACAGCGGAGGGAGCTACAATGCATCTAACTGCCCAAGCCAGAAAGTCTTTATCCTTCCCTTAGTTTTAACCTCCTAATCCAACCAATTTTTACCTTCTAACTATCTTATAAATCTACCTACATTTTTCCAATACAGGCAATTCCATCATTTCTTTCTTGGACTCTTCCAACAGATATCCCATGAGTCTCCATTATTACTACTTCTAATTACCACTACTCTAGAGGACTCTTTCTAAAACTTCAGTTCAGTTCAGTTCAGTTCAGTCACTCAGTCGTGTCCAACTCTTTGCGACCCTGTGGACTGTAGCGCACCAGGCCTCCCTGTTCATCACCAACTCCCCGAGTTTACTCAAACTCATGTCCATTGAGTCAGTAATGCCATCCAACAAGCCCATCCTCTGTTGTCCCCTTCTCCTCCCACCTTCAATCTTTCTCAGCATCAGGGTCTTCTCCAATGAGTCAGTTCTTTGCATCAGGTGGCCAAAGTTCTGGAATTTCAGCTTCAACATCAGTCCTTCCAATGAACACTCAGGACTGATCGGATCTCCTTGCAGTCCAAGGGACTCTCAAGAGTCTTCTCCAACACCACAATTCAAAAGCATCAATTCTTTGGTGCTTAGCTTTCTTTATAGTCCAACTCTCACATCCATACATGAATACTGGAAAAACCATAGCCTTGACTAGACGGACCTTTGTTGGCAAAGTAATGTCTCTGCTTTTTAATATGCTATCTAGGTTGGTCATAACTGTCCTTCCAAGGAGTAAGCGTCTTTTAATTTCATGGCTCCAGTCACCATCTGCAGTGATTTTGGAGCCCCCCAAAATAAAGTCTGACACTGATTCCACTGTTTCCCCATCTATTTGCCATGAAGTGATGGGACCAGATGCCATGATCTTAGTTTTCTGAATGTTGAGCTATAAGCCAACTTTTTCACTCTCCTCTTTTACTTTCATCAAGAGGCCCTTTAGTTCTTCTTCACTTTCTGCCATAATGGTGGTGTCATCTGCATACCTGAGATTATCGGTATTTCTCCCGGCAATCTTGATTACAGCTTTTGCTTCCTCCAGCCCAGCATTTCTCATGATGTACTCTGCATGTAAGTTAAATAAGCAGGGTGACAATATACAGCCTTGACGTACTCCTTTTCCAATTTGGAACCAGTCTGTTGTTCCCTGTCCAGTTCTAACTATTGCTTCCTGACCTGCATACAGATTTCTCAAGAGGCAGGTCAGGTGGTCTGGTATTCCCATCTCTTTCAGAATTTTCCACAGTTTGTTGTGATCCACACAGTCAAAGGCTTTGCATAGTCAATAAAGCAGAAGATGTTTTTCCGGAACTCTCTTGCATTTTCCTTGATCCAGCGGATGTTGGCAATTTGATCTCTGGTTCCTCTGCCTTTTCTAAATTCAGCTTGAGCATCTGGAAGTTCTCGGTTCACGTATTGCTGAAGCCTGGCTTGGAGAATTTTGAGCATTACTTTACTAGCGTGTGAGATGAGTGCAATTGTGTGGTAGTTTGGACATTCTTTGGCACTGCCTTTCTTAGGGATTGGAATGAAAACTGAGCTTTTCCAGTCCTGTGGCCCTGCTGAGGTTTCCCAATTTCCTGGCGTATTGAGTGCAGCACTTTCACAGCATCATCTTTTAGGATTTGAAATAGCTCAACTGGAATTCCATCACCTCGACTGGCTTTGTTCATAGTGATGCTTCCTAAGGCCCACTTGACTTCACATTCCAGGATGTCTGGCTCTAGGTGAGTGATCATGCCATCGTGATTATCTGGGTGGTGAAGATGTTTATTCTACAGTTCTTCTGTGTATTCTTGCCACCTCTTCTTAATATCTTCTGCTTCTGTTAGGTCCATACCATTTCTGTCCTTTATTGAGCCCATCTTTGCATGAAAATTTCACTTGGTATCTCTAATTTTCTTGAAGAGATCTCTAGTTTTTCCCATTCTATTGTTTTCCTCTATTTCTTTGCATTGACCACTGAGGAAGGCTTTTTTATCTCTCTTTGCTATTCTTTGGAACTCTGCATTCAAATGGGTGTATCTTTCCTTTTCTCCTTTGCCTTTCACATTTCTTTTCATAGCTGTTTGTAAGGTATTCTCAGATAACCCTTTTGGCTTTTTGTATTTCTTTTTCTTGGGGATGGTCTTGCTCCCTGTCTCCTGTACAATGTCACAAACCTCCGTCCATAGTTCATCAGGTACTCTGTCTATCAGATCTAGTCCCTTAAACCTATTTGTCACTTCCACTGTACAATCGTAAGGGATTTGATTTAGGTCATACCTGAATGGTCTAGCGGTTTTCCTTACTTTCTTTTAAAACTTAGATACCATCATGTTCCAAGTCTCTAAAATGAGTTAACAGAGCTTATATGACTTAGTCTCAGCTTAATTCTCCAACTTCCCCTCCTGTCTTCTCATTTGCATGCTTTGCTTCAATCTTCGTAAATCCTTCTTAGCTCCCAAGTGCAGTGTTCTTCCTGCTCCTGTTAGTCCCTCTTAGGGGGAAGACCCTCTTATCTCTTTGCCTGGTTCACTGCTACTTACTCCTCAGGTATAAACTTAGGAAACACTTCTTCCCTGAAACCTTCCCTACTCTGATGAGGACGTTAGGTACCCTGACTGTGTGTTCCCCAAGCAAGCTGAACTCCTCTTGTATTACCACCTTTCACAATGTCATAATTGCCTGACAGCCTCTCTCACACTGTAACGTCTGTAACCGAAGGGTACCCTATGTCTGGTTACCGTTACTCTGCTCTTCATTTGGGCTTCTCTAGTGGCTTCATCTGGGCTTCCCTAGTGGCTCAGATGGTAAAGAATCTGCCTGCAATGCAGGAGACCCGGCCTGGATCCCTGGCTTGGGAAGATCCCCCAAAGAAGGGAATGGCTACCCTCCTCCAGTATTCTTGCCTGGAGAATTCCATGGACCTCGAGAAGATTGGCAGGCTATAGTGCATGCGGTCCCAAAGAGTCAGACATGTCTGAGCAACTAACACTTTCACTCTTCTTTTAAACTTCATACTCTTCATTAACATTGCCTGACATACAGTTAAGAGCTAAAAAGGTTAGTTGGATAAATTTAACAATCATCCTTCTCCTGAGAGTGGCTTTGGACTATAAAGGAGATATATGGAACTACTAAACATTAAGAACTACTACAAATGCCGCTGCATTATTTTTATGACTATCTCTTAACCATATTAGATTAAATGCACTTTGAGGACTGGGCCATGTCTATTTCAATCCTGTGACCCTCCTCATAAAACCTACACATACATACACACACAACCACACACAAAGTTGTGGCACATGAGTAAAAAAATTTGCTTTGGAAAAAAAAAATCAAATACTTCTCACTAATAATGAGTACCTTTAAGTCTAAAACTAATTAGTCATGCTTTCCTATTACATCCCAACACTTCCTCTAATACTCCTCCATTTAATAGGAGGAGGAAGTATGACTGGCTCAGAATGCATCACAAGCTATGTGTGAGGATTAACTAAGCTAGCATATGTAAAGCATTTAGAACTGTGCCTGATATATAAAAAGATCTCAATAAATATTCTTCTCTTAGAGAATATTCTTTTTTCACATTATAATGTAAATACTTTTTGTCTCCTCTACTAGGAAGCAAACATAGGAAAAAGGACTAAGATCAAGAACTAATCAACTTTTTAGTAAAAGCAACTATTTAATATCAAAACGTTCAACTGAATCTGATAATGACTATAGAACACAGAAAAGGTAAAAAACACTGGGTAAAATACAGCACACAGAACATACATATTATTTATGCGTTTCAGTACTTAGCTAAAATAGGACCTAGTTCAGTTATGGTCCATTCCTCTTTAACACAATTTAACTTAGTAATTACTCGTGATTTTTTGCAGTGATGTGGACTCTGCTATGTGTTAAGTTCATGTCAGACATAAAAATTCATGTATCTGATCTGCAAAATAAGAACTGAAACTCTTCTAGTTTGACAATGTATTAAATAGCTGAAAGATGCATTTCAAAACACAGGACACATACTAACCTATTGGGTTTATCAAAATGAACTGTGTTTTTACTTGATGGAGAAGAAGATGGTATTCCTTCTCTTTCTCTCCTGGGGAAAGAATGTGGGAAATTCTCTTTAGGAACAGTGGAATCAACTTCATCTGATTTTGAAAGATGGACATCCTTATTTTCTCCCTTGTCCAAACTATTTATAATTGAATTCTTTCCACTGTCTTCAGAGTCTTTGTGGGGAGACTGATCCAAAGAAGGCTGAACAGAGTCACAAACTACAGGGCTGGCAAAGTGTTCATTTTTGAGGAAGTCCATTTCACTGTAAAAGAAAGAGAAATTATTAGTGAAGAATTGTATTTTTTAAGACTTTGGCAATAGCATAAACCTCATACTGGGTTTAATGCTTTAAAAGTATAATATATTAATAGAAAGTGGTTTGTCAACAAATGAATCTTTTCTGTACCATATATATTGATGCTTCATATAGAAACGTAGCCACAAACTCTTACAAAACATAAAAATGGTTTTGTAAACTATGCTTTGGATTATCACTTAGCCTTCTTCGTGTGTGAAATGTGGAAAATTCCATCTAACCCATATCAGGAGTATAAGAATTAAATGAAATAATGAATGGAAAATATGTATAACACTAGCACGAAGAAGTTACTTTATTACTACTGATAAAACCTGAAGAAAGTAAAAAATATCTTACTCCTTGGTTCTAAGACACATATGATTTTATGATTATTACAGTGATTAACAACTTTTTTGGGGAAAAGAACACATTAAGTATATAAGCAATTATAAGATTTTTTTCCCCCCAGAAGTATTAGGATATGAAAAATTATAGCTTACAACTGAAATATTATCTTATACGCTTATATAATCTGTCAATTTCTTTAATAATTTTAAGAGGTTTTATAGAAATGATGATTAAGTACTAACCTTTCAAGTCTTCTGATTTGTTCCATCAAAGACCATTTCTCACTATTTAATAAACTAATTTTATCTTCTAATTTCTGTACTAGCAAGGAGTTCTAAAATCAAAATGGGAGAAAAACAGAAACTCAAGATCTCATAGTCTGCTTTGACATGGCTTAAACACTTTTTGTGGACTTGATTATTAACAGGTCTCACCTCTACAGTCTGAGGAGTTTCAAGGGTTGAAGGAAGGTTGCCTAAAACTGGTGTCAGAGCCTCTAATTCGTCTTCTTCTACACCGCTGGCCACGTCCACAAGGTCTTTCCCAGTTACTTGATGATTTCCAAAATCCCGGTAGAGCTGCAGTAAGTCTGGAGGTTTTGGAATGTTTAATCCTACATCATCCCATAGTTCAAAATCCTAAAAGATAAAAAACAGTAGCATAAAAAAATCTATGTGGCAGTTTTATCTTGCATCTTTGAGATGTATCTTTTCCTTATTGCTAATCTTGAAAACTCAACATAATTGTGTGATAATGTCAAAGTGTATGTGCCCGGTGAATAAACATCCTGGAAGTCAGGAAGTGTCTAGGATTAGAGTGTGAGATGCACCCCCACCTCATACTTGGAAAATAAGGGAAACAGGGTCCTCAGTGGAGAGACAAGTTTTCTTTACAGCAAAAAGGATATTCTGGACTTCGCTAGTGGTACAGTGGATGAGAGCCTGCCTGCAGATGCAGGGGACCTGGGTTTCGTCCCCGGTCCGGGAAGATTCTACCTGCCTTGGAACTACTGAGTGCAAGCTCTAGAACTCGAGGGCTGCAACAACTGAGCCTGCAACCTGTGACTACTGAGACTCACGCACCTAGAGCCTGAGCTCTGCAACAAGAGAAACCAAGGAATGAGCAGCCCATGTACCCCAGAGTGAAGAGTAACCCCAGCTCACCACAACTAGAGAAAGCCCGCGTGCAGCAACAAAGACCCATCATAACCAAAGAATTAAAAAATAATAAATTTCTAAAATTAAAAAAAAGTATATTCAGAGAGAAGTTGAAAATAAAGAATGTTTATTTACAATAAGAAAATTTCACATAGCACCACAGAAAGGAAAGATAGGAAGTAAAAGAAAGAATGGGCAAGAGGGAACCAAAAAACAGTAAGACAAGGATTATATGCAGATAAAAATATAAGAAAACTATCAATAAGTGTGTATTGAGTGTTACTATACATGCAGATACAGAGATGAACAAGAGAGTCATTTAGCCTCAAGAAGATTACAGGCTAATCAAGGGAGATAAGAGATAATCTTAGGTAACAATAGAGCCATTAAGATAAAATCAGGCCACTGATATAAATGATCAAAAATAAAGTCAGGTAAAAAGTCTTACATTTTAGGCAGAGGCTAGACATGAAAGGAGTGAGGGCTCTAGGATAGAACTGCTTTAAGGTCAGTTGAAATGACCATTAAACATCACTTTAGTGGTTAAAGAATAAGTAATGATGAGCACTTGCACTGCCCTTTATAAAACATTTTTATTGGGGTATATAATTAATAAATAACAAACTGCACAATTTAAATCCAACTGTTTGTGACCCCATGGACTGTGGCCTACCAGGCTCCTCCGTCCATGGGATTCTCCAGGCAAGAACATTGGAGTGGGTTGTCATTTCCTTTTCCAGGGGATCTTCCTTACCCAGGGATCAAACCTGGGTCTCCCACCTTGTAGGCAGATGCTTTTACCATCTCCACCAGGGAAGTATTAAATCCACAAGCTAATTTAAAATGTATAGTCTGCTAGGTTTTGACATCTAAGTACACACCTGAAGAGATCAGTGCAATCAAGAAGATGGACTTGGGGGCTTCCCTGGTGGCTCAATGGTAAAGAATCTGCCTTCTAATGCAGGAGGCACAGGTTCGATCCCTGACCTGGGAAGATCCCACATGTCCTGGAGCCACTAAGCCTGTGCGCCACAGCTACTGAGCCTGTTTGATCTAGGGCCTGGGAGTTGCAACTATTGAGCCCATGTTCTGCAACTACTGAAGCCCACACCCCTAGAGTCCATGTTTTGCAACTACTGAGTAGCCCCCGCTCGCTGCAACTAGCAAAAAGTCAGCACAGCAATGAAGACCCAGCACAGCCAAAAATAAATAAAGCAGAGAGAGAGAAAAAAAAAGATTAAACACCAAAGCTAGGAAAAAAAAAAGATGAACTGTTCACTCCCCAGTTTTACTGCCTGCTTGTAATACTTTCCCCTTTTTCCTCACAGATGCCCTGTTCCTAGGCAAATACTGTTCTGTTTTCCGTCACTATTACAAGTTTACATTTCTTAGAATTTTATATATGTGGAAGCATACAGCAAATACTCTATTTGTCTGGTTTCTTTCATCCAGATTATTGATTTTCAGACTAATCTATGTTGTTGTATCTGTCAGAGGTTCATTTTTTTTTTTTTTATTGCTGAGTTAGCATTTCACTGTAACGATACATCAAAATTTTTTATTCAACTTCCTGCTTTTGGATACTTGGGTTGTCTCCCTAATGTCAGCTATTATAAATAAAGTTGGTGTGAACACTATGTAGCAGTCTTGGTATGAACATCTCCCTTCACTTCTCTTGGACTGTAATATCTAGGAATGGAATGATCAAGTCATATAGGTGGTGAAGGTTTTAATTTTTTTAAAATAGACTGCCAAAAAATGTTCCAAAGTGACTGCACCATTTTGGACTCCCAAGAGCAATGATGATATTTTTACTTACTCCACATCTTTGCCTAGACTCGGTACAGTCTCAGTTAAACATTCTAGTAAGTGTGCTATGGTATTTCATTGTGACTTAATTTTTATCTACCTAATGCCTAAAGATGTAGAACATTTTTTTTCATGCGCTTATTTGATATCCATATGTGTTCTTTGTTGAAGCATCTGTATAAATGTTTTGTCCATTTTTTAAAAAATTGGGTCTTTTTTAAAATAATTATATTCATTTTAGAGAGTTCTTTAAATATTCTGCATAGAAATTCTTTATCAGGTATGTTACTTGAAATATTTTAACTAATCTATGGCTCATCTTTTCATTTGTTTAGAATCGCCTAAGAGTAGAAGTTATTGACTTTGATGAGAACAAATATTTGATGAAGAATACCATACTTTTGGTGTCATATATAAGAAATCTTGGCCTACCTTCCAGGGTTGCAATGAATTTTTCCATGTTTTCTTCTAGGAGCCTTATGGCTTTATAATTTACATTTAAACCCATGATCCATTTGAATTACTTTTTGTATATGGTGTGAGGTATGGTTCGAAGTTCATTTTTGGAGGTATATAGATATCAAAATGTTACAGTACAAATTGTAAAAAAGACTATACTTTCTGAATGGAATTTACTTTATGCTTTGTTAGACATCAAAAGATCATCTATGTGTAAGTTAATCTCTTGACTCTCCACTAAGTTCCAATGACCTGTCTGCATTTATGTCAATAAGATACTGCCTGAACTATAATACCTTAAAGTCAGCTAGTTGAAGTCCCCTAATTTTGTACTTCTTTATTAAAGTTGTTTTGGCTATACTATGTTACTTCCATTTCCATAGAAATTTTAGAATAAGCTAACCTCTACAAAAAAAGTTGGCGAGATTCTGATTAGGATTGTGTTAAAAGTACAAATCAATTTTACAGAAATTGACACTTTGACAATACTGAATCTTATCTATTAGCACAATATATCTCTTCTTTATGTCCTCTTTATTTTCTTTCAGCATGTATAATAGTTTTCAGTGCATAATCCTTCATCATATTTATACCTAAGTATTTCCTATTTTTTTTATACTTTTATAAATGGTATCTTTAAAATTTGAATGTCTATTTGTTGCTAGCATACAGAAATACAATTCATTTTTGTTTACTGATCTTGTATCCTACAACTTGTCTATCATCACTTATTATAGTGTCTTTTTTAATGCAGTCTATAGGATTTTCTATATATATAATCATGTTACCAGTGAAAGTTTTCTTTCTTCTTTTCCAAAATATATGCCTCTTCTTTTTCTTGCCTTGTACTGGCTAGATTCCTCAGTATGATGTTCAACAGAAGTACTGAGAGCAGATATTCCTGTTTTATTCCTTATCTTTCTCATTAAGTGTGATGTTAGTGATAGTTTTTCTGTAAATGTCTTTTATGAATTTGAGGAAATTCCTCACAATTCCTAATTTCTTCAAAGCTTTTATGGGAAAGACACGTTTGATTGTGTCAAATGTTTTCTTTTGAGATGATCATATGATTTCTTTTCTCTTTTGAAAAGTTTCTTAAAATGGTGAATTACAATGATTGGTTTTTGGACTAATCAATCTTATGTTCCTCAGATAAACCATTTGGTCACTGTGTATTAGCATTTTTACACATTGTTGGATTTGATATAGTAAAATGTTATATAGATTTTCTACATCCATGCTCATGAGGAAAATGAGCCTGTAATTTTCTTTGTTAGCCAGGTCTGTATCTGGTTTTGATATCAGAATTATGCTGGTCTCACAGAATGAGTTTTGAACAATACCCTTGTCTTCAATTTCTAGAAGAGTTTGTGGAGAAGTGGTATTACTTCATTACTTCTTCCTTAAATATCTGGTAGGTATCTACAGTGATATAACATTGTTCATTTACTTTACTTCTTCCTTAAAAGTCTAGTAGCTATCTACAGTGATATAACTTTGCTCATTCCAGATTTTAATAATTTGCTTCCTGTCTCTCTTTCTTAATAAGTCAGGCTAGAGGTTTATCAATTTCATTAACCTCGGAAACCCTGTTTTTTGTTGTTATTAATTTTTCTCTGTTGTTCTCTGTTGCCTATATCACTGATACAGTCTCATTTTTAATATTTCCTTCCTTTTAACTTCTTTGGACTTCAGTTAATTTTCTTTTTCTAGTTTCTTAAAACAGAAACCAATCTTCATCAATTTGAAATCTTCTTTCTTTTCAAGTCAGTATTTTGGTGTTGCAGAATTTTACTGTATCTATAACTTTTAAAAAAAATTAAACAAGCTAGATAAAAGAGTAAATAAGTACATTATAAATTAGAAAGGAAACAAATTATTGTTAAAAAAAAAAAGGAAACTGTACCTGATCATCATTTTCATCTGAAAACGTTATTGATGTCAGCTTGTAGTTATTCTTCAATAAAAATTCATTGACTAAGAAGTTTAGAGCTCTCTTTTCAAGAGGTTTGATTGGCTCCTAGAGACAGATAAAAGATGGATACACTACTGTAAGTCTTCCTCTTTCAATACTTGTCCTACCATTTCATATGGAAGATACTTTTAGATCTGACATTCACCCACCTGAATTTCAGGACTTGATTTATAATTTTTTCGTTCCTGTAAAGGAACTTCATGTTCTGGTGGAAGAAAAGACAAATAATATTTTACGCTTTTACATTTGAAAATATCTCAGCTACTTCTACATTGTCAAAGTAGGAAAAGTCTCAAAAAAGTTGTATGTACACCACCTGCAGCCTTTGTCAGGTTGGCTCGGAGGGCCTGAATGGTCTCCTTGGCTTTCCGTAGTTCAAACTCCAGGACTGGACAGGGATTTGGAATAAACACACACAGGCATCCAACCAAGAAAAGGGAAACAAAAATAAAAAATAAAAAGCAAGGATGGGTATGAAAAAAAAATACAATTTGTATTGAAAACAGAAAGCATGCAATCTTTATGAAACTTGTGAACGCATGCAGCAGAGTTGATTTGCGAGCAAACTGGTGAATGTTTTCCATAGTTTTAGAATACAGGGGACTACTGATCAAATGTTCTAGCTGTCTGACAAGGAATAGCTCTATTTAAAAATAAAATCTATGGCATATTCTCATTTAGGCAAAAAAAAACCTTAGGTGTTGTGCTTCACTCAGTCCAGGTAAGAAATGTAATGGAATGTTTCCAGGTGACATAATTTTAGGGGAAAACACAAAACTTAGATGAAGTTCTAGCAAATACAGTTAAAGAAAATCTTAGGATTAAAAAAAAAGTATTTATCTAGAATAATGTTATAAATCAACATACAGAAACAGTGAATATATTCCTTCATTAAGATGTTGAAGAAGTATGTTTTAAGTATCTTACAAATATGGGATGTCTTATCAATTTTCCTACAAACAAGTATATGTCTTCTATAAACAAGCACAGATATGTTAAACACGTATCTAAAAAAAGTTCCAAGGGATTTATTTTAGGTTTCATTTAAAGCCAAAGAACAGACATACGTTTGTTTTTTAAGTTACAATTAAAATCATTCTAAAGTAAGTGATTGTGTACAATTCTAAGAGTGTAGTTATCTAAGGATACTGAATAAAATTAAGTAGAATTTCAAAGTTTCTGACAACTCTTCAAACAGATATTTGTTCACATTAAGAGGTACTAATGAAACTTAAAGATTTCTCCTGTTACTGCAGAGTCTAATACAATGAACATGAATACTGAGGAAACATTTTAATGAGATTTTTGAAATGTTTCATCATGACCAAGATTTAACTATGTCTTTACTGGGAATTTTCTTTAAAATATATAAATACTGCCATGAAGAAAAAAGTATTGGGGGGAAAATGTCATTTCTGTGAAGAAAAGCTCTGAGAAAATTAAGTGATCTTTGTCACAACTGTATATTAAAAATATTATTATTTAAATAGTTCTGCATAAAGATGAGTAAATTTAAAACTTTACAGATGCAACTTTTTCCTGATTGACTAATAAACAGAAAAAAGAAGATGGCAAATGAAATGCTATCAGAGACAACAAAGCTATAAAAATATATGGAAAAAATAGAATTCACTCAGTTTGCACATTTTCATTAAAAACTTAAGATGTAACTGAATCACATCTAGTACAGAAGGCCAATTATTTTGATGCACAGAATTTCACTGCAGCAACATGGAAGCACAGCTAAAAATCAGATGACGTGTATATGACTATTTCTTTTTTTGGTCATCAGCAATGCTGATCTGCAAACATTTCTGTGCAACAAAGTAGAAACATTTTCCCTAAAAATTACACTTCTGGAAACTCTTAGAGTTTGTATTTAAAGTCAGACTGCACAGCTTTGACATGTAAGGTAAGTACAGAATAGATTTATTTTTCTTCTATTTCAAAACTCTAGGTTTTGATTTAAAAGCACTTCACTATACCATAAGCAAAGGAAGTATACGTATCATACTTTCAGTATCACTTACAATTTACTAAGACATATTACAGAACAATTGCAGATCAGAAATGCCCTGCACCAGAATGATAGAATATGAAAAAACAAAACAAACAAAAAAACTGGTTAAAACACAAACTGTGGGGGGAAAAAAAAAAACTCAATTCAACTTGTGAAAGTTTAGGTGACCAAGAGCAAAACAATGAAGGATCAAGGCACAGAAAGCCAGAAAAACCCAAGTCAGACGGCAAGAATTTATATTTTTATGCACATCTACACACACATTGTCAATGCCATTAAAAGTTACCACTGCTTTTAAAGCTAGTGCTTATCAAAATGAATTCACTCTGCTGCATGTTTCTTAATATATAATACAGACTTTAAAAGACAAAGGCATATTTTTGAAGCTACAGCACATCTTTATAAAGGCACAGTATGATCAAATAATTGCAGTTATGTGAAAAAGTTTTACATGAAAGGTCTGAACAGATATATTTACACACACATGAATTTGTCACTTCTTTATTAAAAGATATTGGATTAAAACTCAAAACTTATTACTTTGTAAAGTGATACATTATACCAAGCAACCTCCAAGTAGTTTTCAAATGTTATAATTCTTCATAAGAATGTTTGAAGAAGTGAATGTTTTTAAAAAACACTATAGGAACCAGCTACCAGCCTGCTCACTCCACTACCCCAACCCTCTACTAGCCCAACACTGCTGAATGCAATTTTAGTGGAACTAAAGTAATAACTGCAAAGATATAGGTATATTGTAATACTGCATGTTATAATCTTACCAAAAAATTAATGACTAAGTCAGTATCAGCCATTCTAGATTAGCTGAAACAGTTATTTCTCAATCAAAGTTGGATAATACTGCTATTGTATCAGGGGTACTTGAGTGCTTAGTTAAAGATCAGGCACTCTTGACTTGAGATATATGCAAGTGTGTATCACTACTATCTTAAAATACTTGTTAGCTTAGTTCTTTAAGCACAAAACTCAAAATAATGGTGCTCTATAAACATGTTCATTTAGAGATCTTTTCCTCATTTAAGGAACACCTGCACAGACTTGAAAAAATTACCAGATTTTTAAATTTAGGAAAATGATGATGAAAATCATCACATACATATATATAATATATATCACACACATATATAATATATATATATATATATATATAAACACACACACACACACATATATATGTCAGATCAACAGTTTATTAATGGTTAGAGCAGACCCTACATTTGCATCATGGGGCAACGGACTCAAAATCTGTGTTATCTATAAACTCCTTCTGCCCAAGACTGGTACAGGAACATCAAACAGATTTTTGTTCCTTCTCAGTAAGGTTTACATGTGATCTAATGACAGATGACACAGTAATTATCTCTTCTCAATTACTGGTCTTTCAATTAGCTTCTAAGTTACTACCAATGGTTAGTAAAGAGACAAAAATCTCTTTGGAAATGGGAATTGTGATTAATTTAAATTTTCAGCCACATATCACACACGTGGTTCAACAACAGGCTATGGTACAAGAGCCCTAAGAGTCTAAAGGCTATTATCTTGGAATAACATGTATTTTCTTCCTTTTCCCAGTGAAGAGGAAAGACTGCATCCATTCATTCATTTATACTGAAGTATCACTGACTTATAACACTGTGTTAGTTTCAGGTGTATAGCATAGTCATTCCATTTTTTTGTAGCCTATATTTCATTATAGGTTATTACAAGATATTGGATATAAACTTTTGTGCTATGAAGTAAACCCATGTTTAGTAGTTCGTATCTGTTACTCCTGTACTCCTAACCTGTCCCATCCTCCCCTCTCTCTCCGCTTTGGGGAACCACAAGTTTGTTTCCTATGTCTCTAAGTCCATTTCTGTTTTATATATATATATTCACTGGTATTATTTTTAGATTCCACATATAAGTGATATCACATATCACTTATTTGTCTTTCTCAAGACCGCATGTATTTATATATTAGCATTATATAGTAAGCAAAAATTACTTTATTTCCCCAAACTTAGAGAAAGAGTATAATCTTCAGATTAAAAATATAAGGTCAAAACTAATTGCCAGTCCAGGTTCGATGCATGATACAGGGTGCTCAGGGCTGGTGCACTGGGATGACCCTGAGGGACGGGATGGGGAGGGGGGTTCAGGATGGGGAAAACATGTACACCCGTGGCGAATTCATGTCAATGTATGGAAAAACCAATACAATATTGTAAAGTAATTAGCCTCCAATTAAAATAAATAAATTTATATCATAAAAAAAACCTACCAACTATTTAAAATTTTCATTCTTAGTTATGTTTGGTTATAGCATTTTGCTTAGTTATAACATCTTGCTTTTACATCCATGTTTCCCCTAATTGAAAATACCAACATACCTAATAACAAGAATAATGATGGACCTCTTAAATTTTTCAGGTTTTCAAATAAAAATTAGAGGAATGAAAATAATTATGTGGTCTATTTCTGGGTTGAAGTTATTTTCAAATACATAACCATTTGAACAATAATACAATATACAAAACTAAATATATTTGGTTAGTTTCAAAGAAACTAAAATACCATGTATTTAACACTTAATAAATAACATAAAACATATAATATCTAACATTTACTATATAATTAAATATACCATAATGCCACTTAACAAATGATATAATTAGGAGGATGAGCCCTAAAATTATGGAAATAATTCCCGCTTGATTTGCTAATTTTCAGATATCACTGATGTGATTTGCTCCTTTGACACAGCTGTCGATTAACAATGCTCACGACTAAACCATGACCATGGAGGAGGCAGCTGCACTGAAGTCTTCCGATGACTCCCCCTCAGCTGACACTGCTGTTGTTCTCATGGCTCACTCCTCTCTGAGCCTCTGCTGAACTAAAAATGATTGCATCATTTTTTCCCCTAAATCATGTAATACTGTTTGAGATTTTTAAACATTCAATAGCTCTTTTCTCAAGCAATAAATGAAAAGCACATATTGGAATGTCATTTTACATAGGTCAAACTTAATCCTTCACCCTAAGAGGTGGCATATGGTACAGAGTTGTGGGCTCTGTTGCTGAGCTATTCTACATTTGAGTCTTAGCTCTGCCACTTAAGTCTTAAGATTCTCTGAGTGCCTCGGTTTCTTGGGGAGTGGAAGATGAGGATAATTCTATAACCTAATGAGTTAACATACATTTACAAAATGTTCAGAAAGGAGCGAGTGCTATATAAAAATCAGCGCTCAAAAGCACTCGTCTTTATTCATCATGACTACGACAAGCAAATATATGGCAGGTTTTAACAACCCTGTGCCAGTAAAGGGAAAAAAAGAATCAACAGGGTTGATGAAGAGGGGAAGCCACAGTGTGGATGCTCCCTGACCCCACAGGGCCCTCACGGGCTCCACCCGTCCCATGTGGCATCTTTCCTACGCCGGGTGTGCCCGCCATTCCGGTGGGTTAAAATACGTAGCTGAGGGTGGCTTCCCATCTATCTCAGAGTCAACATCCCGTGAAAACTACAGCTCCCATAAAGACGTTCAGGAACGACTTCAATCACTGAGTCACAGCCTGAAGCGCCAGAGAGGCACCAGTCACTGGACGTCTGAGGAGCCAGGGCTTCCACACTGGCAAATTCAGAAGAATCAACTGGCCTCATCTGATGTGGGCAAATACAGAGGGTACAAATTGGTCTTCTGAAATCCCTACAGATCCTATGGTGACGCCAAAAAGGCAAAACTGGAGGGAGGGTGGAGAGGGGAAGGAGACTGGAATGTGGAACCAAGCAACTAAAAAGGATGCTGGTCTTCTTTTTGGAATGGGCAAAGTCCAGGAAACCCTGAGTGGGCAGAGCATTGACAACCTCTATTTTCAGGATCACAGGAAAGTCAAATGAAGTTTCCAGAGGGATGCAGTGGCGGCCAGGGAGAATCCAAGGAATGAAGACAAAGCTGTGATCACCAATCAGCATGGAAGTATTTAAACCAATTTTTAACCATCAGCAGAGCTGCATTGGTATACACCACGCAAACATTACTTAGCCCTGGTCCGGGGGATAAAAGGAATCAGGAAAGCAAGGTCCAAATAACTTCGCACTAAACCATGGCTGACTTACACCAGTTTTATATTTATGTGGCTGTAAACTGTTAGCTGTAAGCAGAACTCAGTAGTTTTAGGCACACATAACCAAAAACTCAGAGCATCACCGGGAAGAGCAGCTGGGGGTTGCTGAACATTCAGGAATGCTCCCTGAAGCCAATAAATTGGTAATATAACTTTGTGTGATAACTATCTAATTCTATTCACATACAGAACTGTAGAAGGAAGAGAATTTTTCAAGTCATTTCATTATTTCTGGAATGTCAAAAACATCCAAATCTGTCTTTAGAATCTTACCTGCCACTCTCTCATCTGTTTCCCTGTTACCATCATCTGAATATCTTGCAAAGTCTAAAGAATCAAGGGTACTGATGCTCCCAGCTCGATCTGTAATAAATCAAAAACAGAAAAAAAAAAAAAGGAAGAATTAAACAGCTTTTTATTTAACTGCCAAAATAAGGGACTGGAAATCAATTACCTATGATTTTTTTTTTCCAGTTAATAAACTATGATTCTAAGGTATAGGAATTCTATTAAAACTATAAGGTGAAAATGCTCATACTAATTAAACTACTTTGAAGTAACTCAAATTTCCCTGCCCAGATCTCTAACTCCTGAATAAGACACACACAGGGTATAATGCAACCAGCCTAGCTAAGGACAACAGAACTGCAAACAATTTGGATTTTATTCCAAGTCCAATGGAAAAACAACAGAAACACACGCATTTTTAGAAACTGGCTGCTGTAAGGAAAGTGGTTTGCAGAGAGACCAGCTCAGAGGCTATTATGTAAATCAACTATACTCCATTGAAAAATAAAAATTAAAAAAGAGAGGCTATTAGAGTCATGTAAGGGCTTCCCCAGTGGCATTAGTGGTAAAAACAAAACAAAACAAAAAACAAACCTGGCTGTCAGTGCAAGAGACATTAAGAGACTTGGGTTCGATCCCTGGGTCAGGAATATCCCCTGAGGAGGGCATGGCAACCCACTCCAGTATTCTTGCCTGGAGAATCCCACAGACAGAGGAACCTGTGGGCTACAGTCCATAGGGTCGCAAACAGTCGGACACAACTGAACTGACTTAGCACAGCACACAGCACAAAGGTGTGTAGGTGAGAGATGATCAGATCAGGCCTAGAACAGAGGTACTAGAAATGCGAGAAGTGGTCAGATTTGGGTTATTTTTTGGTGTAAAACTAACATGTCCCAGTAGTGAAATGAATGTGGGTTTAAGTAAAAGAAAACAAGGTGATTCCTGAAGACTCCATTTACTGAATTTGTAATATGAGATGCAAAAGATGAATGCAGGGCCTTTAGGAGGTCTGTGTTTTAAGCGCACGGGGGTGGTATGGAGTGTTCTTAGCTTTAGGCAAATTTTTAAGTGTCTCTAAACAGAAAAACACACTGTAAAAATTCTCACTTGAAGGAAGAAATCAAAGCTGACACTTATTAAGGGAGATGTATCTAGCTAATGCAAAGAAGGGACAATAGGTCAACTCTTTATTATATCATGCTACTTACAGAGTACTTATTATTTATATATTGCTCTAAGGAATAGATTATCTGTTTAGAAAGCACTATCTGGGCAAATAAATGCAGATTACAGAAATATAGATGTGAAATCCACATATGGCTCCCCCATCTCCTTTTAAAACAATTAGTATATGCCAATAACTGAAATGGTTGACTTTTCAAATAGAGTTATGCTATTATCAGTGTACTTTTTATCTTTAAATTCCTATTAAGGTGAACTAAGTGAAATTCTATACATAGTACTCTTCTGAGAACACACTGTTTGTATTCAGAGAAGCATTTAATTTCTTTGCACTTTAATTATATCTGATAAATAACAACTTACTATTAACTTATGTTGTAAGATAGTATAAACAAATAATAGGAAATCAAGTACACCGTTCATTAGAACGTAATTTATTTAAGCATAAACCAAGAAATATCAAATAACAATATTTACTATAGAAATCTCAAAAGTTCATATTAAAATGGGTTGAAATTAGGAATACTACTCAGCAATAAAAAAACTACTGATATATGCCACAAGACTGAATTTCAACACTTTATGATGAATGAAAGAATCTTTATACAGAATACACACTGTGTAATTTCATTTACATGAAGTTTTAGAATAGACAGTAGTAATTTATGGAAGAAAAAATCATTATAGTGGTTCTTGGAGTCGGGGGCTGACTGACTGGGAGGAGGTATGAGGGAGCTTTCTGGGGTGACACTGACTGACAGGAGACTGGGTCATCACAAGTGTATTCATTTGTTAAAATTCATCCAATAGGACACTTGAGACGTATATTTTACTGTCTTTAAATTTGCCTCAAAAGAAAAAAAGGTGAATTCTAAACATTGAGCCCAAGTCAGTGATATGCATGCTGAAATATTTAGAGGGAAGTATACCGGTACTGAAAAGCTTCTCTGGTAGCTCAGTCGGTAAAGAATCTGCCTGCGGTGCAGAAACCTGGGTTCGATCCCGAGGTGGGGAAGATCCACTGAAGAAGGAAATGGCAATTCACTCCAGTATTCTTGCCTGGAGAATCCTATGGACAGAGGAGCCTGGCAGGTGAAAGCCCATGTGGTTGCAAGAGTTGGATACGACTCATCAACTAAGGGCTTCCCAGGCGGCGCTAGTGGTGAAAAACCTGCCTACCAATGCAGGAGATATAAGAGATGCAGGTTCGAATCCTGGGTCGGGAATAGCCCCTGGAGGAGGAAATGGCAACCCACCCCAGTATTCTTGCCTGGAGAATCCCATGGACAGTGGAGCCTGACCCTACAGTCCATAGGGTCACACAGAGTCGGACACGACTGAAGTGACTTAGCACAAACAAACAGCAACTAAACCACCACCACCACCGATAACTGCAACTTCATTTCAAATGCACAAAAAAATAAGATGAACTTTCAGATGGGTTGAGGATCAGAGGGTTGTATAAATCGGAGATAAAGCAATCATAGTAAAAATTTAATTGCATAATCGAGGTGGTAGATATCAGCTGTAAAAATTCTTTCCCACCTTTCTTAAGTTTTGAAATTTTCAAAAAAAATGTTGGGAAAAAAACCTGGATGTACAAAGAGGACCAAAGGAAAAACCACAAGTTAAATCCAGGATCCACTGACTCTTAGAATTCAATAACTGAAGTTATAATACTGGGAAATAGCTATAATTTCTTATTGTCTTAAAGGACGAAATAAATAATTTTGCTTTACTTCTACTGTTTGAAATGGAACCAAAGTTAGACAACGTGTCACAAAAAGAAAGAAAGAAATTTCAAAATATAACGGATAAACTTCATAAGGCTTTTCACTTATACATCTTTTAAACAAGTAAAAGTACAAAATGCTTGACTGGAACAGACCACTGACCTATGAATACATCTGCCTGGTAAATAACTAATATATATTATAAAAGGGTGTTCTCAGATCATTGTATGTATACTATACCTAAAATTTCCTGTGATTTTTTTTTTTTAAATAATGACTTTTCTCCAATGATTTGTACCTTACTGCAAATAAAAAAAAAATTTCCTCCAATTATATAAATACACATACTATAAATAATTATAAAAATAGAGGTACATGGAAAAGTAGATAAACCATTCCGATCTTACTAAGATTGGAAACATGACCAGAGATTATTAATTCCTCCCCCCCCCAAATAGATATTCTTTTCTGAACTCTCTTCCCCGGGTGTAAGTACACATATACATTTCTGCAAAAACAGAATGGATACTTGCATCTTTGTAACCTGCTTTTTAAAAATGAAGATCATGTAGTAAGATTTTGCCATATTGATAGGGCGATGGATACATATTGCTTAGACTGCTTTCTAAATTAAGTAAGCACAGCAATCTGAGTTCCATCCACAGTATACAATAGCAGTTGTCAATGTTTGGTGGTATTATTTTTAATCTCACCAATTTAACATATATTATAAAATTATTTTATTTAATTATGCATCTCTTTGATTCCTGGTGAACTCGAACATTCTTTTAAAGATATAATGGCCATCTACCTTTTTTGGGTGTACGTGTGCAAATTTTCTATTCACTTTTCTTTGACCACGTAACTAACATCCAGATTTTCCTGGTAAGTTATTTTGCCATTACTGCCGTAATCAGGAACTCCTCTTGAGTACCAGTTCCTCTGCTCACACTCACAAGCATGTTTTAGCTCCTCACTAGCTAGTCTCATGTCTCCAACCTGTGTATTAAAACATGTACACCCAGTAGGATAAATCTTTATCAACCAATATTCTGGTGGTGTAGCAGACCTCACTGTTTTATTCCTGAGTTTCATAAATGGTGAAGTATGATGCTGGTTGTTGATTTCAGATATATATTTTTCTACATGTTAAGTATCTAATGTTAGTTTTCTAAGTATTTATTTCTCTTTTTGGTATTTTCATTCAGACATACAGGCCTACTAAGTTAGAGGCTACTTGATCATCATGCATTATTCCTCCATTATACTATTTCTCCAGAAGTTTGTAATAGGAAAGAGTTTTGGGGGAAAGCTGCTGCTGCTGCTGCTAAGTCACTTCAGTCATGTCCGACCCTGTGCAATCCCACAGACAGAAGCCCACCAGGCTCCCCCGTCCCTGGGATTCTCCAGTCAAGAACACTGGAGTGGGTTGCCATTTCCTTCTCCAATGGATGAAAGTGAAAAGTGAAAGGGAAGTCACTCAGTCATGTCCGACACTTAGCGACCCCATGGACTACAGCCTACCAGGCTCCTCGGTCCATGGGATTTTCCAGGCAAGAGTACTGGAGTGGGGTGCCATTGCCTTCTCCATTGGGGAAAGCAAACGCAGTTTAATTTCTGTCTTGGTATTATTATGACCATTGAAAAATATATTCTAACTTTTTTTTTAGTTCCAAGTCAACAATTTTCTATTTTCCAAGGAAAAAAAGCTTTAATATCTTTTAAACTATAATAACAAAAATGTCATAAAAGTAAAAGCAATCTCCCAATGTATTAAAATATATGCCATGTCAGAAAATAATTATTTATGAAGAAAGTAATCTCAACTTTGATGGAGCTAATCTATAACAGTTTGCATATAAAATATACTTTGGAATTTAAGACTAATAGGTAAGATTTTTCAGTTTTTCCAATAGTCATGTATGGATGTGAGAGTAGGACTATAAAGAAAGCTGAGCGCTGAAGAATTGATGCTTTTGAATTGTGGTGTTGGAGAAGACTCTTGAGAGTCCCTTGGACTGCAAGGAGATCCAACCAGTCCATCCTAAAGAAAATCAGTCCTGAATATTCATTGGAAGGACTGATGCTGAAGCTGAAGCTCCAATACTTTGGCCACCTGATGTGAAGAACTGACTCACTGGAAAAGACCTTGATGCTGGGAAAGACTGAAGGAGGGAGAAGGGGACAATGGAGGATGAGATAGTTGGATGGCATCAGCGACTTGATGGACATGAGTTTGAGCAAGTTCTGGGAGTTGGTGATGGACAGGGAAGCCTGGTGTGCTGCAATCCATGGGGCTGCAAAGAGTTGGATAGGACTGAGCGCCGGAACGGAACTGAGGTAAGATTATAGCTTCTAGATAAAATCTTTAGATTCAGCCAGAATTCTTTTCCAGGGCAAGCAGATACCTTTCCAAATACTCTGATATAAAAGAGGAAGAGTTTGGAAAAACTAGCCTCTTTTCTTAAGAAAGAAGCTATTACCACTTTCTAATATAAAGTATACCACAAAGCATTTCTTCAAATTCCAAGATTGTGTAACTTCTTAGTAATTCACTTTGTAACTCAGAAACTGAATGATTAGGGACTTTCGTCATAGCTGGCAAACCAGTAAAACCTGTATGTAAGTTTTAGTAGGCCTGAAAACTAAAACCACTAGACACAGTGTAACTATAAGGCATGCAGACTGATTTCATAAATTATTGTAGGAGAGTAGTCTTATTTATATACATTTAATCTTTTAGTACTGATGACAGAATGTACTTGTACAATAGGTGAAAAAATTATTTTCAGACTCTTGAAAAGTTATCTTTTATAGAAATTACATATCAATAGCACTGTAAAAGAAAATTATCAGAAAAATTGATCAGCTCCTGACTGGTAAAGAGCATTGGTTAATTCAGTGAACATTCAGTGAACAACTACCGTGTACCAGGTTAAAAACAGGAAAATACAATAAAGAATTAAAGAATAATTTTTAAAAGGCTATAGATATAACTGATTCTGAAGAATAGACTTAAAATTTCTGAATACTTCTCTCTATACTGTTTAAACTTTTTACAATTAATACTTTTTGTAATATGGGCATTTTATAATAATAATTTTATAATAAAGTCATTAAAGTACCCAATTACAATTAATGGATTTGAAGAAAAATAATGTCAACCAATTAGCTTTAAATTTCAATTTGTTTAGTAAAGATGACTTACTGAACTACACCTGTGTCATGGGTTAGGGTTAAAGCAAAGAAAGAAGTATATAGTTTATAAATTCAGTAAATAGATAACAAATTTACCTTAGAAATAATTATATCTAAATTTGAGGTCATGCATCAACACTTTAGTATATTATCCATTTAAATTAAAAAAATGGACCTTAGAAATCTGTCAATGGCAAAATTTACATTTAGATTTCTTGATCTTCAGTTCTTCTCTAACATGGGGACTCATTTCACTGGCACCTGTGTTCAAAATATTTGAGAGTTAGAGGGAATCTTAGAGACAGCCCAACCCCTCATCTTGACAAATAAGAAAACAGAGCTGTGGATTCACTCAGTGCATATTTACTAATCCATGGTGTGGAGGAGAAAGGTAAAAATTCAGTGAGACTTGGCTTTAGCCTTAAGTAAGCTTATAAACCACTGGAATTTAGTCATGTACACAGATAATAATGATACAATTAGACTACGTTAAAGGTTAGACTACGTTAAAGGTGAAGCAAGTTAACCTTTGTGAGAAGCTCGGGTAAGTCTCCCAGTTTCCAGCTTACTGTCTTTTCTTGGTCACAAGATTCCACTGAGTTAAACATCAAATTAAAAGACTTACACTTAGGAACAGGCAAACACTGAAACTTTACTGACAAACTATTCACTAAAGTTAAAATTTCTATAAAGCCGAATGACTTCACCATATGAACAGCTGTCAGGTAAAGAGGAGGGTTATTATTAAGAGCATTAGCTATTATTATATCTAACACTTTGTGACCACTTTTTCTGTGCCAGATCCATTTTACAGTAAAGGATAAAGAGACTATCCCAGACTCATGCAACTGGGAAGGAGCAGAGTAGAAATATGAACTCAAGCCCTCGGATGCCAAAGCCTGAGCTCTAAACCATTAGTTTCCTTGAGCAACATGTAAAAGCATGCAGGTTCAGATCTCCTAGATACCAGCTAAGTTGGGCTTGATATCGTGAATGACCTCAGGAAGGTCAACCTGGACACAACTTTACTCAGGCTACAGACGGAAAAGCTAATTTCACAAGGAATATTCCAAACTTACATATTTAAAGGATCCCAATACTGAAAGATCATCTCTTTAATATACCATCAACATTTATTCAAAGGTTTATTTGTCAGGCACAATATTAGGCACTGGTGACAAAAAGATAAATAAAATATGGTCTCTTTTTCTATATCCATGCTAAATAAATATTTACAAACTGCCTACTTTAGGCACCTGTGCCAGGTGTGAAAGAAGACAAAGATATATGAGACAGGAACCCCAACAAACAGCTTTAAAAAAATCTAGTCAGCTAAAACATCATGGTACAAAAGTAAGAGCAACACTATCACAGTCACAAGTTTCATATAATTAATTTCCATAAGAGAGAGACCAAAAAAAAAAAAAAGAAACCACAAGTTCTGAGGATTTAGAGACTACTTTGAGGAAGGAAAATAAACTGGACCTTCCCTTAAAGATAAACAGAATCTGGAAAGAAGAAAAGAATGATGGAGGAAAAGAATATGAAGAGAAGGGAAAAGAATATGGACAAGAGCACGGAGACAAGAATACATAAACCAAGTTCAAGAAACACTAAACAATGTGAGTACAAGAAAGGTCTGTTTATGACAATGTGGATGGAAAACACAGGAAGAAACAAAATTACAGGGAGAACTTTATGGGGCATATTTATAATAAAATATTTCAAAGTCATTTTTATAATATACTGTGCAAAAATGGGAAAAATTAAACTCCTAAACAGATTTGTAAATTCTTTTTTCTGCAATATATAACTCTGCTCATAAAAAAAGAGTTCCAAAAAACTGTCTTGGATGAGAGTGATTTTAAATGGTTTTAGCTAGAGTGACATGACCAAACTGCTTTTAAAATCAATTAAGGAGGGAGGAACCGATTAAAGGCACAGGAACCAGCGATAAGCCTAAAACTGAGGGTCCAGACGTGAGCTGAAGGCCTGAACTAAGGCAGCACACAAGCACAGGGCGGATGGACAGTAGAAAGAACCCAGGAAATAGGATGACGCCACCTTGAGCAATATTAGCCACCTAATCAGGACCGGCTGGTTTCAAAAACAAATGAACATCATTTCTGACTGCTGAGGAAATCTGGAAGAAGGTTACACCCATGATGGCAACCATGGTCCCCTCTTAGAGGCTCAGTCATCTTCCATGACTAGACCAGAAACTGAGATGTAACCATGCAGCAAAGCTTCGGGACTGAAAAAAATGAGGACATACTAATCCAACCTTCGTGGATTTCCATAGCTGAATTTCATTCAGCAGATCATTCTCCTTTGTCTTGGTGTGGTGCTACAGTTTATCATTTTATTTGTTAAATGATCAATATTATTCTACCTGACCTGCCCTCTGCATTAAAATGACTGGCTACTCTGAGTCAGTAAGAAATACTCTGAATGGTTTACTGAGATACTTTGCCTGATCACATACTAAAATGATTTGAGAACATTTGCTTAACTGTGCTTTAAAATGGACAAAACAGTAGTTGTGGTGCAATGGAAAGAATGAAAACTTGGAAGCTGATGATCTGGTTTGGAATCCCAGTCTTGCCACTTAGGAACTTAAGACATGATATGTAGTAAAATCCAAAGGGCATACAAATAAAAGGTCAGCCCATCCTCAACCAGCCATCACCCTATGGGTCACCAGTCATTGCTTAGACTCTTCTGTACGTATCCTTTTAGAAATACGCTAGGCATAGACCAGTTTCTCCCTTTTTGTATGTCAATGGAAACAATTCACAAATATTGCCTGCATCCTAACTTGTTCAATTTATAATATATCTTATATCATTCCACATCAACACATATAGATCATTCTGTTTTAATTAACCAATCCCCCACTGTTGGACATTCAGGTCATTTTCAATCTTTGATACCTTTACTTGAATGTAGAAGATATAAAAAAATCTAGGTTCAATAATTTTGATGCAAATGAGCTGGTCTATAATAAAATATGGAATGGAACTGGATACTAAGGAATATGCATTTTTTAAATGTGCTTGATACCACCAAATTACTCTCAAAAGAGTGTCCTACCAAGAGTATATAAGTATACGTTTTACTTTCCAACCTTGGTATCATACGTATTTTGATCAAAACTACACTCAGAAGACAACATTGTTTACAGAAAGAAAAAAAAAAAAACCTGTTAGGAGAGTTCAGTGAGACTGTAGACTCAAAACCCACCTATCAATACAAGCTACCTATTTGTTACAGACATCTTATTAGAAGGTTTAGGAGGCAAAAATCAGTATTCTTACTACTGTAACTTCAGTTCAGTTCAGTTCACTTCAGTTGCTCAGTCGTGTACTACTCTTTGTGACCCCATGAATCGCAGCACGTCAGGCCTCCCTGTCCATCACCAACTCCCGGAGTTTACTCAAACTCATGGCCATCGAGTCGGTAACTTACCACAATGCAAATATTAAACATTAAGAACATGATAAAATATGACTAATAGATTTTTGGTGATACATTCGTTACTCTTATCATCTCATCTTATACTCTTTGGACATTTCTCCTTACTCATACATCCATTCTCCACGCCCCCATCCCCCAACACACACACACACACACACACACACACACACTTTATTCCTTACAATGATTGTAAAGAATGCCTATAATCAGGAACTACTCTTGAATAAAAAAATTAGAAGCTTTTAAGGCTGCTGCTACATACTTCTCCAATGGTGATTCTACTTCTGCACATATATACAGAATATTTACAAGACTCCCCATACAGTGCAATGTGCAGTACAAAACACTGTAATACTTATTACAGTGCAATAAGAAGCTATTGGTATAGTTCTGTCTGCTTGAAACATGTCAAATGTATCCTAAAAGAGATCTTTGTCAACATTATAGTAAGAATTATCAACTGAGTCTCAAAATTTCCCTTCCAAATAAAACTCACCTTCAAGGTAAAATAGCAATAGGAGACTGAGAACAGAGAAACTGGTACACAGGCACCAATAATTTGTGAGCAAAGAATGACATGTTTTGCTGTTGTCTTGTGCAAATTTAATTAATAGATGACACAAGACAGATATTCAATATAAGGCAACAAAAAAGGCAGACATGTACCAAACACACATGCAGAAATAACGATGCAGAATATATTCTTTGTGTTCATATACCAGAGGGAAGATGGTATTGGTATTTCACGTCACTAGAAACACCAAACTCGGTTTACACTGCACAGTTATAGGATTTGGTGTCAAATGGCAGAACACTGGAGCTGTAATTCCCATTACAAATGCTTCTTGTTTTGCTAGAATTCATTACGTGCAAAATTTGACAAAAATACCTTAAACTGACTCAAAAAAGAAAAGTGCAAAGTATACCACCACATAACCACCACCTGATATGAACAACTGCTAACATTTTGCAAAATTTAAAAAGTAATACCTTAAAGTTCATGTCCCCAATGTTTCCTTCCTCAAGTGCAATCACAACAATGGATTCAGTGTGACTCTAGTTGATGTTTTTTAAACCTATAGCACATAAGTACCCACAAATAATATATTGTTTTATGCATTTGAAAATGTACATAATGGCATAGAACTGTGTGTGATGCTTCACAACAGATGTGAGATCTAAATAAAGGCTGCTAAGATCTCCATTCTATGAATATACCGTAACTAATGTTTCCATTATGTATGGCCAAAAGCACTGCTTCCAACATTGTACACACTTCAGTACGCACCCTCGTAAGTTCCAGATAAATAGTTATCTGTGGAAAAGCTGGGTTAACCGGTGTGCACCATCTTCAGTTTTATTGTATTTTATCAAAACATTTTCCATAGTAGTTGTACTGACACTTCTACTGGTAGCACAAGAGTGCCTGCTTCCTCCATTATCATGAATACTAAGTGGCAGACCTCTTCATATCTTGCCAAAAGATTAGGTACAGGTATTATAATATGCATTTCCCTGATTAGTAGTGAACTTGAGCAACTATTCATTGGTTTGTTTCTGCCTATTTTACAATAGGTTATTTTTCTTTCCCTTACTTTGCAAGCATTCTATACAGATTCTATATTTGAAATACTTTTTGACTATCATATATATGTGCCAAATATGTACTCCTAGTCTATGGCTTGTCTTTTACTTTACCTTTTCATATACAGGAATTTTAATTGTGATACAAATATATCAATCTCTTCAAAGTTGACAATTTTTATGTGTAAGAAATCTTACCTCAAGGTCATAAATATGTTTAATATTGCCTTCAAAAAGTCTTCGAGCTCCATTTCCCACATTTAGTATTTCAATTCATTTGGAAACTTTGTTTTGATGTGTGTATGTATATGGCAGGAGAGAAGGAAATAACTTCCCTCTAGAAGGAGAAAAATGTATTGAATAGTCAGTCTACCCTTTCTTCCTTTATTTGACTCTTTCTTATACAAAAGATTCACTGAGCTTGTTTCAGGCCTATAATCTCTTTCTTCAATCTGTCTACCTCTGCTTGCCTTTGCTTTTAAAATAAAATTTTGTAGATAGCAACATATTTCGGTTTTAAAAAAATCTTCAGTTCAGTTCAGTTGCTCAGTCGTGTCCGACTCTTTGCAACCCCATCAATCGCAGCACGCCAGGCCTCCCTGTCCATCAACAACTCCTGGAGTTTACTCAAATCCATGTCCATCGAGTCAGTGATGCCATTCAGCCATCTCATCCTCTGTCGTCCCCTTCTCCTCCTGCCCTCAATCTTTCCCAGCATCAGGGTCTTTTCCAATGAGTCAACTCTTCACATCAGGTGGCCAAAGTATTGGGAGTTTCAGCTTCAGCATCAGTCCTTCCAATGAACACCCAGGACTCATCTCCTTTAGGATGGACTGGTTGGATCTCCTTGCAGTCCAAGGGACTCTCAAGAGTCTTCTCCAACACCACAGTTCAAAAGCATCAATTCTTCAGCGCTCAGCTTTCTTCACAGTCCAACTCTCACATCCATACATGACCACTGGAAAAACCATAGCCTTGACTAGACGGACCTTTGTTGGCAAAGTAATGTCTCTGCTTTTTAATATGCTATCTAGGTTGGTCATAACTGTCCTTCCAAGGAGTAAGCGTCTTTTAATTTCATGGCTGCAATCACCATCAGCAGGGATTTTGGAGCCCAAAAAATAAAGTCTGACACTGATTCCACTGTTTCCCCATCTATTTGCCATGAAGTGATGGGACCAGATGCCATGATCTTAGTTTTCTGAATGTTGAGCTTTAAGCCAATGTTTTCACTCTCCTCTTTCACTTTCATCAAGAGGCTTTTTAGTTCCTCTTCACTTTCTGCCATAAGGGTGGTGTCATCTGCATATCTGAGGTTATTGATATTTCTCCCGGCAATCTTGATTCTAGCTTGTGCTTCTTCCAGCCCAGCGTTTCTCATGATGTACTCTGCATCTAAGTTAAATAAGCAGGGTGACAATATACAGCCCTGACGTACTCCTTTTCCTATTTGGAACCAGTCCAGTTCTAACTGTTGCTTCCTGACCTGCATACAGGTTTCTCAAGAGGCAGGTCAGGTGGCCTGGTATTCCCATCTCTTTCAGAATTTTCCACAGTTTGTTGTGATCCACACAGTCAAAGGCTTTGGGATAGTCAATAAAGCAGAAATAGATGTTTTTCTGGAAGTCTCTTGCTTTTTCCATGATCCAGTGGATGTTGGCAATTTGATCTCTGGTTTCTCTGCCTTTTCTAAAACCAGCTTGAACATCTCGAGCTACCACACGCCTGAGGTCAGGGGTGGCGGGAGAGGAGCAACTGCACGTACAAGGAGCGGCGGCTGCACAGGCGCAGGAGGGTCAAGAGGAGCTACTCCACGTTCAAGGTCAGGAGGCGTGGCCGTGAGGAGATACCCCACGTCCAAGGTAAGGAGCAGCAGCTGTGCTTTGCTGGAGCAGCCGTGAAGAGATTCCCCACATCCAAGGAAAGAGAAGCCGAAGTAAGACGGTAGGTGTTGCAGAGGGCATCAGAGGACAGACACACTGAAACCACAATCACAGGAAACTAGCCAATCTGATCCCAGGACCACAGCCTTGTCTAACTCAATGAGACTAAGCCATGCTTGGGGCCACCCAAGATGGACGGGTCATGGTGGAGAGGTCTGACAGAATGTGGTCCACTGGAGAAGGGAATGGCAAACCACTTCAGTATTCTTGCCTTGAGAACCCCATGACAGTGTGAAAAAAAATCTTAGTAAGTTCCAAAAAAGACAAATCCCATTTTCTCACCATGTGTTGGTTATAAAATCAAGTAACTAACCATTGTCTAAGAGGAGCACGAAAAGAAATATTTAAAAATAACTTATATGAATGTTATTTAAAATATCTACAAAAATGGAGGTACAATGCCTTTACAGATATAAAATATACAATGCATTAACTGTATGGAGGCAGGTTTTAATGAACCATTACAAAACCTTAAATCCAATGTCTGCCTTCTAATATCAATAATCTATTTTACACTTATATACTTACTGCAAATGATAATAAATATTAATTCAGCTGACTCTCATAACAGCTCTTATCAGGTAGGTACTGTTATCCTCAATCCTCATTTTTAGATGAAGAAACTGAGGCACTGAGAGATTAAGAAACAAGAATAAAAAAGTGGTAGAAACAGGATCAAAGCCAGGACTCCAAACTTTGTGCTCTTAACTCTCTATGCTGTACAGTTTTACTTCTTTAACTTATGGTGGCTACTCAAATAGAAATGCTATCTATTTTCACATGAATTTTCACATGAATTTCAAGTACAGATGTTCCCAGTATGTCTTTTAAACAATTATTTTAATTAGGATGTCACATACCCATTCAGTTCAGTTCAGTCGCTCAGTCATGTCCGACTCATTGCGACCCTATGGACTGCAGCATGCCAGGCCTCCCTGTCCATTACCAATTCCCGGAGCTTACTCAAATTCATGTCCATCCAGTAGGTGATCCAACCATCTCATCCTCTGTCATTCCCTTCTCCTCCTGCCTTCCTTCAATCTTTCCCAGCATCAGGGTCTTCTCCAGTGAGTCAGTTCTTTGCATCAGGTGGCCAAAGTACTGGAGCTTCAGCTTCAGCATCAGTCCTTCCAATGAATATTCAGGACTGGTTTCCTTTATGACTGAATGGTTTGATCTCCTTACTGTCCAAGGGACCCTCAAGAAAATTCTCCATCACGACAGTTCAAAAGCATCAATTCTTTGGTGCTCAACTTTCTTTACAGTCCAACTCTCACATCCATACATGACCACTGGAAAAACCATAGCTTTGACTAGACGGACCTTTGTGGGCAAAGTAATGTCTCTACTTTTTAATATGCTGTCTACGTTGGTCATAACTTTCCTTCCAAGGAGCAAGCGTCTTTTAATTTCATGGCTGGAGTGTCACCATCTGCAGTGATTTTGAAGCCCAAGAAAATAAAGTCTCGCATTGTTTCCACTGTTTCCCCATCTATTTGCCATGAAGTGATGGGACCAGATGCCATGATCTTAGTTTTCTGAATGTTGAGCTTTAAGCCAGCTTTTTCACTCTCCTCTTTCACTTTCATCAAGAGGCTCTTTAGTTCCTCTTCACTTTCTGCCATAAGGGTGGTGTCATCTGCATATCTGATGTTGCTGATATTTCTCCTGGCAATCTTGATTTCAGCGTGTGCTTTATCCACCCCGGCATTTTGCATGATGTACTCGGCACAGAAGTTAAATAAGCAAGATGACAATATATAGCCTTGACATACTCCTTTCCCAATTTGGTACCAGTCTGTTGTTCCATGTCCAGTTCTAACTGTTGCTTCCTGACCTGCATACAGATTTCTCAGGAGGCAGGTAAGGTGGTCCAGTATTCCCACCTCTTTTAGAATTTTCCACAGTTTGTGTTGTGATCCACACAGTCAAACGCTTTGGCATGGTCAATAAAGCAGAAGTAGATGTTTTTCTGGAATTCTCTTGATTTTTCTATGATCCAACAGATATCTATTACTCCTGCTTAACACTATAAATCAGTACTGTCAGATATCACCTATCTTTCTCAGTTGTTTATCATCAGCAAATATGATCTAGTCTCCCCCGTTTCATATATATTTTCTTACAAAACAGTTACTATGAAATCAGTTTTTGTAGTCTTCTCACATATATACCTTCACGTGAACGTCATTAAAGCTCTGTAACCAGCATTGGACAGAAATTATTACTGTGCTTTACACAGAATAAGAAAGCTCTGAAAGTCTAAGCAATTAACCCAAGGTAACAGAGCTATAGGTGGCAGAGCAGAACTGAAGATCAGACATCAGTACTGCAAGTTCAGTGGTCTTCAAAAAATAGGCCAAGTTTACTTCACTTTCAGAAATATAGGTGGTACAAACTGGCACAGACCTACTATTGTTTTATCAGCCACACAACTTTCCACAGTTACTCTTCTACCAAGCTCATATTTCTCTATTTTATTCAAGCCAATGTGAGATCTGTCACATAGCTTGCTATAACACAAATACATCATCACTAGGACATTCTTCTTGATCCTGTTATAGTTACCTTTTGCTGAATCTTAGTAAATACCATTGCTGTATTCAATTATATCAAGCATTCACTTCTCAGAAATCCAAAGAATCTATTTCTGAAGTAAATTAGCCAATTTACATCCAACTTGTTCAGATTGTTCTGTGCAGATTTCCTTAGTTTGTAGAAACTATATGCACATATGGAATTGGAGAGTTATCAGTTTCCCATGCTCCAGTGAAATGGGGCCAGAACCACTTTTAAAAGTTAATCGCAACATACCGTGTTCCTGGATTGGAAGAATCAATATTGTCAAAATGGCTATTCTACCCAAAGCAGTCTACAGATTCAATGCAATCCCTATCAAGCTACCAACGGTATTTTTCACAGAACTAGACCAAAGAATTTCACAATTTGTATGGAAATACAAAAAACCTCGAATAGCCAAAATAATCTTGAGAAAGAAGAATGGAACGGGAGGAATCAACCTGCCTGACTTCAGACTCTACTACAAAGCCACAGTCATCAAGACAGTATGGTACTGGCACAAAGACAGAAATATAGATCAATGGAACAGAATAGAGAGCCCAGAGATGAATCCACGAACCTATGGACACCTTATCTTTGACAAAGGAGGCAAGGATATACAATGGAAAAAAGACAACCTCTTTAACAAGTGGTGCTGGGAAAACTGGTCAACCACTTGTAAAAGAATGAAACTAGAACACTTTCTAACACCATACACAAAAATAAACTCAAAATGGATTAAAGATCTAAATGTAAGACCAGAAACTATAAAACTCCTAGAGGAGAACATAGGCAAAACACTCTCCGACATAAATCACAGCAGGATCCTCTATGACCCACCTCCCAGAATATTGGAAATAAAAGCAAAACTAAACAAATGGGACCTAATGAAACTTAAAAGCTTTTGCACTACAAAGGAAACTATAAGCAAGGTGAAAGGACAGCCCTCAGATTGGGAGAAAATAATAGCAAATGAAGAAACAGACAAAGGATTAATCTCAAAAATATACAAGCAACTCCTGCAGCTCAATTCCAGAAAAATAAATGACCCAATCAAAAAATGGGCCAAAGAACTAAACAGACATTTCTCCAAAGAAGACATACAGATGGCTAACAAACACATGAAAAGATGCTCAACATCACTCATTATTAGAGAAATGCAAATCAAAACCACAATGAGGTACCATTACACGCCAGTCAGGATGGCTGCTATCCAAAAGTCTACAAGCAATAAATGCTGGAGAGGGTGTGGAGAAAAGGGAACCCTCTTACACTGTTGGTGGGA
Source organism: Cervus elaphus (assembly GCF_910594005.1). Classification (NCBI taxonomy): domain Eukaryota; kingdom Metazoa; phylum Chordata; class Mammalia; order Artiodactyla; family Cervidae; genus Cervus; species Cervus elaphus. The sequence continues at coordinate 62,591,110 of NC_057841.1, read as the reverse complement.
ATGCAAACTAGTACAGCCGCTATGGAAAACAGTGTGGAGATTTCTTAAAAAACTAGAAATAGAACTGCCATATGACCCAGCAATCCCACTTCTGGGCATACACACTGAGGAAACCAGATCTGAAAGAGACACGTGCACCCCAATGTTCATCGCAGCACTGTTTATAATAGCCAGGACATGGAAGCAACCTAGATGCCCATCAGCAGATGAATGGATAAGGAAGCTGTGGTACATATACACCATGGAATATTACTCAGCCATTAAAAAGAATTCATTTGAACCAGTCCTAATGAGATGGATGAAGCTGGAGCCCATTATACAGAGTGAAGTAAGCCAGAAAGATAAAGAACATTACAGCATACTAACACATATATATGGAATTTAGAAAGGTGATAACGATAACCCTATATGCAAAACAGAAAAAGAGACACAGAAATACAGAACAGACTTTTGAACTTTGTGGGAGAATGTGAGGGTGGAATATTTCAAAAGAACAGCATGTATACTATCTATGGTGAAACAGATCACCAGCCCAGGTGGGATGCACGAGACAAGTGCTCCGGCCTGGTGCACTGGGAAGACCCAGAGGAATCGGGTGGAGAGGGAGGTGGGAGAGGGGATTGGGATTGGGAATACATGTAAATCCATGGCTGATTCATATCAATGTATGACAAAACCCACTGGGAAAAAAAAAAAAAAAAAAAGTTAGCTCTTGGTTGCTAAAGGAAAGCAAAAGTGTGCTTTCAGTAAAAAAGTATGAAAAAATACTAAAAAGAGTTATGCATGATCAGGATTTTCTAAAATTGGATTACAATTAGTTAGATAAATGGATTTTGTTAGGAATGACAGGGTCATAACAAAACTGGTTACAGCCACTTAGGTCCAAGATGGCAGAGCTGACTTTCACTAGACCTTGAGCCTTGGTATTTACGCCCACTGTGACATATCAACAAGCTAAATGATACACCCATCAACATTGACTAAATCTGACCAAATGTTCTAAACGCTTTTAATTGATCTTTTCAATAAAACTTCCTAAATCGAAAAAAAAAAAAAAAAAGTTAATCGCAGGTACAAACTTCCAACAAGTCTTGGGGATGAAGTGTACAGCATGGTGGCCATAGTTAACAACATTGTTTTGTGTATTTCAAAGCTGCTCAGAGAGTACATCACAGAAGTTCTCATCAAAGGAAAAACAAACTGTAACTGTGATGATGGGTGCTAACCAAACTTACTGTGGTGATCATTTCAAAATACAGACATGTATCAAATCATCCTGCTGGACACCTAAAACTAGTAAAATGTCATGACGATTACATCTCAAAAAAAGGTTAATGGTAATATTGCCATAAACATTCACATGATAAGGGAGTTGAAGCAGATCAATCCTAAAGTAATGCAAATCCCCCAAAAGTCAACCAAAGAGGCATCGTGTTCAAAATATGGCCAAACAGCAGAACACAATTTAAGTATCAACAAGTATGTTTTTAGTATAAATAATTTAGAAACCACATTTTATCATCAACTCTTACAGTACAGATGTGTGTGTTGTGTGTGTTTAGTTAGTTACAGTACATATACATAGAAGCCAATAAAAACAACTACCCGAAGGAAAAAAAACAGGCTATTAATATTTAAGGTCCTTCTCAATCGATATTTACAATTTAGATATAAGCAGACTGTACTTTTAGACCAAGGTAAGTGCTCTTTTTCAGTTAATCATCTTAAAACCGTGGGAGTTAAGGTAGCAGGCACAGTTAAAAGCCACCATCCCCAAAAAAACCACAAAATTTAGTTTTTGACCTAAATAGACTAAACAAAATGAAAACTGCGCCAATCCTGAATGGTTTTTTCCAACAAAGGTGCTTAAAAAACAAGCAAAGAAACAAAAAAGCATACAGTCTGAAGATCATCTCTAAAGCAGAAAGTATAAATTTAGTTTTTAACACAAAAAGGCCTGTTCGCTGATTAATATCCCTATCTTGTTTTCTTTTAAACTATTTACCACGATGGCTTGGAGTGTCACATTGCATTTTTATAACTACCCAAATGGAATCACTTTATTAATTGTGAGCCAGACAATGGCAAGCATGTTCCCAGATGATGTTTTAAACAAGGCAAAATATAAAATAAATATTATCTTCTCTTTACCCTCACTTCCCTTTCCTCTTCCTCACTCAGGATGAAGAGTCTAAATATGGCCAAATAAGAAAGTTACTGTTTATATTAAAATTTCACTCATACTTGAGCATCACATTAAAATTTTACTTTTTCAACAATTATCACAATCAACAATGATTTTTCTATATCTGAATGCTTACACTATTACCTGTACCACGGAAAACTATTCTATAGACTTTCAGGTGTTAGTCTTGCCTCTCCATTAAGAACATAATATGCTCAAGGATATGCAGTAAACCTCCTTTGGATTCCTATAATACTTAGCTGATCACATAATTTAATAAATTTACTGATCAATGTAAAATATTGAATATCAACTATATGGAAGTCACTGTTCTAGGCAATGAAAATATCTGACTAAATTTCCACAAGAATTAAAAAGTTTGAAGCTGCTGAAAGGCATGGGTAAAAAACGACAGCCATAAAAGAGAGAAATTTCGGAATCTATACCAATAACCTCAGATATGCAGATGACACCACCCTTATGGCAGAAAGTGAAGAACTAAAGAGCCTCTTGATGAAAGTGAAAGAGGAGAGTGAAAACATTGGCTTAAAGCTCAACATTCAGAAAACTAAGATCATGGCATCTGGTCCCATCACTTCATGGCAAGTAGACGGGGAAACAGTGGAAACAGTGTCAGACTTTATTTTTTGGGCTCCAAAATCCCTGCTGATGGGGATTGCAGCCATGAAATTAAAAGACGCTTACTCCTTGGAAGGACAGTTGTGGCCAACCTAGATAGCATATTAAAAAGCAGAGACATTACTTGGCCAACAAAGGTCTATCTAGTCAAGGCTATGGTTTTTCCAGTAGTCATGTATGGATGTGAGAGTTGGACTATAAAGAAAGCTGAGCGCTGAAGAATTGATGCTTTTGAACTGTGGTGTTGGGGAAGACTCTTGAGAGTCCCTTGGACTACACGGAGATCCAACCAGTCCATTCTAAAGGAAATCAGTCCTGGGTGTTCATTGGAAGGACTGATGTTGAAGCTGAAACTCCAATTTTTTGGCTACCTGATGCGAAGAGCTGACTCATTTGAAAAGACCCTGATGTTGGGAAAGATTGAAGGCGGGAGGAGAAGGGGACGACAGAGGATGTGATGGTAAGATGGCATCACTGACTCAATGGACATGAGTTTGCTGAGCAAGCTCCAGGAGTTGGTGATGGATAGGGAGGCCTGGAGTGCTGCGGTTCATGCGGTCGCAAAGAGTCGGACACAGCTGAGTGACTGAACCGAACTGAGTATGGTCCAGACAACAGTAGCAAGTCTCACTCAGCTAAAAGCAGTGAATTTAATACATTTTAGAAATATTCTCTTGATATTTTATTAGAAGCCAAAGGAAGTGCCAAACACAATTCCAACCTAACAGGGGGGAACTACTTTGTTAAGTGGAAGAGATGGGAACTTTTGGAAGATGGGAATCACAGCACAGTGAGGTAAGTACTCTTTCAGAGTTCTGAGAAAAGACAGGTAGGACAATGAAAGAATATTTTAAAAAGGAGAAAGATGACTCAAGAAGTCTGTAGGCTCATAAGTTAAATTACTAAAGTCAATCATAAATGCCTCCTGATAAGCTGTCTTATGAACATCTGGAAGCATGATAAATACAGAATAAAAGAAATTCATCACTGAAAGGTAAGTTATTTGACCACTTACTGTCTCTACAGAGTTGACTCATTCTAAGGAATTTTAGTCTGATTTTGATTAGACCTTGAAGACTCAGAGTAGAACAGCATTACTCTAGATAAAATACTGTAATTTGTAACTAAGTTGTGCCAAAGGCATTAGCTCAACTTTTACCTTGCAATCTAACTGGATACCAAACTGGCTCAACTGGCAAAAATACAGGGGAAAATAGATAATTAATGTGTGTGTATATTCAAGCAAGTAATGTTCCATGCAAAAGATCAAATTAGTTTATCAAGTGGACCTAGTAGGAACATCACAAGGATGTCACAAGGATGCTACAATTTATCAAACACTGAGACTCCATGAGAGCTCATTTTAAATTCTTCCACTGAAAACATCAAACTTAAAAAGCAACAGTTCTTTGATATGTTTTATAAATTTGACTTACTCTTTTAGTCAAGAAAAAGAAGATAGTATGAAGACTTCTTAAAGTATTTTATAATTACCACTGTACTATTATCTAGGTCAACAGACTTTGGTGCAAACAATTCAGTAAATCTTAAAAAGTTAAACTGCTTTTGTGTGTGCTTAGTCGCTCAGTCCTGTCTCTCTGCGACCCCATGAACTGTATCCCGCCAGGCTCCTCTGTCCATGGAGATTCTCCAGGCAAAAATACTGGAGTGGGTTGCCATTCCCTCCTCCAGGGGATCTTCCCAACCCAGGGATCAAACCCAGGTCTCTGCATTGCAGGTGGATTCTTTACCATCTGAGCCACCAGGGAAGCCTTTTAGACATCTTTAAATAAAGAAAACTACTGTTGACTATACATTTATTACTCTGAAGTTTTATGAATTTTCAGACCAGACATACATTAATCAAAAATACATAAAAACAAAAATAATTCAGTGTTTTAGATAATCTACACTAGCTACAATTAACATGGTAGAACTGAATACAGAGGACTTTTATAACCGGCAGTAGTCTGGTCCTAAAGAAAGATTCACCCTCAGAGTTTCTAGAATATAATTTGTATGATCCGAATATTAGTCAAAATCTTCAAAACATGGTACTAACCACAGATTTACAGACTTATTTTAGCATTTATCTATTTTCTGACTGTATTAAGATATTTAAATATATTGATATTTTGACATACAATGCATTTGGATTTAAATTATACTAAAGCTCATGCTATAAGTGTCTGCATAATTATAGGAGGAATATTTCAGAAATATTTCTTCTTTTTATGTTGCCATCATAGGCCTAAATTTAGCAACAGAAACTATAAAACTTCCAGAAGAAAATACACAAGAAAAAATTTTTCAACTTTAGGATACACAAATATTTATTTAGGAAACAAAGACCATGGATAATTAAGGGAAAAACACAATTAACTGGACTTGATGAAATGAAAATCTTTTGCTCATAAGACACATTGTTAAAAAATGAAAAGGCAAATCATGCTGGGAGAAAAAACTTGGAAAACACATATTTGATGGAGGACTTGGGTTCAGAATATGTAAAAGAACAACTCAATAAAAAGCTATTAACAGACATTGCACAAAAGATATGTAATAGCAGTAGACACACCCCCCAATGGCCAAAAGCTCAAAGGAGCTCAGCATTACTAGTCCTCAAGAAATAAAAATTAAAACCACAATGAAATACCACCATACTCTCACTAGAATGAGTTAAATAAAAAGCCAAGGGTTTGGGGGATGTATAGAAATTGAAACTCTCATACACTGGTGATGGAAATTTTAAATGATACAACCACTTTGGAAAACCGGTTTGACAGCTTCTTACAAATTTAAATGTATACTAACTATATGAACCAGCAATTCTATTCCTAGGTATTATACAAAAGAAATGAAAACATATGTCTCTGCAAAACTTATACAAGCATGTTCATGGCAGCTTTATTCATATAGGCCAAAAATGGGGGAAAAAATAAATGTCAGATGAATGGAAAAACTCAAAAAGGAATGAACTACTATTACACATAAAAACATTATTTGGATGAATTTCAAAAACATTATACTGAGGAAAGGAAGCCATACAGAAAAGACTATATGCTCCAAACTGCATTTATATGAAATTTTAAAACAGGCAAAACTTATCTAAGGAAGTGGTTCTCACTTGGGGAATTCTGCCGTCCCCTTCCTCAGACGGTGCTGGTGACATTTCTTGATTGTCACAACTTGGGGAATGGGGGCTGGGTGGTTGCTTTTGTTATGTAGTGGACACAGAGGCCAGCAATGCTGTTAAACATTCTAGAATGTCATGACATTAACACAACAAAGAATTATCAGGCCCAAAATTCCAATAGTGCCTAGGCCCAGGTTGGAAAATTGTTGTCTACTGTGGTCAGTGATGGTCTTGGGATACTGAATGCGAATGAAAATGAAGGTATTCTGGGGACAATAAAAATGTTCTATATTTTATTTGTAGTAGTAATTTGTTTCCAAAATTCACCACACTGTACACTTCAAATTGGCACATTTTATTGTATGCAATTTTACCTCAAAGTTGATGGAAAAATTATAGCCTATCAAATAATATAAAGCTACAAAAAGATTAATCCAATTTTTGCTTTTAAACATATATGCACAGAAAAAATGGAAAAGGCAAGTACTATTGGTTGGATTATGGATAACTGTAATTTTTTTCCCCTACTGCTCATCTGTTTTGTATTCACTTGAAAATACATTATATTATGTAATAATGTACTTTTGAGTTATACCCAAAACAGGTCCAAATAAACTATGGAAGAGCACAACTACACATGAATATTTGATTATAGCTAAACTCTGATTTATGATCACAGGACTGAAGTTATTTCAAGGAACTATAAAAATGTATAATGCAAAGGCATTTAGAAGTCAACTTTTACTTTAAAGCACAGCTATATTTAGAGCATAAATTATAAATATAACTATTTCTGTACAAAAAAGTATTTAAGAGAAATTTTCACTATTAACAGTAATACCACACCATAATAAGGTAGGCTGAAAAGATTAATAAATTCTTTTAAATTAAATAAAATAATGTTATAAAGGAATAACTTATTTCATTGTATCTATACAGTAGAAAAACATAACAGATACAATTCAGTTGTTTAACAACAGGCCAGGGACTATACAGACTGTGAGTAATAAAAAGATGTCCCTCAAGAAGCTGACTATCTAATGGAGAGAAATGATACTGTTAATAAATCAAATAAAAAGAGTTAAAGGCTATGGTTGAGGTTTGAAAGTAGTACAATGAAAGAATCAAACAACTAAGTCTTGGTAGTTTGGGAAGTATTTACAAAGATGACAGTTAAGCTGGGTCTTGAGGAAGTAGCAAGAGCTTATCAGGTGAAAATCATTATTAGACACTTCAAAAATCTTAAAACAAACAAACAAAAGCCAACTGCCTAACAGTTTTGTTACAGTGCTCTTTTGTTACATTTTATAGTCTTAAAGGTCAGCAACAGAAAAACCAGTTTCAGGAAAAGGAAAATAATCTTGCAATACTGAGCAAGGAAGTTACTTACCCCTGCTGAGAAAATTCCATATTCAAGAAAGAAGACTGCTTTGGATTTATCTGGATGGAAAAAGGCCCTCTTTGAAGTTTAACTACATCTAAGTTATATCTAAGTTAGGCAACTGTGGTATTGGAGAAGATTCTTGAGAGTCCCTTAGACTGCAAGGAGATCCAACCAGTCCATCCTAAAGGAAATCAGTCCTGAATATTCATTGGAAGGACTGACGCTGAAGCTGAAACTCCAATACTTTGGCCACCTGATGCAAGGAACTGACTCACTGGAAAAGCCCCTGATGCCTGGAAAGATTGAAGGCGGGAGGAGAAGGGGACGACAGAGGATGAGATGGTTGGATGGCAGCACCAACTCAATGGACATGAATTTGAGCAAGCTCTGGGAGTTGGTGATGGACAGGGAGGCCTGGCAGGCTGCCGTCCATGGTGTCACAAAGAATCAGACACGACTGAGGGATGCCAGCAAATATGGACAACTCAGCAATGGCCACAGGACTGGAAAAGGTCAGTTTTCATCCCAATCCCATAGAATACTCAAACTACCGCACAATTGCACTCATCTCACACGCTAGTAAAGTAATGCTCAAAATTCTTCAAGCCAGGCTTCAGCAATACACGAACCATGAACTTCCAGATGTTCAAGCTGGTTTTAGAAAAGGCAGAGAAACCAGAGATCAAATTGCCAACATCCACTGGATCATGGAAAAAGCAAGAGACTTCCAGAAAAACATCTATTTCTGCTTTATTGACTATCCCAAAGCCTTTGACTGTGTGGATCACAACAAACTGTGGGAAACTCTGAAAGAGATGGGAATACCAGGCCACCTGACCTGCCTCTTGAGAAACCTGTATGCAGGTCAGGAAGCAACAGTTAGAACTGGACATGGAACAACAGACTGGTTCCAAATAGGAAAAGGAGTACGTCAGGGCTGTATATTGTCACCCTGCTTATTTAACTTATATGCAGAATACATCATGAGAAACGCTGGGCTGGAAGAAGCACAAGCTAGAATCAAGATTGCCGGGAGAAATATCAATAACCTCAGATATGCAGATGACACCACCCTTATGGCAGAAAGTGAAGAGGAACTAAAAAGCCTCTTGATGAAAGTGAAAGAGGAGAGTGAAAACATTGGCTTAAAGCTCAACATTCAGAAAACTAAGATCATGGCATCTGGTCCCATCACTTCATGGCAAATAGATGGGGAAACAGTGGAATCAGTGTCAGACTTTATTTTTTGGGCTCCAAAATCCCTGCTGATGGTGATTGCAGCCATGAAATTAAAAGACGCTTACTCCTTGGAAGGACAGTTATGACCAACCTAGATAGCATATTAAAAAGCAGAGACATTACTTTGCCAACAAAGGTCCGTCTAGTCAAGGCTATGGTTTTTCCAGTGGTCATGTATGGATGTGAGAGTTGGACTGTGAAGAAAGCTGAGCGCTGAAGAATTGATGCTTTTGAACTGTGGTGTTGGAGAAGACTCTTGAGAGTCCCTTGGACTGCAAGGAGATCCAACCAGTCCATCCTAAAGGAGATGAGTCCTGGGTGTTCATTGGAAGGACTGATGCTGAAGCTGAAACTCCCAATACTTTGGCCACCTGATGCGAAAGAGTTGACTCACTGGAAAAGACCCTGATGCTGGGAAAGATTGAGGGCAGGAGGAGAAGGGGACGACAGAGGATGAGATGGCTGGACGGCATCACTGACTCGATGGACATGATTTTGAGTAAACTATGGGAGTTGTTGATGGACAGGGAGGCCTGGCGTGCTGTAATTCATGGGGTCACAAAGAGTCAGACACGACTGAGCAACTGAAGTGAACTGAACTGAGGGACTGAAGTTAGGCGATCTCAGTCTCTGGCACCACTTAAAAGTACTAACAAAAAACCATCAGTTTGGCTACAATTTTAAGTCATGTATTTTAACATGTGTGAGCAAATTTCAGCTGACCTCATATAACACATTGAAAACCTCATACTGTTAGTAAGGGAAAATCTAAGATGCCTCTTAAGGATAGGTACTGGGACTCCAACATGCATCCTTAGCAGCACCCTTTTTTTTTTTTTAATGGGCTATGGATTGGGATAATTTAATGTAATTATATAAGTTTTCCAGAAGAGAAAATGTCTGAGTCTATATTTTAAAATGTAAGAATCTTCTGAATTAAGGACATGTGCCAAGTCGCAGTAGTGTCAGACTCCTTTGCCACCCCATGGACTGTAGCCTGTCAGTCCCCTCTGTCCATGGGATTCTCCAAGCAAGGATACTGGAGTGGATTGCCATGCCCTTCTCCAGGGTTGGCAGTACGTTTTAAAGACATAAGAAATGCTTATAAATATATGATGAATGAGGTAAACGACCACTCTATACGGTTAACAATGATTACAACGAGGCAGAAAAGTTAATTCCTAAACTTACCAAGAGAAAAAAGCCTACAAGGTTCTGAGACCAGGAGGTAACACTGCAGGGAGAACCTGCCTACTCTGCTCCTTAGACTTCCTATAATTCTGGACACCTACTTAAATTAAGGAACCGAAAGTGAATGAAACTGAGTTCATTTAAACTGAACAAATTTTATGCAGTAGAAGATGCAACTTTTGAGTAATCAACTCAACCCAAAGACAACGGGTCTTCAAGTGGATCTGGCTTCGGGGAGAGAGCAACATATCCTATTCTTTACTCTCTTGACTTGGAGTCAAATAATTACTGGGAACAACACAAGGAACACTGTTTCCAGGTAGTGGCGGTTCAGGAGACAGGAGAGAATGGAAAAACGATTAAAGCGATAAACCAAGGTTGCAAGGGAGTCTTCTGGAGTCATGTAGCAGCCAGTGAACTAGAAACTCTGGATATTTAATAGATATCGACACCAATAGTGGAACCAGGAGCTGGTGAGTCCAGCCAAGGGCTGGAGGCAGGCAGCGAGAGAACAGTTGCTGTCAGATGCTTTGTCCTCCATGGCAAAAGATAACCGCCCGACACCCGCCCCAACCCTTTAGCTGAAATGCTCCCAGTACTCAGCACCGGCCCACAAGCACCCCCTCCCCACAATAACCCACCACAACCCCAAAAGCCCAGCCGGAGGGACAGCGCCGTCGTTCACTTACTGAGCTGTCCCCCACCCGACGTCGTACTCGGCTCCCGACCTCCTGGGCCTCCAAGGCCGGTCGCCCCGGGGACCCCAGGCGCCCCCGTCCCCGGCGGGGTCCCGCTCTGCCTCTCGAAGTTGCCAGGGTTGGAGAAGTAGTCGCGCAGCCGAGGGAGCTCGCGCCCGCTCTCTAACAGCTCGGTGTGCAGCTCCAAGGCGGTCAGCAGGTACTGATCGCGCAGCAGCTGGGCCGCGATTGCATCAATTGACAGGCGGGCCGGGGTCTCCCCGGGGCCCCCCAGGGCCGCCGCCGCCGCCTCCCCGGGGAGCCCAGCTCGGGCACTGCTCCCCAAGGCCACGGGGTCCTGGGGCGACAGCGAGTCCGCAGAGCCCGGATCTAGGCCGCCCCCGGCACCCAGCCGAAGTCCTGCCCGCCTCTCGTCGGTCGCCGAGACCTCGTCCTCGTCCTCGTCCGAATCGCTGAGGAAAGGGTTCACGCCGCCGCTGCCACCTCCAGGCGCCATCGCCGCCATCTTACACTGTCAGGAGTGTGGGCGCCTCCCTGTCTGGCTCTGACAGGCCGCGGCCTGAGTCCAAGCTCAGCCTCAGCAGGCACCGCTCGCTTCCGCAGACCCGGCCTTGTCACGTCCCGCCTCCTCACCTGGA